>NC_068920.1:118120954-119504287 GCF_023091745.1 Budorcas taxicolor
TTCACACTCCAGGATGTCTAACTCTAGGTGAGTAATCATACCATCATGGTTATCTGAGTCATTAAAATCTCTTGTGTATAGTTCCTTCTGTGTTTTCTTGTCACCTCTTCTTAATATCTTCTGCTTCTGATACATCTGTACTGTTTCTGTCCTTTATTATGCTCTTCTTTGCATGAAATTTTCACTTGGCATCTCTGATTTTCTTGAAGATTTCTCTAGTCTTTCCCATTCTATAGTTTTCCTGTGTTTCTTTGCATTGATCACTGAGGAAGGCTTTCTTATCTCTCCTTGCTATTCTCTGGAATTCTGTATTCAGATGGATATATCTTTCCTCTCCTTGGCCTTTTGTTTCTCTTTAATCAGCTATTTGTAAGGCTTCCTCAGACAAACTTTTTGCCTTTTTGTGTTTCTTTTTCTTGGGGATACTTTTGATTACCACCTCCTGTACAATGTTGTGAGCCTCTGCCCATAGCTCTTCAGTTCAGTTCATTTCAGTCACTCAGTCATGCCCGACTTTTTGTGACCCCATGAATCGCAGCATGCCAGGCCTCCCTGTTCATCACCATCTCCCAGAGTTCACTCAGACTCACGTCCATCGAGTCCATGATGCCATCCAGCCCAGGCACCTGTATATCAGATCTAATCCTTTGTATCTATTTGTCACTTCCACTGTATAATTGTAAGAGATTTGATTTAGGTCATACCTAAATGGTCTAGTTATTTCTCCTACTTTAATCAATTTAAGTCAGAATTATGCAATAAGAAGTTCATGATCTGAGTCATCGTCAGTTCCTAGTCTTGTTTTTGCTGACTATATAAAGTTTCTCCATCTTTGGCTGCAAAGAACATAATCAATCTGGTTTCAGTATTGGCCATCTTGTGATATCCATGTGTAGAGTCATCTTTTGTGTTATTGGAAGAGGGTGTTTGCTATGCCCAGTGCTTTCTCTTGGCCAAAATGTGTTAGCCTTGGCTCTGCTTCATTTGTACCTGGTACTCCAGGTATCTCTTGACTTCCTACTTTTCCATTCTAATCCCCTATGATGAAAAAGACTTTTTTTTTTTTTTTTTTTTTTTTTTTTGGTGTTAGTGCAAGAAGGTCATGTAGATCTTCATAGAACTGTTAAGCTTCAGCTTCTTTGGCATTAGTGGCATTAGAATTAGATTACTATGATACTGAATGGTTTGCCTTGGAAACTAACCATGATCACTCTTCATTATTAAGATTGCACCCAAGTACTGCATTTTGGATGCAACAACTCCTTTGTTGACTATGAGGGTTACTCGATTTCACCAAAGTGATTCCTACCCACAGCAGTAGATACAGTGGTCACCTAAATTAAATTCACCCATTCCTGTCCATTACCTAAAATGACAATGTTCACTCTTGCCCTTTCCTATTTGACCACTTTCAATTTACCTTGATTCATGGACCTAACGTTCCAGGTTCCTATACAATATTGTTCTCTACAGCACTGCACTTTACTTTTTACCACCAGACACATCCACACCTAAGAGTTGTTTACACTTTGGCTCAGCCTGCTCATTCCTTCTGGAGCAATTTCTCCTCTCTCCAGTAGCATATTGGACACCTATTGACCTGGGGACTTCTTCCAATGTCATATCTTTTTGCCTTTTCATACTATTCATGGGCTTCTCAAGGCAATAATGCTGAAGTGGTTTTCCATTTCCTTCTCCAGTGGACCATGTCTTTTCAGAACTCTCCACCGTGACCCATCTGTCTTGGGTGGCCCTGCAGAAAATGTGAGTTAGACTATAAAGAAAGCTGAGCACAGAATTGATGCTTTTGAACTGTGGTGTTGGAGAAGACTCTTGAGAGTCCCTTGGACTGCACAGAGATCCAACCAGTCCATCCTAAAGGAAATCAGTCCTGAATGTTTATTGGACAGACTGATGCTGAAGCTGAAACTCCCATACTCTGGCCACCTGATGGGAAGAGCTGACTCATTTGAAAAGACCCTGATGCTGGGAAAGATTGAAGGCAAGAGGAGAAGGGGACGACAGAGAATGAGATGATTGGATGGCATCACCAACTCAATGGACATGAGTTTGAATAATCTCTGGGAGTTGGTGATGGACAGGGAGGTCTGGTGTGCTGCAGTCCATCAGGTTGCAAAAACTCAGACATGACTGAGCAACTGAACTGAACTGAACTGAACTGAACTGAATGGGGCATGGCTCATAGTTTCATGGAGTCAGACAGAGCTGTGATCTATATGAGCAGTTTGGCTAGTTTCCTGTGATTGCGGTTTTCATTCTGTCTCCCCTCTGATGGATGAGTATAAGTGGCTTGTGGAAGCTTCCTGATGAGAGGGACTGGCTGTGGGGTAAACAAGGTCTTGCTCTGGTGAACAGGGCCATGCTCACTAAATCTTTATTTCAATTATCTGCTGATGGGTGGGGCTGTGTTCCCTCCCTGTTGTTTGGCCTAAGGCCAATCTGTGGTAGGAATAATCCCAGCACACCACTACTCCCAAGACTGTTGTATTCAATGCCCCTGACTATAGACCCATGCCTCAGCTGGGGACTCCCAGACACTCCTGGGTGAGTCTGGCTCAAGCTCTTTTGGGGTCACTTTTCCTTTTTCCTTGGTCCTGGTCTGCACAAGGTTTTGTCTGTGCCCTCCAAGAGTCAGTTTCCCCAGTCCTGTGGAAGTTCTGTAATCAAGTCCTTTGGCCTTCAAAGTCAGATTCCCTGGGGGTTCTCAGTTCCTTTGGCAGGTCCTCAGGTTGGGAAATCTGTTGCGGGCCCTATAACTTTTGCAAAATTGCAAGAACTTCTTTGCTGTAATTGTTCGCGCATTTGTGGGTTGTCTGCTCAACCTATGGTCGGGTTAATGGCATCCTCCTCCGAGAGGACTTATACCATACACTGCACCTCCCAGGTGTGGTGCATCCAGAGCCCCTGTCCCCATGGCAGGCCACTGATGACCCGTGCCTCTACAGGAGACACTCAAACACTCAAAGGCAGGTCTGGCTCAGTCTCTTTCGTGAGTCACTGCTCCTTTCCCTGGGTCCTGTGCCCACAGGGTTTTGGGGGGCCCTCTGTGCATCTCTGACAGGTATAAGGTTTGAGTCTAAACAAGATTTCACCCGTGGTACAATCTTGTTGGAGCTTCTCCTTTACCCTTGGATTCAGGGTATCGTTTTTTGGTGGGATCCAACATTCTCCTATTGATGGTTTTTCAGCAGTTAGCTGCAAATTTGAGTTCCTACAGGAGAAGATGAGTGCACATTCTTCTACTCTGCCATCTTGGGTACTGTCTCCTAGTTTGTGTGTGTGTTCAGTCATGTCCAGCTCTTTGTGACCCCTTGGACTTTAGTCCACTAGGCTCCTCTGTCCATGGAATTTTCCAGGCAAGAATACTGAAATGGGTCGCCATTTCCTACTCCAGGGGATCTTTCCAACTCAGAGACCAAAGCTGTGACTCTTGCTTCTCCTGTGTTGGCAGGTAGACTTTTTTCCATTGTGCCACCTAGGAAGCCCCCCTATCTTCTAGAGTTTCCTCAAATTCATGTCCTTTAACTCAGTGATGCTACCTAACCATCTCATCCTCTGTTGCCCCCTTGTCCTTTTGCTTTTAATCTTTCTCAGCAACAGGGTTTTTCCAATAATTTGGCTCTTCACATCAGGTGGCCAAAGTATTAGAGCTTCAGCCTCAGCAGCAGTCCTTCCAATGAATGTTCAGGGTTGATTTCCTTTAGGATCAATTGATGGAAATTAGTTTTGTCTAATATATTAGGACTATTGATGACTTTTTCCAGTAAATCATGACCAGGGAAAAACCTAATGATAAGTATGATGGATTTCCATGATCCTCATTGCTGCTGACTTGGAAACCCTGTGTATTCTTAGAATTTCTTGTCCCTCAAAGTTGTGAAACTAAAAAAAGTGAGTAAGCCATAGAAATGCAGTTTTAAAAACTGAGGTCTGAAGGTGGTTCTATTTAGGATATAGACTTTTACTTGATTCTCTCATCTACTTTTAATAAGATATGAGCCACATAGTGAGCATGTGAAATGCACATAAAGGACTCTGAATCAGAACATCCCAACCTTCAATCATTTTACTTCAAAGAGTTATATTATTTATGTTTCATTCTAAAGTGAAAACTTAAGAAAATACTTTAAAATACTTATTTCTTGGTTAAACAAACAACAGTATAGTAATTCTGGCACCCAAATGTTTATAAGGCAAAACTTTTATTAAATTAAATTATGCCAGAAATAAGTTACAGAAAGACAAATAATGTATATTATTGCTTATATGTGGAATTAAAATACTATATATATATAGCAAAACAGATTCATAGATTTAGAGAATAAACTAGTAGTTACCATTGAGAACAGGGAAGGGGGAAGGGCAGAGTAGAGGGAGGGGAGTAAAAGGGCAAACTACTGCATATTTACTATGCACAAAATAAATAATTTATACCAGGTATAAAATAAATAATCTACAATCTTTCAAGATGGTGCTAGTGGTAAAGAACATGTCTGTCAATGCCAAAGACATAAGAGACATGGGTTTGATCCCTGGGTTGGGAAGATCCCCTAGAGGAGGGCATGGCAACCTCTTGTCTAGAGAATCCCATGGACAGAGGATTCTGGTGGGATACAGTTCATGGGGTTGCAAAGAGTCAGATACAACTGAAGTGACTTGGCACACAAGTATGCACAAGAATACATTGTATAGCACAGGGAACATAGCTTATATTTTATAGTAATTTTAAATAAAGTATAATCTACAAAAATTGAATTACTACATTGTATACCTGAAATTAATATAATATTATAAATCAGATATAATTCAATTAAAAATGTAAAGTAAACACAAAAGCATGTATTGCAAGATTAAGTTATTGCTGTGTGATTTTTCAAAATAGTTAATTTCTTAACATGTTTTCAAATTCTTTGCTCACTGATTAAAAGACATCTGTTTATAGAGACATCTTAGAGAGCAAAAACATATTTAGCAGGCTATTTGCAAAAGGAAATTTAATATAAATACTGTTTTTAAGAAAAGTATTTTTTATGAAATACTGAAAATTTAAAAATTAATTTGCATTGATTTTAGAAAATATTTTTTATTCTGCCTTTCAGGAAATGTAAAACAGTTTGGCAGGGAAGGGCTTTTTTTTTAACCACATATTTAATATAATTTATTAGGCAAAAGAAAGCCCATCTGATGTTAATCACTATCATGCTTTCCTGAAAGCTCTGAATTCTGTTTTGAAAATAATAAAATATAATAATTAGTGTGTGATGCTCCACTTGCTCTCATAAAACATTACCATAGCATAAAAATAATCAGGAATGCATTTTCATTGTGTTTGCATTGTGTTGACTCTACGTAAGATAAATACTACAGGTCTCTCACTTTTAAAATTTCTTTTATCGTGGCAAAATCACATAATATGAAACACACTATTTTAACATATTTAACTGTGCAGTTGGTGGCACTAAGTACATTCACATTGTTGTGTAACTCTCACTATCATCCATATACTGACTTTTCCGCCTTTCTGAACAGAAACTCTGTTCCCAGCAAACACCAGCTCCCCACTCCTTCTCCCCACTTCCTCCATTCTGAGGCCCCTGGCATCTACCAACGTACTCTCTGAGTCTATGAATCTGACTATTCTAGGTGACTCATACAAATGAAATCAAACAGTATTTGTCGCACCTAATGGATATTGGAAAACAATTTTAAGGTTAAGTTTAATTTAACATATGTCCTACAAACCAATTGCATCCTTTAAAAATAAAAAGCTATTTTTAATGTAAAAGTGTAAGAAAATCTACATACAAAATAAATGTCTGACTGATAAAAGTTATGACTAAAGAGAAAAAGTAGATATTGTAGGTTTGTTATTTTTGTTCACTGATTCTATCTCTAGCATCTACATTACCAAAGAAGTTATTCAAAAATTGCTTGTTGAATGAACACATAACTGAGAATACCATGATCTTTTCTGTTTATTATTAAATTATTAAATAAAGAGGTCTAATAATTTAAAAAACTCATATGTTTAGGCTTTTGATGTTTTTAAATAACTAAATCTAATGAAAAATGAAATATTATAGTATTTTAATATCTCATTATTTCAAAGTTTAATTTATTTAGTTATCTTTATATCTCTTTGTTTTTCTTTAACTCTGTTCCTTTAGTTTTCCTTCCAGAAAGGAGTTCTTTATACTAAACCTGGGAAGTCTAGTTCTAAGCTATAGAAGTGGTATGTTTTTACTAAGATTCCATTAATAAATGTCCATAGTAAGAAAAATCTTTTGATGATAGTAATTTTTCATGTGTTCATTTTTATGGAAGTTCAGAAAATATGAATTTTTTTATTTTTGAGAATACAATTATAGCCATTTCAATGTCTTTATAATGATAAGCCTTTGTAAAATGTGAGCTATATTTGTGAACAAAACAAATACATTCATTCAGTAGCAACCCATAAAAACAAATGTTTATGTGCATACCCTGCATATATTTATTTCAGAAAAAAAAATGTAGATTGGCTGAATAATCTGTAAGTGACCACAGGATAATATTTGTTACTAAAATACAAAAAGTGTGATAACATCAGACTTGCTCTTTTGTAGGACCATCATAGGCTTACAAATTTTATGGAGGTGAATTATTCATCAGCTGTTAACTATTCGGCATGAATTTTGCAGTCATGATTTGAAAGTTCTCAAGATTTAGAGGACAAAATGAAAGAAATATTATTCTTCTGTTTTAATGCATGTTGGAAAAATGGACTCAATGCACAAAGGGAAAAGCACAAACCATATTTTATTTTAAAGAAAAAATAGATGTGACATGGACTATGGAGAAAAAATATTTGTATATTCTCATAATATGCCTTGATTCTAAAGTATAAATTAAGAGAAATATTAGCCAATTATATATTTTTCCTATAGAGGATTTCAAGCTTCCGCAGGTGGCTCTGTGGAAAAGAATCTATCTGCCAATGCAAGAGACTCAGAAGACACAGGTTAGGTCCCCAGAACAGGAAGATCCCCTGGAGGAGAAAATGGAAACCCATTCCAGTATTCTTGCCTGGAAAATCAAGTTGACTTAGGCACCTCACTGGCTACAGTCCACAGGGTCACAAAAAGTCTGACATGATTGAGCATTCACACACAGATAGAGGATTTCAATCATAATCTACTAATCAAGAATAAATCAATCATGTTTGGATGTGCTGGGTTAACTAGCATTCAGTCAATGACATTCATTTATTTATACATATCACAAATACCCAGCGAGTGTCTATGATGTACCAAGCACTGTGCTGAAGTCGGTGAGATAAGACATGATATTTGATCTCATGAAATCAGATTTCAGGCCAAGAAGGTAGATACAAATAAATAGACAATCACAATACAAAATGTTGAGAGAAAAGCAAGGTACTGTGGAAATTTCCTAAGAGATAGCTGTATTAATAAAAGGGATTCTATGGGAGAAAGCAATGGCACCCCACTCCAGTACTCTTGCCTGGAAAATCCCATGGATGGAGGAGCCTGGTGGGCTGCAGTCCATGGGGTCACGAAGATTTGGACACGACTGAGCGTTTTCACTTTCACTTTTCACTTTCATGCATTGGAGATGGCAATGGCAACCCACTCCAGTGTTCTTGCCTGGAGAAACCCACGGACGGAGAAGACTGGTGGGCTGCGGTCTATGGGGTCACACAGAGTCGGACACGACTTAACATGGGAGAATCCTAGAAGAAGTAGTACTTTTCAGTAGCAGTAGTACTTATGATGACTCTCAACGCTGAAAAGAAATTTAAGAGGCAAATAACTGGGCAGATAGAATGTTTTATGCAGACAGAGTTGTATGCACAAAAGTTGTTCTCATAGGGAGACAAGGGAATATGGTATTTTGGAAGAAGTAAATGTAAGTCAAAATGGTTAACACTTGGAATTTAAGAGGGTCATAAGGATAAATCTCAAACCACCGAAAAATCTTGATGACTGTACAACTGAGAAAGAGTAAATTTAAGGAAGAATACATTAGTATTCTTGCAACTCATAAAAAGGAAAATAAATTTTCAAGAGGCATGTACATTAAAGAGGGTAATCTTTAATTCAGTAAAAGTGAATAAGTATTCACATGAAGAAATACATTTCTCTAAGCAAAGCCTATTAACTATAGCTAAAATATGGCAATTATTCCATTATAAGTATTGTGTACAGGAATATGATTAGGAAATACAATACTTTTTTAGAGAAAAAAAAGTATTTCCTCAGAAAGAAAACATGTATCAAACATTTGAGTAAAATAGGCAAACTTATTTATGTCTTCTTTAGTGATTTTACAGTGACTCTGATTTGCAGTATACTGGAATGCAAACAGGTCAGTACAATTTAGAACCATGATCAATATTCACTCCTTCCTAAATTGCTACCATTAAATCTTTCTAAACCTCATAGAGAATGATTAGATTTCAATAGGGCTTTAGAGATTATTTTATCTAACTCCATACTGTATGTGAAAAAAGAAGGCCATTGAAAATAGTCAAACTCCATCTTGTTTCCCTCAGCTTTTTTTGAAGTAAAACTGACAGATAAAATTGCTTATTTTAAAGCATATAGTTTAATGTTTAATATATGTATACATTGTGAAAAGATTACCACAATTATGTAATTAACATGTTCACCATCTCAAACAGTTACCTCTTGATTTGTTTTACGGTGATACAATTGGTAGCTGCCCTCTTAGCAATTGTCTCATCTTTGATTTTAGGTTTGATGTTTTGGTGTTTGATTTTCTAGCCAGGTAGCTCATGTATTAGAAATGAAGTACTGGTACTGTGTATGTGTGAAGGAGAGAAATGTATAAAGGGTGTGCATGGAGGGCTCATGTTTTGTTCACAAATCATCAATCTAAGAGCATAAATTTCTGGGCATGAATGCTAGACTGCTCACTTCACACTCGCTCCTCCCCTAATAATAGTCTGTCTTCCTGAGAAAGCATGATTGGATCAGAACAATCCCTAATTACTATGAGAAATTTTAGAAAAATATGCATCCTTTACTGATGCCAAATTATGCTTGGGAATCTGTCCTTATGGAGTTCATGGTCTCTAATTGGCCAAGAAAAGGAGAAAATTAAAACACACTGAGATAAAGTGAAGAATGATCAGGGCTCTTTGGGAACACAGAAAGAACACTGATCAGACAAAGATAGGAAAACAAGCAAGAGCAGGCTTTCTTGGATAGGTCAATTAAAGATAGCAGAGAGGCTGTCCATATAATACTCACCATCTCTTTTCATAGTATTTATCTGACTAAATTATAATTATCTGTGCATTTGTCTGTTTGCCTTTAAACTAAGGTGAAGTTCTGACTTTATCTTTGTTTTCTCAGCTGTGCTATAGTACAGTTCCTCACACTTAGAAAACCTTTAATATGTTTGTTTGATGGAAGGATGATAGGAAAAGACTTTTTTTAAAAAAAGAAAAGGCAGATGAGAAGAAAGGAAAGAAGGTGAAAGAAAGAAACAGACATAATCAGATGGAATTAGAAAATTTAAAAATTTTATTTCAAATAGCAATCTAATCTTCTCCCAACATTTAAAAATCTTGTCACTCAGAATATATTGCAGATATTTCCTCATTTTTATTTTATAATTAAACATATAATTGAACATTAAACATATATAATTAAACATTGTTGTAAACTTGCTTGGAGGAAAGTCTTAACTGACTTTTGGTGAACAAGTTAGGCTAAAGAACTCCCAGCCATCCACATAATTGGGGATGTTTCTGAGGGAACTAACAACATAACTAGACAAGAGATATTATTGATGTTTGCCTGGTGTTTAAAACACGGATTCACATAAATGCATGATTTAATTCCAGGAGGTAATAGTTGGCATTTGTGAGTGAAGCGTTAGATGAGGGAGAACCCTACAGAAAGATTTTCCTTCTCAACATCAATTCTCTCACACTGGAAACAATTTCCTGAACTTCCTGTGACAAACCATGCCTCTAGTTCTCATCTGTGAATAGAATTTTCTCCAACAGGTGTATTAGTTTAAGCCAATTGGATTATCCATCTCACACTCTGCAATAATTGGGTTCAGTAACAGAACAGAGTTGATCAAAGAATACATTTGCTGGGACTACTGAAAAGGAAAACTTTTCATTGTCTTTGGAATGAGTAGTGCCAGTTTAGGAGACTGGAACTGCTCAAGTCAATTGGTTATCCTGAAGAAAATCAACTTGATGATGAAACAGGAAAGGGCCTTAAGATAGGGATCTCCATTACCTGGTTAAGCTACTGCAGGTAAAGCCAGAATTAACCATATTCTTTTCAGGTCTATTTAACCAAGCAATTTCACATTAGTTTATTATAGTTTGGGTCAAGAGTTCCTCTAATGACAAGCAAGATAATCATTAATGATGCAAATAGTGAACTAAGAAGTATAAAACCAGTATTTGAGTCAATCATCTTGCCACTAAGCAACTGCACTTTGTTGGTTAGTCACCTTTGCAGTAGAGAAACTGACTACCCAAAAAAAGAAAAAGGACAAATCTCCCCTGTTTGGTTAAAAAATACTGTTGTGAATCTCAATAGACCCAATGTATGTTAAAATACTTATTAAGCAGTACATTAGTAAACAAATATAAGAGGATATCTTTCATAGCTCAAAAAGGAGCATTACTTAGTTTATTCTCACTGACAATAAAAGTGAGGTACAGAAATTAGATGGTAAAAAGTTAAATCAAGATATTTTAACATTTTATATAAATATATCTCTGCCATACTGTGCTGCTGATAAAATGTAGAACAATTTGCAAAGTTGTCTCTAATTAATGAAGGCAGTTTCTGATTAATTATTACCCACGTCACCCTAGATAGTCCTGCTGCCAAAGATACCGTTATGGGCTTTCATTGCACAGATATGACCTTGAGTTTCAACACTGTTATGTCTTCAGTTACAGACAGACATGATTTGAAGCAGCCAAATTTTCCTTTTACAACCATAATTCACATTTAGTCTGTTCAAAATACTCTTGGGGTTAGCTCATCGAGAAGGCATTATCCCAAAATTAAACACTCATAGCTGCTTGCAAAATGCTTGCAAATACAGAGCATTTGCAGTGTAGCTAAACAGATACAACTGTAGTATACTATAGAGATTTGGGGAAAACTTAGGAGTGGGACATATTAAGGGTGATACTTTTCTTCCACTGTCTGCTATTCTTTGTTCAGAGATAAACTAATTTCTTCCAAATGACATCCTGCTAGAATCTTGGCTATACCACGAACTAAACTGTTGCCTTCAGATACTCTAGACGTCTGTGATCCTTGTCTACTCCACTGATCCACCTGTCATTATTCACACTGAGGAGATATTTGTATGGGGAGGACTTAGAGGTCTCTATGAATAATGCCAAAGTGAAACAGAACTGTAGCCAGTAAAATTTAGGAATAAGTGATTAGTCCTTACAGAATCTACTCTAAGGCTCACAGTTATGCCTGTGGGAAGACTAAGATTGGGACAGATGACTGGGCTGACGTCACAGAAGTTCACTGTTAAAGTGAGACAAGCAAGGGGACAGTATGAACTTGGAACCTAAAAGCTACATCCCATTATCAGTAGGTCATGCATTCCTCAAGGATAAGGATGGGGTTTCATACATTCCTGTTTTTCAGAGCCCAGCATACTGCTTTCCACCATAGAGAGCCTTCTGTAAGTTGGCTAAGTAAATACACTGGTGTGGGGTGTAAGTGCTGCAGTAGAAACTCAAGATCTGATAGGTACCAAGTGGAAACAGAAGTGAAGACGGCATATCCTGGCTGCCTCTTAGCATCGTGAGAGAGTCACATGACACAAACAGCTGACTCAGGTTTAGAAAGACTCAGTGGTTGGCTTGTTGCAGCCACGGTTACCCAGCCAGGGGCCTGAGCCAGTCATCTTCAGAATGTCAGGCGAAGAACGAACTGAAATCTTTCCCTCCCGAGTGGCACAGACCATCGTGAAGGCTCGGTTAAAAGGAGCACAGATAGGTGGAAACTTCATGAAGACAGAAGAAATCTAATGCCTTAACTCTTTCGACAGGTCCTTAAGAAGATAATAACAGAGACTAACATGTAGAAGGGTGAAGTGATGAGAGAAGCTGCCTTTTCACTTTCTGAGGCCAAGTTCACAGCGAGGGACTTAAGCACCCCAGTTATCCAATATGTGAATGGAGCCCAAGTGAAGATCAGAGCAAAGAAAGATAAAGTAACAGGTGTTCCTTTGCCAGGGTTTGAACATTACCATGAAGGAACTGACAGTTATGAACTGACTGGTTCAGCCTGAGATGGGGAACAGTTTGACTAAACTGAAGAGGAATTATGCCAAAGCAGTGGAACTACTGGTAGAACTGGCTTCGCTGCAGACTTCCTTTGTTGCTTTGGATAAAGATATTAAGATAACCAACAGGCGTGTAAATGCCATTGAACATGTCATCATTCCCTGGATTGAACCTACCCTTTCCTCTGTCATCACAGAGCTGAATGAGAGAGAGTGAGAAGAGTTCTGCAGGTTAAAGAAAATACAGGAGAATAAAAAGATTCTCAAGGAAAAATCTGATCAAGACTTGGAGCAAGGGAGGGCAGCTGGAGAAGTGACAGAGCCTGCTAATCTCCTGGTTCAAGAGAAAGATGAAGATCTTCTCTTTGAATAACCTTTCCTGCTCTGGGTCTTCCAGAAGGCCTAACATGGCACCATTTTAATTCATGGTGTGTAGGTTTATTTTTTTGGCTTAAGAATTTCACTGGTTGTTAAATGTCCCTGAATGTCTGTTTATGGGATCTGCCTTTGAAGAGTCATAATTAAAAACTATTAATCACCAATGAAATTTATAAAACCTTCCCTGGAACTTGTAGAATTTATTCTGCACAAGTGTCACCCTACTTCACTTATATGTCTATTACAAGTGATCCCCTGACCAAACATACTAAGAAATCCCTTTTAGGAAGCAGCAGTGGTCTCAGGCCAACATACGTAGACCAGCTGCTGCTAGAGCACCCTATGTTCCTATCTGTTCACACATCTTGGCACCATTGCCTGAGATTGCTACAGCCATTCTTGTGTTAATTATTGTGGAATTTCTCTCCTCAAGCTTTATGAAAACCTTTGTCTATTTTCCTTTGAATAACAGGTCTCTGTCTGGTCTGTCATGGGAACAGTTCTGCCAATTTAAATATGACTATGGTATGAACAATAAAATGATTTTAAAAAGAAAAAAAAGAAAGAAACCCAAGATCATGGGGTCTAATGCCTGTGTACCCTATCCCACAAAAAAAAGTATAAAGGAAAGTGACTGGAATCTAGGGTCAGATTCCACCCCAATATTTTGCTGAGGATACATGTGATGTTAAGCCCAACAGTTTAGAGACACAGAGGAGACTGAGGCTATGGTTTAGATCACTGTGAGAGTCCTTTGTGAGAGATCAGGGAAAGGTAAGGGAAATCAGGAAGACAGCTGGACATGTGTTCCAGGAAGCTTTTTCTGAATGTCCTCTACAAAAGTAATGCATTTCCTCCACATTGCAAAAATTTTATAATATTTAAAAATAATGGGGAATGGAAACCAAAAGTAAGAAGTCAAGAAATATCTAGAGTAGCAGGCAAATTTGGCCAAGGAGTATAGAATGAAGAAGGGCAAAGGTTAACAGAGTTTTGCCAAGAGAAAACACTGGTCATAGCAAACATCCTCTTCCAACAACACAAGAGAAGACTCTACACATAGATATCACCAAATGTTCAATACCAAAATTAGATTGATTACATTCTTTGCAGCCAAAGATGGAGAAGCTCTACATAGTCAGCAAAAACAAGACCAGGAGCTAACTGTGTCTCAGACCATGAACTCTTTATTGACAAATTCAGACTTAAATTGAAGAAATGGAGAAAACCACTAGACCATTCAGGTAGAACCTAAATCAAATCCCTTACAATTATACATTGGAAGTGACAAATAAATTCAAAGGATTAGATCTGATAGAGTGCCTGAAGAACTATGGACAGAGGTTCTTGACACTGTTAGGAGGCAGGGATCAAGACTATCACCAAGAAAAAGAAATGCAAAAAGGCAAAATGGTCATCTGAGGAGGCCTTACAAATAGCTGTGAAAAGAAGAGAAGCAAAAGGCAATAGAGAAAAGGAAAGATATACCCATTTGAATGCAGAGTTCCAAAGAATATCAAGGAGAGATAAGAAAGTCTTTCTCAGTGATCAATGCAAAGAAATAGAGGAGAACAATAGAATGGGAAAGACTAGAGATTTCTTCAAGAAAATTAGAGGTACCAAGGGAAATTTTCATACAAAGATAGGCACAATAAAGGACAGAAATGGTATGGACCTAACAGAAGCAGAAGATATTAAGAAGAGGTGGCAAGAATACATAGAAGAACTATTAAAAAAAAAAAAAAAAAAGGTGTTCACACCCAGATAATCACACTGGTGTGATTGCTCACCTAGAGCCAGACATCCTGGAATGTGAAGTCTAGTGGGCCTCAGGAAGCATCACTACAAGCAAAGCTAGTAGAGGTGATGGAATTCCAGTTGAGCTATTTCAAATCCTAAAAGATGATGTCGTGAAAGTGCTGCACACAATACGCCAGCAAATTTGGAAAACTCAGCAGTGGCCACAGGACTGAAAAAGGTCAGTTTTCATTCCAATCCCAAAGAAAGGCAATGCCAAAGAATGGTCAAACTACCACACAATTGCGCTAATCTCATAAGCTAGCATAGTAGTGTTCAAAATTCTCCAAGTCAGGCTTTAGCAATACGTGAACCATGACCTTCCAGATGTTCAAGCTGCTTTTAGAAAATGCAAAGGAACCAGAGATCAGATTGCCAACATCCATTGGATTATCAAACAAAGGAAGAGAGTTCCAGAAAAACATCTATTTCTGCTTTATTAACTATGCCAAAGCCTTTGACTGTGTGGATCACAACAAACTGTGGGAAATTCTGAAAGAGATGGGAATACCAGACCACCTGACCTGCCTCCTGAGAAATCTATGTGTAGGTCAAGATGCAACAGATAGATTTGGACATGGAACAACAGACTGGTTACAAATAGGGAAAGGAGTACATCAAGGCTGTATATTGTCACTCTGCTTATT
Source organism: Budorcas taxicolor (assembly GCF_023091745.1). NCBI lineage: Eukaryota > Metazoa > Chordata > Mammalia > Artiodactyla > Bovidae > Budorcas > Budorcas taxicolor. The sequence continues at coordinate 118,136,116 of NC_068920.1, forward strand.
TAACGTATGTGCATAGTGATTCATGAGAAATGCTGGATTGAATTAAACGCAAGCTGGAATCAAGATTGCCAGGAGAAATATCAATAGCCTCAGATATGCAGATGACACCACTCTTATGGCAGAAAGTGATGATGAATTAAAGAGTCTCTTGATGAAAGTGAAAGAGGAGAGTGAAAACGAACATTCAGAAAAGATCATGGCATCTGGGCCCATCACTTCATGGCAAATAGATGGAGAAACAGTGGAAACAGTGACAGATTTTATTTCATTTTTTTTTTGGCTCCAAAATCACTGCAGATGGTGACTTCAGCCTTGGAATTAAAAAATGCTTGCTCCTTGGAAGAAAAGTTATGACCAACCTAGACAGCATATTAAACAGCATAAGACATTACTTTGTCAACAAAGGTCCATCTAGTCAAAGCTATGGTTTTTCCAGTAGTCATGTATGGATATGAGAGTTGTACCATGAAGAAAGCTGAGGGCTGAAAAATTGATGCTTTTGAACTGTGGTGTTGAAGAAGACTTTTGAGAGTCCCTTGGACTGCAAGGAGATCCAACCAGTCCATCCTAAAGAAAATCAGTCCTGAATATTCACTGAAAGGACTGATGCTGAAGCTGAAACTCCAATACTCATTGAGTTTCAAATTCTCTGACTCATTTGAAAAGACCCTCATGCTGGAAAAGATTGAAGGTGGGAGGAGAAGGGGACAACAGAGGATTAGATGGTTGGATGCCTTCACAAACTCAATGGACATGAGTTTGAGTAAACTCCAGGAGTTGGTGGTGGACAGGGAGGGCTGGCATGCTGTAGTACACGGGGACGCAAAGTGTCAGACACGACTGAGCAACTGAACTGATTATGCCTTGCATGTCTAATGCTCATTATTTATTATTCCTGGTAGATGATAGTCTCCTTAAAAATAAAACATATCTTTTTCACCAGTTACATTCATATTACCTCAGCTTGTTTCTTCTATGTGTAAATTTCCAGTGACTATTTGTTGAATGAAACTGTGCCCAATGTTGTTACCTTGCTGACTTCTTATGGCAATGGTGTATATAACAGAATGATCTGGAGTGATTTTAAATATGCAGACCTGGATAGACCAGTTCTATCCACCGTAGATTCTGATGCATTCAACTAACTGGCAGACTTAAAACATTGTTTAATACCCCCCAGATCATTCTGATATATGTCCCTGACTAAATATCAGTACTTTAATGAGTGAGAAAGAAAATGCTATTGATTTCCAATACATGTATCCCTAGAGTAAATTTCAATTTGCCCAAATTTTCTTTAGCTTCCTTCTTCTCAGTTAGTATTCTTCTACTCCTTATGGCACCCTATTTTCAATATACTTTCCCATAGGGACTATCTCACTTAATTAGTTGTCTGCCAGATTGGAAAGCAATCCCTGATCAGGTGGTGTTACATGCTTCCTATGGTGTGACATCTTGTAAAGCAATTTCAGTTTAATAGGAAAATGTGAGGACCAAAATCTTTAGGGCTTAAGATATCTAATAGGGGTTTCAAGCACCAGCATGGGAGCTATTTCAGGACAGGGAGGTCTTTAAAATAGACCTCTAAAATCACAACAAAACCGGTTCCCCACTTATGAGGTTGGCCCCATTTCTCCAAATATCAAATCCCAGTTATATCTGACATGCAAAGTTTCTGGTGATTTCTGTTATATTGAATATAGTCCTAAATTTTAGAAAACATTTATTTGTAAATTGTTCTTTATACTATCTTTTAAAGTATCTTTTAAAATCTATGATGTTTGTTTATATATATATATAACATATATATATAAAGCATGTTATATGATATATATGTTTATATATCAGAGAAGGCAATGGCAACCCACTCCAGTACTCTTGCCTGGAAAATCCCATGGATGGAGGAGCCTGGTAGGCTGCAGTCCATGGGGTCACCATGAGTGGACACAGCTGAGCGACTTCACTTTCACTTTTCACTTTCATGCATTGGAGAAGGAAATGGCAACTCACTCCAGTGTTCTTGCCTGGAGAATCCTAGGGATGGCAGAGCCTGGTAGGCTGCCATCTATGCAGTCACACAGAGTCGGACACGACTGAAGCGACTTAGCAGCAGCAACAGCATGTTTATATATATTATATAATGATTTGTGGGACAAGTTTAGCAGTGACAGGTAAATTAATCCAAGCAGTTGTCTTTCAAAGCTAAGCCAAAGTTTCTTTGTTAATGAACATTTTCTGCTTTCCTTATAGAAAGTTTAAGTAGGACAAAGAGGGGCAAGGTTGCCACCAGAGAAGTGCTACAGTAGGAGGTTACAACCGCCTTTCATTTTCTCTATGGGTTTTATTAGCATTGTTCCTTAAACTTTCCAGTCAACTTTAATATCAACTTAGGGCAAATAACTTAAAAGTTAAGATAGGACTCTTCTACTTTAAAAAGAAAAAAATTGGTTTTTATTTTTTAAAAGAAAAAAGCTGAGAAATGACATTCCTTATTAAAGAAAATCTGTCAATTATTTATCTTCTTTGTCTTATGCCTCTTCTAAAAGAAGTGAAAACATACATGCACATGCTCACACACACACACACACACTCACACAAATGTATAGTCTAAAAGACAAATTAACAAAAACGTCTCCAAATCGTTAAATGCTACTTTGTATCAGATACTCACGTATATACTATTTTTAATTTTCAATGTAATCCTATGAGGATAAAATATTATTATGTTCATTTTTTTCTACCATTAACTAACTTGAAGAAATTCCACAAGGCGGGATTCAATGTTCTTTAAAAAAAAACACACTGTTTTTGTGTGTGTGTGTGAGAGAGCGTGTTTACTCTCAGTGGAAGAATGTTATTTGTATGATTAGATGAAGACAGCTATATTTTCCTCCATAAAATTGGTTAAATTATAATATTTTCTCATTTTCTCATAAAATAAAATACAAATCATTAGTACCAGAAAACAGCAGAACATGCACATGTGATTCATTACATATTTTCCTAATTGCCTAACTGACTCTAATTGATATTAATTTTTTCCATGCAAACATTTATTAAACAGAAACTGTAACACTTGTATCAGACACTTGGGATTTAACAAGCATAATTTCTCTTGTGAACAGTGTTAGTCTAATGGGGGAAACAGAGAAGTAAAAAAGCAATTATAATTCAGAGTGACAAGGACCACATGGGGAATAAGTGACAGCAGAGGAACACCTAACCCTGACAAGAGGATTGGGAGACTTCTGGAGACACGCAGGGCTCACAGGTAATTTGATGAACAAAGCAGTCAGTGGCTCAGTTGCTGCAATTACTTATTTTTATGAGAAAACACACAATGAGAAATATTTGTGAACATAATTTCAGCAAATTGAATATTGATTTTATATTATATCTCTTAGGGACTTAAATTCTAAACTTAACAGATGAAAGAAAGTCCTAATTAGTAGCAGCATCTTTTAATAACATATTTCAAATTGGGATTTATGACTGATATAATTTGGTCTATGAAAAATTATGTCTGGAAAATAGTGCAAACCATGATAGATATTGAGCTATTAACAAAGAAAAGCTAAATTAAAAGATAAATTTCAGTAGCAGATGTAAGGGCAAACATTCTACTTCTATGGGATTAGAATCCATCATGAAGAGATATCATGAGCATGGCAGAGGACATACTCTTATTAAACATTGATAAGAAAAAATTGTTTTCATTAGACAGTGAGATTAAAGGATGAGAATGGAAAACATCAATGCTGAAAACTGATTTTTAAAATGGAAAGATTTATGGGAAATATATCTCCTAATAGGAGTTGATAATTTTTTGAATGTTGGAGAAATAGTCACTCTTATATATGTGAGCCTACAGACTTTGATTTATTAACACAAGTTTCCTTCTGAAACACACCAAGGGTGAAAGGACAAGCTATAAGTTTGACCAAAGAAATAATTAGCTAAGCATTTGTGATTTTTTTTTCTCCTACTGCCAGGTTATTTGGCACAATCATTACATCTTCAAAAAATATACCCAGATCAAAGACTTTCAAACAGTGTGGAAAAAGGCCTGAATTAGTATTTAGAGACAACTTTGGAGGCATTGAAATAACCCTGAGAGTAATACGAAGCTATTTTCAGTCTTTTAAATGTATACCTGTGATTTTTCCCAAGACTATTGTTGTCAAATCAATAACCTTTAACTGCCAAAACAAACAAAAACACAAACTAACAATAAACTCAAACTTAAAACATGAGCTCAAACATAGTACAAAAGCAGTTTTTGTCCAAAACTGTAGTTTCACTCTTCAGACTATTTGTTAGTCTGAAATAGACACATCAAGATTATAGCTCTCAAAAATTTCATGCTGTGATTACATCTCATGTATATAAAAGCATTTCAAAGTGAAAGTCACTCAGTGGTGTTCAACTGTTTGCTATCCCATGAACCTGGAATTCTCTAGGCCAGAATACTGGAATGGGTAGCCATTAATTTCTCCAGGGGATCTTTCCAACCAGGGATCAAATCCAGGTCTCCTGCATTGGAGGCAGATTCTTTATTAGCTAAGCTATCAGGGAACTCCAGGCACTTTCTGAACAGAATATGTAGTGTTTTTTTTTTTTTTTTTTCTTTATACAATTTGTGTTTTCTTCTAACCAAATATTTTCTTTTCACTGTCTCAAATTGTTCTCAAATGGGGGCATGTAAGATTGGTGTGTATGTATAAATTCCTCTGCCCTGATAAATAGTACAAAGCAACCAAGCAGATACCAATTCTTTGTGAGGTTTTCTTGCTAAGATTTACTTTTAATTACAAGTGAGTTCAATAATCCAGGTCTAAGGAATAAATACTTCCTCTACAATTAGAAATTATCTATTTAAAAGATTGGCTTTATTGATCAACTTTACAGTAGTTAATTTTGTAGGATATGCATCACCAGCCTGCTGAAGGAAAATTTATTTCCCCCAGAGTGTTGGGTACTATATTTCCTTAGTTGTTTCCCATTAGAATGGAAATACCTATTTTTTGCTGGTCATATATTTTTTAAGATACAAGATCACCATGTTCCAATCTTTCCTTGTTATTTGAGGATTTAGAGCAAAAAAAGTTTTATTTTTCTGTATTTCTTTGTATGAAATGGAGATAATCTATCACACTGAAGGAAGAATCCATGGACAATGCAAAGTGGTCTGATGACCATCAGGTTTCATAGTAAAAACTATATTATCTTTTTAAAATAAAAATAATTCTTTTTACTAGGCTAAACTAATATTAGCAAAATAGAAGTCCCTATCATAAAACTTAATACATATTAATTGGTTGCTTACTTTAGCAATTGATTAGCAGTCTCAATTTGAGTTCAGTCCAAATTCTAGTGACCAGTTTCCAGATATAACATTTTTTTCTTATTTCCCCACTTTTGTTTCCTCCTCCCAACTACTAAAGAAAGGTTACTTTTGGCAAATATTGGTTGGCCAAATATTTTTGGTTGGCAAGAAATTTCCTTCACCTTATTTAAGTAAAAATAAAAGACATTTTTCATTTTCACTAAGAACTTTACTGAACAGCATATTTACCATTTTGTTTCACTACTTTCTGCCATTTTTTAAGGCAACTACATAATTCTGTCTTCCCTTTTTATCTTTTTAAGCAAAAAACTTTTCCAAGTGCCTTTTAAGTCTTCCGGGGAACTGACAATTTTTCCATGAACAGAATTTTGTAAAGATGAAAATAAATGGAAATTTGAAGATGCAATGTCTGGTGAATATGGCAGATGAATCAGAGCTTCCCAGTCAAGCTATATTAGTTTTGCTTGGTCATCAAAGAAACATGCAGTCTTGTGTAATCCTGGTAGAAGATTATACATTTTTCTATTGCCTAATTCCGGATGATTTTCATTAAGCGTTGCTTTCAGTTGATCTAATTGGGAGCAGTACTTGATGGAATTAACTGTTTGGCTTTTCAAAAGAATTTCATAACAGAGGACTCCTTTTCAATCCAATCATATACATGATATCACCTTCTTTGGATGAAGAACGGCCCTTGGTGTGGTTAGTGATGGTCATTTCATTTGTCCTGTGATGTCTTCCATTCTACGTTATTGTACAGTATCCACTTTTCATCCTCTGTCACAATTTGTTTTAAAAACAGAACGTTTTTGTTACATTTCAATAGAGAATTGATTTGTCAAAAAGGCGCTTTTTTATTTTTTCTTAATTTATGTGGAAAAGAAAATGGCAATCCACTCCAGGATTCTTGCCTGGAAAATTACATGGACAGAGGATCCTGGCAGGCTACAGACCATGGGGTTGCAAGAGTCAGACACAAATGAGCAACTGAATACGCGTGAAACTCAAACATCAAAAAAAGAATATAACCAACCTGGTGCAAACGATTTTCAACACTTGATTTGGATATTTTAAGTATGTCAGTTATCTCCTACATGATAAAATATTGATTCTTCTCAATTAGTGTCTCGATTCAATTCTGTTAACTTCAGCTGGTCATTCCAAACATGGAGCATTTTTCAGTGAGAAATCTCCCACACAAAACTTCACAAACTGCTTTTTAAATGTTCAATCAGTCACAGCATATTTTCCATACATTGTGCAAATCTCTTTTATGTGTTTCAGTTGCATTTTTACCTTTCTTGAAACAATAAAGCATAATATGCTATTGCTTTTTTCCTTCCATTTTCAATATTAAATTGGTTCACAAAAATTCACAAATTTTGTTAAGTTTTTAAAAAATGCATACTGATATGACAGCTGCCACAATACAATCTAACAAAATTGCTTCAAATGAAGTTAAAGACAACTAAGAACTACCAGAGCCATCCTACACTAAAAATGGGACAAACCTTTTGAAAAACCCAACATTATTCTATTAAAATTTGAGTGATGCTATTAGTTTGTTAATATGTTTGTTCATTTATTTTTTAGATTACTTATACAATATCTACTGATTATGTACATAGTGTTAGGCTTTGTTACAAGGATAAAGAAAAGGAAGCTCATTGTCTAGTGTGAAAGTCAGATGATGTACCCACAAAGAAGATGAGAGTGTTAGTCGTTCAGTCATGTGCCACTCTTTGTGACCCCATGGACTGCAGACCGACAGGCTCTTCTGTCCATGGAGTTCTCCAGGCAAAAATACTGGAGTGGGTTGCCATTCCCTTCTCCAGGGGATCTTCCTGACCCAGGGATTGAAGCTGGGTCTCCCACATTGCATTTACCATTTGAGCCACCAGGAAAGCACTAATTTTTTTTTTTTTTTTAAAGTTTTGGGCACATCACATAACATGTGGGATTTTAGTTCCATGACCAGGGATAAAACCCACATTCCCAGCAGTGGAAGCACAGAGCCTTAACCACTAGACCACTGGGGAAGTCAAAGATGATAGAAATAAAAGCTATGGAAATAGAAACTGGAAGATGAGACATACCATACTGAGGAGAGTAAGAAGAAAGTGCTTCCTTTTCCTCAGCATGGTAAAACAGAGATAATCCAAGAGATTCAATACAAAAAGACTCTGGGTAGATGCAGGATAGCTGGACTTGGAGGTTTGTTTCTTGGCTTTCAAATTGCTTCACTTTCAAGGTCCCTGGTGGCTTGGATGGTAAAGCATCTGCCTGCAATGCGGGAGACCTGGGTTCGATCCCTGGGTTGGGAAGATCTCCTGGAGAAGGAAATGGCAACCCACTCCAGTACTCTTGCCTGGAGAATCCCACGGACGGACGGAGGAGCCTGGTAGGCTACAGTCCATGGGGTCTCAAAGAGTGAGCGACACGACTGAGCGACTTCACTTTCACTTTCTTTACCAATTATAATTGCCAATATAACTTTTGTTTCAGGAGTAGCTCTGTTGCTAAATTAATTTCAGGGGATTAAAAAAGAATTTCTGGGCTTTTGTTTGCTGGAAGATTTCTGATTACAGTTTCAATTTCCGTGCTTGTGATGGGTCTGTTAAGATTTTCTATTTCTTTCTGGTTCAGTTTTGGAAAGTTGTACTTTTCTAAGAATTTGTCCATTTCTTCCACGTTGTCCATTTTATTAGCACATAATTGCTGATAGTAGTCTCTTATGATCCTTTGTATTTCTGTGTTGTCTGTTGTGATCTCTCCATTTACATTTCTAATTTTATTGATTTGATTTTCCTCCCTTTGTTTCTTGATGAGTCTGTCTATTGATTTGTCAATTTGATTTATCCTTTCAAAGAACCAGCTTTGGGCTTTGTTGCTTTTTGCTATGGTCTCTTTTGTTTCTTTTGCATTTATTTCTGCCTTAATTTTTAAGATTTCTTTCCTTCTACTAACCCTGGGGTTCTCCATTTCTTCCTTTTCTAGTTGCTTTAGGTGTAGAGGTAGGTTATTTATTTAACTTTTTCTTGTTTCTTGAGGTATGCCTGTATTGCTAAGAACTTTCTCCTTAGTACTGCTTTTACAGTGTCCCACAGGTTTTGGGTTGTTGTGTTTTCATTTTCATTCATTTCTCTGCATATTTTGATTTCTGATTTATTCTGTGGTTTGTTGGTTATTCAGAAGCGTGTTGTTCAGCCTCCACATGTTGGAATTTTTAATAGTTTTTCTCCTGTAATTGAGATCTAATCTTACTGCATTATGGTCAGAAAAGATGCTTGGAATGATTTCAATTTTTTTGAATTTATCAAGGCTAGATTTATGGCCCAGGATGTGACCTATCCTGGAGAAGGTTCTGTGTGCCCTTGAGAAAAAGGTGAAATTCATTGTTTTGGAATGAAATGTCCTATTACTCAGCCATTAAAAAGAATCCATTTGAATCAGTTCTAATGAGGTGGATGAAACTGGAGCTGATTATACAGAGTGAAGTAAGCCAGAAAGAAAAACACCAATACAGTATACTAACACATATATATGGAATTTAGAAAGATGGTAATGATAACCCTGTATGCGAGACAGCAAAAGAGACACAGATGTATAGAACAGTCTTTTGGACTCTGTGGGAGAGGGAGAAGGTGGGATGATTTGGGATAATGGCATTGAAACATGTATAATATCATGTAAGAAACGAATCACCAGTCTAGGTTCGATGCAGGATACAGGATGCTTGGGGCTGGTGCACTGGGATGACCCAGAGGGATGGTATGGGGAGGGAGACGGGAGGGGGGTTCAGTATTGAGAACACATGTACACTTGTGGCAGATTCATGTTGATGTATGGCAAAATCAATACAATATTGTAAAATAAATAAATAAATAAATAAATAAATTAAAAAAAGAAAAAAAAATGAAATTTAAAATAAAATGCCTGAAGCCAAATTAAAAAAAAAAATTTCTGAAAGGGTATATCTTTGAATTAAATACTGAACAAAAATCAGTATCATACAAGCAAAGTTTGAAAAGGAGTGAAAGAAAAGTCACTGGCTAAGAAGAGTAGTATAATGATTTAATGGTATAAGATTCAGCAGTACAATGAAACTATGTTCAAAGCTTAAGAGATATATCACATTCAGGTTCATGCATGTTGTTCAGTAGAATAGAAACAAGATTTTAAAGGTTTAGGGCAGTTAACAGCAGCCCACTTTATGAATATCAGCTTTCTACCATGTCCAGGATCTTCCTCCATCCCCATCCCAGTTTTGAGGTGAAAGAAAGTGAAAGTGAAGTCATTCAGTCGTGTCTGACTCTTTACGACCCCATGGACTGTATGTAGCCTACCAGGCTTCTCCATTCATGGGATTTTCCAGGCAAGGGTACTGGAGTGGGTTGCCATTTCCTTCTCCAGGGGATCTTCCTGACCCAGGAATCGAACCTGTGGGTTTACCCACGTTGCAGGCTGATCCTTTACCCTCTAAGCCACCAGGGAAGTTTTGAGGTAAAGTAGTAAAAATGCTTGGAGAAGGCAATGGCACCCCACTCCATTACTATTGCCTGGAAAATCCCATGAACGGAGGGGCCTGGTAGGCTGCAGTCCATGGGGTCGTCAAGAGTCTGACACGACTGAGCGACTTCACTTTCAGTTTTCACTTTTATACATTGAGAAGGAAATGGCAGCCCACTCCAGTGTTCTTGCTTGGAGAATCCCAGGGACAGCGGAGCCTCGCGGGCTGCCGTCTGTGGGGTCGCACAGACTCGGACAGGACTGAAGTGATTTAGCAGCAGTAGCAGTAAAAATGCTATACTTCCCAGGTGGCTCAGTGGTAAGGAATCTACATGTCAGTGCATGAGATGTGGGTTTGATTCCTGGAGAAGAAAATGACAACCCACTCCAGTATTATTGCTGGGAAAATCCCATAGACAGAGAAGGCTGGTGGGCTATAGTCCGTGGGGTTGCAGGGTCTGGCACAACTGAGCACATATATAGTAAAAATATTGGTGCGATTTTTATCATTCCCTGTGGAGCAGCCAAATCATAATGAGCATGGGCCTCATAAGTCAAATATGTTAATTTGGTTGCAATTAAAGTGAGACTGATAAGTGGAAGCTTTCAACTCAAACATCTGTGAAAGCTGAGTTTTATGTTAGACTTTTAAAATTACATTATGAGTAATTTAAGCCACGGCTTACACCTGCTATTTAGTAATATTGATTGCAGACTGTTTAATAAGTTTATAAATTTACCTTAGAAAGTGGCACCACCTTTACCAATAATATGAAAGTTCAATAATTTGAAAAGGAGGAAGGGGAGAGTTTTATGAAAAATATCGGAAGTAATTCAAGATTCACAATAATTCCTGTTGCTTAACTAAAAATGTTAATTTTTTTTTTTACTTTTGCTTCATTCAGCTACTTATTTATAAGTTCCCTGTGGCCATTTTAATTATTTCCCACCACTCCTGTGAGATAGGCAGATAACATAATAGGTTGAGTTTGATGAATCTGGCTGTGGCTTAACTATTTTTTGTAGAAAGTTGGACGTTTCAATGACGTTGAAAGAAAACTCTAAATTTCTTTAGCTCATTTGACAATTGACTATGCTTAAACAATCAGAGTTAAACTGTTCTTAAAATATATATATATATATATAGCAATATTCTTAACATATATATATGTTAAGCAGTGTATTTAGCTACTACATATATGTTCTCAGCATTTCCTGTTATTCTAAGGGCCTTTTTTGCCCTTAAGTTTGCTTCAGGGAAAATGTTTTTCTTGCTCTTATTAGATAACTGAGTTGTTTTCTGAATAGTGTCCAATAGAGAAAGTGTTAATAGTAGCAAACATTTTTGTTAATTACAGTGTAACAATAAGCATACCTCAGAGATACCCCATATTTAGTTTCAGACCACTGGAATAAAGTAAATATCACAATAAAGTGAGTCACATAATTTTTTTTCCAGTGCATATACAACTTGTGCTTACACTATATTGTAGTCTATTAACTGCACAATAGCATTATGTCTAAAAAATAACATATATTTAATTTTTAAAATGTATTGCTAAAAATTACAGTGAGCTGAACCTTGAATGAGTAATCTTTTTGCAATTGTAACATCAAAAATCATTGATAACAGATCACCTTAACAATATAATAATGAAAAAGTGTGAAATACTGTGAGAATTACCAAAGTATGACACAAAGACATAAAGTGAGCAAATGCTGCTGGAAAAATGGCACCAACTCACTGGCCTGAGGCAGAGTTACCACAAATCTTCAATCTGTAAAAAACATGATATTTGCAAAATGTGATAAACTGAAGCACAGTAGAAGGTGGTGTGCCTATATTATAAAAAGCTGACACATCAAATTGAATAAAATTGTTTTCCAGTATTAAGTAGCAGTCGTCTGAAAAAAGATGATGGGGAAATTAAAAACAGTGACAACTGAAGAGCATACTTTTTCACCAGCACACAATTACATGAATCTTGTATTTGCTTTTTATTTCTATAAATTATTTATGTGGCAATATTTTTAAGTAGAGTGAATTGGTAAATCAGAAACCAGAATATTATCATACAAAATTCCCGTAATAAGAACAGATCCAAGGACAGTTCTATTTGAAACAATAAATTAGAATAGAAGTGGTATTCTCTCATTTTTCCAAGCAAGATAACTTATAATTCCAATTTATGCTGAAGGCAAAGATGGATCCTTTAGAACTGTAACAATAAATTACTTATATTTATATATAAGACATTTTATTAAATGGTTTTTAAATTATAATAAACAATTTTTTCTAGTAAAAAGAAAATCTCTCAACCAAGTTTCCTTGGCTGATATATATGTCTCTTTCTTGTATAAACAGGAAAAAAGATACACTTACTCATTCAACAACACCAAAAAAAAATCAGTTTTATTAAATGTTAGCTATTGCATGATATAGTCAGGGTTAGGGTAGGATGAAGCTTCAAGATGATAATGACAAAATATGACACATAAATCTCAGTAGACAGAGATTTAAAGGGAGAAATTATCTAAGATCCACCCTAATTATCTAAGGACTGCCAACTGTCTTAGAATTATCTAGGGCCAAGCAAGTCCTAATCTCATTACCGAACAGTTAGAAATCATTAATTAAATACTTATTAAGTAAAGCAAAACTATAAAGAAGGAATGCTGCTGCTGCTGCTACATCACTTCAGTCCTGTACTACTCTGTGTGACCCCATGGACTGCAGCCTACCAGGCTCCTCTGTCCATGGGAGTTTCCAGGCAAGAGTATTGAAGTGGGTTGCCATTGCCCTCTCCGAAAGAAGGAATAAAGTTCAATATATTTGATGGTGAAATTGTTTTTTAATATATACATTTATATAATATACAAATTAATATGTTATATTTAGCTAATATATATTATATATTATATATATTCCTATTATGTACATAAAGTCTTACCAAATTCATTATTTCTCATTCATCACTCATTTATCTACTTACCTCCCTTTTTGTATAAATATAAAACACTTGCTCTAAACCAAGTACTGTACCAAGTACTAGAAATCTACCTGAAGCAACATATACTTTCTGGCCTCAAGGGATTTGCAATAATATGACAATCGGTACACAGTATTGGCAGTAAGTGATTTCCGGGAGAGTGACCAGGGTACCATGAATACACACTGCAGAGTAAATCTGTCAGTTTATGGGGATTGCAACAGCCTTTATGTTGCTACGGAATTCTGAGAAGAGATCTTAAAACAGGAGTTATCAGAATACAAAAGCAAAAAAGGGAATAGGAGAGATTTTGGATAGAGAAAAACACAATTATCAATATATGTCTATAGTACCAGAAATAATAACCAGAAGACTGAAATTAGTTAAGGAGGATTAGAGCCCTGAAATCTTCTTCTTCTTCTTCTTTTTTTTTTTTTGCTTGCTTGTTTGTTTGGGGGGTGACTGTGGAGAAATTGTATTAAAAGTTCAGGATAAAAAGGCTAACTGGTTATTAAGAGCTTGAACTGATCAGATTAGGAACTTTAAAACTTATCTGAGGTTAGCAAGCAGTCACTATTAGGTTTTCAGCACAAAAATGGTATGATTGGTATGATGAGATTTGTTCTTAAGCTAGATTAGGCTTAGTGTGGAGAGTGGTATAAAAAGAATCAAACATGAAAATGTTCTCATAGGAATCTAAGCATTAATAATATTGATCTATATTAGAAGAGTGACTGCTAAGAAATAGAAAAGTGTGTACATCTTTTATGAACAAAAGGACTAATTTTGTTTGTTTGTTTGTTTGTTTGTTTATCTACCACCATTGTATGGACTTCCCTGATAGCTCAGTTGGTAAAGAATCCACCTGCAATGCAGGAGACCCTAGTTTGATTCCTGGGTTGGGATAACTGCTGGAGAAGAGATAGGCTACCTACCCACTCCAGTATTCTGGCCTGGAGAATTCCGTGGACTGTATATCCATGGGGTCTCCAAGAGCTGGACATGACTGAGTGACTTTCACTTTCACTTTTCAGCAGAGAAATGGCATTATCAAAGTCCCTCTCTGCCTGCTGAATACAAACATGGGACAAAAGTTTGAGAAAGTGAAGCAAGAAAAGGATGGAGAGACTTGTCAGAAACTTCCCTCAATTATTCAGGTGAATATCTTGGCCATGAACTAGGCAATGATATACAAGTGGAAGAGAGTAGGTTGTTTTGTGTGTGTGTGTGAGATATAAAGCAACTACACATACTGATGGATGAGCTGTGAGATGAAAGAGAAATAAAGAAGTCAATGATAGTTTAAAGCACTTCAGTCTGGGAAGCCAGCTGAATTGTAGGGCTGATCCCTCAGCTGTAATCTTCAGAGCAAACTGAAGGGTCAATTACTCACCTGTAGGCAATAGAGAAAAATAAATAATAAAAATTGTGAAAAGGCAGAATAGGCATTAGACAGGATGAAGGAAGAAAAGAATAAAGCATTAGTCACCAAGTAAAAAAAGTGTTACAAGAAGAATGGGCTCACATGATCAAATACAGTGAGGAAAGGTAAAAATGAAGTTGAAGAATTGACCACAGGCATAACACTGACAGTTTCTTTTAAACAGTGACACTAAATTGTAAAATTGTGTATGAAGTTCAAGAAAGAATGGGAAAAAGAAAGTAGTAGAGATAGTGTTTTCAGATTGTTCTTGAAAATCTGTGCTAATGCAGGTAACAGAGAATGAAGAAGTGACTGGAAAGGTACAGAAATAAGTAGCTTCCTTCCCCTTTGTGGTAAAAAATAGAAATATTACAGAATATACACATGAATTATCCAGCTGAGAGGAAAACTTTGATAAAAGAGAAAAGATTGAGCAAAATTGCTGGTTTAGGTTTTTGAGTTTATTAGAAGAGATAGCATCTTGTTCATGTTTAGAGGATTGTTATCATAGACACAAGAGAGAAGTAAGACTAATATTGATATTTTTGTTGTTTAGTTGGTTAGCCATGTCTGACTCTTTTTTGTGACCCCATGAACTTTAGCCTACTGGGCTCCTCTGTCCATGGGACTTCCTAGGCAACAATACTTGAGTGAGTTGCCATTTCCTTCTCCAGGGATCCTCCCAACCCAGGGATTAAACCCACATCTTCTGCATTGGCAGGTGTATTCCTTACCACTGAGCCACCAGGGAAGTTCAATATTGATATACAAAGGTGAAAATATAGAATATGTATAAAGAGGATATACTTATTTCTACCTGACTACTTCTATTTTTTGTAACCTGGAAATAACAAGGAAAACTCTGCTTACCTCCAATATTTCTATGAATTGGCATAAGAGAAAATAGACAAAGGAAAGACATCTGCATCATGAAAAGATTTCCAAGGAATCTGTTTTATCCAAGGGCAGCCTGATTTCATGAATCAGATACGCACAGAAATAATTGGGTAGTCTGCAGATGAGGACATAGGCTAAAGAGCAGAGGAAGGAGTGGGACTCAAATTAGGCTGTATATAGCATATAATGGGGCTTCCTTGGTGGCTAAGCTGTAAAGAATCTCCCTGCAATGCAGGAGATGTGAGTTCAGTCCCTGAGTTGGGAAGATCCCCTGGCAATCCACTCCAGAATTCTTGCCTGGAAAATCCCATAGAGAGAGGAAGCTAGTGGGATACAGTTCATAACATCGCAAAGAGTTGGACATGACTGAAGCTACTGAGGCTAGCACATAATGGGGAGAATATGTGTTCAAGTTCAAGTTATTGCCTTTTCTTGAAACTGAGTAGTATCATAGTTGATGATATGGGAATATTGAGAAAGAATGATGTTCTCACCAGGAGAAACAAGACTTTCATAGCTCTACATCTAATCTTCTGGGGTCAATGATGAGGCCTAGAGTGAAGACAAAGAGTTGTCTGAGTCTTATGGGTATCTTCATTCCTGCAAGGGCAGTGCTGAAGCAACTGATGGTGATTTGTGAACACATTGTGCCATGTCAGATGATGATATCTCATTTAAACATCTTAACAACATTATATTATAGGAACAATTAGTTGGCCATTTCATAAATTAGCATGTTTTCTGAGATAATTTCCAACTCCAAGTTGTCTGTATTTATGGTCTATAATTTTAGCTATTTTGAAATAGATAAAATGAAAAGGGATCTATTAGGTTGGTGGAAAAATAATTGTGGTTTTGCATTGCTGTTTGATATTGGAATGCATTCTTAAATAAATGCTGTTATGTTACACATTGTTTTAATGCACATTCCTTGCTTTATTATTTTTTGCTAATGATTTATTACTTGCTATTTATTTTATATGCATTTTAGACTAGGGAACTGGTGTTAGACAAAAAGAAAATTGTGTGTTTTTTTTTTTTAATTTGAGTTCAAAATAGGTCATAAAGCTACAGGGTCAACTTGCAACATCAACACACTTGGCCCAGGGACTGCTAATGAATGTAAAGGGCAGTGGTGGTTCAAGAAGTTTTGGAAAGGAGATGAGATCCTTGAAGATGAGGCGTACAGTGGCCAGCCATGGGAAGTTGATAATGACTAACTGAGAGCAATCATCAAAGCTGATCCTCTTAAAACTATGTGAGAATTTGCTGAAGAATTCAACATCAACTGAATTCTACAGTCATTCAACATTTGAAGCAAATTGGAAAGGTGAAAAAGCTCAATAAATGGGTACCTGAAAATCAAAAAATCATCAATTTGGAGTATTGTCTTCTCTTATTCTACTCAACAAAGAACATTTCTCGATCAGATTGTGACATGTGACAAAAAGTGGATTTTATACAACTGGCAATGACCAGCTCAGTGGTTGGACTGTGAAGAAGTTCCAAAGCATTTCCCAAAGGCAAAATTGTAGCAAAAAAAAACCTCATCAGCCAACTACCACTTCTTCAAGCATCTCTACAACTTTTGCAGGGAAAATGATTCTAAAACAAGCAGGAGGCAAAAAATGCTTTCCAAGATTTCATCAAATCTTGAAGCACAGACATTTATGCTATAGAAAAAAACTTATTTCTCACTGGGAAAAATGTTTTAATTATAATGATTTTAAATTCATGATCCAAAACCATAATTACTTTTGTTGAAATACAAGATTTAATGTCACATGTTTTCCAAATTCCATTTTTGTGTAAGTTTATGCACATTTAAGGGCAAGGACACTGATTTTTGTTATGTCTTCAGCAAGCATTTGATTCCTCCTTATTGATCTACAGACAGTAAGGAACAACCTATGTAATGCAAAGTGACCTTATAGGCAAGAGTTGTAGTGTAGAAAGCCAAATTATACTCAAGGTGTCAGTTTAAAATTTTACTGATAAGAGGATAGTACATAAGGACCAGTGCATAGGAAGACAATGGCATTCATCATTCTGTTTGCTTTTCATAGAAGGTCTTTTTAAATAGGGGATAATGGTGTGAGTTTAAATGTTTAGTGGCATATGCATGAGATAAACTGAGGATAGCTTTATGCAAATAATTTTAGTAGAAACAGAAAAGGTAAATCAAATTCTTGGCCCAAGGTACCTCAAGGCTTAGCACAACTCTGGAATGAGCTTCAAAAAGATTCTTTATGTCTCTACTTTGTATTCTATGCCCTGCAAGCAGCCTACCACTTTAGAGAGATGCAATATTTCTTAGAGATGATAACTAATTTGATCAGGTAATAATCACATTCTACTGGCCTGTGAGCTATCAAATCTTTTAAAATGCCTTTTCTTATCTTTTCTCTGATTCATTATCTGCTGATGTCAGCATTTAATTAGCAGAAATTAGTCTTAGAGGTCTTCCCTCCATTAAGGAAGATACGGAGCTTTAGCACATTGTAATAAGGAAGATGGAAATTATAAGCATAGCTGTGAAATATAGAATCAGAGGACCTAAGCTCCAGGCTTGATTGTATAACTTATTCAAAGACAGGTGTTATTACAACTGTTACACATTAACTATATGAATGGAAATATTTTGGTATAGCCTCACATATTTATTTTGATAATCAATTAAACAATACTTATAAAAAGGAATTTGATAAATACAAAAATCTGTTTGAATTGCATTTGTTCAGTGCCCAGCATGTATTGCACAATCTCTACACATAGTAAAAGTTTGTTGGATGTATCAGTAAATCGAAGACTCAGTTAGTCTTTGTGTATTGCTATACTGGAAGCCACAGATCAGAGGTTCCTGTTATGTATAACTTTCCCATGCATAAAGTGAAGAATAAAGATAAAAGACAGTAGCAATGTACTATCTTCTGTGCATAAATAACCTTCTGTTATGAAACTTATATTCAGACATTGATCTCAATTGACTTTGCTTGCTGTTCAACCCTCCAGCAGTAACAATACCACTTAATCACTTTTCTGTTCTATGTGTTGTTCAGGAAAGTGTACAGGTTGTTTTGTCTCACTAGTAAATAACTTGCTGTCAGCTATGCTACTGAAACATAAAACTGACACTTGTTTTCCTTAAACTCTCATAATATAGCATGAGTCGTTTTGGCCTATCATGAAAAAGATATTTGTAGTAATTTTTCTTGGATTTTTAAGAGGATTTGCTGAAGACTGATCCTGAAGCTGAAACTCCAACAATCTGGCCACTTGATGTGAAGAACTGACTCATTTGAAAAGACCTTGATGCTGGGAAAGATTGAAGGCAGGAAGAGAAGAGGACAACAGAGGATGAGATGGTTGGATGGCATCACCAACTCAATGGACATGAGTTTGAGTAAACTCTGGGAGTTGGTGATGGACAGGGAGGCCTAGCATGCTGCAATCAATGGGGTCGCAAAGAGTCAGACACTACTGAGCAAATGAACTGAAGTGGATTTGAGATTATTCTTTATTAACCAGAGAAAGACTATATCATGTGCAGTTTATTCAGAAAAGCTTTAATGAAATATAGACCCTAGAGATAACCAAAAATTCGGTTTTGTTGTTCTTTTTCTCTCTCTCTCTGTCACTCTAATTCTCTTCTTCTTTTCTTCTCTTCCAATCCATATCCATTTTTCTTTATTTTCCCTCCTTTCTCCATTTATTTTTCTTTATATCATTTTATTTTTGATAAATTGTGTTTTGTAGGGCTTGAAAATTAGGCTCAGAAATTCAGACATGTGACATTAGACAAAGGGGAGAAGCACAGAGTGGATTTTTGAGTAATATTGATAACCACTTTCTAAATAAAGAATATTTCTTTTGTGTGCTCTATGGAATACTTCCACTATTGACTGAAAATAAGGGTAGATAGTGTCGACTCAAAACAATGTACAGCCTTCAAATTGAGAATTTTATATGGTGGACAAAACTGGAGACTTAAAGAGGCAGCTTCTCAGATAGCTCTAAAGGACTGCTAGAAAGAGAGAAGGGAGGAGCCAGGATTCATAGGATTTTTTGCAATGAAGACCAGATGTCAGAAAATCAAAAGATTACTGTTAATTAAAAACAACATATCTCAAAGTAAAGAATTTAGCACATTTGTATGCATAGGAGTATGCAAGAGTCTGGGCTCACTGAAATCATTCTTTTGATCTGCAACTCAACTGTCTGGGACCATTATGCTGTGTAACCACATCCTGAGTTTTCTCAGGGCTCACCATAGAGCATAGCTGCAGATCTGCTGGTGCTGCTAAGTCGCTTCAGTCGTGTCCAACTGTGTGACCCCATAGATGGCAGCCCACCAGGCTCCACCATCCCTGGGATTCTCCAGGCAAAAACACTGGAGTGGGTTGCCATTTCCTTCTCCAATGCATCGAAGTGAAAAGTGGAAATGAAGTCACTCAGTTGTGTCTGACTCTTTGGGACACCATGGACTGCAGCCCACCAGGCTCCTTCATCCATGGAGTTTTTCAGGCAAGAGTACTGGAGTGGGTTGCCATTGCCTTCTCCAGTTGCAGATCTAGATGACTGCTAGATAATGAGAATCCTGTTCCATCCTGTGTTCCTTCAGGGCTCACTGGAGGGGTGATAAACAGGGAGGCCTGGCGCGCTGCAATTAATGGGGTCGCAAAGAGTCAGACACAACTGAGCGAATGAACTGAACTGAACTGAACTGATATATATTATAAAAAAGAGCATTTTACAGAAGTGAAAGCTAAGATGTATTTTAGTAACTTGCTCAAGATCTCAGTCAGCCAGTGTGAGATTCGGGATACAAAAGAGTCAGAATCAGCTGACTGAGATTGGAGTGAGAGGTGAAGTCCAAGAACTTACACATATACAACTCCAAAGTAAGTTTTTTGCTTTTGTAAAAACATGTCAACAGATGGTCAACACCAAAATCAAATTGATTCTATTCTTTCAGCCAAATATGGAGCTCTATACAGTCAGCAAAAACAAGACCAGGAACTGACTGTGGCTCAGATCATGAGCTCCTTATTGCCAAATTCAGACTTAAATTGAAGAAAGTAGGGAAAACCACTAGACTATTCAGGTATGACCTAAATCAAATCCCTTTTAATTATACAGTGGAAGTGAGAAATAGTGTAAGGGCCTAGATCTGATAGATAGAGTGCCTGATGAACTATGGAATGAAGTTCGTGACAGGAGACAGGGATCAAGACCATCCCCATGGAAAAGAAATGCTAAAAAGCAAAATGGCTGTCTGAGGAGGCCTTACAAATAGCTATGAAAAGAAGAGAAATGAAAAGCAAAAGAGAAAAGGAAAAATGTAAGCATCTGAATGCAGAGTTCCAAAGAATAGCAAGGAGAGATAAGAAAGCCTTCCTCAGTGATCAATACAAAGAAATAGAGGAAAACAACAGAATGGGAAAGACTAGAGATCTGTTCAAGATAATTAGAGATACCAAGGGAACATTTCATGCAAAGATGGGCTCGATAAAGGACAGAAATGGCATGGACCTAACAGAAGCAGAAGATATTAAGAAGATGTGGCAAGAATACACAGAAGAACTGTACAAAAAAGAGCTTCACGGCAAACATCAATAAGCTCAGATATGCAGATGACACCACCGTTATGGCAGAAAGTGAAGAGGAGCTAAAAGGCCTCTTGATGAAAGTGAAAGAGGAGAGCGAAAAAGTTGGTTTAAAGCTCAGCATTCAGAAAACAAAGATCATGGCACCTGGTCCCATCACTTCATGGGAAATAGATGGGGAAACAGTGGAAACAGTGCCAGACTTTATTTTTGGGGTCTCCAAAATCACTGCAGATGGTGACTGTAGCCATGAAATTAAAAGACACTTTCTCCTTGGAAGAAAAGTTATGACCAACCTAGATAGTATATTCAAAAGCAGAGACATTACTTTGCCAACTAAGGTCCATCTAGTCAAGGCTATGGTTTTTCCAGTGGTCATGTATGGATGTGAGAGTTGGACTGTGAAGAAGGCTGAACACCGAAGAATTGATTCTTTTGAACTGTGGTGTTGGAGAAGACTCTTGAGAGTCCCTTGGACTGCAAGGAGATCCAACCAGTCCATTCTGAAGGAGATCAGTCCTGGGATTTCTTTGCAAGGAATGATGCTAAAGCTGAAGCTCCAGGACTTTGGCCACCTCATGTGAAGAGCTGACTCATTGGAAAAGACTCTGATGCTGGGAGGGATTGGGGGCAGGAGGAGAAGGGGACGACCGAGGATGAGATGCCTGGATGGCATCATGGACTTGATGGACGTGAGTCTGAGTGAACTCCGGAAGATGGTGATGGACAGGGAGGCGTGGCATGCTGCGATTCATGGGGCCGCAAAGAGTCAGACACGACTGAGCGACTGAACTGAACTGAACTGATGATCACTCACCTAGAGCCAGACATCCTGGAGTGTGAAGTCAAGTGGGCCTTAGAAAGCATCTCTACGAACAAAGCTAGTGGAGTTGATGGAATTCCAGTTGAGCTATTTCAAATCCTGAAAGATGATGCTGTCAAAGTGCTGCACTCAATATGCTAGCAAAATTAGAAAACTCAGCAGTGGCTAGAGGACTGGAAAAGGTCAGTTTTCATTCCAATCACAAAGAAAGGCAATGCCAAAGAATGCTCAAACTACCACACAATTGCACTCACCTCACATGCTAGTAAAGTAATGCTCAAAATTCTCCAAGCCAGGCTTCAGCAATATGTGAATCGTGAACTTCCAGATGTTCAATCTGGTTTTAGAAAAGTCAGAGGAACCAGAGATCAAATTGCCAACATCGGCTGGATCATGGAAAAAGCAAGAGAGTTCCAGAAAAACATCTATTTCTGCTTTATTAACTAGGCCAAAGCCTTTGCCTGTGTGGATCACAATAAATTGTGGAAAATTCTGAAAGGGATGGGAATACCAGACCACCTGACCTGCCTCTTGAGAAACCTATATGCAGGTCAGGAAGCAACAGTTAGAACTGGACATGGAACAACAGACTGGTTCCAAATAGGAAAAGGAGTACGTCAAGGCTGTATATTGTCACCCTGCTTATTTAACTTCTATGCAGAGCACATGATGAGAAACGCTGGGCTGGAAGAAGCACAAGCTGGAATCAAGATTGCCGGGAGAAACATCAAGAACCTCAAATATGCAGATGATTCCACCCTTAGGGAAGAAAGTGAAGAGGAACTAAAGAGTCTCTTGAGGAAAGTGAAAGAGGAGAGTGAAAAAGTTGGCTTTAAGCTCAACATTAGAAAACGAAGATCATGGCATCTGGTCCCATCACTTCATGGGAAATAGATGGGGAAACAATGGAAACAGTGTCAGACTTTATTTTTTTGGTCTCCAAAATCACTGCAGATCGTGACTGCAGGCATAAAATTATGACACTTACTCCTTAGAAGAAAAGTGATAATCAACCTAGATAGCATATTGAAAAGCAGAGACATTACTTTGCCAACAAAGGTCTGTCTCGTCAAGGCTATGGTTTTTCCAGTGGTCATGTATGGATGTGAGAGTTGGACTGTGAAGAAAGCTGAGTGCCGAGGAGTTGATACTTTTGAACTGTGGTGTTGGAGAAGACTCTTGAGAGTCCCTTGGACAGCAAGGAGATCCAACCAGTCGATTCTGAAGGAGATCAGCCCTGGGATTTCTTTGCAAGGAATGATGCTAAAGCTGAAACTCCAATACTTTGGCCACCTCATGTAAAGAGTTGACTCATTGGGAAAGACTCTGACGCTGGAGGGTATTGGGGGCAGGAAGAAAAGGGGATGACAGAGGATGAGATGGCTGAATGGCATCACCAACTTGATGGACGTGAGTTTGAGTGAACTCCGGGAGATAGTGATGGACAGGGACCCATGGCATCCTGCAAATCTGGGGTCACAAAGAGTCAGACACAACTGAGCGCCTGAACTGAACTGAACTGTACTGTGGATAAACTGTCATTAGTAGGATTTTTTTTTTTTTAACCAATAATGGTCAGTTGTATCTGTACTCTGCAACATTATCCCACCTGTACAAAGAAAGATGTGTTTTTTTTTTTAAGAGTAAGAAGTTAAAATACCTATAAAGGGATGGATTCATGTTATATTTTAATCTGATTAAGTGACTGAAAAGAATTGAGAGACTATATTCCCAGATCAGCTCTATGAATGGCAAGTGCCTCTAAATTTAGGAGATTCTAAAGTTTTAAATTTTTCCATGAATTTATGTGCTAAAGTTTGGCTTGAAATGCCTTGATTTCTGAAAATTAAAGTAGTTATTTGTGAAAGAAATATCCGCTCCTTGGTACTCATAGCTACTTACATCTTTTTTGAGAAAGAGGAAAAATACCAAATATTTGATATGAACAAGCAATTCAGTTGCTTTTGAATGTTTCAAAAAGTTGAGTTTACCACACAGATTATCCTGTGGTAAGAATTTTCTCCTCTTGTAATAATTTAATGATATTCAAGGGGCATCAAAAGATAAAGACTTTTACATTCTCACTGGCAAGAAAGGGATTTTCTGTGTCATGCTTTCCCTTTAAGGTACATTTTAAATCACCAATGATATTTTTGCCCTGGACACCAAAATGACTCTCTTCACTTATGATCAGGACAAACTGTGTCTTGAGAATTTTAAATACTCATGTATTAAAAGGTCATTTTGGTCAAGTTGATCCCAGCCTTCTAGTCAGATGACTCTTATTCCTATGACTTTTGACAGAAACCATGCTTTATTTTATCTGGTAAGGAGTAAGTTCAATTGTGAGGCTTTCTTGTTTTGCTGACAATCCAAACACAAGTATAATCTAACCAAGATTATTAATAAAAGATAAGAAAATCAATTTTAGTATTATTTTCTAGCTTCAGTGCAAGGAGAAGCAGCTATGTTTGCATTTTTGTATGCCACAGTCTTTGTAAGACTCGTTTTCAAGCAAACAGACAACATATTTTAAAAATTTTAATGAAAGTCAAGCTTTTATAAATGTTTCTGTAGTATATCTTTATATTGTATACCATTCTTTTAACTCATAAGCATCTCGATTTTCTTTTTTGTTAAAAGAAGGTCATGGTTTCATTTATTTATTTATTTACTTTTGGCTTAAGTAACAGAAGTTTATTAATATCTCTCACAGTTCTAGAGGCTTGGTGTTTTTATTATTATTGAAGAAAGAAAATGAAGTTTATAATTTTATTTTTACTTCAAAATAATGTAAATAGACTTTTAAATCTCTTTATTCTTAATGCTTCTATTCCTTTTGGAGATTCAGGTGCAGAAAAGGGGGAAAAGTGACTGATACAAGTTTATTTAATTGGATTAGTGATCTAGAAACCAAAAAGTTAAGGACTGACATGGGTGATCCCACAAGGGGTATATTGAAACATGATTTTTTCTCTATATTGTTTAACTCTACCCTTATAGAGATCAGCTTTTTGTTCTACTCGTCTGTACTTTGCAAACAGACTAGTGTGCCCAGCCGCCTATCTTGGTACTTATCATCAGAAAGGAGTCTACCGGGAGAAACCTTTACCAACTAGAAACTTAACTGACTTAAATATAGTGTGCCCACAATGATGCTTGCTCCCAAACTTTGCTCCAAATCCACTAACTTGAAAATATGCATTTTTTAATACACAATGGCCAAAGGAATTCCTAGCAGAATAGTTCCATTGTTTCCCTTCAGTTCTCACCTTTCTAAATTAAGACTTGTTTGTGGGATTCTTCACAACCTACCCCATCCCACCGCCCCTGCCCCCTCCACCGATGTATTTAGCAGCAGCTTGTATTGTTATTTAAGGAAGTAAATGGTTTTCCTTCAATTAGGTTCTATCCAGTTTAATTAAGAGGAAATCACTTGAGGATTCCAAAATGTGGATATCTTCCTTCTCTGTTAACAGCACTGATACAAATTTTCTCTACTTTTATATTTTGGGTTGAACAAAAGTTCATTTGGATTTTTCCGTAAGATGTTATGGGAAAACTTACACAAACATTCTGACAAACCCAATACCTTTGTTCAGTCAACTTCTGATATCAAAGAGGGGAATTTTGGTTGCCAATTCTGAAGTCATCACTATTCTCTGAAGACCCTCTATGGAATAAGCTTTTGGTCTTCGGTGAAAGTGAAAGTGATAGTTGCTTAGTCATGTCTCACTCTTTGCGACTCCATCGATGTAGCCTGCCAGGCTCCTTTTCTTCCATGGAATTTTCTAGGCAAGAATACTGGAGTGGGTAGCCATTACCTTTTCTAGGGGATCTTCCTGACCCCAGCAACAAACCTGGGTCTCCTGCATTGCAGGCAGATTCTTTGTCATCCAGGCCACTGGGATAAGCTTTTGGTATTTGGTATTCTTAGACTATTCAGTTAAGAAACTATATCAGGTACTATATTGTTTTGCTTCAGTGGACAATATAGTAGGATTGTATAATCGAAAAGTAAGATAACAAATCTAAAGTATATCCTCTGTTCATCTTAAATCCCTTTTCTAACTTCACATCTGCAATAGAAGATGGTACTTATTGACAAAAAAGGATTGAGAAATAAAATACATCAGTAAGAAATAAAATAAAGGTCTGGGGTAAATCTTTTATAGGAACTAGATTTACTGCATTTTAATAAAACATTTCTAGACAGAGGGGCCAAATAAACTGAATTTGCATTTTTTATGTCATTCATTTAACAAACACTTAACAAGTGCTCACAGTATGCAAAGCTGTATGTAGGTACTGTGGGAGAAAAAAAGATGAATTAAAAAGATGAAAATCTTAGGGGAGACAAGAAATATGCATGAATAGCTTGAATACAAGCTCCAAAAATGATGAAAGCCATAGGAGTCTCATAAACAAAGTCTATTGAATCCAGCAGCTGTGGAGATTACTTCTCTGCTGAAGTGCTAAAGGTAAATGTAGAATGCTTATGAATAGATGTATGTACATATATGCACAGGTGCGCACATATGTATACATGATTTGGGGGCTTTTTTCTGTGTTAATTTTCCTTTAAAATGTTAAAATGGATAAATTATTGTGGTAGGTGTAATAAATAAATCAACAAAATTAAGCATTCCTTGATAATAGAATCTAAGTGATTCCAAATATAAACCTGATTTTAATAATGTTTAAAGAAATGTTTCAGTAAAAATATCAATTGCAAGACATGAAAGATATGAAATAATTAACAATGAACAAAATTAACTCCTTGTCTCTTAGCTAATGTTACAGAAACATATCCATTTGTATCTAATTATTTTAAATGTAGCAAAATTATGAGAAAACCTGGGTCATTTAAGAAAAAAATCTAAGGATGACAACACTGAGGTGGTACTAAAAAGGATATTAAGAGAACACTAATGGCACCGCACTCCAGTACTCTTGCCTGGAAAATCCCATGGATGGAGGAGCCTGGTACGCTGCAGTCCATGGGGTCGCGATGAGTCGGGCACGACTGAGGGACTTCACTTTCACTTTTTACTTTCACGCATTGGCGAAGGAAATGGCAACCCACTCCAGTGTTCTTGCCTGGAGAATCCCAGGGACGGGGAGCCTGGTGGGCTGCTGTCTATGGGGTCGCACAGAGTCGGACACGACTGAAGCAACTTAGCAGCAGCAGCAGCAGCAGCAGCAGCAAAGCATCAAAATACTTTTTGAGTGTCTAAATAATTTGAAACAAGTCCTTTTCCAGTAGACTAAGAATATAAATGAAGTTTTGCAAACATCCTTGATTAGCTAGTCTCATTTGTCTCTAAGCATAAGCAAAGAGTAAATACATTTTATTTTTACAAGACAATGTTTCTGTTATATATAAATATATATATATATATATTTTAATTTTCAAATACAGCAACCTAACTAGGATAGAAGTGAGTAGTGAAAGCTGCTCAGTCAAGTCCAACTCTTTGCAACCCCAAGGACTGTAGCTTGCTAGCTTCCTCTGTCCACGGAATTATCCAGGTAAATATACTGGAGTGGGTTGTTGTTACCTTCTCCAGGGGGTCTTCCTGACCAAAAGATTGAACCTGGGTCTTCTGCATTGCAGGCAGATTCTTTACCATCTGAGCCACCAGGAAAGTTCCAACTAGGATAGAAGCATCAGAGAAAATTATTAAGGCTTGCCAGCTTATAAAACCCTATGTTATCCAAAACAACATGAGGAAAGTTGTAGATGAGAGTCTCTACAAGGAAATTAGTATTGTGTCCTAATCAAAGCTATCTAAATCAAGCACTGGATAATTTGGGTCTAGCTATGTGATTTCAAGTAAATGTTTAACTTTTTGAGTCTTATTTAGTAAGTAGATATCTTAAAGTCAGGACAACATTATTATCTACCTCAATTGTTTTAAAAATTAAATGAGTTTACACGTGCCAAGTTTTAGGCTAGTATTTTCTCAGATATTAATTCTGAGTAACAACCCTTCCACACAATGCAGAAACAAAAATCAGCAAGGAAGAGAAAAAGAAAACCCTGAAATAGGCAAATTTATTGTCACATATATGTTGATAATACTTTGGCTTCCTGCATGAAAATCTGGAAGGAAGCCAGGGGTACTATATCAATAAAAATAAGTTCCTTGAATTTTTTATTCAAATCTATTTCATTTTTACACAGTTGGCTTTTCTCCAATATTTTCTGGTCGTAGATTTGCTTTTTCTGGTATCCTTGACTTAAAATTATGAATTGTGTTACATGAAATATAAACCTGTATATGCTTTAGAAATTAGAGGAAGTCCTGAATATTGCAAAAATGCATGCTTTATATCTAATATGGCTCCACAATGTAGTTGTCAGATTAAGTGCATGACATTTATTTAAATTTGAATTTCAGATAAGAAAGGAACAATTCTTTAGAGAAATGTCCCAAATTTACATGGGCATATTTATATTATAAAATTTTGCGTGTTTATCTAAAATTCACATTTAGCTGAGCATTTTATATTTTTATTTGATGAATCTGGCAACCCCAGTCTGTAGGAAGCCCATGAATTACCAAAGTGTCAACCTAAAAGCAAATTAATCAGCAAGCAAATTTGTACATTCATCTAGGTCCCTATGGGGCTTCCCCAGTGGCTCAGCAATAAAGAATAAGCCTGCAATGCAGAATTCACAGGAGACGAAGCTTCAATAACTGTGTGGGGAAGATCCACTGGAGGATGGCAACCCACTCCAGTATTCTTGCATGGAGAATGCCAAGACAGAGGAGCCTGGCAGGCTATAGTCCATAGGGTCACAAAGAGTCAGACACGACTAAAGCAACTTAGCACCTATGCAAGCACACTAGGTCCCTACTGCAATTTACTTAATTTAGGCCATAATCATTTTGACTCTGACAATTCCAGCATCCTCCTAATTGTATCTGACTTTATTCTATCCTTCTTCCAATTTATTCTCCACCTTGTATCAAAGTGATTGTTCTAAAACACAAATCTAATTACAGTAACTTGCCTGTTAAAAATTTGTCAGTGGTTCCCCAAAACCCTCTGGATAAAATTTAAACTCTAGTAAATGTAATCTTGCAGTAGTTTGAACATTTTTTGGCATTGCCTTTCTTTGGGATTGGAATGAAAACTGACCTTTTCTAATCCTGTGGTCACTGTTGCATTTTACAAATTTTCTGGCATATTTAGTGCAGCACTTTCACAGCATCAACTTTTAAGGTCTGAAATAGCTCAACTGGAATTCCATCACCTTTACTAGCTCTGTTCCTAGTGACACTTCCTATGGCCCACTTGACTTCGCACCCCAGGGTATCAGGCTCTAGGTGAGTGATCACACCATCGTGATTATCTCGGTCATGAAGCTCTTTTTAGTATAGTTCTTCTGTGTATTCTTGCCACCTCTTCTTAATATCTTTTACTTCTGTTGGGTCCATACATTTTCTCTCCTTTATTGTGCTCATCTTTGAATGAAATGTCCCCTTGGTATCTCTAATTTTCTTGAAGACATCACTAGTCTTTCCCATTCTATGGTTCTCTTCTATTTCTTTGTATTGATCACTGAGGAAGGCTTTCTTATCTCGCCTTGCTATTCTTTGGAACTCTGCATTCAGATGGATATATCTTTCTTTTTCTCCATTGCTTTTAGCTTCTTTTCTTTCTTCAACTATTTGTAAGGCCTCCTCAGACAACCTTTTTGCATTTCTTTTTCTTGGGGATAGTCTTGATCACTGTCTCCTGTACAATGTCAGGAACCTCCATCCATAGTTCTTCAGGCATTCTATCAGATCTACTCCCTTGAATCTATTTGTCACTTCCACTGTAAGGGATTTGATTTAGGTCATACCTGATAGCTGGATCATTGAAAAAGCAAGAGAGTTCCAGAAAAATATCTTCTGCTTTACTGACTATGCCAAAGCCTTTAACTGTGTGGATCACAACAAACTGTAGAAAATTCTTAAAGAGTTAGGAATACCAGACCACCTGACCTGCCTCCTGAAAAACCTGTATGCAGGTCAGGAAGAAAAAGTTAGAACTGGGAATGGAACAACAGACTGGTTCCAAACCAGGAAAGGAGTACATGAAGGCTGTATATTGTCACCCTACTTATTTAACTTATATGCAGAGTACATCGTGAGAAATGCTGGGCTGGATGAAGCACAAGCTGGGATCAAGAGTGCTGGGAGAAATCTCAATATCTCAGATATGCAGATGACACCACCCTTATGGTGGAAAGCAAAGAAGAACTAAAGAGCCTCTTGATGAAAGGGAAAGAGGAGAGTGAAAAACTTGGCTTGAAACTCAACATTCAGAAATCTAAGATCATGGAATCCAGTCCCATCACTGCATGGCAAATAGATGGAGAAACAATGGAAACAGTGAGAGACTTCATTTTGGGGGGCCCCAGAATCACTGCAGATGGTGACTGCATCCATGAAATTAAAAGACACTTGCTCCTTGGAAGAAAAGTTATGACCAACCTAGACAGCATATTAAAAAGCAAAGACATTAGTTTGCCAACAAAGGTCCATAGTCAAAGCTATGATTTTTCCAGTAATCATGTATGAATGTGACAATTGGACTATAAAGAAAGCCAAGTGCTGAAGGATTAATGCTTTTGAACTATGGTGTTGGAGAAGACTCTTGAGAGTCCCTTGGATTGCAAGGAGATCAAACCAGTCACTCCTAAAGGAAATCAGTCTTAAATATTCATTGGAAGGGCTGATGCTGAAATTGAAGCTCCAGTGCTTTGGCCACCTGATGTGAAGAGCTGATTCAACAGAAAAGACCCTAATGCTGGGAAAAATTGAAAGAAGGAGGAGAAGGGGATAGAAGGGGATGAGATGTTTGGATGGCATCATTATCTCCATGGACATGAGTTTGAGCAAGTTCAGGGAGTTGGTGATGGATAGGGAAGCCTGTCGTGCTGCAATCCATGGAATCACAGAGTCTGACATGACTGAGCAACTGAACTGAGCTGAACTGAAGTAATGTAAGGTAAAGCTCTGGGTGATCTAGAACTTTTGTTCTTTTCCAGTTCATCCATTTTAAAATAAACTCCAGCTATAGTGAGCCTCCTATGTCTTGATTCCTCTGCCTTAAAAGATCTCATACATTCCCCTACATCTATCTTAATTAACTCAATACTTGCCAGTCTGATTTGTTCCTTTACCTTTATGTTGTCCTATGCTAGGTAAATGATATTCAGTTATTTGTTCAATACTCTATAGAAGTATTGGTTATAATATCTTTTCTTTGTATTGAATACAGAAGGGAACTGACTAATGTGAGCTGTGAAAGAATTTCCCTATTTTCAACCAAGATCTTTTTAAAGATGTTTGAATTAAAAACTATTTTTAATAGGTAACATATGCACAATGTTCAAAGAGTAAAGAAAGCATCTTGCTTCACCCAGCCTATACTTCCCTTCCCAGAGATAACCGGAGTTTCCCCAAATGTCCTTTTAGAGACATTTCGTGCTTTCACAAGAAAATATATGCAAATAGAAACACACATATTTCTAATGTTTCTATGGGTAATTATATCAACTAGTAAATGATATAAAGTTATAAAGCTTTCATCTGACCTATTCATGCTGTGGATTTCATGAGAACTTTTTTTTTTGGTTTCACTGTTTCAATCAGTAATTGAGTAATTAAATATCCATTAATAAAGAATTTATAAAGTCCTGATTGAAAATTTTAAGTGGGTCATGCCCTACAAAATTATGCTCCATTTCACTGTCTCAAGTTTTTAAAAATTTAAACAGACAACCTCTCTAAAGTTTACATATGTCCTTTTGTTTTCACTTTTTTCTTGTTATATCTATAAATTTCCTGCTTCTCTAGGAAGTTCAAACTCATGTCCATGGAGATAATGATGCCATCCAATCATCTCATTCTCTATGCTCAAAAAAGTTAATAATTAAAGCATGATTTACTCAAAGAATACAGAATTAGATATGTTTAATAAAAATATAAACTAAACCAACCAAAATATTAACTTATTAAAGCAACATACTTATTTTCTCTAAGTTATTTAAAATTATATAATGTGTTTTGCCTCTATTTTAATGTAACTCAAAAATTTAAATTATATTTATATAAAGGTCATTTTATTTAGCTTTTTGAAAAAAGCTGAATTTATACATATGTATTTGTATAGTAATAACACAATTTGCAATGATAGCTTTAGAGTATATAAAGAACATCCTGGTTTACCAATGTGAAGAACAGGGATCATGCTTCAGATGAATGATGTGTAAACCTATACATATACTAATTTATGGTAATATAATTATTTCATATCGCAAAATGATTCTTAAATGCTATTTGCACCCTATAGGAAAATTGTAGTAATGTGTGAGTACCTCTAGGAGCAGAAAATGGAATACATAAAAATATGTATTACAAAGTACATATATTTATATTAAAAAGTATCCATATGCTATTTTGGGCTTCCTAAGTGGCACCAGTTATAAAAATTCCATCTGCCAAAGCAGGAGACACAAGAGATATGGGTTCAGTCCTTGGATTGGGAAGATCCCTTGGAGAAGGAAATGGCAACCCGCTTCAGTATTCTTGCCTGGAGAATCCCATGGACAGAGGACCTTGGCAGGCTACAGTCCATAGGTTCACAAAGATTTGGTCACAACTGAACACATATGCTATTTTATATATTCATTTACACATTTATATTTTTATTTGTTTTATTAATTCACTGAAATAAATTAGTGACATAAGGAATTCATGACACAAAATACATTTACTAAAATACCTGCCTTGGAAAATGTTGACAAAAAGTCTTAAAGAAAACATCCAGCTAAGTACAAAATTTGAAATACAATTGACACCATACTGATTCACTGCTATTCATAAATATTACTCTTATATACACTATACATTTTTATATACAATTTTTGAAATAGAAAGATTTTTATAAATTCACTTAAGTGATAGACAATATAAACCTCACAAAACAAAAAAATTTCCTTGTAACTGTAACACAATTGCATGAAAGAAAAATAACATCCACACTAAAGTGAAGGAAAGAATCAATGAATGAAAAAGAGAAACTCTCTCACACTTATCTCCTCCAAATCAGGGGCTTCTGCCTCCTTTTGTATTGCTGTCACAGTTTTCAGTGTCTGATGTAGAGAAATATTATTCTGGCCTTGTAGTTAATGAGATCTGTGTGCTTCCAACTACACAGTGTGACCTTGGACAAGGAACCGAACCTCTCTAGACTGAGACTAGGTGATATTTATGGTCTGATCCAGCTTTAACATTCTATATCTAATCTAACATTTTCTGTGAAGATTCATTTCATATATTTCTCTACACAGAGGGCCTGAATGTCTGCTCATTTCAGAAATCCTTACATTTTCTATTTTTGAAGACTGAAGTTACTAATCTGTCTTTTCCTTTCTTGTCAAGATGGTCATGTCTCTTAGTCTTCCCTTACATTGTCAGGTAAATCAATTCACCACAAGACACAACAAAGGCCTTCCGTCCAGTCAGGGAAAAAATCTGAATCAAAACAGTGATGTGAGCAGAAAAAGAACAAGAAACTGATCTTATCCTAGGTGCTGTGAAAATATGAAGTAAAGAATCCATTTACATTTCTTTGATCATATTTTTGTTTCACTATCAGTGAAGTGGTATATGATAATAGCTTGAGGAAATTTTAATATAATCTCTATTCAAACAAGTAGAGGTAATGGTGAAGTAATTTTATTAGCTATTAGGCTTATGCTTTCCAACTCATTACCATGTCCCTGGTTTATACATAATTTTTCTCATCAGGTAGAATGACTTCCATTTAAGTAAGCTAGTCCTTGTCAAGAACTGTGAAGGGCCCAAGACTGACCCTGCTTGCAAGCTAACAGGTTCAATCAGTCAGTTCAGTCACTCAGTCTTGTCGACTCTTTGCAACCCCATGAATCGCAGCACGCCAGGCCTCCCTGTCCATCACCAACTCCTGGATTTTACTCAAACTCATGTGCATCGAGTCGTGATGCCATCCAGCCATCTCATCCTCTGTCATCCCCTTCTCCTTCTGCCCCCAAGCTAATGGGTTAGTCAGCCACATTTTCACAGAAACTGGGAGAAGATGCATGAGAACTCAAGGCAGAAGCTTCCTTTTCACAGGGCTTCTCTTGCTTCACCAGTGCTGCTGGGTGACATGGAGTTGTCCAGCTTGACAGTGAGCAACTTTGGGTTCAGGAAACCCCAGTCTTTTAAAGAGAACCAAAAGTGCTCAACTTTGTTCCAAATGGCGATATCCCAAAGAGCAAAAAGCATTTAGAAGAAACATGCAGGATCAATGAAAACTTGTCTTTCAAAAGTGCTCATAAACAAATAAAAAATTAATGTAGAAAATTCACTTTTGTATATAAATCAAAGTGCTTATAAAATTAGAATGTCCCCTTTACTTTTTCCTTTTTTGGATGTTTTTATTTTCATAATTTATTTTTAATTGGGAGAACATTGCTTTAAAATATTGTGTTGGCTTCTGCTATATAGCAATGTGAATCAGCTATAAGTATATATATATATCCCCTTGCTCTTGAGCCTCCCCCCCACACCCCCATCCCACCTCTCTAGGTCATCACAGAAGACTGAGGTGAGTTCTTTGTCTATGCAGAAGCTTCCCACTAGCTATCTATTTTACACATGGGAGTGTAAATATGTCAATACTACTTACTCTATCAATTCAATCCCCTCTTCCCTCCTCTGTGTCCACAGATTTGTTCTCTACACCTGTGTCTCTATTCCTGCCCTACAAATAGATTCATCAGTACTATTCTTTGAGGTTCCTGCATTAATATACAGTATTTGTTTTCCTCTTTCTGAATTACCTCATTCTGTGCAACAAGTTCTAGGTTCATCCACATCACCACAATTGACTCAAACTGCATTGTACATATGTACCACAACTTCTTTATCCTTTCATCTACTGATGGACATCTAAATTGCTTCCATGTCCTAGCTAATGTAAACGGTGTTGACATAGTGTGTCTTCTTTCCTCAGGACATTAGGAAGCTAGGCATTCTAATCAACCAAATCTAGTTATATTTAATATCTATTAAATGACTTATATTCTAGACATTTTCTTATATACTTTTACTCTATTTTCTAAACCTTGTCTGTGAAGAATATTATATTATTCTCAGTTAAGTAGGTAAGGAAATTAATATTCTCACAAGAAATATTACCTGACTCTTGGTCATAAAATCATTCCATAGAAGCAGCGGGATCTAAATTTAGTATAACACATTGATGAAAGTGAAAGAGGAGAGTGGAAAAGCTGGCTTAAAACTCACCTTCAGAAAACTAAGGTCATGGCATCCAGTCCCATCACTTCACGGCAAATACATGAGGAAACAAAAGAAACAGTGACAGACTTTATTTTCTTGGGCTCCAAAATCACTGCAGATGGTGACTAGAGACATGAAATTAAAAGATATGTGCTCCTTGAAAGAAAAACTATGATAAACCTAGACAGCCTATTAAAAAGCAGAGACATTACTTTGCCAACAAAGATCCATCTAGTCAAAGCAATGGTTTTTCCAGTAGTCATGTATCGATGTGAGAATTGGACCATGAAGAAAGCTGAGAGCTGAAAAATTGATGCTTTTGAACTGTGGTGTTGGAGAAGACTCTTGAGAGTCCCTTGGATTGCAAGGAGATCCAACTAGTCCATCCTAAAGGAAATCAGTCCTGAATATTCTTTGGAAGGACTGATCCTGAAGCTGACCTAATGAGAAGAACTGACTCCTTAGAAAAGACCCTGATGCTGGAAAAGATTGAAGGCAGGAGAAGAAGGGGATGACAGAGGATGAGATGGTTGGATGGCATCACCGACTCTATGGACATGAGTTTGAGCAAACTCCAGGAGTTGGTGATGGACAGGGAAGCCTGGCATGCTGCAGTCCATGGGGTTGCAAAGAGTCGGATACAAATGAGCAATTGAAATGAACTGATAACACTTTGAGAAATAACTTGTGTGAGTCTCATAAGGATGAGGAGTGAGGCTAATAATTAACTTTTGATTTAAAAATTTCTCTTTGCTTTATTGACTTAGTAGATGCACAAAATGTATTTAACCTTGTTAAGAGGGAACAACATCCTTATATAGACGTACTAATAGAAGATCAAGTAGATTTATAGATATATGAAATCTGTCACTTTTGTTCATGTTAGAAAGTTTATTGATCTAACATCTCCAGCATTACTCTTTCTTTTCTTTTCTTTTTTTTTCCTTAGCTTTCAAATTCAGTTATTTTAGGACAATCAGGAGTTAGGCTCAATAAAGTGAAAGTGAACGTCACTCAGTCATGTCCTACTGTTTCTGACCCCATGGACTATAGTCCACCAGGCTCCTGTGTCCCTAGAGTTCTCCAGGCAGGAATGGATCCCTTCCCCAGGGGTTCTTCCTGACCCAGGAATTGAACCTGGGTCTCCTGCACTGCAGGCAGACTCTTTACCATCTAAGTCACCAAGAAAGCCCCTAAAAATACTTTCTCTTAGACACAACCTACCTTCTACAACAGAACTTCTAAACCTGTACCAAGTAACATACCTATTAATATGTATAATCTAGATCTTTGCCCATAAAGAAAAAAATTAAAAATAAGAACATCTACCTATTGGCTTAGAACATCTGGCATTATTTATGGAGTGAGAAATTCTGAGGTCCATACAATTTCAAAAGCATGTTTTAAAGTTAACTTGATTATCTTCAGAATATCATGAATTATGCTTATTTGATCTGAATTTTTGCTACAAATCTATTCCTATCTTAAAGCTTATGGTTATCTTAGGATAGCTGCTTAAATAGCCAGTGAGTGGGTTAACTGAGGGGCAAACAACTTCTACTACACAAACATTTTCAAAGCCATCAATAGCTAAGAGGATTTTTTTTTTTTTTAACCAGTGAATCTTCTTCAGAAATCTCTTTGGAACAACAGTAAACACAATTCTATTCTCTTGTCTATTGTTAATGTTATTGCTAGTTGACTTAATTTTGGCTAAGCCCTAAGGATAAAAGGTTGAGAAATGTACAGTTAGAATTATTGATGGAATTTATAAAATCAAATGGGTCATTAGAGTGCAATCTACTCTGATCCCTTTGGAAGAATTCCATTTTCCATTATCTCTTGTTCTATTTTTCAGCCTTCAGAGCTCCTACTGTGATTGTTACCTCTTAAAATCCTTTACCTACCAATGTTATTTTTTCCCTTTCTTATGGTGTTATTTTTTTTACTTTGTTTTTCTTCCTAAGCATTTTCCACTGGGAATTTCAAGGATTAAAAAATGGTATAGCTGGAAGATTATTATATTTTTGTAAATGCTATTATTTTAGTGTTATAGTTTTCATAGTTTTGCTGTAGCACATATTATTTATATAACATGTGAAATTTCTTTAAAAGATGAATTTTAATTTACATCGAGAAAGTGCCCATATATACTAACTTTAATCTAAACTTATCATCTTCACCTACTTTCATTTATAAATCTGTTGTATCAAAACTGATTTATTATTTTCCCAGAAATATTCTTTTGAATTTCTCTTTTTACCAAATCCTTTTACTTTTCACTAGAGAAAGATAAAGACATCTTTATGCTCATATTTTCTTTAAACTCCTCCTTAAATATCTCAATCCTCAGTGATTTTCAATTTCATCAACTGATTAATCTCTTTTAAGCATTTTAGTATAGATAGCAAACTGTTAGTAGTACTACTACTAGCAGTAATAGTAGCAAGAGATGTAGTGATAAGTAATTAACATTTATTGAAAGTGATAAATAATTAACATTTATTGGAAGCTTAACATGTTAGACATGGTCCAAAATGCACACATTCTGATTTAATGTTCTTAATAACTTAGTATATTGAGATCTTTTGAGAAAAATTTAGAAACCAAGAATTTTAACAAATAACATAAAGTTACACAGTTAATCATATTAGAATAAAGATTCAAACCCAGTTTTTCCAATGTAAGACCTAACACTCTAAAGTAAACCATCAAACTACATATTGCATTTTTAATTGTCTATATTTTTAAAATTCTTATCTTCCTAATTATATTAAAAGCTCTTTGAGAGAAATGACAATGTCTTATATATTTCTTGATCCATTGTAGAACCTAATTTCATGTACACCAAAAGCTCTCAATGAATATGAACTCATTAATTGAACAGTTGATACAGTTAATTGTAAAATATGCTGTTTAACAAATTATAAATATTAAGAGTAATAATATAGCAACCAGTAGTTCAGTTCAGTTCAGGTCAGTCACTCAATTGCATCTGACTCTTTGTGACCCCATGGAATGCAGCATGCCAGGCTCTCCTGTCCTTCACCATCTCCTAGAGTTTGTTCAAACTTATGTCCATTGAGTCAGTAATGCCATCAAACCATCTCATCTGCCAACACCTTCTCCTCCTGTCTTCAGTCTTTCCCAGCATCAGGGTCTTTTCCACTGAGTCAGCTCTTTGCACCAGGTGGCCAAAGTATTGGAGCTCCAGCTTCAACATCAGTCCTTCCAGTGAATATTCAGGGTTGATTTCCGTTAAGATTGACTGGTTTGATGTCCTTGCAACCCAAGGGACTATCAAGAGTCTTCTCCAACACTGCAGTTTGAGAGCATCAATTCCTTGATGCTCAGCCTTCTTTAAGATCCAACTTTCATATCCACACATGACTACTGGGAAAACAATAGTTTTGACTTTATTGACCTTTGTCGGCAAAGTAATGTCTCTGCTTTTTAGTACACTGTCTAGGTTTGCCATAGTTCTTCTTCCAAGAAGAAAGTGCCTTTTAACAGAATAAAGACAGTGAAAATCTGAAGCAGGTACATGAAAATAGGAACTACTCAGTCGTGACTGACTCTTTGCAACTCCATAGGTTGTATGTATCCCACCAGGTTCCTCTGTCCATGGGGTTGTCTGGGCAAGAATACTGGAGTGGGCTGCCATCTCCTCCTCCAGGGGATGTTCCCTACCCAGGGGTTGAACCCCCAACTCTTTTGTTTGGCACAGGGGATCTTCACCACTAGCACCACCTGGGAAGTCCAACTTTCACATCCATATATAACTGCTGGATAAACCATAGCTTTGACTAGACGGACCTTTGTTGGCAAAGTAACGTCTCTGCTTTTTAGTATGCTGTCTAGGTTGTTCATAGCTTTTCTTCCAAGGAGCAAGTGTCTTTTAATTTCATGGCTGCAGTCACCACCTGCAGTGATTTTAGAGCCCAAGAAAATAAAGTCTGCCATTGTTTCCATTGTTTCCCTGTCTATTTGCCATGAAGTGATGGGACCGGATGCCATGGTCTTAGTTTTTTGAATGTTGAGTTTTAAGCCAGCTTTTTCACTCTCCTTTTTCACCTTCTTCAAGATGTTCATTAGTTCCTCTTCACCTTCTGTCTTAAGAGTGGTGCCATCTGCATACTTGAGGTTATTGATATTTTCCCCAGCAATCTTGATTCCTGCTTGAGCTTCATCTAGTATGGCATTTCACATGATGTACTCTGCATATAAGTTAAAGAGCAGGGTGACAGTTTACATCCTTGACATACTCATTTCTCAATTTTGAACCAATCTGTTGTTCCATGTTCAGTTCTAACTGCTGCTTCTTGACCTGCATATAGATTTTGCAGGAGGCAGGTCAGGTGGTCTGGTATTCCCATCTCTTTAAGAATTTTCCACAGTTTGTCGTGATCCACACAGTCAAAGGCTTTAGTGTAGTCAATGAAGCAGAGGTAAATGTTCTTCTGGAATTCTCTTGCTTTTTCTATGATCCCACAGATGTTGGCAATTTGATCTCTGGTTCCTCTGCCTTTTCTAAATCTGGCTTAAGCATCTGAATGTTTTAAGTTCACGTTCTGTTGAAGCCTAGCTTGGAGGATTTTGAGCATTACCTGCTAGCTTGTGAAATGAGTGCAATTGTGCAATTGTTTGAACATTGTTTGGCATTGCCCTTCTTTGGGATTGGAATGAAAACTGACCATTTCCCATCCTGTGACCACTGATGAGTTTTCCACACTTGCTGGCATACTGAGTGCAGCACTTTCACAGCATCATATTTTAGGATTTGAAGTAGCTCATCTGGTATTCCATCACCTCCACTAGCTTTGTTCATAGTGATGTTTCCTAAGGCCCACATGACTTTGCATTCCAGTATGTCTGGCTCTAGGAGAGTGATCACATCATTGTGGTTATCCAGGTCATTAAGATCTTTTTGTACAGGTCTGTGTATTCTTTCCACCTCTTCTTACTATCTTCTGTTTCTGTAAAAAACCATACCATTTCTGTCCTCTTTTGTGCCCAACTTTGAATTAAATCTTCCCATAGCACCTTTAATTTTCTTGAAGATATCTCTATTCTTTCACATTCTATTGTGTTCCTCTTTTACTTATTTATTTTTTTTGTTCACCAATAGTAGCCTCCTTTTTTGCATCTCCATCTGTTAACCCTCTTATAAAATTAAACACAACAGAACAAGGTGGTGGTTCTCATATTAAAGCTTGTATTTGAATTCCTTGAAGGGGTTATCATAGCACAGATTGCTGGACCCTCACAGTTTATGATTCTTGCTCTGGTGGGCAAGTTCATGCTCAGTAAATCTTTAATCCAATTTTCTGTTGATCAGTGGGCCTGTGTTTCCTCTTTGTAGTTTGGACTGTGGCCAAACTATGCTAGGAATAATGGCAGTAATGTAGACTTCCTTCAAAAGGACTTATTCCAGCACACCATGGCTCCCTGGACTGTTGTAGTTGATGCCCCTGACCCCACAGCATGCAAGTGCTGACCCATATCTTCACCAGAGACTCCTGAAAACAAAACTCACAGGCAAGCCAGGTTCAGTCTCTTGTGGGGTCACAGCTCCTTTCTCCTGGCTCTTGGTCCACACAAAGCTTTGTTTGTGCCCTCCAAGAGTCTCTTTCCCCATTCCTGTGGAAATTTTGTAATCAAATTCCACTGACCTTCAAAGTCAAATTCCCTGGGGAGTCTTAGGTCCCTTGCAGGATTCCCAGGTTGGGAAATCTGTTGAGGGCCCTAGAATTTTTGCAATACTGCAAGAACTTCTTTGGCATAATTGTTCTCCAGTTTGTGGGTCATCTGTTCAGCAGCTCTTTAGTGAAGCTGATGGCAACCTCCTCCAAGAGGATTTATGCTTTAGGCCACACTTCCCAGCTCGGCTGCAACCAGAGTCCCTGTCCCTGAGGCAGGTTACTGCTGATCTGTGCCTCCACAGGGGACACTCAAAGTCAGGTCTGGCTCAGTCTCTTACGGAGGTCGCTGCCCCGTTCCTTGGGTTTGGTGTACACAACGTTTTGTTTGCACCCTCTGAGCATCTCTGGAGTGTCTAAGATTTGATTTTAAAAGCACTTGCGCCTCTCCTACCATCTTGTTGGGGCTTATTCTTTGTCCTTGGACATGGAGTATCTCTTTTTGGTGGGATCCAATATTCTCCTGTCGGTTGTTCAGCAACTAGTTGTGATTTTGGTGTTCTCACAGGAGAAGATGGGTGCATATCTTTATACTCCACCATCTTAAGTTGGGATCATTCCAACTCAGGAATCGAACCTGCCAACAGGGAAGCCCATGAATACTGGAGTGGGTAGCCTATCCCTTCTCCTATCCCTTCTCCAGGAGATCTTTTCAACTCAGGAATCAGACTGGAGTCTCCTGCCTTGCAGGCGGATTCTTTACCAACTGAGCTACCAGGGAAGCTCTATCAAGATTTTACATCTTTTAAAAAGAAGGAAATGGCAGCTCACTCCAGTATTCTTACCTGGAGAATTCCATGGACAGAGGAGCTTGGAGGGCTACAGTCCATGGCTTTACAAGGAGTCAGACACGACTGAGCAACTAAGAATTTAACTTTCAAATAGAGTTTTGTTTTACAAAAGTTATTTTTTTTGATATTTTCATATTTATTTGTTTATAATTATTCATGATATTCATTTATATTTTAAAAAGTATGTATCCGCAATTATATTACTTACTTCATTTAAATGTTATTTTATTGAAATTATCTGCTGCGATTCAGTCGGACACGACTGAGCGACTTAACTGAACTGAATCTTTTTTTCTTTCATTTGTTACCTTGTCATGTCTATTTTCCTTTATTTTTCAAACAACAGTATCTAAAGATATTAATTATTCTCTATGCTGTATTTCAATTAATTTTCTACTTTATCAAATCTGCTTGTATCATTTTCTCTTACTTTGGGGGACTATTTGCCCTTCTTTCCTAGTAATAAATAAAATTAATTGATATTATATCTATATTTCAATACATTTAAGAATATAATGTTTATTTCAAAGGTGTCCTTAAGTTCATTTCCCATGTTTAGATAAATAGTGTTTCACTGTTTAAATATATATTATTTTTATATGATTTCTTTTTCTTTTAATTTATTTATTTTTATTGAAGGATAATTGCTTTATAGAATTTTGCTGTTTTCTGTCTTTTTATTGCAATCCTTTATCTAGAGTGTGCATTTACAAAAAAAATTCTCCTTTTATTATGTTTGGGAGTTATCATATCCTTATCTGAATAAGTAACTAAGTGCTTTGAGAACATGCTCCATATATTTTCATCTATTAGGTATTTCTGAGACCTTTTGTTTGTAACCTGATCAGGTTTGTTAAAAGTTCCACACATGCTTGGATTCAGTTGCATTCTTTTATATGTGAGGCAAAGGTCTCTTTCTGTAATTGTGGTAGCTTCTTATGACCTGCACCAGCTTATGCTTTGCAGCCAAATTTACTGTGTACATTTAACT
Organism: Budorcas taxicolor; assembly: GCF_023091745.1. Taxonomy (NCBI): domain Eukaryota; kingdom Metazoa; phylum Chordata; class Mammalia; order Artiodactyla; family Bovidae; genus Budorcas; species Budorcas taxicolor. The sequence goes on from NC_068920.1 coordinate 118,178,523, forward strand.
TTATCCATGTTTAGATGTATGAGTTCAGACTGGGCACTTAACCTTTCACCTGCTTCAGTCACCTTGTGTGTACAGTGGACCCTCCTGTTTGGATGTGATACATAGTGAGCAACCTGAACAGGCTGGACTGGAATATATTATGTGACATAATGTTTGCCATTTCACATTTCAAAAGCTCAGAAATTTATCTTCCTGTTGTCAATATGCATAATGATGCTTTTTATGATGAAAAATACTCTTTTTTTTCTCATTTTGTCTAATGTTCCTATTGTTTGTGACTCCATAGTGTACTTTCTTATTTTTTGCCTTTAATCTTATAGCTTTCAGAGGTGTCTATTTTTAAGATGTATATATTTCCATTGAGTATTATTTCAGTATTTTAAGAGTAGATTTCACTTTTACTGTTGATTGCTAATATTTTGAATTTAATTTTTTTGCTATATTTTGTGATTGTACTGTCAGTGTTTATTCTTTCTCCCTCATCTCCTTTCTGGACATCTATTCGTTGATAGGATTCTCTGTATTAACTTTGATTTCCTTTCTTTATCTTCACTGGTTTGGAAGCAATACCTTACATTTATGGAAGTAATACCTTGTATTTATGTAGTTTTAATGTTTGTATATATTTCTGTAGTTTTAGTGTTTGTGTGTATATCTGTAATATGAGTATTTGGCATGGCAGCACCTAAAGAATTATACACCCCATTATCTTTCCAGTAACATCTGTCACTTAGATTAGTTAACTCCAGGGACTCTTCTTACACATGGTATATTATTGTTGCCCTTTATTTTATTTCTATGTTAAATTTAATCTCCTTTACTAGTTCCCATTATTAATATTGATATTTATTGTTAATTATATATAGATTTCCCTACATAACTATTAATTTATTTGCTTATAATTGGTATTTGCCTGCATTTTCTGCAGAGTTAAACTTCTTGAATTATACCTTTGTGGTAGTTCTTTAGAAAAGTCTTATAAATAAACTCTGTCTATTTTTATCTTTTATTTTGCCAACATATCAGTGTTAGTTAATCTGGTGATCTGAATGGCAGTTATTTTTCTCAAAAAGTTATACATATGATGTCATTGTTTTCTGACAGTTATGTTGAATTTGGGAAGTCTGCTCTAAATTTCATTGTTATTGATTTGTAGTTAATCTACTTTTATTTCCAGTCTTTTAAAATTTTCATTTAGTTTCTGATAATCTACAGTTTTATAATAGTGTATTTATATGCAGATGATAAGGAACAAAAATGCATATGTGGATCTCATTAGGTAATTTTTTTTCAGACTATGAAGTTAGAATTCTTAGCAATTATCTCAAACAGCATAGATCTTTAAACATATAGATGATTAGGTTAAGACAAAACAATGGCAATTATTTCATGAAAACATATAATTAGTTTAAAAAATCCTTTGTATATTCAATTTTCAAAGACTTTCATTTTTATAGTTTGACTTTAAGAAACATTATCAAACATTGCCAAGGTTTCAGTTAAAGAAAAAATGTCATGTACAACTCAGGGAGTAAAAGTCAGCAACATATCTCTTTGGAGCAAAACATCAACATATGAAAAAAACTGAAAATGTATTCATATAGATTGACTCAGTAGTTTAACTTTTAAGAATTGTTCATAATGATAATTTTATTCAGAGGACTATGAAAAAGATACTTAACACAGTTTTAAATAAAATAGCAAAAATGAAAAAAAATAATCCTTCAATTAGCTTGCTTAAAACTTGCTGTATGTCTAGATACTGAAGTGTTTATCTGGCTATTAAGGTAAGTTTCTGAGGAACTTTGGGGAAATGACTTGTGGCTAAGCAGTAAAGACTCTGCCTGCCAAGCAGGAGACATGGGTTTGATTGCTAGGTCGGGAAGATCCCCTAGAAGAGGAAATGGCAGTCCACTCCAGTATTCTTATTATCCCAAGATAATTCCATGCACAGAGGAGCCTGGCAGGCTATGGTCCATTGGCTCTCAAAGAATCAGACACAACTGAAGTGACTGAGCACATATTAAAAATTAGTTTATAAAGCAATAATACATCCCATGGACAGGCTCCACTGTCCAAGGAAATTTCCAAGCAAGAATACTGAGGTGGGTTGTCATTTCCTCCTCCAGGGGGTCTTCTGGACCCAGCAATCGAATCTGCAACTCCTCGGTTTCCTGTAATGGCAGACGGATTCTTTACAACTGTCACCTGGGAAGTGCAAAACAATATACACAATGAGATAAAAATTTGGTCAAATTAATTGAAAACACATTGATAGATAAAACATAAGAAAATGAATGAATAACATATCAACTAGTGGTAGTTTCAGTATTTAGGTAATACGGTTCAGTAGTAAAGAATCTACCTGTCAATGCTGGAGACACAGGAGATGTGGGTTCGATCCCTGGGTCAGGAAGAGCCATTGGAGAAGGAAATGGCAACCCACTCCAGTATTCTTGTCTGGGAAATCCCATGGACAGAGGAATCTGGTGGGAGACAATCCATGGGGTTGCAAAGAGTCAGACATGACTGAACAACTGAGCACATGATGAATACTTTTAATTTTCTTCCTGCTTTCTAAACTTTCTAAGCTATTTGCATGAATCACCATTGTGAGCTAGTGTAGCAATTATTTTGAATGGGAGGAACAAGATACCTAGTAAAGTGAAGTGAAAGTCGCTCAGCCATGTTCGATTCCTTGTGACCCCATGGGCTGCAGCTCACCGGGCGCTTCTGTTCATGGGATTCTCCAGGCAAGAACACTGTAGTAGATAGCCATTCCTTTCTCCAGAGGATCTTCCTGATCCAAGGATCGAACCCGGATCTTCTGCATTCCAAGCAGATTCTTTACTGTATGAGTCACTAGACCTCATAAACCCAGTAAAAGTAGATATAAATAAGGTGTTTGTAATATAGCATATCAGTTCATTTCAGTTCAGTTGCTCAGTCGTGTCCGACTCTTTGTGACCCCATCAATTGCAGCATGCCAGGCCTCCCTGTCCATCACCATCTTCTGGAGTTCACTCAAACTCACGTCCATTGAGTTGGTGATGCCATCCAGCCATCTCATCCTCTGTCATCCCCTTCTCCTCCTGCCCCCAATCCTTCCCAGCATCAGAGTCTTTTCCAATGAGTCAACTCTTCGCATGAGGTGACCAAAGTACTGGAGTTTCAGCTTTAGCATCAGTCCTTCCAGTGAACACCCAGGACTGATTTCCTTTAGAAAGGACTGTATGGATCTCCTTGCAGTCCAAGGGACTCTCAAGAGTCTTCTCCAACACCACAGTTCAAAAGCATCAATTCCTCGGCGCTCAGCTTTCTTCACAGTCCAACTTTTATATCCATACATGACCACCGGAAAAACCATAGCCTTGGCTAGATGGACCTTTGTTGGCAAAGTAATGTTTCTGCTTTTCAATATGCTATCTAGGTTGGTCATAACTTTCCTTCCAAGGAGTAAACATCTTTTAATTTCATGGCTGCAATCACCATCTGCAGTGACCTGCGAGCCCCCAAAAATAAAGTCAGCCACTGTTTCCACTGTTTCCCCATCTATTTTCCATGAGGTGGTGGGACCAGATGCCATTATCTTCATTTTCTGAATGTTGAGCTTTAAGCCAACTTTTTCACTCTCCTCTTTCACTTTCATCAAGAGGCTTTTTACTTCCTCTTCACTTTCTCTCGTAAGGGTGGTGTCATCTGCATATCTGAGGTTCTTGGTATTTCCCCCAGCAATCTTGATTCCAGCTTGTGCTTCTTCCAGTCCAGCGTTTCTCATGATGTACTCTACATGTAAGTTAAATAAGCAGGGTGACAATATACAGCCTTGACGTTCTCCTTTTTCTGTTTGGAACCAGTGTGTTGTTCCATGTCCATTTCTAACTGTTGCTTCCTGGCCTGCATACAGATTTCTCAAGAAGCAGGTCAGGTGGTCTGGTATTCCCATCTCTTTCAGAATTTTCCACAGTTTATTGTGATCCACACAGTCAAAGGCTTTGGCATATAATTAGCTATTATTATTAATTTATGAGAGCACTGAAAAATGGAGATTGAAAAGTTAGAGATTTCAGACCTAGAAAATAATAGAACAATTTCTAAGTGTGACATACAAATGAAAGGCAGAAAAGGAAATATCAATGAATTTGATTACATAAAATTTTAAAATTCTTATATTGATGATATAGTAAACCAAACTGAAGACAAATAACAAACCAGAAAAAAAAAAAAAAAAAAAAACCTGGCAGCTATATGACATTAAAAAGCAGAGACAATACTTTGCTGACAAAGTCCGTATAGTCAAAGCTAGGTTTTTCCGGTAGTCAGGTATGGATGTAAGAGAGACTATAAAGAAAGCTGTTCTCCAAAGAATTGATGCTTTCATCGGTGATGTTGGAGAAGACTCCTGAGAGTCCCTTGGACTACAAGAAGATCAAATCAGTCAATCCTAAAGGAAATCAGTCCTGAATATTCATTGGAAGGACTGATACTGAAGCTGAAACGCCAATATTTTGGCCATCTGATGTGGAAAACTGATTCATTGGAAAAGACCCTGATGCTGGGAAACATTGAAGGCAGGAGGAGAAGGGGATGGCAGAGAATAAGATGGCTGGATGGCATCACCGACTAGATGGACATGAATCTGAGCAAACCCTGGGAGTTGGTGATAGACAGGAAAGCCTGGAGTGCTGCAGTCCATGGAGTTGCAAACAGTCGGGCACGACTGAGTGACTGAACTGAACTGATATGACAGCAAGAGGGCAAAGTATTTTACATAAAATATCTCTTAGAAACCAATAAGAGAAAGTGAAACAGACCAGTAGAAATTAGTCAATAAATGCATAAATAGCCAATAAGCATACCAATGTACAAATAATTGCAAATTATAATATATCATTTATATTCATATGTGAGGTAAAAATGGAAAAGTTTATTAACAGCCAATGTGAATGGGAATTTGGGAAAAGAGTTGGTTGTTTTAATGTTTTGATGAGCATGCAAGTTATAATAGCTTTTTAGTTATTTTAGTGGCATTTTGAAAAAGAATATCCAGTAAACTCACTTAGAAGTGAGTATTTACCATATAGTCACACATACACATTTTTGCACAGAAAAAGAATATTTGAGACCACTTTTATTTTCTTATGACAGTATGATGGACTTTAGGAGAAGGAAAAAATTTTATATAATTTATAAAATGTAATATATAATAAATATATAAGGTAGTTCAGTTTCTCAACTAGAATAATATATATAAACAAGCCATAGACTATTTCTTGTATTGTTATTATGCAATATGAATACCTTTTTAGATATTTTCAAGTTAAGGATATTTGTAATAAGAAAATAATTTGGTATAAATTTTCTACTGTTTTTCAAACCATGGTTATGACTCAAGTATTCAGATTTATTAATACTTTGAAGATTTTTCTATGTTAAATCTAGCATACATGAAAACGACAGTGATTTTCAAGCTAAATATGAAATAAATATTAATTAATGCATGCATTGTTCTTTCTGCAAGTATTTTATCACTGATTGGCAAGCTTAATTTATTTGCACAGTTCCTAACCTACAGGAAGAAAATACTTTTTATTTTTAACTACGCAGTTTCTCCCAGGAAGTCTGCACTTATAAGCATCAGGGAGTTACTGGTTCAGGAGAAAGTGCTTGTGGTGTCTCTAAGATAATTGATTCATGAGTTGAACTCCCAGAGGTTATGAGTCAGTGGTCCTGGGAAATGCCTAAAGACCTAAATTTTTCACCAACATCCTCTGTGATTCTGGGGCAGGCACCCACAGACCACAGTTTGAAAAACACTAGCAAAGGTATTTGTCCTTTATGTAGACCCTACCAATGTTAATTTGACTTTATTAAGTTGCTCTTTGACTCATGAGGTATGCAAAAATAATCAGGAGTACATTCTTACTACAGGAGCCACAAAATGACCTTTTATGTAAAACTGTTTATGTTGGAAATCATACCACTACTGTATTTTTTCCTCATATCATTTTAGATTAGAATAAAGTGATGCTGTTAAAAACAGAAATGACTATTTTCTTTAAATTAAAATCTAAGTATACAGGGGATCTAAGCTGAAATTGGGTTAGTTGGTAGATTACTAGTCATACCAAAACCACTTCCTTTGTATCTTTAGATGTTATCCTATTATGTGGTTACTTTTACTGTTTAAAAATCTAATTTGAATGAAACTCTGGTACAGCACAGCCTGTTCCTAAAAAACAAACAAACAAACAAACAAATTCTCCATCTGGAATCAGTTCAGTTCAGTTCAGTCGCTCAGTCGAGCCTAACTCTTTGCAACCCCATGAACTGCAGCACGCCAGGCCTCCCTGTCCATCACCAACTCCTGGAGTCCACCCAAACCTATGCCCATCGAGTCGGTGATGCCATCCAAGCATCTCATCCTCTGTCGTCCCCTTCTCCTCCTGCCCTCAATCTCTCCCAACATCAGGGTCTTTTCAAATGAGCCAGCTCTTTGCATCAGGTGGCCAAAGTACTAGAGTTTCATCTTCAACATCAGTCCTTCCAATGAACCATGTAGAATAATAAATATCAAAATTTCCTCAGTTTCAATTTTATTGTTAGCATGTTCACAAAGAACAAGGAAAATACTTTATATGTTTTGTACCTCAAATTAAATATTGGAATTTATGTCAATTTCATATTCTAAAAACTAAAGTAGAATGACTGAGAAAACTATGGATCATGTTAACTACCAATAAAGTAGTGATAGTTTTATGCTTAAAAACATTCTGAATTTTGTACATTTCAGATCCAGTGCCATGTTTATTAAAAATTACCGGACTTTCTGACTTCTACTCTGCCACTTTAAAAATTATCTTTGTTTTCTTCCACTTCTCATAGAAAAAAAAATTTTTTTAATGAGGCTCTTTGTGTTCGTTGTACAATTGTTTGACTCTTCTACTAAGGCTTTGCGCATAATTTGCTTATACCTCGTGAGCTTCTTCTCGGCTATTCTGAGAATCACAGTTCAGATTCTATTTCTCAGTGCTTTGCCTTTCTGAATCACAACACACACACACACACAAATCTAAAAAAAAGTTGGATGTATTAATGTTTACAACTAAATATTTGTTGTTGTTGCTTAATCATTAAGTTGTGTCTGACTCCTTGTGACCCCATGGACTGTAACCAGCTAGGCTTCTCTGTCCATGGAATTTCCCAGGCAAAAATACTGGAGTGGGTTGCCATTTCCCTTTCCAGGGGATCTGCCAAACCCAGGGATCAAGCCTGTGTCTCCTGCATTGGCAGGAAGATTCTTTACCATCGAACCACCAGAGAATATAAAAATCAATATAGTTAATAATTACTGAGCACTTAACATATGTATCAGGCACTATTCTAAGCAATTTACAAATGCTATATTATACAAAAATTCTACCATCTCCTTTACATAGATGAGGAAACTGAGGCCCAGAGATATTAATCATTGTCTCAACTTCACATAATTTAAAGAGGACAGAATTAGAGATCTAGCTCCACCCTTCTAGTTCCAGAATTACTAACCAGTGGTTCTTAAGACTTGTTTCCAGAGTAACAGCAATAACATCACCTGGGAACTTGCTAGAAATTCAAAGTATTGCAACTACCCTAGATTTTCCAAATAACCAGTCCCTCCCATCAGGAAGCTTCCACAAGCCTGTTATCCAGATCCACCAGAGGGCAGACAGAATGAAAACCACAATCACAGAAAACTAACCAAACTGATCACAGCCTTGTCTAACTCAGTGAAACTGTGAGGCACGCTGTGTAGGGTCACCCAAGATGGACGGGTCGTGGTGGAGAATTCTGACAAAACATGGTCCACTGGAGAAGGGATTGGCAAATCACCTCAGCATTCTTGCCTTGAGAAATCCATGAACAGTATGAAAAGGCAAAAAGATATGACACTGAGAGTTGAACTTCCCAGGTTGATAGGTGCCCAATATGCTACTGGAGAAGAGTAGAGAAATAGGTCCAGAAGGAATGAATGAGACTGAGCAAAAGCGGAAACAATGCCCAGGTGTGCATGTGTCTGATGGGGAAAGTAAAGTCCGATGGTGTAAAGAACAATATCACTTAGAAAATGGAATGCTAGGTCCATGAATCTAGGTGAATTGGAAGTGGTCAAACAAGATGGCAAGAGTGAGCATTGACATTTAAGCAATCAGTGAACTAAAATGGACCGGAATGGGCAAATTTAATTCAGATGACCACTATATCTACTACTGTGGGCAAGTTTCACTTAGACAAAATTGAGTAGACCTCATAGTGAACAAAAGAATCTGAAATGCAGTACTTGGGTGAAATGTCAAAAACAACAGAAGGATCTCTGTTCATTTCCAAGGCAAGCCATTCAGTATCACCATAATCCAAGTCTATGCCCCAATCATTGATGCCGAAGAAGCTGAAATTAAATGGTTCTGTGAAGACCTATAAGACCTTCTAGAACTAATACCAAAACAACAACAACAGCAACAATAAAAAGATGTCCTTTTCATTATGGGGGATTGGAACGCAAAAGTAGGAGCTCATGAGATACCTGGAGTAACAGGCGAATTTGGCCTGGGAGTAAAACATGAAGCAGGGCAAAGGCTAACACAGTTTTGCCAAGAAAACACACTGGTCATAGTGAACACTCTTTTACAAAAACACAAGAGATAACTACACACATGGACATCACCAGATGGTCAATTCTGAAATGAGATTGATTATATTCTTTGCAGCCAGAGATGGAGAGAAGCTCTACAGTCAGCAAACAAACAAACAAACAAAAAACAGGAGCTGACTGTGGCTCAGATCACCAACTCCGTATTTCCAAATTCAGCCTTGAAATTAAGGCGGGAAGAAAAACCACTAGGCCATTCAGATATGACCTAAATCATATCTTTTATGATTATACAGTAGAAGTGACAAACAGATTCAAAGGATTAGATTTGATAGATAGAGTGACTGTGACTGAAGAACTATGGACAAAGGTTCATAACATTGTACATGAGGCAGTGATCAAAACCATAACCAAGAAAACGAAATGCAAAAAGACACAATGGTTATCTGAGCAGACTTTAAAAATAGCAGAGGAAAAAAGAGAAGTGAAAGGCAAAGAAGAAAAAGAAAGATATATCAATCTGAATGCAGAGTTCCAGAGACGAGCAAAGAGAGGCTTCCTAAGTGATCAATGGAAAGAAATAGAGGAAAACAATAGAATGGGAAAGACTAGAGATCTCTTCAAGAAAATTAGAGATACCAAGGGAACATTTCATGCAAAGATGGGCACAATAAAGGACAGAAACTGCATGGACCTGGCAGAAGCAGAAGATAAGAAGAAGTGGCACAAATACACAGAAGAACTATACAAAAGAGATCTTAATGACCCAGATAACCACAATAGTGTGATCACTCACCTAGAGGCAGACATCTTAGAGTGTGAACTCAAGTGGGACTTAGGAAGCAACATTACAAACAAAGCTAGTGGAGGTTATGGAATTCCAGTTGAGCTATTTCAAATCATAAAAGATGATGCTGTGAAAGTGATGCACTCAATATGCCAGCAAATTTGAAAAACTCAGCAGTGGCCACAAGACTGGAAAATATCAGTTTTTATTCCAATCCCAAAGAAAGGTAATGCCAAAGAATGCTCAAACTACCACACAGGTGCACTAATTTCACACGCTAGCAAAATAATGTACAAAATACTCTAAGCTAGGCTTCAACAGTATGTGAATTGAGAACTCCCAGATGTTCAAACTGGATTTAGAAAAGGCAGATGAATCAGATATCAAATTGCCAACATTCGTTGAATCATAGTAAACAAGAGAATTCCAGAAAAATGTCTACTTCTGCTTCATTAACTACGCTTAAGTCTTTGACTGTGTGGATCACAACAAACTGCAGTTAATTCTTTAAAGTGATGAAAATACCAGGCCAACCTACCTACCTCCTGCAAAACCTGTATGCAGGTCAAGAAGCAACAGTAAGAACTTGAAGTGGAACAATGGACTGACTCAAAATTGGGACAGGATTGTGTCAAAGCTGTAAATTTTCATCAGGCTTATTTAACTTATATGCAGAGTACATCATGCTAAATACCAGGCTGGATGAAGCAGAAGCTGGGATCAAGATTACTGAGAGAAATATCAATAACCTAAGATATGAAGATGACACCATGCTTATGGCAGAAAGCAAAGAGAAACTAATGAGCCTTTTGATGAAGGTGAAAGAAAAAAGTGAAAAAGCTGGCTTAAAACTCAACTTTCCTAAAACTAAGATCATGACAGCCAATCCCATCATTTCACTACAAATAGATGGGAAACAATGAAAGCAACGACAGACTTTATTTTCTTGGGCTTCAGAATCACTGCAGACGGTGACTGCAGTCATGAGATTAAGACACTTGCTCCTTGGGAGAAAATCTATACAAAATTTGACAACATATTAAAAAGCAGAGATATTACTTTGCCAACAAATGTTCATCTAGTCAAAGCCATGGTTTTTCCAGTAGTCATGTATGGGTGTGAGAGTTGGATCATAAAGAAAGCTGAGCACCAAAGAATTGATGCTTTTGGACTGTGTTGTTGGAGAAGAATCTTGAGAGTCCCTTGGACTGTAAGGAGATCAAAGCAGTCAATCCTGAAGGAAATTAACCATGAATTCTCCTTGGAAGGACTGATACTGAAGCTGAAGCTTTAATACTTTGGCCACCTAATGTGAAGAGCCAACTTATTACGAAAGATCCTGATGCTAGGAAAGATGGAGGGTGGAGTGCAGGAGGAGAAGGGGATGACAGAGGATGAGATGGTTGGATGGCATCACTGACTCAATGGACACGAGTTTGAGCAAGCTCCAGCAGATGGTGAAGGACAGGGAAGTCTATGTGCTGCAGTCTGTATTGTCAAAAAGAGTCAGATATGACTGAGCAACTGAACAACAAAAGTTTGATAGGAAAACAGATATTAAAGAGATCAAATTAATTTTAAAATGTTAATAGACTGATTTTACCTTAAGATAATATATATACAAATATAAAATCAACTATTAGCATGTCTTTCAAAGCAATGAAAGGATAAATATATCCTGACTGAAGAAAATTTGATCTCAAACAGTGAAGGAAATCTAATTATAAAATATGTTCATGTAATTCACCACATAAACTGATTTTTTTTAAAATGATATTCCTTTGCGATTCAGAAAAGTATGTGATAATATTGAGCCCCCCATTTAAGAGATATTTATTTTTCTTAGCAAGTTGTAGGTAGAAGATTGCTTCTTTAACCTGATAAGTAGTGTTATTAAAAACTTGCACAGAACATTTCACTTTCCCAGAAGCAATAGAACATTCATTTACAGTTAGAGTTCATGATTAAAGTTGTTACAATTTTACATTGTTCTTGAGATACTATCTAAATCAGTAAGACTAAAAATATAGATGAATCCATATTGTAAAATGTCAACTAACAGAAAATTAATCTTTATATAGGGTCAGAAAGCTATAACTCTTCAGCCAAATCCAGCTCATGGCCTTTTTTTTTTTACTGCCCCATGAGATGAGAGGTTAGTAGCTTGCTATTGTTGCAGTATTAATTATCAGGCAATTTTCTAAAGACTTCATTTGTTTCATTTTTTTCCTCTCACAAATATTCCATGAAGGAACAGTCATATTTTCCCATTTCACAGAAAAAGAATTGAAGACACACAGTCAGATATTTTACTTGCCCAGGATCACAGAGCTAGGAAACAGTTGAGCACAGATTCCAACTCAAGCTGCTTCCCTCTAGTGTTCACACATTTGTAAGCACTGATTGAAATGATCAGCCCAACTTCCTGGGTTTGGAGGCTAGAAGTCTAACAATAAATACGATGTGCTTTTTGTTTCTTTTCTGTTAAGGTTTTTTGTGTGTTTGTTTATTTTTTCTCTAATTTTGTTGTGTTCTTTTTCCCTAGAGAAAGTGAAAATAACTGCAGCAAATTACAAGCAAATTCTGTTTCCTAATAACAGCTACATTTGTTTTTTTAATCAAATTAAGAGTCCTCTTGATTGTGTAAAGTGGTGATTTTAAACCTGCAAAATTTGAGTTTTCATTCAGTGATGTGGTTCACAGAAAGAGACAAAGACAGAGTAGAAAGAAAAAGAATGACTGGATTAACAACTTTTAAGCTTTGTTAAAAATAAGATTTTAACTAATATTCATAAGAAATTTAGGAAGCAAGGAATCTAGGAAACTAAGAAAATTAGAAGAAACTGAGGAAAGTGACTGAAATATTAGTAGAATTATCCAATACTCTCTGAAAAAAAGTTCTAGAAAATAAAGCTTATACTAGGAAAAAAATAATACTTTTCTTCTGTTTCACTAAAGAAAACTAGGAAGTTCTCTACAAAATGACCTTGGAACTTAAAATTTATAGTAAGCGACTAGATCAAGTAGTCACAGAATGTTTGATATTGCACTTGTAAACTAGTTACAGATAAATCTTTGAGACCAGATGGTCTCTAGTCAGGAGTTTTGAAAGCAATTAAGACTGGCACTAAAGTTTCATAGTAAAAATAAACAGTCATTGAGAGTAGTCACTCTGTTGGAACCAAAATTGACTGTTATCCAAAAGAAAAGTCCCACTATACACCTTAGAATTACCATCTAGTGAGTTTCACTTTCACATTAGAGAAGATGACAAAATCTGTGCAAAGTTATTAGTTTTATTCACATTTAAATGAACATTTTAAGAAGAGAAACAGTGGGGGAGAGGGATGTTGTTTGTATGTTTATTTGAGAAAATCTTGTCTGTTTATATGAAAACCATAGCGGAAATGGGTACTAACTTTTAGTACTTGGATTATTATTTTTAAATACCTTTTAAAATTATGGAAAGAAGAATTACACTGCTTAATTCCTTGCAAGTCAGTTTCTTCTTCTTTCTTTTCTATATTTATTCACATTTGCTTTGAAATACTTTCTTAGCTCTTCCATCTCACATTTCATAGCAGCTCATTTGTTTTCAATTTCAGTTTTTTCTTTTTATTTATTTTTTATTTTACTTTACAATACTGTATTGGTTTTGCCATGCATTGACATGAATCCGCCACTGGTGTACATGAGTTCCCAATCCTGAACCACTCCCCCCCCAATCTTTCTCCCCATATCATCTCTCTGGGTCATCCCAGTGCACCAGCCCCAAGCATCCTGTATCCTGTATTGAACCTAGACTGGTGATTCATTTCTTACATAATAGTATACATGTTTCAGTGCCATTCTCCCAACTCATCCCACCCTCTCCCTCTCCCATAGAGTCTAAAAGTCTGTTCTATACATCTATGTCTTTTTTGCTGTCTCGCGTACAAGGTTATCATTACCATCTTTCTAAATTCCATATATATGCATTAGTATACTGTATTGATGTTTTTCTTTCTGGCTTACTTCACTCTGTATAATCCAGCCTCACCTCTTCATGTAATCTTTTGAGTGTGCCAAACTTTCTAATGTTTTATATTTTAATTCAGCAGTGTCAACTTTGGCTAGGCAGGATGTGAAGATGTATTGCCCTCTAGTTTCAGAGGCAAGAAATTAAGAGGTCATGTTGAAAGCTCCCTGTCCAGTTTCTCATTTCCATTGAGGCTTTGACTTTTTGACTCTATCTGAGCATTCTGAACTCCATTTTCTACTACAGAGTGGACTTTTCATTGTATAGAGGTCTAGGTTGCTTCCATTCCTGCCTAAACTTTTCTGATTTTATGTTAACAGCTAGGTCCCCAGAAAGAGGCACCCCCACTTCCACTTCTGTCCCATTCCCACTGTATGCTTCCTGGTCAGTAGTCTTCTATGAGTTGTCTTCTATGAGCTCTGAAAATGAAGCGGAGGAAAAGAAACATTATCCAAAAAAAATCCAGAAAATGTTGATAGCTTAGTTACCAGTCTGGTAACAATCTAATTCCTGGTTTGATACTTTTAAGATGTTTTTGTTGAAGGAGGTTAAGTGCAAGGTACCTGGGAACTCTGCACTGTTGTTACACCTTTCTATTAATCTAATATTTTTCAAAATAAAAAGTTAAAAAGGGAAAGTGGTGAGGGACAGGAAGCAGTGAATGTTTTATACACCTCAAAACACATTACCAATGTTCTTGAAGAACAGAGCCTCCATTTTATATTTGGTATAAGCCTTGGATTTCTGAGTCTGGAGACAGACAGAAATTGAACACAAATTCTTTTCTAACATTTTTCCCTACATAAGCTTTATTTCCTGGCTGAAAATATTGAAGACATTCAATATATTAACTGTTTATTTCTTCCATAATTTCTTTTCTATCCTTTTCAAAAATCCTCATTATAGGTTATCCATCAATCTAAGTTTTAGAAATTTTGAGTGACTATTTATTATTATTATATTGTCATAGTTTTTCTTTTTTTTTTTTTTAATCTTGTCTTTCAAGTCTGGGAAAAGATGCATACGAGTTTAATGCCATTTAGGTCAAAAGTGTGCTCAATTTGGTTGATATTTCTTATGGCTCTTTTTAGTAAGCCTTTTTGTCCCCCAGAAATCATTGTTTATTTCTGTGAGCGAGTAAATTGTGTTTGACCAGCTGTTCTATGGCACTTATTTCCAAAAAGAATTACATTTGCTTCTGAACTTTGAACTCACAATGGCTAAACTTGGCAAAATATGTTTTCTCACCCCTACCCCAAAAGACCAAGCACACACAGTTATTTAATATAATGTAATTTTGACTGTTGGCTTAAAACAACATGGAGGCTTATAGCAACTATAACAATTTTTCATGAAGTACAATTTGTGCCTTCTGGAGTGAAGAAAGAACTATGAATGCTGAAATATTATTCGTAATTTATCCCTTTTTATTGAATCAATACTAATGCATGTGGAGAGATCTCAATGCCTAGTAACCTTTCAGTAGTTTATAATGAAATGACTATATGTGATTTATTATTTATAATTAAGAATGTTTAAAAATTACCATTACTCTTAAAATGTGCAGAGGTTCATTGTGTCTATTAAGAATTCAGTTCTTCAAATCTAGTACTGCACCATGTTCTGCATCTCTGTAACTCCCCGTGTAGCAAAACAGCTACAATATACAGAATATTCAGTAGCTTTTTTTTAATTCATAAGAATATAAATTTTAAAAGGTAACCTTTTGAAGTCAATTCTTCATGGCATTTCTACATGTTTAAGGACAGTTTTTGTCCCAGATTATATTTCTAAGAATATTTGTACAACAGAAAGCCTTGAAAAATAGAGATAGATTCTCTTTCTTGGGCAGAGGGCAAGTTTGTTTCTGGTCAGAAGAACCAAGATAAAGTCTTCTTCTGGCACAAAGTTGGATGAATCTGTCAGCAGTTTGCGATAATACATCGAAGCATGTTTGGTTCCTTAGCTGTAAGATAAGCCCAATGTGTACACAGTACCCCCTTGGCCAAATGCATCTTTGCTGTGGGCCCTGGGGGCCTGGGCAATCAAAGCAAACATAAAGCCCATGACTCTTGCTGTACCATGAGTAATAGAGCCCTTTTTATCTCTACATAAAAGTTTTATGTCTCCTGCCACTATGCATAAACCTGTGGCAGACTGAGTTGCTGGCTTTCAAATGGACTAAAATCCCATTCCCTTCAAGTTTCTTGCAATAATGATTTACCTTGGAGCACCTTATGACTTTGTGAGCAGCTAGGGAGCCAAAGCAAAAACAATACCCAGCTGTGGATGTGACTGGTGATAGAAATAAAGTCCGATGCTGTAAAGAGCAATATTGCATAGGAACCTGGAATGTCAGGTCCATGAATCAAGGCAAATTGCAAGCGGTCAAACAAGAGATGGCAAGAGTGAATGTCGACATTCTAGGAATGAGCGAACTAAAATGGACTGGAATGGGTGAATTTAACTCAGATGACAATTATGTCTACTACTGTGGGCAGGAATCCGTCAGAAGAAATGGAGTAGCCATCATGGTCAGCAAAAGAGTGTGAAATGCAGTACTTGGATGCAATCTCAAAAATGACAGAATGATCTCTGTTCATTTCCAAGGCAAACCATTCAATATCACAGTAATCCAAGTCTATGCCCCAACCAGTAATGCTGAAAAAGCTGAAGTTGAACGGTTCTATGAAGACCTACAAGACCTTTTAGAACTAACACCCAAAAAAGATGTCCTTTTCATTATAGGGGACTGGAATGCAAAAGTAGGAAGTCAAGAAACACCTGGAGGAACAGGCAAATTTGGCCTTGGAATGTGGAATGAAGCAGAGCAAAGACTAATAGAGTTTTGCCAAGAAAATGCACTGGTCATAGCAAACACCCTCTTCCAACAACACAAGAGAAGACTCTACACATGAACATCACCAGATGGTCAACACCGAAATCACATTGATTATATTCTTTGCAGCCAAAGATGGAGAAGCTCTATACAGTAAGCAAAAACAAAACCGGGAGCTGACTGTGGCTCAGATCATGAACTCCTTATTACCATATTCAGACTTAAATTGAAGAAAGTAGGGAAAACCACTAGACCATTTAGGTATGACCTAAATCAAAACCCTTATGATTATACAGTGGAAGTGAGAAATAGATTTAAAGGCCTAGATCTGATAGATAGAGTGCCTGATGAACTATGGAGTGAGGTTCGTGACACTGTAGAGGAAACAGGGATCAAGACCATCCCCATGGAAAAGAAATGCAAAAAAGCAAAATGGCTGACTGGGGAGCCCTTAAAAATAGCTGTGAAAAGAAGAGAAGTGAAAAGCAAAGGAGAAAAGGAAAGATATAAGCATCAGAATGCAGAGTTCCAAAGAATAGCAAGAAGAGATAAGAAAGCCTTCTTCAGCAATCAATGCAAAGAAATAGAGGAAAACAACAGAATGGAAAAGACTAGAGATTTCTTCAAGAAAATTAGAGATACCAAGGGAACATTTCATGCAAAGATGGGCTTGATAAAGGACAGAAATGGTCTAGACCTAACAGAAGCAGAAGATATTAAGAAGAGGTGGCAAGAATACACAGAACTGTACAAAAAAATCTTCATGACCCGGATAATCACGATGGTGTGATCACTCATCTAGAGCCAGACATCCTGGAATGTGAAGTCAAGTGGGCCTTAGAAAGCATCACTACGAACAAAGCTAGTGGAGGGGATGGAATTCCATTTGAGCTGTTTCAAATCCTGAAAGATGATGCTGTGAAAGTGCTGCACTCAATATGCAAGCACATTTGGAAAACTCAGCAGTGGCCACAGGACTGAAAAAGGTCAGTTTTCATTCCAATCCCAAAGAAAGGCAATGCCAAAGAATGCTCAAACTACTGCACAATTGCACTCATCTCACATGCTAGCAAAGTAATGCTCAAAATTCTCCAAGCCAGGCTTCAACAATACGTGAACCGTGAACTTCCTGATGTTCAAGCTGGTTATAGAAAAGGCAGAAGAACCAGAGATCAAATGGCCAACATCCACTGGATCATGGAAAAAGCAAGAGAGTTTCAGAAAAACATCTATTTCTGCTTTATTGACTATGCCAAAGCCTTTGACTGTGTGGATCACAATAAACTGTGTAAAATTCTGAAAGAGTTGGGAATAGCAGACCACCTGACCTGCCTCTTGAGAAATCTGTATGCAGGTCAGGAAGCAACAGTTAGAACTGGACATGGAACAACAAACTGGTTCCAAATAGGAAAAGGAGTGCATCAAGGCTGTATATTGTCACCTGCTTACTTAACTTGTATGCAGAGTACATCATGAGAAATGCTGGACTGGAAGAAACACAAGCTAGAGTCAAGATTGCCGGGAGAAATATCGAGAACCTCAGATATGCAGATGACTCCACCCTCGTGGCAGAAAGTGAAGAGGAACTAAAAAACCTCTTGATGAAAGTGAAAGAGGAGAGTGAAGAAGTTGATTTAAAGCTCAACATTCAGAAAATGAAGATCATGGCATCTGGTCCCATCACTTCATGGGAAATAGATGGGGAAACAGTGGAAACAGTGTCAGACTTTATTTTGGGGGGCTCCAAAATCACTGCAGATGGTGACTGCAGCCATGAAATTAAAAGACGCTTACTCCTTGGAAGAAGTTATGACCAACCTAGATAGTATATTCAAAAGCAGAGACATTACCCTGCCAACTAAGGTCCATCTAGTCAAGGCTATGGTTTTTCCAGTGGTCATGTATGGATGTGAGAGTTGGACTGTGAAGAAGGCTGAGCGCCGAAGAATTAATGCTTTTGAACTGTGGTGTTGGAGAAGACTCTTGAGAGTCCCTTGGCCTGCAAAGATATCCAACCCGTCCATTCTGAACGAGATCGACCCTGGGATTTCTTCGTAAGGAATGATGCTAAAGCTGAAACTCCAGTACTTTGGCCACCTCATGTGAAGAGTTGACTCATTGGAAAAGACTTTGATGCTGGGAGGGATTGGGGGCAGGAGGAGAAGGGGACAACAGAAGATGAGATGGCTGGATGTTATCACTGACTCGATGGACATGAGTCTGAGTGAACTCCGGGAGATGGTGATGGACAGGGAGGTCTGGCGTGCTATGATTCATGGGGTCACAAAGAGTCGGACACGACCGAGCAACTGAACTGAACTGACTGAGGGAGACTTTGAGGCCAAAAGGCAGTCTATCAGATTTGGAGGATTAGGCTCAGCGGGAGGAGCAAAAAGGAGAGACTGAATATATTGTGAAAGAGATATGACTGATGTAGTCAGTTCCTAGAGCAAAATTGATAAGAGAGTTTTAAGGCTGGAGAGTAAAAGATGGCTTAGAGCAAGAGGAAGGCTACTTCATCCTGTGAGAATAGAGGAAAGAAAGAAAGAATGGCTGTGGCAAAAGATTAATAAAGAGGTGGAAAGATGAGAAAAATCAAGTCTGTTGGCCATAATTTTCTAGGTTGTCAGGCCATCTGCTGAAGGAGAGGGTAAGAATTCAGTGCAGAGGAAGCCTGAGGAAAAGAATAGTTCTGAAATTATCAGTAATAAAATGGAAGAGTTAACTGACTGAAAAAGACAGGTAACAGGGTTGATAGGTGGTGCTGAGGGCCAGTTGAGTTTTGCATGTCTGTAGAGTTCTTAAAACTTTGTCATATAATGGTCTCTGGCAGAATCAAGTTGTTCTGAAGTAGGAGAAAAGCCCTATCTTAGATGTTTAGTTTTCCTGGTTAAGACAGAGAATATCTGTTGCCAATTATTCTGGGATGAGCCTTAAAGTTATATTCCCATCCCACGTCCTAGTAATTGTACATCTACCTATGTAGCTGACCATTGAGGTAATGGATGAGTAACATCCTTTAAATAGAATATTCACTGTTTGATTCTCTAGTAAAAGTGGAAACTGACATACATATTCTAAAACCTTTTCACTATATGATATAGTCCTCTCCCATCCAACCAATCATACTATAGATTAAATCCAACTTGTCTTGAAATCATGTGTTAATGAGGGGCCTTGGGCATAAAACTAGAGTTAATTTGCATGGATGTCTCTGTTCTCTTTTTTATTGAAGTCTACCCAGATCATGTCACCAAGGTGCTGTGAGTGATGGGGAACTTCAATAAAGCACTTGGCAAATGCATGTCAGAGAAATTCTAAATAATAATAAATCCCCTGACAAGACAAGAGCACTTAAGTTTGATGGTGACAGTTCAGTTTACAGAAATAAAGCTTATGTTCCCTGCTCCATTTTTAGGGTCTGAATAATTTTAATCATGCTGTTTGACAGATAGCTGTATCAGTACATTTCATCATATCTAAATTCTGCCATCTCTGACTAGTCATCCATGGACATATTTTTCAATTTCAAAAACAAAACAAAAAAAGTCTTTGTATTTTTTCATATTTGCTTAGTAGTCATAGAAGCATTATCTTATTTACAGTTTGGAAATGAATAAATCTGCTGCTATTTCCCCAAAATTTGAAAATACAGATTACTGTCAAATCAACCTTATGAAAATGTTGATGTATCATAAAATATCATTGCTCTGGGCGGTAGTCATTATTCTTAGAAACTTGATGGTCTATATATGGATGGTTTTAGGTCAGATTTGTCCCCATTTTCTGACCTCTACCCCCTTGCTTTCTTAAGCCAGACTCAATATTTTCCCTTGTTTCTTTCCAGGCCTGAGCTTAGACTAGCTTTAGTGAAGAGAATTTCTCTCTAGAAATTCCATGTGCACTATTCATTTTTAAATAATTGTTGAATCTAATGTTTGACTACAGTCTTTATGGATATTTCAACTCCAGTCTTTTCAAGTGTTATCACTAACTGTCTTATGTTGATAGGAAAGGTTTGAGGATGACCTCAGTCTTTGTCTTTTCTTGAGATTTTCCTATATTATGCACATGATCCTGCATCAATATCATTACTCCCTGTTTCTTTCCTATATACCTTGACTCACAATTGATTAAAGATATAATTAACCAAGGACAATGACTTATTTACTCTTTAATCCCAACTTCTAGCATAGATTTATACCTTGCAAGTATAGTAGCATAAAAGTAGGACATGTTTTCAATTCACATAAATCAAACAAATTTGAATTGGGGCTCTATTATTTTTATTGAACTTTTTAAACCAAAATCTCTTCATCTGTAAATAGAAATATTAAAATATACCTCATGGTTTATTATGAGGATTAAATAAATGTTAAAATGTGCCATGTTTAAGGATTCAAAGGTAGTTCATAATACCCTGAGGGCAAGGATAAAGAAAGGACTGAGAACAAGACTGAATGTGAATACAACCATGACTTTCATTTTCCTCCTCATAACTGGTTGATGGTAACCTGCTATCTTCTTTATTTCTTGAATTCAATTCCTCTTCCTCTCCAAAAATACATGGTAGAAACAGGTGAGTTACCTGGAGATAAAAAGATCTTTCTCTTCTTCAGTGCAAATTCCAAATTATTTGAGAAGAGAGAAGTTGCCCTAGTTTGAGAATCTGTTCCTGGGTGAAGTGGATGTAAGGTTATAGAGTAGAAAGCTGAATCTTCTAAGCCACTTCTGGCTAGTTCAGGTGACACTTCTGGTGGCTTGCATCAGGAGATAAGTCTAGGTTTTGACAGAGGAAGCAATGTTTTCCTACTAGAGAATTTTGTTTTATTTAAAACAAAAATTACAGAACAGTATTTTCCAATTGAGCTTTATATTATGAGGGACAAGATCACCGAAAGTGTTTCCTTGCGAACAAGAATATAATACTTGATTTTAATTAACTTAAATTTAAATAATCATAAGTGGTTAGTGACTAGTGTAGCTACAAAATTCTACTATCAACAAATGGAAGCTGTTACTTTGAGGTAATCGATCCTTGTTTAATGGATGTGTTAATTAATGAATGTTTTTCTTAGACAGAGCACAGTTACTAGTTATTTCTTATTATTCAATCTTGCAGTTGTTTTTATACTTTGCATAATTTCTCTATTTCTTTAGATACTGGGAAACAGAAGTATTCTGGGAGAGGTGTGTTACAATTGTTTACTAAGAGTAACTGAAGCCTGCTATAGAGGTCACTGAGCTTCTAAAGATGAGGATTTGCCAGAAGTTGGGAGGAGCAGGAAAAAAGGGAGAAGAGAACAGAGGTATCAATGGTCTTTGCCGAATCCACAATTTTACAAGAGGTATGCCCTATTCAGAAGTCCTTTACCCAAGTTATTCAATTCCATACAGGTTTCTACCTGAAGTAGAAAATGAGATATGTACTCACAATCATGGTCTCACATACATATTCTCATGACAGTAGCTGAAATTGTAGTCAAGAGAAACATAGGCTCCTTTCATATAGTTTCTTATCTAGTAAGTGATACTAAAAAAAATAATAATAATGATACCAACAAATGCAAATGCCATGGAAACCTATCTGGGAGTGTGGAAGGGCATCGGCCTAGTTTGGGAGGAAAGAAAGGC
Organism: Budorcas taxicolor; assembly: GCF_023091745.1. Classification (NCBI taxonomy): domain Eukaryota; kingdom Metazoa; phylum Chordata; class Mammalia; order Artiodactyla; family Bovidae; genus Budorcas; species Budorcas taxicolor. Next base: position 118,200,430 of record NC_068920.1, read on the forward strand.
TTCTCTGTGGAAGTATCTTGTTAGCTGAGAGATGCAAAAAGATTTTGTCTTCATGTAAGATCAATTGAAATATATTAATAATAATAAGGAAGAGTGAGATATAGAGATGCGACCAGACTTGTAATTTTTTTTTTTAATGTTGCTTTGATTGGAGTTTGGAAAGACAGATAAGAGAGGAAGAAGTTAAGTGGATAATGCAGTGTCTGGGACGGAGATGATAACTTGACCAAGGATGTTGATTGAGATAGAGAGACAGAAAAATGCACACAAATTAAAATAGCAAGTACAATACTTGAGACTGAAGAGAGTATAGGATAGTGTATGACTATGAAACAAGTATCCTTGATGACTTTCTGTGTTTTGTTTACACTGCTGCATGGATGGTGGTACATTTCGCTGAGAGAAGGGATTGGAAGTTGGCAGGGTTGAGAGAGGTAAGAGGAATCACAGATCAATTTTTTATGAGATTGGCCTTTGAGACACCCAGTGGAGATGTCAGATAAAAAGTTAATAAGCTGCTGGGAGCTTTTAGGATTGGCCAGGGCTAGAGATATAAATTTGGCTTGGGGTGGAAATGAGACAATTCAAATAAAAATATAAACTAAAAAAAAAAAGAAGAAGAAGAAGAAGAAGCCATCTAAGAATAAGCCTAGATGATTGTGAATAGTGAAAGACTGGATGAATGGCAATAAAGGTTAAAAGGTGGAGAAGAAGTAATTAAAGAAAGAGGAAAGGATATGTCTTAGAAGTCAAGGAAAAGCATTTTCAAGAAAGAGAAAATGGTGAAGTGAAATGAATTCAACTAGGAAATTAAGTAAGTTAGTACCACTGGGCAAATGACCATTAGATCTGGGAACCTTGTTGAGAAGAAAACAGTATAAAATGCCAGATTAGATTGGGTGCATGTGTGAGAAAGAGTTAAAATAATGGATGTAAAAATTATGGACAATGCTTCTAGCAAAGTTGTCTTTGAAGAGAAAGTTCATTATATTTATTTATTTATTTTTATTAAATTTTTACTTTATTTTACTTTACAATACTGTATTGGTTTTGCCATACATTGACATGAATCCACCACGGGTGTACATGCGTTCCCAAACATGAATCCCCTCCCACCTCCCTCCCCATAACATCTCTCTGGGTCATCCCCATGCACCAGACCCAAGCATCCTGTATCCTTCATCGGACATAGACTGGCAATTCGTTTTTTACATGATAGTATACATGTTTCAATGCCATTCTCCCAAATCATCCCACCCTCTCCCTCTCCCTCAGAGTCCAAAAGTCCGCTCTACACATCTGCGTCTCTTTTGCTGTCTCGCATACAAAGTGGTACATGAAGCAATCTGGCACATTTCCTTTCATATATATGTTATATATATATATGGTATATGTATATATATATGGGCTTCCCAGGTGGCACTAGTGGTAAAGGACCAGCCTTCCAAAGCAGAAGATGTAAGAGGTAAGAGACATGAGTTTGATCCCTAGGTCAGGGAGATCCCCCTGGAGGAAGACATAGCAATCCACTCCAGTATTCTTGCCTGGAGAATCCCATGGACAGATGAGCCTGGCAGGCTACAGTCCATGGGTTCTCAAAGAGTCAGACATGGCTGAAGCAGCTCAGCATACATGCATGCACCCATGTATTTGTTCCATCAACAAGAAGGGATTTATTATTTAGATTTTCAAAAAATAGTATGCAGAGAAGATAAAGTTGAAAACAAAAACATCCACAATCCTAACACTTCTACATGTTTTATTTGCATGTACTGATAGGTGATATTTATATTAACAAGTAATAATAAAGTCACTCAAGCAAAGTAATAAGCAACAAGCAAATCTTATTATTTATCTCTCCTTTACTTAGGCAGAGTTCTAATAGTTTATTTTAGAGACATGCCAAAACTTATCTACCTCTATGAAAAAAAAAACTGGGTCAAGAGAAAAATCATGAAAGCTTTTCTGATTGCTTGATCACTGAACGCCTCCATAGTTTATTCATAATTTTTTTGTGTATTAAAATAAATACAGTGCTTCCACAGAGCTGGAACACAGGCCGATAGGATATAATTAAGTATTATATTTTGGGGTTGAAATGAACTTTGTGGTATTTGGAAATTAACTAGGTGATAGCATGGCTTTTATCATTTCTCCAAGAACATCAATATTCAGCAAACCTGTTCTTGATAAATGTTATTCTACTTAAGGGTATTTTTAATGTGTAAGAGTAAATATGTAGATCTAGACTGTACCTGCATAAGGAAAATATATTACACTCTTTTTCTCTTTTAAAGATTATTAGTTCTTACAACTCATAAGTATTCAGCTTCTACTCTGAAAATATAAGTAAAGGTTTGGGCCTTGAAAGACTTGATACAATCCATAAAAGTGAACCCCTTTTCACTGAAAGAATCAATATTGGTTTCAAAGTTTGATTTAAATAAATGTCATTTGTTTATCTGCTAAAAGGTAGGATTATGTGATTACTGGGGATTTGTTCTACCCTGGTGAATCTAAAAGCAGTGATTTTCCCACATAGAAATTACTGCAGCAATGAAAACAGCAAAAATAATATAGATGAATCTGGTTATTATGATGATTCTATATCTACGCTCATTTTATGTACCCGCCTTACTGTTAAGATAGCTACTTATTGGAATGGATTTAGTTGGACTGCTGTCTTCCTCCTTCAGGAACTAGAGGCTGCATTAAAGGCTATTGACTCACGGAGGGTAAGGCAAACTTCCAGGAGATGGAGGATGTAGCAAAAGGAAAGGGTGAAAGGACATGATGGGGATTACAGAGGGCACAACAGGAATTCAAATAACTTTATAAGCTCAAAGAACAGTCTTCAATTTTTGTTATGGTTGCTAGACTCTTAGGGTTGTACCTTTAAAATATATTCTAGTAGAGGTTTTTGTCTGTAAGTTAACACTTGGTCCTCTGCTGGGTAGCTCCTCTTTTCTTGTTTTGACTTGAATTCACAGTTTCCTTTGAATCCTTTAAAATGAAGTCAGTTGTAGCTTTCTCCAAATACATCCTCTGTATATGGCAGTTAGTCAGAAGATTCAATTTTTAGCGAAATTTTAAACAAATGTGTGCTTAGGAGCAGCGGTTCACATTCCTGTGCTCAGAAACAGCTCATCCTGCTACAACGTGGCAGGTGTGCTGATGCTGAATGCAAATATGTTCATGCAAACACAGGGAAGTAAATAAGTTTTTTTTTTTTTTTCCCGCTTGTTGTCCATGGCCTTCTCTGCTTCTAAATGCACGATGTATGAGAAAGATTTTACCTACTAAATTTTCTTTTTGAGATTCTAATTTAGGTATGTTTAGAGGGAACATGTAGCTCATTATCTTTAGTAATTTTGTAACTGTGGTAAATGTGTCAATCATATGTGAATTACATATACACTTGCGATATTGCGATTGAAAATTTCCATTATACCAAGAAGCACTCTAATTCAACTATTTTAAAGAGTTTCTTTTCATTTGAGAATTCAAAGAGTTATATAATAGGTTTAGTTAAAATTCCGAAGCATTGCTCTTAATACCTTCTTGTAAAGGAGGAGATAAATCTTATATACATACTCTGTGTTCAGTTACAGCTATGGTCTATATAGGGAATGCAATTATCTGTGTTAAACTCTCACCCTTTTATTAAGGGCCTAATGTTAACGAGACAGAATTTTGAAGAACACATTTATTAGTAATTTCTATTTGTGTCACAGTTTTGGGCTGGATGCAAAGCTCAGTAAACCATTTCAGGATGACAGGACAAGGAATTCATGAAATGATGCATGGCCCTGATCCCTTAAAGGACATAAGGGAAATTACCACCACTACTTCTATTCAGTGGGATGACAGTAACGATATCAGGCTTTGCTAGTCTCCATCTCACTACTGTCATTAGGGACAATGCTGGAGTCCATGTCAGTTGAGGACTATATGCTGTATATTTAGGTGCACATTTTTCTTCTGATTTCCTGCATTTTTCAGTTTCATTATTTTTCTTCCTTGCCTCCCACTTTTTTTTCCTTTTCTATATTCAGTGCAAAGTACTAAAGCTACATGATAGCCCAAGAGAACCACATAACATGAAATTTGGAGGCATGATATATTTTTTTTATTACTAACCCTGGTGATATTTATTGTAGATTTTAATGATGGATATTGTATAACTTGTAAACAAACAAAACAGCATCATAGTTAAGAACATAGATTTGGGGAACATATTGCTTAATTTCAAATGTCCTCTTTGAACGTATTACTTATTGACTTTTTGCTTAACATCTTATTGCCTCAATCTTCTCATCTGTTGGGTTTTCCTGGTGGCTCAGATGATAAAGAATCTGCCTGCAATGCAGGAGACGCAGGTTCAATCCCTAGGTCAGGAAGATCCCCTGGAAGAGGAAATGGCAAACAGCTCCAGTACTCTTGCCTGGAGAACTCCATGGATGGAGGAGCCTGGTAGGCTACAGTCCATGGGGTTGCAAAGAGTCAGACATGACTGACTAACCCACACTTTCTCATCTGTGGACAATAATAGTACCCTTATGGATTCTTATGAAGATCTTTTGTTAAATACATAAAATCATACATTGAAATTAAGTTAAATTTTCTTATTTTATAAATCAAGAAACGAGCTAATGTTGAAGTACCTTTTGTTTACAGACTGTTCTAGTTTTCCTACTGACTTGTTTTGTCTTAACAAATGTATAAAGTACATACTTAAATGTATGAATCATTTATATGATCATTATAGGGAAAATTTTAAAAAAAAAATAGAAGGTATAGTTATGATACCTTCAGCATCTGATTTTCAGCATCTCATCATTGGTTAGATTTTACTTGCCATAAAATGGGCTACTCTAGAATGATAGCTAAATTAGGCCAGTCTTCATATTGCCTTTCACAGAGAAGAATACGATCAATATTATCAAAGTGTCTGTCCTCAACTCTTGTCTTTCAAACCACTTAGTTTCTCCCTCAAAGTTGATCTACATTAGAAGTATTGGTTTGTTCTCCAACTGCTTTCAGTTTTCCCAGACAGAGTGGTGTGAACTTAAGTTCTATTTATGCTTACCTTAGGGACACCAGTCTTACATTCCAGAATCTTTGACCAGAAAATACTGAGCTTGGTATAAAACGGAGAGGTTTAATGGTTAAGATGATGACCTCTGAAGACAGATTACTTGGAATGAAATGTAGGAATATGCCCCTTTCAGCAACTTAACTAAACTTTTTGGCCTCAGGTTTCTTAACTGTGAAATATCAATGGCTATAGTGATAGAAATGAAGAAAGAGGGGTGGATTTAAGAAACACAGGTGGTAAAGTATTTGATGTTGACATGGAATGATCCTAAAATGACAGCCAGATTTCAACTTGTGTCCTCAATATTAAGCTTACAAAGCTTTTGCCAGTTTTGTTTGTGTTTATCTTGTAAATTTATTTTCATGAACTATTTAAAAGTATATCAGGCACTGAAAAGATAAATGGTATGTCTTCTAGACTATATTTTCAAGTAGTTGAGCTTTGAAGAGAATACTGTATGTAGAACCATAGTTACCACAAGATGTGAATTTGAAGGAACATTTTCATTTAAGATGAGATAAATTGAGCATTATAATTTAGCTAAGGTAATAAGTCACAAAACGCTTGAGTGAGGATGGAGAGGATGAAGGTGTTTAAAATAGCACAATATCTCAAAATGTCACAGAAAAATAAAGCTAGAGAAAGGCATACATTCTCACTTAGAGAAAGAAACATCTTCAACTAACTGGGATCAAAGGATGGAAGAATGGAGAGAGTTTCGTTTACCTGCAAGTGGCAAAAGAAGGAAAAGGTTTAGAAAGTTTTGCCTGATTGTCTTTCTTTTTTTTTAAGGAGAGAAGATCATTTTCTGAGAGGAGGAAGGGGGTGAGGCATATAGGATTTCAGGAAATAAGTCAATATTTAGAAGAATTCTTGAAGGAATTCATAGATAACTTACTAAGAACACATTGAGGAGGATCTCTCAGAGTTTACTGGATGAAATTGGATACTTTATGAAGCTGAAACAAGATTGTGAGATTTTCTCATGCATTTAGTCAGCTGCCCAAGATCAGAACAGAAAATCTAAATGATTGGATTTACCCCAGCCTGGGACAAAAGGTGAATAACTAAGAATTTAAGTCCAGTGCTACGATACTGATACAAATGGTGGCAGATGTGACAGCCTCTGAGTGAAATACTGAGGGAAAATAATGAATGAGAAATGAATAATGAATGATTGTCATAAGGAAGCTGCGATAAAGAAGAAATATGTAATGAAATAAGAGTACCCTGGAGGAATCAATGGTCACTAACCAATAAAAGCTAACATTCCCAATGCATTTGTTGAATTTCATTTAAATCTATGAAGTTGTATCACAGTACTTTGGACCACTGAAAATATTCTAGAACCCCAGATCCCAGTTCTTCTCTGTTTCTCTCGAGCAAAAGTGCTTTAAACTCGTTTAAATTCACTAATTTATCTAGAAATTATTGCAGTATGTATTTTTAGTAGACATTCAATTTATGTCAGGTGAATAAATTAGGAAATAAAAGTACTGAAGTTTAAAGAAAAGTTGATATTAGTACTTATAACACATTTATACAATACTACATTTGCATTTCTCAGATAAACATATATCCTTTTGTTTTTTAAAGAATATAAAGCAGAAAAATTCAAGTTCAAAAGTCACTATTAGTAATGTCTCCTTTAACTAACTTAAACTGGCCATAATGTATTTAAATTTAATTTACTCTGTTGAGCAGAAGTGCAGGGGAAAGTATAAAGCAAATGTTGTGTATTAGGTAACTTGCAGATCTTATTTCTCTCTCTCAATTTGTACAAGCATCATTTGAAGGAAGTATAACTGCTCAGCTTCCCAGGTAGCACTAATAGTTAAGAACCCACCTGCCAAAGCAGGAGATGCTAGAGACATGCCTTCCTTCCCCTGGTTGTGAAGATTTATTGGAGGAGGGCCTGGCAACCCACCAGTATTCTTGCCTGTAGGATCCCATTGACCGAGGAGCCTGGCAGGCTGAGACCATAGGGTCACAGAGTTCAGTCAGTTAGTTCAGTCGCTCAGTCATGTCCAACTCTTTGTGACCCAAGGGACTGCAGCATGAGTTAGACATGACTGAAGCGACTTCACACCACACACACACACACACACACACACACACACACACACACACCTACCTGTTCACATTTTAGAGTTTTAGATTGAATGCAATTGCATATAGTGACAGATCCAGAATTTAAAACTAGGTCATGCATGATGCAAAATCTTAGTTTTCCCAGTTTTTACACTGCTCTTAGTTTACAGAGAGATTGAAGAGTCTTCTTAGAATTTTGGAGAAGGAAATGGCAATCCACTCCAGTATTAACTACAGGACTTAAGACAATTTATTATTGGTAAAAAATATAATGGAAAATTCAAAGAGACCCCAAAACTTGCATGGATTTCACATGAAATAATTGATTATATTAAAAATCTAATTTAAATAATTTGATTGGATATGAGGAAAAAACTAGAAAATCCTTGTCTAACAGTAACAAAAATCAATTTAATTTAAATTAAAATATTAAAAGTGAAAACAGGAATACAATATAATTACAAACTAGAGTAGTTATCTGATTTTAGGCTGAGAAAGGTTTATGACTGAGTTCAAATGCAAAAAACAATGAAATTTGATGCATTACATAAGATTTAAAAATTTATTAATCTAAAGCATTAAAAAAGAAAATTCTGTAATTAAAAGAAAAATAAATGACAATTAATATGATTGATGAATCAGTAAGAAAAAGCTGAATCACCTAATGGGGAAAGGGATAAAGTATCAAGAGAGGAAATTCAAAAATAAAAGGTTTTGCATTAGCTAAAGTATATATTAATATTTGTACCCTATTAATAATAAGCATCATTTTTAAATTAAATTGGAAAAATTGTAACATTGTATAGATATTACTAAAGTCATAAGGCAATCTCATTTACTGGTGTTGGATTTAAACATTAGAAACATTTCTCAAAAATGAAATATGTTAGTGTACATTTCCTTGAGCTTCATATTTTTTCACAGAGTAATTCAACATCTTAGTAATAATCTTATTGAAAATTTCAAAATGTGGAAAAATGTGTAAGAAAACGAATGCTATTAAAAACCGAAAATAACCACAAAATAGAAATTTTTTCCTGATGTAAAATCATGCTTTAGAGGAAAGGTTAAGAATATTATTTCAGTGTATATTAAGTAGGGAAAATATCTGATTTCAAAGCAGTATATAAAGTATGACCTTGTATGTGTGTGCTCAGTAGCTCAGTTGTGTCACATTCTTTGTTATCCACGGACTGTAGCCCTCCAGACTCTCCTGTCATGGAATTTCACTATCCAATAAAACTGAAATTTCCGACTTCAGGGGATCTTTCCTACACAGGAATCGAACTTGCATCTCTTGCTTCTCTTGCATCAGCAGGGGGATTCTTTGCCACTGTGCCACCTGGGAAGCTCGTGTGAGCCTAACTTTTTCTGAAATATTACATATTCCTGGTACTAGTCATGAACAGAGAAAAAATATGAAGGAAATACATTATTTAAATAATAAAATCAATGTAACTATCCTGAAGGTAGGAAATAGGAATGTGAATATAATTCTACCATATAATAAAATATGTCAAGTAAAACATAATTTAATCTGATTCTAGTTCATAGCCATGAAACAGAAGAGATCTTAAAGTACAGTATCCAAGTAATAATTTGTCACTAATAACTAAAAATGTCACTGTAAACTTCTTCAACATAAGAGGAAAAAGACATGGTGAATTAGGTGTTTTGTAATCATGATAGTCAAATGTCATGTGATACTCATTAAAAAAATTCAAATATGTTAAGTAATTTGACCTTTCATAGCAATTATAATACCTAGAATATAGCACATATCCTCATTTTACAGATAGAAAAACTGACACATCAAAAGGCAGAATGATAAGAATATAAAATCCCACAATCAATTAGACCTAGCAGTAAGAATTGGATTTCAAGCTTTTGGCTTTATAATTATTTCAAGTAGGCTTTTGAAATAGGCTTTTGACATAGACTTTTTCATTTAGCCTTGACTACTAGCCTCTGGGGAATTATATATGTTTATGTAACTGTTCTAAAATGATAGCAGAGTGACACGGGATGGCAAGCATATAGATGCCTTGTCTTACTGATTCCTTTGTAAAGGCATTTCTCAAAACAAATTGATCTTAATTCTCATTCTAATAAACTAAGCTGAAGACACTTTTGCCTTTGATGTGATTTTTTATGCTGCTCTAGTTTATAGAAATTCATTTCTTCCAGTTTCTGAGCTTCAGCATATTAGAATTTTGAAGCTCCTTCCTTTAAGTTCTTTTGTCTTTGAATGTTTTCTGTTATTATATTCCTTTGAGTTATCAGTGCCTTTAAATGAAAGGGATTCTCTGGTGGCTTAGATGCTAAAAACTCCATGTGCAATTCAGGACACCTGAGTTTGATCCCTGGGTTGGGAAGATCCCCTGGAAAAGGGAATGGCAACACACTCAGTATTTTTGCCTGAAGAATTCCATGGACAGAGGAGTCTGGTGGGCTATAGTCCATGAGATCACAAAGAATTAGATATGACTGAGTGACTAACACTTTCACACTTAGATGAACCCTACTGTCATCACACTAGTAGAGATTTTTTCAAACCTGGAATACTTTAGGAACCTTCATAATTGGTCTAATGTCTTTTAGAAGATTTTTCAGACCACCATCATAAAGGCTGCTGCTGCTGCTAAGTCGCTTCAGTCGTGTCCGACTCTGTACGACCCCATAGACGGCAGCCCGCCAGGATCCCGCGTCCCTGGGATTCTCCAGGCAAGAACACTAGAGTGGGTTGCCATTTCCTTCTCCAATGCATGAAAGTGAAAAGTGAAAGTGAAGTCACTCAGTTGTGTCTGACCCTCAGTGACTAAATGGACTGCAGCCTTCCAGGCTCCTCTGTCCATGGGATTTTCCAGGCAAGAGTACTGGAGTGGGCTACCATTGCCTTCTCCGATCATACAGGCTAGCATCTACTAAATACTCTTAAAATGTTGCCATGGTCATGTTATGTTACTCCTCTGAGGGAAATATTTAATGTTTCAATTATTGTGTTGTCTGCCTTTAAAACAAAAGGAAAACAACTTTATCCTGGCATTCAAAGCCCACCTATAATTTAATTCCAACATAAACTTCAACAGGGTTGACTCTAGTTCCATTGAACCAGAAGCAATCAAACAAACAGTCATTCCTCACCAGGCATCACCTTACAGGCCCTTTATCTTTGCTCTTTCAACTGCTTTTCTTCCTTACAGGTGTCTGCGGTATTTTTTGTTTTTAATTTATGTTTTATCTTTGATCTTTTTGATACTGAGAAAAGTTAACAGGATCTGTGTTTTCTTTGTCCTTTCTCTGAATATGCATGTTCTCCATTGATAACCTTATTGTTACAACTTATGGCCATGCAAGTGATCAGGAAAACTTGAGACAGATCATTTTGGCATAGCAACTTTTTCGACATTGATACTTTATTTTGAGTAGTAAGAAATTCTCAGAGATCTTTCGGAAGATTCTGGAAACAGAAGGCAAGATATTCAAATTTACTCTTTGTTTACAGTGTAAATTGCATAGGAAGAGGAGGTTGACTCTATAATGCTATGCTGTGTATAGTCGCTCAGTTGTGTGCGACTCTGTATGACGCCATGGATTATAGCCTGCCAAGCTCCTCAGTCCATGGGGATTCTCCAAGGCAAGAATAGTGGAATGGGTTGCCATGCATTCTCCAAGGGATCTTCCCAACCCACGGATCGAACCTAGGCATCCCTCATTGCGGGCAGATTCTTTGCCATCTGAGCCACCAGGGGAGCCCTGACTCTATGATATTCATCCTTAATTTTAAAAACACCATATCAATTGTTATTTTCACATGAAATGGAATTATTTAGAATTCCAAATATGTCATCCAACACTTTTTACCTATAAATACATATGATATAATAAATGGCACTTACAGTCATTAGACCATAGCGTAGCAAATATCAGAAGCAAGTTACTGGGCATTTGAGTGCTTTTAATACAGAATTCATGCATGACATGATCATATTCTTTTTTATATTCAAGAATACATTTCAATAAAATAGGGCATTCTATGGAGTAAGGAGAGATTATGTAATAATTTACTTGGTTTCTGTTCATTCCATCTTTATCATTATTGTAAGTATATTTAAGCCCAACTGAGGAAACAGCAACTCCTGGCTACCGAGAGAGACAGAGAACAGCTTTGTGATCTATTCTGTGGATCAGTAATTCTGTTCTGAACTCTGTCATTTTGCTGATAGATGAAGACAGGTAGAAGGGCTTGGAGTATGCTGAGCCTCTTTCTAAGAGGTCTTAGCCAGTGGCTGACTCGTGAAAACGCAATTCCACTGCCTACAGCTAAGAAGTGCTGAGCTCTCTCAGAAAGCACTTGTACCTTGGAGACATCTTGTGCTGTATCTGGCTAAACTTTAGACTCTGCCTGAAATCACAGCTTTGCAGGTCTTTGACCCCACTTCTTGTCCTGTTTCCCCCATTTTATTTCCAATGTCTCTTAGAAGAACTTGCTTTATTAAAACACTAGCCCAAGATTTCTGGTTGCAAATTTATTTCTGGGAAATTCACTGAGTTATATGGTTGATTAGCAAAAAAAAAAGTTTAGAACATGCTATCCAAAGTGTAGTCCTCAAATCAACAACAGTAGCAGCATCTGGAAGGCTATTAGAAATGCAAATTCTGTGGCCTCACCCCAGATGTAGTGAATAAAATTTCTAGGAGGTATGTCAGAGAAATTTGTGTTTTAAGAAGTTCTCCAGATGGTTTTTATGCTTGCTAAAGTTTAAGAACCACTTGTCTGGAAATTCATCTCCTAACTCATAGGCCACAGCTTTTTAATGTATTTGTTTCTTCCCTCTACCCTTGTCTGTTCCTCTGACATTCTCCTCTCATTTTTTTTAACCTATATTTTCTTCCATCTTTCCTTTCTTCCTTCCTTTTCTCTCTATCTGTTCCTTCCTTCCTGTTACCTATTCATCTGCCTGTCATTTATTATTTATCATCATCTTGTTAACAGAACAAATAAATACATGTGTCTGTAAATAAAGACAGTTTTATTTATTTGTTTGCCTTTTCCTCTACCCATGTTATAGGATTACCAACAACTTTAAAGAGTTTTCTTATCTTCTAAGATTGATCAGATTTTTCACTCTGGCAATCCTATGCAAATGATGAGCAGTTTAGATCATAAGTAACTTAGTTACTTGCTTTCTCTCACTTTTTTTCTTTTAAGAATAAAAACAGATAAATCAGATATTCTTCTAAGAATAAAAACAATAAGAAATAGAATAATTAAATTTATTTCATGTGAGAGAAGACTTTATACATGGAGATCACCAGATGATCACTCTGAAATCAGATTGATTATATTCTTTGCAGCCAAAGATGGAGAAGTTCTATATAGTCAGAAAAAAACAAGACCGGAAGCTGACTGTGGCTCAGATCGTGAACTCCTTATTGCCAAATTCAAACTTAAATTGAAGAAAGTAGAGAAAACCACTAGATAATACAGGTAGGACCTAAATCAAATACCTTACAATTATACAGTGGAAGTGACAAATAGGTTCAAGGGATTAAATCTGATAGAGTACCTGAAGAACTATGGACGGATGATCATGACATTGTACCGGAGGCAGGGATAAAGACCATCCCCAAGAAAAAGAAATGCAAAAAGGCAAAATGGTTGTCTGAGGAGGTCTTAAAAATAGCTTTGAGAAGAAGAGAAGCTAAAGGCAAAGGAGAAAGGGAAAGGTATACCCATTTGAATGCAGAGTTCCAAAGAATAGCAAGGAGAGATAAGAAAACCTTCCTCAGGGATCAATGCAAGAAAAATAGAAGAAAATAATAGATTGGGAAAAACTAGAGATCTCTTCAAGAAAATTAAAGGTATCAAGAGACTATTTTATGCAAAGATGGGCACAATGAAGGACAGAAATGGTATGGACCTAATAGAAGCTAAAGAAATTAAGAAGAGGTGGCAAGACTACACAGAACTATACAAAAAAGATCTTCATGACCCAGATAAACATGATGATGTGGTCACTCACCTAAAGCCAGACATCCTGGAATGCAAAGTCAAGTGAGCCTTAAGAAGCATCACTACAAACAAAGTTGGAGCTGATGGAATTCCAGCTGAGCCATTTCAAATCCTAAAGGGTGATGCTGTTAAAGTGCTATAATCAATATGCCAGCAAATTTGTAAAACTCAGCAGTAGCAACAGGACTGGAAAAGTCAGTTTTCACTCCAATTCCAAAGAAAGGCAATGACAAATAATGTTCAAAGTACTTCACAGTTGCATTCATCTCACATGCTAGCAAAGTGATGACCAAAATTCTTCAGGCCAGGCTTCAACAGTACATGAACCGTTAAACTCCAGATGTTCAAGCTGGGTTTAGAAAAGGCAGAGGAGCCAGAGATCAAATTGCCAACATGCACTGAATCATCAAAAAAGCAAGAGAGTTCCAGAAAAACATCTACTTCTGCCTTACTGACTACACCAAAGCCTTTGACTGTGTGGATCACAACAGACTTAGAAAATTCTGAAAAAGAAGGGAATACCAGACCACCTGACCTGTTTCCTGAGAAAGCTATATGCAGATCAAGAAGCAACAGTTAGAACTGGACACAGAACAACAGACTAGTTACAAGTTGGGAAAGGAGTACATCAAGGCTGTGTATACTGTCACTCTGCTTAGTTAACTTACATGCAGAGTACATCACCTGAAATGCTGGGCTGGATGAAGCACAAACTGTAATCATGATTGCCAGGAGAAATATCAATAACCTCAGATATTAAGATGACACCACTTATGGCAGAAAGTGAAAAAGAACTAAAGAGCCTCTTGATGAAAGTGAAAAAGATGAGTAAAAAAGTAGGCTTAAAACTCAACATTCAGAAAACCAAGATCATGGCATCTGGTCCCATCACTTCATGACAGTGACAGACTATTTTGGGGGGATCCAAAATCACTGCGGATTGTGATTGCAGCCATGAAATTAAAAGGTGCTTGATCCTTGGAAGAAAAACTATTATCAACCTAGACAGCATATTAAAAAGCAGAGACATTACTCTGCCAACAAAGGTCTGTCTATTCAAAGCTATGGTTTTTTTAAAGTCATCAAGTATGGATGTGAGAGTTGGACTATAAAGAAAGCTGAGTGCTGAAGACTTGATGCTTGTGAACTGTGGTGTTGGAGAAGACTCTTGAGAGTCCCTTGGCCTGCAACAAGATCCAAACAGTCATCCTGAAGGAAATCAGTCCTGAATATTCATTGGAAGCACTGACACTAAATTGAAGCTCCAGTACTTTGGCCACCTGATGCGAAGTACTGACTCCTTGGAAAAGACCCTGATGCTGGGAAAGATTGAAAGCAGGAGGAGAAGGAGACAACAGAGGATGAAATGGTTGGTTGGCATCACCGACTCAACAGACATGAGTTTGAGCAAGCTCTGGGAGTTGATGATGTACAGGCAAGCCTGCTGTGCTCCAGTCCATGGGGTTGCAGAGTCGGACATGACTGAGTGACTGATGTGAACTGAACCGAAATTTATTTTGATATAAATTTTTTTGTGAAAATATTGTTTCACCAAGCAATGAATTATTTAACTGACTGTCAATTGGTATTAGATTGTTCATATTCAGTTATTCAGCTTTCATTTATAATTAATATAATATCTTGAGAATTTACTGTGTGCTAGATACTGTTTTGTATCACACAAATTACCTCAATTAATCTTTGCAGCAGTCTTATGAATATGAATTATTATCATACTCACCAAAAAAAAAAGGATGCTCAAGTTGAGAGGAATTAAGAACGTTTCCCATATTGTTTACTTTTATGCAAATTTCTTCCGGCTTGCACAATCAGAGGATTCAGATATGGCCAACTTGTGTATTCTTTAGAAACTTGTTTGTAAGTTTAAAGAACTTAAAACTACAAAAAGATTTTGAAGACAGAGAAGAATAGTTTAAACAACAATTGGCAGAATAAATTGGCAAGAATATCTTGGATTTTTAAAGAAACAAGAACAAGACTTGACTTGCTCTGTCTGATATCCAGTATACTCCAAGTCTATAATAAGTTTCAAAAATCAAAATTTAATCAGAATATCACAGTGAATGGATGTAAACACAAATGTTACAAATATACGTGCACCAATATAGGGACAAAGTCTAGACACAGAAAGAAGTATATGTAGTATTTTTTAAAAATGAAGTATAGTTGACTTACAATATTATATTTGTTCAAGTGTATAAGATAGCAATTTAAATTTTTCTAGATTACCCTTCATACAAAATTATTCTAATATTATTGACAATATGATGTGTTTTGTACATTATATACTTGTGACCTGTTTATTTTATAACTGGTTTGTACCTCTTAATCACTTTCATCTATTTTCCCTTTCATATATATATATATATATATATATATATATATCCATTTCTTTATTCATTCATCTGTCAATGAACACCTCTTTGGTTGCTTCTATATCTTGGCTACTGTATAGAAATCCACCACTTAGAAGTGGAATTCCTGGACTATTTGGTACTTATATTTTGTTTTTTGAGAAACCTCTGTAACATATTCCACAGTAGTTGCACCAATTTACATTCCCATGATCAATGCACAAAGATTCCCTTCTCTCCACATCTTTGCCAAGAGTTGCTATAGCTTGCCTTTTTTATGATAACCATTCTGACACAGTATAAGATAATACCTCCCTGTGGTTTTAATTTGCATTTCTCTGATGACTGGTGATTTGACTATATTTTCATGTGCTTACTGGTCATCTGTATTTCTTAATTGGAAAAATGGCTAGTCAGGTCCTCTGTCCATTTTTAAAATCAAAGTTTGTTTTATTGATATTGAGTTGTATGAGTTTCTTTATATATTTTAGATACTAACTATCAATCATTTGCCAACTTGTCCTCCCATTCAACATTGCCATTTCCTTTGGTCAGTGGTTTCTTTTGCTGTGCAAAAGCTCTTTACTTCGATGTGGTTCCATTTTGCTGATTTTTGCTTTTGGTGCCCTAAAATAATCTTTAAAATGTGCTAATATTGCATAGACCTTACTCAGAGAACACACCGCCTACCTTTGTTTTCTTTCAAGAGTTTTATGGCTTCAGGTCTTCTATTTAAGAGTTTGAGCGTTTTGTGGGGGGAGAAGGAGGTTGTGTGTTGTATAACAAAGTGGTCCAGTTTAATTCTTTTGCATGTTGCTGTCCAAAACTATTTATTGATGGGACTACCTTTTCTTCAGTATATATTAGCATTTCTTTATCATAAATTAATTGTACATACACATAATGTTTCTTTCTGGGCTCTCTATTCACTTCCATTGACATATACATCTGTTTATTTGTGTCAGGTCCATACAGTTTTGATTACTAGAGTTTTTTGTAGTAAAAATATTACTTCCTCCAATCCATTAATAAAGCATAACTTTCCATGTATTATTTAAATGTCTTTCTTTAATGTCTTATCATTTTCACAGTACAGGTATTTCACCTCCTCAGTTAAATTTGTTCCTGGTACTTGATTCTTTTTAGTACAACTGTAAATGTGATTATTTTAAATTCTTTTGATAGTTTATTATTAGTGTATAAAGTGCAACAGGGTTTCTGTATATTAATTGTATGTCCTACAACTTTGCTGAATTTATTTCTTAGTTCTATTGCTTTGTGGTGGAGTCTTTAGGGTTTTCTGTATGAAATTCAAGTCAGCTGTAAATACTGAGAGTTTTACAAAGTTAGTTCCAATGTGGATGCCTTTTATTTCTTTTTTTGATCTGACTACTGGTCTAGGACTTCCAATACTATGTTAACTCAATATTTACCAGAGACATATGAAAACATATATTGCAACTCAAAAATTGTTTACCAGAGACATTTAAATATACATTAAAAAGATCAATAGTAACAGGCATTAGTTTCTGTAAAAATCCCTGGTCAACAATGTGTTGAATAAAAGTGTCACTAGTGGGCCACATGGTCTTGTGGAAATGCTTTCAACTTTTCACCTTTGAATCTGATATTACCTGTGAGTTTGTCATAAGTGACCTTTATTGTGTTCCCTTTATGCCACTTTTCTGAGACTTTTTTGTGAATGGATATTAACTTTTGTTAAATGCTTTTTTACATTTGTTGAAGCCATGATATCACTCTTATCTTTCATGTTGCTAATGTGGTGTATCATATTGATTACCTTGTGGATATTGAACCATTCTTGCTTCCTTGAAATAAACCCCACTTGATCATGTTGTATGATTCTTGTATAATTCACACAAGAATATAAATCATACATATGATGCATGATTCTTGATTTTATTATTTTATTTTATTTTCTTGGGCTCCAAAATCACTGTGGACAGTGACTGCAGTCATGAAATTAAAAGATGCTTTTTCCTTGGGAGGAAAGCGATGAACCTAGACAGTGCATTAAAAAGTGGAGACATCACCTTGCCAACGAATGTCCATATAGTCAAAATTATGGTTTTTCCAGCAGCTATGTACACATGTGAGAGTTGGATCATAAAGAAGGCTGAGCACCAAAGAATTGATACTTTTGAACTGTGATGCTGAAGAAGACTCTTGAGAGTCCCTTGGGCTTCAGGGAGTTCAAACCAGTCAATCCTAAAGGAAATCAACACTGGATATTCATTGGAAGAACTGATGCTAAAGTTGCAATATTTGGCTACCTGTCGCGAAGAGCCAAATCATTGGAAAAGACCCTGATGCTGGGAAAGTTTGGAGGCAATAAAAAGAAGGGGGTGGCAGAGGATGAGATGGTTAGAAAGCATAACCAATTCAATGGACATGAATTTGAGCAATCTCTAGGAGATAGTGAAGGACAGGGAAGCCTGGCATGCTATAGCCCATGGGGTCACAAAGAGTCAGACATGACTTAGTGATGGAACAAGAAATGGTTCTTGTAATGTCTTATTGAATTTGATTTGCTAATATTTTGTAGACTCTGATGCTGGGAGGGATTGGAGGCAGGAGGAGAAGGGTATGACAGAGGATGAGATGGCTGGATGGCATCACTGACTCGATGGACGTGAGTCTGAGTGAAATCTGGGAGTTGGTGATGGACAGGGAGGCTTGGCATGCTGCAATTCATGGGGTCGCAGAGTCTGACA
Organism: Budorcas taxicolor; assembly: GCF_023091745.1. NCBI lineage: Eukaryota > Metazoa > Chordata > Mammalia > Artiodactyla > Bovidae > Budorcas > Budorcas taxicolor. Next base: position 118,218,745 of record NC_068920.1, read on the forward strand.
TGACTGAGTGACTGAACTGAACTGAAGTGAACTGAAAGCTTTATTGGCTTCCCTGGTGGCTCAGAGGGTAAAGCGTCTGCCTGCAATGTAGGAGACCTGGGTTCGATTCCTGGGTCGGGAAGATCCCCTGGAGAAAGAAATGGCAACCAACTCCAGGATTCTTGCCTGAAGAATCCCATGGACAGAGGAGCCTGGTGGGCTACAGTCCACGGGGTCACAAAGAGTCGGACATGAGTGAGCGACTTCGCTTTCAAAGCTTTATCAATTTATCAAGTTTGTTTATCTTTCTTTCCTTTTTTTTTAATGTGTTTGTTTACACTGTGCTTTATTTGTATCACCCAGGATGTTTGTTACCACATGTGAGATCTAGTTCTCCAATCAGAGACTGAATCCCAGGCCCCCTGTAGTGGGAGTACAGAGTCTTAAACACTGGACCATGAGGAGAGTCCCTGTTGACTCTTTCAAACAAACAACTTTTAGTTTGATTGATTTTCAATTTTTTTGTCTTTATTTTTTGAGCTTGATATTATTTCCTTCCTTCTCATGTTTGTGTTTTATTTATTCTTCTATAAAGAATAAAGCCCTAAGTTCCTATAGGGCTTCCCTCATTGTTGGTAAAGAATCCACCTTCAGTGCAGGAGACCCCGGTTTGATTCCTGGGTTGGGAAGATCTGCTAGAGGTGGGATAGGCTACCCACTCCACAATTCTTGGGCTTCCTTTCTGGCTCAGCTGGTAAAGAATCTGCCTACAATGAGGGAGACCTGGGCTCGATCCCTGGGTTGGGAAGATTCCCTGGAGAAGGGAAAGGCTACCCACTCCAGTATTCTGGCCTGGAGAATTCCATGGGCTGCAAAGTCCATGGATTTGCAAAAACTCAGGCACAACTGAGTGACTTTCACTTTCATTAACTCTAGGTGTAAAGTTAGATTATTTTTTCTTGTTCCTAAGGTAGGCCTGTATTTCTAAAAACTCTCTCTTAGAACTGCTTTTGCTGCATCCCATCTATTTGGAAAGTTGTGATTCCAGTTTCAGTCACCTCAAGCTATTTCTCAATTTTCTCTTTGGTTTCTTCATTGACTTACTGGTTTTTTTGTTTTGTTTTGTTTTTGTTTTTTAGTAGTATGTTGTTTACTTTCCACTTATTTATGTTTTTTTCCTTTAATATCTAGCTTCATATCTCTGTGATCACAATAAAATGTTTGGTATGATTACAGTCTTCTTAAATTCATTGAGACTTGTTTTGTGGTCTAGTGTGCTATATATCCTGAAAAAGTTCCATGTACACTTGAAACAAGTACTATTTTGGGATAGAATGTTCTGTGGATATCTTTCTAAGTGGTAGATCAACTGCTTTCATTATATATTTGCTTTTATCAATGGGATTATTTCCTTCACTTATATTTTTAATTTCTTCTTATGCATTTTTTTGTTGTTGAAAATGAAAAATTTTTAAATGTCTTATGAGGCTGGTTTGGCAGTGATGAACTCGTCTAGCTTTTGCTTATATGGAAACATTACCTATCTTTCAGTTCTAAATGATAACTTGCTGGGATAGAGATTCTTGATTTTTGCTTTTATTTTTCCTTTTAGTACTTTAAATATCATATATATTTAAATATCATATATCATACTTATCCTTTCTGGTTTACAGTTTCTTCTGAAAAATCAGTTGATAGTTTTATGGGGATTTCCTTGTAAGTGATTCAATTTTTCATTGATTGCCTTTAAAAATATCTCATTATTTTCAATTTTTGCTATTTTTTATTGTATGTCTTGGTTTGCTTCCCTCTAAGTTCATCTTGTTTGGGGCTCTGTGATTCCTGGACCTGGACATCTGTTATCTTTCCCAAGTAATGCTCTAGGATAGCATGCTAACCCACTTCTGCATTCTTGACAGGAGAATTCCATGGATAGAGGAGCATGGTTTAAGGAAGTTTTACACCATTATTTCATCAAATATATTTCTACCTTTTTTTCTTTAATCTCTCTTCTTATTTTAGGACCCTTATAAATGTTAGTGCCTAGATGTTATTTCAAAGGTATCTTGAACTACGCTAATATTTCCTTTCAATTATTTTCATTTTTCACTTATGTTTGGGTGGTTTTTATTATTTTGTCTTCCAGATAACTTCTATTATTTGATATTACCTAATTTACTATTGTTTACCAGCTGTATAAGGGAATCCCTTATGATTATACAGTGGAAGTGAGAAATAGATCTAAGGGACTAGATCTGATAGATAGAGTGCCTGATGATCTATGGATGGAGGTTCATGACATTATACAGGAGACAGGGATCAAGATCTTCCCCATGGAAAAGAAATGCAAAAAAAGTAAAATAGCTGACTGAGGAGGCCTTACAAGTAGCTGTGAAAAGAAGAGAAGCGAAAAGCAAAGGAGAAAAGGAAAGATATGAGCATCTGAGTGCAGAGTTCCGAAGAAGAGCAAGGAGAGATAAGAAAGACTTCCTCAGCTATCAATGCAAAGAAATAGAGGAAAACAACAGAATGGGAAAGACTAGAGATCTCTTCAAGAAAATTAGAGACACCAAGGGAACATTTCATGCAAAGATGGGCTCGATAAAGGACAAAATGGTATGGACTTAACCGAACCAGAAGACATTAAGAAGAGGTGGCAAGAATATACAGAAGAACTGTACAAAAAAGATCTTCATGACCAAGAAAATCATGATGGTGTGATCACTCACCTAGAGCCAGACATCCTGGAATGTGAAGTCAAATTGGCCTTAGAAAGCATCACTACAAACAAAGCTGGTGGACGTGATGGAATTCCAGTTGAGCTATTTCAAATCCTGAAATGTGATGCTGTGAAAGTGCTGCACTCAATATGCCAGCAAATATGGAAAACTCAGCAGGGGCCACAGGACTGGAAAAGGTGTTTTCATTCCAATCCCAAAGAAAGGCAATGCCAAAGAATACTCAAACTACCGCACAATTGCACTCATCTCACACGCTAGTAAAGTAATGCTCAAAATTCTTCAAGCCAGGCTTCAGTAATACATGAACCGTGAACTTTCAGATGTTCAAGCTGGTTTTAGAAAAGGCAGAGGAACCAGAGATCAAATTGCCAACATCCGCTGGATCATGGAAAAAGCAAGAGAGTTACAGAAAAGCATCTATTTCTGCTTTATTGACTATGCCAAAGCCTTTGACTGTGTGGATCACAATAAACTGTGGAAAATTCTGAAAGAGATGGGAATACAAGACCACCTGACCTGTCTCTTGAGAAATCTGTATGCAGGTCAGGAAGCAACAGTTAGAACTGGACATGGAACAACAGACTGGTTCCATATAGGAAAAGGAGTACATCAAGGCTGTATATTGTCACCTGCTTATTTAACTTCTATGTAGAGTACATCATGAGAAACGCTGGACTGGAAGAAACACAAGCTGGAGTCAAGATTGCCGGGAGAAATATCAAGAACCTCAGATATGCAGATGACTCCACCCTTATGGCAGAAAGTGAAGAGGAACTAAAGAGTCTCTTGATGAAAGTGAAAGAGGAGAGTGAAAAACTTGGCTTAAAGCTCAACATTCAGAAAACTAATATCATTGCATCTGGTCCAATCACTTCATGAGAAATAGATGGGGAAACAGTGGAAACGGTGTCAGACTTTTTTTCGGGGGGCTCCAAAATCACTGCAGATGGTGACTGTAGCCATGAAATTAAAAGACGCTTACTCCTTGGAAGAAAAGTTATGGCCAACCTAGATAGCACATTGAAAAGCAGAGACATTACTTTGCCAACAAAGGTCCATCTAGTCAAGGCTACGGTTTTTCCGGTGGTCATGTATGGATATGAAAGTTGGACTGTGAAGAAAGCTGAGCGCCGAGGAATTGATGCTTTTGAACTGTAGTGTTGGAGAAGACTCTTGAGAGTCCCTTGGACTGCAAGGAGATCCAACCAGTCCTTTCTAAAGAAAATCAGTCCTGCCTGTTCATTGGAAGGACTGATGCTAAAGCTGAAACTCCAATACCTTGCCCACCTCATGCGAAGAGTTGACTCATTGGAAAAACTCTGATGCTGGGAGGGAGTGGGGGCAGGAAGAGAAGGGGACAACAGAGGATGAGATGGCTGGATGGCATCACTGACTCGATGGATGCGACTCTGAGTGAACTCCGGGAGTTGGTGATGGACAGGGAGGCCTGGCATGCTGCGATTCATGGGGTCGCAAAGAGTCAGACACGACTGAGCAACTGAACTGAACTGAACTGAATTTACTATTAATGCCTTCTAATGTATCTTTTAAATTTTTATTGTATTCTTCAGCTGTGATAAGTTTTCTTTTTATATCTTCTAATTCTTATTTTAAGTTCTAATTGTGTTCCACTATTCTCTCAAGTTTGGTGAGGATTTATGGCTGCTGCTTTAAACTCTGTATCAGTTATAATTATTTATCTCCATTTCATTCGTTTTTGGTTTTTTTTTTTTTTCAGGAGATTTATCTCTTTTTTTTTTCATATGGAACATATTCCCCTATCTTCTCATTTTTTTGACTTTCTGTGCTTGCCTTTATGAATGAGACATAGCAGTTACCTTTACCAATGTTAAGTGCACCCTTGTGCAGGACATCCCTATGCTGCATATGTTTAGTGGCTTTGACAGGCCCACTAGGGTTGAATAGGGCACAGGCCAATATGATTTTTGGAGGCACTTCACGGTTGCCACCTCGGTAGTGACATTTAGAATCAAAGAGGCTAGAGCACAGGACATCCTATTACCATGCTGCATACGGGTTGTCACCTTGACATGACTTTAGGAGCTGGATCTGAGTCCATGCTTGAGTGCATATTGAGACTGCCTTTGCTTGCTAGCTAAAGCACCAGATGCTTTTTAATCTGTTGCCTCTGTGTTGGGACTTGGAGAGTATGAGTCTGTGCACATACTCTTTAGTGTATAATATTGGTTTCCTACAGCCCTCTAGCTCTCCTGCTTGTAAACCCCAGTGGTTTCCAAAACCATTTAAGGGTAGATACACAGATGACACCACCCTCATGGCAGAAAGTGAAGAGGAAATAAACAGCTTCTTGATGAAAGTGAAAGAAGAGAGTGAAAAACTTGGCTTGAAACTCAACATTCAGAAAACTAAGATCATGGCATCCAGTCCCATCACATCATGGAAAATAGATGGGGAAACGATGGAAAAAGTGACAAAGTTTATTTTTCTGGTCTTGAAAATCACTGCAGATGGTGAGTGCAGCCATGAAATTAAAAGATGTTTGCTCCTTGGAAGAAAAGCTCTGACCAACCTAGACAGCATATTAAAAAGAAGAGACATTACTTTGCCAACCAAAGTCCGTCTAATCAAAGCTATGGTTTTTCCAGTAGTCATGTATGGATGTGAGAGTTGGACTCTAAAGAAAGCTGAGCACCAAAGAACTGATGCCTTTGAACCGTGGTGTTGGAGAAGACTCTTGAGAGTCCCTTGGATGGCAAGGAGATCCAACCAGTCAATCCTACAGGAAATCTGTCCTGAATGTTTATTGGAAGGACTGATACTAAAACTGAAACTCCAATACTTTGGCCACCTGATGTGAAGAATAACACATTGGAAAAGACCCTAATGCTGGGAAAGATAAAAGGCAGGAGAAGGGAATGACAGAGGATGAGATGATTTGTTGGCATCACCGTCTCAATGGACATGAGTTTGAGTAAGCTCAGGGTGTTGTTGATGGACAAGGAAGCCTGGAAAGCTGCAGTTCCTTGGGTCACAAAGAGTTGGACACAACTGAGCCACTGAACTGAACTGAACTGATATTCTTTTTCCCAGTGACCAAATCTGGTATACCCAGTGTGGGATTTACTCCTTAGGGAGAACCTCTGAGTTTGTTATTTAACCTTTCTTTTTCTACTCATCCACTGGGTTTTATAATCTTGACTGGATAGCCTCTCTTACTCTCCTACCCTTCTAAGTGTGATTTTGCTCTTTATAACCTTGGCTGTGGAAGAGCCATTCTGCTAGCCTTCAGGGTACTCTCAGAGAGAGTTGCTTTATATATAGGTGTAGTTTTCTTTGTCTGTGAAAGGAATTGAGCTCAGGGTTTTTCTACTTCACTATCTCAATCCTACCTCTGAAGTCATACTTAATATCAGTGGGTAGGAAATATTCAGTGTTATTCTGATATATTTTAAATAAATTTGGTTTAAAAATTAAGATAAATTTGATACCAAAATAAACCTCAAAGGGTAAAAATAAATAATAGAATAATAAAATAATTGGATAAGAATATAAATATTTTTACTACCTCACGCAAGTGTGCATGCTCAGTTGTGTCCAACTTTTCACAACCCTATGAACTGTAGCCCAGCCGACCCCCTCTGCCCATGGAATTTCCCCAACAAGAATACTGAAGTGGGTTGCCTTCTTTTCCTCCTCCAGGGGATCCTCCCAGCCCAGGGATCTAACCCATGTTTCCTGCAGCTCCTGCACTGTCTACTGACCTACCTGGGAATCCTGCAAGGTGTCACTATCTCTATGTATACAAGTCAAAAAAGATATATGTATATGGATGTTTGGGCTTTCCAGTTAGCACTAGTGGTAAAGAACCAGCCTGCCAATGTAAGAGATGTAAGAGACGCTGGTTCAATCACTGGGTAGGGAAGATACCATGGAGGAGGATGTGGCAACCCACTCCAGTATTCATGCCTGGAGAATCCCACTGAAGGAGGAGCTTGGCAGGTTACAGTCCATAGAGTCGGAAAGAGTTGAACATGACTGAAGCAACAGCACACATGCACACATATTGATAGTTTATTACAGTTTATATTGAAATAATAAAAAAGTTGAAACAACTTAAATATCTAAGAACAGGAAATGCACTGTATGTATTATGACTTAGCCATACAGAAGAAAACTACTTAGTCTTCAGATAGCAATCTAGAAATTATAAACATTAAAAAATGCTTAAAAATATACAGTGAACAGCAAAGTATATACACATTTTTATCTTTTCAGAGAAAAAAAGAAAATAAATCTTTGAAAAAATATGGATTAAAAGTTACTATGTATTAACTCAGGATGATACAATGATTCCTTCTTTCATCTTTAAGTTTTCAAGTTTTAATTTTTGCATTTTCTAATGTAAGCACGGCTTCTTTTGTGGCTCAGTGGTAAAGAATATGCCTGCAATGCAAGAGACAAATGTTCCATCCCTTTGTTGGGAAGATCCCCTGGAGAAGGAAGCAGCAACACATTCCAGAATTCTTTACTTGGAAATCCCATGGATAGAAGAGCCTGGCAGTCTACAGTCCATGGGGCTGCAAAAGAGTTGTACATGATTTAGTGACTAAACAACAAAAACAGCAATGCTTTAAGCTTTTACTATGATACTTTTACAATGTTACTACAATGCTTTTACAATGTTACTATACCTAATATATATACTGTAATATAAATAAAAGCATTTTAAGAAAAGATTTTAATTCCTTTTTTAACATCCGTATAAAGCCAGTACTTAAAATTTTTAAAGCATTTTATATTGCTTACCTTAAATGTTGTAAAATTCAAATTCACAGAATAAAATTAGTTATAAAATTTAATCACTTTAAATCTGTTAATAAGAATGGGCTTCCCTGGTAGCTCAGCTGGTAAAGAATTGGCCTGCAATGCAGGAGACCTGGGTTCAATCCCTGGGTTGGGAAGACCCCCTGGAGAAGGGAATGGCTACCTACTCCAGTATTCTGGCCTGGAGAATTCTGAAGACTGTGTAGTCCATGGGGTCACAAAGAGTTGGAGATGACTGAGTGACTTTCACGTTTACTTTTCCATTAATAGGAATATGTATAAAAATTAGTTATACTATTTATTTTGTGTGCTTAATGCTACCAATTAGCCTCTTTGCTAAAAAGTGTGCAATTGGCCTCCTAATCTTTATGTTCTTATTTCTCTGTCAATCAACTTTCACTGAAAAGGCATTTGTAATATCTTACACTAAGAAACGATGATACAAAAAAAAAAAAAAAAACTGGGGATTTTTTGTTTGGTTTTCTTTTCCTTAACTCCTTGAAGTTTCCTTTTATTGACAGATTGCTATAAAATCTTATCCTGGTTTGGAAGATGCAATTGTTGCAAGGCTTAAGGGATCTCTGTATTGTCACATTTAGATCAATAACTCATGTTAAAATATAACTCTATTAAGCAAGGAGAAATCTGGCCTCTTCTCAAATGTAAACACATAGAACAATCAGAACTTCTGATTACATCTAGTTTCAAGCAATTTCTTGGGAAAGTATTCTAAATAAGGTGGGTCATGCATAACATTAATTGCAATTCCTGGAGTTTCCAAAATGATTCAAGGGTGCCTCAGATCACTTAATAATTACCAGAATACATTGTTTTCATTCTGTTAGATCACTGAAAGAGAGCTTGAATTACTCTTCATAGCAGTCAAATGTAGGAAACTGACACATTTTCTACTGACCATCTGGTGAACTGTGTATCAGATCAGCAATATGAGTTTACTCTTAAATTTTAATTATTATTCAAACATTGGTTAAGAAAACTAAATGAATAGCTTTAAACTGTTATTTCATAAAGGAAGGTCAGGCTCAGCAACAAGAGGAAAGTGAACAGCTTCTTATGAATGCTAAACAGAGGACAAGAAAAGTTGTTCTGTAATACTAGAATCTTCCCTCATTCCCAACTGATGTTCATGTGATTGACTAAGAATTATGACATGCACCTCGATCCTTCATTTCTCATTTTAATTTACACTGTCACATATTTTAAATATGTAATAAAGGTGACTTTGTTAATAAAATTATGCAAAATGAAACAAAGAGGATACTTAGAGGAATGTAGGCAAGAAATAGCACCTGTTCCTAAATGCACTTTATAGTAATTCTTATTTCATATTTTTTCAAATGCAAACTACACACACTCATGTAGGAATTCTATTGTTTTATTTATACTTTTTCACATTTTTCTTTCTTGTTGCTATTTTGTGGTAGTATAATCCTCTTTTTGTTCTAGTTTTTTTGTTTGTTTCTGCCTCTTCATTGCTCACATTAAACACCAAGTTCTGTGGTCTGAGTAAATAACTCAATATGAATCCTTCTATATTTTTCTCTGTATAGTCTTCATGTGTATATGTGTGTGTGAGTGCAAACCCATAATATAAATGCACATATATGAGTTTGTCATTCATTCATAAAAGTATATAATTTTTGTATCTTGCTTTTATCATTCAAATATGTCCCATAGAAATGCTTGCAAGTCATTTGGTGTATTTCTACTTATCCTTAAATATTCCATGGTACAGATGTAGCACAAGGTCATTAACCATCTGACTACAAAGGAGAATTCAATTTGTTTTAATTCTTTTACAATTATACTGCAATAAATACTTCAATAAATATAATTTCACTTGTATCATTAAATATAATTGATATTTCCAAGAAATAGAACATTGGATTTGTAATATCTTGTCAAAGAAAATATGTATTTCTGAATTTTATAGATTTTGACCACTTGATATCATAAAGCACTGTAACAATTTATATTTTCACCAGCAACGATTTTTGGTTGCCTGTTAACTTTTACTTTTTTAGTGAAAATCTCAAAATGAAATTTTACTGTAATGAAATAAGTTTATACACTGCATATTCTTGAGTACTGGTGAGTCTGAACATTGTCACATATGCTTTTGGATATTTTGTAGTCATTCTCTGCTTGCTGGTAGAATTAAATCTTTCCAGCTCTATCCTTTGTACCTTTAATTCATCTATGGTATTGCCACAAACTATCTTAATCTTTTTGTAATTAAATAATCTCAATTTCTTTCATAGTTTTAGATTTCAAGTCTTGTCTCCCCTTAAAGATGCATTATGCATACAATTTAAGAGAAATCTTAAGGAATTTTTTACATTTAAATATTCATTTAGTCCAAATTATTTTATTTTCTCAAATTCATTTTCTGAAATCTTAGCACTATCAAGTTCTCTATGAGAAAATTTTACGAGGGGAAAAAAAGATTAAAGTTTCTGAGGTTAAGGTCTCCATTCTTGAAGAGTCTGAATCTAGTTCTATGGGAATAATTGGCATTTTTTAATTGTATGTGGTGTAACACAGGAGAATAGTTTTATATTTTTTTAGATATCCAGCTATCATTCTTGATGACAATAAACACCTTGTTTACCTACTGAGTTGGAGTACTATGCTATCATATACATTGGAATTTTATTTTTGTGAATTTCTTATTTTACTCTATTGACTATTTTTTTACAGTTTCCATATAAATCTGCAGTAAATTTATAGATTTTCTAACATCTGGTAAAGCATGTCCCCTTTTGCCATTATTATTTAGCAAAAAATGTCATTCTTTTTCATGCATTTATTCTTTCTTTTAAACTTTAAGGTCTTATCTCCATACCATCTCCCACCCCAAAACAATAAAAAGCACATCAACAACAAAAATGCCACGAGTCTTCTGCTTTCATAATTATTTTAAATGTACAGTAAATCTTGAGAAAATAAACCTCTGGTTGAAAGCATAGCATCACTTTCATTTGTTGAAATCTTTTTTATGTCCTTTATGATTAGAGTTTCCTTCACCCTTTCTTCTGGACTATTCTTTCAAAATACATTCATGAGCACTTTCTAGGTGATATTGCATTTATGAATAGAAAAACATTGTTTTTTAATTTCCATCTGATTTTTCAGGTAATTGCTGATGGGATAGAGAAGAGCTAGGGTTTTATTTTTTAATGTATTTACCTTGTATGGAGGCAACATACAAAAGTCGATTATTAACTTTAATGGCTTTTCATTATTCTTTCATATTATAAACATAAATAGGGTATTGTCTCTACTTTTATGATGTTATTTGATTTTCTTATTGCATTCACTAGATCCTCTAAAACATTATTGATTTTAAAAATGGAGTTAGTTAGTATCCCTGTCCACTTCCTCATATTACTGAAAATGCTTTTAAGTGGTTTGGCATTTATAGGCATGTTTGCTGTCAGTTTTAATGGTCTTCTATTTTTGTAATTTTCAGAGTTTTTATTTTAAGCGGCTGCTCTACTTTATCAAATGCCTTCTCATTTATTTTTTTCATTAATGAATGTGAGATTATGTTGATAGATTTTTTTTTAACTAACCACCTCTGGATTCATGTAATACATTCTACTTTGAAATAATCTTTTTATATTAATGTCTTCTATTTGCCATTATTTTAGTATAGTTTTTGTAACTATGTTCATAAATTTTTATCTGTAGGTGTTTATTTTTTAATTTCAAACTACAGGTTCATTGAATGTATTTTTAAGAATGCTTACAAGAAAAAGCATACAATCAAAAATATATAATCTCACTAACAGAAATAAAGACTTTAACATAATGTTTTTATATTTTTCCAGAAAATATTCTTTAAAATTTTAACATTCTGTTTTGTATACTTGTAAACTGTGTTCCACTTAGCTAAATATTTCTTTCCATGACATTGCATATGTGTCTATTTTTCATTTGAGGGTTGACTTTATGTTCTATTATGATTTTATGAAAGCATTCTAAACTCTTCCATTTGATTGGACCTCTATTTTATTTTTGCAGTCTTCTTGTCTTGTGAATAATACTGCTAAGTTGAATTGTCAGGTCAAAAAGTATGCTCATTTAAACATTTAAATAGTTTGTGCCTATTTTTTGCCCCCCAGGCAGTATATGAGAGAGCAGTAGTCTCTGAAACTTAACAACAAAGAGACTGTACATATGTTTGTGTATATTCTGCATTTCATAACTGATTTTCAATGTTCATTCATATATTTATCAATTATTTATTAAGTACCAGATGGATGACAAGGTATTGTTTAGGTATCATTAATTATACATAAGTATAGGTAGATAAATGTAGATCAAATAGATATAATATTTGGCTATAGATGTAGATACAGGTGGTACTACTGGTAAAGAATCCACTCGCCAATGCAGGAGATGTAAGAGATGTGGGTTCAACCTCTGGAATGTGAAGATGACCTGGAAAATGAAACGGCACTCCACTCCAGTATTCTTGCCTGGGAAATACCATGGTCAGAGGAACCTTGTGTGCTACAGTCCAAGGGGTAGCAAAAAGTCATACACACTTGAGCACCTGAGCATACCTGACATTGGTACAGATACAGGTACCATCTTGATAATATTTTAGATCAATGCTACCAAACTGTGGTCTGCAAATAGTCATGGTTACAAAAAGATAAACTTAGATAAAACATTTAGAACATTTTCTAGCAATTTAACAGAGAAATTTTGTTTCTTGAATTTAAATATAAGAGATGTGGGCTTATATATATATTAAATTTTTTATAATTATCTTCATTATATTTTATAAAACTGTATATTCATGATTGATTAAAAAAACAGCTAATCTCATACAATAGGTAGCTTAAGAAACAATATTGTAGTAAAATGTATATTTTTACCCTATTGTAGTTACAAAAATCCACACAAATACACAAAACACACATAGAAGTAAATCCAAGTGAAAGTCATGTAAATAAATAAATACTTTTCCATAGCAAGGAATAATTTCTGCTAATATTTTGGTGAAAGTAATGCTCCAAATCCTGGCAGGAAGTGCCTAGTATTAAAATGAGCTCATTATTGACAGAATTTAAGAAATATACTAGTTACAAAAACTTAAAGTTAATGGCAAGAAAAGCTGAAAAACTCCAGAGCTGGGACTAGTGTGAAGCCATCATATCTCCTGAGTCTGAACAGGAGACAGCTGTTACTGAAAGTCTGTGTGAATTCTGGTATGGGATTTAACTATTTGACAGGAATTACATATGGACTTTGGCCAAGGGATGTAACCACTATCAAATGGTAGCGGTTCTTCTTTTCAAGAAGAGAGCTGAGGAATAACCAATTTCAACTTTCTCCCTCCTTTCCAACTTTGTCAATAGCTTACATTGGCCCAACTGATTGGAAGCCAGGGTCTAGGGGAGCCCATTGATGTAGTTCTAGGGCAGGGAGGAGATGGTGGAGAGTGGATCTGTAGAAGAGAGTGAAAAATATAACATCTAATGCACATGATTTGTATTATTTGGGGTAGTATACAAGTCAAGAAATATATAAATAATATTTAGAATATATTATCTGGAGAAGGCAATGGCACTCCACTCCAGTACTCTTGCCTGGAAAATCCCATGGATGGAGGAGCCTGGTGGGCTACAGTCCATGGGGTCGCTAAGAGTCGAAGATGACTGAGCGAATTCACTTTGACTTTTCACTTTCATGCACTGGAGAAGGAAATGGCAACCCACTCCAATATTCTTGCCTGGAGAATCCCAGGGACGGCCGAGCCTGGTGAGCTGCCATCTAAGGGGTCGCACAGAGTCGGACACGACTGAAGCGACTTAGTAGTAGTAGTAGAATATATTATCAGAATGTCTTTATATCCTGTATCTAACTTTTCTGTTATAGTGATTATTTCCTTTTAAGTAATATATTTCTCAACATCATTTTGATACCTGATTGCATTTTTTTAATTTATTTTTTTTAATAGGAGGCTAATTACTTTACAATATTGTGGTGGTTTTTGCTATACATTCACATGAATCAGCCATGGGTATACATGTGTTCCCCATCCTGACACTCCTTCCCATCTCCCTACCATCCCATCCCTCAGGGTCATCCCAGTGCACTAGCCCTGAGCACCCTGTCTCATGTATCAAACCTGGACTGGTGATCTATTTCAAATATGATAATATACATGCTATTCTCTCAAATCATCCCACCCTCACCTTCTCCCACAGAGTCCAAAAGTTTGTTCTTTACATATGTGTCTCTTTTGCTGTCTCACATATAGGGTCATTGTTACCATCTTTCTAAATTCCATATATATGCATTAGTATACTGTATTGGTGTTTTTCTTTCTGACTTACACACTCTGTATAATAGGCTCCAGTTTCATCCACCTCATTAGAACTGATTCAAATGCATTCTTTTTAATAGCTGAGTAATATTCCATTGTGTATATGTATCACAGCTTTCTTATCCATTCGTCTACCAATGGACATCTAGGTTGCTTCCATGTCCTGGCTATTGTAAACAGTAATGTGATGAACATTGAGGTACTTGTGTCTGTTTCAATTCTGGTTTCCTCGGTGTGTTTGCCCAGCAGTGGGATTGCTGGATTGTATGGCAGTTCTATTTCAAGTTTTTTAAGGAATCTCCACACTATTCTCCATAGTGACTGTACTAGTTTGCATTCCCACCAACAGTTTAAGAGGGTCCCTTTTTCTCCTCACCCTCTGCAGCATTGATTGTACACTTTTTGATAGCAGCCATTCTGACCAACTTGAGATGGTACCTCATTGTGGTTTTGATTTGCATTTCTCTGATAATGAGTGTTGTTGAGCATCTTTTCATGTGTCTGTTAGCCATCTGTATGTCTTCTCTGGAGAAATATCTGTTTAGTTCTTTGGCCCATTTTTTATTGGGTAGCTTATTTTTCTGGAATTGAGCTGCAGGAGTTGTTTGTATATTTTTGAGATTAATTATTTGTCAGTTGCTTCATTTTCTATTATTTTCTCTTATTCTGAAGGTTGTCTTTTCACCTTGCTTATTGCTTCTTTCATTGTGAAAAAGCTTTTAAGTTTAATTAGGTCCCATTTGTTTATTTTTGCTTTTATTTCCATTACTCTGTGAGGTGGGTCATAGAGGATCCTGCTATGATTTATGTCAGAGAGTGTTTTGCTTATGATTTCCTCTAGGAGTTTTATAGTTTCTGGTCTTACATTTAGATCTTTAATCCATTTTGAGTTTATTTTTGTGTGTGTTGTTAGAAAGTGTTCTAGTTTCATTCTTTTGCAAGTAGTTGACCAGTTTTCCCAGCACCACTTGTTAAAGAGACTGTCTTTTCTCCATTGTATATTGATGCCTCCTTTGTCAAAGATACGGTGTTCATAGGTGTGTGGATACATCTCTGGGCTTTCTATTTTGTTCCATTGATCTATATTCTGTCTTTGTGCCACTACCATACTGTCTTGATGACTATACCTTTGTAATATAGCCTGAGGTTGGGCAGATTTATTCCTGCAGTTCCATTCTTCTTTCTCAAGATTGCGTTGGCTATTCTAGGTTTTTTAAATTTCCACACAAATTGTGAAATTATTTGTTCTAGTTCTCTGAAAAATACCGTTGATAGCTTGATAGGGATTGCACTGAATCTATAGATTGCTTTGGGTAGTATCCTCATGTTCACTATATTGATTCTTCCAACTCAGGAACAAGGTATATTTCTCCATCTATTTGTGTCATCTTGATTTCTCATCAGTGTTTTATAGATTTCTATATATAGGTCTTTTTATTCTTTGGGTAGATTTCTTCCTAAGTATTTTATTCTTTTCCTTTTGATAGTGAATGGAATTGTTTCCTTAATATCTCTTACTCTCATTGTTCAGTTCAGTTCAATTCAGTCGTTCAGTCGTGTCCAACTCTTTGTGACCCTATGAATTGCAGCACACCAGGCCTCCCTGTCCATCATCAACTCCTGGAGTTCACCCAGACTCACGTCCATAGAGTCAGTGATGCCATCCAGCCATCTCATCCTCGGTCGTCCCCTTCTTCTCCTGCCTCCAATCCCTCCCAGCATCAGAGTCTTTTCCAATGAGTCAACTCTTCACATGAGGTAGCCAAAGTACTGGAGTCTCATCTTTAGCATCATTCCTTCCAAAGAAATCCCAGGGCTGATCTCCTGCAGAATGGATTGGTTGGATCTCCTTGCAGTCCAAGGGACTCTCAAGAGTCTTCTCCAACACCACAGTTCAAAAGCATCAATTCTTCAGTGCTCAGCCTTCTTCACAGTCCAACTCTCACATCCATACATGACCACAGGAAAAACCATAGCCTTGACTAGATGGACCTTAGTCTGCAAAGTAATGTCTCTGCTTTTCAATATGCTATCTAGGTTGATCATAACTTTTCTTCCAAGGAGTAAGCGTCTTTTAATTTCATGGCTGCAGTCACCATCTGCAGTGATTTTGGAGCCCAGAAAAATAAACTCTGAC
Organism: Budorcas taxicolor; assembly: GCF_023091745.1. Classification (NCBI taxonomy): domain Eukaryota; kingdom Metazoa; phylum Chordata; class Mammalia; order Artiodactyla; family Bovidae; genus Budorcas; species Budorcas taxicolor. The sequence goes on from NC_068920.1 coordinate 118,234,772, forward strand.
ACTGTTTTCACTGTTTCCCCATCTATTTCTCATGAAGTGATGGGACTGGATGCCATGATATTAGTTTTCTGAATGTTGAGCTTTAAGCCAACTTTTTCACTCTCCTCTTTCACTTTCATCAAGAGGCTTTTTAGTTCCTCTTCATTTTCTGCCATAAGGGTTGAGTCATCTGCATATCTGAGGTTCTTGGTATTTCTCCCGGCAATCTTGATTCCAGCTTGTGCTTCTTCCAGTCCAGCATTTCTCATGATGTACTCTGCATATAAGTTAAATAAGCAGGGTGACAATATACAGCCTTGACGTACTCCTTTTCCTATTTGGAACCAGTCTGTTGTTCCATGTCCAGTTCTAACTGTTGCTTCCTGGCTTGCATACAGATTTCTCAAGAGGTAGGTCAGGTGGTCTGGTATTCCCATCTCTTTCAGAATTTTCCACAGTTTATTGTGATCCACACAGTTAAAGGCTTTGGCATAGTCAATAAAGCAGAAATAGTTGTTTTTCTGGGAGTCTCTTGCTTTTTCCATGATCCAGCAGATGTTGGAAATTTGATCTCTGGTTCCTCTGCCTTTTCTAAAACCAGCTTGGACACCAGGGAGTTCATGGTTCACGTATTGCTGAAGCCTGGCTTGGAGAATTTTGAGCATTACTTTACTAGCATGTGAGATGAGTGCAATTGTGTGGTAGTTTGAGCATTCTTTGGCATTGCCTTTCTTTGGGACTAGAATGAAAACTGACCTTTTCCAGTCCTGTGGCCACTGCTGAGTTTTCCAAATTTGCTGGCATATTGAGTGCAGCACTTTCACAGCATCATCTTTCAGGATCTGAAATAGCTCAACTGGAATTACATCACCTCCACTAGCTTTGTTCTTAGTGATGCTTTCTAAGGCCCACTTGACTTCACATTCCAGGATGTCTGGCTCTAGGTGAGTGATCACACCATCGTGATTATCCTGGTCATGAAGATCTTTTTTGTATAGCTCTTCTGTGTATTCCTGCCACCTCTTCTTAATATCTTCTGCTTCTGTTAGGTCCATACCATTACTGTCCTTCACTGAGCCCATCTTTGCATGAAATGTTCCCTTGGATCTCTAATTTTCTTGAGGAGATCTCTAGTCTTTCCCATTCTGTTCTTTTCCTCTATTTCTTTGCATTGATCACTGAAGAAGGCTTTCTTATCTCTCCTTGCTATTCTTTGGAACTCTGCATGCAGAGGCTATATCTTTCCTTTTCTCCTTTGTTTTTTACCTCATTCTTTTCACAGCTATTTGTAAGGCCTCCCCAGTCAGCCATTTTGCTTTTTTGCATTTCTTTTCCATGGGGATGGTCTTGATCCCTGTCTCCTGTACAATGTCACAAACCTCCGTCCATAGTTCATCAGGCAATATATCTCTCAGATCTAGTCCCTTAAATCTATGTCTCACTTCCACTGTATAATCATAAGGGATTTGATTTAGGTCATATCTGAATGGTCTAGCAGTCTTCCCTACTTTCTTCAATTTAAGTCTGAATTTGGGGATAAGGAGTTCATGATCTGAGCCACAGTCAGCTCCTGGTCTTTTTTGTTGTTGACTGTATAGAGCTTCTCCATCTTTGGCTGCAAAGAATATAATCAATCTGATTTCGGTGTTGATCATCTGCTGATGTCTATGTGCAGAGTCTTCTCTTGTGTTGTTGGAAGAGGGTGTTTGCTATGACCAGTGCATTTTCTTGGCAAAACTCTATTAGCCTTTGCCCTGCTTCATTCCGCATTCCAAGGCCAAACTTGCCTGTTCCTCCAGGTGTTTCTTGACTTCCTACTTTTGCATTCCAGTCCCCTATAATGAAAAGGACATCTTTTTTGGGTGTTAGTTCTAAAAGGTCTTGTAGGTTTTCATAGAACCATTCATCTTCAGCTTCTTCAGCATTACTGGTTGGGGCATAGACTTGGATAACTGTGATATTGAATGGTTTGCCTTGGAAATGAACAGAGATCATTCTGTCGTTTTTGAAATTGCATCCAAGTACTGCATTTCGAACTCTCTTGTTGACCATGATGGCTACTCCATTCCTTCAGAGGGATTCCTGCCTGCAGTAGTAGATATAATGGTCATCTGAGTTAAATTCACCCCTTCCAGTCCATTTTAGGTCACTGATTCCTAGAATGTTGACGTTCACTCTTGCCATCTTTTGTTTGACCGCTTGCAATTTGCCTTGATCCATGGACCTGACATTCCAGGTTCCTATGCAATATTGCTCTTTACAGCATCGGACTTTATTTCTATCACCAGTCACATCCACAGCTGGGTACTGTTTTTGCTTTGGCTCCATCCCTTCATTCTCTCTGGAGTTATTTCTCCAAGGATCTCCAGTAGCGTGTTGGGCACCTACTGACCTGGGGAGTTCCTCTTTCAGTATCCTATCATTTTGCCTTTTCATACTGTTCATGGTTTTCTCTCATTGTTAGTGTATAGGAATGTAAGAGATTTCTGTGTGTTAATTTTATATCCTGCAACTTTACCATATTCATTGATTAGCTCTAGTAATTTTCTGGTGGATTCTTTAGGGTTTTCTATATAGAGGATCTTGTCATCTGCAAATAGAGTTTTACTTCTTCTTTTCCAATCTGAATTCTTTTTATTTCTTTTTCTTATCTGATTGCTGTAGCTAAATATTCCAAAGCTGTGTTGAATAGTAGTGGTGAGACTGAGTATCCTTGTCTTGTTTCTGACTCTAGGGAAAATGCTTTCAATTTTTCACCATTGAGGATAATGTTTACTGTGGGTTTATCATATATGTCTTTTATTATGTTGAGGTATATTCCTTCTATGCTTGCTTTCTGCAGAGTTTTTATCATAAATGGATGTTGAAATTTGTCAATGGCTTTTTCTGCATCTATTGACGTAATCATATGTTTTTTATCTTTAAATTTGTTAATGTGGTGTATCATATTGATTGATTTGCGAATATTGAAGAATCCTTGCATCTCTGGGATAAAGTCCACTTGGTCATGATGTATGATCTTTTTAATATGTTGTTGGATTCTGTTTGCTAGGATTTTGTTAAGGATTTTTGAATCTATGTTCATTAGTGATATTGGCCTGTAGTTTTCTTTGTGTGTGTGTGTGTGGCATTTATGTCTGGTTTTGGTATTAGAGTGATGGTGGCCTCATAGAATAAGTTTGGAAGTTTATCTTCCTCTACAATTTTCTGGAAGAGTTTGAGTAAGATAGGTGTTAGCTCCTCTCTACATTTTTGATAAAATTCAGCTGTGAAGCCATCTGGACCTAGGCTTTTGCTGTTTAAAAGATTTCTGATTACAGTTTTGATTTCTGTGCTTGTGATGGGTCTGTTAAGATTTTCTATTTCTTCCTGATTCAGTTTTGGAAAGTTTTAATTTTCTAAGAATTTGTCCATTTCTTTCAAGTTGTCCATTTTAGTGGCATATAGTTGCTGACAGCAGTCTCTTATGGTCCTTTGTATTTCTGTGTTGTCTGTTGTGATTTCTCCATTTTCATTTCTAATTTTGTTGATTTGATTCTTCTCCCTTTTTTTCTTGATGATTCTGGCTAATGGTTTGTCTATTTTATTTATCTTCTCAAAAAAACAGCTTTTAGCTTTGTTGATTTTGGCTGTGGTCTCCTTTGTTTCTTTTGTATTTATTTCTGCCCTAATTTTTATGATTTCTTTCCTTCTAATAAGCCTGGGGTGCTTCCTTTCTTCTTTTCTTCTTTTTCTAGTAGCTTTAGGTGTAGAGTTAGGTTATTTATTTGATTTCTCTCCTGTTTCTTGAAGTAGGCTTGTACTGCTATGAACCTTTCCCTTAACATTGCTTTTACTGAATCCCATAGGTTTGGGGTTGTTGTGTTTTCATTTTCGTTTGTTTCTATGCATATTTTTATTTCTTTTTTGATTTCTTCTGTGATTTGTTGGTTATTCAGAAGTGTTTTGTTTAGCCTCCATGTGTTTGTATTTTTAATAGTTTTTTTCCCTGTAGTTGACATCTAATCTTACCACATTTTTATCAGAAAAGATGCTTGAGATGATCTCAATTTTTCTGAATTTATCTAAGCTAGATATATGGCCCAGGATGTGATCTATCCTGGAGAAGGTTCTGTGTGCACTTGAGAAAAAGTTGAAAGTCATTGGTTTAGGGTGACATGTCCTATAGATGTCAGTTAGGTCTAACTGGTCCATTGTATCATTTAAAGTTTGTGTTCCCTTGCTAATTTTCTGTTTAGTTGATCTATCCATAGGTGTGAGTGGGGTATTAAAGTCTTCCACTATTATTGTGTTACTGTTAATTTCCTCTTTCATACTTGTTAGCATTTACTTTACATATTGTGGTGCTCCTGTGTTGGGTGCATATATATTTATAATTGTTATATCTTCTTCTTGGATTGATCCTTTGATCATTATGTAGTGTCCTTCTTTGTCTCTTTTCACGGCCTTTATTTCAAAGCCTCTTTTATCTGATATGAGTATTGCTTCTCCTGCTTTCTTTTGGTCTCCATTTGCGTGAAATAACTTTTTCTAGCCCCTCACTTTCAGTCTGTATGTGTCCCTAGGTTTCAGGTGGGTCTCTTGTAGACATCATATATAGGGGTCTTGTTTTGGTATCTATTCAGCCAGTCTTTGTCTTTTGGTTGGGCATTCAACCCATTTACTTTAAGGTAATTATTGATAAGTATGATCCCATTGCCATTTACTTTGTTGTTTTGAGTTCAAGTTTATACACCTTTTCTGTGTTTCCTGTCTAGAGAAGATCCTTTAGCATTTGTTGAAGAGCTGATTTGCTGCTGCTGCTGCTGCTGCTGCTGCTAAGTCACTTCAGTCGTGTCTGACCCTGTGCAACCCCATAGACAGCAGCTCACCAGGCTCCCCTGTCCCTGGGATTCTCCAGGCAAGAACACTGGAGTGGGTTGCCATTTCCTTCTCCAGTGCATGAAAGTGAAAAGTGACAGTGAAGTTGCTCAGTCATGTCTGACTCTTAGCGACCCCATGGACTGCAGCCCACCAGGCTCCTCGATCCATGGGAATTTCCAGGCAAGAGTACTGGAGTGGGGTGCCATTGCCTTCTCTGGAAGAGCTGGTTTGGTGGTGCTGAATTCTCTCAGCTTTTACTTGTCTGTAAAGCTTTTGATTTCTCCTTCATATTTGAGTGAGATCCTTGCTAGGTACAGTAATCTGGGTTGTAGATTTTTCTCTTCCATCATTTTAAGTATGTCCTGCCATTCTCTTCTGGCTTGAAGAGTTTCTATTGAAAGATCAGCTGTTATCCTTATGGGGATCCCCTTGTGAGTTATTTGTTATTTCTCTCATGCTGCTTTTAATATTTGTTTTTTGTGTTTGATCTTCATTAATTTGGTTAATATGTTACTTGGGGTGTTTTACCTTGGGTTTATCCTGTTTGAGACTCTCTGGGTTTCTTTGACTTGGGTGGCTATTTCCTTCCCCATTTTAGGGAATTTTTCAACTATTATCTCCTCAAGTATTTTCTCATGGCCTTTCATTTTGTCTTCTTCTTCTGGGACTCCTATGATTCGAATGTTTGGGCATTTAATATTGTCCCAGAGGTCTCTGAAGTTGTCCTCATTTCTTTTCATGCTTTTTTCTTTTTTCCTCTCTGCTTCATTTATTTCTGCCATTCTATCTTCCACTTCACTTATCCCATTTTCTGCCTCAGTTATTCTACTGTTGGTTCCCTCCAGAGTGCTTTTGATCTCAGTTATTGAATTATTCATTATTGATTAACTCTTTTTTATTTCTTCTTGGTCTGTGTTAAACTTTTCTTGCATCTTCTCAATCCTTTCTCCAGACTATTTATCTGTAACTCTATTTTGTTTTCAAGATTTGGGCTCATTTTTACTATCATTATTTTGAATTCTTTTTCAGGCAGACTCCCTATCTCCTCTTTGTTTTGGTTTGGTGGGCTTTTATCATGTTCCTTTACCTGCTGAATATTTCTCTGCCTTTTCATCTTGTTTAGGTTGCTATGTTTGGGGTGGCCTTTCTGTATGATGGAAGTTTGTGGTTCCTCTTTATTGTGGGGATTCCTCCCTATGGGTGGGGTTGGACAAGTGTCTTGTCAAGGTTTCCTGGTTAGGGAAGCTTGTGTCGATGTTCTGGTGGGTGGAGCTGGATCTCGTCTTTCTGCAGTGCAATGAAGTGTCCAGTAGCAAGTTTTGTGGTGTCCATGGGTTTGGTGTGACTTTTGAATGACTTTATTTTTGTGCTCAAGGTTATGTTCCTGTGTTGTTGGAGAATTAGCTTGGTATGTCTTGCTCTGAAACTTGTTGGCTCTTGAGTGGAGCTTGCTTTCAGTGTAGGTATGGAGGCTTTGGGATGAGCTCTTGTCAATTAGTGTTCCCTGGAGTCCGGAGTTTTCTGTTGTTCTCAAGTTTGGGATTTAAGCCTCCTGCCTCTGGCTTTCAGTCTTATTCTTGCAGTAGCCTCAAGACTTCTCCATCCATACAGCACTGATGATAGAACATCTAGGTTAGTGGTGAAAAGATTCTCCACAGTAGGGGAACACCCAGAGAGGTTCACAGAGTTACATGGAGAAGAAAAGAGGGAGGAGGGAGATAGAGGTGACCAGGAGGAGAAGAGGAGGACTCAAAAGGGGAGAGAGCAATCTAGCCAGTAATCAATTCCCTATTTGCTCTCCACAGTCTGGAACCCTCAGAGAGGTTCATGGAGTTACAGAGAGAAGAGAAGAGGGAGAAAGGAGACCGAGGTGACCTGGAGGAGAGGAGGAAGAGTCAAAAGGAGAGATACCAGTCTAGCCTGTAATCAGTTCCCTAATTGTTCTCCACAGACCAGAACACCCAAAGAGATTCATAGAGTTAAGTAGAGAAGAGAATGGGGAGGGAGGAGATAGAGGTGACCTGGGGGAGAAAAAAGAGAGTCAAAAGGAGAGAGAGCAGTCAAGCCAGTAATCTCACTTATAAGTAAAAATGGGTACTGAAAATTGGAGTCTTAAGGTACAGAATTGATAATAAATACCAAATAGCAAAGATTAAAAATCTAGAGTAGAGGTTAGACTCTCACAAATACAATATTTAAAAAAAATCACAAAAGTTATAAAAATATATATATATGAAATTTGCTTTAAAAATAGGGTCTTCTTTCCTGCAAGTTAATAGTAGGTTTTAAAAATGAAAATTAAAGGAGCAATAAATAACTTAAAAAATAAAAATTAAAAAAATGATAGTAAAATATATCTAGGAATTTCTCTGGAGCTGTTGACGGCAGTGTGGGGTCAGTTCCATATCAGATAGTTCCTTGTTCTAGCTTATACTTCTTCTCAAGGTCTATAGGTCCCTTCCAATGTAACCAATGCTAGGTACAGGATTTTAATCTGTTGCACCTGTCACTTCCAAAGCCGGTCCCTCTTCTTTGTTTATTTTGGCTTCCTCTGTTCGCAAGTCTCTTCAGTATCTAACTTCCACTCTGACAGAAGCGGGTGAAGGTGGTCATTTATTTAGGCTCACTTGTTCAACTGTGCTGTGGGCAGGGAGGAACACTGCAAGCAAATATCACTGGCATGTGTGGGAAGTGTGCACAGTGTCTGGGCACTAGGTTTGCCCCCACTCACTGCATGTGTGCTTTCCCGGTCTACACTGCTCAGGCTCCAGGTTATTCTGCAGGGGAACTGTCTAAAGTGGGCACTGAGTTGAGTGCACTTCCTAGGTCTAAGCCGCTCAGGTACAGTTTCTCGGGTACTCCACAAAGGCGCAGACTTGGTTGGGCCTGCATTTTGTGCCCTTCCCGTGTCCAAGCAGCTCAGGCGACCAGGTGCTTGGCAAGTGCACTCTCCCCAGGTGGGATGGTATAGCTTATCACCTCCCCTGTCCCAGCTGCTTGGTTTCCTGGGTGTACAGCAGAGAGCCATCTCAGGTGTGACATGTCTCCTTTAGGGAGCTGATCTCTGGCTGTGACCCTCCGGGCGGATGCCAACCATCCAGGATCCCAGGAAGATTTGGTTAGCAACTGGGAGCCTGCTCACAGTTTGGTAGAGGATGCCATCTCTGGGGCCAAGTTTGTCCCTCTCCCTCTGGCTCTGGCTGTTGCCCACCTGCCTACCTGCCTCCAGCGGGGAATGGGCCAGTCTGCTGACAGCTAGCTCTCCTCTGTTATTTGCTCAGTCCTTTGTTCTGTGAGGGGGCTGGCAATGCCTTAGGTTAGAGCTATTCATGGGAAAGTGAAAAGCTCTCTCTCTCTTTCCTTTTTTTTTTTTTTTTCTTTCTCTCTCTCTGGCTATCCCAGTTTGGGTTGCTATCTCATATTAGCTCCCTCAGACTGCCCTCAGGGCATTCAGGCCCTGTCCCTACCCTAAACAATGTATCCTGCACCTCCCTGTTCAGCCTCCGCCTGCTGGTGGTGGACATGAGCTTCTGGGCCACTTCTCCACTGGGAGTTTCAGTTAGGCGCATAATATCTGGGTTTTATTTATTTATTTTTCCCTCCTGGTTATGTTGCCCTCTGAGATTCCAAAACTCCCCACAGACCCACCAGTGAGAGGGTTTCCTGGTGTTTGGAAACGTCTCCTCTTTTAGGACTCTCTTGCCGGGATGGGTCTTTGCCCCTAACTCTTCTATCTCTCTTTTTATCTTTTATATTTTCTCCTACCTCCCTTCGAAGACAATAGGCTGCCTTTCTGGGTGTCTGGTGTCCTCAGCCAGCGTCCAGAAGTTGTTTTGTGGTATTTGCTCAGTGTTCAAATGATCTTTCTATAAATTCGTGGGGGAGAAAGTGATCTCCCCGTCTTATTTTATGCAGTCAATTGCTCATGTCCACAGCTAAGTATACAGACTCCTCCACACAGGCATACTCCTACATACACTTGTACACGTCTATCTCTGTCATTTTGTTAGGCATACTTCTCATACTTCTTAAATTTATGTTTATTTGATAGTAAATTGGAACATTTTTCATATCATATTAACCATTGTTATTTCCATTTTCTGCGAATAGACAACATGGTTTTAACCATTTTTTAATTTGAGTATCAATTAAAAAAATCAGTTGGCAGGAACTCTGTAACTTATGGTTAATTAAAATTTATAGATTCATGTGATTTGCAAAATTTCTCCTTAATTATAACCTGCTTGCATTTTTTCTTTGCATTTATTTTTCACAAAGACTTTTTCTTTCAAATCTATATTTTTTTCTAACACAATTTTTGCCTGTGTATAACGAAGAATACATCATGCAAAATGCTGGGCTGCATGAAGCACAGTCTGGAATCAAGATTGCCAGGAGAGATATCAGTAAGACATGCAGAGGACACCACCCTTATGGCAGAAAGTGAAGAGGAACTAAAGAGCCTCTTGATGAAGGTGAAAGAGGAGAATGAAAAAGCTGGCTTCAAACTCAACATTCAAGAAACTAAGATCATGGCATCCGATCTCATCACTTCATGGCAAATAGATGGGGAAACAATGGGAACAGTTTTTTCAAACAGATTGTTTTTGGGGATTCAAAATCTCTGCAGTTGTTGACTGCAGCCATGAAATTAGAAGATGCTTGCTCCTTGGAAGGAAAGCTATGACAAATCTAGACAGCCTAATAAAAAGCAGAGACTTTACTTTGTCGGCAAAGGTCCGTTTAGTCAAAGCTATGGTTTATCCACTAGTCACCTGTGGATGTGAGAGTTGACATAAAGACCATAAAGAAAGTTGAGTGCTAAAGAATTGATGCTTTTGCACTGTGGTGTTGGAGAAGACTCTTGACAGTCCCTTGGACAGCAAGGAGATCCAACCAATCAATCCTAAAGGAAATCAGTCCTGAACATTCATTGGGAGGACTGATGCTGAAGCTGAAACTCCGATACTTCGGCCACCTGATGTGAAGAGCTGACTCATTGGAAAAGACCCTGGTACTGGGAAAGATTGAAGACAGGAGCAGATAACAGATGATAAGATGGTTGGATGGCATCACCGGCTGGATGGACATGAGTTTGAGCAAGGTTCCAGAGTTGGTGATGGACAGGGAAGCCTGGCATGCTGCAGTTCATGGGGTCTCAAAGAGTCAGACACTACTGAGAGACTGAACTGACTGAAACTTGAAAGAGCTTTCCCAGTGGCTCAGCACTAAAGAATCCACCTGCAATGCAGGAGACACAGGCGATGTGGTTCCATCCCTGCATCAGGAAGATCTCCTGGAGGAGAGCATGGCAACTCACTCCAGTATTTTTGCCTGGAGAATCCCATAAATAGAGGAGCCTGGCAGGCTACAGTCCATAGGTTTGCAAAGAGTTGGACGTGACTGAAGTGACTTAGAACAGACACACATAAACTTGAAAATATACAACCAAAAATTTTTCTCATATTCAAAATTTTTAAAAATTTTTAGTAAAGCCACCTTTTTTGTTTTACTACTCTATGAGTTTTAACATATGATTAGATCCAGGTAACTACTGTCATAATTGAGATATAAAACAGCTCTATCACCTCACCTGGTACTAATCCTTCATACTCAAACTACTCTGTGCCTAGCAGTTAGGAACTAATCTGTTCTCTATTCCTTAATTAGCCATTTTCACAATGTACTATAAAGGAATCATTATTAAATAACCCTTTGAGAATGGTTTCTTTTACTCAGCATAATACTGTTGAGATTTGCATAGTCTGTTGTGTGTAACTGTTGTTCACTCCTTTTTATTGATGAGTAGTAGTTCATTGTACAAAAGCACCAGAGTTTATCCATTCAGGAAAGGGCATTTACATTTTTTGGCTATTAATGTAACTTCTATAAGCATAATGTATATTTATTGTGTGAATGTAGGCTTTAATCTTATGGTAAATAACTAGTAATGACATTGCAAATTCATAATGTAAATGTATATCTAACTTTAAAACAAAATGCCAAACTTTTTACCATAGTAGCTCTATCACATAGCATTCTCATCAATAATGTTTGGCTTTCTGGTTGCTACTCATCCTCATCAACAAATGGTATTGTCAGAGCATTTTTGCTATCATTGTTTCATCCTGGTTGCTATATGGTGGTGTCTCATGATATTTTGATAATTGAATTTGTGTTGTCCTGTGGATTGCCTTTTTCTTCTTTTATCAATGAATTTCTCAGAGAAAATGTAATTAATTTCATAAAGGCTAACTTACCAGTTTAAAAATATATTCTCACTGCCTGTTTTCCTTTCTAATCAATATGATTACACAAGTTATATTTAATACGGTTATTAGAATGTTTGGATTTTACTTATTGTTTTCTCTTCTTTTTCTATTTTACAACTCTTTTCTGTTTCTTTTTTTTTCTTTGAATTGTCTGCATGTTTTTATTATTTTATTTAGTTTTTATTGAATATTTTACTATTTGTATGATATCTCTAGGAATTGCTCTAAAGCACAGATTTCTTTGAGTTAATACCATCTGAGATTTTCAGTGCTTCTTAAATTTGTAAATTCATCATTTTCACAAAGTTTGGAGGTTTTCTCTACCACATTCTTCTTTTCTTCTGGTTGTATAGTAATATAAATATTACACTTTTAGTATTGTCCCACAAGTTCCTAATGCTTAATGTTCATTTTTATTATCAATAATTCCCCTCCCTATTGTTAATATTGGATAATTTCTATTGCTATATTTTCAGGTTCACTCACACTTTCCTATGTAAGTCCCATTCTCCTATGATGCTCAATCAATAAGTTTTCATTCTAAAACTTGACTTTACTTGTTCTCTATTTATCTGCCAATATTTCGTCTGTCTCAATTCATTTGAGGTATTCATTCTTACTTATATTGTTTCTTTATAGTCTTTCAAATAATTTCATTATCTGAATAGCTCAGAATTAATTGGTATCTGTTAATTGTCTTTTTATTATGACATATCAATATGCTATGCTATGCTATGTATTTAATATGATTCATTATGATATAGGGTTTTTCAGATGGCTCGGTGGTAAAGAATCCACCTTCAATGCAGGAGATACCGGGGACAAGGGTTCAATCCCTGGTTCATGAAGATCCTCTGGACAAGGAAAAAACAAACCATTCCAGTATTCTTGCCTGGAAAACCCAATGCACAGAGGAGCCTGGTGGGCTACAGTCCATGGGCTGCAGAGTTGGATAGGACTAAGTGACAGAGCAGACATTATGATATATGGGGGCTTCCCCACTAGCTCAGTGGATAAAGAATCTGCCTGAGATGCAGGAGACACAGGATACTTGGATTTGATCCCTAAGTCAGGAAGATCCCCTGTAGAAGGAAATGACATCCACTCCAATATTCTTGCCTAAAAAATCCCATGGACAGTGGAGCCTGGCAAGCTATAGTCCAGTGGGTTGCAAAGAATCAGACATGACTGAGTGACTAAACACTCATTATTGTATATGTGTTTGATATGTAGAATAATTTTGGTTTGTATCCTGAGTAGTTTGAATATTATTTTGTGGAACACTAGATCCTGTTTATATCATATAGAGAATGTTTGCTTCTTCACTTGCTTGTTTTAGCATACTTGTGTGAACATCACTTAATGGCCAGAAAGGCGCAAATTTTAAAATTCACTTATTTATTTTGTATCCAGTTTCCCATGCCTTTTTCTAGCCATCCCATCTCTTCTTGTATTTTGTTAGCACAACAATCTGATTCTTTAAGAAACTTTATATCAAGAATTTGAATTCCTTGATTCAATTTTCACAGTTTTACCTGCCTAACTTCTCTATTTTCAGATGTCAGTTTTAATAGTCTTTCTTCAGAAAAGCCTTATTTGACATCTTGCATACGGACATATCTCATTTTATTGTGCTTCACAGATGCCACATTTGTTTGTTTGTTTGTTTGTTTTTTAATAATTGAAGGTTTGTGGCAACCCTGAATCAAACAAGTCTGCCAGGAGCCAGCGTGAGGAATCTCACCCGTGGCAAAGGTCGTGAGGAAGGAAGCCAGACATACGCAAAGGCATGATCTAGCTTCAGGGATTCCCCCTGGGTTTTCCTGAACATCTACCCACCAAAACCAGAGTCAGCCTGCTTTATTGTACTGGGCTTTCCACTCTTCTGACATTCTCTGGAAAAAAGTTAACTCAGGGCTTCAGTCCCCTGCATATATGAAAGGAATGTTTCAGCTCAAACCCCTCTGATGGCTCTGTAACTTGCCTGACAGGTTCCCTCGGACTTTTTACAACTTGTGAATTGCTTACAGCCCCCCAACCACGAGAGGCACAAAGCTTAAAGCATCTTAAAGATACAGAGCCTTTTCTAAAGAGCTAAAAATTATATTGGTGACGGGTTTTCACTGTTGAGTCAATGACTGCTGCCAGGCCTCCATATTCTTTATCTTTTAGGCACCTGAAGGATATTAATCAACATAATTGGGATATAGAAAAAAGGAATATAGTAGTTTTGATGTTAGCAACACTAGACTTTTGAGTTAATTACTTTTCTTTTTGTTATAAATCACTGTACTCCTTTTACTTGTTACAAATTGTTGTATCCTTGCTCTGTAAGAATGTAACTTTGTTTAGTGCTTTCTGAGAGTGGCACCAGACTTTGGGAAGAACAACACAAATAAGTCTTCTTGTTGACAAACCCTTATCAGAAAAGGGCTGTAAAATGTTAATTGGCCTTCTGGCCAGAAGATGATGTAAATCACCTAAGACTTGTGTATACAACTATGTATGCAGAGAGAAAACCTGGTCTCAATAAGAGTCAGGGCCTCTGATGCTGCATAATTTTATATTATCCATTAATCTCTATGTACAAAAAAAAAAAAGGTATAAAAGGGCTTCACAACAATAGAGGATGGGCCAGTCATTGGAAAGACTGGTTTCCCCCCATGTCTTCTTTTTTTACTCTATTTTCTGGCTGAATTCCCATCTGGGGCATGGAGGCTAGCCATGTCTACTTACTTGCCCTGGCTTCTAAGATCCACACGAGAGGGAGCCCAAGGTCAGGCACCCCCCGCTATTCAAGAGGACGCCGGTGGCCTAACGTAGATGGTGCAAGTTCCTTGTCTGGAACTTTATTGGCTTTCCACGTAAACCAAGTTATTCAGCCTCTTTTCTCTACTAATTTTCCTACTATACTATTTCTTCCTAATCTAATCTTATATTTCTAAATAAATAAGTTTTTCCTCACCATGCCATCCACCCTTCGAATTACCCTGGATCCACCAGCACAAGACTATGGGAGATATTTTTCCAAAAGCATCATTTTCCAAAAGCTCATTTTATGACTCTGTGTGTCACATTTTGGTAATTCTCCCAATATTTCTGTTTCATTATTATTTTATTTTTATAGTAATTCTTCAATCAATAATCTTCAATGTTACTATTACAAAAAGTTAAAACTCAGAAGACTCAGATGATGTCTAGCATTTTTTAGCAATTAAATCTTTTTTTTAATTAAGACATATAATTTTTTAGACATAATACTATTCCACACTTAATTGACCTCAAATATAGTGAAAATATAAATTTTATATGCACTGGGAAACAAAAATATTCATATATTTAAAATTCATAAATTTAAAATATATGAATAAAATGACTCTATTGCAATTTTTGCTTTATTGTGTTGGTCTGGAACTTAACACACAATCACTCTGAGGTATGCCTACATATATATTTATGTCACATTTTTATTACCTTATTATACTAAAATTCAAGGGTTTTATTTCATCGTGTGTCTTCACCATTAATGTAAAAACAGTTTTGCAGCATAATAACCAGAACATAGTAGGCACATGCCTAATAAATTTACTCTACATAATTAAAATTGTTTTATTACTCTATATTTAGAGTACATAATGGTTACAGTCATAATATTTTCAAATTTTTAAACTTTTATTTTTGGCTTTACCAGACATTTCTGGTAAACACCAGTACAAGTTACAGAAGTATTACTAGTCCTGTAGAACTAAAATTAGAAATAGGATACAGAATAAAAATTATTATTACAAGTTTGAGAACTACTGGTCTTAAAAAGTTAAATATACTTTGAATGGAAGCCCATAACTAACTTAAGGGTAAGAAATCTCTAATATTTTAATTCAATAATATGATTTGCATTATTTTCCATGAAATCTTTTAACCTCAGAGCTAACGAGGTTCTAAGAAAAACAGCAAAAGAGGTGGCAGTGGAAAGGAGTGTCACAAACAGGAAGGAAACATGAACAAGTGCTCAGAGGCAAAAGGGAACATGTTTTGCTCATAGAACTGGAACACAAACAAAAATTCTAAGAGGAATTTATCTTAGGTTTTGAGCATGTGAAGAGGAATTTAGTACAAGTACGGATGTATTTCTCCACCTGGGGATGATGTATTTCTTCACTTCGAGATGATGTATTTCTCCAACTTAATGTCAGCCAGATGTTAAGGACTGTGTCCTTAGTCTTCACCTCTGCCCCTGTGGCTAGCAGAGTGTTAGCTGTTCACAGGATATTTCTGATTAAATGAACCACTTATAATCTTGATGATCTATGGGATAATAAGAGATCTGTATGTACATCACTGTGAATATGAAGAATTTCATTTCATTGGCAGAATACCCGAAATTAGAATTTCAAAATGCTTTATGTCAGGATTTTATGCTGCCTGAATGTCTCTGACTCAGAGGTATTTTATGAGGTTATGTGATATGCACTGTTAAATTTCCTCTGTATACTCTCACCAAATAACTTTTTTTTTTAACTTCTTTAACTTTGAAATGTAGATCATGTTCCCTGAGCAAGGTCCATATTTTTATTATATTAAGAAACTTGTAGAGTCAAATGCCTTAAAAGAATATTGAAATAGTGAATTATGGAGGCCAAATTAAAATAACTTCTGGTCTCAATAAATGATAAAGGAAGGCACTACAAGCACAGTGGCACCATAGATTCTTTTATTTTTCCATTAATTAGGACTCTTGACTCACAATTCCATCCCTACCAATTCTTCCCCAAGTATAAGCACCCCTCATTTTCTGCATAGGACAATGAATGTATCTAAAAAGTCAACAATCTGTGAAGAGTTTTAGTATGGTTAATTTATTGTTATTTCAGCATTTAAGTATGCATTTGATTATTTGAACAGACATACCTAAACTTTAGTAAGATTTACAGTGTTCCAGGTAGTGTAATAAACTCATACAAGTACTGAGTTGTATAATATTCACAATAGTCTTATATAGTAGATTATTTAATAAACCAAATTTTATAGTTGAAGACACCAATATAGTATGGTTGTTCTGCCCAATATCTGTGACTTCATAAATTATGGATACACTCCTTTCTGATTCCAAAGCCACATTCTTCACCACTGTTCTATGCTATTACTTATAACAGTGCATGGCTGAGGGTATATATTTAACATTTATATTTTAGTAAAAGGCAATGCCAAAGAATGCTCAAACTACCACACAACTGCACTCATCTCACATGCTAATAAAGTAATGCTCAAAATTCTCCAAGCCAGGCTTCAACAATACATGAACCATGAATTTCCAGATGTTCAGGTGGTTTTAGAAAAGGCAGAGTAACCAGAGATCAAATTGCCAACATCTGCTGGATCATCAAAAAAGCAAGAATTCCAGAAAAACATCTATTTCTGCTTTTGACTATGCCAAAGCCTTTGACTGTGTGAATTACCACAAACTGTGGAAAATTCTGAAGTAGATGGGAATACCAGTCCACCTGACCTGCCTCTTGAGAAATCTGTGTGTAGATCAGGAAGAAACAGTTACACCTGGACATGGAACAACAGACCGGTTCCAAATAGGAAAAGAAGTATGTCAAGGCTGTATATTGTGGTCCTGCTTATATAACTTTTATGCAGAGTACATAATGAGAAACTCTGGGCTGGAAGAAGCACAAGCTGGAATCAGGATTGCCGGAAGGAATATCAATAACCTCAGATATGCAGATGACACCACCCTTATGACAGAAAGTGAAGAACTAAAGAGCCTCTTGATGAAAGTAAAGAGAGTGAAAAAGTTGGCTTAATGCTCAAGATTCAGAACACTAATATCATGGCATCCAGTCCCATCACTTAATGGCAAATAGATGGGGAAACAGTGGCAGAGTTTATTTTTTGGGATCCAAAATCACTGCAGATGGTGAATGCAGCAATGAAATTAAAAGGCACTTACTCCTTGGTAGAAAAGTTATAACCAACTTAGCATATGAAAAAGCAGAGCTATTACTTTGCCAACAAAGTTCTGTCTAGTCAAGGCTATGGTTTTTCCAGTAGTCATGTGTGAATATGAGAGTTGGACTATAAAGAAAGCTGAATGCTGAAGAATTGATGTTTTTGAACTGTCGTATAGGAGAAGATGCTTGAGAGCGTCTTGGACTGCAAGGAGATCTAATCAATCCATCCTAAAGGAAATCAGTCCTGAATATTCATTGGAAGGACTGATGTTGAAGCTGAAACTCCAATACTTTGGCCACCTGATGGGAAGAGCTGACTCATTTGGAAAGTCCCTGATGTTGGGAAAGATTGAAGGCAGTAGGAGAAAGGGACAAGAGAGGATGAGATGGTTGGATGGCATCACTGATTCAATGGACACAAGTTTGAGTAAACTCCAGGAGTTGGTGATGGACAGGGAAGCCTGGCGTGCTACAGTCCATAGGGTAACAAAGAGTCGGATATGACTGAGCGACTGAACTGAACTTAAAACCAAACAGATGCATGCTAAATTTCCTGGCAAGAATGAAGTTTACTCTATGAAACATATATCTTGAGGATATATGTTAATTGATTTCATAAAAATCTAACAGAATATGGTGCATCACATTTCTATGAAATCTATTTTAAACTAGGAATCCTTTAAATCCATATAAACTCACATTCAGACTACAGATTTATAGTCTTTCAGTGTTGCCCATTTCTTTGGTCACAATTATCAGTGGGTATCATTCTAGTTAGAAAGAAAGCAACATTCACTGATGGGAATAAAACCAATGATGAGGGTTAAAAGTACATAAGTTTCCTTGACAGAAAGCTTTGTTCTGCTTAGGGATTGAGTCTTCTCTTCTCCTTCAATTGTCACACTGCTTCCAGCCTCTGAGAAAGGAGATACAGCTGTAACCCTTTCTTCCTTCTATCCAGTCTCCATACATCTGCTTCAGACCCATCTCACATTGGGGATGATAAAGTGGCCTAATAAAGTGAGAGTTTTTAAGGAAACATGTCTCAGTTCAGTTCAGTTCAGTGGCTCAGCCATGTCCGACTCTTTGTGACCCCATGAACCGCAGCATGCCAGGCCTCCCTGTCCATCACCAACCCCCAGAGTCCACCCAAACCCATGTCCATTAAGCCAGTGATGCCATCCAAGCATCTTATCCTTTGTCGTCCCCTTCTCCTCCTGCCCTCAATTTTTCCCATCATCACGGTCTTTTCCAATGAGTCAGTTCTTTGCATCAGGTGGCCAAAGTATTGTAGTTTCAGCTTCAACATCAGTCCTTCCAATGAACACCCAGGAATGATCTCCTTTAAGATGGACTGGTTGGATCTCCTTGCAGTCCAAGGGACTCTTAAGAGTCTTCTCCAACACCACAGTTCAAAAGCACCAATTCTTTGGTGTTCAGCTTTCTTTATAGTCCAACTCTCACAACCATACACGACCACTGGAGAAACTGTAGCCTTGACTGGATGGACCTTTGTTGACAAAGTCATGTCTGTGCTTTTTAATATGCTGTCTAGGTTGGTCATAACTTTCCTTCCAAGGAGTAAGTGTGTTTTAATTTCATGGCTGGAATCAACTTCTGTGGTGATTTTGGAGCCCAGAAAAATAAAGTTAGCCACTGTTTTCACTGTTTCCCCATCTATTTGCCATGAAGTGATAGGACCAGATGCCATGATCTTAGTTTTCTGAAAGTGTCTGGAAACCTTAATAATGAGCTATATGGTCTCAACCACATCCTTTATACATCAAGAGTCTCATTTTCCTCATTTCTATTTTAGGGCCCACAAACACAACATCTCCAATAAACAAAGTTTACCTAATTATTCATTAAAAATATTTATTAAACACCTGAATAAATATGTAAACAAGTGAATAAATATATAAAGTGAAAGTGAAAGTCGCTCAGTGGTTGTCTGACTGTTTGTGATCCAATGGACTAGTCCATGGAATTCTTCAGGTCAGAATGCTGGAGTGGGTAGCCTTTCCCTTCTCCAGGGGATCATCACAACCCAGGGATCGAACTTAGGTCTCCCACATTGCAGGTAGATTCTTTACTAACTGAAAAAATACTATCTAACTGAAGACCTATACATGTAAACATACTATCAGATAGTAATAATTGCCTCATAAAATAAAGCAAGAGAAAAAGGGAGGAGTGGAGACTGATGGGGAAACAGAGTAGGATAGTTTAGATAGGATTGGCAAGGAAGATTTTCCTGAGAAGCTAGATTTTGAATGAGGCATAAGTAAAGTGATAGAACAAGCCATAGCTTTCTGAACTGTGAAGTGTTATATGTATATTTTATTTTGTAAAGTCTATTCAAATTTATTCAGAACGTGGGTGTCACAGGAGGGAAACAGGCCAATTTTCTGGAATAAAGAGACCAGGTGAAATAGAGAGCAAAGTTAGGGTGAACAACGATGATCAGAAACTTCTAGTTCATCCAGGCATATGCACAGGGCCCTCTAATGCTGACAAATACTTGTGTGTAAAGTCGCTTCAGTTGTGTCCAACTCTTTGTAACTCTGTGGACTGTAAGCTGCCAGGCTCCTCTGTTTCCATGTGGTTCTCCAGGCAAGAATACTGGAGTGGGTTGCCATGCCTTCCTCCAGGGGATATTCCCAACCCAGGGAACCCACATCTCTTACATCTTCTGCATTGTCAGGCAGGTTCTTTTTTCACTAGCATCACCTGGGAAGCCATAAAAACTTATGGTGCTTACGTAATATCTATTCAGTTCTGTGAATAATTGGTCACTTATAAGTTGGTGGCACAATTAAATTTAGGCTTGTCAAATCATTTCACAAAGCCATTTCAAGGCAGGGTCTTATTAGTTATATGTCAACTACTTTTTAAATCACTACAAGTTAAAAAGAATAAGAAAATGATTGGTAAAATGTCCTTGCAGTTGCAGAAGCATTCTGTCTTTCCCTTAAAAAGATGGGTGACTACAAACTTATACCATGTTTAAACAATATAAACTTCAATTATGACCACATTGATATGACATTCTTTTTTGACCTAGATGTAAAAGGAAAGTTTTTGTGAGAGAGGATTTATTTAGTTTAGTCAAAAAACATTTAAGGCTATTTTAAACTATTTAAAGCTTGAAAACCCATTTTACTTTTTAAAACAAAGAAGCAGATGTACTAAAATTGGCTACAGTTACAATAAGGGACTGATTTTGAGAGATTTTTGTACCACTGTACAAAGATCAGTGACCTTCATTGACCTCCCAAATCCTGATGGCAGAGAGAGAAAAAATTATATATCCTGACTATTCGTTTTAGAAAAGAAATGAAACTATTTAAAATATTACATGAAAAGTAATTTGAAGAGACTCTTGAAAGTATTTTGATGTATCTTAAAAGGAATTTTAGGAAATAATTTACAGTTTTTGTCAAAAATTCATTTATGAGCTAATGGTTGAAAGTCCAAGGCTTTCATAAGGTATTCTGAAGAAGTGTTTGCTTTTTTTTTTTAAATTCTTTTCCCCCTTCTGTCCCTCTCTTGTTTATTTTATTCACAAATAACTTTACAAAAGAACTGTACTATCACTGGAGTAGGGACATGCACATTTTGGCCTGCAGACCAAATCCAGTTCACTGGCTGTGTTTTCTAAGAAAAATTTTATTGGAATTCAGCCACACCCATTCGTTTATGTGTTGCCTACAGCTGCTATTGCACTATGCCAGCAGCACTGAGTTACTGTGATAGAGACTACATAGTTCAGGAAGCCTAAAATATTTACTGTCTGCTCCTTTATGGAAAAAGTTTGCTGACCCCTGCACTAACCCCTAACCTGTTGAGTACAAGGACTATTAGACATGACAAATTAATGGGGGATATTTTGCAAGAAGCTCAAAATTACTTCTATTTGAAAACTCCTGACTGAAGTAGAGATGACAAATTCGGTCTTAAAGGGCATGCCAAGGAAATATGGACCTGTTCACTACATTCTGCAGTGCTAGGTCAGCAAATGTCTCTTTATGGCAAGGGCATGTACTAAGCATTACAGCGTAGGAGGCATCACATTAAGTGTTTTATTGCAGTATCTCACTCAACCTCACAAATCACATGGACAAAGTACTATATCAATCCTATTTAAAGATGAGAAAACTGGAGTTAAGAGTATTTAAGACCAACTCACTAGGAAATGTTATAATCTGTGTTCATATCCAAGCTTGCCAGACCTCTGGGGTGGGAGGTAGGAAAGAGGTTCAAATGGGAGGAGGCATACCTATATTGATGGTTGATTTATGCTGATATATGGTATAAACCAATACAATACTGTAAAGCAATTGTCCTCCAATTAAGATAAATTAAAAGAAAATGAAAAAAGTCCATGCTTTTTATAGTACTAGTATTAAACAATGAAATATATATTTATACATTTTTTGAAAAAAAATTAAATTAAGACTCACATATAAGCAATTGATGGTATCTGTAAGCATTTCAGAGATGAAAAAGTGAGATAAAAATATTTGAATGATTTACTTTAATATGTATTGAGAATACATAGGATGAAGAAGAGGTATTTCCACTGAAACATCTTTTAAAGGAATTCTGAGCTATTTGAGGAAATACTAAGATCAATATTAAACTTATCAACACTAGATAGACATATGTGATAACCCTAATATTTAGTATAATCAAGGCACAATTATGAAAATAAGCCGAATTTGGGGTCAATTTATGCATTCATTCAAAACATGATTGTTTAGTGCTTCCTATGGCCTGTGCAGTTTGTGTTCATCATTGTTCAAAACAGGCATAACCTCCTATCCTCTTGGAGTTTAAATTATAGGAACAAGAATTATGATAAATAAATGAATTATATACCATGTGTGCTAAGTTCTTTCAGTTGTGTCTGGTGTTTTGGTGACCCTATGGACCTATGGATTGAAACCCACCTGTCTAGTCAAAGCTATGGTTTTTCCGGTAGTCATGTAGGGATGTGAGAGTTGGACTATAAAAAAAGCTGAGCGCTGAAGAACTAATGCTTTGGAACTGTGGTGTTGGAGAAGACTCTTAAGAGTCCCTTGGACTGCAAGGAGGTCAAACCAGTCTATCCTAAAGGAAATCAGTCCTAAATATTCATTGGAAGGACTGAGGCTGAAGCTGAAACTCCAATATTTTGGCCACCTGATATGAAGAACTGACCCACTGGAAAAGACTGATGCTGGGAAAGATTAAAGGCAGGAGGAGAAGGGGACAACAAAGGATCAGGTGGGTGAATGGCACTGCCGACCCAATGGACATGAGTTTAAGCAAGCTCCAGGATTTGGTGATGGACAGGGAAGCCTGGCATGCTTCAGTCCATAGGGTCACAGAGTTGGACATGACTGACTGAACTGAACTGATGTCATGTGTGCTAAATCATTTTAGTTGTATCTGATTCTTTGCAACGCTATGGACCTATAGACCGAAGCCTGCCAGGTTTCTCTGTCCATTAGATTCTCCAGACAATAATACTGAAGCTGCTGCTATGCCCTCCTCCAGAGGATCTTCCCTACCCAGGGTTTTAACACACATCTCTTGTGTTTCCTGCATTGGCAGGCAGGTTCTTTTTCACTAGCACCACCTGGGAAGCACTGAAGAATATATCACTTAGATATAATAAATAAAATAAGCAAATTATTTGTGTTCAATACAAGAACAGATTATAAAAGATAAAGAAAAGTGAAGATACTTGGACAAGGTGCAGTTTTCCATACAACTGGCTCTTGGAATTCACATGTTCTGCATTCATAGATTCAACCAAGTGCAATAAAAAATATATATTTTTTAAATTCCAGAAAGTTCCAAAAGGCAAAATTTGGATTTGCCATGCACTGGCAAATATTCACATAGCACTCACTTTGTATTTGCAACTAGTTACATAGCATTTAAATTGTAATAAATATTCGAAGCAATATCTACTGTTAATTTAAAGTATATGGGAGGACATTCATGGGTTATATGCAAATACTATGCCATTTTATATAAGGGACTTGAACACCTACAAATTTTGGTTCCCAGCGGGGGCAGGAGGTAGTCCTGCAACATATCTCTCTCAGATACTGAGGAATAACTGGAATATGATGAAGATAGTCCTTCCTAAATAGGAGTATGAGGATGAGATGGTTGGATGGTGTCACTGACTCGATGGACAAGGGTTTGGGTGGACTCTGGGAGTTAGTGATGGACAGGGAGACCTGGTGTGCTGCGGTTCATGGGGTCACAATGAGTCAGACACGACTGAGCGACTGAACTGAATTGAACTGAAACAGGAGTAATCTGAGCAAACAGCTGAAGAAGATGATAATGCAGCTAGGGGAACTGTGAAGTATCTGCAATTTCCAGCAGAGAGAAAAGACAGTGCAAAGGCCCTGAAACAGATATGTCTGCCTGTTAAAGGGTCAGCAGGGACAAACCCAGCCTTACTAACCCAATTGAAAAGGGACAAAGAAGGCTGAGTAGAGGTCTCTGTTTCATTCAGATTGTTTCATGCATGTAGCCATTGCAAGGCAATGGTTTTTAATCTAAAGTAGGAAGTGATTTGAAGATTTTGATCAAATAAACAGATTGAACATAAAAAAATACACCAAAATCTCCAATTTCATTTTAGAGCCATTGATAGATTCTATAACAAAGCTGAGTATCTCACAATATTCATGTTAATATAAACTACTAGCAAAAGGTAACATTTACATTACTGATAAGAATTTAGAGCTATTAAGATAAGAAAGTAAAAGAAACAAATTAAGGAAAGAATTTGCAAGACTACCTAAATGGGAAAAGAGTGTATTAGCATTGGAAAGTAACATTTTCTAAACATTTATTTCATGCCAGCTACTATAATTGTATTTTAGATACTCTATTGGTAAAAACACCTATGCAAGAGAGTTATTATTTCTATTTTGAAGATAAGGTTCAAGGTAGTTTTATACCTAAGAAACTATCATGTGTAATGGTACCTGTGGTGGGTGAGTGGCAAAAGTAAAAGAAAAGATAAAGACAATTATCCTGTCTTTGACTAAATATAGTTTATCTCTAAATAGAACACCAGAGTACTGGAGTGGTTTGCCATTTCCTTCTCCAGGAGATCTTCTCAACCCAGGGATCGAACCTGGGTCTCCCGCATTGCAGGCAGATGCTTTACCATCTGAGCCACCAAGGAAGACTCCAGATAGTAGAGAAAAGGATAAATATACTAAGTAAGAATGTAACTGTACTCAGTGGAAGCTTAGTGCTTCCAAAAATTAAAATATGTATAAATAGAATTGTAAATAATTAAAGCCACACAATTGTCCAATGTAGGTATGAGATTCAATGCAGCACAAAGACTAGCAAATGGTACACTATGCAAATTGTATATCCAAGTAAATGCAAAAAAAAATTAATAAATTTAGGGATATTGGAGATTTTATTACTGAGAAAAATGCTTGGAACTCTAATCTGACCCTTCCATAATTGCACTTTAAGAATGAATATGATTAACAATGTTTTCTTGAAGCCCATTTAAAGGTAGAAGTCAGGCAGAATTTGATATATGCTTTGGCCAAGGGCTTCCCTGGTGTTTCAGCTACTAAAAAATCTGCCTGCAATGTGGGAGACCTGGGTTTGATACCTGGGTTGGGAAGAACCCCTGGAGAAGGGAACGGCTACCCACTCCAGTATTCTGGCCTGGAGAATTCCATGGACTGTATATTCCATGGGGTTGCAAAGAGTTGAACAGAAATGAGAGACTTTCATTTTCATTTTCACTTTGGCCAAGGGAAGAACCCCTTCAGATTTATTATTATTCACATATCCCTTTATTAGAGCATTAATACATACTATGTTTTAGAGAAAAACCAAGTTCATAATTATGGTTGTTCAGTCACTAAGTCATGTCTAACTCATAGAATAATTCACAAATCTATAAAATGGTCTACAAAATGCAGTGTAATCTGTTTTGTGTCAGCCTCTCCAATCAGTTCCCCAACTGCACGCCCTCTGACTAGTTTAGCTACTT
Source organism: Budorcas taxicolor (assembly GCF_023091745.1). Taxonomy (NCBI): domain Eukaryota; kingdom Metazoa; phylum Chordata; class Mammalia; order Artiodactyla; family Bovidae; genus Budorcas; species Budorcas taxicolor. The sequence goes on from NC_068920.1 coordinate 118,259,881, forward strand.
GTTCTTGTTTCTAGTTGCTAAGTCATGTCTCACTCTTTTGAGACCCCATGGACTGTGGCACAGAAGGTTTCCCTCTTCTTCACTATCTCTGGGAGTTTGCTCAAATTCATGTCCATTCAGTCAATGATGCTATCTAACCATCTCATCCTCTGCCATCCCCTTTTCCTTTTGCCTTTAATCTTTCCCAGCATCAGGGTCTTTTCCAATGAGTTGGCTCTTTGCATCAGGTGGCCAGAGTACTGGATTTTAAGCTCCAGCATTAGTGAATATTTGGGTTGATTTCCTTTAGGACTGACTGATTTGATCTCCCTGCTCTTCAAGGGACTCTCAGGAGTCTTCTCCAGTATCACAATTTGAAAACATCAGTTCTTTGGTGATCAGCCTTCTTTATGGTCTAGTTCTCACATCCATAAATGACTATTGGAAAAACCATAGCTTTGAGTATACAGACCTTTGTCAACATGATGCCTTTGCTTCTTAATAAAAAAATGTGTTATTTCCTTCTCCAGGGGATCTTCCTGACTCAGGGATCAAACTGCAATCTTCAGTGTCTCCTGCACTGAGTTCTTTACCAGCTGAGCCCTTAGGTTATTATTTACTTATTATGAAGCTCCTGGTTCTTCTCTCTCTCTCTCTTTTTTTTTTTTCACTCTCACCAGAATTTCCCAAACATCCAACTATTGTCCTTTGTGGATTGCCATATTTATTGTTTGGCTTATTTATAAGTCAAATTCCAAGTGTCTAAGTTGGAATTTAGAGGAGTGAGTGCAAATAAATCTTTAAAAATTTGCTTGTACTTTTTTATTGTATATTTTATTCATATCAGATTGCAATATTTTTTATAGTCCTTACATTTTGAAGAAATTAAGTCCTGGAATTTAGCCAGTTTACAATATTTAAGTTTTTTTTTTCCTAAAAAACTAGGAATGCTAGCCTTTCTTAGGAAACAAATTGATATTATTATTATTATTTATGACAATATTTGTCCCTTTGCCCTGAAACTAAAATTGATTTTAACTAGTAAAAATATACTTTATGTCGGTCTGCATAAGGTTTTCAATACATATTTCACTTCAGAGATCTTTCATAAAAATGTATTTACTTGTGTATGCCCATTTATTTCTTTAGAGAACTATCCCAATTCCTTTCCATATGGCTTTGGCAAGGCTTAACACAAAGGACAGAATGGTCAATTACTCTTGCCAAAATTAAAGATCTTTCTCAGTATCAATTGTATTAAAATTTCTAGGAGTGTTCTAGAGTAACCACAAGGTAGACTCAATGCAGGGAAAACTCTGAGACCTCAAATACCATTTCCCAGATGTTCTCTTGTCACATTCAGGCCCAGATTAACATGAGAGGTTCTTACTCATTGTATGCAATCACATAACTTACAGACTATAAGTCAATTTGATCATGCAACCTCTCCATTTTCACTCATATAGGTTCATAACTTTTGTGCCCTTTCTCTAAGACAGCACCTAATAAAAGGAGAGAACATTTTGCAGACTTGCTATTTAAATATTGACTAGACACTTTTTTGAGGTTTCATTGTTGACTATACACTTTTAAGGGCTTCCCCGGTGTCTCAGAGGTTACAGCGTCTGCCCACAATGCGGGAGACCCGGGTTCAATCCCTGGGTTGGGAAGATCCCCTGGAGAAGGAAATGGCAACCCACTCCAGTATCCTGGAGAATCCCATGGATGGAGGAGCCTGGTAGGCTGCAGTCCACAGGGTTGCAAAAAGTCAGACACAACTGACCGACTTTACTTTCACTGTCATACACTTTTAATTATAGTATTTTCCCTCTCCAAACTTTACAAGTAGGCCTAGGCAATCATCATCCCTCATCACTTTGCCCTAGTTATAATAACTAGTACAATGAAGGGAATGCATATCAAACAAGGTCAGTGAATCTTCTTTGAAATCGCTATATAATTCTTAGAAGGTAGATTTTTTTTCCTCTAGTGAAATGGCTAAACTTGTATCATGGAAGGAATACATACCTGAAGTAAGAGAGAATAGTCTCAGTAAGAAGAAAAAAGCAAATCAGGAAAAGAACTGTAGAGAGAGATAATAAGAGAAAACAAGATAAAAATACTGAGTACTGAATTAGATCCCTAAAGTACTATTTTCTTTGAATTTTTAGATCCATCCAAGTTGGATGTTTTGTCTTTCAAATTACATAAACCAGTGTTTAACAAATAGATTATTGCCCCCTTACAGAGTCTTAATGAACAAAAATTAATAAATAAACCTCTAATTGAGTCACCCTGCTTTATTTCTATAATAGGTAAAGCGCCATTGTGATATTCTGACAATTTAATTACCTCCTTTTCCCATAAAATAAAAAAGCATTATGAAGCACTGGGCTTTGAATTTGATTCCATCATTAACAAGAACTAAATACATGAAATTTCCTAAATTCTATTTTTTAAATAAGTAGTTTGATTGATAAGAAAGTTTAGAACAGTTTTTTAATTATATACATAAGTATAAATAAAAAAGAGAAATCCAATATGCAAGTATTAAAGATATCAATTATGAAATGTCATATTTTATTGTATATATATATATGATACACACAGATACATACATAAAATAGAAACTAGGTTATAAATACAATTTTTCATTTTATTTCATATGGTACAACATGTGAATTTCCTTATATTATTAAAAATTTTGAAAACATAATTTGGGATGGCAGCTTATCAACTTATTACTCTTCACTTAGTGTAGGATGAAACTCTTTGAAGGACTAATTTCTCCCCACTCAACAAAACATAAACAATTAATAATATTTAAATATCACAATTTAGATTGCAATCAGCTCTACTGAATAAAGCATTATTAATTGGATGCATGTCAGCTCATTCTGTGGAAAATTAGCAAGTCATTTGAACTATGTGGGCACATTATAAGTAACCAAGTCTAGGAAAGCAAACAATTAAGTATCAAAACAACTCTAAAACTTTTAATGAATGCCTAATCAGTAATAAGCAAATGTTCTCCCCACCTACAACCCTGCCCCTCAAGATCATCCAAGTAACATTTACCAAGTGGCATTTCTAAAATACAAATATGAGCCAGTCACTCCATCATCCAAGGTTCCAAACAAATCAAGTCTGTTGTTCAGAGGTAAAAAATCTGGGTGATCTGATTCTAACTTTCTTTGTCTTCCCATCCCTCCTCATCCTCCAGTCAAGCCCAAATAGCTGTCCGTTCCTTTAGTTTCCTGACTGTTCCTTGCCTATTTAAACTCAGGACTTCTAGCTAAACAGGATTATTCAGTTTATTCTAATAATAATGGAATTATTATTTACCCCTATAACATGTTCATACTGGCCAATATTGTCATCTGGAAAAATTCTATACACTCTCAAAATCCCAAACAAATGTTAACTCTTTCTATGAAAATTTTCTCAATTTTTTTTCTCTGCCTCACACACATTACAGGTAAATATTCTCATCACTTTCCTCCAACATGTTCCTGTGCATCTTATTGTGAGGGAATCTATGACCCATGCATCATATTTGTTGTTTTACCTAACCCCCTCATTAAACTGAGCAGCTTCAGGCCAGCAACTATGGTGTGGGCAGCTTTAGAACATCAGTTAAATCCAAGCCCTCCTTGGTTTTACTTTTTTCTGTAGCATTTAAGCCCTGTTAAACATAGTATAGCTTTTATTAGTACATCTCTGTTTTTTCCTTTCCAGTTGTCAGTTACCTAGAGATTTAAACTCCCCAAGGATAAGACTCTATTTCCATGTATTCATGCCAGTATTTCTTATCTGGAAGAATTCCTAGACCAGCACATATTAGTTGCTCACTTAAATATCTATTGAATGAAAACCTATATTTGATTAGAAAGTAAGAGGACACAGAGGTAAAGACACAATTTTACATGAGGAATTTTCTGGTAAATTGGACTGAGTTCAGTAAAATTACTCATACTGAATGCATTTTAACCAGACAATGGAGTACCACAGTCACTTCTGTGATGAGTGGGTGGCTGGACTAAGATTAGTCTCATACTGGGGCAAGCCACCTAAGTGCTCTAACATCAAAAGAAGACACTCTGTTGATGTTAACATTTAATGGTCATCTCATCTGGGCTTCACAAAATCCTGGCTAAATGTTACAAGTGAGAAACCTCAGTTCAGAAACACCAAAGATCAAGGTTCCCAGGTAACTGATGAACCCTTTGGCTGTTGCTGTCTCACCTAGTCCTCAAGAGATCTCTGCTGAAGTGATTCTATATCTAGAGCATTTGCAATGCCTTTTGTGAGCATCCAGAGAATGCAATGGCACTCTTGCCTGCAAAATCCCATGGATGGAGGAGCCTGGTAGTCTGCAGTCCATGGGGTCACTAAGAGTTGGACACGACTGAGCTACTTCACTTTCACTTTTCATTTTCATGCACTGGAGAAGGAAATGTGAGCATGAGTGCTGAAGTATAGAAGCCATTTATCAGTTTATTTCAATTTATGTGCCTATGGTGCTTCCTGAAATCCCCAAATAGAAATAAATCACCTTCCCAGTTACATGAAGACTCCTGTGTAACTTCTCCCAGCGACAGTACTTGTAAACCATAGATCATAACTCACTTCACTTTCCCCCAGGGCTTCACATTTTGCTCATGAATGTGGAAAGTTACAGTTTAGGAAACTATCATTGTACAGTTCCAATCCTTATACCCTCACCCTGTGACCAGAATATGTCCTAATGGAATAGTTGTGGTCAAGGAAAGAAAGAGGATGAGAGATTCAGGGAGAAAGAAGGAAAAAAGAATGGGAGAAAGGGGGAGAAAGAAAGATGATACCACTCCCCACTACTGGAAAGTTCCCCCTTTATAAAAATGTCAACTCACACAGCAAGCTTCAGGATTTTCCATGGAAAAATCAGCAAAATCTCTGGTAGCAATCACAGTTGAAGTGACGAGGTTGCTATGACTGCCAGAGCAGGGATTTCACAAGGCTGGGGTTTTACAAAGATCTATTATTCAGTTAGGCCTAGTAGAGGCATCCTTCATCTACACCTTTGAACTGACTTAGACTTTAAATTTAGCTTAATCTCAGGTTATATCAAGTAGGCTATGGAGTTAAAGGATGAAACCTATTTCCTGAAATCATCTTTTATTACCAAAAATAAGAGGTCACTGAGGGTTTAGCACAGTATGTATTAAGAAATGCAATGCTGTTTCTTTTAACACGTGTGTTTTAATAAAAGGCAGATTCTGGATATAAATCTGTGAAATGAAAAATCCCTAGTAGCCCTTCCTCCCCTCTTTGTTTTCACTTCTCTTCTTTGATCTCCTTCTACCAGTCTCTTTCCTCTGACTGTCTTTTTCTCCCCACTCCCTTTTAAGTCACTTTTTTCTTTTCCCTCCCTCTCACTTCTTCACTTCCTTTATTCTTTCCATTCTCAGTTGAATTTTTATTTTCCTTCTTTCTGTTTTTTTCCCATTTAACAATATTTTATTCTATGTTTCTTTACATTTTTCCTTCTACACTTTAGCTATTGAAATCATTTCTGATAACCATGTGAATATTATTGGGCTCCCTATTCTCCCAAAACACACTACTACCTAGGGAAGATTTGTTGTTGTTCAGTTGCTAAGTTGTATCCAACTTGTTGCAACCCCTTGGACTGTAGCTGGCCAGGGTCCTCTATTCATGGGATTCTCTTGACAAGAATAGTGGAGTGAGTATGCTTGCTTAAAATTAAACTAAGGAAAAATGCAAAGCAAATGAGAGATAATGCCAGTCCAAACTACTGTAATTATGTAGAAGAATAAAGAATCCTTCAATTCCTCTCTCCTTTATCTCTACCTGCCCAACTTATAACCGATTGTTCTTCATTCCCTCTGTTACCTACAGAGAACTTGTTATTTTTTCAAACACAAAATGTACCATCACTTAAGAGCAATTTTACATAATAGTTTTTTTTATATATAGCAAAATAGATCTTCATTGTTATTGGTATTTTTACTAATTAGTGTGGAAATAAGTACTCTATACTCACCTCAGTCAGTCAATTCAGTTGCTCAGTCATGTCTGACTCTTTGCAACCCCATGAATCGCAGCACGCCAGGCCTCCCTGTCCATCACCAACTCCTGGAGTTCACTCAGACTCACGTCCATCGAGTCAGTGATGCCACCCAGCCATCTCATCCTCTGTCATCCCCTTCTCCTCCTGCCTCCAATCCCTCCCTAAGTAGTGTATAATATTGGGGAAATGTAGGAGCTGAGAGATTTGAAATTATATAAAAAACAATTTCTATCACATTCTCAAGTTACCCAGGCTTTTAAGCTATTATTTATGTACTTCTTTGTATTTTGGACAGTGTGCTTAGACCCACACATTTGATTCATACGGTGTTACTCTTTAGTTCCAGAGTGTATATATTGGTTTAATATCATAAAATAGTTGATCTCCATCCTTGCATTCAAGTAATGAGATGTCCTCTATATTTAACTTAGGAAGAAACTCTACCTTACTCCTACATTGTATCCACTTTAGAGAAGAGAACCAAGGTGAAAAAGCAAATGAAATAAATCTTCCTTTTACCTAAGACATGTCTTGCAGCAGAGACAGCTCAGACCCAGGTTTAGGAAAACTTTTGCATTCTGAAATTAATACAGACAGAAAAGAGAAATGGAAACTTATAAGCAAAATTGAGGTGAAAATGTGTCAAATGATAGCTTCAAGTCTGCATGAAGCAAGCATGCACTTTTGTGATAAGATGGTAACAGAGAAAGGGAAACTAGTCCCATTCCACTAAGATGGAATGCAGTATCTTTCATTCCATTGGCTGGAAATAAGTTTAGATTCTATAGATTCTATTTAAAGTAGAGACAGGCAGAGCAGTGATCTATTTGGACGATAAAAAAGGTAAACTATGAGTGGTTTGAACATGACAGACAATATTTCTACTGACAGAATCAACCCCAGATAAAGCTGATGCACTGCCTAAGGAAAAAAGCTTTCACAACAATTTTTACCAGTACAAAGTACAAAGAGCTGAAAGCTGCAAAAATAGTTGGTAGCACTTCAGAAATAGTGCCCTCACCAAAACAAACCCAAGGGTAAATTTCCCAAACTTCAACATGAAAGGAACCTCAGAGAAGAAGTGGAGAAAATTTTGTCAGCAAATGGCTCCCTGTAATTCCAAATCTTTGAGGGGAAGCCTACCCTTTTTCTCATGTTATTGTCTCTCTCATTCCCAAGTTGCATTTACTTTTTATGATATCTACATGATCAAATTTTATTTCCTTTCCTTTCTGAGGTCCATAAAGGACCAGTTCCCTGCTTCAGCCAAGCAACAACTTTACATCTCTACTTGGTTGGTACTTACAGGTCTTAAATCCTTAATGTCTCCAGCTGAACTTGCATATAACCCCCATACTCAGTCTTACCTCCAGTGGTATTTCCAAGTTGCTTTGGCCAGAAGAATGAAAAATCATCCTGGGAGTATTTTTCCCTTTGACAATTGTCTGGTTATCTTATTTCAAGTTTCCTAGATGCAAAGATTGAGATAGGGATTTGGATGCACAAAATTCTGTGACAAGGGGGACAGTCCTTTGGAGATTGACAGTCATTAACTTAGTGTGTGAGTATGAAGGATTAAGAGTGGTATCTAACTTTCAAGCAGGTGTTGAATTTCTCTGTTAAAGGGATTAGGAGTAAGCTAGCAATGGCACCCCACTCCAGTATTCTTGCCTGGAAAATCCCATGGATGGAGGAGCCTGGAAGGCTGCAGTCCCATGGAGTTGCGACTGAGTGACTTTACTTTCAATTTTCACTTTCATGCATTGGAGAAGGAAATGGTAATTCACTCCAGTGTACTTGACTAGAGAAGCCCTAGGACGGGGGAGCCTGGTGGGCTGCCATCTATGGGGTCACACATAGTCGGACATGACTGAAGTGACTTAGCAGCAGCAGCAGCAGCAGCAACCTATTTAAACAGTACCCTGCCCGGTAGAGCAGACTTGAGTAGGCCACCAATTTCATGGACTACATTCCATGGGGTTTCAAAGAGTCAGACACAGCTGAGCATGAAAGCAGAACCAGAGAGAGCCACAGTATCTATTCCATCAACTATATCTAGTGGGTCACCAAGACCATTAACTCAAATGTTTAAATAATTATTGATTTAGCTACATTCCTCTATCGTTCTAACATTACCTGTTCATGTTAATAGTTTTGCTCTTCTAATATATAATATATTCTACTAGTTATTCCTCACAAATCCATTGGTAGCCCTCTCTCAGTTCAGTTCAGTTCAGTTCAGTTCAGTCGCTCAGTCGTGTAGGACTCTTTGCAACCCCATGAATCACAGCACACCAGGCCTCCCTGTCCATCACCATCTCCCGGAGTTCACTCAGACTCGCGTCCATCGAGTCAGTGATGCCATCCAGCCATCTCATCCTCTTTCATCCCCTTCTCCTCCTGTCCCCACTCCCTCCCAGCATCAGAGTCTTTTCCAATGAGTCAACTCTTCGCATGAGGTGGCCAAAGTACTGGACTTAGAGCCTTAGCATCATTTCTTCCAAAGAAATCCCAGGACTGATCTTCAGAATGGAGTGATTGGATCTCCTTGCAGGCCAAGGGACTCTCAAGAGTCTTCTCCAACACCACCATTCAAACGCATCAATTCTTTGGCGCTCAGCCTTCTTCACAGTCCAACTCTCAGATCCATGCAGGACTACTGGTAAAAGCATAGCCTTGACTAGACAGACCTTAGTCGGCTAAGTAATGTCTCTGCTTTTGAATATGCTATCTAGGTTGCTCATAACTTTTCTTCCAAGGAGTAAGTGTCTTTTAATTTCATGGCTACAATCACCATCTACAGTGATTTTGGAGCCCAAGAAAATAAAGTCTGACATTGTTTCCACTGTTTCCCCATGTATTTCCCATGAAGTGATGGGACCGGATGCCATGATCTTTGTTTTCTAAATGTTGAGCTTTAAGCTAACTTTTTCACTCTCCTCTTTTACTTTCACCAAGAGGCTTTTTAGCTCCTCTTCACTTTCTGCCATAAGGGTGGTATCATCTGCATATCTGAGGTTATTGATATTTCTCCCGGCAATCTTGATTCCAGCTTATGTGCCTGATGAACTATGGAATGAGGTTCGTGACATTGTACAGAAGACAGGGATCAAGACCATCCCCATGGAAACGAAATGCAAAAAAGCAAAATGGCTGGGGAAGCCTTACAAATAGCTGTGAAAAGAAGAGAAGCGAAAAGCCAAGGAGAAAAGGAAGATATAAGCATCTGAATGCAGAGTTTCAAAGAATAGCTGGAGGGATAAGAAAGTCTTCTTCAGTGATCAATGCAAAGAAATAAAGAAATAGAGGAAAAGAACAGAATGGGAAAGACTAGAGATCTCTTCAAGAAAATTAGAGACACCAAGGGAACATTTCATGCAAAGATGGGCTCGATAAAGGACAGAAATGGTCTGGACCTAACAGAAGCAGAAGATATTAAGAAGAGGTGGCAAGAATACACAGAAGAACTGTACAAAAAAGATCTTCACGACCCGGATAATCACGATGGTGTGATCACTCATCTAGAGCCAGACATCCTGGAATGTGAAGTCAAGTGGGCCTTAGAAAGCATCACTATGAACAAAGCTAGTGGAGGTGATGGAGTTCCAGTTGAGCTATTTCAAACCCTGAAATGTGATGCTGTGAAAGTGCTGCACTCAATATGCCAGCAAATTTGGGAAACTCAGCAGTGGCCACAGGACTGGAAAAAGTCAGTTTTCATTCCAATCCCAAAGAAAGGCAATGCCAAAGAATGCTCAAACTACTGCACAATTGTACTCATCTCACACGCTAGTAAAGTAATGCTCAAAATTCTCCAAGCCGGCTTCAGTAATACGTGAACCGTGAACTTCCTGATGTTCAAGCTGGTTTTAGGAAAGGCAGAGGAACCAGAGATCAAATTGCCAACATTTGCTGGATCATGGAAATAGCAAGAGAGTTCCAGAAAAACATCTATTTCTGCTTTATTGACTATGCCAAAGCCTTTGACTGTGTGGATCACAAGAAACTGTGGAAAATTCTGAAAGAGATGGGAATACCAGACCACCTGACCTGTCTGTTGAGAAATCTGTATGCAAGCCTGGAAGCAACAGTTAGAACTGGACATGGAACAACAGACTGGTTCCAAATAGGAAAAGGAGTACATCAAGGCTGTATATTGTCACCCTGCTTATTAAACTTATATGTAGAGTACATCATGAGAAACGCTGGACTGGAGGAAACACAAGCTGGAATCAAGATTGTCGGGAGAAATATCAAGAACCTCAGATATGCAGATGACACCACCCTTATGACATAAAGTGAAGAGGAACTAAAAAGCCTCTTGATGAAAGTGAAAGAGGAGAGTGAGAAAGTTGGCTTAAAGCTCAACATTCAGAAAACGGAGATCATGGCATCCGGGCCCATCACTTCATGGGAAATAGATGGGGAAACAGTGGAAACAGTGTCAGACTTTATTTTTTTGGGCTCCAAAGTCACTGCAGATGGTGACTGCAGCCATGAAATTAACAGACACTTACTCCTTGGAAGAAAAGTTATGAGCAACCTAGATAGCATATTCAAAAGCAGAGACATTACTTAGCCGACTAAGGTCCATCTAGGCAAGACTATGGTTTTTCCTGTGGTCATGCATGGATCTGAGAGTTGGGCTGTGAAGAAGGCTGAGTGCTGAAGAATTGATGCTTTTGAATTGTGGTGTTGGAGAAGACTCTTGATAGTCCCTTGGCCTGCAAGGAGATCCAATCAGTCCATTCTGAAGGAGATCAGCCCTGGGATTTCTTTGGAAGGAATGGTGCTAAAGCTGAAACTCCAGTACTTTGGCCACCTCATGCGAAGAGCTGACTCTTTGGAAAAGACTCTGATGCTGGGAGGGAGTGGGGGCAGGAGGAGAAGGGAACCACAGAGGATGAGATGCCTGGATGGCATCACTAACTCAATGAATGTAAGTCTGAGTGAACTCCAGGAGTTCATGATGGACAGGGAGGCCTGGCGTGCTGCGATTCATGGGGTTGCAAAGAGTCGGACATGACTGAGCGACTGAACTGAACTGAACTGAGGTTTCCTTCACAGGTGTTCCCTAGAAGTGTAGGTTGGCTTAGGTTTATATTTGTGATGTATGTCAGGCCCCGGGGCAGCCTCCATTTTGGTACACAAATTAACTTTTTCACTATTAATTATAAAAGGAGCCAGTACTTTTGAGTGATTACTATTATATAGGTACATTTCTAAGCACTTCATATGTATTAACAACTTTAATACTCATATAAGTTAGTATCTATTCTTTTTCCAAAAATTATGTTTTAAGAGATTGAGAGGCAATGAGGCCAAATAATGTGCCCAAGATCACACAGCTAGTGATAGTGAAGACAATAATTAAGTTTGAGATTAATTTTCTTAACACTCATGCTCTCATTAGGGGCTCCCTTGGTTTAAGGTTTGAAACTATAGACTTTATAATTAGAAACATGTCATTTGAATGATAGCTCTAACAATTTAGTAGATGTAAGATCCTAAGCTAGTCATTTAACTTCTTCAAATTTGTTTCCTTATTTATGAAATGGAAGCAAGAAAAGCACTTGCCTCCCAGGTCAGCATTTAGCACAATACCTTTCAATTAGGAAATACTCAAATAATAATAACTAATGTCATTGCAACTGTATTATGATTATATATTTGTTCACAACTAGCAGAAATGCTAAATCAAACTGGCATACATGATAAAGGGAAATAGCTGGCTCATGTAGCTGAAAATCCAATGTAAGGTGGACTCCAGGCGAGGGTCAGATCATTGTGACCCAGGGTGCAGGATTTTTCCAACATATTGCTCTTCTGGACTAGCAGCTTTATCTAAAGGTTAGATTCCTTTATGTTCTCAGATAGTGGCAGAGAATGAAAGCACTTTTCATTTCTTTCTGGTTTAGAGTGAGAGTGTTTTTCCTTTAACTACCAAGCAAATTTTGGGGAAGGAAGTTCTGGGATTTACTCTGTTCGGTATAACTGTAGTCAAGAATCAAGTGAACAGGAGATTTGTTGTTGTTGTTCAATTGCTCAGGCATGTCTGACTCTTTGCCACCCCATGGAATGCAGCACACCAGGCTTCCCTGTCCTTCACTATCTCCCAAGAGTTTGCTCAAATGCATGTCCATTGAGTTGATATTGCCATCCAATCATCTCTTCCTCTGTTGTCCCCTTCTCCTCCTGCCTGCAATCTTTTCCAGAATCAGGCTCTTTTCCAATTGGTTGACTCATTCCATCAGGTGACCAAAGTATTGGAGCTTCAGCTTCAGCATCAGTCCTTCTGACGAATATTCAGGGTTGATTTCCTTTTAGGATTTACTGGTTTGATACCTTGCAGTCCAAGGGACCCTGAAGAGTCTTCTTCAGCACCACAGTTCAAACTCATCAGTTCCTTGGCACTCAGCTTTCTTTATGGTCCAGATTTCACATCTATACATGGCTACTGGAAAAACCATAGCTTTGACTAGATGGATTTTGTCAGTTAAGTGATGTATCTGCTTTTTAATATGCTAAGTTTGTCATAACATTTCTTCCAAAGAGCAAGCGTCTTTTAATTTTATTGCTACAGTCACAGTCCACAGTGATTTTGGAGCTCAGAAAAATAAAATATGTCACTGTTTCCGTTTTCTCCCCAACTGTGGCTCAGGCAGTAAAGAACCCACGTGCAATTTGGAGACTTGGGTTTGATCTCTGGGTTGGGAAGATCCTCTGTAGGAGGACATGACAACCCACTTAGTATTCTTGCCTGGAGAATCCCCATGGACAGAGGAGCCTGGCAGGCTGCAGTTCATGGGGTCACAAAGAATCAGACACAACTGAGTGACTAAGCACAGTACATATGCCATGAACTGATGGGACTGGCTATCATGATGTTAGGTTTTTGAATGTTGAGTTTTAAATTATCTTTTTCACTCACCTATTTCACCTTCATCAAGAAACTCTTTAGTTCCTCTTCACTTTCAGCCATTAGAGTGGTATATTGTACATATCTGAGGTTGTTGATATTTCTCCCAGCAGTCTTGACTCCAGGTTACGATTCATCTGGCCCAGCATTTTGTGTGTATGATGTACTCTGCATATAAGTTAAATAAGCTGGTGATAATAAACAGCTTTGACATCCTCCTTTCCCAATTTTGAACTAATCCACTGTGCCATGTCCACTTCTAACTGTTGCTTCTTGACCTTCATACAGATTTCTCAGGAGGCAGGTCGGGTGTCTGGTATTCCCATCTCTTTAAAACTGTTCCACACTTTGCCGTGATCCACATAGTCAAAGGCTTTTGCATAGTCAAGGAAGCAGAAGTAGATGTTCTTTCTGGAATTCTACTTTTTCTATGATCCAGTGGATATTGGCAATTTGATCTCTGGTTCCTCTGCCTTTTCTAAATTCAGCTTGTACCTCTGGAAGTTCTTGTACTTTTGAAGCCTAGATTGAAGAATTTTGTGCATTGCCTTGCTAGCATGTGAAATGAGTGCAATGGTGTAGTAAACTGAACATTCTTTGCCTTGCCTTTCTTTGGGATTGGAATGAAAACTGACCATTTCCAGTCCTGTGGCCACTGCTGAGTTTTACAAATTTGCTGACATATTAAGGGCAGCACTTTCACAGCATCATCTTTTAGGATTTGAAATAGCTCCACTGGAATTCCATCACTTCCACTAGCTTTGTTCATAGTCATTCTTCCTAAGGTTCACTTTACTTTACCTCCCTCCAGGATGTCTGGCTCTAAGTGAGTGATCACACCATCATGGTTATTTGGGTCATTACAATCTGTTTTGTACAGCTCTTCTGTGTGTTCTTGCCACCTCTTCTTAATATCTTCTGCTTCTGTTAGGTCCATACCATTTCTGTCCTTTATTGTGCCCATCTTTGCATGAAATCTTCCCTTGATATTTCTAATTTTCTTGAAGAGATCTCTAGTCTTTCCCATTCTATTGTTTTCCTCTTTTTTTTTTTTTTTTTTGCATTGATCACTGAGGAAAGCTTTCTTTTCTCTCCTTGCTATTCTTTGGAACTCTACATTCAGATGGGTATATCTTTCCTTTTCTCCTTTTCCTTTAGCTTCTCTTCTTTTCTCAGCTATTTATAAGGTCTTTCTCAACAACCATTTTGCCCTTTTGCATTTCTTGTTCTTGAGGATGGTTTTGATCCCTGCCTCCTGTACAATGCTATAAACCTCTGCCCATAGTTCTTCAGGAACTCTATCAGATCTAATCCTGTGAATCCATTTGTCACTTCTGCTGTATAATCATAAGGGATTTGATTTAGGTCATACCTGAATGATTGCCATGAGACAATTGCAAATATCTTGGCTACTGCCCATTGAGGAATGAAGAGTAGAGCAGTAGCTGGTGTATGATAATCATAGCTCTCCTAAGAAGTCAATGCCATCCACACCTTATGTTTTAGACACAGTGGAAAGTAGGATGATTCACCCAAGGAACCTCTGGATCCTACTGGGAGACAAGCAATGAGTTTTCACTAAATATTATGTAACGCCTTTATTGTGTTTGGATTTAATATAAATATCTATGTAACAGGCGTTGCTTGCTAATGTTTTTGTTTTGTACAACTGGATATTTGGAGCAAACCATTTGGGGTTGGGGGAGAGTAGAGTCATTTAGTTTCAAAATCCTACCTTTCAACCTAGATGTCCATCAGCAGATGAATGGATAAGAAAGCTGTGGTACATACACACAATGGAGTACTACTCAGCCATTAAAAAGAATACATTTGAATCAGTTCTAATGAGGTGGATGAAACTGGAGCCTATTATACAGAGTGAAGTAAGCCAGAAAGAAAAATACCGATACAGTATACTAATGCATGTATATGGAATTTAGAAAGATGGTAGCAATAACCCTGTATAAGAGACAGCAAAAGAGACACAGATGTATAGAACAGTCTTTTGGACTTTGTGGGAGAAGAAGGAGAGGGTGGGATGATTTGGAGGAATGGCATGGAAACATGTATAATATCATATAAGAAATGAATAGCCAGTCCAGGTTTGATACACGATCCTTGGGGCTGGTGCACTGGGATGACCCGGAGGGATCGTACAGGGAGGGAGGTGGGAGGGGGGTTAAAGATGGGGAACACGTATACACCCGTGACAGATTCATGTTGATGTGTGGCAGAACCAATACAATATTGTAAAGTAATTAGCTTCCAATTAAAATAAATAAATTTAAATTTTAAAAAAGTCCTACCTCTCAATCTTTTACCTTCTTTGGCACAGGCATACCAAAATCAGATGGAGTTTATAAAAATTTGTGTGGAATCTAGTTGTTTCACTTTTTAAAGTAAGTTTGATACCTGTTTGGTGAAGATCTCTTATTTATATTGTGATCTGTGAAAGTTATTTTTACCCTAGAGCTAGGTATGTGTTCCTGACAGAAGCCATTTTTTCTCCCTAAAGCCATGCCAAACTCTCTCTCTCTCTCTCATTTTTTTAATAGTCATCTACAGAGTTTGTATGAATTCATTCTTCCCTTTCTCACTGGATTCAGAAATGTTTCAATATTTGGGAAAGTATCTGTGGAATGAATTGTTAAATTTGCCTATCTTTTAGTGAATGCACAGTCATTTTGACTTTAACTATACTAAGATGGAATCACATCTTGAAACACTGAGAGTTTGTCCTCAAATTACTTAGATGAGCCAGATGCATAGGAAATATTCTTAATGTCAATTTGTTTTACTTAATGAGGTATATTTGGATCATATAAGATGATTGGTGAAATAGCATCCTAGTAAAAGTTAGAGGAAATTGCCTATTTACATGGTAAGTATCTGATAGTTATGTATGGATGTGAGAGTTGGACCATAAAGAAGGCTGAGCACCAAGAAATGATGCCTTCAAATTTGTGGTGCTGGAGAAGACTCTTGAGAGTCCCTTGGACTGCATGGAGATAAAACCAGTCAATCATAAAGGAAATAAATTCTGAATACTCATTGGAAGGACTGACACTGATGCTGAAACTCCAGTCCTTTGGCTACCTGATGCAAAGAGCCAACTAATTGGAAAAGACCCTGATGCTGGGAAAGTCTGAGGGCAGGAGACAAGGACAGCAGAGAATGAGATGGTTAGATAACATCACGGAAGCAATAGAAGTGGATTTGAGCAAACTCCAGGTAATAGTGAAGATAGGCAAGCCTGGAGTGCTGCAGTCCATGGGGTCACTTAACAACAAGGGTTCACTCTCAGCTACCCACCTCCCAGCAGATTGACTGGTATAATTGAGCTTCTTCTTCAAAAATTTGAAAAATTATCTTATAAGCAAAAGGCCTGATTTCAAATGTCTACCAATTCTACTTTTGTGATGTGACATTGCCTTGATTATCCTTGAAATTCAAATTGTCCATCTGTAATTAGAAGAAATTAATATCAAAATAAAACAAAATGTTCTCTCCTAAAACTAGAAATTTCATTTCTTAAATTTCAGCTTGAAATAATCAACTTAAGCCTCTCAAGAGAATATAGCAAATGAGTTCTATTGAATTTACAACAAAGCTACATAGCAACAGATTTTTTGTTCTGTGTTTGCAATCCATTAGGTAAAATGTTCATACTAAAAGTCTTTTACACTTCCCAGAAATAATACCTTGCTACAGTTTTGAAAGTTCAAAATATTCTAAATTTATTCTTTGTATGACAATCTTGCTTTAAAAATAAAATGCTTCACTCTTCTCTTGCTAATGTTAAATTCACACATCAAATTTTGTCATGGTTAAAAAAATCTATCTAATGAATATAAAATATGAGGTTCCCCCATTCTTGTCTTATCTCACATCCTTGTCAGAGCAGGTATTTATCTTTCCTTACTTCATTCAGCCAATACTTATTTAGAAACTACTGTGGGCTGGAATCAGGCTACAGGCTAGACAAGTTAAAAACTTCAATTTAGATGCTGTAATGTCTCCTGTGGGGCAGGCCTTTGCACTTACTAAACTGAAAATTGCCATTTGCTAATGTAAGACTGATTTAGAAGAGAAAATACTCTCATTTATATACCGAAGGTTTCCTATAAAAGGCAAGCTTAAAAATTGATTTCCATTGCACACACACACACTTAGACTAAAACATTTTACCAATGAAATCTACCTCCTGTTTCTCTATGCTTCAGTATGCAGAGGAGAAACTGTGCAGGCATGCAAGAGTGAAATTAGCTTCTATTTTTTTATCAGAGGAACTGAAGACAGACAGATTGAAATGCATCAGTTTCTACTAACCAGTAGATGGTGCTTTTAGTAATAAATTTATGAGGTTACTTGAATATCCTTTCTGTAGATTTTTTAAAATAAAACTAAACAGAAATGAGAGAAAGTAATATTTTGCCATGACATGAAACAATCTGTATTTATTGTTGTTTTTAACGTAAATCCTCACAAAACTCAGCACAGTTTTTTTTCAGTGTTCCTATCAGGTCTCTGTCAAAAAGTGAGAGATGAAATATCAAAGTAGCTAAAATTGATATGTCTTATAGCCTAGTAATTTATTCAAATGCTGAATGCTTACAAAATTGAAGTAATCTAAGTGACAGCATAACTCCAATTACAGATAAACTCACATGTACTGTTTTAACTCATGCTGACTTTGTAACATTTTTCTGTGTGTAGATAAAGTTTTTCAATATTAAAAATTAAAATTTTAAAAGCTCATATAGGAAAAATTGTCAGAAAGTTAAGATTTTTGATCTGTTAAACAATATTAGCATTTACTCTTGGCATGTTTTACTTGGCCTCTTTTTTAATTGTGGCCGTCCTTCATCTTATATCAACCTAAATATATTATGCTCTTCTAATATTGGCTACCACATTTCAAAGAAATAAATGGCATCTCAACTATGTCAAGGGACTCAGCGTCTTTGCTAAAATTGGATAGGGATGACTTCCAACAATGAGTAATGGTAAATTTTCAACTATTAAAAACATTCCATTTTCTTATATCTATTCTTTATATTTCATTTGAGTTTGGAGAAAATGTTTTGAAAATAATTTCTTAACAACTTTTGTATAAAATATATAGCAATGTTAATTACATTAATCATGTGTATTACATCCCTGGTACTTAGAACTGACAGTTTGTACATAGTTTCTATTATTCCCTATTTAACTGACCAAACTAGACATCTCTCTAAATTCAATATTAAGTATTTTTCTTTAATATATATAATTATGATATAGTTTTTGGCATTGCTAAAAATTAATATTAAAACACAAGTCAAAACACCAAAAATTAATATCAAAACACCATTTAAACTGTGCTTGAATTCACACAGTTCTTAGTAAACTGAATTATATATATGCTAGTAGGTTTCTATCAACCCCAGAGTCTCAAATATCACTACAGACATTTCATTCTGGAAGACAGATGCAGCACTATGGCTTTTTTGTTGTTTATTGGTGTCATACGTTAGCCTCACTTTCAGCTTAATAGAAAAATGTTGAAGTTTATAATTTGAAATGTGGAAAATGAGGAGTTAACTTCTGAAAGCACAGTTCAGTTCAGTTCAGTCACTCAGTTGTGTCCAGCTCTTTGCGACCCCATGGCAGCACACCAGGCTTCCCTGTCTATCACCAACTCCCACAGCTTGCTAGAACTCATGTCCACTGAGTCAGTGGTGCCATCCAACATCTCATCTTCTGCCGTCCCCCTCCCTTCCTGCCTTCAATCTTTCCCATCATCAAGGTCTTTTCCAATGAATCACTTCTTTGCATCAGGTGACCAAAGTATTGGAGCTTCAGCATTAGTCCTTCCAAAGAAATCCCAGGGTTGATCTCCTTCAGAATGGAAGGGTTGGATCTTCTTCCAAGGGACTCTCAAGAGTATTCTCCAACACCACAGTTCAAAAGCATCAATTCTTCAGTGCTCAGCTTTCTTTATGGTCCAACTCTCACATCCATACATGACTACTGGAAAAACCATAACTTTGACTAGACGGACCTTTGTTGACAAAGTAATGTCTCTGCTTTTTGTGTGTGTGTGTGCTGGATTCTTTTGTTTTTCTGTTTATTTATTTATGTTACTTTACAATATCATATTGGTTTTGCCATACATTGACTTGGATCCTCCACGGGTGTACATGTGTTCCCCATCCTGAAACTTCCTCCCAACTCCCTCCCCATCCCATCCCTCTGGGTCATCCCAGTGCACCAGCCCCGAGCACCCTGTATCATGTATCAAACCTGGACTAGTGATTCATTTCACATGTGATAATTTACTTGTTTAAATGCCATTTTCCCAAGTCATCCTGCTGTTGCCCTCTCCCACAGAGTCTAAAAGATTGTTCTATACATCTGTATAATGTCTGTGTAATGTCTCTACTTTTTAATGTTGTCTAGATTTGTCATAGCTTTTCTTTCAAGGAGCAAGCGTCTTTTAATTTTATGGCTGCAGTCACCGGCTGCAGTCACCATCTTCAGTGATTCTGGAGCCCAAGAAAATAAAGTTTGTCGTTGTTTCCCCATCCACTTACCATGAAGTGATGGGACTGGATGCCATGATCTCAGTTTTTTGAATGGTGAGTTTCAAGCCAGCTTTTTCACTCTCCTCTTTTACTTTCATGAAGAGGCTCTTTAGTTCTTCTTCACTTTCTGCCATAAGGGTGGTGTCCTCTGAATATCTGAGGTTATTGATATTTCTCCCAGCAATCTTGATTCCAGCATGTGCTTCATCCAGCCCGGCATTTCACATGATGTACTCTCCATATAAGTTAAATAAGCTAGGTGAAAATATATCGCCTTGACACACTCCTTTTTCAATTTGGAACCAGTCCGTTGTTCCACGTCCAGTTCCAAATGCTGCTTCTTGGCCTGCATACAGACTTTTCAGGAGGTAGATAAGGTTGTCTGCTATTCCCATCTCTTTGAGAATTTTCCACAGTTTGTTGCCATCCACCCAGTCAAAGGCTTTGGCATAGTCATTAAAGCCAAAATAGATGTTTTCCTGGAACTCTCTTACTTTTCTTATGATACAATGCATGTTGGCAATTTGATCTGTCTTTCTTAATGATAATTTTTGATCAGGCATCATAGGCATAAATATGAATTATTCAATGTGAACGTTTTGGAATAATGATGAAGAGTTACTTCTATGATATTTTCAAGGGTGTAACCTACTTCTGAAGAACAAGGATTAAGTAAGTTAGAATAACATCATATATACATGATGAGATGCTGTGCTACTCTTACCCAAAATCCACAATTTAAATCTAGTCTTAAGAAAATATCAGATAAACCTAAATTGAGGGACATTATACAAAATAATTTACTAGTATTCATCAAAATTGTCTGAATCATAAAGAAGAAGGAATCTTAAGAAATTATCAGAGGAGGAATCTAAGGAGAAGTGACACCTATGGGCAATGTAGGAGGTTGGAATGGACTAACATAGACATGAAAACTGGCAAGTTTCAAAGAATATCAGTCAGTCAGTTTAAAATACTGTATTAACATAATTTCCTAGCTTCTATCATTGTTCTGTGGTCTTATAAACTGTTAAAAATAGAAGAATCTAGGTGAAAGTATAAAGGCACTCTGTACTATTTTTTCAACTTCTAAGTTTGACATTATTTCAAAATAAAAAATAAATGAGCAGATGGGTGTATAAATAATCTGTGATGCTCAGAATTTAGAAGTCTATCAGATTTACTTTAGTTCTCAAGTGTCCTTACTTACAAATTGTTGTAATAGTGCAGCTTTAAATGAAACCTGGTAAAAAGAAATTACCTTAAGAAATTACCCTTTATAAAATTATAATTATCATTATGATATCAAAGAGAACAGTATATATGCCACATAAATAAATTGATACTGCCTGTTCCTTTACCCAAATTCGATTGACTATTCTGTTTCAAGCCAAAATGATATTAAGTAAGGAGTTTATTAGATTTCAGATCTGGCCCTTGAAAAGGGTAGTTATGTTTTCCAGGTGTCATTTTAAGCTAAAGGTAATGTGATCTACAGCAGCTGTATGGAAATTTTGGTTCTGAATTTGCTTTCCTATGGTGTTTCTAAGTTCATAAATGTATAGTTTGAGTTTCCTGAGTATCTCCACATGAGTTATATGTAACAATTTAACAACATCATTTATGCTAAATAACTTACCACATAAATATGCTTTGAATAAAATTATTAGAAATTTAAATGAAAATGTTGATTTGGAAAGGAAAATAATTATATAATTATAACAGTAATTAAATTACAATTAGCTATTTTACATATTGTAAACAAATAAAATCCTCCAGGTTTTTTTTTTTTTTTTTCAATATACTGCATGCAGGCAGTGGTTTTACATTTATCTATGTGGAGAAAAGAAATATATCACACATATTTATTAAAAGTCAAACAGAAAAAGATGGCCTTCTAGCTTCCTTCTAGTCCTCATATCATCAGTGGACTGTCTGAACTGACTTATGGCTTACTGACTCTCTGGAAACAATACATAGATAGCATTATATAACTTTGAGAATATCACTTGACAACAAAAAGAGAATATGTAAGAAAAGATTGTCTCTTTGGGATATGGGACAGTTTTACAAATATAAAAATATAGAAGATATTATATTAATAGTGAGATAACACAATTTACTATAGGCCTGTATAAAGGAGTTAATGAGAGTTCATGAGAATAAGGGCTTCCCTGGTGGCTTAGAGGTAAAGAATCTCCCCTGCAGTGCAGGAGACCCGGGTTCGAGCTGGGTCAGGAAAATCTCCTGGAGGAGGGCATGGCAGCCCACTCCAGTATTTTTGCCTGGAGAATCCCACTGACAGAGGAGCCTGGTGGATTACAGTCTATAGGATCGCAAAGAGTTGGACAGCACTGAAACAACTGTGCAGGCTTGCACACGGGAATAAAGTCAAAATGCTAGAAGAAAGCAGTCAACAATGCCTGAAAGGAAGACATCAAATAGCATAAAATAGTATACAAATATTTATTTTAATTTCTTCTAGAAAAATAGTGACCTAGAAGAAAATCTTTCTTTTTAACTAGCAGATGAATACCAAAATTGATTACTTTAATCATTTTTACATATTTTTTGATTAATTGTGAAATGGCAGAAAAATACAAAGATGACCATCACAGTGAAGGTTGTTTTTTTTTTTTTTAATTGTGTATTTTAGACTGCTAACTAGCTCTCTTTGTTGAGAACGTGTGGATTACAATGTACAAATTGTTTTACTTTTTCTTCGCTTCACATTTATCAGGAAAATTTTCTCAGCCTATAATAGGTTCTTAAATGTGATTCTAAACATTTATATAACACATTCCCTTGAATAGTTGAACAATGCTTTATTTATCTCCTATAATTTGGTTTCTTAAGTTTGGCTCCAATAATAAAAATAATAATATAATTATATTAGAAGTAGAGGTGAGATAAACATCTGTATTGCTTAATATTCACTAGTGTTGAACTATATTTTAAACTTAAAAGCAGAATTGTAAGCATGCACATTTAAATATTTCTTATATTTAATGTCATATTACTCCAGAAATAAAACAGAAATTTATATTTTCACTCCTGATATATGAGAATATTTGCTTTGCCAAAAGTCTGCCAACTTTGTATAGACATTAATATATATATATATATATATATATATATATATGGCACTTTGATTGTTAGAAACTAACATTTTACTGTTTCAACTTCCATTAAAAAGAAACTTACAATTGACATGAAACATTTTTTTAGATTATTTTTGCAACTGCCTATTTAAAACCTTAGTTGCCTTGTATCTAATCTTTACTGAGCACTTCCTATGTATCATTCTGCACAATACTTTCATGTGTGCACAATTATGTCCGACTCTGCAACCCCACAGACTGCTACCTTTCTCTGTCCACAAGATGTTTCCATCAAGAATACTGGAGTGCATTGCCATTTCCTCCTCCTGGGGATCTTTCCAACCCAAGGATCAAACCCACGTCTCTTGTGTCTCCTGCATTGGCAGGCAGATTCTTTACCACTGAGCCACCTGGGAAGCCCCAATAACCCTTTACATATTGTGTTATCTTCTTTAATCCTGTAACAACCACCTTGCTTTGGAGATGTTGTAAATTCCTATTTACAAATCAAATCAAAAGTTGAAGCGTAATCATTAAAGTGAAGGTGAAAGTCATTCAGTCCAGTCCAACTCTTTGCAACCCAATGGACTATACAGTCCATGGAATTCTTTAGGCCAGAATACTGGAATGGGTAACCTTTCCCTTCTCCAGGGGATCTTTCCAACCCAGGGATCGAACCCAGGTCTCCTGCATTGCAGGTGGATTCTTCACCAGCTGAGCCACAAGGGAAGCCCAAGAATACTGGAGTGGGTAGCCTATCCATTCTCCAGCGGATCTTCCCAACCCAGGAATCAAACCGGGGTCTCCTTCATTGTAAGCGGATTCTCTACCAATTGAGCTATAAAACTTGTCCCAAATTATAGATCAAGCAGTAAAAAATTCAGCTGCATTTCTTGATGTTTTTGTGTCAAAAAGAAGTTTCTCTAATCCTTGAGAAAGACAATTTTGGCTTATGAAACTGGCAGGAGGCTTTGGGTAGAAAAAGGATTTACTATTACCTTGCCCTCACAATTAAATCACTCTCAGAAATGTGAAATTAGAGGCTTAGAGTTAGAAAGAAGGTGGTCTAAAGTTTAGCCAAGCTAAAATAAATATTAAGGCTGTCTTGATAACTTAAATGACCTTTGATATTCAAAGAAATTAACTCTATTAGTCATAATTATCACAAATAATTTTCAGCAAATGTATTCCACTTTACAATTTAGTAAATTTTTGCAACACTAGCAATCTATATTTGTTATGGAAAAATGAGAAACAACTGAGTGGCAGGAAACCTAAATTTAGACTAATTATTTACATGTGTTATGTAAATCTGTTACCTACTTTTTCTAATCAACAGCGTATTTTAAAAATTGTTCTTCATAAGTAACAATACTTTAGAATATCATTCTAAATTTCTATTTGACACTCTGCAGTTTAAGCAAGCTTCTACTATTTCCTATAGATTGTTTGCAATGAAACAATAAAAATGTGTACAAACCATACACTACTCCAGAAAAAAACATATATCTTTGCACAATAATGCAAATGGCCCCTGACTTACAATATTTTGACTTTATGACAGTGCAAAAGTAATATGCATTCAGTAGAAACCGGATTTTGGATTTTGAATGTTCATCTTTTCCCAAGTTAGTGATATGCAGTATAAGGCCCTCTCACAGTACTGGGCAGTGACCTACAGGCAGCTCCCAGTCAGTCACATGGTACTGAGGTTGAGCAACTGATACACTTATCACCATTCTGGACCCAGACATCCATTCTGTTTTTCACTTTCAGTAGAGTGTATCAGTAAACTATATGAGATGTTTAACAGTTTATTATAAGATAGGGTTTGTGTTACAGGATTTTGTCCAATTGTAAATTAACGTAAGTATTTTGAGAACCTTCAAGGGGATAGGCTAAGTGATGCTGTTCTGTAGCTTTGTGTATTAAATGCTTTTTCAGTGTATGCTACTTTCAATTAAAGGTGGGATCACTGGACATAACCCAAAGGGTAAGTTGAGGAAGATCTGAAATAACATGTTGTTATTATTATTTTGCAGTGCATACTGTATTTTATAATACTTTGTTTTTAATCCTCTCAGGAGCCCAAGAGGAAGGTACAGTTTTCATCTCTGTACTTCAGACTAGAAAATTTAATCAAAGAGATGCTAACTTACTCCCCTATGGTCACAAAGCTAGTAAATGATCTTGCAGAAAAACTTTTAATTGGTAAATCTCCCAAACATAGAACATATAACATGTAGTGAGCAATATCTGATTAAAAAGAATATTATAATCTTATTTTTAGAAAACTGTTTTATATACATAAAAAACATTTATATGAGGCGATAAACCAAGATCTGAACAGTGTTTACCTCTATTTGATAGGATGAATTTATTTTCTTATTTTTGTTAGTTAGTATTTAAGCATGCATTGGACTGATAATACTGTGTTATTTTCCTTGTGTACTCACTAAGCTGTGTCTGACTCTTTTGTGACTCCATGGACTGTAATGTGCCAGACTCCTCTGTCCATGGGATTTCCCAGGCAAGATTATTAGAGTGGGTTGCCATTTCTTTCTCCAGGGAATCTTCCCAACCCAGGGATCAAACCTGCATCTCCTGCATTGGAGGGTGAATTCTTTACTACTGAGACACCAGGGAAGTCCAAGCAAAATGTACCTAGAATATGAGAAATACTATAATTGTAGAAACCTCTACTACAATTTTTTTTTTCAGTATTCAATCACTCAAGAAAACAAAATGAACACAAATTTAGAAATTAATCACTAAGTCATTTCTGACTCCCTGCAACCCCATGGACTGTAGCCCACTAGGCTCCTCTGTCCATGGAATTCTCCAGGCAAGAATACTGAAGTGGGTTGCCATTCCCTTCTCCAGGGAATCTTCCTCATCCAGGGATCAAACTCAGGTCCACCTCATCCAGGGATTGAACCTAAGCCACCAGGGAAGCCCCAAATTTTAGATGATTTGACTAAAAACAAATTTTCATATGCTTCAGATCAAGCTTACTTATTTATAGTTAAAATTTACATTAACTGACTATAAATAAGCTTGATCTAAAGCATGTGAAATTTTATTTCCTACAATCACCTGAAATGCCCATGTCTTCCAAAAATTACCTATTTGGCCCCAGAGGATACTATGTTACATTACCAACATTCAGAGATAGCAAAGGAAATTTGGTTTAAAATTGTAAATAGCTATTTCCACTGAAATAATTTGTTTTCAATTTATGTTATACTTTTGTAAAATAAATAACAAGCTTTCATTTTAAGAGGAGTATAATAATTCATTATTAATAAAAATCTTGATTTTGAGTGGAGCTAGCTTTCTAGGAAATTTAGATATTACTGGGTAGTAATTTGGGGAATTATTGAAGTTTAAGGGTATTTTTTTGTGTTCAAAGAGAAGTGTGTTGGCATTGTTTCAGAAAGAACAATGTCAATAGTATGTGATATAAACCAAGATGGAGGAAGACTGGGGTTAAATATACCACTCAGATGATAAGAATAGCAATAAATAAACAAGGGAGATGTTGTATGCTAAGTCTTTCAAGAGGATAAAAAGGAATATGGGACAAAAGAACATCAGGAAGGATGGTCAAGGATGCCAGGATGAAACAAAAAGTTATAGAGGGATATCACAGCAAGAGCTTCCAGGAAGCTGTTTAGTCTCTGATGGTGGATTTTGACTTAAAAAATCTGAAAATCCACCTCTATGATTTAGATTAGATTTTCTTAATGATGGAAATAAATGAAACAACCTACAGAGATGACACCTACTTATTCTATAAAATTAAGCATTCCAGTTTTACGTATGCATCTTTGTCTTTCTCAAGAGTTCTCCCCTTCACTTCTAGAACTCTAATCATTGACGATTCTTTGGTACTGACCCAATTGACCTTATTCTTGTGATTTCAACATCTCAAAATTAAAATTGGATAGTTCTGTTAAAAGGGCCACATCAAATCTTTATTTAAGTCTTTGAGTTATTCGAGTTGGTATCCGTTTAACTTCAGTTTTCAAGCTTATCAGATGATGGATTTCCATTTACTTAGGTAAGATTTTAGAAAGGACTTAAGGTTTAAGCAATATTATGAAAGTATATGTGTGTGTATATGTGTGTTTATGTGTGTATAGCTATGTGTGTGCTTTAAAAATCACATGGGTAATTATGCAGAGTAGATATAATATGAAGTAATAGGTTTTGTAAATCATAGAGAAATAGACAAAAATACTTGTATATTGTCTAACAAAAATATTTAAATTGAGAATATTTCTGTCTTTGAATTTTAGATTTTTAAGTTGAAGTACAAAGTGGATAATTGAAGCTGTGCATAGCAATCTAAAATTATCTGGTAATGCCCACAAAATAAAATCACATCTACATAATTGTGTTGATAACTTGTTGATAGGATTTAATAGTGGTTTTTTTCACTAATTGAAACAATCACAATCCAAAAGAGGTGGAAATACATCGTGAATAAGCAGGTTAGTTTCACATCATTAGGAAGTTTTAAATGATATCCAATTAACTCTTAGGAATTATGTACTTTTGTGGAATAGAATACACTACTGAGAAATAAATGGGAGAAATTCATATTAATGACAAGGATATGTGGGCAGTGAAATGAATTGAAGTCAAACAACCTTTAAAAGATGCATCACTTGTTTCAGTAGCTTGGGTGTCCAAGGTGGGGCTTTGAGGTATGTGTGGAGATATGGGAATTCACCAACACTCTCACAGTGAGGGATGATAAAAAAGAAAAATGTAATGTACTTGCTGGTCATTTGTGGAATATACAGAGGAAAAAAAAAATCAGAGTTCATTGTCCCTTGCATGGATTACCTCATATTCATTCAGAAGGGCCAGGGTAAGAGTAGAACAAAATTTGCTTACATTTCTCCAGACAACTCAATATTTTGTTAGACTGTTTCAATCTTTAGTCATCACATCCTCTATCAAATTCAGAGTTCTCAATAGTCTTGTACCTTTGGGAATTTGTTAAATTCTGTGTCTGATGTCACCTTGCAATCGAAAGCTCATCTTCCCTTCCTAAGTGTTTCTTTATTCATGTTCACTCTTTCCAGTGACTTTACATTGGTGGTTCATTATGACCTAACAAATAAACCTCACATTTGTCTTGATTTACTTAACCAGTACGTAATATACACAGTCTTTGATACATGTCATCTACTGAGCTAAACACTTTTATTAGACTGTTAAATAAACTTATGAGGGAGACAGGTATAGTATAATTACCTACACTCTCAGGATAAGCAAGCTGAGGGCTTGAAACTTGCCTGATTTTTCAAAGTCAGTAAGTAGAATTCAATCCCAATCTCCAGAGATTATGCTCTTAACTTGGGTACTTTGTTAAACATTCATCCCTCAGGTACCCTCAATTAAGTAATTCATTCTGAGCCCCAGATTTCATCTATAATTTTCCTTGTAGCCAGCATAAAGTGGGAGAGGTTTAATAAATCAAATATAATATATAGATAACATTTTTTAAAAGGCCAAGGCTTTTAAAATTCATCAAACTTCTTGCACCTTAATTTGTTAATCTTGGGCACAAATCTTGGGTAAGATTTATTCACCTTGTTTTATAGTTACATTTGAATTCAACTCAATTTTTGCAGAACAAACAAACAAAACCTTAGTACTCTCAAATAATTTGGGGATATTTATGACAATATTTGCAATCTTACATTGAATAATGAGAAGCAAACTTTGAAGTCAAAGGCTTAAATTCATACTGAAAATAAATAGCATTAATTATTAGAGATATTTGAAATATATTATTACATTCTTCCCTTAAGAACAGGAGTATTTTTGTTAAACACAGGCTCAACACAATCTAAGTAAATATATATATTTATATATATAAATTAAAAAATATATATGTATAATGCACACACTGCCATGATCATTATTCCCAATGTTTCAATGTTTATTGTCATTAAAAAATTAATTAATCATGGAAGTCTGGTACAATATTGACATATTGATTGTACATCCGATCCCTTTCCTGTAGCAGCTACTGGGCTCTTAGATCAAGAGAAACCTTTGCTACCACATCAGACATTAGTCTTGTGACAGATGTTCTGTGTTCGATTGAAGGAGCACAGAGGAAAATAACAGTCTCTCCATGCTTGTGAGACCACAGTTGAAAATGAGCAGTTGTCCCCTTCCAGACAACGGCTGTCAAACTCATAGAACCTTGACATAATTTGCAGACTGCCCTGCACTAGAATGAAGCCTACATGTTACTTGAGGCTGGCAGGCTCCACATTACTGAAGCACAAGAAGAGTCTGTTTTCCTTTTCTAAAATTCAACTGTACAACCAATGGTAAACAATGTCTCAAAGGCTTTGCTCACTTTCTTTATTTTTTAAATTTTTGTATGTATTAATGCATGTAATTTTTTTATGGAAAAATTTTAAAAATAGATAATGGCAAAATGGAAGTCACTAATAATCCTTTCTAATAGCCAGAACCATTGCTTAGATGATATTTATCCTTCCTATAAGCTCACAAATGTGTGTGTAAATGAACACACACATACAAAAACACATTTACATACATATATTTACACATACACATACACATTTTTAGGTATTAAAAAATATATGAGCTTGGCATACATAGTTTTATAATTTCCTTTTCCACTTAATATTATTTAACAAAAATGTTTCCATGTTCATAAATATACCTCTGTTGACTTAAAAAATAGTCACAACCAAAAAGTTGAGAGCTATGTTTTATGGGCTTTCCTGGTGCTCAAACAGTAAAGAATCTGCCTGCAATGTGGGAGACCAGAGTTCAACCCCTGGGTTGAGAAGATCCCCTGGAGAAGGAAGGACTTCAAGCTCAGGAGACAGCATCTCAAGTAACCGTGTTTTGTGGATCATAATTGCCCATCTGTGACCTACACTGCTATTTTAACATTGGCAGAAGGTTCCATGATATGGATGTGGCATGGATTATTTAAGCCTTTTGCTCTGAAGGGGTCTGTGCTTTCAGGTTTCTCTTATAAAGTTCTTGTACTGCCAAGGATTCCACTGCAGTTATGCCTATTAGTGTTGTGACTAGGGTCCCTGAGGGCTAGATTTCCTACCAGTTAATAACTCCCCAGCCTGATAGAACTTCCAGGGCTTCTTCCCAACCAGAGGGCCCCTGTGAACTGTGGAATTCCTCCACTATATTGTCTCAGGTGTGTCCTCAGCAGGGTTAATTACAAGATAGCATTTAAGGCAATGGCACCCCACTCCAGTACTCTTGCCTGGAAAATCCCATGGACGGAGGAGCCTGGAAGGCTGCAGTCCATGGGGTTGCTGAGGGTCGGACATGACTGAGCGACTTTACTTTCACTTTTCACTTTCGTGCATTGGAGAAGGAAATGGCAACCCACTCCAGTGTTCTTGCCTGGAGAATCCCAGGGACGGGGGAGCCTGGTGGGCTGCCGTCTATGGAGTCGCACAGAATTGGACACAACTGAAGTGACTTAGCAGCAGCAGCATACCTTAAGATGTTACACAAAATTTTCAACATTTGATTTCTTTATAAAACTTGGAAGATCACTGAAGTTTTCACATTTACTAAGTCCAAAGAAAAGGAAAGAGGGAGTCAGATTTTGTCATTTCACCCCTCCTTAAAGACATGTCCAGCTGATTTTTCAGGACATGTTGCTATTGTTCAGTTCAGTTCAGTTCAGTTCAGTTCAGTTCAGTTCAGTCCAGTCGCTCAGTCGTGTCCGACTCTTTGCGACTCCATGAATCGCAGCACGCCAGGCCTCCCTGTCCATCACCAACTCCGGGAGTTCACTCAGACTCACATCCATCGAGTCAGTGATGCCATCCAGCCATCTCATCCTCTGTTGTCCTCTTCTCCTCCTGCCCCCAATCCCTCCCAGCATCAGAGTCTTGTAATGTCTTTTAAAAGTGTGTTTTTTGAACTGTATTCCAGTTTCTTCCTCTCTGAATTCGAAACAGGAAAGAATAATCATTAATGGGTTTATTTTTGCCCTATTATTATTGAAATTTGGGCCTTTGTTTTCTTGTGCCTTATGTATATTTTTGCTTGTTTTTGCAATTATTAATGCCAGAAGATTCAGAATTTAAAGTTAAATCCTTTTTGTAATTTTACATTTATTGTTAGGTATTTATTTATTTTTTGAGTCAAAACTTGTACATTCTACTTAGCTTTAGGATGTCCTTGACATAGATCCCAAACTCTGGAATAAAGCATAATATGAAAGTCTACTACAGAAGGTAGTAATTTGGACTTGTTGACTGACAGAACTGCACAATCTTTTCAGTGAACTTTGTAAGAATTGAAGCCTGGTAGATAACCTCTCAGGTAACTCTGAAGGACTTCATTGAAGACGAAAGGAAGGAGCTAGGATACTTAGGAGTTTTTGCAATAACAGTTGGTAAAGAATTCACCTGCAATGCAGGAGATGCAGGTTTGGTCCACAGGTTGGGAAGATCTCCTGTAGAAGGAAATAGCAACATCCCAGTTGCACTAGTGGTAAAGAACCCACCTATGAACGCAGGAGATGTAAGAGATGGCGTTTTCAATCCCTGGGTCAGAAAGATCCCCTGGAGAAGGGCATGGCAATTCACTTCAGTATTCTTGTCTTGAGAATCCTATGGTCAGAGGCGTCTGGTGGATTATAGGCCATAGGGTCCCACAGAGTCAGACACGACTGAAGCAACTTAGCACAGCACACACCAGTATTCTTGCCTGGGAAATCTCATGGACAGAGGAGCCTGGTCGGCTACAGTCCATGGGGTTGCAAAAGAGTCAGACACCACTTAGTGACTTAAGCTGTCACCACAGAACATCAAAAGACTACTGTTAATTAAAGAAAATAAGGCATCTCAAGTTAATGAATTTATTACTTTTTATGCATGAAAAGATGCAAAGTTCTGAGCCCACTGAAATCATTCCTTTGATATGCAGCATCCTCCACTTGGGTAGACTTTATTTCCTACAGAAGAACTCAAAGATATTGTAATATACATTCCGTAAGGGGGAGTGCTGTATCACTGCACTATTGTTTCTTGACTGTTCCTCCTTCATTTCTGTATTCCTTCCCTTTCCTGACAAGTAACTAGTTAAATCTGCCATTTGGAACTCAAGGAAGGTCAAGGAGGGTGAATGAAGCATAGTTCCTACAAATAAGAAATGGGCGGAGAGGTGAGGAGGGACACAGACAGAATTTGAATCTGGAAGGGCCCATTTCAAATGTGTACTGCATTTTGTTAATAATATAAGAAACTTCCCATTTAACATCAAATATTTCATTATAAACATTCATGCTTTTTAAACTTTTTTTTCCAATACAGAAGCAAGTAACATGCTAAAGTATGTATTTGTATACTTGTGTTAGAAGTGGTATATATGTGTATACATATATTATTGAATCATTAAATTTTAAAAATAAGTGCAAATTATAAACATCATAACATATATGGAAAAAAGGTATATCATTGATAAATGAAATCTGAGGTTGAGATACTTGGTGGATAGATAAAACAAGGACAATTAAGAAGCAAAAAGTAACTGGTAATTCATATTTCAGAGAAAATTTCAAGCTGATCTCTAACCCATTTATATTTTATTTTATACAATTTAACTACCCAATGTAGACTACAAAAATATATAAAAGCAGAATATAGCTACTATTTTAGAAACTGGATAAAATGACAGATAATTTGTAATCTTCCTTTTTAAGTGATTAAAGAATATTAGAGCTTTCATCTCCTCAGTTGCAATTCACTGTTTGGCATCTGACTTTTCTCTTCTATTTCATTATTTTATAACCTAATTGAAGAATCAAAAAAATTGGAAAGCAGGTCACATGTATTGAACCATTCTCCAAATATAGTTGTTTCTCATATTTTCAACTTGGATAGGTAACTGCATCACAGAAAATTGCATTAAAATGATCTCTAATTGGCCTTCGATTAGCTGCTTTGAGAAGACAAGAAAAGAGATAGTAAGAATTTTCAGCTGCAAAAGCTGAATAGTAATTTGAATACTAGCGTTGTCATATTTGCATATAATTTTGGGACATATCTTCTCCCAAGGCCTCAGGTGCAACTTAATGGAAACTATCTTAAGGTTTTGCAACAGGAGACCCATCAGCAATATCTGAAAGCTATGGTAAATTGCAATAGCACTATTGCAAGAAGGTTACACACCATCCTGATGTGGGTTATTGTCCCTGCAGTTGTCTTTGATGAGTGACATGACAGATGCTGCAGGATGCAAAAGGGCACAGAACCTGATTTCTGTTTTTAATTAATAAATTACAAAGCAATACATATTATAATTCTTTCTGAAAAATTATAACTTTGGGTTGAATAAACAAATTATTATTCAGCAAGGTAAAGTATAATATGCATCCTTTATGAAAAGGTAGAGATGTAGACACATGGTTATAACACATAAGCATAAGGAAAATACAGATTTCAAATGATGTGATCCATTCTGTATACACAAATATGCACATACTTTTATTTTGCCTTATTTAAATTTTCAGAATAAAATATATTGAAACAGCAGTAATGATTTCATATATTTTTTGGAAGCTTAGAGTGTACTGGGTTGTTATTTTATTATGAGAACATAGAGATAATTCTGTCATACTATTTAAGCATATCACTGCACAACTTTCAGAAAATACAACATCAATCTTTTTTTACTTTAAAATTTTAGAGTATCATATGAAAACGTCATCTGCCAACTTTTAGTGTTATGCACCGAGCTCGTATCTCCGAACCGACCGAGAGAGCAAGTCCACGACAGTAATGCAAAGGCAAGAAGGGAGTTTATTTCTAGTGCGCTAGGGCCCAAGTCTCTTCCAGCACAGTGGAATCCGACAAGAGCCCCGAACAAAGGAGTATGGCGGCTTATATACAGGCAGTTCTTTGTCTCAGTTACAGGAGTAGCTGGCGTTACATGATTGGCCAGGCAGGATGAGCACATGTCCTGTCTTTTTTTGGTAAACATGACTCAGGTCCTAGAGCCCATTGTTTGGTCCCTAACATTAGTAGTATAACAAAGCAATGATTTTAAGAGCTCAGCAATAACATATGGCTATGCAATGAAAATTTTAAAACATGCACAGACTTTTAGAACTATGTTTGTTGAATATTAAATACCTGAAATTGCTAGTGGCTAAAGCACTTCATTTAGCACAATGTATACAAACTGCGAAACTATTTTCAGGCACCAGTTTTAATAAATGAAGTGCAAAGTTGAGGAAGAAGTTTACTAAAAAATATTTTGTTTTAAAATCATTTATTTTGGAACTACCCATATTGAGTCTTTGTAAGACATATGAAGTTAGACGAAAGAGTAAGTCTCACTCAGAATTTAAATTAAGTTCAAGCATGCTTTTAAACATATTCTGGAGAATAAAGAACAAAAATATTGTTTATAATTCAATTTCTGTAGTATATATGTAGGATTTGAATTTATAATATTAAAAAAATAAGAAATTTAACAAGAGGTAAATAAAATAGCCTAATTCATATGTTAGTCAATGAAGAAAACTAGACAATTGATGTTGTATCAGTGCTGAATTAACTAGTTCTGAGTATAAAGCAATAATTAAAATCTCAAACAACTGAATTTTATGTGCATTGTTTCAACCTCAGTTTATATGGTCCAATGTTCTCAGAAATTGATGTACATTAGCAATGTTCCTTCTTTTCATACATATGCATGATGATGCTCCACATATGAAGAATTAATCCATAATGAATGAATAAAATAATTGGCTAATTTACACAGCATATTTATTTGCATTTACACAGGGATGTTAGAAGACATGTTTTAACAAAACTTGGTATGCCATCTTAAGGAGATTTGGAATTAGAAAGGTATTCATCTAAGGTCAGTTCAGTTCAGTTCAGTCGTTCAGTCGTGTCCGACTCTTTGAGACCCTATGAATCGCAGCATGCCAGGCCTCCCTGTCCATCACCAACTTCCGGAGTTCACTCAGACTCATGTCCATCGAGTCAGTAATGCCATCCAGCCATCTCATCCTCTGTCATCCCCTTCTCCTCCTGCCCCAATCCCTCCCAGCATCAGAGTCTTTTCCAATGAGTCAACTCTTCGCATGAGGCGGCCAAAGTACTGGAGTTTCAGCTTTAGCATCATTCCCTCCAAAGAAATCCCAGGGCTGATCTCCTTCAGAATGGACTGGTTGGATCTCCTTGCAGTCCAAGGGACTCTCAAGAGTCTTCTCCAACACCACAGTTCAAAAGCATCAATTCTTCGGTGCTCAGCCTTCTTCACAGTCCAACTCTCACATCCATACATGACCACTGGAAGTATTACCATCGAATTCACTTCACAATATGGCCCTACTTATAATTTTAGCTTCTTTTTCTTCTTGCTTTCCCTACAGTGACAGGATTTTCAAAATGCACCAGCTATACTCAATTATTTACATTTCTTCAAATTTGTGTTCTTCCATGTTCTGTCTGTTTCCCAAAACATCTCTGAGCCCTGATTTTCCAGTGATCATTCAGCCTGGGCATCTTCCTATTTCAGTGTAAGACACACCTCATGTGGGAATGCATTATTGCTGGGTTACCTGCTCTTTTTCTGCTATCATAGCCCATAGATAGCTTTATATTCTAATCTATTGAATAAGGTAGAAAAGGTGCCCTATTCAGAGTGTGCAATATAAAGAAATTAAACAGATTCATAGATAAGGAGAACAAATAGGCGGTTGCTGGAGAGGGCTATAATCAACAATATTGTATGGCTTAAAAAAAGGTTAACAATTTTTAATTTGTAATCAGTGTATGAAAGCTTTACTATATATTTAAGTTAAATTTTTCCTTCTCTCACCTAGAAGGTGCTCTGTAAACCATTTAGTCTAAGATCTATGAAATTTATTTGAATCTGGGCAATTTTTACTCCGTTAATACCACACTATTTTCACCTTTCTAATTTTATTTTTCTCTGTAAGATAACCATATAATTGGGATATTTATGCTTTTTATCCTCTAAACTTAAATTTTCTTTTGTTTTCTAAATCACTTTACTCTCACCATCTTTTGTGAAATTTATCTCAATGTGATCATTCATCTCACAAATTCATTTTTTTAACTATTTTCATTCCACATTTTATCTCTCCCACTGTCTTCTTCATTTCATTCATATCTAACTTGGTAATACTTTCCTTCTTTTAGTTAAATATATTTATTATGCTTACTTTAAATTATTTTTTCTTGGTTTCAATAATTGCTCTTAGAGGATATGTATTGTCCAATTTCTATTTTTCTTTTGAAGTATTCCTCTTTTTCCATATCTTGTATTTTGGCTTGTGAGTTACTATTGTCCTGGAGACAGCAATGTTTCTCTTTTCGTCATGTGTATGGGGAAATGGCTGATGACCCACTTTGTTCATTCTGTATAAAAATATTTAATGTAAATATTTTTTATTAAGGAAAAACAAATTTTAATATATTCTGGGTGTTTATATTTTGGTAGCTTTAATTTTCTGAACTGGTAGATGTTTTCATAACAATATCTACTAAAAATATCAAAGTACCAGGCCTTATTCTTAAGATTTAATTTAGAATGACAACTAGGATTTTAGTTAATGGCAGCAGTCACACAATTGACTAGTGCTGACAAAATTAGAAAATTATTTTTTCAAAACACAAAAATTATGGAGCTAGACTGTTGGGGCTTATACAAGCTACAAAAATATAAAAAATGGTCTTTGTTACTTCTATGTTCTTATTCCAATTTAGCTGTTGACTTTCATCCATAATATATAAAATAGAGTCTATCCTTCTATCAATCAAAATGAATTTTGATATTCCACATAAAAATCATGGGGTAGGGCAAATGATAAAGAGGAAAGTGAAATGCCAAGAGAGTTTGTATATTATACAAACTTTCCTTGAAGCCTTGCCAAATATTTTTCTATTACATTGCCCTTTAGGTAAATTTGAATCACAAAAGAAACTTGGAATAAAAGAGCAAGAATGCATGCTTTCTTCTATCATAAGTAATAATAATAAATAAATAAATGAGGATTCTGCAGACTCCATACAGATTACCTTATTGGATTGTTATATAAACTTCATGAACTAAGTATGTAGCAGGTAAATTAGTGCTTTGGATTTTTGAGTGTTGGACTATTATTTTTTCCCGTTGTCTTCTAATTTTACAGAGAACAGCATTAGGAAGCATACTTTAAAAATTAAACTTTTCATTGTGTATGGGGCCAGGAAACAAGATTAGAAGCAGAAGAAACTAATTTACCAGGAGCCATGGAGGAGCTCTGATTTTGCTTTTGA
Organism: Budorcas taxicolor; assembly: GCF_023091745.1. Classification (NCBI taxonomy): domain Eukaryota; kingdom Metazoa; phylum Chordata; class Mammalia; order Artiodactyla; family Bovidae; genus Budorcas; species Budorcas taxicolor. The sequence goes on from NC_068920.1 coordinate 118,296,864, forward strand.
AAAGCAAACGTGAGAGAAGCTGAATAGCACACGATGACTAATGCAATGTGCTATGTTGGATGGGACCCTGGAACAGAAAAAGGACATGGGTTGAAAATTAAGAAAGTTTAAATAAAGTATGAACTTTAGTTAATACTAATGTATCAATATTAATCTATTAATAGTAACCAATTTACTACACTAGTATAAGAAGTTAGTAATAGAGAAAATTGGGTGCAGGTTATATGGAAACTTTCATTACTATCTTCAGTTCAGTTCAATCTTAGTGTTTTATAAATGTAAAACTACTGAAAAATAAATAAAAAGATATTTTTATTATAAAAATAACATAATGAAAAGATACATAATAAAAATAAACTGTTCTTTTAAATAAAAGGAAAAATAAATTCAAAATTTTAAAAAATCATACAACTAAATTCCTTTATACTTACATAAGTGTGTCTTATTACTTCCACTGATATCAACTTATGTGTTTGCCAGTAAAGATCAAAAGCTTAAAAGCAGTATAACACTATTCACATATAAATATTTAACAGAGCTTCTGTGTGCTTTAAAATTTCAGAATGAGAAAATTTGGGGAAAAGAAGAAAATAAACCTGTATTAAGAGTCCCTTATATTTTAACATGATCTCTACATTTTTCTATTTATCATAATATATCTTAGCTACTTTTGTTACTCACTGACTTATTTGAATGATATAATAAATATTTAACTCTAATAGATTATTTCTTAAAAACACATTCTTAGTTATTAACAGAATTGTAAGCTAAATCCAGATCTCATGTAAGTCCAGTATACTTTCAGAATTTACCACATTTTGTCAAGAGGAAAATTTTTATTAAAAAATTTTGCACAAAAAAAAAATTTCACACAATGAATACACTGTGAGCTTGTGTACTTAATTCCTTTTGTTTTCATATTATCATGGGATTCTATTGGAAAATATGACATTTTGGAGAAATAGTAACAAAATGTAAATCAGGAGGGAAAAACATCAAAGAAGAAATGGAAGAATTTTCACTATATATACTAAAAATGAAACTCAAATAAGAAAAAGTTATTATGACCAAAAGTATTAATAATAAGAGGTAACATTTTTGAGAACTTAAGGTGTGCCATATGCAAACATATGCAAGACCAGAAGGAGAATTTTAAAATGTATGATTCATTAGATATACCATGTACCAAGCACGGTGACCCATATTTCAACCTATTAAAAGAAAAAACAGGGAAATGGGTGAATGGATAAAACGGAACTTTTTTTTTTTTTTGAAATCTATATAATGGAAAATCAGGAAACCACTAAGGTGATAATATAGGTATCTCAGTTCAGTTCAGTTCAGTTCAGTCCAGTCACTCAGTCGTGTCCGACTCTTTGCGACCCCATGAATCACAGCACGCCAGGCTTCCCTATCCATCACCAACTCCCAGAGTTCACAGAGTCGCGTCCATTGAGTCAGTGATGCCATCCAGCCATCTCATCCTCAGTCGTCCCCTTCTCCTCCTGCCCCCAATCCCTCCCAGCATCAAAGTCTTCTCCAATGAGTCAACTCTTCGCGTGAGGTGGCCAAAGTACTAAAGTTTCAGCTTTAGCATCATTCCTTCCGAAGAAATCCCCGGGTATCTATTAACATAAAAATGACAACATTATTACTGACACTCTTGGTCAAGATATAAATAAAACATAAAAAAAAGAATAAGAGAAGTAATAAGAGAATGAATCAGTTCAGTTCAGTTCAGTTCAGTTTAGTCGCTCAGTCATGTCTGACTCTTTGCGACCCCATGAATTGCAGCACGCCAGGCCTCCCTGTCCATCACCAACTCCAGGAGTTCACTCAAACTCACGTCCATCGAGTCAGTGATGCCATCCAGCCATCTCATCCTCTGTCGTCCCCTTCTCCTCCTGCCCCCAATCCCTCCCAGCATCAGAGTCTTTTCCAATGAGTCAACTCTTCACATGAGGTGGCCAAAATACTGGAGTTTCAGCTTTAGCATCATTCCCTCCAAAGAAATCCCAGGGCTGATCTCCTTCAGAATGGACTGGTTGGATCTCCTTGCAGTCCAAGGGACTCTCAAGAGTCTTCTCCAACACCACAGTTCAAAAGCATCAATTCACAGTCCAACTGTCACATCCATACATGACCACTGGAAAAACCATAGCCTTGACTAGATGGGCCTTTGTTGGCAAAGTAATGTCTCTGCTTTTCAACATGCTATCTAGGTTGGTCAAAACTTTCCTTCCAAGGAGTAAGCGTTTTTTAATTTCATGGCTGCAGTCACCATCTGCAGTGATTTTGAAGCCCAAAAAAGTAAAGTCTGACACTGTTTCTCCTTTTTCCACATCTATTTGCGATGAAGTGATGGGACTGGATGCCATGATCTTGGTTTTCTGAATATTGAGATTTAAGCCAATTTTTTCACTCTCCTCTTTCACTTTCAAGAGGCTTTTTAGTTCCTCTTCACTTTCTGCCATAAGGATGGTGTCATCTGCATATGAGGTAGTTGTGCAAAACATTGTGATTGATCTTTCAAATGCTTATTGATAGACATTCACTCTCATTTTGGACATACGGAAGGAATATTACTTAATCACCTTTAATTAGTCAAGGTGATTTGACCAACTGTGAGTAATGTACTATTGCCGAAGCATTTAATTGCTCATGTGAGTGCCTGCAGCACTAACCTCTTCCCCTACCACGGTGATGGTTTAATGGCTAAGTCATGTCCAACTCTTGTGACCTTGTGGAATACATAGCCCGCCAGGCTCCTCTGTCCATTGGATTTTCCCTGCAAGAATACTGGAGTGGGTTGCTGTTTCCTTCTCCAGGGGAATCTTACGACCCTGGGATCAAACCTGCATCTCCTGCATTGCAGGCGGGTTCTTTACTGACTGAGCCATCAGGGAAGCCCTCGGTGAACTCTGAAATTTCATGATGAGATGGAGGTGTCATAAGACTATGGAACTTCAGATGTCTTAGGGGTCCCCAAGTGGCTAAGGAAAGCAAACTCTTTCACTGAACAGAGTTGAGTATAAATGTGAGGAAAAAACAAACCTTTGTTTTTTCAGCCCATGCAAATTTGATTTTGTTACTGCTTCATAATCTGGACAATCTACATAATCAATGTGTATATACTGCTGACATTATATCAGATATGTGTATTTATTTGTGTGTGTATATCAGAAACATTCAATTTTTCCTTTTTCCTGAATGCTAGTCTTTTATGTTATTTTTATTGGCATCGTCTGTTTTCTTGTTTTGTTTTGGTTTTTTTTTTTGGTGCATTTTCTCTTTCAGATAGCATACACTAAATGTGGAAGAGCAAACAATTATTCAGTTAGTAAATAGTGGCTTGTTTGGAAGGAAATGAGGAGGAAATGACCTTTGAATATTAATTTTCCTCTCATATGAAGAGACATAATGAATATCAGTTTATCAAATATAGGTAACTTTGATTCTTTATTATAGTAAAAAATTAGAATTTACCTAATATTCAGAAAATTAAGACTGCACTTGGCAAAACATGTTCACATAAATTAAATATTTTAACTTAGCATTTAGAAGAATGATTAGAGTAAGTAATGTTAGAAAAGAGAAGGGTTAATAAATGCTGTCTTTTTCTGTTTGACAAGATGTTAGAGTAACAAAAGCAGATATAAAACTTAAAGACAGTCTTATATATGCTTTCTGAACCTAAATACATGGAATTTATCTTTTGAGTGGGCAGGAGAGTACACATTAATGGATACCAGTGAGACACTTTTCTTGTGCTACTTGTAACAAGACTCAAGTGTGACCTGAATGGCTCCCTAGTGCTTGGATTTATATTCTTCTCAGAGGCATCGGATATTGTATTTCACTACAAAGAGCTAAAAACATTGCAATCATTATTTATAAATCTTTTAGAAAAATGTATTTTCTTAGCAGCAACTATAGCAACAGGGAACTCAAAATGACACTAGAAAAGAATTGAGCTCAGTTGCAGTGGGTAATGCACACAAGATTTATATTTTAACATCATCTATATTTTAAAACTGGAAAAATCAAAATAAGCATTCACTATATACAATTATTTTCTGTATTTAATCACTCAGCTCCATCTAAGTAACATTTCAAGATTGCAATTAAAGTACACTTATATGTCATGAAAAATTTATAGACATAAAATAACTGTAGGTGATAAAAATCATCTTATTTTTAGAATATAGTCAACTTTATATATTTTTAATAATACTAGCATTTCTAGCCATAGTATAGTTATACTATAAACCATACTTATATTACTGTCACTTGTTACAAATTTAGCCAACTGTTTATAGAACTGAAAATATCATCATTTTTTCTGTTTAATTTAAAGCAAATGTGATTTATTTTATATATTATTTTAAGAACATATCTTGAGTATCTTCTTATATGAGATATAAAACTAGCTTATTTCTCAGTAATTGTTTGTTCCCTATAAGAAGGTAAAAACTTTTTCCCTAAATAAAGAACTTACCTTCTTTTAATCAAAAAGCTTTCTGCTACTTATAATTTTTCCTATTAAAACATATATTTTCCCTTAAACTATAAAAGAGATACGAGGTTGTATGTTGATCAGTACTTTACATTCTGTGTTGAAAGTTTCAGCAAATTCCTCTTTTCTGATAATATTGATAGAATAACAAATTCAATTATATGAGTTTACCATCATTAGATTAATTTACTAAGGCTACCATAACAAATACCACAGATTGGGTGACTTAAACCAAAGAAATTTATTTTCTAAGAGTTCTGGATGCTAGAAGTTCAAGATCAAGATGTTGGAAGAATTGGTTCTTTCTGAGTGCTCTGAGGGTAGAGTCTGTTCCAGGTCTCTTCCTGTTTCATAAACTGAAATCTGGAATCAGCACAGAAGAGAAAGTTCGGTGCCCCCAAGTCTTCATCACAGCTCCATTAGGTAATGAATATAAAGTCCACGAGTGTTCTGGCATTCTGTCATTAATAAATCTTGCTGCTTTTCCCCCTACATATTTCTTTCACTTCTATCTGGAGAGTCTCTTCATACATATTAGAAGCCTTAAGGGGGTTGCAGAAACCCTTTTCCATCTTTTACTGTTTTAAAAATGTCTCTCTTATGTGAGTTTTACATCATAGTATATAAAAAGCAGAGACAATTTGACCTATTTAGGCATATTAAAAGTTTGGTAAGATGTAATGAGACTGTAGGGCTTCCCTGGTGGCTCAGAGGTTAAAGCGTCTGCCTGCAATGTGGGAGACCCGGGTTCGATCCCTGGGTTGGGAAGATCCCCTGGAGAAGGAAATGGCAACCCATTCCAGTACTCTTAGGCTACAGTCCACGGGGTCGCAAAGAGTTGGACATGAGTGACAAACTACTACTAATAATGAGACTGAATATTTTACTTACAGAGAGAATTTCAGTTATTCTATAGTCACCACATTCACTGTATACCTGATGAATTTAATGCCTTCTATCTAGCAGTTCTATCTATACACTGAGAAATAGCGGAAAGAGAAAACTACAAACGGGCTTTAGTAGGTTGATCTTAGGGACTCTCTTCCTGTATGAACTTGTTAGTGCTTACTTCTCTTTTTCTGCACTTTGGGACTAGAGATTAAGTAAGCCTGGTTTGTTCCTTGGTCTATTTATACCTACGGGTTCTTCTACTAAGTTTGGCTACAGTCTGTTTAAGAGACCCCTAGACGTTATCTGTGAATACAGTCATACCAAAGACACTCCGATCATTTTTGCCTTATAAGAGAATCAGTTAATGGAACTTTAAAATAAATTATTAATAATGTAGCCCTTGTAGTGAACCCCTTGCTCTTAGTTCATTAATTTTAAGTTCTCCAAGTTATCTAAACTAACAATACCTTCTGATTACAATGTACTTTACAGCCAGACAACTAGAGCCAGACATCCTGGAATGCAAGATGAAGTGGGCCTTAGGAAGCATCACTACAAACAAAGCTAGTGGAGGTGATGGAATTCCAGCTGAGCTATTTCAATTCCTAAAAGATGATGATGTTAAAGTGCTGCCCTCAATATGCTAGCAAATTTGAAAACTCTGCAGTGGCCACAGGACTGGAAAAGGTCAGTTTTCATTCCAATCCCAAAAAAGGGCAATGACAAAGAATATTCAAACTACCATACAATTGCCCTAATTTCACATGCTAGCAAAGTAAAGCTTAAAATCCTTCAAGGTAGGCTTCAATGGGTATGTGAAATGAGGACTTCTAGATGTACAAGCTGGATTTAGAACAGCAGAGGAACCAGCAATCAAATTACCAGCATCCAGTGTATCATAAAGAAAGCAAAAGAATTCCAGAAAAATATCTACTTCTGCTTCATTGACTATGCGAAAACCTTTGAAACTGTGGATCACAACAAACTGTAGAAAATTCTTAGAGACAAAAATACCAGGTGAACTTACCTGCTTCCTGAGAAACCTGTATACAAGTCAAGAAATAACATTTAAAACAAACATGAAACAAAGGATTGGTACAAAATGGGAAAGGAGTACATCAAGACTGTATATTGTTACCTTGTTTACTTAAATTATATGCAGAGTACATCATGCAAAATGTCAGGCTGGGTGAATCAAAAACTGGAATCAAGATTGCTGAGAGAAATATCAATAACCTCAGATAGGCAGATGACACCACCATTATGGCAGAAAGTGAAGAGGAGCTAAAAAACCTCTTGATGAAAGTGAAAGAGGAGAGTGAAAAAGTTGGCTTAAAACTCAACATTCAAAAAAAAAAAAGATCATGGTATCTGGTCCCCTCACTTCATGGCAAACAGATGGAGAAACAATGGAAACAGTGAGAGACTTTATTTTGGGGGGGCTCCAAAATCTCTGCAGATGGTGACTGCAGCCATGAAATTTAAAGATGCTTGCTCCTTGGAAGAAATGCTATGACAAGCCTAGACAGCATATTAAAAAGCAGAGACATTACTTTGTCAACAAATGTCCATATAGTCAAACCTATTGTTTTTCTAGTAGTCATGTGTGTATTTGAGAACTGGACAATAAAAAGGCTGAGTGTTGAAGAAGTGATTCCTTCAAACTGTAGTGCTAGACTCTGCATAGAAGTTGAATAAGCAGGGTGACAATATACAGCCTTGACGTACTCCTTTTCCTATTTGGAACCAGTCTGTTGTTCCATGTCCAGTTCTAACTGTTGCTTCCTGACCTGCATACAGATTTCTCAAGAGGCATGTTAGGTGGTCTGGTATTCCCATCTCTTGAAGAATTTTCCAGTTTATTGTGATCCACACAGTCAAAGGCTTTGGCATAGTCAATAAAGCAGAAATAGATGTTTTTCTGGAACTCTCTTGCTTTTTCCATGATCCAGTGAAATATCCAGTTTCAGTAAACTGAAAAACATGTTAAACAACTCTAAATAGACAGACTTTTTCTTTTCTTTTTCTTCTTTTAAACAGGATACATGCCCACACATGTAAGGCTTTGTCTTTTTTAAAGCTAATTGAATTTTTTGTTTGTGTAAGGTTAACAGAGAAGATGGACGTGAGTCTGAGTGAACCCCAGGAGTTGGTGATGGACGGGGAGGCCTGGCGTGCTGTGATTCATGGGGTCGCAAAGAGTCGGACATGACTGAGTGACTGGACTGAACTGAACTGAACAGAGAAAATATAAACCTTTATAAAAAATTATACTACATATTTTTAATATTCTCTGAAATAGACACTTCTTTGCAAGAGTACTTTTCTATTTAAATTTGCATATCCAAACAGATTTTTAAGAAAATGGATGATTCTTATGCTCTGAAATTGTATAACTATTGAATGTTGATAATTTCTGATTTTAAATTTATGCAATAAAGTAATTAAATTTGAAAAATATGTCATAGCTAGGGAAATAAACTATTGCTAAAAATAAAGTAGATAAAATATTGCCACAAAATATTTCATAAATAAGAATATTTCATGAGGTTTTACCCTGAAATAGTGTATGTCTCAGAAAGCTTTTTTATGTCATTATGTCACATAGATTATATTAAGTAGTAATTACTGCTAACAAAGTGTAATATTGCACAAATTACCACAGACATTCATTTATGAACATAACTTTATAAAAAATAAGAAAGCTATTGCTAAAGCTATCAAAACAATTCCCTCTGAAATTTGAACTATAATTGCCAGTCATTTTTATTCTGTCCCGTGAGACACAGAGGCATCAGGAGGCAGCTGACAATCCACTCATGTAATTATGTTTCTCCCTATGTTTGAACTGTTAGGTAGAACTTTTGCTAATAAATCTTTAAACAAATAGTACCCCATTCCCTTCATATTAAGCTTGGTTATTCTGGGATCAAGAGAGATGCAAACACGGGGTAAAAATGGCAAATTGTGTTTCTGTGTCCTCTACTCAAAACTTATTCTGTAACATGGAGAAGCTAAGGAATCACAAGAAATAAAGGATAGTTTAGACATTGCCTAGCAACACCTCACAAAATGAAAGATAGAAGACTCACCAGAAATGAGAACAGGTGAAATCATATAAAAACTATTTTAGACATACTTTCTAAGTCATCTAGGAGGAAAAAAGAGCTAAACAGAAATGGGCTCATTTTCTGTGCACCAGAGGAACAATAGAGGAGGAGAGAGAAATAGACATACTCTTCTAGTCATCACTGCAAACTCAGATCATGGAAGTAAAATTTTCATCAGAAATAATAAAAAATGAATTCTAAATGTAAAGTAGTATGATACAAATCTAATATAAAAACAAATAATCACGCCAAAATACTATTAGTTCTCTTTGCTTCAACGTGGCGTCCATGAGACCATTTCTGGTTCTTATCATTTTATGGGATAGTAGCTAAATCTGTCTTTCATTTTATAATTTAAAGGTTTTTATATTAAATATGTTTCTTTTTAATCACTGAACATATTGAGGTTTTTTTTTTTTTTGCAAATGGCTCTCAATAGTATTAATAGTAGGATTCAAGATTTCCTCTAAGGCAGTTGTGATAGAATGCAAAAATAAATTGTGGAGAATTGAAATAGGAGGGAAGCAGATAGGGCACAAACTTTAAAAGATGACAACATAAATTGCTGTCATAAAAAGATGATGACATAAACTGATAAGAACAAAATAGGTCCAAGATGGGGAACTAGTCTATTTCCACTAGACCTTAAGTCTCAGTATACACACATTGTAACACATCAGCAAGCTAAATGACACACCCACAGACACCATTACAGTTCTGAGGCCAACCATCAAAGACCAAAAAGTGGGAGGTGATCCGGCTCCTGGAAATCCCCACCTGTTCCTCAAAATAGTTGGAATATTTATCTGACTTCAGTTCAGTTCAGTTCAGTTCAGTCGCTCAGTCGTGTCCGACTCTTTGCGACCCCATGAATTGCAGCACGCCAGGCCTCCCTGTCCATCACCAACTCCCGCCTATGTCGTCCCCTTCTCCTCCTGCCCCTAATCCCTCCCAGAATCAGAGTCTTTGCCAATGAGTCAACTCTTTGCATGAGGTGGCCAAAGTACTGGAGTTTCAGCTTTAGCATCATTCCTTCCAAAGATCCCAGGGTTGATCTCCTTCAGAATGGACTGGTTGGATCTCCTTGCAGTCCAAGGACTCTCAAGAGTCTTCTCCAACACCACAGTCGAAAAGCATCAATTCTTCAGCGCTCAGCCTTCTTCACAGTCCAACTCTCACATCCATACATGACCACAGGAAAAACCATAGCCTTGACTAGACAGACCTTAGTTGGCAAAGTAACGTCTCTGCTTTTGAATATGCTATCTAGGTTGGTTATAACTTTCCTTCTAAGGAGTAACTGTCTTTTAATTTCATGGCTGCAGTCACCATCTGCAGTGATTTTGGAGCCCCCCAAAATAAAGTCTGACACTGTTTCCACTGTTTCCCCATCTATTTCCCATGAAGTGATGGGACCAGATGCCATGATCTTCGTTTTCTGAATGTTGAGCTTTAAGCCAACTTTTTCGCTCTCCTCTTTCACTTTCATCAAGAGGCTTTTTAGTTCCTCTTCACTTTCTGCCATAAGGGTGGTGTCATCTGCATATCTGAGGTTATTGATATTTCTCTTGGCAATCTTGATTCCAGCTTGTGTTTCCTCCAGTCCAGCATTTCTCACGATGTACTCTGCATATAAGTTAAATAAGCAGGGTGACAATATACAGCCTTGACGTACTCCTTTTCCTATTTGGAACCAGTCTGTTGTTCCATGTCCAGTTCTAACTGTTGCTTCCTGACCTGCATACAGATTTCTCAAGAGGCAGGTCAGGTGGTCTGGTATTCCCATCTCTCCCAGAATTTTCCACAGTTTATTGTGATCCACACAGCCTATGAAAAGTAGCCATGCCTTCTGAGGGACACTCTTGCATTCTAGGATGACACACACCATCTGTGAAGTGTGTTCTGTCTAAATAAATTCACTTCTTACCTATCACTTTGGTTCTCACTAAATTCGTTCTGCAATGAGACATCAAAGAATCTGGGTTTTAGTAAGTCCTGACCCCATGTATGCGATCTCAGTTAAAATACTGTGGAGTTTGGCCAGATTCATGTCCTGGGCGCATAAGTTCAAGTACCTATCTGGGGTACACATTTTCAGTTTAAAGTCAGAATATGCCAATCAGTGTTGTTGTGAGCATAAAATAAAACAAGTAAAGAACACTATTTAACACAGTCTTCATTTTATGGGAGAAAGAAGGTATTTTCAATAACTACTTGTTCACTCTTACTGTAACTAGTGTTATCCCGTGGAAACTCTTATAACAGTAGAGGGGAATTTATGTTGGCAAGAGTAGGTGGAAACTACTCCAACATCCTCAGTGAGATTCCTGAAGTTGTGAGGGAAATGTTTCTATACACACCATTTCCTGGGTCTGTGAAATAAATCAGGAAATTACTACCAGGCAGTTTTTAGGAAAGGGAAGAGACAGAGCCACTTTGTGTGGAGATAATATTAGGGTAATACAATCTGTCTTAATATAATCTAGCTTTTGGTTGAAACCACTATGCATGTCAGGAGTGAGTGGATAAAATGAGGAAACAAATCAGATCAGCAGGCTGAAGTGGCTAGTGTCTGAGTAGGTTAGGGTACATATGCTAAACTGTCATCCCACATAGTGTTAGTGGTCAAGTATCTGCCTGCCAATGCAGGAGACGAAAGAGATACAAGTTTGATCCCTGGATCAGGAAGATCCCCTGGAGTAATAAATGGCAGTCCTCTCCAGTATTCTTGCCTGGAAAATTCCATGGACAGAAGAGCCTGGCAGGTGACAGTCCATGTCTGTCAGACATGGCTGAGCACAGCACTCAGCTGTCACTATTCAAGGTGTGGCCAAAAAATAATAATAAGTTGCCTGCTTGTCAGTTCAGTAAACACAAATGTTGCCTGCCTTTCTGGTAAAAAACAGGTGCTGTCTTCCTTCAAGCCCTCAGACCCTGCAGCCACCCCCAGGTTTGCTCTAGGGGAAATTCAGGATAACAAAGGAATCAACCATAGACAGTTAAGGAAGAAGGTGATAACCACTCAGTGTCTGACTCTTTGTGATCTTGTGAACTGAAGCCCACCAGGCTCCTCTGTCCATGAAATTCTCCAGGCAACAATACTGGAGTGGATTGCCATTTCCTTCTCCAGAGGATGAGGTTCTCCCATACTGCAAGCAGACTTTTTACCAACTTAGCCATCAAGGAAGCTAACAGTTAAGATGCATATCAAAGGAATAATTTTCAATAAGCCATTCTTACATTCCCATGAAAAGATAAGCACTAACATCATGAACTTGAGCTGTGTTTGTTTGTTGTCAGGTTTTGTAATTAGCAATAATGGTTTGATATTCAACCACATTTTTTTTTTTTCAACAAAACTTCTGTATATCCTGACTTCCCCCTTACCTTTCCAGATCAGTTTCTCTGTGGTATCTGAGAAGCTGTCTTCTGGGCTGTAGTCTTCATTAAGGTCTTCAAACAATACAAAAATTGCAACTTTTAAGTTATATATATATATATATATATATATATATATATATATATATATATATGACCTTTCTGTCCTGCCCCTTCTATAATTTACCTGCCCCAGGTAAATGTTTCTAAAATACAAAACTGAAAGTGTTAATCACCTGCTCAAAACTACAATGTCTTTTATTCTTCTCCAGGATAAAGTATAATTGTCACAAGTTGATTGGTAGATTTGGCTGAAACCAGCAAACTTTAATGGCTTCACTGGTGACTCAGACAGTAAAGAAACCACTTGCAAGGTGGGAGACCTGGGTTCAGTCCTTGGGTTGGGAAGATTGCCTGGAGGATGGCATGGCAACCCACATCAGTATTCTTGCCTGGAGAATCCCCATGGACAGAGGAGACAGGCAGGTTACAGTCCATGAAGTTACAAAGAGTCAGACATGACTGAGTGATTAAGCACATCAGAGATGGAAGTTGTAGTTAACATTCCCAAGAAGACAAAGCCTTTTATATATCTTATTTTGACAGAGAAGAAATAAAAGTGATGAATTAGAACAAGCATGTCGATTGTCACTAGCAGGGTCTGACTGTGGCTCAGACTGTCACACACAGGTTAGTGTCCTGAATTTCATACCACTCGAACTTCAACACCTCTTTCCATAGTTCTGATCACATGATAAACATTTAAGAAAGATTTGTTGAATGAGTGAAAGGAGTTCTCTGCAGAAGTGAATGAATTCAGAGGAAGAATCAAATAAAAAAAAAAGGTGAAATGAAAAGATACTTGAGGCTTAGTATGAATAGAAGTCAGAGGGGAAAACTAGAAGGATCTAGCTCTTGCCTCTCAGGTTTATTATAATGGCTACTGGACTAAGTGTACTAATATCACAACAACCAATGGTTGTGTTAATGTAGTGGGTCTATTTTACATATACGTACACTAAAGATTCAGAGTGATTAATTATTATCCTATGTCATCACTGCGAACAAAGCTAGTGGAGGTGATGGAATTCCAGTTGAGTTATTTCAAATCCTGGAAGATGATGCTGTGAAAGTGTTGCACTCAATACACCAGCAAATCTGGAAAACTCAGAAGTGGCCACAGGACTGGAAAAGGTCTGTTTTCATTCCAATCCCAAAGAAAGACAATGCCAAAGAATGCTCAAACTACCGCACAATTGCACTCACCTCACACGCTAGTAAAGTTATGCTCAAAATTCTTAAGCTACGCTTCAACAGTATGTGAACCGTGAACTTCCAGATATTCAAGCTGGTTTTAGAAATGGCAGAGGAACCAGAGATCAAATTGCCAACATCCACTGGATCATCAAGAAAGCAAGAGAGTTCCAGAAAAACATCTATTTCTGCTTTATTGACTATGCCAAAGCCTTTGACTGTGTGGATCACAATAAACTGTGGAAAATTCTGAAAGAGATGGGGATACCAGACCACCTTACCTGCCTCTTGAGAAACCTATATGCAGATCTGGAAGCAACAGTTAGAACTGGACATGGAACAACAGACTGGTTCCAAATAGGAAAAGGAGTACGTCAAGGCTGTATATTGTCACCCTGCTTATTTAACTTATACACAGAGTACGTCATGAGAAATGCTGGGCTGGAAAAAGCACAAGCTGGAATCAAGATTGCCAGGAGAAATATCAATAACCTCAGATACGCAGATGACACCTCCCTTATGGCAGAAAGTAGAGAGGAAGTAAAAAGCCTCTTGATGAAAGTGAAAGAGGAGAGTGAAAAAGTTGCCTTAAAGCTCAACATTTAGAAAACAAAGATCATGGCATCTGGTCCCATCTCTTCATGGGAAATAGATAGAGAAACAGTGGAAACAGTGTCAGACTTTATTTTTGGGGGCTCCAAATTCACTGCAGATGGTGATTGCAGCCATGAAATTAAAAGATACTTACTCCTTGGAAGGAAAGTTATGACCAACCTAGATACCATATTGAAAAGCAGAGACATTATTTTGCCAATAAAGGTCCATCTAGTCAAGGCTATGGTTTTTCCAGTGGTCATATATGGATGTGAGCGTTGGACTATGAAGAAAGCTGAATGCCGAAGGATTAATGCTTTTGAACTGTGGTGTTGGAGAAGACTCTTGAGAGTCCCTTGGACTGCAGGGAGATCCAACTGGTCCTTTCTAAAGGAGATCAGTCCTGGGTGTTCATTGGAAGGAATGATGCTAAAGGTGAAACTCCAATACTTTGGCCACAGAAGAGTTGACTCATTGGCAAAGACTCTGATGCTGGGAGGAATTGGGGGCAGGAGGAGAAGGGGACGACAGAGGATGAGATGGCTGGATGGCATCACGGACTCGATGGATGTGAGTCTGAGTGAACTCCAGGAGATGGTGATTGACAGGAAAGCCTGGCGTGCTGTGACTCATGGGGTTGCAAACCATTGTACATGACTGAGCGACTGAACCAAACTGAACTGAACTGATGACCGGGAAAGATATCACCTAATGGTTACTGCTACTGATGATGGCAACATTCACATGTGTGTAGATTGGTCTTCCCTAGTGGCTCAGACAGTAAAGAATCCCCCTGCAATGCAGGGGACATGATTTCAATCCCTGTGTAGGGAAGATCATTCCCTGGATAAGGGAATGGCTACCCACTCCAACCACTCCATTATTCTTGCCTGGAGAATTCCATGTACAGAGGAGCCTGGTGGGTTACAGTCCATGGGGTCTCAAGGAGTCAGACTCAATGGAGAGGTTAAAACTTTCACTTTTGTGTAGAGTAGGATTTTTATCAGTTCCACCATATCTAACGAATCACACAGATTTTCCTTCCAGTCTTTTATATGCTTTCATTAATTTTCATTTGTTTTGGTTCACAAAATATGTAAGAGTGCTTCAGTTCATTCAGTTGCTCAGTCGTGTCCAACTCTTTGCGACCCCATGAATTGCAGCATACCAGACCTCCCGGTCCATCACCAACTCCCGGAGTTCACTCAGACTCACATCCATCGAGTCAGTGATGCCATCCAGACATCTCATCCTCTGTCGTCCCCTCTCCTCCTGCCCCCAATCCCTCCCAGCATCAGAGTCTTTTCCAATGAGTCAGCTCTTCACATGAGGTGGCCAAAGTACTGGAGCCTCAGCTTTAGCATCAGTCCTTCCAAAGAAATCCCAGGGCTAATCTCCTTCAGAATGGACTGGTTGGATCTCCTTGCAGTCCAAGGGACTCTCAAGAGTCTTCTCCAACACCACAGTTCAAAAGCATCAATTCTTCGGCACTCAGCCTTCTTCACAGTCCAACGCTCACATCCGTACATGACCACACAAAAAAGCATAGCCTTGCCTAGACAGACCTTAGTCGGCTGCATTCACCATCTGCAGTGATTTTGGAGACCCCCCAAATAAAGTCTGACACTGTTTCCACTGTTTCCCCATCTATTTCCCATGAAGCGATGGGACCAGATGCCATGATCTTTGTTTTCTGAATGTTGAGCTTTAAGCCAACTTTTTCACTGTCCACTTTCACTTTCATAAGAGGCTTTTTAGTTCCTCTTCACTTTCTGCCATAAGAGTGGTGTTACAAGGCATTAAAAAATTAACAGGGAAAAGTCAACTGATGGAGAAGCAAAACCCTTCTTAATATTATGATTAGAAAATGTTTCCTCCCGATATAATTCATGAGTTTTCCCTGAGGGATCAGGAAGTAAATAAACTGAGAGTAAGTGACCAAGAGAAAGAATGAAGGGACACTATTTTGAGAAACATGAAAAATGGCAGAAGAGATGAATAATGTGGATTTTTCATATTTAAGAAAGATTTTCCTCAGATTTTAAACATTGAGATGTTACTATTTCAGACAGAAATGAACAAGAAAAAAAAAATCGTATGTATTCATTGCTTATGAAATTCAATCAATATGCCTACTTTGGAGACAGGCCTAAGTAGAAGCCCCAGAGTCCAAGTTGTCAGTAGTAATTCAGATTAGCCTCCAAAGAGGAATCTTAAAAACACAAACATATAATCTTGATTCTGTATGTGTTATTATCAGCATGAGATAAAATAGCACTATTTTTGTCAACTGTGCATTGGAAGATCATGGTTAAGATAAAGGTTAATCAGAGTTATGATAGTACCTCCAGTTCAGTTCGGTCACTCAGTCATGTCCAACTCTTTGTGACACCATGGACTGCAGCACCCCAGGCTTCCCTGTCCATCATCAATTCCCAGAGCTTGCTTATACTCTTCTCCATTGAGTTGGTGATACCATACAATCATCTCATCCTCTTTGTCTTCCCCTTCAATCTTTCCCAGCATCAGGGTCTTTTTCAATGAGTCAGTTCCTTGAAAAAAAGTGGCAAAATTACTGGAGTTTCAGCTTGAGCATCAGTCCCTTTAATGAATATTCAGGACTGACTTCTTTTAGGAGTCCAAGGGACTCTCAAGAGTCTTCAACACCACAGTCCAAAAGCATCATTTCTTCAGCACTCTGCTTTCTTTATAGTCCAACTCTTACATCCATACATGAGCACTGAAAAAACCATAGCTTTTACTAGATGGACCTTTGTTTGCAAAGTAGTGTCTCTGCTTTTTAATATGCTCTCTAGATTGGTCATAACTTTTCTTCCAAGGAGCAAACATCTTTTAATTTCATGGCTGCAGTCCCCATCTGCAGTTTATGGAGCCCAAGAAAATAAAGTCTGTCACTGTTTCCATTGTTTCCCCATCTATTTGACACAAAGTGATGGGACCAGATGCCATGATCTTAGTTTTTTGAATGTTGAGTTTTAAGCCAGATTTTTCACTCTCCTCTTTCACTTTCATCAAGAGGCTCTTTAGTTCCTTTTCACTTTCTGACATAAGGGCAGTGTCATCTGCATATTTAAGGTTATTGATATTTCTCTGGGAAATCTTGATTCTAGCTTGTGCTTCCTCCAATCCAGTGTTTCTCATGATGTACTCTGCATATAAATTAAATAAGCAGGGTGACAAGATACAGCCTTGACATATTCCTTTTCCAATTTTGGAACCAGTCCATTGTTCCACGTCTCTTTCTAACTGTTGCTTCTTGATTTGCATACAGATTTCTCAGGAGGCAGGTAAGGTGGTTTGGTATTCCCATCTTTTTAAGAATTTTTCACAGTTTGTTGTGATATATACAGTCAAAGCAAAGAAGGAGAGGGCACCCTACTCCAGTATTCTTGCCTGGAAACTTCCATGGATGGAGGAGTCTGCTGTGCTGCAGTCCATGGGGTCACTAAGAGTCGGACATGACTGAGTGACTTCCCTTTCACTTTTTACTTTCACGCATTGGAGAAAGAAATAGCAACCCACTCCAGTTTTCATGCCTGGAGAATCCCACAGACTGGGGAGCCTGGTGGGCTGCTGTCTATAGGGTCGCACAGAGTCGGACACAACTGAAGTGACTTAGCAGCAGCAGCAGCATACAGCCAAAGGCGTTGGTGTAATCAATAAAGCAGAAGTAGATGTTTTTCTGGAACTCTTGCTTTTCTGATGATTCAATGGATGTTGACAATTTGATCTCTGGTTCCTCTGCCTTTTCTAAATACAACTTGAAGATCTGGAAGTTAATAGTTCATGTACTGTTGAAGCCTGGCTTGGAGAATTTTGAGCATTACTTTGCTAGCATGTGAGATGAGGGGAGTCGTGTGGTAGTTTGAACATTCTTTGGCTTTGCCCTTCTTTGGGATTGGAATGAAAACTGACCTTTTCCTGAACTTTCCTGTGGCCACTACTGAGCTTTCCAAGCTTACTGGCATACTGAGTGCAGCACTTTCACAGCATCATCCGTTAGGTTTTGAAACAGCTCAACTGGAAATCCTTCACCTCCACTAGCTTTGCTCGTAGTGATGCATCCTAAAGCCCACTTGATTTTGCATTCCTGGATGTCTGGCTCTAGGTGAGTGATCACACCATCATTGTTATCTGGGTCATGAAGTTTTTTTTTGCATAGTTCTTCTGTGTATTCTTGCCACCTCTTTTTAAAATCTTCTGCTTCTGTTAGGTCCATACCATTTCTATCCTTTGTTGTGCCCATCTTTGCATGAAATGTTTCCTTCGTATATGTAATTTTTTTGAAGAGATTTCTAGTCTTCTTGAAGAGATCCCTAGTACCTCTAGGGAGATGGCAATTGTGCAGCATATAAGGAAAGCATGGAGGTCTCAATATAAATGCAAATATGTAACTAATAAAGGATACAATCATTTAACAAACCATTTTCATACACAGAGTTTAGAAATTTGGGGATTATAACACTACTGTCTTTTAAATTTTCCTTTTGAAAGTAAAGGCACCCATTTTATATTAGAGCCTAAATTAAGATAGGATTTTGTGATAAGGATAAAAAAAAGAACTGAATTAAGAAAGGAAGTTAAAAAATGTACATAATGCTACCACTCTGTGTGCACCCCTGTCCAGTCCATGCATAGACTATTGGTTTTAAGAAAAGGATATAACTAAGGTACATTGAAAGGATACACTGAAGCAGGAGGTCAGTTTCTGCATTGTTTCCATTAATGCAGGCTCCCCGTGATTTTTCTTCAGATATTATCTTGTCTGTATGGTTTGCTCTCAGGATTGATGGGGGATAATGGGAGTGAGAGCTAGTCACTCTTGAGCTACTTAATTCTTCATTGCTACTTCTTTTAATCTAGGAAGAGAATCAACAAGTTAGGCAATGCATTGTGTGCCTTCAGTAGAGCATACATCAGGAGTTAGGTTAAATGTTACCTCGAGATTTCATTTGTATAATTAAGGTTTTAGAAAGACAGAATAGGCAAACACTAAATGGGCTGAAAAGTTGATTACAAATCCTCACTTGTCTGACAACATTCTGTTCTATAGGATTGGGGCAAAGGTCTGGCTTCAGTAATTTTATGGTGACACAGGGTACTGTATTCTTAGAGTGAATGGTGCCAACATAGGTCTGTAGAATAAACTTGCTGACAGTTTTAGTTGCCCACTTACATATATGGTCAAAGCAAGCTGCAATTATTTTGATGCCCACAACATATAGATTATTGTGAGCAATACTGTTATTACCATTCTCTTGAATCCAGTTCTTGGAATTGTGCTAACCATAGATTGACTATAGCTCAAGATGGAGCAGCTTATGTTGTGGACACAGGCTGGCTATCATGTAGTTAGCTTTTTCCTGCTAGTGTCAGTTATAGTAACTAGAAATGTGCACCAGAAACTGAAAGCCTGCTCTTTTGTGACTCAGAGAGGCTTGGGAAACCAGATTTTCTGCACACCAAAGACAGGAGCCATGGAAGGGCCTTTGTACTTGGGCAGCCCTAGGGGCTCAGTTTCAATGATATGTTGATGGGTTAAACAGACTATCCAAAAGACAATGGGTTTTTCAACTAATATGTACAATCTTTTCCATAATTATAAATATCATTTTCTAATTTAGCATTGCTTTTTAACTTCTGCTTCTCTAATTTTTCATCTTTTCTTTTGTAAACTTTAATTTTCAGTATACTGTTGTCTTTAGTATGTCACAGACTCGATGCACATGAGTCTGAGTGAACTCTGGAAGATGGTGATGGACAGGGAAGCCTGGCGTGCTGCGATTCATGGGGTCACAAAGAGTCGGATACGACTGAGCGACTGGACTGAACTGGACTGAACTGAACTGAACCTATTCCATCTCATTAACCTAATTTATTTTTTTTAAATGTTTATTTATCTGTATCATTTTTCTGAAATATGTCTGTTGTCTCCAAATTGTATTAATGATTCTATTTTTGCTATTGTTTTTTACTTTCTTTATGATTCTTCCTTTTTTGGTTCCCTTTTAAATTTATTACTTAGACTAATTTTCCTAATTAGTCTATTTTCTCTGTTTTATGCTCTGCTTCTGATTCATGGGGATCACGCTCTATTACCATCTATTTGATATATCAATTTTCTGTTTTCCTTCTGAAGTTTCGATTCATTGATATTCAGAGATAATATCACTTTCAAATTATGAAGTTTTTATTTTTCTCTTCCCTTAACCATGGAATCAATGTTGTTGTTGTAGCTTATCTTGTTTTAAATTATCCTTAAAGAATGTCCAGACAACAGATTTGTCTACTACTGTAGCATAAAGGAATTGCCGTTATATATACTTGTGTTTTCCATTAGGTAAAGAAGGGACAGCTATGAAAAGCCTCATGTCTGTACTCCTGGAGTTTGCTCAAATCCGTGCCCACTAAGTCAATGATGCTATCCAACCATCTCTTCCTCTGTTGCCCCTTTTCCTGCTGCCCTTAATCTTTGCCAACATCAAAGTCTTTTCCAAAGAGTCAGCTCTTCATATCAGGTGGCCAAAGTATTGGGGCTTCAGCTTCAGTCCTTCCAATGAATATTCAGGGTTGATTTCCTTTAGAATTGACTGATTTGATCTCCTTGCTGCCCAAGGTACTACTCCCAAGAGTCTTCTCCAGCACCACAGTTCGAAAGCATCAGTTCTTTTGGGCTCTGTCTTCTTTATGATCCAACTCTCACATCCATCCATTACTAGTGGAAAAACCATAGCTTTGAATAGATGAACCTCTGTTGGCCAAGTAATGTCTCTGATTTTTAATATGCTGTTTAGATTTGTCATAGTTTATTTTCTAAGGGGCAAATGTCTCCTAATTTCATGGCTGTAGTTGCCTTCCATAGCAATTTTGGAACCCAAGTAAATAAAGTTGGTTACTGTTTCCATATTTTCTCCATCTATTTGTCATGAAGTGATGGGACCAGATGCCATGATCTTAGTTTTTTGAATGTTAAGTTGTAAGCCAGCTCTTTCAAGCTTTTTTTATCACTTTCATCACGAAGATCTTTAGTTCCTCTTTGCTTTCTGCCATTAGTGTAGTGTCTTCTTCACATCTGTGGTTATTGATATTTCTCCCAGCAATCTTGATTCCAGCTCCTGAGTCACCTAATCCAGCATTTTGCATGATGTACTCTGCATAGAAGTTAAATAAGCAGAGTGACAATATACAGCCTTGATGTACTCCTTCCCCAAATTGGAACCAGTCTGTTGTTACATGTCTGGGTCTAACTGTTGTCTCCTGACCTGCACGCAGATTTCTCAGGAGGCAGGTCAGGTAGTCTGATATTTCCATCTCTTTAAGACTTATCCACAGATTGTTGTGATCCCCACAGTCAAAGGCTTTAGCACAATGAAGTATACAAGTTTCAATTAGTATCATTTCCCCCTTTAAAAATGAAAATTTTTAGAAATTTCTTTGGTTATAATTTTTTCCATAGGCTTAAGGAGTATTTTCACAAAATCTGGCCTAGGTTAAATTAGGAGCTAGTATTGAGATACCAATTTAAAATAGAAGCCCTCTTCTTAACTTCTATTTTTCTTATTTATCACTGTATAATTTCTACAACATAATTTTCTTTTTGCTACAGGTTTTTTTCTGCATATATATAGTTTTGTTGATGGTGATTTAGAGTGAAGGAAAATTTCCAATTGAGTGAAAAAATCATTTGCATTTTATAATGTTAAACTAGCAGATGCTTAAAGGCCAAAATGTTAGTTAACATTTGGTTTGTTTTTATTAAATTATGATTTTAAATGATTTTTAGAATTAGATTAAAAATACAATGATTAATAATCAAAAATTATTTTCTAACATCAACTTCCACAATCAATATCATTTAAATGGCATAGAATGCTTTATTAACGTAAACTTTGTCTATCTTGCATTTTATGTATTTAAAAACAGACTTTCATTTTACTGAGTTATTCACTAAGATAAGTATGAATGATAGTCTTAGCATCTTCGAATTCTAGGTTTTAATCTGTATACCCAAGCTGAGTTTGTAAGATTCAAGCAATTCATCCCAATAATCCATCCAGAGTATTCTTCCAGCTCTGTAAATAGCAGGAAACATACAAGTTTATAGTAGATAAAATTCTCAAGACTTATTAGATTAAAATTGTCAATCTAAATAAACTTAGGAGACAATTATCAAGCAGAAAGTATTTATTTGTGATCAAAGAATTGCAATCCCTGTCAGACAGATTCAGGTAGAAACCCAAATATAGTTCTCTTAGGGATTAAAAATCAAGGGTTTTTGAATTTAAAGAAGGGACATTTGCACTACAAATAATTTTATTTTGAGATGGAGGTAGAAACTAGTCTTGACTAAGTAAGATTGAGTGCTAAGGCTATCATTTCCTTCTCATTTAAGTCACCACAGAGCATTGAGTAAAGTTCTCATTGCTATATAGTAGATTCTCACTAGTTATCTATTTATAAATTGTAGTGTATATATGTCAATCCCAATCTGACAATGCATTCCATCCCTCCTTCCCCTCTTGATATCCATAAGTTTGTTCTTGACATTTGTCTATTTCTGCTCTGCAAATAAGTTCATCGTTACTATATTTCTAGATCCCACAAATATGCAATATTATACAATATTTAATTTTCTCTTTCTGACTTACGTCACTCTGTATGACAGTCTCTAGTTCTAACCACATCTGCAAATTGCACTAATTTGTTCCTTTCCATGGCTGATTAGTATTCCATTGTATATATGTGTACCATGTACCATCTCTTCTTTATCCATTCCTCTGTTGATGGACATTTAGGTTGTTTCCATGTCATAGCTATTATATATAGTGCTGTAGAATATTGGGGTATACATATTTTTTTTTAATTATGGTTTTCTCCAGTTATATGTCCAAAAGTGAAATCGTTAAGTGATATGATAGTGCTATTTTTAGTTTTTTGAGGAATCTCCATACTGTTCTCTATAGTGGATGTACTAATTTACATTTCCACCAATAGTGTAGAAGAGTGCCCTTTTCACATTTTGCTTATAGATTTTTTTGATGACAGCCGTTCTGACCTGTAAAGTGGTACCTCACTGTAGTTTTGATTTGCATTCCACTAATAATCAGTGATATTAAGCATCATTTCATGTTTTTGATCCATTTCGAGTTTATATTTGTGTATGGTGTTAGAGATTTTTCTAACTTAATTCTTTTACTTGTAACTGTCTAGTTTTCCCAGCATTGTTTATTGAAGAGAGTGTCGTTTCTCCTTGAGAGTGTCTTTTCTTCTTTGTATACTCATGCCTCCTTTGTCCTAGACTAGGTGACTGCAGGTGTGTGGGTTGATCTCTGAGCTTTCTATCCTATTTCTTTAATCTATACTTCTGTTTTTGTGCCAGTACCAAACTGTCTTGATGACTGTAGCTTTGTAGTATAGTCTGAAGTCACAGAGCCTGATTTCTCCAGCTCCATTTTTCTTTCTCAAGATGTTTTGGGTTTTCAGGTTCTTTTGTATTTCCATACAGATTGTAAATGGTCTTTGTTCTAATTCTGTGAAAACTGCCATTAGTAATATGATAGGGATTGAATTTAATCTGTAGATTGCTTTAGATAGTATAGTCATTTTCATAATATTTATTCTTCCAGTCTAGGAACATGGTATATCTCTCCATCTATTTGATTTCTTTCATCAGCATCTTTGAGTTTTCTGAGTATAAGTTTTTTGCCTTCTTGGGTAGTTTTATTCTTAGGCATTTTATTCTTTTTATTGCATTGGTAAATGGCACTGTTTCCTTCTCTTTTTGATATTTCACTGTTAGTGTATAGGAATGCAAGAGATTTCTGTGTATTAATTTCGTATCTGCAACCTTACAAAATTCATTGGTTAGCTCTAGTAGTTTTTTGTAGCATATTTAGGAGTTTCTGCTTCCCTTGTGGCTCAGCTGGTAAAGAATCCACCTGCAATGTGGGAGACCTGGGTTCAAGCCCTGGGTTGGGAAGATCCCCTGGAGAAGGGAAAGGCTACCCACTCCAGTGTTCTGGCCTGGAGAATTCCATGTACTGCATAGTCCATGGGGTCACAAAGAGTTGGACATGACTGAGTAACTTTCACTTAGGAGTTTCTATGCATAGAATCATGTCATCTGCAAACAGTGGCAATTTTACTTCTTCTTTTCTAATTTAGACTCCTTTTATTTCTTTTTCTTCTCTGATTGCCTTGGATAGGACTCCCAAAACTATGTTGAATAATATTGTCAACAGTGAACACCCGCCTTGTTTCTGCTTTTAGAGGAAGTGCTGTGGGTTTGTCATAATAGCCTTTAGTATGTTGAGGTGGGTTCCCTCTATGCCCACTTTCTAGAGAGTTTTTATCAAAAATGGATGATGAATTTTGTCAAAAGCTTTTTCTGCTTCTATTGAGATGATCATATTTTTTATTCTTTGTTAATACCATGTATCACATTGATTAATTTACATATACTGAAGAATGTTTGCATCCCCAGAGTAAATGCCACTTGATTATGGAGTATAATAGTTTTAATGTGTTTTAGGATTCTGTTTGTGAGGATTTGGAGTCTGTGTTTATCAAAGATGTTGGTCTGTAATTTTCCTGTTCAGGTTTTGTGATATCTTTGTCTATTTTTCATGTTAGGGTGACATGGCTGAATGAACTTGGGAGTGTTCCTCCATCTGTGATATTTTTTGGATGAGTTTGAAAAGAATGGATGTTAGCTCTCCTCTAAATATTTGATAAAATTTGCCTGTGAAGCCATCTGGTCCTGGACTTTTGCTTTTGAAAGATTTTTAAATCACAATTTCAGTTTCATTAATTGTGACTGGTCTGTTTATATTTTTTTTCTTCCTGATTCAGGCTTGAAAATTTGTACCTTTCTAAGATTTTTTCCATTTCTTTCAGGTTGTCTATTTTATTGGCATATAGTTGTTCATACTGTTCTCATGAGTGTTTGTATTTCTGTGATGTCAATTGTAACTTCTCCTTTTTCATTTCTAATTTTGTTGCTTTGAGTCCTCTCTCTTTGTGTTTTGATGCGTCTGGCTGAAGTTTTATCAATTTTTTTTTTTTTTCGGTCTAAAATAACCTCCTTTTACTTTCACTAATCTTTGCCATAGTTTCTTCATTTCTATTTCATTTATTTATGCTCTGATCTTTGTGATTTCTTTTCTTATACTCACTTTAGGTTTTGTTTGTTCTTCTTTATCTAGCTGCTTTAGGTGTAAATTAAGGTTATTTGTGATTTTTCTTGGTTCTTAAAGTAAGGTTGTGTTGCTATAAAATTCCCTCAGAACTGCTTTTGCTATATCCAATAGGTTTTGGGTCATGATGTTTTGTTGTCGTTTTTTAAGTATTTTTTTAATCTCCTTTTTGATTTCTTCAGTGATCCATTGTTATTTAATAGCATATCGTTTAGCATCCCTGTGTTTGTGGGGGCTTTGTAAAGATTTATGCATTTTTTTTATTTTTTGGCTGTGGTGGCTCTTCATTGCTACACACAGACTTTCTGTAGTTGCAGCGATCAGGGGGTTACTCTTTGTTGCAGTGTGCAGGCTTCTCATTGTGGTGACTTATCTTGTAGAGCACAGGCTCTAGGTATGCAGCTCAGTAGTTGCAGCATATGGGCTCAGTAGTTGCAGCTCACAGACTCCAGAGTGCAGGCTCTATATTTGTGGCGAACGAGCTTACCTTTCTCGTTCCATGGAATGTGGGATCTTCCAGGAATAGAGATTGAACCAGTGTCCCTTGCATTGCAAAGAAGAGTCTTAACCACTTGACTACCAGGGAACCATTGTTTTTGTTTTTTACACTTATTTTTATTGTAACTGATTTCAAATTTCAATATTTTGTGGTCAGAAAATATGTTTGATGTGATTTTAATTATACTAAGTTTACCAAGGTTTGCTTTGTGACCCAAGATGTGGTCTATCATGGAGAATATTTCAAGACTCAAGAAGAATGTATTTTCTGCTGTTTGGGGATGAAATGTCCTATTAAGTGTTAATTAAGTCTATGATCTAATGTCATTTAAGGCTTGTGTTTCCTTATTAAATTTTCTGTCTAGATGATCTGCCCATTGATATTAATGAGGTATTGAATTATCCCCAGTATTGTTGGGTTACTTTTGATTTCCCATTTTATGGTTGTCATTCATCTTATGCATTGAGCTGTTCCTATGCTGGGCTCATAAATATCTTTCAATTGCCATATCTTCTTGAACTGATCCCTTGATCATTCTGCAGTGTCCTTCTTTGTCTCTTTTAATAGTCTTTATTTTAGTCTATTTTCTCTTATATAAGTATTGCTATTTCAACATTATTTTGATTTCCATTTGCATGAGATATATTTTTCCATTCCTTACTTTCAATCTGTGTGTGTCCCTAGGTCCTGAGTGTGTCTCTTGTAGACAGCTTATATACATGTCTTAGTTTTGTATTCATTCTGCCAGTCTTTATCTTTCGATTGCAGCACTTAATCAATGTAATTTTAAGGTGATTTTTTTTTAAGTTTTATTTATTTATTTTTGGCTGTCTCGGGTCTTCATTGCTGAGTAGGCTTTTCTCTAGTTGTAGTGAGTGAGGGCTACTCTCTAGTTGTGGTGTGCAGACTTCTTATTGCAGTGGCTTGTCTTATTGCAGAGGACAGGCTCTAGAGCTCTCAGGCTTCAGTAGTTGCAGTTTCTGCACTCTAGAGCACAGGTTCAATTGTTGTGGTGCACGGACTAGTTGCTCCATGGCATGTGAGATCTTCCTGGACCAGAGATTGAACCCATGTCTCCAGCACTGGTAGGTGGATTCTTTACTACTGAGCCACCTGAGAAGCCCTAAGGTAATTATAGATATGTATGTTCCTGTTGCCATTTTCTTGTTTTGGGCTTGTTTTTATAGACCTTCTTTTCTTCCCTTCCTCTTTTGTTCTTTTCTCTTGCTTCTCCTGCCTAGAGAAGCTCCTTTAGCAATTGTAGTAACACTGGTTGGTGGTGCTGAGTTCTCTTAGCTTTTGCTTGTCTGTAAAGCTTTCAATTTCTTTATTGAATCTAAATGAGAGCCTTGCTGGGTAGAGGATTGTTGGTTGTAGGTTTTTATTTTTCATCACTTTAAAATACATCTTGCCACTCCCTTCTGTCCTGCATAGTTTCTGCATAAAAGTCAGCTGCTAAATTTATGAGGATTCCCTTGTATGTGATTGGTTGCTTTTAATATTTTTTCCTTGTATTTAATTTTTGTTAGTTTGATTAATATGTGTCTTGGTGTATTCCTCTTGGGTTTATCTTGTGAGGGACTCTCTGTGCTTCCTGGACTTGGGTGACTATTTCCTTTCCCATGCTAGGGAAATTTTCAACTATCATCTGTTCAAATATTTTCTCAGACCATTTCTCTTCATTGTCTAGAATCCCTATGGTTTGAATCTTGGTGTGATAAATGTTTCAGAAGTCTCTGAGACTGTTCTCATTTCTTCTCATTCTCTTTTCTTTATTCTGTTCTGTGGCTGAGATATCCACCATTCTCTCTTCCAGGTCACTTATCTGTTCTTCTGCCTCTGTTATTTGATTATTCATTCCTTCTGGTGAATTTTAATTTCAATTATTGTCTTGTTCAACCATGTCTGTTTGTTCTTTAGTTCTTCAAGATCTTTGTAAAACCTTTCTTCTATTGTCTCAATTTGTGCCTCTATTCTTTTTCTAAAATCTTGGGTTATTTTTAGCACCATTACTCTGAATTCTTTTTCAGATGAATTGCTTATCACCTTTTTGTTTAGTC
This sequence comes from Budorcas taxicolor, assembly GCF_023091745.1. Lineage (NCBI taxonomy): Eukaryota > Metazoa > Chordata > Mammalia > Artiodactyla > Bovidae > Budorcas > Budorcas taxicolor. The sequence goes on from NC_068920.1 coordinate 118,324,382, forward strand.
ATTCTTGTAAGATTTTGCCTTGCTCCTTCACCTGTAACTTTATTGCTTGTCATTTTATTTTTTCAGATTTACTCTGTGCTCTCCTTTCTGCAGGCTGCAGGATTTTATTTCCTCTTACCTCTAGAGTTGCCCCTTAGGGGGTGAGGCTAATTGAGAGGCTTTTCCTGTTATCCACTTGATGGTGGTGGAGGGGGGAGGGGGTTGATTGGTGTTGTGGTGAACAGAGCCTACCCCAGATATTGAACAGGGCTTGCTCTTTATGCTTATCACTGGGGCACTCTTTCTACCCTCTTCTGATGTCTGTGTCAGAAGCTTTCCCTATCTCTTTTACACTTTAATAAAGCTTTATTACACAAAATCTCTGAGCAATCAAGTCTCGTCACTGGCCCTAGATTGAATTCTTCTCCTCCAAAGGCCAAGAATCTTGGCATCTTTTGTGGTTCAGCAGCAATCTTTCACCTTGGGGGCTCATCCAGGATTCCTCAGAACAAGGTAAGGATGGTTGGAGCTCTAGTCTTTTGTTCTCCTAGTGAACTTGTTTTCTGCTGTACTTGTGCTTATATGAAGGAGATCAACCCTGGGATTTCTTTGGAAGGAATGATGCTAAACCTGAAGCTCCAGTACTTTGGCCAACTCAAGCGAAGAGTTGACACATTGGAAAAGACTCTGATGCTGGGAGGGATTGGGGGCAGGAGGAGAAGGGAATGTCTGAGGATGAGATGGCTGGACAGCATCACAGACTGGATGGACGTGAGTCTGAGTGAACTCCGGGAGATGGTGATGGACAGGGAGGCCTGGCGTGCTGTGTTTCATGGGGTCGCAAAGAGTTGGACACGACTGAGCGACTGAACTGAACTGAACTGTGCTTATATGAATGAATAGCATGCCCTCCACGAAGCAAGTGAGGAGCATTGTTCTGTGGTTCTGTGGTGAACTCATACAGCTTATGGCAGAAACCCTGTCGGGTGTTTATACCGACCTGCCAATGGACTTCCCTGGTGGCTCAGGTGATAAAGCGTCTGCCTACAGTGCGGGAGACTGGGTTTAATCCCTGGGTTGGGAAGATCTCCTGGAGAAGGAAATGGGAACCCACTCTAGTATTCTTGCCAGGAAAATCCCACGGATGGAGGAGCCTGGTAGGCTACAGTCCATGGGGCCACAAACAGTGGGACATGACTGAGCAACTTCACTTTCACTCATCACTGCCCTGTCAGGAGCCAGGTCTATTCCCTAGTTGTTGGATTAGAGGACCCCAGATCTATCTCTCAGCTGTGATCCTGATCTGTGATGCAAGACAGACAGGATTGTACATTCCCACTTGGGGGAAAGTCACTGAATTTTCCTCCATTGGAGCTGTTGACCTGTGAGTGTCCTCTGTTGTGTCTTCTTTTACCTGTTGTATGGGCTAACAAAGTACACTGTTGTCTATATTGCTGTGGTTATATAAATTGTGGGTATGATAGCAATTGGTCCTGGTGACTCTCAGGAGCTGTGGTCCTGGTGACTCTCAGTAGCTGTTTTCACTTGTCCCCTGACACAGGTACACTGAAGTTAGGTTCTAGTGCTGCAGTAGTCCTGTACCTGAATCCCTGGTGGGAGCTATGGAGGCAGCTCCAATTCTGATCTGTCCCTATCTGCATGTGAGTATGCCCACAGAATCCACAGCTGCTATAGCCAGACCTGTCCCAGCTGCAAAAGCACTTGCTCTTTCAAGTATTTTTCATGCACTGAATTTAGGAAGCCATCAGCAGAGGTGTAACCCCACAGTTTGTGCAGCCACAGGAAAGATTTCAACTCTTCTCCCTCAGTTACACAGGCCCCAGGGCTTAACTGTGGTTTTAGCCCCTCTGCTAAAAGGGTGAATTTACTGGTGGGAGAAGCTATCTGTGCCCTCCTAGGTAAGCAGGGTGGGTCTTGGAACCCACTGGCAGATTTCCTAGTAGCAAAAGTTTTCTACATGCTCCCAGGACAATGGGAACTTTCAGAAATCTACTGATATATTTCTTAGTGAGGAGAGTTATCCATACCCTCCTGAGACATCAGGGCAGGTACTGGCATCTGCTTGTGGATTTCCCACTAATGACAGCTATTTTTCACCACCCGCCTCCCACCCCCACCCCCCCCCCAGGATAATGGGTGCAGGTTCTAGGAAATCTGATGGATTTCCTAGTTACAGAAGAATTTCTGCATCCTCTGGGTCAATGGTGGTGGGTGGCTGGTAGAATTACTAGTGGCTGGATCTTTCTGAGCCCTTCCTGGTCAATGGGGGTGAGTCCTGTGACTACTGGCACATTTCTAGATTGGGGAGCTGTCCACAGCTTCCTGGAATAGAATGGGCTAGTCCTAGGGCCCAGGTGATGGAATTGCTATTGGCTAGATCTGTCCATACCCTTTCTGGTTAATAGGAGCAGAGCCTGGTGTCTGCCTCCAGTCCTGGAAGAGTTGCCTATCCTGGAGCCCAAGATGGTGGTGGTGACTAAGCCTGCTCTGGTGCTCCTCTCGACAAACTCTTCTTACCTGGGAGCCCTCATGGGGAAAGATGTTTTATGGTGGTCCCACTCCTCTCCTATGCCTCTTCCAGCGGTTGTGCCTTTTCTCTTTGGTGGGCCCAGGCTTGTTCCTAATAACCCTCAGTTACCATGGCCTGAACTCTTCAAACTATTTATGTGCCTAACTCTGGTCCTCTCCCTGGGACCACGCTTCACAATCCGAGCTCAGCACCTGACCCCCACCCTCACTGACAGAGGAGTATTTCAGGTTGGGGAACACAGAGTGGCGGTGCTGACCCTCTGCGCAGGTAGCTCTCCATTTTGCCTTCCACAAACTGGTTGCTGCTCTCCTGTTTTCTGGCTTCAAAACTCCCTCATCCATCTGGTCTAATTTCTCTGCTGGTCAGGAGCCTTTCCAAAGTACAGGAACATTCCCTCCTTCACAACCCTCTCATCAGGGCACAGGCCCCATTCTGATTTCTTCCTTTTCTTTTTCCTTTTGTCCTGCCTGGTTACATGGAGGTTTTATTGTCTTTTTGGAAGTCTGAGGTCTTCTGTCAGTGCTCAGAAGCTGTTCTTTGTGAATCGTTCCACTTGTGGATATATTTTCAATGTTTCTGTGAAAGGAGGTGAACTCTCCTTCTTACTCCTCTGCCATCTTGATCCTCGACCCTAACAATTCCTTTAAACTCAGCACTACATTAGTTCCTCTTACTGAAAGTTGAAAATACCCTCACTGCTTTTTAAAGCAAATTTGTGCTAAAATGCTCACATATAGGTTCTAAAACCAAAAACCAGTTTTTTGTTTTTTCTTATTTTAGGAAAATGAAAGGGCATGAAAAAACACAAAGTGTTCAATTTTTCAGTCTAGTTTTGCAGCTATCAGGGGTTTATATCATTTGACCTTTAGATAAATACTCTGAGCTTCCAGGAATAAGGCTCTACAGTAGCATTAATTATTATTGCTCTTATCTTCATCAACTAAATGCAATCTTTAAACTACTTAGGATTCACCCCTCACTGTTGGACATTTTCTTTAATACTTCTGTAATTGTAAAAAGGACTTTGATGACTGTATTAAGGTTTCCCCAGCTTCTGAGAGAATTGCCTGTTTGATATTAGATAAGCAGATTTTAAGAACTATTGAGATTATCAACGTTCAATTTCCTCTGATTTCTTCATTTTCTCATTTATTTACATTCATATCTTCCTTGCTACTGTGAAATCATGCAAGCAAATACCAGATTGAGGTAAAAGGAAGACAGAATATCTTAGGAAGCAAATTTCATTTTTAACTCCATCATTAACTTTGAACTCCATTTGAGGAATGTTTCCTAATCACCTGCAGAATGGAGATAGAGAAGAGATAGCACCAGAGACCATCTGAGTTGGAATATTGAGATTATTGAAGAATGCATTCAATACATCTTATATATCTAATTATCTTTTCAATGATTTGATGACATTTAAGAGTAAATATGACACATGTCCATGTGAAATTTTAAACATAGTTTATTTTCTTTTTAAATTATTAATACTTTCCATATTTAATCAAAATGCATTAGATAGAAAGAGAAAATAAAATGCAATTATCCACCAGTTTAGATAGCTTTCAATTTTTAGTATGTGTTGTCATCTGGCTTTAACTAATATTAGCAGAATATTGTTTTCTGAGACAATATGAGAATTATCATTAACACACCATGTGTGCATGTTTGATATATCCACTACTATACTATATCCACTACTACTACTATACTATAGGTGTACATCACTCCCACATGTAACTCAGCCCAAGGAAAGATTTAGGCAATAAGTCAGTCAGTTCAGTTCAGTCTCTCAGTCGTGTCCAACTCTTTGCGACCCCATGAATCACAGCACGCCAAGCCTCCCTGTCCATCACTAACTCCTGGAGTTCACTCAGACTCAAGTCCATCGAGTCAGTGATGCCATCCAGCCAACTCATCCTCGGTCGTCCCCTTCTCCTCCTGCCCCCAATCCCTCCCAGCATCAGAGTCTTTTCCAATGAGTCAACTCTTCACATGAGGTGGCCAAAGAACTAGAGTTTCTGCTTCAGCATCATTCCTTCCAAAGAAATCCCAGGGCTGATCTCCTTCAGAATGGACTGGTTGGATCTCCTTGCCGTATTAACTCCCAAATGAGAAACAAGCTTCACTTGTGGCATGAAGAAAGGATACAGTAACACAATTTTAAAATCCACCTGAGGAATCTCAAGATAATATTTTTAGATATTCAGGAAATAACACAAGGAAAAGATGATTTATTAAAAACAGAAAAAAAAAATATGTTAACTAAAAGCTGTTGGATATACCACCTGCATTTTATTTTTAAGTATTTTATGAAGCATGATGGAAATCAGAACTGACAAAGTTAAGAGGTCAAGCTTTCTCTTTGTGAATTCCCTCTACACTTAGATGTTTTTGTGACTTTGTTTGCATGCATTCCTTAACACATTTACTTAAGTGAAGGCTTGTGTCTCATCCATTAGCATATACCTGCCCATCATTGAAAGGCTGAAAACTGGATATATATTATTTGTACCACTTCTGTCATGCTATTTTTTTTTCCTACTGAGAATGAGTCAATTAAGAATAGTTGCAAATTGATAGCCCTACTACCTAAATTACAAATGAAAGCAGTGCTTTCTTTTACTATGTAACCTGAGCCACTTAAGAAGCTGATATGTGAAAAATGTCCTATTTCACCTCTACTAGTTTTAATTTACTGACGAATAGATAGGGACAAAGTGGAAACAGTGGCAGATTTGATTTTTCTGGGCTCCAAAACCACTGCAGATGGTGACTGCAGGCACAAAATTAAGAGATGCTTGTTTCTTGGAAGAAAAGCTATGACAAACCTAGAAAGCATATTAAAAAGCAGAGACATTACTTTGCCAACAAAGATCCATCTAGTCAAAGCTATGGTTTTTCCAGTAGTTATGTATAGATGTGAGAACTGAACCATAAAAAAGCCCGAATGCCCAGGAATTGATGTTTTCCAATTGTGGTACTAGAAGAGAATTTTGAGAGGCCCTTGGAAGAGGGAAAAGGAGATCAAACCAGTCAACCCTAAAGGAAATCAACCCTGAATATTCATTCAAAGGACTGATGTTAAAGTTGAAGCTCCAATACTTTGGCTACTGGGAAAAACTGAACACAGGAGGAGAAGGGAACAATAGGAGGATAAGATGGTTGGATAGCATCACTGACTCAATGGACATGAGTTTAAGCAAACTCAGGGAGACAGTGAAGAACAGGGAAGCCTGGCATGCTGCAGTTCATAGGGTCGCAAAGAGTCAGACACATCTTAGGTACTAAACAATGAACAAGAAATAAATTGATGGTGACTTATAGTTCTTCAGTAAAATGTTGTGGAGATAGCAAGCATAGAAGGTACTTGTTGTTTGTGTACTAGTATAGTGCAAATGATGATACATTGAAGCTCTAGTTACGAAACAAATCTACAATGTAAGATGGTACAGATGTAATGGAAAACAGAATGGTGACTTCTCAAAGAATTAAAAATAAAGTACCATGTGATTCATCAAGTCCAATTCTGGATATTTATCTAAAATAATTTAAAGTAGAATCTTGAATAGATGGATTTCCCTGGTGGTTCAGAAATAAAATAATTCACCTGAAAAGCAGGAGACATGGGTTTGATCCTTGGGTCAGGAAGATCCTTTGGAGAAATAAATGGCAACTGACTTCAATATTCTTGCCTGGGAAATCTCATGGACAAAGGAAACTAATGGGCTACCGTCCATGGGGTTGCAAAAGTTAGATACAGTGCAACGACTAAACAACAACTTGAATAGGTATCTGTACTCCCATCTTCATCGAACCCATATTCACAATGGCCAAGAGCTGAAAACAATTTGTGTCCCTCAATGGATGAATGACAAAGGAAATATGGTATATATATGCAATGGAAATTTATTCAGCCATAAAAATGAAAGAAATCCTGCCATTTTCAACACATGGGTGAGACCAGGATATTATGCCAAGTTAAATAAATCAGACAGAGGAAAATAAGTCCTACAGAGTATTCACTTATGTGTAGAGTCTGAAAAGGCTAAACTCATGCAAACATAGCTTGAAAAACTGAAAGAGTTAGTTGCTCAGTCATTTCTGACTTTTTGCAACCCCATGGAACATAGCCTGCCAGGCTCTTTCATCCATGGAATAGTAGATTAGTATTTATCTAAATGCTAGTATTAGTATTTCTCTAAGAATACTTCATTATTCTTGCCTTGAGAACCCCATGAACAGTATGAAAAGGCAAAATGATAGGATACTGAAAGAGGAACTCCCCAGGTCAGTAGGTGCCCAATATGCTACTGGAGATCAGTGGACAAAAAACTCCAGAAAGAATAAAAAGATGGAGCCAAAGTAAAAACAATGCACCACTGTGGATGTGACTGGTGATAGAAGCAAGGCCTGATGCTGTAAAGAGCAATATTGCATAGGAACCTGGACTATCAGGTCCATGAATCAAGGCAAATTGCAAGTGGTCAAACAGGAGATGGCAAGAGTGAACGCTGACATTCTAGGAATCAGTGAGCTAAAACGGACTGGAATGGGTGAACTTAACTCAGATGACCACTATATCTACTACTGTGGGCAGGAATCTCTTAGAAGAAATGGGGTAGCCATCATGGTCAACAAGAGAGTCCGAAATGCCGTACTTGGATGCAACCTCAAAAACGACAGAATGATCTCTGTTCATTTCCAAGGCAAACCATTCAATATCACAGTAATCCAAGTCTATGCCCCCACCAGCAACGCTGAAGAAGCTGAAGTTGAATGGTTCTATGAAGACCTACAAGACCTTTTAGAACTAACACCAAAAAAAGATGTCCTTTTCATTATAGGGAAATGGAATGCAAAAGTAGGAAGTCAAGAAACACTTCAAGTAACATGCAAATTTGGCCTTGGAATACGGAATGAAGCAGGGCAACAGCTAATAGAGTTTCGCCAAAAGAACGCACTGGACATAGCAAATACCCTCTTCCAACAACACAAGACAAGACTCTACACATGGACATCAGCAGATGATCAACTCATAAATCAGATCGATTATATTCTTTGCAGCCAAATATGGAGAAGCTCTATACAGTCATCAAAAGTAAGACCGGGAGATGACTGTGGCTCAAATCATGAGCTCCTTATTGCTAAATTCAGACTTAAATTGAAGAAAGTAGGGAAAACCACTAAACCATTCAGGTAAGACCTAAATCAAATCCCTTATGATTATACAGTGGAAGTGAGAAATAGATTTAAGGGCCTAGATCTGATAGATAGAGTGCCTGATGAACTATGGACTGAGGTTAATGATATTGTACAGGAGACAGGAATCAAGAACATCCCCATGGAAAAGAAATGCAAAAAAGCAAAATGGCTGTCTGGGGAGGCCTTACAAATAGCTGTGAAAAGAAAAGAAGCGAAAAGCAAAGGAGAAAAGGAAAGATATGAGCATCTGAATGCAGAGTTCCAAAGAATAGCAAGAAGAGATAAGAAAGCCTTCCTCCATGATCAATGCAAAGAAATAGAGGAAAACAACAGAATGGGAAAGACAAGAGAACTCTTCAAAAAAATTAGAGATACCAAGGGAATGTTTCATGCAAAGATGGACTCGATAAAGGACTGAAATGGTATGGACTTAACAGAAGTAGAAGATATTAAGAAGAAGTGGCAAGAATACAGGGAAGAACTGTACAAAAAAGATCTTCACAACCAAGGTAATCACACTGGTATGATCACTAACCTAGAGCCAGACATTTTGGAATGTGAAGTCAAGTGGGCCTTAGAAAGCATCACTAAGAACAAAGCTAGTGGAAGTGATGAAATTCCAGTGGAACTATTTCAAATCCTGAAAGATGATGCTGTGAAAGTGCTGCACTCAGTATGCCAGCAAATTTGGAAAACTCAGCAGTGGCCACAGGACTGGAAAGTTCACTTTTCATTCCAGTCCCAAAGAAAGGCAATGCCAAAGAATGCTCAGACTACCGCACAATTGCACTCATCTCACACGCTAGTAAAGTAATGCTCAAAATTCTCCAAGCCAGGCTTCAGCAATACGTGAACTGTGAACATCCAGATATTCAATCTGGTTTTAGAAAAGGCAGAGGAGCCAGAGATCAAATTGCCAACATCTGCAGGATCATTGTAAAAGCAAGAGAGTTCCAGAAAAACATCTATTTCTACTTTATTGACTATGCCAAAGCCTTTGACTGTGTGGATCACAATAAACTGTGGAAAATTCTGAAGAAGATGTGAATACCAGACCACCTGACCTGTCTCTTGAGAAACCTATAGGCAGGTCAGGAGGCAACAGCTAGAACTGGACATGGAAAAACAGATTGGTTCCAAATAGGAAAAGGAGTACGTCAAGGCTGTATATTGTTGCCCTGCTTATATAAGTTATATGCAGAGTACATCATGAGAAATGCTGGACTGGAAGAAACACAAGCTGGAATCAAGATTGTGGGGGGAAATATCCATAACCTCAGATATGCAGATGACACCACCCTTATGGCAGAAAGTGAAGAGGAACTAAAAAGCCTCTTGATGAAAGTGAAAGAGGAGAGTGAAAAAGTTGGCTTGAAGCTCAACATTTAGAAAATGAAGATAGTGGCATCTGGTCCTATCACTTCATGGCAAATAGATGGGGAAACAGTGGAAACAGTATCAGGCTTTATTTTTTGGGGCTCCAAAATCACTACAGATGGTGACTGCAGCCATGAAATTAAAAGACGCTTACTCCTTGGAAGAAAAGTTATGATCAACCTAGATAGCATATTGAAAAGCAGAGACATTCTTTGCAGACTAAGGTCCATCTAGTCAAGGCTATGGTTTTTCCTGTGGTCATGTATGGATGTGAGAGTTGGACTGTGAAGAAAGCTGAGCACCAAAGAATTGATGCTTTCGAACTTGGTGTTGGAGAAGACTCTTGAGAGTCCCTTGGACTGCAAGGAGATCCAACTAGTCCATTCTAAAGATCTGCCCTGGGTGTTCTTTGGAAGGAATGATGCTAAAGCTGAAACTCCAGTACTTTGGTCATGTCATGCGAAGACTTGACTCACTGGAAAAGACTATGATGCTGGGAGGGTTTGGGGGCAGGAGGAAAAGGGGATGACAGAGGATGAGATTGCTGGATGGCATCACTGACTCGGTGGACATGAGTTTGAGTGAACTCTGGGAATTGGTGATGGACAGGGAGGCCTGGCATGTTGCGATTCATGGGGTCACAAAGAGTCAGACACGACTGAGGGACAGAACTGAACTGACTGATTTATATAAAGTAGTCAAGCTCTAGAAACAAAGATTAGAACCATGATTGCTAGAGGCAATGGGTGGGAGAATTGGCAAATTGCTGTTCAATGAGCTTAGAGGTTCAGACATACAAGATGAAACAGTTGTAAAGATCTGCTTGTGCAGATCAACATTGTCTACAGAGTTGACATCACTGTACTCTGCATGTGAGAATATAAGAGGCTAGATATCATGTTTCATATTACTTAACACTTCTTAAAAAATCTTGAGAAATAAGTGAAAGAGAATTTTGTGTTTCAGAAGCTGGTCCCATTTCTGATTCAGAGCTTTGGAACTTTGGGAAGATGAAGAGAAAGCTGGAAAAATGGAAGACCTTAGATACAGAAGCTTAGCTGGTTGCTAAATTTCTCACTGAAAATCTTTCTTACTATTGCGTTTAAATCTTTTTTAAAAATCTAGAAATTATAAATGCTGGAAACACTGTTATAATCTCCAAGAATCATATTTATTATGAGGTTTGGAACCCTGAGAGACTGCAAACTGTTTATAAACTTTCACAATGTTTTATATCACAAGAAATACTAAGCATAGATTTCTGGAATGAAATAACTTAGGAGTGAAGCATTGGACAAACATTAGCCAAATGAAGTTGACATTGATTTCAGATGAAATTCTTGAACTGATTTTAAGAGAAATTATTAGTGAGTACCTGAAAAAAGAGCTTCCCTGGTGACTCAGACAGTAAAGAATCTGCCTGCAATGCTGGAGACCTGGGTTCAATCCCTGGGTTGGGAAGATCCCCTGAAGGATGGCATGGCAACCTACTCCAGCATTCTTGCCTGGAGAATCCCCCATGGACAGAGGTGCCAGGCAGGCTACAGTCTGCCGCGTCACCACCGCGTCGCAGAGTCAGACATGACTGAGCAACTAAGCACCACACACAGCACCTGAAAGAAGGAACACATGCTCTTCAGTGACAGTATGGGTTCACACAGACAGTCATCTCAGACTAATTAAATTCTTCTTTTAATATGGTTAGTAGCTTAATAGATTGGGGATATTAGAGGCTTTGCAGACAGGTTCTGGATGTTAGCTAAGCATTTGACAAGATTTCTGATGTTTTCCTTGTTGACAAGAAAAAGTGAGCTGAATTTGAAGGACAATTTCTACTTGAAGAAAAGTTATGGTAATGTGTAAATAATTTCAAAATATTAAACTAATAATATTTATTAATGAGCTTCCTTGTAGCTCAGTTGGTAAAGAATCTGCCTGCAGTGCAGTAGACCTGAGAGGATATAGACATCTTTGGGTTGAGCATTATTCCATCTAACACAGTTCTTGTAATTCATTCTCTACTTTGAGAGAGTGAAATCTCTAAGAAATGCATCTGATTTTGTCATGTGGTGGGCATTTTCTTCCTACAACCACTTACATGAGTTTTCTAGTGCAATTTGTAGTTTAATATATCCTGCTTAAAAACATTTTATTCTCTCTTCATTACTTTATAGGTAATATTTAACCAACTTCATGGCTTAAAGGCCAGGAACATTCTGGAAACAGAATTATTGAAGCAGGGTGATGAATGGTGCATTTTCTATATTAGTTTGCTTTTGTATACATTTAAAATTTTTAATAATAAAAATTTTAAAGTAAACTCAGATTTTATTCTTTTAGGTAATTTTTATCTCTTTAACTTTCTTTCTTTTTTAATTACTTAATTTATTTTAATTTGAGGATAATTACTTTACAATATTGTGGTGGTTTTACCATAAAATAAACTCAGTTTTTATTAGATTCTATAATAGCCATATAGTAGCAATCTATATTAAAAGCTGATGCAATATGTAATACTAAAATAGTAGAATTTTAATGTACAGGAAAAGAGAGTAAGTGTTCCATAGTATGTAATGGATTAAAAAACCATTGATCTAAGATATCCACTTTTGAATACTACAATGGAAGTGTAGACAAATTGGAACATATTCATAGGAGAGTGGTTAAAATGATGCATGACTAACAATCTACATAAATTTGGTTGAAGAAGTATTTAGCTTGATCAAAAAAAAATCTGTCATAATATTATCAACTTTTTAAAGTTCATTAAGGTTAAACAAAAGTAGGTTTATTTTCCCTGACCACTGATAAAACCAATATTTAGTAGATGCATGGAAAGAGTTTTGGTATCTATATAATTTAAGTTATCCAGAGATGAATCTGCCTGCAATGCGGGAGACCCGGTTTAATCCCTGGGTCAAGAAGATCCCCTGGAGAAGGGAATGGAAACCCACTCCAGTATTCTTGCCTGGAGAATTCCATGGACAGAGGAGCCTGGCAAGCTGCAAAGAGTCAGGCATGACTGAGCAACTACACAAAAGTGAAAAGATGAAAGAGCTATTTTGAATGACAATGAGTTGAATCTCATGAAGAGGATCCAGGTAATAGTTTATTCATTAGATTTCAAAAGTTTTGTAGTTTCTTCTAACTAGTCCTAAAATTTTGTAATAGGTGAAACTTTGACACTTTTAGTTTATAGTAATCTCTAAAACTATGCATCACATTCTACCTGATTTCCCAGTTTTACAGAGTCACCATTGCCTATTATAACCACACTAAAATGTTTGGACAAGACAAATGAAATCTCATTGCTTTGAGCTAAGTTACAAAGGGCACAATATGCATCTTACTTGACTGAGGGCAGTGGGATTTATGCCACCATAAGTACTAAAATACCAAGCCCATGAGAGTGCTTATGGGAAGAAAAATTCTCCACTTGCCAAATGGTATTAAGCCATGAAGTGGTGGAGCACGTGTGGAATATACTACCTCCTAACCTGACAGGTGAAGTTAAATGTTGTGGGTGGGGAATCTATATCCTCCGTATGTATCTGTCTTTCCTCTTCAGCTATATTGGTATAGCTGCTCCCTTGACTCCCTTGACTCCCTCTAGACATATCCTGAAACTCAATAGTTTTGGCTTTTACTTTTCTTGCCAACTCTTCTCATATCCCTTTATGCAATTTAGGGAAAATCTTTTTTTTTAAGTGACATTTAGTGCTCTACCACTGTGATTTTCAAGGCAATTTCAGTCTATTGCTATGAGATGCCTGATGAATGAGAAACATGTTTCAAGAATGCCAATCAAGCATGCACAGACATACATATGGTGAATTTTTAAGTTCCTTCCAGCTGTCATAGGATAGGTTTATATGCAAAAGAGATATTTTTCATTTAATAGAGTTTAAATTTCTCATTTGTATATAAATTTAATATTTTTTTTTCTAAATGTTTGTCAGGTATAGTCTCTTTTGATCATAATAAGTACTATTAAAAAACAAATGTGTCATGAGGAAACTGAGACCTAAGTGTCTTTGCTCAAGATCTCATTCCTGGTTAAAGGTCAGAAGGGCTTTAGAGATGCACCTACTATACCATACTCATTCCCACTAGACAGGAGGAGAACCAGGCTTTGAATCTTGGACTTTTAATTATAAGTTCAGTGTTCTTTTCACTATGCCATGTGACCTTTCCAAGTAAAATGCCACAGCTTTCCAACATGGTAATTAGCTTTCAGTGTGACTTTCAGGCTTTCGATGTGACTTCTAGGGGAGATGGAGAAAGAGAAAGAAATCCCAAGTGAAAAACTTTAGTTAACCCTAGCAAGTGAATTTGATTTCTTTTTCCTATGGATCTAATCAGTGTTGGAATTAATCTGAAATGTATAACTAAGTTTTTTCATCTTTAGTTTGTCATATAGAGCTACTTTAAAAAGCACTCAATGACATTTTAGAGTAAATATGACAGGCAAATGTAAATGTAATTACACAAGTCATATATGGTGTGAGTCATTTGTAAAGTTCACTACGAATGAACTATACTGTACAGAATGCATTTTTCACTTAAGAAAATGAGATCATCTTCTTTTACATGTGAAGGAAGAAATTTAACAGTGCATTAAACCCAGTCTAAGCCAGAAAATGTCCAAATTAGCATTCCCCAATGGATTGGGTTCAAATAATCTAACTGTGAGGATAATCCCCATTTACTCCTTTCCTGCTGAAGACTGGTAGAGAAAAGGAGTGGAAAATTTGAACAATCTGTGTATAACTTTAATTTTTCGTGTGTTTGAAAGGGTACCTGAAAAAAGACAGGTGGCTATCTCTTCTGTTTAAGCTCTTCATTATCCTACGTCTCTATATTATACATTTTCATAATATACAAGTTCTAATTTTCTGTGCAATAATATGCAATTGTGAAAACAGTTATTTTCTTTGTGATATAACTGGCCAGATCAGAGAGAGATAGGTTAAACACATAGGAAATAAAACAAAGTATTCATTGCTATGCCTGCATGTTAAGTCACTTCAGTGTGTCTGACTCTTTGTAACCCTATGGACTGTAGCCCACCAGACTCCTCTATCCATGCGATTCTCCAGACAAGAATACTGGAATGGGTTTTCATGCCCTCCTCCAAAGGATCTTCCCAACCCAGGAATCGAACCTGCATCTCTTATGTCTCCTGCTTTGGCAGGCATATTCTTTACAACTTGAGCCACCTGGGAAGCCCACTTATAAACTTGTAATGAACTAAAACAAAGTATTTTTCATTGCTATACAGAGGTACTAAAAGCTGAACATAGTAAAGTTTATTTTCTCAGAAAATATGCTCTCCATGCTACTGTTGCTGTAATTGGTTTTGAATATAACTTTTCAAAAAGTGAAACTATGGAACAAGGAAGTATGTGCCGCACTTTGTAAAATTATTTCAAAATGTAGGTTTTGAATTGTTCCTAATGCCCTGCCATGTGATTTGTAGTAGTAAGTCATTGTCTTTGTGTACTACCTTTTAAGGAATAAATATTCTAGAACACAGAATACTGACAGAGGGTGTGAAGCCATTATTTTAAGAACAAAGTGCAATAAGGTGACTGAGGTGACTACCCACATCTCATCCTCTATCTCTAAACTCTAAATTTGGCCTCTTCTCCTCATGATTTTTGTTTGGTCTTGTTCAGTTTCCCCTCATCCGTTATCAGAGAGAGCTCTCCCATCTCCTCACTGCTGGAAGACAACGGTTACTTCAATCCCTCATGTTTCTTCCTGATTCTAATATTTTTCCTTCCATGAGTTACTCCAGCAGCCAGTGTTTAGAAAAAAATAAACACACACACATGTACATGTGTATATACATATATATATATTTATATGTTATATATATATAATATATATAGTATATACAATATATATATGTATATACACGTGTATTTAATTTTACAGTACAGACCTAAGGAACTGGTTCCAGAATTTCCTGAGATTGGTTCCAAACTTCACAGATGCTCAAGTCCCTTATATAAAATGACATAGTACTTGCATATAACTGTACATATCTTCCTGTATACTTTAAATCATCTCTAGATTACTTATAATAGAGAGTACAATGTAAATGCTACACAAATAGCTGCTCTGTAACAATTCAAATTTTGTTTTTTGAAAATTTCTGAATTTTTTTTCAGTTATTTTTGATCTATGGTGGGTTGAATTCAAAGATGTGGAACCTGTGGATATAGACGGCAGCCTGTAGTTATATGTACATATACTTCCTGTGACAAGATTTGTTTTTCTTTCTCCCCTTACCCTCTCCCTCCTCCCTTCCCCCTCCCCTCCCCCTCCTTCCTTTTTTCCTTCCTGCCTTTTTTCTAGCTTTTGACATTCTATATATTTCTATAGTGTAATGCTTCCTTGAGACTCTGAAGTAGTTAATTTGGGAGATTTTCAGCAAATAAAAATTTAAAACCACCAGTTTGTTTATAATGATTAGAATTACAATTTAATAATAAGAGGATAATATTAAGCAGTAGTTAAGGAGATATTTAACACTTTTTTTGTACTTTGGTTGTTTTGCTTCTACCTCATATTTAAGCCAGTAAACTCTTCTTTACTCAATGACTTAACCCAATTTTTGAAAGCCAGTTCTTTCCTGAAGCCTCAAAAGGAAGAAGATTGTCATGTTAAGGGTGGGGAAATCCAATGAAAGCTCATGCTAAAAGTTGAATTCATGTAATAATTTTTTCCAAGTTAAAATCTTCAAGGAAATCTTTCATTATCTTATTTATCCCTTTATCTGTTTCTCTCTTTGTATGTATATTATCTGTGTCTATGGTGTCATGCTAACATTGAGGGTTCTGGAACTTTCTAGTGCTTGTATTCAATAACAATTTACAAGTTATGCACTATCACTCAGTTTGAATAAAGGTGAGCAAGGCTGAGGTCCAGCATAGGGAGAAATGGATTTGTAGATGCCTACAGGCCTATGTCTTCTTACAGAATGGCTGAAACCAGGCAAGAAATAGAGTAGTTTTTAAAGTTCTAAAAAGAAAAAATAATAAAAATAAAGTTCTACTACTAAGCCCCTTGAATCAATTTGTATGCTCCTGATTTTATTTTCAGGAGTGTTTTTGCACAGTAATATAACTTACAGAGTATTTTTGCCTGATTACCAGTTATATCTTTAAATTATAGAAGAACATTTCCTGAGCTTCTATTGATTGCATCAGGCTATATTTTGTTCTATAAAAAATTCAACAAATATTAATTTAGTGCCAATTATGAAGGAGACTAATCAATGCCTTAGAGGGAGAAGAGAATCAAAACATAAAATACCACTCTCATTTTGCAGGATTTTATAATCTAGCTTAAAAGTTGTAGAAAAATTTCTGCAGGAACAATGCAAATCAGTGTAGGTGGGTACTAAATGTGTGTAAGTTTTAAGGGAAGAGAATATTTATAGGCAGTCAGAGCTGCTTATGCGTATGCCAGGATAGATTTAAATGATACATAGCAACCATTTTCTTTCCCTTTCCCTTCCTTTCTGCCCCCCTCTTTTTCTTTTAAAACTCAACCTTTGGCTTTTGGATAGATTGTAATTTCCATCACTAAAATAATTTTAGTGTTCTTGAACATTCCTCATCATCTCTGTGTCCTCATTGACTCTCACAGAGCCTGATGCAATGAGTACACATGGCTAATTGAATGAAACTCACACCCAGTGAAAGCCATCAAAACCACATGACTCTATTTTTCCTTTCCAACAGCACACTCTGTCAAATTACCTGAGTTCGGAATTTTAGGCAAAAAAGGATTACCTAATGACAGTTGTTTTTGTTAACTTGTCTATGGCTCCCTTTTGTTGTTGTCTTTGTTGTTCACTTGCTAAGCCGTGTCCAACTCTTTGCCGTTATACACCCAGGGCTTTTGAATGCTTTCAAATTGTGGTGGACCATAAAGAAGTAGAGTTGGACCATAAAGAAGAACTGATGCTTTTGCATTGTGGTGCTGCAGAAGACTCTTGAGAGTCCCTTGGACATCAAGGAGATCTAACCAGTCAATCCTGAAGGAAATAAACCCTAAATATTCATTAGAAGGAGTGATGTTGAAGCTGAAGCTCCAGTACTTTGGCCAACTGATACAAAGAGCTGACTCGTTGGAAAAGATCCTGATGCTGGAAAACACTGAGGGAAGAAGGAGAAGGGGGCCACAAAGATGGTTGGATGACATTGACATAATGGACATGAGTTTGAGTAAACTCTGGGAGATAGTGATGGACAGGAAAGCCTGGCATGCTGCAGTTCATGGGGTCACATAGAGTTTGATACAATTTAGTGACTGAACAACAACCCAAGGCTTTGGTGGATATTAAAAATGAGTCATTATATTAAAACTCCAAAAGCTAATTTTAGGAAAGTAATATAGCCGAAATACCCTAAAATCATCCATTTAATAGGATAGCTATAGTAAGTATTTTTGACAAAATCTTTTGATACTTTGCAATTTCAGTTCATTAATGTCACCTGGAAATTACTGATTGAGTAATTAAATTTTGTTTTTAATACAATATAAAAAAGCCACAGAGTTGTAAAATATTCCCCAGTGCCAACTTGGAAGTGTTTTTGTTGATTCTCGAAAAAATACCATCCATAAAAATATGGATGGTTCAGTTCAGTTCAGTCACTCAGTTGTGTCCTACTCTTCGTGACCCCATGAATCGCAGGACGCCAGGCCTCCCTGTCCATCACCAAATCCCAGAGTTCACTCAGACTCATGTCCATCGAGTCCGTGATGCCATCCAGCCATCTCATCCTCTGTCATCCCCTTCTCCTCCTGCCCCCAATCCCTCCCAGCATCAGAGTCTTTTCCAATGAGTCAACTCTTCGCATGAGGTGGCCAAAGTACTGGAGTTCAGCTTCAGCATCATTCCCTATGGATGGTTAGTTGAATACATTTATCATCCAGACACCAGGACCTTTATTGCACCTGTAGTTTCTCCATGCTCCTCTGCAGTCTGAGATATTTTCCATAGGTAACAACAGAATGCCAAGACTACATTTAAAATCACCGAAGAACATTAAAATCCTTGGGTTTCATCTCATCTAAATGCACATTAACCTTTTTGTAATAAATTATTTGAACTTTTAATTATGTGGAATGGGCAACAAGAAAATCTGATTGGTTGCCAAAAAGCTTCAATGTTTTTTGTGTGTATTCACAAATGAAAGAAAGAGAAAAAGCAAAAGAGAACAAGAGTATGAAGGCTTTGGAAAAAAAAAATAATATTATTTCACCAGTGTGAACATAAATGCTGCCAGAGGAATCAAAATAATGAGTTTCAAGCATTGTTAGCCTCTATTTTTAGGAGAAACTCAAAAAACATATTTTGTGAGGGTTATTTCTTAAGAATTTTCTTATTACTGAAATAGGTAAGAAGTAGGCATCTTGCATTTACCTTACCAGTGAGGAATAAAGTGCTTTTTTCAGAGCTTTGGGACTGATACATGGTCATATATTTTGTAAAATCAATGCATGATATGTGTAATCAGCAGTTTAAGAATCTCAGTGTTGTATCTATTTCTAAATGCTTTCAGATATCAAAAACAAAGCATAAAACAAAAAAACTTTTAAAAATTCCTACTGCTTATTTTATATATTGGTCTTGTTATTTTGTTTCCTATGAGAATACATAAAATTAGAACTACACGTTTTGCTTTTTTCTGTTTTAAACATTTTTTAAAAATTGACACTTAATTCTCTGGAATGTCTTTTCATTTTACAATGCTCCTAAATAATGATTCCCACCTAAAGTCTACATAAACCCCTGATTATGTGTGTCAGTGAAGATGCTGTCCACAAGACTGAATATTAACATATATGCTTCCTTCTGCTTGATCCATATCACAGTAAAAATAGATTTTAGTGACTAACATTTTTGCCATAGTGATTATAATTCTAGTGTAATAGACAGTTCAGCATAGAGGTCTGTTTGCTTCAGAGCTCACTGCATAAGAGAGCCCAAACTGTTGAAAATAAAACAGATGCCTTGAAAATTATCAGGCTTGTATTTAATTTATGCAGTTTTCCCATTAATAGCATTATCTATTTAACACATCCATTACACATTCTCAGTGTTAATTTAGACAGAAAAAAATGTAACAACTTCAAAAGGAAATCTTCCATTAAATTAAGGATATTGACTTTAATGGATGTCCCAAATAGACATGGAAATTAACAGGATGAAAAAACAAGTTGATTAAAAATGGTCCCATTATAATTTGTTATGCCACATAGAATGAAAATATTAAGATGGAATTCACTAAAAAGATAGTGCCATCGAAAGTTCTTTGTACTCTAAATACATGACTTTAAAAGATGTCAAATCATAGACTTTTATGTAAAAATATGACTTTCTGAATATATCAGTATCTTGCAAAAAAAATTCTGATATTTAGAAGGCTTACTTTATTTCGATGGTCAAAGAGTAGAAGTAGTGATCAACAGGCTTGTTTAATGACCTCATTTCAAAGAAATTCTGAACCTTCTCAGGGCAGGCAGTGTGAATTGTTGTTTCTTTTTCTTTGCACCTTTCTTCTCTTTCTGCATTCCATAATTCACAAATGGCTATTATTATGTTCACAAGATTTCTTGAATTCCCTTTGAATGATTCATTCTTTCTTTTGGACCTTAAAAATCTTGATGTTTTTTGATCCTATTAAAGTGCCAATATGCCTGAATCATCAAGGAGCAAACTCAATAACAGTCCCAGGTGGCAAGGATTTTCCAACTGATGGGCAAGGGATGGGGTGAAAGTGAAAGCGGCTCAGTCATGTCCAACTCTGTGACCTATGGACTATACAGTTGATGAAATTCTCTTGGCCAGAATACTAGAGTGGGTAGCCATTCCCTTCTTCAGGGGATCTTCCCAGCTCAGGTTTCAAACCTAGGTCTCTGACATTGCAGGCAGATTCTTTACCAGTTGAGCCACCAGGGGAAAAAAGGGATGGGGTAGGAAGAAGAAAAGCAAAGACAAGTGAAAACAGGCAGAGTATAGGACCTGGGGTGAAGAAACAGGGCTAAATAGGATGAAAGGAAAGATGAGTGGGAACAAACAATTCGTTCTTTACTATAATAGGTCTAGTTCAGCAATTTAACTGATAACCTTTTTAAACCACTGATTCATCCATTCAAACTGTTTTATTATATACTTTAAATTGCACTGGCCTTGGGAAGGTGCTGCAACTATAAAGATAAATATAACAGAGCCCCAGTTTAGTCTAATTTATAAGGGACTATAAATGTAAATTACTATATTTTAATTAAATTGAAATTACTCATTTATAGCATACTTACTGATCATTTGCCACATACAGGGCCCTGGTTATAAAGTTGTCAAGCAACTAGTTGAGGAAGACAGAAAATTAATTGTAAAACTCCACAAAATCTATATGATATGTCATGTGTTGATAAATGTATGGAGAAAATAAGAGCATAATGGAGGGGATGATAACCATGCTTATTGAAAAGAAGGGAGGGATGATTGGGCTAAGTTTCAAAGGAGAACTGTAACATAAGCCCTCATGAAGGAGGACTAAGACTTAACCGGACAGAGAAATCTAGAGAAGGCACTGGACATTTTGGGAAATGAGCACAGCAAGTATAATGGCTGGGAGGTGTTCAGCAACAGGATATAGGCAAATAAATTTTAAAAATATCTTAAGTTTGAATCATCTGTGCTTGTGGAATATGTATGCAGAGGGCTTGGTGGTGGAGGCATGTTTTAGTGGGAGATAACAATGAATAAGTAATCTGTTACTGGGTTACAGAACAAACAGGAGATGGCAAGAGTGAACATGGACATTTTAGAAGTCAGAAAACTAAAGTGGACTGGAATTGGTGAATTTAACTCAGATGACCATTATATCTACTACTGTGGGCAAGAATCCGTTAGAAGAAATGGGGTAACCATCATAGTCAACAAAAGAGTCTGACATGCAGGACTTGGTTGAAATCTCAAAAACAAGAGAATGATCTCTGTTCCTTTCCAAGGCAAGCTATTCAATATCACAGTAATCCAAGTCTATGCCCCAACCAATAATTCTGAAGAAGCTGAACTTGAAAGGTTCTACGAAGGCCTACAAGACCTTCTAGAACAAAAATTCAAAAAATATGTCCTTTTCATACTAGGGGACTGGAATGCAAAAGTAGGAAGTTAAGAAATACCTGGAATAACAGGTAAATTTGGCCTTGGAATACAGAATGAAACAGGGCAAAGGCTAATAGAGTTTTACCAAGAGAATGCATTGGTCATAGAAAACACACTCTTCCAACACACAAAAGGAGATTCTACACATGAACATCACCAGATAGTCAATACTAAAATCAGATTGATTATATTTTTTCAGCCAAATATGGAGAAGCTATATAAAGGTAACAAAAACAAGACTGGGAGTTGACTGTGGCTCAGATCATGAACTCCTTTTTGCCAAAGTGAGAATTAAATTGAAGAAAGTAGGGGAAACCACTAGACCATTCGATGTGACCTAAAACAAATCACTTACAATTATCCATCAGAAGTGACAAATAGATTCAGGGATTAGATATGATAGAATGCCTGAAAAACTATGGATGGAGGTTCTTGACATTGTACAGGAGGCAGTGATCAAGATCATCCCCAAGAAAAAGAAACGCATAAAGGCAAAATGATTGTCTTAGAAGGCCTTACAAATAGCTGAAAAAAGAAAAGAAGAGAAAGGAAAAGAAGAAAAGGAAAGAGAAACCCATTTGAAAGCAGAGTTCCAAAAAACAGCAAGGAGAGATAAGAAAGCCTTACTCAGTGATCAATGCAAAGAAATAGAAAAAATAGAATGGGAAAGACTAGACATCTCTTGAAGAAAATTAGAGATACCAAGGGAACATTTCATGCAAAGATGGGCACAATAAAGGACAGAAAAGGTATGGACCTAACAGAAGCAGAAGATATTAAGAAGAGGTAGACACAATACACAGAAAACTATACAAAAAAAAGATTTTCATGACCCAGATCATCACAATGGTGGTATCATGCACCTAGAGCCAGACATCCTGGAATGAGAAGTCAAGTGGAAGCATCACTAGGAAGCATCACTACGAACAAAGCTCATTGAGGTGATGGAATTTCTGTTGAGCTATTTCAAATCCCCAGATGATGCTGTGTAGGTGCTGCACTCAATATGCCAGAAAATTTGGAAAACTCAGCAGTGGCCATAGGACTGGGAAAGGTCAATTTTCATTCCAATCCCAAAGAAAGGCAATGCCAAAGAATGCTCAAACTATTGCACAATTGCACTCATCTCATACGTTAAGAAAGTAATGCTCAAAACTGTCCAAGCCAGGCTTCAATAGTACATGAACTGTAAACTTCCAGACGCTCAAGCTGGATTTAGAAAAGGCAGAGGAACCAGAGATCAAATTGCCAACATCCACTGGATCACCAAAAAAGCAAAAGAGTTCCAGAAAACCATCTATTTCTGCACTATTGACTATGCCAAAGCCTTTGACTGTGTGGATCACAACAAACTGTGGAAAATTCTTAAAGAGATTGAATACCAGACCACCTGAACTGCCTCCTGAGAAATCTGTATGCAAGTCAAGAAGCAACAGTTAGAACCGGACCTGGAACAGACTGGTTCCAAATCAGGAAAGGAGTACATCAAGGCTGTATATTGTCACCCTGCTTATTTAACATATGCAGAGTACATCATGAGAAATGCTGGGCTGGATAAAACACAAGCTGGAATCAAGATTGCTGGGAGAAATATCAATAACCTCAAATATGCAGATGACCCCACACATATACCAGAAAGCGAAGAAAAAATAAACAGCTTCTTGATGAAAGTGAAAGAGGAGAGTGAAAAAGCTGGCTTAAAATTCAACATTCAGAAAACAGATCATTGCACCTGGTCCCATCATTTCATGGCAAATAGATGTGGAAACAATGAAAACAGTGACAGACTACTTTGGGAGGCTCCAAAATTTCTGCAGATGGTGATTGCAGCCATGAAATTAAAAGACGCTTACTCCTTTGAAGAAAATTTATGACCAACCTAGACAGCATATTAAAAAGCAGAGACATTACTTCATCAACAAAGTTCCATCCTCTCAAAGCTGTGGTTTTTCCAGTAGTCGTATATGGATGTTAGAGTTGGATCATATAGAACGCTGAGCGCTGAAGAATCGATGCTTTTGAACTGTGGTATCAGATAAGACTCTTGAGAGTCCCTTGGACTGCAAGGAGTTCTAACCAGTCCATCCTAAAGGAGATCAGTCCTGAATATTCATTGGAAGGACTGATGCTGATGCTGAAACGCCAGTGCTTTGGCCACTTGATGCAAAGAACTGACTCATTGGATAAGAACGTTATGCTGGGACAGATTGAAGGCAGGAGGAGAAGTGGACTACAGAGGATGAGATGATTGGATGGCATCACTGATTCAATAGACATGAATTTGAGCAAGCTCAGAGAGTTGGTGATGGACAGGGAAGCCTGACATGCTGCAGTCCATCAGGTCACAAAGAGTTGGACATGACTGAGTGACTGAACTAACTTACTTAGAGATCTGGCTATTAATCAACTGTACATGGTAGTAAGCCATGGAACAATGGACCAATAGTATAATATTATAGAATCTTTGGCTTGGGTAGTAAAGTGGCCTCATGAATGAATTAGAGGAGGGTCAGCAATAGTCATGAAAATCTTTTATTTTATAGTCCAGACTCTAGGTACTTTATGAGACATGAGCTTACAAAGGAGAATGGGAATGATATCAGTAACGTAAATGGTCAAATAATAGTGAGGGAGAAGAATAACATGGGTTTTGAAATGAGGATCCTTGATAGTCAGGCTCCTGAAAAAATGCAGAAGTAGATTTTAATCCCATGGAGTGTTTACTGTACATTTATTATTAATACTACACCAAGTAAGAATTGTCTTTTTCATAAAAAAAGAAAATATGCAAAGCAAGAGCAAACTTATTTTCACACCAGTCATTCTGGATAGATTTGGTTGAAATAATATCCCTTTCGAGCTTGAATAAAATGCAAAAGGATGCAATTTCACAACCTTCTTGGCAGATAGAGAGCAAGACCTAATATTTTTTTTTTTTAATGTTTTTCTTCCAATTAAGCCCTAACTTTTCAAATTTCTAGGTCATTTTTCTAAACTAGCCCATTCTTTCTTAAAATCAGTGGCCCAAATACATAACTAATCAAGAGAGAGGTTTTTACTTTTGCCCAAGTCTCTGCAGAATAATGCAGATGAACAAGTGCTGCCTTATCCATCAATCCAGACATTTGCCCCAGTTCAGATCTTAAATAATCTTTCTACTTTAGTGCATGTCTGTGGCCAGATGACCTTAACTTCAATATCTCTCAACAATCACAGGTAAGAAAGACACAACTAAACGGGTGTTGCAGAGTCTTCCTTGAAGCCCTAGTATTACTTAGTAACCAAGCAACAAAATTCAGAATTTAAGGAATTAGGGCTTTAGGAGTTTAGCTCAAGCTATTTCCAATACATCATTGTTCTCAAAGACAAAACACTTAGCTATTCAGTCTCTTTTATTATTTGATTTTTTGTTGAACATTATACAAGATTTTATAAAAAAGAGATGAAAGACAAGCACAGACTAAATAAAATGTCTTGTGATTTGAAAGAAAAAGACATTAAGGGAAAAAAAAAAAAAAGCTTAACCAAGGTCCTTGTTTACAATTGAGCTTTGTATAATCATGCTGCGTATTCCAAGCACTGTTTTGTCTTATTAACTGATTATCAGCATTGGTATTTGAATTTTGTCTATATTTGCAAATGATACTGACAGAACATCCAGCAGACATTTTGATTCAGTAAAGTTTCATATAATGACATATTGTCTTATATCAGTGAACGCTTATCATTAACAATACAGCATGCCAACCGGCTTTCTTTACCTTGCTGTTTCACCACCATTTCATCTCTATGTTTAACTTATTCACACTAAGCTAGTAATATATATTGGCACCATTTTATGCAGTACCATTCTTGGTAAATTATGAATTAATCTGACCAGGTCCAGGGCTTTCTGTTTTGCAAAGTCTGGATAGACATTTAATCTACTAATCACATGAATATATAATAGCAGGTGTAAGAATTGGTTTGAATAAGTACAGGAAGGAAGCTGTGAGAGCTTATTACAAAAAAAAAGCTAATTTAGACATAGGGAGAGATGAAATGTCAGGAAAGATGCCCTAGAAGAAATAAAATTTGAGCTGAAATATGGGAAAAAGTAAAACGCAAAGGAACGAGAGGAGGGAAATAATTGCAAATGAAAAAACCAGCATGTGGAAAAGTTTAGCTTTAGAGTACATCAGAGTGACCTGAAAGGCTTGTTAGAACATACATTTCTGAGCTGCATCTTAGAGCTTATGATTCAGTAGGTCTGGGGCAGGGTCCAAGAATTTACACAAAACACGCTTCTAACAAGTTCTCTGGTGATACTGCTATTGCTGGTCCAGAGATCATACTCTGAGAACCACTGGAGTAGAGAAATTGAGGGAAGGTCATTATGGCTAGTCTGCTGTGAAGAAGGAACAAGGGATGGAGGAGACAGAAATGTACAGAGAAGGCAGATGAATGAAACTTTAATACGATTTTTTTTTTCATAGCTTTAAGAACTGTTGGGATTTCTTAGTAGATTTTAAGTAAGTAACTGATTTGATCACATTTGACTTTTGAAAAGATCACTTGCTTTATATCATTCAAAAGAAGTTGGAAGGTAAGTTAGCAGAATGCATGGTGGAAGAGGAGTTAGGAGCTTATTCTAGGCATTCGGAGGAGAGCAATGGCAGAGTAAAAATGCAGAGACTGACAGAGATACAAGGGATATTTAAGAGGGAAAATCAATAAGACATAGTAATAAATTCAATATAAGACTGTTGGAGAGGGACAAGTCAAGATGACTCCAAGAATTTTACCTTCTAATGTCTGGATGGTGCTTTGTGGTACCACCTAGGGAAAACATGCAAGTAAGAGGGCCAGGTTGGAGGTAGAGGTAATGAAAGGAATAGTAGAATTAAGATATTGAGTTTTTTATTGTTGTTGTTTTAGTAGAAATGTCAAATGGGCATTTGGATATCTGATTCAGAGCTCAGATATAAAGTATGTGCCCAAAATACAAATTTGAAAGTCATTGACCTATTTGAAGTTTTATGTATGGATCAAATCACTTAAGTTTAAAGTATACAATGAGAACATGAAAAGGCCTAGAACCAAGTAAGGAAATAAAACTTGACAGGAAAAAAAAAAATGAGGCAATAAAGAAAGTTGAGAGATTGTAGAAGGAAAAAAATAAAATTGCTGTTCAGATGTCTAGTCATTTTCATATGGATGCTATGTATGTGATGTTATTTCCCATTTCTGAAGGTGTTTAGAATCCTCTATTTAACATCACTGCTCTGATGTTTTACCAGCCTTTACTGGAAATTTTTTTTTTAATTCCTTCTTAAAAATTTCTAATTAATAGTATGATCTTATAGCCTGAACTAGGAAATTTTTATACTTGAAATTGAAATTACCAATATATATGCTGGAAAAACAGTTCTAAACAGGACTGGCCAGGGCAAACTGGAATATATGGTCTTTCTACTTTAGTGATATGTTAGATCTTCTGGATTAAAGCTTTAAATTTTCTGCTTTATACCCTCTTATTTTCAGTCATTTCTAGGGAGTTTCTTTGAGAGTAATTAAAGCATTAAAAAGTTTATTGGAAGATTTATATGTGGACAATTCTTTCCCAGTAGTTTTACTGTACAGAGATCTGGAGGAAAACATTTTGGGTGGTGGGGACTCCTCCTTCCTCCAAATACCATTCTTTGAATGGTTTTGCTTGTTTGTTTTCTCTGAATAGTCAGTGCTTTACTGAGCAATCTTCAAGTCTCCAACCTACTTCCAAGGAGCACATTGGGAGAGAAGGGAGAAATCTCTGAGTTCAGTATGTCAACCTCATTTCCCCCATGTTTCAGTCTGATGCTTTGTTCCTGTACTCAAATGGCCCTGTGTCTTCCACATCCAGAGCCTCTGTAGCTCTACTGATCTGTAAAAGTGTTCCCTTGCGTCTTGAAATCAGAAAAAGTAGGCCTTTCAAACAATTTTAATTTTCCACTTAGCACTTCCCTAGTAACACAGAGGCTAAAAAACCCACCTGCAATTCAGGAGACCCTGGTTCAATTCCTGGTCAGGAAGATCTGCTGGAGAAGGGATGGACTACCCACTCCAATATTCTTGGGTTTCCATGGTGGCTCAGATGGTAAAGAATCCATCCACAATGCAAGAGACCTGGGTCTCCCACTGTCCATTATAGTTCTGACTGGACCCTCTCAGGAGATGGGTGGGACAAATCAATGCTTTTGTTATCAGAACCCCCTCTGTAGACCCTTAGATTGTCATTTCCTCCACTCTACTAAATCATTTATCACTTCTTTCTCACTTTTTATTGCACAAAACTGTTAAAGTGATATTTTAGTCCTGATGGCTGCTTGTATTTTGATATTTAAATCTTTTTCCACTTGAAATTAATTTTGGAATGCAACATTAGAAAGATTCTTCATTTTCCTTCTGCTAAAATCATTTGTTCTAATTTAACTACTTACTCATTATTTTCCTATCACTGTGTGATTCTAAGTTTTTATAGACTAAAGATTTATCTTCACTTCTTTGAGTTTGAAAAGCTTTTTCTCAAGGTTTCACATGTATTAAATGAATATATATACATAAAACTAGATAGTACATCAATTTGAAGATGTTACTAATACAACAGATATTACTGTACTATTTCCTTCTCAAATATTGTAATTAGAATAGTACAATACAACTTTATAAAAATGCTGAGTGACTAGAAAGTAAAAGAAAGCTTTACATTTTTCATCATTGCTTCATTTGTTCTGTGCTGTATTAAGCAGAACCTCTTTTGTCCTTTTCTTGACATTATGATGACATGACTTCCTTTTTGATTTTAAGGCTTTATCAACTTATAAAAGCCATTCATTGTGACTTCTCTTGGTAAGTGACTCATTATATTTTCCAAGACCCTGTTGTTTTACCATCTTTGGAAACAAATAAAAATGACAGTTCTAAACACTCCACTAAAACAAATTAGATTTATTCTGAAGAGTTCAGTGAACAGCATTTTGAATGAGATCCATAATGGGCTTTTTAATTAAAAGAATAAGTCATTTCATAGAGGCAATTCTAATTAGTAGAGCAGTACTGAAATGACCATTTCATTCTAATTGCCCTGTGTGTTTATATAAGGCGGCTCATTTTAGGGTTGGTTTGAATAGATTTATATCTAGTCATGTCTTGACACCCTTTGCACATATGAAAGGTAAATATTGTTGCTTTCCCAAAGACAGTAGTCAAATGCATGCGTGCTTTGTCACCTCAGTAGTGTCCGACTCTCTGCAACCCCAAGGACCATGGTCCGTCAGGCTCTTCTGTCCATAGGATTCTCCAGGCAAGAATACTGGAGTGGGTTGCCATCTCCTTCTCTAGTGAGAAAGTATGAAGTGAGTGAAGTAAGTGAAGTGAAGTCACTCAGTCGTGTCCCACTCTTTGCAAACCCATGGACTGTAGCCTACCAGGCTCCTCTGTCCATGGGATTTTCCAGGCAAGAGTACTGGAGTGGGTTGCCACTGCCTTCTCCAAGTAGTGTCAATTAAAACAAAACACTCTCCCAGTAATTTATATTAGGTGATAGAGAAATTAGATTTCATATATTGTCTTTTATTAAATACTTGGCTTTCATTTTATTCTTTACCTTCAGTTATATGTCTTTAGGATGTATTTCCTAAGAATTCATATGTTGAAACCTAAACCCCCAGTGTGGGAGAAGTTGGAGATGAGCCTCTAATGATATCGGTTCAGTTCAGTTCAGTCACTCAGTTGTATCTGACTATTTGCAACACCATGAACCACAATATGCCAGGCCTCCCTGTCCATCATCAACTCTCAGAGTCCACCCAAACCCATGACCATTGAGTCAGTGATGCCATCCAACCATCTCATCCTCTGTCATCCCCTTCTCCTCCTGCCCTCAATCTTTCCCAGCATCAGGGTCTTTTCAAATGAGTCAGCTCTTCGCATCAGGTGGTCAAAGTATTGGAGTTTCAGCTTCAACATCAGGCCTACCAATGAACACCCAGGACTGATCTTCTTTAGGATGGCCTGGTTGGATCTCCTTGCAGTCCAAGGGACTCTCAAGAGTCTTCTCCAACACCACAGTTCAAAAGCATCAATTCTTCGGCACTCAGCTTTCTAAACAGTCCATCTCTCACATCCATACATGACCACTGGAAAAACCATAGCCTTGATTAGATAGAACTTTGTTAGCAAAGTAATGTCTCTGCTTTTTAATATGCTATCTAGGTTGGTCATAACTTCCCTTCCAAGGAGTAAGCATCTTTTAATTTCATGGCTGCAATCACCATCTGCAGTGATTTTGGAGCCCAGAAATATAAAGTCAGCCACTGTTTCCCCATCTATTTCCCATGAAGTGATGGGACTGGATGCCATGATCTTCGTTTTCTGAATGTTGAGCTTTAAGCCAACTTTTTCACTCTCCTCCTTCACTTTCATCAAGAGGCTCTTTAGTTCTTCTTCACTTTCTGCCATAAGGGTGGTGTCATCTGCATATCTGAGGTTCTTGATATTTCTCTCAGCAATCTTGATTCCAGCTTGCATTTCTTCCAGCTCAGCGTTTCTCATGATGTACTCTGCATATAAGTTAAATAAGCAAGGTGATAATATACAGCCTTGACGTACTCCTTTTCCTATTTGGAACCAGTCTGTTGTTCCGTGTCCAGTTCTAACTGTTGCTTCCTGACCTGCATACAGGTTTCTCAGGAGGCAGGTCATGTGGTCTGGTATTCCCATCTCCTTCAGAATTTTCCACAGTTTATTGTCATCCACACAGTCAATGGCATAGTCAATAAAAGTTTAAATGAGATCATAAGAGTGGAGTGATCTGATAGGGTCAGGGTCCTTATTGGAAGAAGGTTCATTCTCTCTCTCTCTCTCTCTCCACATGAATGGACTGAAGAGGCCATGTAAAGTAGGATAGGCTGTGATCTACAAGCCAGGAGAAGAATTCTCACCCTTGAGTACCAGCCTTCAGAAATATGAGAAAATAAGTTTTGTTGTGTAAGCCACCTATTCTGTGGTATTTTTATGGCAACTTGAGCAGATTAATTTACCTTCCTTTATGTAATTCTAAAATGTTAATATTCTGAGTTGCTATAATATTTTGTATATAAATAATAAATGGAATTTACATAGAAAAGTGTTAAAGAAGAATGAACTTAATATATCTTTCTATATCTTCATTACCTGAAGTTCTGCCTTTGTACAGATACCCTTTGGACAAGATACTAAGAAATATCACAACATTCTATAAGTGGAAGAAAAGACTCCAGGAAGAATTATCTAGGTCTAAAAATGTGTGTGCAAGTACTTTCCTTCTATGGGATACAGT
This sequence comes from Budorcas taxicolor, assembly GCF_023091745.1. Classification (NCBI taxonomy): domain Eukaryota; kingdom Metazoa; phylum Chordata; class Mammalia; order Artiodactyla; family Bovidae; genus Budorcas; species Budorcas taxicolor. The sequence goes on from NC_068920.1 coordinate 118,355,030, forward strand.
ATAAAATTGTGGAGTAAAGAGTAATTTTATGGTTAGGGAAGCCTAAGAAACACTACCTCAGTCAGGTACTTAAGGAGGAAATCATCAGTGATAAGTCATTTTAAAAGTATGTGCTCTTAGTGTGATGTGATATTCCTGCCTCAAATCCATAACCACAATCTGTGACAAAAATATCAGACAAATTCAGATTGAAAGATAGTCTACAGAGTACCTGATGAGTACACCTCAAAACTGCAAAGGTCATCAAAAACAAAGAAACTCAAAGAAACTGTCACAGTCTAGCAGAGTCTCAGCCGACATGAAAAATAAGTGACATGGTATTCTAGATGGGATCCTGGAACAGTAAAAAGGATATTAGTTAAAACTTAAAGAAATTCAAATAAAGTATGAACTTTAATAATAATCTATTAATGGTAGTTTATCAGTTTATGACAAATGTACCATACTAATGTAATATGCTAACAATCAGAGAAACTGGGTAAAAGGTATATGAAACTCTGAAAAAATATGAAAGCTCTTGAAAATAAAGCTTATTTTAAAGCTGTTAGTATATGAAAGGGAAATTTTTTTTTTCCTTAAAGTCAATAAGATGCAAAGACCAGGAGAGCAAGCCTTCTCTCTCCCAGGATCAGTAATCCTAATGCTGTTAGGAATTCTTTACAGGCTCATTTATCCATTTTTCAACATAGGATCCTGTACCCAGCCTCATGTGTATTATTCAAGGGAGGTTGGGTTTGGATATCTTTAAAAAGTGGGGTAAAGTGATCCAGTTTTATATCTATTTCATGTTTCATTTCCAGATTGTGTCACCAAGGAGATCTACTTATTCATGGACAAAAGGCTAATGGGCTTTCCAGGTAGCTCAAACAGTAAAGAATCCGTCTGCTATGTGGGAGACCCAAGTTTGGTCCCTGGGTTGAGAAGATGCCCTGGAGGAGGGAATGGCAAAACCACTCCATTATTCTCACCTGGAGAATTTCATGGACAGAGGAGCCTGGTGGGCCATAGTCCATGGGGCTGCAAACAGTGGAACACAACTGAGTAACTCATTCACTCACAAGGCTAATGGGAACTTTGTGTAACAGCACAAACTTAAATGTTTCCAAGTTTATCAGAACAAGAAAAAGTATCTTGTATATACATTTTTACAACCTTAGTCCAGAAATCCAGAAATGATGCCAGTTACTTTTGCTCAGAGTCCATTGATTAGAAGTTGTCATATGGCAGTTGCCAGCTGCAAGAAAACTGCAAAATAAATGGAACAAATGGAGTATTTGATGAGCAGTAAATTTACCATTCATTCTTATTTCCTCATTCTTTACCACTCTTTGCCTTACTCTTAGCCAATTTCTTTTCTTTTTATAATTAGTAACTCCATAATATTTGAGAACTCTTTTCATGAACACTGCATAATCTTCAATGCTCACAATACTCTCAATCGATTCTCTAGAGGAGCTGGAAACTCCAGTTACAAGTCAGTTTTCCACCATCTCCTATCAACTAAACACAAAATTCATGATTCCTCCAATTTGCGCCTACATAACACTTATCAGTGGAAATAAGAGGAAACATGAAATGAGTATATATATGAATATAGAAGATGATTATTTTAAAATTATTGCCTCGTAATGGGGAAAAGTACAAATTGCTCTGTGATTCATCTCCTGAAATCATTACTCTAAGATTGTCTCCAATTCCGGCATCATAAATTAGTATAAGGTCCCCAAGTGCATTTTGATCAGGCTTGGTGAGGCTTTATTTTCATAAGAAAATTATCTTCTTGCCTTCTAAATTGGATAATTATAATTCTAAAAACCTACTCAGAAATGTAAATGCCCAATTGCCTATGAAAAAGGTTATGTTTTGACTTGCATTTATTGCATCTTTGCCTATGAGTTTAGTTGAATTAACTTTTCATCTTGGCACAAGCTCAGTGTGTATTTTCTTTTCTTAATAGCATCAATAACTGAAAGATAGCAAATTAGAATTTCTTTTATAATGTCGTAGTTAATGATTAATAGAAAAACATTTTGGCAGATTCTGGCAAGAAATGATTTGAGACCTAAATGTTGCCATTTGTATAATGTTGTGTTATGAATCACAACTATCTTGCAAAAATTCACTTCTGTGAAATGCTATTTTTATACCTAATGTATAGATTACACTGTATTCTTTTCTGAAAGCAGCACTTCAACTTACCAATCACACACACACACACATTCTTGGCAGTTCCAATCTCTTTAATAAAAGGTCAAGAGTTAGGAAAAATCTAATGTCGGATACTTGGGAGGAACTTTTGTATACACTTGTGCTCTGCTCATATTTTTGATCTCTTCAGCTTCTTTTGTGCAATTTCAGATGAGAGCACTCTTTACCTCCATAACCTGTGCTGTGACCCATAACATTGTAAAGCTGAACAGAAATTTACCCCTCTGCTAAAAATCAAACCGACTTTCCAAAATCTCTTCGTAGAGATTTTCTCCTACTAGTACCAAAAAGAATTCTATGATCTATTAGGCTGATCTTCTTTTAATTCACATCTTAAACCTTATGACATTCAGCTTTTGCTTGCCTCACCGTTCTCCAAATAGATTGCCCTCTCCTTTCCTTTCTATGTATCTCTTTTGATTCACAATAATTAACTGAAGAGTTATGACTCTATTTTGACCTACAAAGGCTCTTGATGTGGGCTGTTCTATTGAATTTCTTTGTTTGTCAAACCTGTAGGTGTTATACATGGAAAGGTTGAAAAGTCAACTGATTACATTAACATTGAATAAACCATTTCCTCTCAGGCTTGCAAATGATGTATAAACATGTATTAAAACTTGCCACATGTCAGGAATTCAGCATATTATGTGCATTTTCTCAATACTTATATATCTTTTTTTTAATACTTACATATCTTTTTAAGAGAAATATTAATCCTGACTACTTTACAATTATTTGAGGTATGCTTTTGGAATGTTAAATAATTCATTAATGCCACACAGCTAATTAATGTTGAGAGCCAGGATTCGAGGAATAACATTTTAAAGGACGTTATAATTCTTAAAATAAAATCTGTTTTTGGACTTTCTAATTAGCACTAAAGAGCCTCTTGATGAAAATTAAAGAGGAGAGTGAAAAAGTTGGCTTAAAACTCAACATTCAGAAAACTAAGATCATAGCATCTGATCGCATCACTTCATGGCAAATAGATGGGGAAACAATGGAAACAGAGACAGAATTTATCTTTTTGGGCTCCAAAATCACTGCAGATGGTGACCACCATGAAATTAAAAGACACTTGCTCTTTGGAAGAAAAGTTATGACCAACCTAGACAGCATATTAAAGAGCAGAGATATTACTTTGCCAACAATGGTCCATCTGGCCAAAGCTTTGGTTTTTCCAGTAGTCATGTACGGATGTGAGAGTTGGACTATAAAGAAAGTTGAGTGCAAAAGAATTGATGCTTTTGAACTGTGGTGTTGGAGAAGACTCTTGAGAGCCCCTTTGACTGCAAGGAGATTGAACCAGTCCATCCTAAAAGAAATCAGTCCTGAATATTCGTTGGAAAGACTGATGTTGAAGCTGAAACTCCCAGTATTTTGGCCACTTGATGCGAAGAACTGACTCATTTGAAAAGACCCTGATGCAGGGAATGATTGAAGGTGGGAAGAGAAGGGGACGACAGAGGATGAGATGGTTGGATGGCATCACCGACTCAATGGACATGAGTTTGCACAAGCTCAGAGAGTTGACGATGGATAGGGAATCCTGGTGTACCTCAGTTCATGGGGTCGCAAAGAGTGGGACACAACTGAGAGAGTGAACTGAACTGAACTGAACTGAATTAGTGCCAAATATCCATGTTAAATTCTGGTTAATAATGTACTAATATAGTTTTGGTATTTTTTTTTTCAGTTATAGTATTTTTTTTTAATATATTTTGATGTCTTCTAATGCAAACTCTTCTTCCCTGCTCCCTCCAAACTTCTGTTGCATTGTCCTTGTGCTTAGTCCCTCTGTTGTTTCCAAGTCTTTGTGACCCCATGCACTGTAGCCCTCCAGGCTCCTCTGTCCATGGGGTTTCTCCAGGAAAAACACTGAAGTGAACTGCCATGCCCTCCTCCAGGGGATCTTCCCAACCCAGGAATCAAACCCAGGTCTCCAGCATTGCAGGCAGATTCTTTACTGTCTGAACTACCAGAAAAGCCTGAGAATACTAGAGTGGAAAGCCTATCCCTTCTCCAGGGGAACTTCCTGACCAGTAATTAAACTGGGGTCTCCTGCACTGCAGGCAGATTCTTTACCAGCTGAGCTACCAAGGAATCACAGACACACATCTTTATTGCTTTATTTTTCCTGCCCAAAATCTTCTTGAAAATGTTGCTCATATTATTCTTCTAGGTAAAACTTATGGGGATTTTGTCTTATTCCAATAAAGATCCACTGAAATTTATATTTGAGTTGTGGAACTTATAATATTAAATATGAGGATAGTGGGGGCATGAAGCATCAATTTGCTCTATATTCAAAATTTTTAATAATTTTCTTTATTTAAAATACATGAAAGTTTACTAAAATAGTAACTAGTACTTATTTCATTTAATTATTTTGGCCTCTTTTTTGTTGCTAACTTCTTCTTTTGAAATAATTATAGATTAAGAGAAAACTGCAAAGACAGCATAAAGAGTTTTCAGATACCATTTATCCAGTTTCCCCCAAAGGTGGTAGTAGTAATAGTAATAATAGTGTTAGTAGCTCAGTTGTGTCCAACTTATTGGGATCCTACAGACTTTAGCCTGCCAGGCCCCTTTGTCCATGGGATTCTCCAGGCAAGAATACTGGAGTGGATTGCCATTCCTTTCTTCAAGGACCTTCACTGCCCAGAATTCAAACCTGGGTCTCCTGCACTGCAGGCAGATTCTTTACCATTTGAGCTACAAGGAAGACATTACCCCATAAGTTCAGTTCAGCTCAGTTCAGTCACTCAGTCACATCCAACTCTTTGCGACCCCATGGACTGCCACACGATAGGCTTCCTTGTCCATCATCAACTTCCGTGGTTCACTCAAACTCATGTCCATTGTGTCGGTGATGCCATCCAACTACCTCATCCTCTGTTACCCTTTCTCCTCCTGCCTTCAATTTTTCCCAACATCAGAGTCTTTTCAAATGAGTCAGTTCTTCGCATCAGGTGGCCAAAATATTGCAGTTTTAGCTTCAGAATCAGTCCTTTAAATGAATATACAGGACTAATTTGCTTTAGGATGGACTTCTTGGATCTCCTTGTAGTCCAAGGGACTCTCAAGAATCTTAGTATCAATTCTTTGGTGCTCAGCTTTCTTTATAGTTCAATTCCTACGTCCATACATGACTACTGGGAAAACCATAGCCTTGACAGGATGAACCTTTATTGGCAAAGTAATGTCTCTGCTTTCTAATATGCTGTCTAGTTTGGTCATAACTTTTCTTCCAAGGAGTAAGTGTCTTTTAATTTCATAGCTGCAATCACCAACTGCAGTGATTTTGGAGCCCCCAAATAAAGACTGTCATGGTTTCCACTGTTTCCCCATCTATTTGCCAAGAAGTGCTGGAACTGGATGCCAGGACCTTAGTTTTCTGAATGTTGAGCTTTAAGCCAACTTTTTCATTCTCCTCTTTCACTTTCATTAAGAGGCTCTTTAGTTTTTCCTTGCTGTCTGCAATAAAGGTGTTGTCATCTGCATATCTGAGGTTCTTGATATTTCTCCTAGCAATCTCAATTCCAGCTTGTGCTTCATCCAGCCCAGTGTTTCTCATGATGTACTCTACATATAAATTAAATAAGCAGGGTGACAATATACAATATATAATATACCTTAACATACTCCTTTTCCTATTTGGAACCAGTCTGTTGTTCCATGTCAAGTTCTAACTGTTGCTTCTTGACCTGCATACAGATTTCTCAGGAGGCAGGTCAGGTGGTCTGGTATTCCCATCTCTTTCAGAATTTTCCACAGTTTATTGTGATCCACACTGTCAAAGGCTTTGGCATAGTCAATAAAGCAGAAATAGATGGTTTTTTGGAACGCTTTTGCTTTTCCTATGATCCAACGAATGTTGGCAATTTGATCTCTGGTTCCTCTGTCTTTCTAAAACCAGCTTGAATATCTGGAAGTTCATGGTTCACATATTGCTGAAGCCTGGCTTGGACAATATTGAAGCATTACTTTATAGTGTGTGAGATGAGTGCAGTTGTGCAGTGGTTTGAGCATTCTTCGGCATTTCCTTTTTTAGGGACTGGAATGAAAACTGACCTTTTCCAGTCCTATGGCCACGGCTGAGTTTTATAAATTTGCTGCCATATTGAGTGCAGCACTTTCACAGCATCATATTTTAGGGTTTGAAATAGCTCAACTGGAATTCTGCCACCCCACCTAGCTTTGTTCATAGTGATGCTTCCTAAGGCCCTCTTGACTTCACTTTCCAGGATATCTGGCTCTAGATGAGTGATCACACCATCGTGATTATCTGAGTCATGAAGATCTTTTTTATATAGTTCTTCTATGTATTCTTGACAGCTCTTCTTAATATCTTCTGTTTCTGTTTGGTCCATACCATTTCTGTCCTTTATTGTGCCCATCTTTGCATGAAATCTTCCCTTGGTATCTCTAATTTTCTTGAAGAGATCTCTAGTCTTTCCCATTCTATTGTTTTCCTCTATTTCTTTGCACTGATCACTGAGGAAGGCTGTGGCTGTAGCTCAGATCATGAAGTCCTTATTGCCAAACTCAGACTTAAATTGAAGAAAGTATGAAAAAACACTAGACCATTCAGGTATGACATGAATCAAATCTCTTACGATTATACAGTGGAAGTGAGAAATAGATTTAAGGCAGTAGATCTGATAGCCAGAGTGCCTGATGAACTATGGACAGAGGTTCACGACATTGTACAGGAGACAGGGATCAAGACCATACTCAAGAAAAAGAAATGTTAAAAAACAAAATCGCTGCCCCACCCCCTTAGGTATGTATCACATAACTAAGCACAACAGCAAAATAAGGAAAATGGTCACACAGTGAAATTTGAATACGGTTCTGTCATTTTATCAAATATGTATATTCATGAAGCCCACTACTATACACAGTCAAGATACAGAACTACTTCATTACCATAGAGATCTCGATCATGTTATCCCTTTATTGTCATGCCCAAAACCCTTCAGTTCAGTTCGGCTGCTCAGTCGTGTCTAACTCTGCAAGCCCATGGACTGCAGCATGCCAGGCTTCCCTGTCCATTACCAACTCTTCAAGCTTGCTCAACCTCATGTCCATTGAGTCGGTGATGCCATCCAACCATCTCATCTTCTGTCGTCCCTTTCTCCCCTCTCCTTCAATCTTTCCCAGCCTCAGGGTCTTTTCCAATGAGTCTGATCTTCGCATCAGGTGGCCAAAGTATTGGAGTTCCAGCTTCAGCATCAGTCCTTTCAAAGACTATACAGGACTGATTTCTTTTAGGATGGACTGGTTGGATCTCCTTGCAGTCTAAGGGCCTCTCAAGAGTCTTCTCCAACACCATAGTTCAAAAGCATCAGTTCTTTGGTACTCAACTTTATTTATTGTCCAACTCTCACATCCATACATGACTACTGGAAAAACAATAGCTTTGACTAGACCAACCTTTGTTGACAAAGTAATGTCTCTGTTTTTAATATGCTGCCTAGGTTGGTCATAGCTTTTCTTTCAAGTAGCAAGTGTCTTTTAATTTCATGGCTGCAGTCACCATCTGCAGTGATTTTGGAGCCCTCAGAAATGAATTCTCTCATTGTTTCCATTGTATCCCCATCTATTTGCTGTGAAGTGATGAGACCAGATGCCATGATCTTAGTTTTCTGAATGTTGAGTTTCAAGCCAACTTTTTCACTCTGCTCTTTCACTTTCATCAAGAGACTCTTTACTTCATCTTCACCTTCTTCCATAAGGTGGTGTCATCTGCGATCTGAGGTAACTGATATTTCTTCTGACATGTTTGATTCCATCTTTTGCTTCATCCAGCCCAAAATTTTGCATGATGTACTCTGCATACAAATTAAATAAGCCTTTACCATCCCTAAACCCTGGTAAACATTAATCAGTTCTCCATCTCTAGAAGTTTGTCATTTTAATAATGTTATAAACTTGAAATATATGTATGTGATCTTTAGAAGTTAATTTTATTCACTCAGCACCACATTCCTGAGAACTGTACATGGAGATACTACAGTGTTTAACATCTATGTATAAAGTAACATTTTTGTTGCTTTCAGTTTCTGGCTACTATAAATAAAATTGCTATGAAAAATCATGTATAGGTTTTTTTGTGTATATAAGTTCTTATTTCTCTGTGATATATTCCCAGAAGTGCAATTGATCAGTTGTATGGTAACATTTAGTTTAGTTTTCAAAGAAATTGCCCAGCTATTTTTTCATTGGGACTGTATCATTGTACCTTCCCTTCAGCAATGTGTGGAAGATAAAATTTTCTCACATCCTCACCAAATTCGGTATTGTCAATGTTTCATTTTCTAATAGATGTGTGGTGGCATCTCATTGTGGTCTTAATTTGTATTTTCCTAGTGGCTATTGATATTAAACATCTCACATATATTCATGAATTCTCCCAGTATTTTGCCTATTTTCTAATTAGACATTTTTTTCTTGTTGGGTTGGGCGAGTTCATCATAAAACTGACAAAATCTAGTTTATCTTTTTTTCTTCTTTTATAGATATCTTTGTTGTCATGTTTAAGAATTATTCACCAAGGCTGAAGTCTCATAGATTTTCTCCTATGTTTACAAAGTGTTTTGAGATTTTTTGTTTTTATAAAGTCAACAGTACATTTTGATTTAAATTTTGTGTAACTTTTGAGATTTAGGTTGAGATTTATTTGTTTTGTTTTGTTTGTTTTTTCCCTACAGGTGTCATAATGTTCCAACAAAATTTGTTGAAAAAATATTCTTCCTCATTTGTTTTTCCCCCTTTGTCAAAAATGTGTTGGCTGTAATTCTGTAAGTCTGTTTTGGGATTATCTTATTCGATTGATCCATGTGTCTAACTCTTTGCTAATATCAGTTCAGTTCAGTTCAGTCACTCAGTCGTGTCCAACTCTTTGCGACACCATGAAATGCAACATGCCAGGCCTCCCTGTCCATCATCAACTCTCAGAGTCCACCCAAACCCATGTCCATCGAGTCAGTGATGCCATCCAACTATCTCATCCTCTGTCGTCCCCTTCTCCTTCTGCCCTCAATCTTTCCCAGCATCAGGGTCTTTTCAAATGAGTCATCTCCTCCCATCAGGTGGCCAAAGTATTGGAGTTTCAGCTTCAACATCAGTCCTTCCAATGAACACTCAGGACCAATCTCCTTTAGGATGGATTGGTTGGATCTCCTTGCAGTCCAAGGGACTCTCAAGAGTCTTCTCCAACACCACAATGCAAAAGCATTCATTCTTCAGTGCTCAGCTTTCTTTATAGTCCAGCTCTCCCATCTGTACATGACTACTGGATAAACCATAGCCTTGGCTAGAAGAACCTTTGTTGGCAAAGCAATGTCTCTGCTTTTTAATATGCTGTCTAGTTTGGTCATAACTTTCCTTCCAAGGAGTAAGCATCTTTTAATTTCATGGCTGCAATCACCATCTGCAGTATTTTGAAGCCAAATAACAACAACAACAACAATAATAATAATAATAATAATAATAATAAAGTCAGCCACTGTTACCCCATCTATTTGCCATGAAGTGATGGGACTGGATGCCATGATCTTCGTTTCCTGAATGTCGAGCTTTAAGCCAACTTTTTCACTCTCCTCTTTCACTTTCATCAAGAGGCTCTTTAGTTTTTCACTTTCTGCTCTAAGGGTGGTGTCTTCTGCATATCTGAGGTTCTTGATATTTCTCCTGGAAATCTTGATTCCAGCTTGTGCTTCCTCCAGCCAGCGTTTCTCATGATGTACTCTGCATATAACTTAAACAAGTAGGGTGACAATATACAGCCTTTATGTACTCTTTTCCAATTTGCAACCAGCTTGTTAATCTATGTCCAGTTCTAACTGTTGCTTCCTGACCTGCATATAGGTTTCTCAGGAGGCAGGTCAGGTGGTCTGGTATGCCCATTTCTTTCAGAATTTTCCACAGTTTATTGTGATCCACACAGTCAAAGGCTTTGGCATAGTCAATAAAGCAGAAATAGATGTTTTTCTGAAACTCTCTTGCTTTTATTGCAGATTTAAAATTAGTTGTATAATCAGGTAGATTGATAATTCCTGAAAATGCATCATATTTAAAGAAATGTTAACTATCCATAGCCTTTCCATATAAATTTTATAATAATCTTGTGTATTTACCTCCTATGTTGTCTTCCTATTCATGACCATGGTATGTTGAAAATCTTTGATTTTATCAGAATTTTATAATTTACAACATAGAAAGTTCCTATATGTTTTATTAAATGTATAGGTATTTCTCTTTTCTGAGAGAATATAACTTGTATTATATTTTAATTTTGATTTTCACATATTTATTGCTAGCACTTGGACATGTAGTTGATTTTTCATTTATCATACACTGTGTGAAATTTCTGAAATCACTTATAAATTCTAGAAAGGTTTTTGCGTGGTTTTGAGGAGGATTTTCTAAGTAGATGATCAAATCATCTGTATATGGAAATCATTTCTTCCTTCACATTATATATGCTTTTTTCCTTTTCTAATCATATGTTTTTGCTAGAACTTCCATGTGTATATTAAACTACAGTAGTGAAACTGCATTACTTTGCCATATTCCTAATCTAAGAGAAAACGCATTCAGTGTTTTACCATTAAGTATTATATTAGCTGATTATATCTCTTTCTTCTTTTAAAATTAAATAGTAAGTGATTTAAAATATTGTGTTAGTTTCAGGTGTACAGAAAGTGATTTATATATATATATATATACACACACACACACACATATGTATGTATATATTTATATATTTTTCTCATTCTCTTCCGTTATAGTTGATTACAAGTCATTGAATATAATTACCTGTGTTACACAGTAAAAACTTGTTTTTTCAGTTCAATTCAGTTCAGTCGCTCAGTCGTGTCCGACTCTTTGCGACCCCATGAATCGCGGCACTCCCGGAGTTCACTCAAACTTACATCCATCGAGTTGGTGATGCCATCCAGCCATCTCATCCTCGGTCGTCCCCTTCTACTCCTGCCCCCAATCCTTCCCAGCATCAGAGTCTTTTCCAGTGAGTAAACTATTCACATGAGGTAGCCAAAGTACTGGAGTTTCAGCTTTAGCATCATTCCTTCCAAAGAACACCCAGGACTGATCTCCTTCAGAATCGACTGGTTGGATCTCCTTGCAGTCCAAGGGACTCTCAAGAGTCTTCTCCAACACCACAGTTCAAAAGCATCAGTTCTTCAGCGCTCAGCTTTCTTCACAGTCCAACTCTTACATCCATACACGACTACTGGAAAAACCATAGCCTTGACTAGATGGACCTTTGTTGGCAAAGTAATGTCTGTTTTTTAATATGCTATCTAGGTTGGTCATAACTTTCCTTCCAAGGAGTAAGCGTCTTTTAATTTCATGGCTGCAATCACCATCTGCAGTGATTTTGGAGCCCCCCAAATAAAGTCTGACACTGTTTTCATTGTTTCCCCTTTTATTTCTCATGAAGAGATGGGACCAGATGCCACCTGTTATATGTATGATAGTGTTCATCTGCTAATGCATCTGTTAATCCCATACTCCTAATTTATCTAAATTCATTATATATCTTGATTCTAGAATATTTATACAGCCTTGCACCCCCAGAGTTAATCCCAGTTAGTCAAAGTGTACCTTTTTATATTGCTGAATTTTATTCACTAATATTTTGATAAGGAATCCTGTGTCTATATTTATGAGGGATTTTGATCTCTAGTTTTCTTTCTTTCTCTCTTTCTTTTGTCTTTTAACTGCTTTCCTTACTTTCTTTCTTTTTGCAGTCTTTGTCACTTAGAGAGTGTATCTATTCAATATTCACTGCATAAAGTGAATTAGGAAGTCTTCACTCCTCTGCTTGTTTAAAATTGTTAAGTCTTCAAATGTTTGATATAATTTTCCAATGAAATGCTTTGAGCCTGAAGATTTCTCTTTCAGGATTTTTAAACTAAATTTAACAGCTATAGGGCCATTTGCATTATCTATTTACTGTTGACTGAGTAATGATAATTTGTACTTTTAAGAACTGGTCCATTTCATCTGTGTTGTCCAATCAATTTTTGTATAATTATTGCATTATACCCTTATCATCCCACTGAGTTCTGCAGAGGCTTAAAGGTATCCACTATTTCATCATGACATTGACATATTGTTTTCTTTTTTTAAAATGTTTTTTATGCTAGAGGTTTGTCAAACTAATTGATCTTATGAACAAACTAGATTTTGTTGCACTGATTTTCTTCATTGTTTTTCTATTTCTCACTTTATTGGTTTCTGCTTGTGTTTCTGTTATTTCTTCTGCAAAATTTGGGTTTATTTTCACTCACTTTTTTCTAGTTTTTTAATGTAAGAAGTTAGATTATTAGTATGAGGTTTTTTTTTAATTTTGCTAATGTAGGCATTTAAATGATATAAATTTGCCCTCTTCACTACTTTAGCTTTATCCCACATATATTGATAAGTTGTAATTTTATTTTATTCAGATAAATGTATTTCCTTCTATTTCTCTTCAGACTTTCTCACTGATCCATGGTATATTAAGAAGCTAGTGTTTAGTTTTCATATGTCAGGAGAGTGTGCTGTTATTACTCCATTATTGATTTCTATTCTAATACCATTGGAATCAGAGAACACACTCTGTATGATTTAAATTTTTTTTGAAGATTTTGAATTTGTTTCATGGCTTCAGTACGGTCTATTTTGATATATCCTTTGTAGAAATAAAGTGTAACTTGCTGTTGTTAGGTAGATTATTCTATATTTGTCTATATACCCTGTTGGTTGATAATGATGTGGACTTCTTGCCAATACTCGGTCAAGTTTTCTACCACTTTCTGAGAGATGAGTGTGGAAAAATTAACTATAATTGTGGATTGATCTATTTCTTCTTCAGTTCAGTTAAGTTCAGTCGCTCAGTCATGTCCGACTCTTTGCGACCCAAAGAATTGCAGCAGGCCAGGTCTCCCTGACCATCGTCAACTCCCGAAGTTTATCCAAACTATGTCCATTGAGTCGGTGATGCCATTCAGTCATCTCATCCTCTGTCATCCCCTTCTCCTCCTGTCCCCAATCCCTCCCAACATCAGAGTCTTTGCCAATGAGTCAATTCTTTGCATGAGGTGGCCAAAGTACTGGAGTTTCAGCTTTAGCATCAGTCCTTCCAAAGAACACCCAGGACTGATCTCCTTCAGAATCGACTGGTTGGATCTCCTTGCAGTCCAAGGGACTCTCAAGAGTCTTCTCCAACACCACAGTTCAAAAGCATCAGTTCTTTGGAACTCAGCTTTCTTCACAATCCAACTCTCACATCCATACAGGACTACTGGAAAAACCATAGCCTTGACTAGTTGGACCTTTGTTGGCAAAGTAATGTCTCTGCTTTTGAATATGCTATCTAGGTTGGTCATAACTTTTCTTCCAAGGAGTAAGTGTCTTTTAATTTCCTGGCTTCATTCACCATCTGCAGTGATTTTGCAGCCCCCAAAATAAAGTCTGACACTGTTTCCACTGTTTCCCCATCTATTTCCCATGAAGTGATGGGACCAGATGCCATAATCTTAGTTTTCTGAATGTTGAGCTTTAAGCCAACTTTTTCATTCTCCTCTTTCACTTTCATCAAGAGGCTTTTTAGTTCCTCTTCACCATAAGAAGAGGTTGCCATAAGGGTGGTGTCATCTGCATATCTGAGGTTCTTGATATTTCTCCCTGCAATCTTGATTCCATCTTGTGCTTCTTCCATCCCAGCATTTCTCATGATGTACTCTGCATATAAGTTAAATAAGCAGGGTGACAATATATAGCCTTGACATACTCCTTTTCCTATTTGGAACCAGTCTGTTGTTCCATGTCCAATTCTAACTGTTGCTTCCTGACCTGCATATAGGTTTCTCAAGAGGCCGGTCAGGTGGTCTGGTATTCCCATCCCTTTCAGAATTTTCCACAGTTCATTGTGATCCACACAGTCAAAGGCTTTGTCATAGTCAGTAAAGCAGAAATAGATGTTTTTCTGGAACTCTCTTGCTTTTTTGATGATCCAGCGCATCCCATATTTTATTTTGCCCTTCTATTCTTTGGTGCATACACATTAATACTACTGTCTTATTGTGGACTGAATATTTCATCATTACACAATGAACCATTCTGTTACTGATTATTTTGTATACTGTGAAATATACTTAGCCTGATATATCAATATAGACTCTTTTGCCTCCTTTTGGGTATTTGAACGTTCTTCATCAATATTTTGTTTCACTTATATCTATCGTTACATTTTAAGCAGTTTATTTGCAGATAGCATATAGTTGTACCATATTTCTCAATCTACTCTTTTAGTCTGTAGTTGAACTGTTGAATTCAGATAATTAACCAGTAATGTAATTATTGATATGTCTGGGCTTATGACTGTCATTTTATTTTTTGTTTTCTAATTGTTCCTTTTGTATTTCAATTTATGTTTTCTTATTTTTTATTCCTGTGGATTATTTGAACATAAATTAGAATTTCATTTTAATTTATCTATGATGTTTTTATAAATCTCTTTATACAGAATTTAAAAATATTTGCTCTAGGTATTACATTGTTTATAGCAGTGTATTGGTGTAAACATTTTAACAGTCTGAGTAAAGTGTAGAAAAATTCTCTCCCTTTATATAGCTCTATCTTCCCTCAGATATAATCATCTTAAATAATTATTCTACATTAATGAGAGCTATAATAGATGGTGTTACAAGTTTTGCTGTAATCACCAGATATAAATTAGAAACTCAATAAAAAAGGAAAGTCTATTTTATTTAGCCATCAGTTTAGTCCCTCACTTGTGTCCAGTTCTTTACGACCCTATGGACTGCAGCACAACAGGTTTCCTTGTCCATCACCAACTCCCAGAGCATACTCAAACTAACGTCCATTGAGTAGGTGATGCCATCCAACAATCTCATCCTCTGTCATTCCCTTCTCCTCCCACCTTCAATCTTTCTTAGCATCAGGGTCTTTTCCAATGAGTCAGTTCTTTGCATCAGGTGGCCAAAGTATTTCAGTTTCAGCTTCAGCATCAGTCCTTCCAATGAATAGTCAGGAGTGATTTCCTTTAGGATGAACTAGTTGGATCTCCTTACAGTCCAAGGGACTCTCAAGAGTCTTCTCCAACACTGCAGTTCAAAAGCATCCATTCTTTGGCACTCAGCTTTCTTTATAGTCCAACTCTCACAACTGTACATGACTACTGGAAAAACCAAAGCTTTGACCAGACGGACCTTTGTTGGCAAAGTAATGTTTCTTCTCTTGAATATGATGTCTAGGTTGATCATAACTTTACTATCAAGAAGCGAGCGTCTTTTAATTTCATGGCTGCAGTCACCATCTGCAGTGATTTTGGAGCCTCCCAAAGACAAAGTCTGTCACCGTTTCCATTGTTTCCCCTTCTATTTGCCATGAAGTGATGGGACCAGATGCCATGATTTTAGTTTTCTGAATCTTGAGTTTTAAGCCAGCTTTTTCACTCTCGTCTTTCATATTACCAAGAGGCTTTTTAGTTCTTCTTTGCTTTTTTGCCATAAGGTGGTGTCATTTGCATATCTGTTATTGATATTTCTCCTGGCAATCTTGATTTCAGATTCTTCTTCATCCAGTCCAGCAATTCTCATGTTGTATTCTGCATATAACTTATATAAGCGGGATGACAATATACAGCCTTGACATACATCTTCACTGGAAGGACCTATGCTGAAGCTGAAACTCCAGTACTTTGGCCACCTCATACGAAAAGTTGACTCATTGGAAAAGATCCTGATCCTGGGAGGGATTGGGGGCAGGAGGAGAAGGGAATGAGAGAGGATGAGATGGCTGGATGGCATCACCAACTCGATGGATGTGAATTTGAGTGAACTCCAGGAGTTGGTGATGGACAGGTAGGCCTGGCATGCCGTGATTCATGGGATCACAAAGAGTCAGACACCACTGAACGACTGAACTGAACTGAACTGTTATTCCATATCTGGTTCTAACTGTTGCTTCTTGACCTGTGTATAGATTTCTCAGGAGGCAAGTCATGTGGTCTGATAGTCCCATTTCTTGAAGAGTTTTCCACAGTTTATTGTGATCCACAGAGTCAAAGGCATTGGCATAGTCAATAAAGCAGAAGTAGATTTTTTCTGGAACTCTCTTGCTTATTGATGATCCAACAGATGTTGGCAATCTGATCTCTGGTTCCTCTGCCTTTTCTAAATCCAGCTTGAACATCTAGAAATTCACAGTTCATGTACTGATGGAGCCTGCCTTGGAGAATTTTTAGCATTACTTTGTTAGCATGTGAGATGAGTGCAATTGTGCAATAGTTTGAGCATTCTTGGACATTGCCTTTTTTTGGAATTGGAATGAAAACTATCTTCCCAGTCCTGTGCCATTGCTGAGTTTCCCAAATTTACTGGCATATTGAGTGCAGCACTTTCACAGCATCATCTTTTAGGATTTGAAATATCTCAACTGGAATTCCACCACCTCCACAAGCTTTGTTCATAGTGATGCTTCCTAAAGCCCCGTTGACTTCTCATTCCAGGATGTTTGGTTCTATGTGAGTGATCATACCATTGTAGTTATCTGGGTCATGATGATCTTTTTATATAGTTCTTCTGTTTATTCTTGCCATTTCTTCTTAATACTTCTGCTTTTGTTAGATCTATACCTTTTCTGCCCATCATTGTACCCATCTTTGCATGAAGTTTTCCCTTGGTATCTCTAATTTTCTTGAGAGATGTCTAGTCTTTCCCATTCTATTTTTTCCCTCTATTTCTTTACATTGATCACTGAGGAAGCCTTTCCTATCTCTCCTTGCTATTCTTTGGAACTCTGCATTCAGATGGATATATCTTTCCTTTTTTCCTTTGTTTTTCACGTCTCTTCTTTTCTCAATTACTTGTAAGACCTCCTCAGACAACCATTTTTCCTTTTTGCATTTCTTTTTATTGGGTATTGTCTTGATCACTGCCTCCAGTATAATGTCACGAACCTCTGTCCATAGGTCTTCAGGCACTCTGTCTAGCAGATCTATTCCTGTGATTCTATTTGTCACTTCCGCTGTATAATTATAAGGGATTTGAATTAGGTCCTACCTGAATGGTCTAGTGGTTTTCTCTACTTTTTTCCATTTAAGTCTGAATTTGGCAATAAGGAGTTCATGATCTGAGCCACAGTCAGCTCCCAGTCTTGTTTTTGCTGACTGTCTAGAGCTTCTCTCTCCTTGGCTGCAAAGATTATAATCAACAGATTTCAGGATTGACCATCTGAGATGTCTATGTGTACAGTCTTCTCTTCTGTTGTTGGAAGAGGGTGTTTGCTATGACCAGTGCATTCTTTTGGAAAAACTCTATTAACCTTTGCCCTGCTTCATTTTGTACTCCAATGCCAAATTTGCCTGTTACTCCAGGTATCTGTTGACTTCCTACTTTTGCATTCCAGTCCCCTATGTAGAAAAGAACATCTTTTTTGAGTGTTAGTTCTAGAAGGTCTTGTAGGTCTTCATAGAACCATTCAACCTCAGCTGTTTCAACATTACCTGTCAGCCCATAGGCTGGATTACTGTGATACTGAATGGTGTCCCTTGGAAACGAACAGAGATCATTATCATTTTTGAGACTGCATCCAAGTACTGCATTTTGGACTCTTTCATTGACTACAATGGTTACTCCATTTTTTCTAAGGGATTCTTGCCCACAGTAGTAGATATAATGGTCATCTGAGTTAAATTCACCCATTCCAATCCATTTTAGTTTTCTGATTCCCAAATTGTCAGTGTTCACTCTTGCCATCTTCTGTTTGAGTGCTTCCAATTTCCCTTGATTCATGTACCTAACATTTCAGGTTCCTATGCAATATTGCTCTTTACAGCATGGGACTTTGCTTCCATCACCAGTCACACCCATAACTGGGTTTTGTTTTTGCTTTGCCTCCATCTTTTCATTATTTCTGGAGTTATTTCTCCACTGATCTCAGGTAGCATATTGTGCACCTACTGACCTAGGGAGTTCATCTTTCAGTGTTCTATCTTTTTGCCTGTTCAAACCTTTCATGGGGTTTTCAAGTCAAGAATACTGATGCTGTTTGCCATTCCTTTCTCCAGTGGACCACGTTTTGTCAGAACTCTCCACCATGACCAGTCCATCTTGGGTGGCCCTACACAGCATGCCTCATGGTTTCATTTAGTTAAACAAGGCTATGGCCCATGTGATAAGACTGGTTAGTTTTCTGTGATTGTAGTTTTCACACTGTCTACTCTTTGATGTAGGATAAGAGGCTTATGGAAGCTTCCTGATGGGAGAGACTGAGGGGAAAACTGGGTCTTGTTCTGATGGGCAATAGTCTTCTTATTATTTAGCCATTCTTAGTAATAATATATTATTAATATACATTACCATTGTTGCATAATTAATGCATAATATACTATTATTAATAGTATTATGATTTAATAATTATTTAGCATAGTGTTTACCCATAATTTTGCTATTTTGTTCTTTTTTCTTTCTTCCTGATGTTCCAAATTTTGTTCTTTTATCTCTCTTTCTGTTTAGATAACTTCCTTAAGCCATTCTTACATGGTAAATTTGTCTGGCAGCAGTTCTCTTTCATTGCTATTGCTAATGTTTCTCCTTTGTTTCTTTTGTCTTGATTTCCATCATTTGAGTCTGTCTTGATTTCCTCTTTATTTCTGAAGGATGTTTTTGTTGGTTATAGATTCTGAAATGACAGCTCTTTTAAAATTTAAAAACGTGTCTCTTCATTTTAGCTCCCATGGATTATGATGAGAAATTCATTGCCACTCAAGTATTTTTCTCCTATAAGCAAAGTGCTTTTTCTGTCTGCTTTCAATTTTTTTTCTTTAGGTTTTAAAATTTACTTATATATCTGGGCGTGAATTTCTTTGAATTTATCCTGTTTGAGATTTACTCAGTTTCTTGAATTCATAAGTTAATCCCTTTTGCCACTTTAGGGAATTTTTTCAACTTTTATTTGAATGTTTTCCAATTCTGCCATTTTCTTTTTCTCCTGAGACTTTGATAACATGAGTACTAGATCCTATATGCTGCTGCTAAGTCGCTTCAGTCATGTCCGACTCTGTGCAACCCCATAGATGGCAGCCCACCAGACTCCCCCGTCCCTGGGATTCTCCAGGCAAGAACACTGGAGTGGGTTGCCATTTCCTTCTCCAATGCATGAAAGTGAAAACTGAAAGTGAAGTTGCTCAGTCGTGTCCGATTTTTAGCGACCTCATGGACTGCAACCCACCAAACTCCTCCGTCCATGGGATTTTTCAGGCAAGAGTACTGGAGTGGGGTGCCATTGCCTTCTCCATGATCCTATATATAGTTTCACAGATCCTTGAGGCTCTGATTTTGTGTTACTATGCAGATTTTTTTTCCTGTTCAAATTGTTTGATTTCTATTGTTCTCTCTTCAGTTCAGTTCAGTCGTGTCCAACTCTGCAACCCCATGGAATGCAGCACCCCGGGCCTCCCTGTCCATCACCAACTCCCAGAGTTTACTCGAACTCATGTCCATTGAGTCAGTGATGCCATCCAACCATTTCATCCTCTGTCATCCCCTTCTCCTCCCACATTCAATTTTTCCCAGCATCAGGGACTTTTCAAATGAGTCAGTTCTTCACGTCGGGTGGCCAGAGTATTGGAGTTTCAGCTTTGGCATCAGTCCTTCCAATGAATATTCATGTCTAATTTCCTTTAGGATGGACTGGTTGGATCTCCTTGCAGTCCAAGTTTCTCTCTGCACACTTCTATATATCTTCTGCTTTTCAGAGACTTTTTAAAACAATTTTATCAAGCATGTTTATAATTACTTATTTTTATGATGGATGATTTAAAGTCTTGTCAGATATTTCTAATATCTGTGTCATCTAAGTGTTGGCATCTGTTTGTTCCTTTTTCTCACTTAAGTTGATGTATTTCTGTTTCTTGTTATGTCAAGAGATTTTTTTATTAAACTATGGATATTTGAGGAACTATGTATGAGACTTTGGATCTCATTTAAATCTTATTTTAGTTGACCTTCTTTGGCTTTGCTCTTTCAAAGGATGGGGGAATGTTAGGACAGAGTGCAAGTTCATTTTCCTACTCAGTCTCCTTTCACACTGGGAAAAGGAGAGATTTCTTATTACAATTGAGTAGTGATGAAGTCCTGACTCTCTACCAAGTCCACTCTGATACCACCTCAGTCAAGAATAAGAAGGGTTACTTTGTTACCCTTAGCTGGGAATGGATTCCCACTTGTTCTGCAAGGCTGAAGGTCCTATCTCACCACATAGATTTCTTTGATCCACCTAGTAGATGGTGAGAGTCAGAGATCCACCCTGGTCATTTTCTGGTATGGGTGGAGATGGGGCATAGTTTTTTGTGTGGTTTGTATGGAATAAAGTGGTTGTTTTCTGAAAGTTTTCTCTTGTTAGATTATTTCATTTTTGGTTGTTTTTTTAGGGAGGACCAGGCTTTTGGGGGACTTCTTTATCATCTGTGTCCATTTGATGTTTACATGTTACTGACTTTTGTTGCACAAAATCAACAATATTTGAAGAAAACAGAAAACCCATAGAATTTGCCACTGGACACCAAGCTCCCTTGCCAGTCTGCCTTTTTCTTTCCACTGTAGTTAGCAGGAAGAGTAGAGAAGGAAACAGAGGTGTTTTTTTTGTTGTTGTTTAACATTTATTACCAATGTTTTCCTTATAGAAGGAAATGGCAACCCACTCCAGTATCCTTGTCAGGAAAATTCCATGTACAAGAGGAGCCTGGTGGGCTACAGTCCGTGGGGTCCCAAAGAGTTGGCCACAACTGAGCAACTGAGAACTGATGTTTCAATGTGATTAATTTCTTAGTAATTTGAGTACATCTTTAAGAGGTTTATAATTTTTTTAAGATTATATTACATTTTGAAAAATTTTAATTTCTGGCAATATTCACTTGGTGCCATGATTTATGCATTACAGTTTGAAATATTTTGAATAAATTAATAACTAAGCACATGCGTGCATACCTACATATGTATATAAACAAATACACACACACACACACACACACACACACACACACACGTCCCTCTCTATTGAGCCAATTATCTTATAATCTTCTGGCATTGCTGATGCAGAATAAAAGTCTGCCACCAACATAAAATGTTTTTTAGTGTGGGTTGAATTTGTGTTTGTTTTTCTGAAAATGTTTAGAGAATCTTATCTAACTTTAAGATTTTCTATATGGTTAAGTACCAAGTTGAAGTCCTCTATATATTTATGCTGCATGGTAGTTTTTTGTTTGTTTTATTTATTCTTTTAAATTTATTTAGGCTATGCCATACAGCATGGGAGATCTTAGTCCCAAGATCAGGGATCAAACTCGCATTCCCTGAACTGAGAGCCTGGTCTTAGCCACTGGACAGTGATGGAAGTCCCTGATAGTAGTTTTTAAGCCATCTTGATCTCAAGTGTTCCTTTATCACAGAAAGATTCATTTTATTAATTCTTGATCATTGACTTTCTTCTTATCCTCGACTGCAATCTGGGCAACTAATTGCATTACAGTGTACAATTTCCTCTACCTTCTTTATTCTCATAATTTTTGTTCTTTTTTCTTAGATAAGTCGTGAAATATTTCTTTAAATTGACACCTAGTACTCACGTGGGCTTCTACAATATCCAACATTCTGTACACTCCCTGCTTTACAGTTTTAACATCAGTTATCATGTTTTTCATCTGAGGTGAAATATTTATTTATCTTAACAGCTGGTGCAAGAATTCCTGTTAAAGAGAAAATTTTATTGGAAAAATATTTTGCTTGTGGATAAGAAGCTAAGGGAATGCTCAAGAACCAAGAATGATTCCTGAATTATATGTGAGGAAAGAGATGGAGAGAATCAGGGAGGAAATGAAAAGATCTGATACACTCATTATAACCCCTGTGGTGAGGCTCAGATATATTTTCAGCATACAAATGTTTAGTTAATGATTTTGATTAATTTTTGTTTGTTTGAAACAGAGAGACTAAGCATCATGTTTTTTAGGACCAATATATTAGGGCCAGTAAATAATGTAAAAGGTGGAAAACAAGGAGAGTGTAATCTCCTTAGCATTAGCATGATGAATACTTGAGAAACCCTTGAACTTCAAAGAGCTATGAAATTGGAGCAGAGCATAGTGTAATCAGGCATTGAAAGGAATTCAAGATAACTTTACAAAATTTCAAAAGCCAGACGCAGAGGGTGAAGACTCAGGGAGAAGATGATAACCTACAAGCCAAGGAGAAAGAACTCAGAAGAAATAATGCTGCAACATCTTGTTCTTTGACTTCTAGTATCCAGAATTATGAGGAAATAAACCACTCCCTATACCCACCCCTCCAAACAAACAAAAGTCAGAGATGTTTCTAGCTAAGATGCAGGTAACATTTTTTTTCTTCTTGTTCCCCCTATGGTAGTCTGTCTACTTTGTTTTCAGTGATGGTTTTCCTTGCTAAACCAGTATGCTTGGTGTCATTGAAATTTCAGAAGGGTCATCACAGAGACTGGGTTTGTCTTGGTTTGAATTGGTTACACTCAAAATATGTAGGAATGTGGCTCTGTCTCCATTTTAGTTGTGTCACTAAAAGTTGATTAGGGAATTTTTCTCATTCTCAGCTCATTTTACCTTATTTACTAGAAAAACAAGCAAATAAAATACTAAACCTCTTTTTCTAGCAAGTCCAGCTGCCCCTGAGTATAAGCTGGGAACAGTAAGTGCCAACACTGGATCCCTACTTTGTGTCATCACAGCCATCTGTGACTTTCCTCAAGGCCACAGTTAGATCAAGACTTATACCTCCCATCTGCTCCAGCTGCTTCCCTATCTCTGATCCCAGATATTTTGAAACAAGAATACTGATTTTGGGGACTATACCTCCCATATTTGAGGTCTATGGTGGCTTGGATTTGGTGAACGATGGCTTTCTTGTCCTTTTACCAGAGCTAGTCCTTTCAGTATTCCATTTTGTCTAAAATCCTCAAAGTTTCTTGCATGCTATTCTCTGTCTGAAAATGTGTGAGAGTATTGATATTTTTAAAATTTTTGTTTTAAACTAACTTATACCTCTGAACATGCATGACAGCTTCCCAGTAGAAAATTCAATCTCAGAAATGCTCATACTTTAACAATACCACATACTCAAACATCACCTTTAAAGAGACAAATTCTCATGGGTCTTTATTTAGTGCCACAACAGTGAAAAATTTGTCAAGAAGACACATGATTAAATGAAGCCTAGAATAATTAACAAACTATAAGTGAAAGCTTATACTAGATGAGTACAAAGGCAGTGGAGCAAAGCAGTTCTGAGTAGAGTATACTTTCTCTAGTATTTATTGTGTGGCATTGCATGATATGTAACTTCCCTTTGCCTCAGTTTTTTTCAACTGCAAAATGTAAATTCTAACACTTGGTTTCAAATATCTTTTTGAGGGTTAAAAATATACGGGTGAAGTTCTAAAGCCAGTGTTTGTACACAGCAAGCTGTACACATATGTTTCAATTATGTTCCCCTGAGCTCTTGCCTTCTCCCTGGGATTTTGTGCATTTCCAAGGACACACATTTGTCAGCCCTGTTCTCAGTCTCAGTCTTTCCCATCTAGTTGTTTCTTAATTCTTTTATCCATCCATTTCCTTGGAAATCCTAGGAATCTTTGCTGAGCTTAAAATTGCACACAAAAAAGAGAAAGAACACTTTTAGCTTTCTCTTCTCATTCAGGATCTGTGGCAAATTAAAAACAGAAAACAAAGAACAAAGCCCAACTATTTTCTGGAAATGAGAGAGGAAAAGGGTAAATACACAAGAACAACATACAAATATTCATGCACACATGCTCTATGGCTTTTAATCACTTCAGTGGGAATGTTGGAGAGAACTAGAATTTGTTTTAACTTTTCATCTTTTATTGGAGTATAGCCAATTAATAATGTTGTGATAGTTTCAGGTGTACAGCAGAGCAGCCAAACTCCTCCCATCGAGGCTGCCAAATAATACTGATCATAGTTCCCTGAGCTATACAGTAGGTCCTTGCTGGTTATTCATTTTAAATATAGTAAATGTCTATCTCAAACTCCCTGACTATTCATTTCCTCTGCCCTTTCCTCCTGGTAACCATAAGTTCTTTCAGAGAGAAATAGATTTTAAATGCATTTGCTGAAGTATTTATTTTTCTGAAATGCTTTCATAGCTTTTTTTTTTAATCTATTTTTCCTAACTGAAATCCTTAATTTATGATCTTTTCAAAATTAGAGAGGAATTGCTCTTATTATGTATACATTAAGATGATATTAATAAAATTATATCAATAAAGATCAAAAGAGTAGGCACATATGTGGAAATAGACAAAGTATTGCATTGGCTAAAGAGTTTGTTTGGGGCTTCCCCCCTAAAAGAATCTGCCTGCAATACAGTAGACCTAAGTTTGATCTGTGGGTTGGCAGATCCCCTGGAGGAGGGTGTGACAACCTACTTCAATATTCTTGCCTGGAGAACCCCCATGGACAGAGAAGCCTGGTAGTCCATGGAGTTGCAAGAGTCAGACACGAGTGAGCAGCTAAACACAGCACACAAAGAGTTTGTTCATTTTTTTTTTCCTCATTAGATAGCTTTAGTCGCACTTAAATGTCTTTAAATTCATTTGAAACAATTTTGTCAGACTGTATTGTGGCAGCTATCATATCATTGTGTATTTTAAATTGGTGGATTTTTGTGTATCCATTTTAATATTAAAGATAGAAGAAAAAAGCAACATTTTTGGCTCATTATGTTTTTTATTTCAAGAAAAGTAAAACCTAAACTGAAACGCAAAAAAAAAAAAAAGAATTGTGCCATGTATGGAAAAATTGCTGTGACTGATTGAATGTGTCAAAAGTGGCTTGCAAAGTTTCATAGTGGCGATTTATCTCTATATGATGCACCACAGTCTGGTAGACCAGTTGAAGTTAATAGTGATCAAATTGAGACATTAATTGAACTTTATACCATGTGGGAGATAGCTGACATACTCAAAATGTCTAAATCAAGTGTTGAAATCCTTTGCAACAGATTACTGGGAGAAATATCAATAACCCCAGATATGAAGATGACACAACCCTTATGGTAGAAAGCAAAGAGGAAATAAAGAGCATCTTGATCAAAGTGAAAGAGGAGAGTGACAAAGCTGGCTTAAAACTCAGTATTCAAAGAATGAAGATCATGGCATCCAGTCCCATCACTTCATGGCAAATAGATGGGGAAACAATGGAAACAGTGAGAGACTTTATTTTGGGGGACTCCAAAATCACTACATATGGTGAATGCAACCAGGAAATTAAAAGACATTTGCTCCTTGGAAGAAAAGCTATGACCAATCTAGGCAGCCTATTAAAAAGCAGAGACATTACTTTGCCAACAAAGGTCTGTATAGTCAAAGCTGTGTTTTTTTTCCAGTAGTCATTATGGATGTGAGAGTTGGACCATTAAGAAGGCTGAGTGCCAAATGACTGATACTTTTGAACTGTGGTGTTGGAGAAGACCAACAGTCCCTTGGTCTATAAGGAGATCAAAGCAGTGCATCCTAAAGGAAATTAGTCCTGCACTTTCATTGGAAGGACTGATGCTGGAGCTGAAGCTCCAATACTTTGTCCACCTGATGCGAAGAGCTCACTCATTAGAAAAGACCCAGATGTTGAGGAAAAATAAGGCACCAGGAGAAGGGGATGACAGAGGATGAGATAGTTAGATAGCATCAGTGACTCAACTGACTTGAATTTGAGCAGGCTCCAGGAGATAGTGAAAGATAGGAAAGCTTGGCACATTGTTGTCCATGGGGTTGCAAAGAGTAGGACATGACTGAACAACAAAAAGTGGAACAAAATGGTTAATATGTTGTTCAGTAAAGTTTTTGATGAAAATGAAAATTGTGTCTCTTATTTCTATTTGAAAATCAAAGGAATTTTTTTTGCCAACCCAACATACAACCTAATAATGTAAAACAATTTTTAAAAATGTCCAGCTTTCACCTTGGATTTGCCCATTCACTGTTAAATGAATCTCAAGTTGCATATTACTTGTGATTTTCTGTTAATAGTACTTACACAGTTAGAATTATATAAAGTTTGGCATTGCAGTTTACTTCTTGGCTATCAGACTCAAATGACACTTTGATTTGATTTTGTAGGAAATGTAATTTTAGAGACATAGAAATTAACCATTTTTACTCCAGTTTAATATGGCTTTCTAATAAGTAACTTTATTTCATATCAACATTTTTAGTCTATGCTTTCCTCTGAAGCAATATAGATATATTTGATTTCATATTCATATTTTAAATTTGCAATAAGTTCCAGTGGTCATGTATGGATGTGAGAGTTGGACTGTGAAGAAAGCTGAGTGCCGAAGAATTGATGCTTTTGAACTGTGGTGTTGGAGAAGACTCTTGAGAGTCACTTGGACTGCAAGGAGATCCAACCGGTCCATTTTAAAGATCAGCCCGGGGTGTTCTTTGGAAGGAATGAGATGCTAAAGCTGAAACTCTAGTACTTTGGCCATCTCATGCGAAGAGTTGACTCATTGGAAAAGACTCTGATGCGGGGAGGGATTGGGGGCAGGAGGAGAAGGGGACGACCGAGGATGAGATGGCTGGATGGCATCACTAACTCAATGGATGTGAGTCTGAGTAAACTCCAGGAGTTGGCGATGGACAGGGAGGCCTGGTGTGCTGTGATTCATGGGGTCGCAAAGAGTCGGACACGACTGAGTGACTGAACTGAACTGAACTGATGCATATATAAAAACACATATACACTTATATGTACTTATTTGTTGTCCATATATTATTTTGCAAATTAATTCATAGATGTGTATATTTATATACTTATAAAACACTTAATACTTATATATAGTGAAATTCACATATATGTTTACATAATGAATATATAAACTGTTTCAGCAATTTTTAAAAAAATGTTTGGATATGTGATGATATTGTTTCTTGTTTCAAAGGAAACATTTTCCAAAGTTAAAAGAACATACCTATAACATATTAAATAACATAATTACCATATCATAAAATTGTATGACTTTATATTAATGTGTTAAATTATATATAATTCACATTATGTTACTGTTGTTCAGTTGCCTAGTCATATCTGACTTCATGCCCTCATGGACTGCTCCTCACCAGTCTTCTCTATCCCTCACCATCTCCTAGAGTTTGCCCAAGTTCATGTCAATTGAATTGGTTTACCCATCCAGCCATCTCATCCTCTGTCACTCTATTCTACTCCTGCCCTCAATCTTTCTCAACTGTCTTGCATGGCCTTTTCCAATGAGTTGGCTCTATGCATCAGATGACCAAAATATTGAAGCTTCAGCATCAGCATCAGTCCTTCCAGTGAGTACTCAGGCTTCATTTCCTTCAGAATTGACTGTTTTGATCTTGCAGTCCAAGGGATGTTCAAGAGTTCCACAGTTTGAAAGCATCTATTCTTTGGCACTCTCCCTTTTTAATGGTAAAGCTCTCACAACCATATGTGACTCCTGGAAAGACCACAGTCTTGACTATACAGACCTTTGTCAGCAAGGTGATGTCATTGCTTTTTAACACACTGTCTAGGTTTGTCATAACTTTTCTACCAAGAAGCAGTCATCTTCTATTTTAATGGCTGCAATCACCATCTGTAGTGACTTTAGAACCCAAGAAGAGGAAATCTGTCACTGCTTCCACTTTTTCCCCTTCTATTTACCATGAAGTGATGGGACTGGATGTTGTGATCTTAGTTTTTGTTTTTGTTTTAATATTTAGTTCTAAGCTGGCTTTTTCAGTCTCCTCCTTCACCCTCTCAAGAGCTTCTTTAGTTCCTCTCCACTTTCTGCCATCAGACTGGTATCATCTGCATATCTGAGGTTGTTGATATTTCTCCTGGCAATCTTGATTATGGATTAAAACTCATCCAGCCCAGTATTTCTCATGATGTGCTCTGTGTATAAGTTAAATAAACAGGGTGGCAGTAAACAGCCTTGTCGTACTCCTTTCTCAATCCTGAATTAGTCAGCTTTTCCAAACAAGGTTCTAACTGTTGCTTCTTGATCTGCATACAGATTTCTCAGGAGACAGGTAAGATGGTCTGGTATTCCCATCTTTTTAAGAGTTTTCCACAGTTTATGATCCACATAGTCAAAGTTTCTGGTTTAGTTAATGAAACAGAGGTAGATGTTTTTCTGGAATTTCCTTGCTTTCTCTATGATCCAGAAAATGTTGGCAATTTGATTTCTGGTTCTTGTGCCTTTTCTAAGCCCCAGCTTGGACATCTGGAAGTTCTCATTTCATATAATGCTGAAGCCTAGTATGCAGGATTTTGAGCATAACCTTACTACTGTGTACTACTGTGGAAGATGAGTATAATTGTCTGGTGGTTTGAATATTCTTTAGTAGTGTCCTTTTGGGAAATTGAGATGAGGATTGACATTTTCCTCATTTCTGTGGCCTATGGCCATTGCTGGGCTTTTCAAATTTGCTGATATATTGAGTGCAGCACTTTGATAGCCTCATCTGTTAGGATTTCAAATAGCTCTGCTGGAATTCCATCACCTCTACTAGCTTTATTGACAGCCATGCTTCCTAAGGCCCACTTGCCTTCACACTCTAGAATATCTGACTTCTGGGTGAGTAAATACCACATCATCGTGGTTATCCAAGTCACTAAGATCTTTTCTGTACAGTTCTTCTGTGAATTCTTTCCTTCTCTTCTTGATCTCTTCTGCTTATATCAGGTCTTTACTTTTTCTGTCCTTTATTCTGCCCATCTTTGGATGAAATATTCCTTTGATATTTCCAACTTTCTTGAAAAGATCTCTAGACAAGAACGCCTTCTTGTCTGTCCTTGCTATTCTTTGGAACTGTGTATTTAGTTGGGTGTACCCTTTCCTTTCTCCCTTGCTTTTCACTTCTGTTCTTTCTTCAACTATTTGTAAAGCCTCTACAGACGACCACTTTGCCTTCTTGCTTTCCTTTTTCTTTGGGATGGTTTTTTTTGCCACCTCCTGTAAAACATCATGGACCTCTCTGTCCACAGTGCTTCAGGCACTGTTTACTAGATCTAATTTCTTGAATCTACTCATCATCCCCACTATATATATTTAGAAAGTTTGATTTAAGTCATCACTGGATGGCCTAGTGGTTTCCTCCCATTTCTTTAATTTAAGCCTGAACTATGCAATAAGGAGCTAATGATCTGAGCCGCTGTCAGCCCCAGGTCTTTTTTATTTGCTGATAATGCAGGTTCTCTATCTTCAGCTACAAAAAATGTAATCAGTCTGATTTCAGTATTGACCATTTGCTGATGTCCATGTGAAAAGTCATCTCTTGTGTTGTTGAAAAGGGTATTTGCTATGACAACTGCATTCTCTTTTCAAGACTCTGTTAGCCTTTGCCCTGCTTCATTTTGCATTCCAAGGCCAACTTGATACTCCAGGTATCTCTTGACTTCTTATTTTGCATTCCAATACCCTATGATGAATAGGGTGTCTTTTTTTGGTGTTAGTTCCAAGACATCTTCTAGGTCTTCATAGAACTCATCGCTTTTGGGTTCCTCTGCATTGATGATTGGGGCATAGACTTGAATTACTCTAATGTTGAATGATTTGCCTTGGAAACAACCGAGCTCTTTCTGTCGTTTTTGAGATTTCACCCAAGTACTGCATTTCAGACTCTTTTGTTGATTATGAGGGCTATTCCATTTCTTCTAAGGGATTCTTGCCCACTCTGTTTTGGCCCCTTCACATCATTCTTTCTGGAGATATTAGTAGTTGCCCCTGCTCTTCCCCCGTAGCATATTGAACAACTTTTGACCTGGGGGTGTATCATCTTTTTGGCTTTTTATACAGTTCATGGCATTTTCACGGTAAGCATACTGGGGTGGTTTGCCATTCCCTCCTCCAGTGGATCACGTTTTGTCAGAAATCTTTACTATGACAAATCCATCTTCGGTGGCCCTGCATGGCATGTCTCATAGTTTCATTAGTTATGCATGCTCTTTCTCCATGACAAGGCAGTGATCCATGAAGGGGAAGAACATACTGATCTATTATTCTTAAATACTTATCTGAAAAACACTATTGCTATAAACTAGAAAAGAGAAGGAAGGCTTTTCAGGCCTCTAAATAAAAAGGAAAGGGAAATATTTCAATAAGTCATATACTAGTGTGATTTTGTAATCATTCAACTCACCTACATCAAGTTTTAAGTGAATAGAAATTGCAGGTACTCAATTTTGTACATAGTGTATTTCCCATTCCTTGTGGTATTATATTTGTTTTATTTTAGTTACCATTAATATTTATCAACTGAACATTATTCATTAATTTAAAATATGTTTTCAAGTGATTATCATATTATTAAAAACAATGTTTGACACACTGCACTTTTGTTAATCAAAATGTTTTGTAAATATCTATCTGTATAATTTTAACACCTCATCCTATTAAAAGAAGGATATTTATTTGAAAAATGAAGTAAAAATTACATGGATTACAATGGTAAAAAATATGATTTTAAAAATATTTAAATTTATTTACTTCTGAGAAAGTGAAAGTAGCTCAGTCGTGTCCAACTCTTTGCTACCCATGAATTATACAGTACATGGAATTCTCCAGGCTAGATTACTGGAGTGGGTAGTCTTTCCCTTCTCCAAGGGATCTTCTCAACCCAGGGATCAAACCCATGTCTTGTGCATCAGGCAAATTCTTTACCAGCTGAGCCACAAGGGAAGCCCAAGAATATTGGAGTGGGTAACTATCCCTTCTCCAGGGGATCTTCCCAACCCAGGAATCAAACCAGGGTCTTCTGCATTACAGGCAGATTCTTTACCAACTGAGCTATGATGGAAGAAGTTTCCTATTAATTCATTCAAATGTGTCATATTTTCATTGACAAAAATGAATCAAAACAGTGGAAGAAACAACAATAATAATATGTACAGAAATTTTACATTTATTTCCACATCCCTACCTATATTGTGAGGTAGACAGGAATCTTCATCTTCATTTTTTAAAGATGGGAAAATCAAAGAAGATGGTATTGAAAATCAATAGAATTCCATGATGATGAAAATTTTGTATACCTGTGTTATACAACTCAGTATCCACTGAATTCATATGGCTATTGAGAACTTAAGATACATTTAGCGTGACAGAGGAGTGAAATATTTAACTTTAATTTCAGCAGTCACCTGTGATAATGTTTAATAGCACAGGTATACAATGTTGTTCATTTATATGCAAATTAACTTATTTACCTTTGCAGTGAGTACACCGATTTGGACTGTTCCTTCCATCATGCTGACCACACTGCGGAGCCAGTAAAATACCTTGTCTAAGCACCAGTTTGTGAGGAAGCAGAGATTAGAAGGCAGATTCAAATGCAGGTGTCTCTCAATCGCTAAGCAATTTGACTGTAGAATATAAACTGTTGATCAGTCACTAAATCTAGTAAAAACTATTTATTTTATCACTTTGCAATTGTTTATATCTAGAACCACACACATTTCAAATAAAGGCAGCTTTGCCTACTCATCACTAGAATTGGCTAGCCAAGCCAGGCATTAGAAAAACTCACAGAAAATAGATAATTCTGCTATGGATTTACTGAGAATTAACTGGCATTTCAGCTTAATAGAACAGGCCGATTACATTATATGGTTAGTCAATGTAGATTTCTGACAACTAGCTAGGACTAGATTTTCTCTTGTGAGATTCCAGGTATAAAATTCACGCAGTTCAAATGTTGCTTCATGCTCCCACAGTTCATTGAGAAACTAGAAATGGATATCTCTGCTAATGATTGAGAAAGCTTCTTTATTCCTTTCCGTTCCTTCCCATTCCATCACTCCAAAATCACCAGCACACATGTTCTATGTGTAGGAAATTTTAGGAACATGCTGAATTCCAAGCTTTATGGTATTACTTCTGCTAGCATTATTGGAGATTATTGTCCTCTTTGAACGTTCTTCTAATTATTGTATACACATGTATAAATATATCTTTTTTTTTCTGTCTCACTCAATGTCATTTGTCATAATCATTATGTATTATGGTCTAACAAAACATCCCAAAATTAAGTGAAAAAAATAATTATGAAAAATAATAATCTCAGAGTAAAGTGGGTCAGGAATCTGGGCATGGTTTGATTGGGTCCTCCTGGTCTCAGGACCTCTCCTAAGAGTTCAAAGTGTTTGCCAAGGCATGAGTCATATCAAGGCTCTGCTGAGAAAGAATCCCCTCCCAAGGTTACTCACTTGGACTTTTAGGATTTGATTCTTTTTGGACTTTGGGTTGAGTGTCTTAATTCTTTGCTGGCTACCTTCACATTTCGCCTGTGAAAATTTGCTCTTCATAGAGCAATTGAGAATATAGCAACATGCTTCATCAGGCTGAGCAAGTGAGAAGAGGCAGAGAGAGGAGGAGAGGGAAAGAGTGAGAGAGAGAGAAAGACTTTAAGAAAGAGGTCTTGAGAGAGAATGCAAAAAAAAAGGGGAGTTACAGTGTCATCTAATCCTAAAATTTCCATGCTATCACTTTTGCTATATTCCATTAATTATCAGCCTCTGGTCCAGTCTATACTCTAGGAGAGGAGATGATATGAAGGCATGAACATCAAGATGGAGGGCATAAAGTCATTTTAGAAACTGCCTGCCATAACCTTGATTTTTATTTATTTTCTAAAATGTTCTTTTTAAATATTTACTTATTTATTTGACTGCTTTAGGTATTAGTTGCAGCATGCAGAGTCTTTGTTGTGCCATGAAAGATCTTTTGGTTGTGGCACAGGGACTCTCTAACTGTGGCTTCAGGGCTTCAGTTGTGGCCCATGGGGCTTAGTTGCTCCAAGGAACATGGGATCTTAGTTTCCCAGTAGATCAGTTCAGTCACTCAGTCGTGTCTGACCTTTTGCAAACACATGAACACAACAAACCTGGCCTCCCTATCCATCACCAATTCCCAGAGTCCACCCAAATCCATGTCCATCAAGTCAGTGATGCCATTCAACCATCTCATCCTCTGTCATCCTCTTCTCTTCTTGTCCTCAATCTTTCCCAGCATCAGGGTCTTTTCAAATGAGTCAGCTCTTCGCATCAAGTGGCCAAAGTATTGGAGTTTCAGCTTCAACTTCAGGCCTTCCAATGAACACCCAGTACCGATCTCCTTTAGGTGGACTGGCTGGATCTCCTTGCAGTCCAAGGGGCTCTCAAGAGTCTTCCCCAACACCACAGTTCAAAAGCATCAACTCTTCAGTGCTCAGCTTTCTTTATAGTTCAACCCTCACATGCATACATGACCACTGGAAAAACCATAGCCTTGACTAGACGGACCTTGTTGATAAAGTAATGTCTCTGCTTTTTAATATGCTGTTTAGGCTGGTCATAACTTTCTTTCTAAGAAGTAAGTGTCTGTTCATTTCATGGCTGCAATCACCATCTGCAGTGATTTTGGAGCCCAAAAAATAAAGTCAGCCACTGTTTCCACTGTTTCCCCATCTATTTGCCATGAAGTGATGGGACCAGATGCCATGATCTTAGTTTTCTGAATGTTGAGCTTTAAGCCAACTTTTTCACTCTCTTCTTTCATTTCATCAAGAGGTCCTTTAGTTCTTCACTTCTGCCATAAGGGTGGTGTCATCTGCGTATCTGAGGTTCTTGATATTTCTCCCGGCAATCTTGATTCCAGCTTGTGCTTCCTCCAGCCCAGTGTTTCTCATGATGTACTCTATATATAAGTTAAATAAGCAGGGTGACAATATACAGCCTTGAAGTACTACTTTTCCTATTTGGAACCAGTCTGTTTTTCCATGTCCAGTTTTATCTGTTGCTTCCTGGCCTGCATGCAAGTTTCTCAAGTGGCAGGTCATGTGGTCTCCTTCAGAATTTTCCACAGTTTATTGTGATCCACACAGTCAAAGGCTTTGGCATAGTCAATAAAGCAGAAATAAATGTTTTTCAAGAACTCTCTTGCTTTTTGAT
Source organism: Budorcas taxicolor (assembly GCF_023091745.1). NCBI lineage: Eukaryota > Metazoa > Chordata > Mammalia > Artiodactyla > Bovidae > Budorcas > Budorcas taxicolor. The sequence continues at coordinate 118,389,285 of NC_068920.1, forward strand.
GATCCAGTGGATGTTGGCAATTTGATCTCTGGTTCCTCTGTCTTTTCTAAAACTAGCTTGAACATCTGGAAGTTCACAGTTCATGTATTACTGAACCCTTGGAGAATTTTGAGCATTACTTTACTAGCCTGTGATATGAGTGCAATTGTGCAATAGTTTGAGCATTCTTTGACATTGCCTTTCTTTGGGATTGGAATAAAAATTGACTTTTTCCAGTCCTGTGGCCACTGCTGAGTTTTCCAAATTTGCTGACATACTGAGTACAGCACTTTCACAGCATCGTCTTTCAGGATTTGAAATAGCTCAACTGGAATTCCATCACCTCCACTATCTTTGTTCATAGTGATGCTTCCTAAGGCCCACTTGACTTCACATTCCAGAATTTCTGTCTCTAGGTGAGTGTGAATGATCACACCCTCATGATTATCTGGGTCGTGAAGATCTTTTTTGTACAGCTCTTCTGTGTTTTCTTGCCACTTCTTAATATCTTCTGCTTCTGTTAGGTCTATACCATTTCTGTCCTTTATTGAGCCCATCTTTTCATGAACTGTTCCCTTGATATCTCTAATGTTCTTGAAAAGATCTCTAGTCTTTCCCATTCTGTTGTTTTCCTCTATTTCTTTGCACTGGTCACTGAGGAAGGCTTTCTTATCTCTCCTTGCTATTCTTTGGAACTCTGCATTCATATGCTTATATCTTTCCTTTTCTCCTTTGCTTTTCACTTCTCTTCTTTTCACAGCTTTTTGTAAGGCCTCCTCACACAGGCATTTTGCTTTTTTGCATTTCTTTTTTTGAGGATGGTCTTGATCCCTGTCTCCTGTACAATGTCATGAACCTCCGTCCATAGTTCATCAGGCACTCCATCAGATATAGTCCTTTAAATCTATTTCTCACTTCCACTGTATAGTCATAAGGGATTTGATTTAGGTCGTACCTGAATTGTCTAGTGGTTTTCCTCACTTTCTTCAATTTAAGTCTGAATTTGGCAGTAAGGAGTTCATAAGCTGAGCCACAGTCTGCTCCCAGTCTTGTTTTTGCTGACTGTATAGAGCTTCTCTATCTTTGGCTGCAAAGAATATAATCAATCTGATTTTGGTGTTGACCATCTGGTGATGTCCATGTGTAGAGTCTTCTCTTGTGTTGTTGGAAGAGGGTGTTTGCTATTCTCTTGGCAAAACTCTTAATTCCCCAACCAGGGATTAAACCTGTGTGCCCTGCATCGCAAGGTGGATTCTTAACCACTGGACCACCAGAGAAGTCATCACGATCTCTATTTTCAGATATTTATCAGTCACCCATATATTTGCTTCCATTCTGGTGCTGAAATTTTTTTTTTAAACTTCTAGATATACATGTCTATTATTCATGATGAATGTAAACCAATATAGCCATTACAGAAAACAGTATAGAGATTCCTTTAAAAAATAAGAATTAATCTACCATATGATTTAGCAACCCCATGACTGGGCATATACCCTGAGAAGACCGTAATAGAAAAAAGACTATGTTCATAGAAGCACTACTAATAGCTAGGACATGGAAGCAACCTAGATGTCCATTGACAGATGAATGGATAAAGAAAATGTGGTACATATATGCAATGGAATATTAGCCATAAAAAGAATGCATTTGAGTCAGTTCTAGTTAAGTGGATGAACCTAGAACTTGTTATATAAAGTAGGTCAGAAAGAGAAAACAAGTATAATATATTAATGAATATATATGGAATCTGATAAAATGGTAATGATGAACCTATTTGCGGGGAAGGAATGGAAATACAAATGTAGAGAATGGACATGTGGACACAGTAGGGGAGGGAGAGGAGACAAATGGAGAAAGTAGCATCAGCATGTCTACACTCTCAAACGTAAGATGAATAGCTGGTAGCACAGGAAGCCCAGTCTGGCACTCTGTGATGACCTGGAGGAATGGGATGGCTGTAGGGGGAGGGAGGTTAGGGAGGGAGGGGAAGTGCTGTAAGGCAGAAATTAACACAGCATTGCAAAAGTATTTTAAAAGTTAAAAAAAGAGATATAAGAATATGAAAAAATAAAAGTTTAATGGTAATAAAAACACATAAAGTTAACCATTTAATCATTAAGCATATATTTCAGTAAAGTATATTTGCATTATTGCATAACTAATTTTCATAACTGTTTTCATCTTGCATAACTATAGCTTTATACTCCATAACCAACACCTTCTATTCCCACTTCCCAATAAACCCTGGCAACTACAGCCTCCTTTCTGTCTTATAAATTTTATCACTCTAGTTAGTTTACATAAGTGGTATAAGACACTATTTATCTTTTTGTGATTGGATTATTTCACTTAGCAAAATGTTTTTAAGATTCATCTATGTTGCAGAACGTGTAAGAATTTCTTTCCTTTTTAAGGTTGAATATTATTCCAAAGTATAGACCATAATTTTTTTATCCTTTTACTCATTGGTAGACACTTGAATTGATTCCACCTTTGGTTATTATGAATGATGTTACTATAAATATGGATGTACAAATATATTTTTAAGGCCCTTCTTTAAAATATCTTGGGTTTATAACCAGCACTGGCAATTCAGTTTTTATTTTAAAGACAACCATACTATCTTCCATAACAGCTACTTTATTTCACTTTCCAATCAATGGTGCATCAGTTCAGTTTAGTTCAGTTCAGTCACTCAGTCGTGTCCGACTCTTTGCGACCCCATGAATTGCAGCATGCCAGGGCTCCCTGTCCATCACCAACTCCCGGAGTTCACTAGACTCACATCCATCGAGTCAGTGATGCCATCCAGCCATCTCATCCTCTGTCGTTCCCTTCTCCTCCTGCCCTCAATCCCTCCCAGCATCACAGTCATTTCCAGTGAGTCAACTCTTCGCGTGAGGTGGCCAAAGTACTGGAGTTTCAGCTTTAGCATCATTCCTTCCAAAGAAATCCCAGGGCTGATCTCCTTCAGAATGGACTGGTTGGATCTCCTTGCAGTCCAAGGGACTCTCAAGAGTCTTCTCCAACACCACACTTCAAAAGCATCAAATCTTCGGCACTCAACCTTCTTCACAATCCAACTATCACTTCCATACATGACCACTGGGAAAACCATAGCCTTGACTAGATGGACCTTAGTCAGTAAATTAATGTCTCTGCTTTTGAATATGCTATCTAGGTTGGTCATAACTTTTCTTCCAAGAAGTAAACGTCTTTTAATTTCATGGCTGCTGTCACCATCTGCAGTGATTCTGGAGCCCCAAAAAATAAAGTCTGACAGCATTTCCACTGTTTCCCCTTCCATTTCCCATGAAGTGATGGGACCAGATGCCATGATCTTCGTTTTCTGAATGTTGAGCTTTAAGCCAACTTTTTCACTCTCCTCTTTCACTTTCATCAAGAGGCTTTTTAGTTCCTCTTCACTTTCTGCCATAAGGGTGGTGTCATCTGCATATCTGATATTTCTCCCGGCAATCTTGATTACAGTTTGTGTTTCTTCCAGTCCAAAGTTTCTCATGATGTACTCTGCATAGAAGTTAAATAAGCAGGGTGACAATATATAGCCTTGACATACTCCTTTTCCTATTTGGAACCAGTCTGTTGTTCCATGTCCAGTTCTAACTGTTGCTTCCTGACCTGCATACAGATTTCTCAAGAGGCAGGTCAGGTGGTCTGGTATTCCCATCTCTCTCAGAATTTTCCACAGTTTATCGTGATCCACACAGTCAAAGGCTTTGACATAGTCAATAAAGCAGAAATAAATGTTTTTCTGGAACTCTCTTGCTTTTTTGATGATCCAGCGGATGTTGGCAATTTGATCTCTGGTTCCTCTGCCTTTTCTAAAACCAGCTTGAACATCTGGAAGTTCACGGTTCACGTATTGCTGAAGCCTAGCTTGGAGAATTTTGAGCATTACTTTACTAGCGTGTGAGATGAGTGCAATTGTGTGGTAGTTTGAGCATTCTTTGGCATTGCCTTTCTTTGGGATTGGAATGAAAACTGACCTTTTCCAGTCCTGTGGTCACTGCTGAGTTTTCCATATTTGCTGGCATATTGAGTGCAGCACTTTCACAGCATCATCTTCCAGGATTTGAAATAGCTCAACTGGAATTCCATTACCTCCACTAGCTTTGTTCATAGCGATGCTTTCTAAGGCCCACTTGACTTCACATTCCAGGATGTCTGGCTCTAGATGAGTGATCACCATCGTGATTATCCGGGTCATAAAGATATTTTTTGTACATAGAGGTTCTGATTTCTCCATATTCTCACCAATGTCTTATTTTCCATGTTTATATTTGTCTTGGATAGTAACTACCATAAAGGATGTGAGGTGGTATAGCATTGTGGTTTTGCTTTACATTTCCCTAATGATTAGTGATATTAAGCATATTTTCATGTGCTTATTTCACATATGCATTTTTCCTTGGAAAAATAGCTATTTAAATTATTTTCCCATTTTTAATTAGGTTTTTGTGCATGTATTTACTTGTATGTAGTTCTTCACCCATTCTGGATATTAACCCTTTATCAGATATACAATTTGCAAATATGATTTCCCATTCTATAGGCTGCCTTTTCATTTTGTTGATTGTGTCCTTTAGTGCAGAGAAGTGTTTCATTTTCATGTAGAGAAGCATTTAATTTTCATGTAGCCTAGTTTATCTGTATGTGCTTTCTTGCTTGTGGTTAGGTGTCATATCTAAAAATTCACTGTCCAACTTATAGAGTTACAGTAAGCACACCAGTGTTGTACTGGTGTAAAGGTATATAGGCCACTGAAACTGAACAGAGAGCCTTAAAATATTAGCTATCTGGATATCCCTTAGCCCAATCAAGCTGAAACATAAAGTTAACATATATACAAATATGCATAACTATATAATTTATATCACTAGTTCTCCCATCTGTCATGTATATTGAAAAAAGAAATGACACCTTCCAGAGCTGATATCTTACACACATCACCTCTATATGTTAACAGCCCATGTGCACTGGAAAAAAACATGTATTGTGCTGTTATTCAGTGGATTGTTCCTTAAATGCCAATTAAGTGGAACAGGTTCACTTAACAGATTGAAGAGCAAATAATATTCTCCAGATATTTTCTATTTGTACTATCTGTCTACTTATTCTATTGTTACTGAGAGAGATGCATTAAAATCCTCAACCAAATTTCTTGACTTTTTAAATGTGCTTTCAGTTCTATTTTTGCATTATGAATTCAGAAATCCTGTTAGTAGGTGTAAAAATGTTTAGGATTATTACATCTTCTGGATGAATTGAACTCTATTATTTTGAAATGACCCCCAGTATCCTTGACAATATTATTAAGTCATTAATATAATCAAGATTTCTTTTAGATTAATGTTTGTAAAGTGTACTTTTTCCCCATCTTTTTACTTTCAATCCATTGATAACTTTATGTTTAAAATGACTTTTCTTTAGGCGGCATTTAGCTGGGTCTAGATTTTATATTCAGTCTGATAATCTCTTTTTTAATTGTCATGTTTAGACTCTTTGCATTTTATATTACTGATATGGTTAGAATAAAACCTGGCAAATTGCTAGTAGTTTTCTATTTGTCATATCTGTTCTTTGTTCTAGTTTTCCTCTTACACTCTCTGTTTTATGAATGATTGGGTATACCTTTTATTATTCCACTTTAACTACAATATTGGTTGCTTATTTGTTTCATCACAATCTACATTTGAGTAATGCTATGCAATTTTGTGCAGTATGTACAAGTATACAGTAGTATACTTTTATTTCCTCCCTCTCCTCTTTTGTATTTTTGTATTATTATATTATCTTTACATATGTTACATTTACAATGGATTTCTTCTATTTTTGCTTGAACATTCAATTATATTTAAAGTGATTAAAAATAAAAATACTTTATCATTTTTGAAACCATTGAGACCATTTCTGAAGCTCTTTATTTCAGATTTATTTGTGATATATTCCTTTTCTCTGAAGAATTTTCTTTAACATTTCTTACAGTGTAGGTATGCTGGTAATGGATCTTCTTTGTAATTTTTTTATCTAAAAATATTTGTTTTAATTTAGAAAGCTTATGTTACTGAATATATCTTGGTTTGACTTTTTGTTTTGATTTATTTCAGTATTTTAATGATGCCTTTTTTTTTTGTATTCTATAGTTTCTGAAGTCTACTCTGATTCTTGCCTTTGGTCCTCTATCAGTATATTTCTTCTTTCGAATGGCTGCCTGCAAAATTGACCCTATATCTTTGATTTCAAGCAATTTAAATATATCGTCTAACAGTGTTTTAGTTTTTGCTTGGTTTTAAATATTTATTCTGCTTAGATCTCTGCATATAATTTTCCTTCTACCAGCAGAAGATCACTATTAATATTACTTGTTACTTGGTTTTTCCTGGCATGGTTTTGAGGGGAACATTTTCATGATTGACTTTCAGCATTAGACAAACACTGTTAAGTGTCTATCTTTGCAGTGATTCTTTTCTTTGCAGTGTCTCCTATGCATAGCAGACAAACTATGTCTTCTTTCTTGGGTACTTTTCAGAGAGAATGTACTGCTCTCCTCCAAAGCTGAGAGACTGCCAGACTTGTTATTTAGCTTTTGCATCCAAAAGCTGTTCCACTCATAGTGTTAGGGTTATTATTATTATTTTTCCTTTGCTCTTTTCTCAGTCACAGTGATTTCTACCTGTGCCCTGGGACAGCAGGGCTTGCTGCTCCTTCCAGACAGCCTGGAGATTTTGAATAGTAGACCAGAAAGGTTTAGATGGCACTCTGTGCCTTTCCTCTCATAGTGGCAATCTCTTTCTCCAGATTTACCCAAACAGAAGAGGCTCTCTGCTGTTGCTCATTCTTTTCCCAATCTTATTAAGTGAGGACTTGATGGAAATTCATGAAAAAGAATCTCAGAGTGGGTGTAAATTCCCTCATGTCTACAACACCCAGTGATTCTGTACTTGTATTATAGTTCATTCTCAAACTTCAGAAGTTCATTAAAATTTTAGAGTGAATTATTCTTACTTGCTAGTAGGGCACTGTGTGTCTCTTCTCCTCATGCTCTGTAGTAAGTTAACTGTGCTTGCAAACCATGTCCTTTGTGCGGAGGTGGGGAGGTTCTTAAATTTTAAACTATATTGTAACCGTGTGTGTTCAGCAATCTGGATTTAAGAAAGTTATAATTTTTGTACTCTGATTTTCTTGTTGGGAGTTAGGTTCTTAACAGAGCTTTGTATCTTTGATGAAAACAGAACTCTTGCAGCATTATAACTATAATGCAAAAATGGTATATCAAATATGCAACTATAGTTGAGAACCCCATGAACTTGAGCAATGTGTATAACTTCTAATTCTATGGCTTTCAATCCTGAGTTCTGATAAGAATCAATGGGTATACTTTTAATAAATATTTATGCCAAATCCTAATCTTCAGAGATTCTTAATTAACTGATGTGAGCAGAGCCCCAGGCATGGATATTTATTAGAATCTGCCTAGGTGATTCCTATGAGCAGCTAAGGTTAAAATCACTGCTCTAATCATTCTAAAGGTTACTATAAGTGTGTGAAATAACAAATCTTTGCATATGAGCCATAATGTTCTAAAATCAATTATAATCACAAACTTATTTGAAGATATTAACCTTACCTACTTCAGTGAAACCAACCAAGGGCATATTTTTTACACCTGCAGAAATATATTCTACCTGAGGCCACATCCAAGTTGTAGTCACAGGTTATTTGAAATCATTATAGTGATTTGTCTTCATAAGCTGAGAGAAATATCTTTTCCAAGGGGTTAAATCATCCTTACTGGGCTATTCTGTTATCATGGTTAGGTAGACTAGTTAGCTGAGGTTCTTGTGAGTAGTCTGCATAGACTATCAGAAAATATGAAGGGGGATAGAAACAACAGAATATGTATCTCTTTTGTATGATCTGGTTTTTCATGACACAGTTCAATAGATGTGACCTTTGTATTATCAGATAAATCATGTACTGTATCCCAGGTGGCACAGTAGTAAAGAACTCATCTACCAATGAAGGAAACATATGAGATACTGGTTCAATCCCTGGGTCTGTAAGGTTCCCTGAAGTAGAAAATGGTAACCCACTCCAATATTCTTGCTGGACATGACTGTGCATGTACGATACAATAAGATACAACATATATGCTACAATAAGGTATCATGCACATGCTAATGCTACTTAGACAAATAAGTCAGACAGTTAGCAGATAAGTTTCATAAACAGGAGCTATCCTCTGATTTTTTTGATTTACAAAAAATAGCATTTTAAATAAATGTTCTTAATTGTTAAGCCAGGCTTCCCTAGCAACTCAGTAAAGAATACACTTACCAATGCAGGAGACATGGGTTTGATCCCTGGGTCAGGAAGACCCCCTGGAGAAAGAAATAACAACCCTTTCCAGTATTCTTGCCTGAGATATCCCGTGGACAGTGGGGTCTGGTGGGCTACATCCATAGAGTCACAAAAGAGTCAGACACAACTTCGCACAAAACAAAGGCAACAATTGTTAAGCTATCAAATTGTATATGAATTTATTAGTGAGTAAAAGCATTGGAATTTTGTAATTAGTGATATAAATATCTTGAAATGTAAAATTCAGAATTTAGAAACATAAAAGATCAAAATATTGCATCATAAATGCAATTAGAAACATAAAAATTAAGTACAGCATGATTTAAAGATGAGAGTTCATACTATTAAAAAAATTAAGAATGTCAACTCTGAATTTTATAGAGATAACTTCAATATTTTAAGATTTCTTATAACTGAGCTGGATTGAAGAGTCTCCCAGAAGTCCAGATTGTTTCATACTGCTAAGTCACTTCAGTCGTGTCCGACTCTGTGAGACCCCATAGACGGCAGCCCACCAGGCTCCCCCGTCCCTGGGATTCTCCAGGCAAGAACACTGGAGTGGGTTGCCATTTCCTGCTCCAATGCATGAAAGAGAAAAGTGAAAGTGAAGTCGCTCAGTCGTGTCCGACTCTTCGCAACCCTATGGACTGCAGCCTACCAGGCTCCTCCGGCCATGGGATTTTCCAGACAAGAGTACTAGAGTGGGGTGCCATTGCCTTCTCCCTATTGTTTCATAAAGTACCTATAAAACCAGTCTCCCAGTTAGGAGTTTGTCAAGGAAGATTAAAGTTTGATCAGAAAGGGGAAAAAAAAGTGATAGGTTTTAACTTTTTCAGCAAGGTCCAAGCCTCCAAATACTTCATAAACACTATTTATTTCTATAGAAAAACTAAATTTAAGATTGTAATTTATCATAAGATTTGTGACCCAGAAAGGTAGATTTCTAACAATGATTTATCCTAGAAAGCTAAAAAGTCTCAAGGAAAGCAAGCTCTTTATATATCATCTATCTATAAATCTATTTTATACATATTTAATTTTAAAGATTTTTTCTTGTTATAGTTTTGCTACACTTTCTAAAGACAAATAATTGAGCTGATTAGTTCATCTGACAATTCACCCCAGAACTTAAACAGTTTCACTCAACTACAAAAATATTAACATAAAAATATGATTTTTAAAATGTAAATATATTCAACACCTTAAAGAACCATTTACTTTAGGCATATTTTAATTTTTTTCTATTAAACTTTTGACTTAACAGTGGGAATAACCATATATAATTAATAAATGTTCATGACTGTATATTCACATTGCTTTTTACAGAACTTTAGGATTATGTCACATTTTTGCCTTTGGCAAAATAATAGGGGGGGGTTCAGAGATTTCCTGTCTTATGTTCAATCTGTATCAATAGAGTAAAAGGTTCAGTTCAGTCGCTCAGTCGTGTCCTGCTCTTTGCGACCCCATCTACTGCAGCATGCCAGGCCTCCCTGTCCATCACCAACTCTCGAAGTTCACTCAAACTCATGTCCATTGAGTCGGTGATGCCATCCATCTCATCCTCTGTTATCCCCTTCTCCTCCTGCCTTCAATCTTTCTCAGCCTCAGGGTCTTTTCAAATGAGTCAGCTCTTCACATCAGGTGGCCAAAGTATTGGAGTTTCAGCTTCAACATCAGGCCTTCCAATGAATACTCAGGACTGTTTTCCTTTAGGATGGACTGTTGGATCTCCTTGCAGTCCAAGGGATTCTCAAGTCTTCTCCAACAACACAGTTCAAAAGCATCAATTCTTTGGCACTCAGCTATACACTACTACTGGAAAAACCATAGCCTTGACTAGACAGACCTTTGTTGGCAGAGTAATGTCTCTGCTTTTTAATATGCTGTCTAGGTTTGTTGTAATTTTTCTTCCAAGGAGTAAGCGTCTTAATATCATAGCTGCAATCACCATCTGCAGTGATTTTGGAGCCAAAAAGATAAAGTCTGACACTGTTTCCACTGTTTCCTTATCTATTTGCCATGAAGTGATGGGACCAGATGCCATGATCTTCATTTTCTAAATGTTGAGCTTTAAGCCAACATTTTTACTCTCCTCTTACACTTTCACCAAGAGGCTCTTTAGTTTGTCTTCACTCTCTGCCATAAGGGTGGTGTCTTCTGCATATCTGAGGTTCTTGATATTTCTCCTGGCAATCTTGATTCCAGCTTGTGCTTCCTCCAGCCCAGCGTTTCTCATGATGTACTCTACATATAAGTTAAATAAGCAGGATGACAATATACAGCCTTGACATACTCCTTTTCCCATTTGGAACTAGTCTGTTGTTCCATGTCAAGTTCTAACTGTTGCTACCTGACCTGCATACAAGTTTCTCAGGAGGCAGGTCAGGTGGTCTGGTATTCTTATCTCTTTCGGAATTTTAGATAAAACCAACTGTATAAGATCCTATTGTGTCTATAAAGTTTAGTGTAAGCACCTGGGGAAGGAGGATTTAGACTTTGTGCTAAAGATGCAAGCCAAAACCGTGAGGCTCATAAGAAGCCAATCCCAGCAAACTGGGCAATATTTGGAATCAATCTTTGAAGAATCTCCCAGAAGTTTCTCTGTGGGGATTTCCTGGTTATGGTTCAGACTAGGTGCTTTCACTGCAGAGACCTGGGCTTAATCCCTGGTTGGAGAACTAAGATCATGTAAGTTGCAGGGTGTGACTAAAACAACAACAGTTCCTCTGTGGAGAACATGCCCTTCATGAATGATGTGAAAGATATATATTAAGTAGCATTTAAGGACTCAAATTCTGTTTCTAGGCAGAAATGTTAATGTTGTGTAAATAACAAGTTCTTCCACTTTAATATTAACTGTTAATGAAATAAAAGAGTACAAGACTTGGGAAAATATGTTGGATATGAGTAAAGACAAAGATCAGATCTGAAGAGTACTGGGCAATAATAGCTAACATGACACTCAAGCAAAGTAGATTTGGCAGGTCTGGTTGCTTGACTGCATTATCCATTCATCTTTTATCACTCAACATATGCCCTCTTGAAAGTTTCATTTTAGAGAAAATAATGAGGCTATTCTATGCTTAATACACATGTAATACATTGCTTTGTTAGAATTTCTTCAAAAACTCTGAATTAAGAAATAATCTGAAGAAAAACAACAGTGTATGAGAAGTAAAGTTTTGAATTAAGTATTTAAAATGTCAGGCACTAAACATAAAAAGAAATCAGAAAATAGGTTTCCATTCTTGGCTGGACTAAGTTACTAGCTTGTGCTATAAAAAGTCAAAATATCTAACTTTAGAGTCATTTATGTCTATATAGTTTTCACATAGATTTGACTACACATTGATTTATTTCAGTGTTTAATTTAATGCATTTATGTCAAAATTATCTACTGAATGAATGAATGATGAATGTGTTCCTTTCCTTCTTCATGAGTTGACATACTTTCTCTATGAAGGGCCAGATAATAAGCATTTTAAGATTTATGGGTCATGTAAGTTCTTATTGCATAGTACTCTTTGTTTTAAAACTAAAATACAAAATATAGAAATGTAGGAAAAATTCTTAGTTTGAGGGCTATGCCAAAACAGGCCTTAGGTAAGATGCAGCCTCAGACCTTTAGGTTGTGGATTACTTCACTATACATTAAATGGAACTTAATTTGATTTTTAAGATCCCTTCTAGTTTTCTGAGTTTCCTTTCAGTTGTATATCAGAACTTGTCTTTATTAATTCAATAGATGAAATTGGCAAACTTGGCAATAAGACCTTTGTTTGCATATGTGTGTATATGCCCATGCATGTCTGTATGTGTGTATATGTTTTTGATGAGCTGTGTATATGTTTTTGATGAGCTGTGTATGTGTGTATATGTTTTTGAAAAACTGGTAAATAAGTTGGTCATATAAAAAAGTACCATTACATAATAGAAAGTATCTTGTCTATTTTTTATAATAGTTTTATGGTCTATTTGCTTATTCTTAAAGTAACAACTATTTTATAGATAACAACCATTTATTTTATAAATAAGCTTATCATTGTATGGCTACATCATTCATTAATCTGTAATGTACTTACTATTTAAAAAATATATATTTATTTGACTGCATATGGTGTTATTTGAGGCATGTGGGATCTCTGTTGTGTCATGTGACATGTGTCATCTCATGATGTCATAAAATCTCTTTCATTGCCTTTCAGGCTCAGCTGTTGTGAAGCACAGGTTTAGTTGCCCCAGGGCATGTGGGATCTTAGTTCCCTGACTGGGGATTGAACCCATGTGCCCTGCATTGCAAGGCAAATTTTTAACCACTAGATAACCAGGGAAGTCCTTGTCTTTACTATTATAATATTAATTATATGTGCAGGCACTAGGTTATATGCTTTATGAATATTTATTTTAATATACATGAAATTCCCCATCTATAGATGAAACTAAATATCAGAAAATTAAAAACAAAAGATCAATAAAGGTTTAAGAGAAAATTTTTTCAAAGATCATATAATTACTGATGGAATTGGGATTTCTTCTCAATCCTTTTTAAATTACATCAGGACCTGGTTTGATGGCCAGTTATGAAACAAAGCTTTCTATTACTGTTCTTTGTCTTTTTAGGAATAATTTATCTTTGGAACATTCTTAGATTGTTATTTTTATATCTTTTTTCTCTGATGATACTTATAGATTTTCTATAGTTTTGAAGGAAAACAGTGAATCTTATTTATATATATATAAAATCTGAATACTATTTAGCACAGTCTTTTAAAAGTATATTTGGTAAATAATTTATTGACATCAAATAATCAGTAATTATAGATTATTTAATAATATAATTGCCTAGTGTACAAGTTGAATAATGCAAAGAGTGTGACTTTTTATATTAAAATATTTTATTTTGAATCTAAATTTACAGCCAGATACTAAAAACTCCAAAGGAAGTCACTCCAAACAGACGTAAGATCTGAAAAATTAGTGGAATGACTAAAGTGAAGAGCATATCTTTCTGGGTAAGATACATAGATAGATATAATATTTCCAGTGGTGGTAAATGAAATGAAGACATATAAAGCAAAGTGAGAGGATAAAAAGTTATTGTAAGGGATGTGATATTTTATATAAGAATTTATTTTTTAAAGAAGGCACTGCTAAGGTTATATGTGAACAGAGCTTTGAAGAAAACAGGAAAGCAGCCATTCAGCTACTTAAGACAATAGCATTCTAGGCAGCAGGAATATTGTAGGCAGCAGAAACTGAGCAGACATGTACTTGAGATATTCAAGGAAGTCTCATGAAACTAATGACACTCTTGCAGCAAAGTGCCATCCATCCTCTTAAAATTCTCAGTCTGCTGCTGCTATTGCTTGAAGACTTATCACTAAAAGGGCAAGAGCAAAAGCACAGAGAATTGCTAGGAAACTATTGTTAAGTTCAGGCAGAACATGATGTTGCCTTGGACTATGGAGGTAGAGTGGAAGAAGTTGGGTTCTAGATATATTTCAGAAGAATTGTATGCATAATTTGCTGATGGCTTAGATATGGAATACTAGAGAAAGAGGGACATCAAAAAGGATACTAAGTGAATTAGCCTTATTATCTAGAAAAATGTGGTTGTCATTCAATGATAATGGAAAGACTAAAGAAGAAACAAGTTTAGGGGTGGGAAAATTTAGACCTTAAATTTGAAACACTAATTGGTAATCTAGGTAAAATAAAGATTTCCTTAAAGATCAAAGAAAGTTAGAACTCATTAGCTTATGACTTCCTTACAAAGCTGAGAAGCTAAGTTGGATAAATGAATTTGTGGCTTAGATAAGAGATTGAAGTTAGAAAATAAAACCATCACACAATAATTATAGGTGATGTTCAAAGTCAAGGTCATCTGGACAATGAGTATAGAGGAATGCAGAGATGGACAGAATGCTTAGATACTCTAATTTTACAATCTATGAATTCAAATATAATCCAACAAAAGAGAATAAGGAGTTAGTAAATTAGGAAAGAACCAAGAGGACGATATTCCAGAAACTAATTTAAAAAGTGTTTTGAATGATCATGATCAATGCTGTCAAATTCTGCTGCTAGGGTGTGTGTTAGTTGCTTCAGTCGTGTCCAACTCTTTACAGCTTCATGGACTGTAGCTTGCCAGGCTCCTCTGTCCATGAAATTCTCCAGGCAAGAATACTGGAATGGGTTGCTATTCCCTTCTCCAGGGGATCTTCCTGACCCAGGGATCAAACTGAGGTCTCCTGCTTTGCAGGCAGATTCTTTACCATCTCGCCATTACTCGTTCCCCTGCTAGGGTGAGTAGGATAAGGATAGAAAAGTGATAACTGGACTGTAAACTTAGAGGTAGGCCAGAAATTTTGTGGATAATTGGGTACTTTCATTAAAAATTGAGGAAGGGGCGGGGGGGGAGGGGGGGACTAAGTGGTCAAAGAGTACATTTGTTTGTCCCCTGGTTTCACTGGGGGAAAACTCACAGATGCAGGAGAAGGAGCAAATATACAGATCCTATCATGCACCTTCATTCTAAGGTAACTGTCAGATACCCAGCAAGAATGAACATAAAATTACAAGTGAGGAAGCTTGGCTTTGGGAATCTTACCCTGATTTAAATAACCACTAGCTCTTCTTCTGGTGTGAACAAGGGCAGGATACAACAGAATACATTTTGGCAGAAACTTGGCCACAACCCAATCTTGCTAACTCAGCTTGAATAGCTGGGAGCAGTACCAGCTCTTTCCCTGGGATGACCAGTGGGCTGGTTTCCAAGTTTTGAGCTTGTCGCTGTATAAGATAAAACATTGACAGGAAGATTCCCCATATAAGAATCCTTGGTTGGAAAAAGATCAGATTATTCTTGACATGATCTGGTGACATCAGTTTCAGTTTGGGCTGTCCAGGATTGAATGCCTTATTCACTAAACTTTAGCCAGTTTCTGTAGAGTTTTGCAGAAAATTACTTTTTCTTTGCTGAGTGATCAGACTAGAGGAAATCAGTCTAGAATAAAACAGGGCAAAACATTGTAAGGGGTTCAAGACAGAAAGAGAAGATGGTAGGTAGAGTAAAGAATACAGGTAACACTCAACAATGTAAATATTAAGTTGTGATGTGGAAAAAAACAAACCTTGGTGGAAAAATCATGAATTTGGACAGCATCCACAATGATTAGTATCTTAAAACTGTTATGCATCATGATCAAAAAATTGAATCTCTGATTATCAGTTTCCTTGAATTTCCCTGCCCAGACCTACACTGTGACATAATTCTTTATAATTTGTGTACAATATCAAGACCAAGTTAATATTAGACTTAAAAATAATGAAAATATCTCTGTAACTCCTATATTTTATTTTGCCTGATAGGTCCTATATAATACTGATAAGTTAATTGCTATTTAAATAGTGATAAGAAACAAAATAGTTCTATGATAGCACAATTTAAAAGAAGCAATGATAACGTAAGCATATATATAAGACAAAAACTAAAAAGTGCAATTATATTTTAAAGCCTAGAAAATAAGTTCCTTATAACATTTCCTGTTGTAAAACAATAATTTTAGTTTAAAATATAGCAAATATTAGGTAACTAATTCATAAATTTAACTGCAAAAATTAGTTGCTAAACTACAGTATATGATCTTTATTTAAAACATTGTAAGGCAAACAGGAAAGAAATATAGATTAGAAAGGAACAAACATATCTAAATCCTACTATGTTCCAGGTTCTGTTACATTGACTTCAGTGAGTCACTCAGTCTTTGCGACCCCATGAACCGCAGCATGCCAGGCCTCCCTGTCCATCACCAACTCTCGGACTTCACCCAAACCCATGTCCATTGAGCCGGTGATACCATCCATCTCATCCTCTGTCATCCTCTTCTCCTCCTGCTTTCAATCTTTCCCATCATTAGGGTCTTTTCCAATGACTCAGCTCTTCACATCAGGTGGCCAAAGTATTGGAGTTTCAGCTTCAACATCAGTCCTTCCAAAGAGCACCCAGGACTGATCTCCTTTAGGATGGACTGGTTGGATCTCCTTGAGGTCCAAGGGACACTCAAGAGTCTTATCCAACACCACACTTCAAAAGCATCAGTTCTTTGGCACTCAGCTTTGTTTATAGTCCAACTCTCACATCCACACATGCTGCTGCTGCTGCTGCTAAGTCGCTTCAGTCGTGTCCGACTCTGTGCGACCCCATAGACGGAAGCCCACCAGGTTCCCCCATCCCTGGAACTCTCCAGGCAAGAACACTGGAGTGGGTTGCCATTTCCTTCTCCAATGCATGAAAGTGAAAAGTGAAAGGGAAGTCGCTCAGTTATGTCCGACTCTTCGCGACCCCATGGACTGCAGCCTACCAGGCTCCTCCATCTATGGGATTTTCCAGGCAAGAGTACTGGAGTGGGGTGCCATTGCCTTCTCCACATCTACACATGACCACTGGAAAAACAGTAGCCTTGACTAGATGGACCTTCTTAGCAAAGTAACGTCTCTGCTTTTAAATATGCTGTCAAGGTTGGTCATAACTTTCCTTCCAAGGAGTAGCATCTTTTAATTTCATGGCTGCAATCATCATCTGCAGTGATTTTGGAGCCCAGAAAAATAAAAAGTCTGACACTGTTTTCAGTTTCCCCATCTATTTGTCATGAAGTGATGGGACTAGATGCCATGATCTTAGTTTTCTGAATGTTGAGCTTTAAGCCAATTTTTTCACTCTCCTCTTTCACTTTCATCAAGAGGCTCTTTAGTTCTTCACTTTCTGTCATAAGGGTGGTGTCATCTGCATATCTGAGGTTCTTGATATTTCTCCTGCCAATCCTGATTCCAGCTTGTGCTTCCTCCAGCCCAGCGTTTCTCATGATGTACTCTGCATATAAGTTAAATAAGCAGGGTAACAATATATTGCCTTGACGTACTCCTTTTCCTATTTGGAACCAGTATGTTGTTCCATGTCAAGTTCTAACTGATGCTTCTTGACCTGCATATAGCTTTCTCAATAAGCAGGTCAGATGGTCTGGTATGCCCATTTCTTTCAGAATTTTCCACAGTTTATTGTGATCCACAGAGTCAAAGATTTTGGCATAGTCAATAAAGTACAAATAGATGTTTTCCTGGAACTCTCTTGCTTTTTCCATGATCCACCAAATGTTGGCAATTTGATCTCTGATTCCTCTGCCTTTTCTAAAACCAGCTTGAACATCTGGAAGTTCACAGTTCACGTATTGCTGAAGCCTGACTTGGAGAATTTTGACCATGACTTTACTAGCATGTAAGATTAGTGCAATTGTGCTGTAGTTTAAGCATTCTTTGGCATTTCCTTTCTTTGAGATTGGAATGAAAGCTGATGTTTTCCAGTCCTGTGGCCATGCCTGGATTTTCCAAATTTGCTGGCATATTGAGTGCAGCACTTTCACAGCATCATCTTTCAGGATTTGAAATAGCTCAACTGGAATTCCATCACCTCCACTAGCTTCATTCATAGTGATGTTTCCTAAAGCCCATTTGGCTTCACATTCCAGGGTGTCTGGCTCTGGGTGAGTGATCACATCATCGTGATTATCTGGGTCATGAAGATCTTTTTTGTATAGTTCTTCTGTGTATTCTTGCCACCTTTTCTTAATATCTTCTGCTTCTGTTAGGTCCCTATCATTTCTGTCCTTTATCAAGCCCATCTTTGCATGAAATATGCCCTTGGTATCTCTGATTTTCTTGAAGAGATTCTAGTCTTTCCCATTCTATTGTTATATTAATTTATTTATTCAAGTAACTATTACAGGCATGTTTATAATTAAATTGATTTAGCTTTGTCATTGCTTGATACTGTCTTTTTGATATTGGAAAGAAACAACTCCTTGATTAATTGCTAATATAAAAATCATAATTGTTTCTACCTATTTATATTTTGCCTATTATTTCTTCATGGTTTCCCTCCTGCTCAATGACTCCTCAGCCTCTTAGAATCGTTTTTGTAGAGATTACATTGAATCATTTATTAAATTATGTTTTTAAACTTTCAAAATATGCTCATTAGTGCCAAATTTATTTCACTCACTAAAACCCACTGGCAGTAACATTAAAATAAAATAAACATTGACTGTGAGGTATCACAATTCAGAAATTCATAAAAGTGCAATTTCCTTTCCTTTTGTTTCTCAGAGGCTGCACATTAAATTCTTAAAGCAGGTTGCTGCTAACACTCATAAAACTGGCTTGGGGATGAGGGGCAGGAAAAGTGATGTAAGTATTACTCTAGTAAGGCAGATTTTACCAACGACCAGTGCTGAAAAATAGAAGACCAGGTTACAATCCTATTAACCCTGCCTCAGCTTGTCCCTAGATATGACTGAGAATAACTGTCAATGGAGAACACATTCATTAACTTCCCATCCAGTAGAATGTAAGGTGACACATTGAAAATATAACCCGGAGCCAAAGGAAAGAGGTATAGGATGTTGAATCGTAGGATTTAGTTCAGATCTTAGAGGCATAGTGCATGCACTCTGTCTAAAATCCACCATCTTTCTAAAATTACTCATTATTAGTACATTCTCCCTTGTGCCTGTGCAAATAATTCTATTTTCAGAGTAATAGTCCACCTAATTGTGTTCTTATTTAGAAACTCAAAGTATGTCAAAGGACAGATTTATAGAATATATGTTTGCCTTGAGAGGGAAAGCCTATACCTGAGAACAAATGTTCTGTTTTTCAACCTCAACAAACGAGTTTTTTAAGTTAATTTTTGAGAAAACATTAGTTTATTTAGCAAACTTTTCTCAAAGAACTATTAAATATAAAAAAATCATTTTGGACATTTGCAAGATATATGTCATCTTATCCTATCTGTAATAAACTAGCAATAGAAATATTAGATGATAGAAAAATAATACTAGCAACAAGAACTAGGCTCTTATTCATCTTAATTGGGGGACTGGAGCATATATGAGCCTTTATATATTTCTATTCTCTAATGAAAAGGGCATTGAACTATCATAAAAATTAAAAAAGATAGAAATGATGTTTGATCCATTTGTAATATTTATTTTTGCTTTGTGACCTCAAATCCTACCTGAGCTAATTTTATCCAGGGTAGAAAAGGGAGTGGAAGAAACAGTTCTCTGACAGATATACATTAAAGCATTGCCTTGTTTAAATCATTTTAAATAAAATATTGGATAGGAAAATTTCAGTTGATCTTTAAATGTTATTCTTTATGATTTTAGAGTCATCTAAATTGCATGAAAATAAATATTTCTCTTCAAAAACAAGTAAAATTTAAAATACAATAAATATAAAATTCATAACATTATACATTTTATGAAAATTTAAAATAGTAAATAAAAGCAATGTACATATTTTTTACATCCTTTCTTTGTCTCGCCATGCAGTAAGAATAAATTGCTTGTCAGGCATAATAGCTACTTACTGTTCAATTCAAAAGTTAACTGTTAGATGTCAACTCTGTAGATAAATAAGAAAGTCTACCTCTGTTTTCTCTGTAAAATATTTTATTTTAATGAGGAAATTTATACTAAAAGCAAGGAGACAATGATTTAGGCAACTCAAATCAGTTTTAAGGTACATTTTAATTTTTCTCCCTAGATAAAGCTGTTCAAGTGATGGCCATATTATATATTTCATCTTCTTTCACCATAGCATATATAGACCTTGGCCAAATAGTAATTACCTATTTATGTACAATAATTTAAATGTGTATAACATTATTAATTAACTCAATAAACATTTATAGAGATTTGTGAAACCATCAAGGCCCCATAGACTGTAAGTTCTCTCCTATTTACCTAACAAGTACTCAATAAATATTTGTCGTGGAGAGAAGAAGGGAAAGTACCTAGAGGAGTGCAGCCCATACCACAGGCAATTTAGAAACATTAGATGTTGCCATTGTCATTAAAATGACTTTCTAGAAGTCACTTACCTGCCAAGTGGCAAAGATGTGTCTCAAATTCTCAAGTTTATCTCTGCTTAATTTCCCTTGCTGTCCTGCTCAAACCATCTCAGGTCAAGGAAGCATCTACTCTGTTAAGACTCTTATTAGGCTTGTTGTATCATTCTCTTCTCAGAAATTTTCAATACTGTGAACAAGGATACTGGATATTTGTTTACCCTATATAAGCACTTGTTAAATTATGACTCTGGTTTTTTTTTTTTTCCTATGAACTTTCTGACTGTGAGGGAGTGCACTATGAATTCAGACTTTTCGGGAGGAGTATATAGGCTGATAATTTTCAGCCTAGTAGGGCTGTGCTCTTTGACCTATAATTTCAGATGGCGACCAGAACAAACTCATCATGTATGCAAAGTAAATACAAAGAGGACCTGATGGTGTAAACATCGCTTTTTTATTGTACTCCTATTGCCTTTATTAAAGAATCTGCTCTCCTAAGCCCATACATGTTGAGACAAATATAGCTGAAGCATTTTCCCATCTAAAAAATTCAAGGAAGTATCAGGCTGAATGTTATAGATTCTTCCTACCTCTTTTCTAATATTTTCAGCAGGGAAGGAATAAATTTTCACCATGCCTCCATGTTTATTAAGCAAGAATCTTTGGTAAAGTATGATTTTGACATTATTCAGAAGAATTCCAACACTTTAATATTCTGTGGTACTCTAACAATGCCCAGCGCTTTTCAGAAGCATTGTTTTATTTGTTTCCATTTTTATCTTCATTTTTTTTTGAACCCTTTGGGGACAGGGATTCAGTCCTTTTTGATCTCATTGTCAATAATGCTTCGCTTCATGAAAGATGTAAATAGACATTTCTCCAATGAAGATATACAGAGAACCAAAAGGCATATATTAAAAAAAAAAAATCAACATCATTGATTATTAGAAAAATGAAAATCAGAATTATATTGAGGTCAGAATGGTCTTCATCAAAACAAAATCTACAAACAATAAGGGAACCCTCCTACACTGACGGTGGGAATGCAAGTTGGTCTATTATCTCTGGATACATGTTCCCCTATGTTCATAGCAGCACTATTCAAAATAACCAAGAGGTGGAAGCAACATAAATGTCTATCAACAGAAGAGTGGATAAAGAGGATGTGGAATGCAATGGAATACTACTCAGCCATTAAAAAGAATGAAATAATGCTTTTGGCAGCAACAGATATAGCCCTAGAGATTATCATAGTAAGCGAAGTAAGCCACAATGAAAACGACAAATACCATATGATATCCCTTGCAGTGGTATCTAAAAATAGAACAAAAACGAACGTATTTATTAATCAGAAATAGACTCACGGACATAAAGAACAGATGTGGTTGCCAAGGGAAAGCAGGATGGAAGAGAGATGGATTGGTAGTTTGGGGTTAGGAGATGCAAACTATTATATATATATATATGATATTATACAGGTTTCAATGCCATTCTCCCAAATCATATATGAAACAAATAGCCTGCCCTGGTTTGATGCATTATACTGGATGCTTGGGGCTGGTGCACTGAGGCAACCCAGAGGGATGGAACGGGGAGAGAGGAGGGAGGGGGGCTTCAGGATGGGGAACACGTGTATACCTGTGGTAGATTCATGCTGATGTATGGCAAAACCAATACAATATTGTAAAGCAGTAAACCTCCAATTAAAATAAATAAATTTATATTAAAAAACTATTATATAGAGAGTGGAAAAAAACAAGTTCCTACAATATAACACATGGAAATATATTCAATGTCCTATGATAAAGCATAATAGAAAAGGATAGAAAAAAGAATATATATGTAGAACTGATTCACTTTACGGTACAGCAGAAATTAACACAACATTATAATTCAATTACACGCTGATAAAAAATTTAAAATAGTGCTTTGACTAGTATCTGGCACTTTTTATTCCATAAAGGCATCACAAATTTATACAAATAGTGTTGTTAAAAGCCAAATTATCCAAGCTGATTGAAATTGTTGCTCATGTGAAGCAAGTCAGGTCAGTTCAATTCAGTTCAGTCGTTCAGTCGTGTCCGACTCTTTACGACCCCATGAATTGCAGCACACCAAGACTCCATGTCCATTACCAGCTCCCGGAGTTCACCCAAACTCATGTGCATCGAGTCAGTGATGCCATCCAGCCAAGCTCCCCTTCTGCTCCTGCCCCCAATACCGCCCAGCATCGGAGTCTTTTCCAATGAGTCAACTCTTTGCATGAGGTGGCCAAAGTATTAGACCACCAGCTTTAGTAGCTCAGACGGTAAAGCATCTGCCTGCAATGCAGGAGACCAGGGTTCGACTCCTGGGTCGGGAAGACCCCCTGGAGGAGGAAATGGCAATCCACTCCAGCACTCTTGCCTGCAAAATCCCATGGACGGAGGAACCTGATAGGCTACAGTCCATGGGGTCGCAAAGAGTCAGACACAACTGAGCGACTTCACTTCACTTCAAAAGAACACCCAGGACTAATCGATCTCCTTTAGAATGGACTGATAGGATCTCCTTGCAGTCCAAGGAACTCTCAAGAGTCTTCTCCAACACCACAATTCAAAAGCATCAATTCTTCGGCACTCAGCTTTCTTCACAGTCCAACTCTCACATCCACACATGACCACTGGAAAAACCATAGCCTTGACTAGACGGACCTTTATGGGCAAAGTAATGTCTCTGCTTTTGAATATGCTATCTAGGTTCGTCATAACTTTCCTTCCAAGGAAAGATTCCTTTAAGCATCCTTTAATTTCATGGCTGCAGTCACTATCTGCAATGATTTTGGAGCCCAGAAAAATAAAGTCAACACTGTTTCCACTGTTTCCCCATCTATTTGTCATGAAGTGATGGGACCAGATGTCATGATCTTTGTTTTCTGATTGTTGAGATTTAAGCCAACTTTTTCACTCTCCTCTTTCACTTTCATCAAGAGGCTCTTTAGTTCTTCACTTTCTGTCATAAGGGTGGTGTCATCTGCATATCTGAGGTTCTTGATATTTCTCCTGGCAAAATTGGTTCCAGCTTGTGCTTCCTCCAGCCCAGCATTTCTCATGATGTACTCTGCATATAAGTTAAATAAGCAGGGTAACAATATACTGCCTTGACGTACTCCTTTTCCTATTTGGAACCAGTCTGTTGTTCCATGTCCAGTTCTAACTGATGCTTCTTGACCTGCATATAGCTTTCTCAAGAGGCAGGTTGGTGGTCTGGTATTCCCATCTCTTTCAGAATTTTCCACAGTTTATTATGATCCACAGAGTCAAAGGCTTTGGCATAGTCAATAAAGCAGAAATAGATGTTTTTCTAGAACTCTCTTGCTTTTTCCATGATCCACCAAATGTTGGCAATTTGATCTCTGGTTCCTCTGCCTTTTCTAAAACGAGCTTGAACATCTGGAAGTTCATGGTTCACATATTGCTGAAGCCTGGCTTGGATAATTTTGAGCATTACTTTACTAGCATGTGAGATGAGTGTAATTGTGTGGTAGTTTGAGCATTTTTTGGCATTGCCTTTCTTTGGGATTGGAATGAAAACTGACCTTTTCCAGTCCTGTGGCCACTGCTGAGTTTTCCAAATTTGCTGGTATATTGAGTGCACCACTTTCACAGCATCGTCTTCCAGGATTTGAAATAGCTCAACTGGAATTCCATCACCTCCATTAGCTTTGTTCATAGTGATGCTTTCTAAGGCCCACCTGACTTCACACTCCAGGATGCCTGGCTCTACGTGAGTGATCACGCCATCGTGATTATCTTTGTAGTGAAAATCTTTTTTGTACAATTCTTCTGTGTTTTCTTGCCACCTCTTCTTAATATCTTCTGCTTCTGTTAGGTCTATACCATCTCTGTCCTTTATCGAGCCCATCTTTGCATGAAATATTCCCTTGGTATCTCTAATTTTCTTGAAGAGATCTCTAGTCTTTTCCATTCTGTTCTTTTCCTCTATTTCTTTGCATTGATCGCTGAGAAAGGCTTTCTTATCTCTTCTTGCTATTCTTTGGAACTCTGCATTCAGATGCTTATATCTTTCCCTTTCTCCTTTGTGTTTTGCTTCTCTTCTTTTCACAGCTATTTGTAAGGCCTCCCCAGACAGTCATTTTGCTTTACTGCATTTCTTTCCATGGGGCTGGTCTTGATCCCTGTCTCCTGTACAATGTCATGAGCCTCCATGAATAGTTCATCAGGCACTCTATCTATCAGATCTTGTCCTTTAAATTGATTTCTCACTTCTACTGTACAATCATAAGGAATTTGATTTAGGTCATACCTGAATGGTCTAGTGGTTTTCCCTGCTTTCTTCAATTTAAGTCTGAATTTGGCAATAAGGAGTTCATGATCTGAGCCACAGTCAGCTCCCGGTCTTGTGTTTGCTGACTGTGAAGCAGATATGTAGCGTTAAATGCTTTGGTGGCTATAGGTCAGAGACATGTTTGATCATGCTACTGAGGAAAGATCATGGAACCAAGGGTTTCGGATATTGAAGATATATCAGAAACATTCTCATTCTTTTTCAACTTTGAAACTGTTTACCCTTCCTTAAAATCTGACAGTTCTTAAAAACATTTCTAACATCATAGGACTAATAAAAAAATAGCAGAAAAATATAGAGCAGAACTATAGATAATTAAGAGATGTAATTTCTAGGGTAAGAGACAGTCATTTTTTGCTCAATAAAGGAGACACAGCTTCTCATATAATGACACTTCCATTGTATTTACTTGGGAATCAAGGTTTTAACATTAATGTTATATGTTGTCACTAGCAACCAAGGCTATAAGATTACTATATGAAAATGGGATTGGTGAAAACTCCATTACAAGTATTAATTAGGTTTTATAATTTATCTACAATTGGTATTAAAACATTTAGAAAGGAAAAAAGCCATCTTAAAATAGATTGGAATATGTTACATCAGAGCAGTAAATGGAGCAAAACCAACATGATCCAAAAGACAGGTGTGTTTGCCTTGATACTTCTAGCTGTAGTTTATGTGAGGAGTAATGTGAACTCAATTCTAGAAACATGATTTTTATTACTTGCATATTATCTTTAAATTAAGGGGTTAAAAACATAAGTGGTTCATTCTGTTATGTAGCCAAAGTTGTCCTCTGTTAATATAAACTTAGTGACTATATATGTCAGATACACATATGTGCCTAAGTCACTTCAGTTGTGTCTGGCTTTTTGCAACCCTATCCACTGTAGCTTCCCAAGCTCCCCTGTCCATGGAATTTCCCAGCCAACAATACTGGAGTGAGTTGCTATGCCCTCCTCCAGGGCATCTTCCTGACCCAGAGATCAAACCTGCATCATTTATGTCACCTTTTGGCAGATGAATTATTTACCACTAGCCCCCACCTGGGAAGCCCATAAATCAGATCAGTTCAGCTCAGTCGCTCAATCGTGTCTCTTTGTGACACCATGGACTGCAGCACATCAGGCTTCCCTGTTCATCACCAATACCCAGCGCTTGCTCAAATTCATGTCCATCGAGTCAGTGATGCCATCCTCCTGCCTTCAATCTTTCCCAGCATCAGTCTTTTCAAATGAGTCAGTTCTTCTCATAAGGTAGCCAAAGGAATGGAGTTTCAGCTTCAGTATCAGTCCTTCTAATGAATATTCAGGACTGACTTCCTTTAGGATTGACTGGTTGGATCTCCTTGCAGTCCAAGGGACTCTCAAGAGTCTTCTCCAACACCACAGTTCAAAAGCATCAACTCTTCAGCTCTCAGCTTTCTTTAAGGTCTATCTCTCACATCCATACGTGACTACTGGAAAAACTGTAACTTTGACTAGATGGACCTTTGTCAACAAAGTAATGTCTCTGATCTTTTATATGCTGTCTAGGATGGCCAAGCTTTCGTTCCAAGGAGCCAGCATCTTTTAATTTCATGGCTGCAGTCACCATCTGCAGTGATTTTGGAGCTCAGAAGAATAGAGTCTATCACTGTTTCCATTGTTTCCCCATCTATTTGCCATGAAGTGATGGGACCAGATGCTGTGAACTTAGTTTTTTTGAATGTTGGGTTTTAAGCCAGCCTTTTCACTCTCCTCTTTCACCTTCATCAAGAAACTCTTTAGTTCCTCTTTGCTTTTAGCCATAAGGTGGCATATCTGAGGTTATTGATATTTCTCCCAGCAATCTTGATTCCAGCTTGTGCTTCATCCAGCCTGGCATTTCACATGATGTACTCTATGTATAAGTTAAGTAAGCAGGGTGACAATATACAGCCTTGACCTATGCTCTTCCCAATTTGGAGCCAGTTCTTTGTTTCATGTGTGGTTCTAACTATTCATTCTTGACCTGCATACAGGTTTCTCAAGAGGCATGTAATGTGGCCTGGTATTCCCATCTCTTGAAGAATTTTCCACAGTTTGTTGTGATCCACACGGTCAAAGGCTTTGGCATAGTCAATAAATCAGAAGTAGATATTTTTCTGGAACTCTTTGCTTTTTCTATGATCCAACAGATGTTGGCAATTTGATCTATGATTCCTTTGCCTTGTCTAAATCCAGCTTGAACTTCTGGAAGTTCTTGGTTCACAAACTGTTGAAGGCTATCTTGGAGAATTTTGAGCATTACTTTGCTAGCATGTAAGATGACTGCCATTGTGTGGTAGTTTGAACATTCCTTGGCGTGACTTGCTTTGGGATTGGAATGAAAATTGACCTTTTCCATTCTTGTGGCCACTGTTAAATTTTCCAAATTTGCTGGAAAAATCAGATATCTACTATTAAATATTAATACATCTAATAGTTTGACCTTAAAATTCTAGAGCACCTAGAATAAGCAGATTAGGTAAACAAAACTCTCAAGAGAATAATTAAATGTTTAACAATAATAGTTGTACATCAGAGTCACATGAAAAAATAATTTATAAGAATGTCAATTTAAAGAAAAACACAGCATAAGAATTGTGAATTTAATTTTCACCCAGGGTCTTGCTGAGGACTATAACCTAGGAGATAGTCACCCAGTAAGCTCTGAGGAAACTGTTCCAAAGAGATGGGGAAGAAGCCAATTTATAAGTATATATATGAGTTTTAGCTAGGAAATACATGCAGTGAAGCATATATCTTGAAGCATAAAAGATTACTGCTAGTCACAAAGAATGAATATTTCAAATTAATGATTTTAGTCTTTTCTGTGTATGGAAGATGAGAGTATGGGGTCACTGATTCTTTCTGAGGTATGCATCTAAGTATTTAAAGACCCATTAGCGCAAAGCACAGAATGCTTCATTCTGCTTTTCATCCTAAATTCCATTCAGAGTGCACTGTCAGTGACTATAGTAGGTTACAAGTTAACCCCTATAGAACTTGGAGATGAGCAATGCTTTGTCTTAGCCATCTAATTTTTTCTGCTTTCACAAGAGCATCAGTACCTGGATACCTGTCCTGAACTATTCCTGGAAATCTTGATTCATTGACATAGGATGCATTGATCAATGCACCAAACAATAATCAAATATCATTGACCTAGGATTTTTGATCACACTCCCATGTGATCAAACATCTCCTTGTGTGATTCTGATGCACACGTAAGTTTGCAAAACTCTGAAACATGCCTGGGTCAACAACGTTTATTTCTGTGCGTATGTCACATGTTTCCCATTCAAATAGAAAACAAAGACTTAGGAGACTCAGTTATACCTGCTTAGGTGAACAAGTTATCTTTAAGAGAGAAATCTTATACTGCTTTTTACAAATGCATCACATATTTCCTGATGTAAGCTCATTTTTTATTTCCTCTAAAAAATGTTTTATTAGCCTTGTGTTTGAGTTATTATATGCACTAAAAGTTATAAACTCTCGTTTAAAAATATCTGGGATTCCTTTGCAACCAGGTCCACCCAAGTTTTCCATTTTGTATTCTATCAATGGTATCAAGCACATTTCACCTTTTGTTCAGGAAGATATTCATTATCTTTTTGTAATCTCAAAAATGCTATATATGTCATTTTTTTAGTTCATTCTTGTCCTGGTTGTATTACTATGCGAGGGCTTTTCAAAGCACCATAGTCCTCAACTTTTCTACAAGACATAGAAGCTTCTCATTCTTTATTCCTATATAAACTCTAGCAGCTTACATATGACATAGCAAGGAATAGGAACAGAGATCAAATTATGCATGGGAGGAAGCAATCCTATAGCTGACCAATAATTTACTGATGTTGTCATTAGTAATTCTAAATTAAAATGATATGTATAGATATATATCAATTATTTCAAATTTTTCACTAATAAAAATGCATGAGCAACAAAATTATATGAAGCTTTCAGGATAATTGACATTGCTTGGTTGTGGTAATTAAAGTCAATCATTCCAAAGAAAATAGACTGACCAAAGTTCAACTAAACTGTAAAAGAAAAGTCTGGATTTTTAGTTCTGAAACAATTCTCTAGTATCATGAATAAAAAAGTGTCTCATAGCCATTTCAAATGAAAAGAATAGGAACTAAGTGTCAATATCTCACTCCAAAAGTAAGGCTTCAATTCATTTGTGCTCTAAGTATGATGGAAGAAGCCAATTTGTGCTTACTGAGGAGATGCCAAGAATAGTTAAAGAAAAAAATGGGCATAATTCTACACTGTTAAATATATAGTGTTAGACTACCTCCTAATTAGCCCATGGCATTGTCCTAAAGGCAAGTGATACATTTGGGCATAGAAGTGTCCAAAACGTATAATATAGCTTTGAAGCATATTTTGGTCAGGTTACTCTTCTCAATAATGAAGCATCTAAAACATCTTTTACCTCTTGAAGGCCACAAGTTTTTAAGAGTGATTCCTTTTCCCCTGACCTCTTTCCCTTCAAAACCTTCTTCCACAATCTTTTGTTTTCTTTCTTTCCTCTTCCCTAGCATTTTCCCTTAAAAATATGTCTCCTGGTACATAACTAATTGTAGTTCACATCCGAAGGCTCTTACTGTTAAATGAAGGAATCTTATTGTTAAAGCAAGAGCTTGCGTATGGAGACTGATGAAGCAGTAGGCATCCAAAATTAACTACATTAAACCGCAGACATTTGGAAAGTTACTAAATATAGCATAACATAAACCAATGAAAGAATATAGGAACTTGGTGATCTTGGATTAAAATCAAAGTTTAATCCAAAGAAAGCAGACTCTACGCTGTTTAGTGAAAGAAAATATTAGAAGCTATCTCACAGAAAACTTAGTCACCCTGATATAAAGATGAAAGAGTGCCTCTTTAGAATGCTAACCATTACCATATCTCTTTAATTTAAAGAGGGATTGTCTTCTGACAGAATGATAAATAAATATTTTTGTGGAGAATAGAATTGACAGATGGCTGGAGATGATTGTCCATATCAGTGAATTAACAATGGTTTAAAAAAAATCTATAAAAAATTAGTAGTTTTGCCATTTAACTCTTTTTCATGTTGTAGTTAAGGGAAGGTTTACTAATAAAAGCATGGCATGTACATGAATAATGACTATGAACTCAATAAGTTAAATCTCCCCACAGCTATCTTTTCTACTGAAAACAGCAAAGCAATTTCACCATTTTGGAGTCAAACTATGCAAGCATCAGTTAAGTTCTGCCATGGAAGAGCATAACTGTTTTTGCACTGAAGGCAAATAAATAAAGTAGCAGTAACCTCATTTGTGAAACTGCTGTGCATATGGCATAGAACTGAGCAATCTATACAGTATATAATTTAATAATACTAATAGTTATACAAAGAAATATTATCATTCCTACTGTAAAAAATAGACTTTAAATGACAAAGGCAATAAGTATGAGGCAAAATATAGCCTTATATTATAGGAGCTGAATGGTGATGACAGTTTGGTTTCTCATTCATTCCATATCTTTTTCACATCTGCCCTACTACTAGGATTTGCTGTTGTTCAGTCACTAAGTCATGTCCAACTCTCTGTGACCCCATGGACTGCAGCATGCCAGGCTTCCCTGTTCCTCATTTCCTCTTGGAGTTTGTCCAAACTGATGCCATGATGCTATCCAACCAACTCATACTCTGACATTCTCTTCTCCTCTTGCCTTCAATTTTTCCAGCATCAGGGTCTTTTCCAATGAGTTAGCTCTTCACATCAAGTAGCCAGAGTATTAGAGCTTCAGTTTTAGCATGAGTCCTGCCAATGAATATTCAGAGTTGATTTTCATTAGGATTGACTGGTTTGAACTTTGTGCTGTCCAAAGGACTCTCAAAATTCTCCAACACCACAATTTGACTAGGATAAATCAAGTTAAGCTCTTTTATCTCCACTCGAGTTCCATTAAACAAAAAATCAATTATACCTTCCCAGAAACTCCTAAGACTCTCCAGCCTATCTGAACTGAAGCTAGTTGAGATAAGAGATGAGGCCACCTCAGCCTATCCCTTAGTCTCACACAGGTTGTAAGAGTCTGAGTTTTACAGGCCTCAGCATCCATTGGGAAAGGAAAGCTCATGGAGAAGTTTATCTTGTTTTTTCCTGTTGGAAGATAATCTATGGCCTTGTTTCAAAGGATTGTATGGTATAATGATATCAGATAGCTTTGTTTAGAGTATACTGTGTGACTGACACTCCTCTATGTAATTAACATATATTAATTCATTTGTTCTTAATGATCACCCTATAAGATAGATTCTGTGATATCCGTAACCATTTTATAGATGAGGAAACAGGCCAAGAATGGTTCAGGGACGTGACCAGGTGAAGCAATGAATTGAGAAGCTGACTGAGATTTAAATTTAGTTCATCTAGCTCAAGAGTTCCTGAATTTTACTATCAATCTGCATTCCCCGACTCCTGGATATCAGAGTGCCAATGTTTGGCAAGACAGCATATCCCTACTTTACAAGCTAAAGTTGATGACAACTTTATTTAAAACAAACTGGAAACTATATTGAAGAACAATATTCTTGACAGAATGACCTACCAGTCTCTTTTGTTTCTCTATCTCATTTGCAGTTGTTAACTGGTGTTAATGAGAGTTGCTATACTACTAATTCAGAGAAATTAACTTAACCTTGACTAGTAGATCAATTTGCAACCTTGAAATAAAGTTTTGACAGAAATAAAAATCTTCAAATCATATATATTTTATATTTTTAGTGAAGTACAGTGAAGTTCATTATGTGATCAGTGGGTACAAAATAAGATTGTTATGTGGACTCTACAACTCATTCCTAAAATGTTTCATCTCCCTTTATTTTCAAAGACTAACTACACAAAATAAATACTACACTTTTTTTAACCAAAAAAGATTGTATAAACAATTTGCTAGAAATGAATTTACTAGCATAATATATAGACTAACTACCTTAGAGTTTTTTTATAAGACACAGGAGTAAGGAGCAAATACATTCAAATGAAGTAACAAATTAGAGTTCTCAAACTAATGCCATAATTTAGTAATTATTTAATATAAGGAAGTTTGCTTAAATTTCTGTACCTCAATTTTCCTCACCTCTAAATAGGAATATTCATTTTTATCACATGACTCAGTTTTCAGGATTACATTGAGATAATATAAACCAATTAATATTTATTTAATAATAACTCCACAAATTCCAAAGTAAATCTACATTTTCACAGAAAACATTTCTGTGTAATATCCCTGTAAACTCTTTTGTGTAATTATTAACATTATAATAACTATTAGTATTTGTTAAGTAATCAGAGTAGAATAATGAGTGTTTCCCTAAATATTCTGAACTTAATGATGTCATTTGATCATTTCAATAATGCTTTATTATGTCTTTGTTCCTATACATTAGATCATCTCTCACACACTGTACATTTTGATAGATATGTATGATAAGCAAAAAAAGGGGGCATATTTCATTAACCCTGATTCATCACTATATTCATAGTACTGATTCAAGTGCCATTGACGCTGACATATTACTCACTATTTCTATTCACAAAGAGTTTATTACTAGGTTGGAAAGAAATTTTTATGAGAATTAATGAATATTATACCACATAATAAAATTTTAATTGAATAGAAAAATTGGAAAATACAATTGCAAGTAATACTGTAAGAATTAAACTTCATATTACACTTAAGATAAAGATTGGTGAAAGATCTCAATTATCTAGAGAACACCTAAAGGAAATTTAACATAAATGTCTTCTTCAGAAGGTTTTAGTGTCAAGAGACATAGCTATGTGAATGGAGTCTTTCTGACAGCCCCACTGACATTAAATTGATCCCATAGTAAGTTAAAATGAATTCATTTACCCATTTTACTCCCCTGAAAAAAATTGTGGTTGAGTTAAAATGATCATAGAGATAATAATTATTAGAACCAGGTGGAAATATGTCTTTGGATATTATTGAACAAAGATAAGTATTTGATTTTCTTTAAATACTTTATCTTCAGAATCAAATAGTAAGTAGTTTAGAGGTTGGGTCAATCACTTGCTCATTTTCTCTTAAACTCATTTCCCTTTCTGTTCCTTTGCTCCACAGCTTCCTATTACATTCAATGTAGACACTGCTAGGAGACTGAGGAGATAAGAATGGGAGAAGTCTGAGTATTTCTCATTTTCTCCCCCTACTTTTGTGCTGATACGGCAGTATCTGCCTTGTCTTTCATGATTCTAGTACATATTGGTTATCCCCTCTCATTCTTCTTCTTGCATGGTGGTCTTAGCACTTAATTTCTGGTACCAATATCCTTTTATGATTGTCTTTCTAGCTCTAAAGCTGAAGGTACATTCTATATGCATTTCACTCTGTTGTCACACCTTCATTAGCGTTCAAGTTTTGCAATACATCTGTGTCTAGTTCCCCAGGTTTAATTACTCTTTAGAATTACCTGGGTTCTCTTTTTTAGGCTGGATCTTTTAAGCACAGGAAGGTTTCAGAGATACTTTTTATCTGATAGATTCCTTAGGGCCGGGTAGCTGCTCTTTTACATCCATCACACCTTTCAGGCAATGGTTGGGCTTACTCTGAAGCTAAGCACAGTTTTCTGTACTCACGGACAGTAGAGACAGCACTATCAGTCTCTCTCCATATGCCATGTATCCTTCTTGCAGCTATAGGTTTGGAGAGTAAAATAAACTTGCCATATAGAAGGGATAATTGTTCAATACAGGGAAATGATTAGCTGAATGTCCTCAGGTCAAACCTCTATAAAAGCTCTAAATTTCTAGCACAACTTCAAAGACATCACCAGACCCTGAAAATGCAGGGAGAGGGGGAGGGTGTGAGGGGCAGCAAACTAGGAGTCAAACTGAGCTTGATTAGAGTTTTATTCCTACAACTAACCAGCTGTGTGATCTAAGGTGATTGGGAGAGAGACAAGCAAAGATTGTGGAGAAAGGAGATTCAATTGAAAAGATATAAAATTATTTATGAATATGACACAAATTCAAAAACAAAGCAAAATCATGCATGCTTTGTCAGTGTGGTAAATTTTCCTGTTTGTTTCCTAATTTTTTAAATTTGTTTTGTGACTTTTTCTAAGAATTTTAATATATTTTAATATTCTTTCCAGATATTAGAGAGCTAAAAGAAAGGTTTATAAGAGGAAGGGGAAGAAAATTCAGGGAAAGAGAGGATTTCAGGAACTATAGTTTTCCAGAAAAGCTAGTACTGGTGATTTTTGTTTTATTATGAAGTAAGAAGCAACGATGTTATTATTAATGCGGGTGAGAATGAAAAAGGCACAGAGGTAATAGGGAGAAGCTAAACCTATTTTGTTCCTGGTCTTTCCTTCAAATGTCGAGCCAATCCCTTGTCATTTTAGAAGTCATCAGCAACAAAATTAATTACTATTTCTGTAAATAAAATATAACTTGGTGTATTTGTAATGGATTCCTATAATGTCTAACACATCCTAATGACAAGTATAATGCTCACAAAAGCCAGATAGATAGCTATATTATTGTATTCTGGGTTGAGAATAGAAAGTTTTGAAATCAGGAGTCAGAGTTTTACTCTGTGAAGAGCAAGAATCCTAGAATGTGAGGTAGGTTTAATAGGGCTTACTTTTGTAGTCCTGCTGAGTTACTATTATCCAAAACACACAAAAGCTGTTTTCACCTGGTTCACAATTTCTCCTAATGGCTTTTTCCAGATAAAAGTATTTTCAATTTGTGATTATTGAGGTCAGAGCATTGTTTCAATGTAATTGTTTTCTATTGCCTTTTTTTCCTTTCAGAAAATGGTATGTATGACAAGATTAAAGTTCAGTGGAACTCTTGCTTTTTCTCTTTTTTTTTTTTTTGCTAGATAAATGAAATGCCTGTAAATGGTTAGATGGAAAACATGTTTGAGTGTTTCAACAAATGAACTTTATTTAAATTACACCATTATTGATAACACTTAGTTCTAAAATATCATCTGTGCTTTAAGGATATTGACCCTGCCTTGCAAGAAGAGTGATTATTGTGATGTTTGTGCTTTTGCAGTTTGATATTAAATCATCCAGTTTTCTCATGTACAAAAGCTTTGCAAGCACACTATTTTCTCTAAGAACACTTGGTTGTTACAGCCACACATTAAAATCACCTGGAGAATTTCCCCAAACACGGGTGTCTAATTTCAATTTCCAGGGAATTTTGATTTAGTGTTTCATTGTGGAGACGGAGCAACAGTATGTTTCAAGCTACAGCTTGTTTGCAAATTCTACTGTAAACTGAAACAAAAGGAAAAAAAATGTACCGCAGTGTTTCTCTTCAATAACGAATTTATAATCTTCATAATTTGATAATCATTCAAGGACTTAAAGTCCTTTAGGAAATTGAAATGGAGGGAGCCTTGTGAGAACAAAGAGCTAGTGACAAGCAGGTTGAGAATTTTAGACATGGAAGGAGCTCTGAAACCCTGCCTATAAGTTAGCCCTCACTGTCAGATTCCAACAGCAATCCTGACCTAAGGTAGTGAACAGTAAAGAAGTCTACTTGAATTTGATTTAAAATTATATATGCTGTTTTTCAATACTTACAGTGTGATTTGATTCTTAATATCCTTTTCTTTTATTGTTTACCATTCCTTATTGTGGGAAAATTAACAAGATGGCGACTGTCAGGCTTTCTCACCCCACACTCTGACGCCCTCCCACCCTGTGCTCTGTAAACAATGAACTTTGCACAGTGGTGTAACGGCTGAGATCGCTTAAGGCATGCGGGTCAATAGGTACTTACTTGACCACGGGCTACTTTTATTCTGTAAGTATAATAAGCTTTATCTGGAAAAGCCCAGAAAGGTCGTGTGCATTTATGTTGTGTTATGTTATGTCTGCTGCTATGGCTGCCGTGCCAGCCAGGAAAGATTAAATGCATCTGCAGTTCCCAGGGCTCCTCTCATTTTCTTCCCCGCTCTTAGCTTGCAACCAGGGCTTCCCTGGTGGCTCAGAGGTTAAAGCGTCTGCCTGGAATGCGGGAGACCTAGGTTCGATCCCTGGGTCAGGAAGATCCCCTGGATCCCCTGGAGAAGGAAACAGCAACCCACTCCAGTACTCTTGCCTGGAGAATCCCATGGAGGGAGGAGCCTGGTAGGCTACATTCCATAGGGTCACAAAGAGTCTGACACGACTGTGCGACTTCACTTTCACTCTTAGCTTGCACCTTGCTTATCATGGGTTCAGTGAACAGTGCACACAGTGAGATACAGCAAGACAACCAGTGCTATGAACAGGGTCAGCGATATCTATCTCCAGGACTTTCAAGTTGTATAACTAAGCATTTATCAGGGCCCTTGTTCTTGTTGCTGTTGAGTAATCTGTCCATTTCTCTCCTGATAATGGAGACCTACTTTTGTCTCTAGGTAAAATTTTTAAAAATAGATGTTTAACAAGGAAAACCTGAGAAGACAAAAATAAAATTAAATTGAAAAATAAAGCAACAACTGTAACAACTCTCTAAAATTACCCTAAGCCTTTAAATTTATATCAAAGACTGACATTAATTCCAGTTCTATTTGCTTGGGATACTGCAGTCAGATATAAATTCTTGAGCAACTTCTCTGACATCTTAGACACTGTCTCACCTAGAGAAAATAATTATCCAAATTCCAGTATAAATTGGCAACCTATTTTGCTTGACCACTTCAATTAACTGAGATAATTGAAAGTTGTAGACATTTGTGAATATATACACCATCTAGTACACATATTAGTATTGGTTCTATTGCTACTAACAATAGTAATTGGCAGCAATATCATTTATAAGGAATCATCAGAGTTGGAGATAGATTTGATAAGTTTACGCAAGTTACTCTGTACACTATCTGGGGCCACCTCTATATCTAGCACCCTTTTTACTCTACTGACAACATTCCCTGTTGAACTGAATAATTTACCCTTTCACCTGACAGCAGCTGTCATTATAAAAATTGCCAAGCCAGTTCAGACAGCATCTGCACAATGGGGGGACTTAAACTTTAAACAACCTTCAAGAAAGCCTAGACTCATTACCACCTCTTGTCAGCTTGTACATGAGCTCATCTTTTAGTCTCAAAATTTTGGCAGATAAGATTATATATGACAGATCTGAATAAGCATCCATGGCATCCTTTCCTAGTAGACTCGGAACAAAACCCTGTGATTTTGAATATAATAAGGTGATTTATCAGAAATGCTACAGAATGTCACTACATCTTGGTGTATATTAGGTTTTTTCTCTTATGCCCATTTTATTTATTCCACTAGGAAATTTTGCAAGATATAAACCTTTCTTTTGTTTGTTTTAGCATAGTCCTTTCTGCATTAAAACTGTCTCTCCTATCTTTGCATTCTGTTTCTGGATTTGAATTATAAATATACACATACATATCATACATATATGTGTGTGTTAGTCACTCTTTTCAACCCCATGGACTGTAGCCCACCAGGCTCCTCTAGTCCATGGAGTTCTCAAGGCAAGAATACTACAGTGGATAGCCATTCCCCTTCCCCCAGGGTATCTTCCCAACCCAGGGATCAAACCCTCATCTCCTACATTTCAGGCAGATTCTTTACCATCTGAGCAACCAGGGAAGCATACATACATACATATGTATACATTATACATAGGGTAATCATAAACATATTTACTAATAATGTATAATAAACCTCTCCATTTGTCACAACTTGTGAAGAATTTTTGTCAGACATACTTTTCAAGTGACAATTATTTATTTTTCTAAAAATTCAAGCAATTAAACACACACAATTTCTGATGCCCATGGTCAGTATTACATAGCATAGGCTTAAACTAATTCTAGGCAAAAGCAATGAAATGTAGAATTTTATTTTCTTGGGGACACCTGTGATAGATGACTCCTAATTTGGTTTCTAAAACTCTAAAATATACTTTGCAGGTCCCTCTTACTATTGTGTAGTTAACCTTTAAGAATCCAGGTTGTCAGCCACTACCTTGGAGTACTATTTGAAAATTTTTAAATAATCTCCTTTTTTTTTTTTTTACTGTTTGTTGTTCATACTTTGAATGTTTCCTTTTTGTTTTCTTCTTTTGCAGTCCACTGGTTCTGAGCCTTGACCAATAATAGTAATTCTCCTTAAATCATTGTTTTGCTAAAAGTTAAAGGTGGTGTTACATAGTAAACTGTGATGTGATTATTTATACTTGCCTTGGCTGATTTAGGGGGATTTTGCCCCAGGTTTTCTATATATGCGTATGAATGATTTTGGCTAGTGGGTGGGAACAGAAAGGCAGTTGCGGCAAGTAGAGTTTAAAATTCCAAACTCATATTTTATAAGTAGTTGGTCATAAATAACTTGGGATTCTATCCAGCTTTCCTTTACCAATTTAATGAGGTAAAGGAGAACAGTCATCATATTAAATTATGTCAGATTTCTGGGAACAGGTGACAGAACAAATCATTTCAAACTTCCTCATTCTACATTCTAAGAATCCACTGAGAACTATAACTGTTGACCTTTATAGCAGTGAGTTGTAGCCTAGGGAAAAAATAAGTGAACATTATATTTCACTGAGCATTTTCACCCTACCTAGCATGATTCTTTCCAATCCCTACCTTTATCAAATATGCTTCTGAGAACATGGATAAATTCACTAAAGATAGTTTTCCAATATGGATATTCATGTTTGTAAACATTCTAGAAAGGTAATTACTTTTGTCAATTGAGTCTGTATTTTGATGGAATGTATAAAATGTAACAATAATTATACATATGTATATTTGAGTAAGATGTATATATATAGATAGATAGATATATACATGCACAGAGATTTATTAATTTTGGGCAGTATAGCTATATGTATCAGGCCACAGAGAAATTAAATTTTTGATTAGAAAGTTACATTATTACGATAGTTAAAATTTTATGGTTTCTTTAAAATTCTTGGGAAATTTAAAATGAACCTGCTGTTTTTGATGTCATGTTTCCTTAACTCCAAAATCAATGTTTCCTGCAGCTTGTTTCATGCAAGATGCTTGATGAGAGAAGTAGAGTTTCCATAGTAAATTGGACAGTCTGTTCCTTCTAAGAAAAGTATATGATTTCTATCATCATAGTAAAGATTCTAAGAAATTTGCCTAATCTAAATTTCTTATATGTATTCAACTATGAAATTAATTCTATATCTAACTACTTACTGAAGACACTGAAGCGCTAAAAACAGAAATTTTGAACTTTTAAAGAAATGTATCTATAAGTGGTTGCTTCAAATGCCTTTGACTCCTAACTTTCTCTTGGTTATAACATTTGAGGTTTCCACTTATCTTGGACATGGAATTCGTGAAACTGATTTATGTTTGCTCTTTATTAATTACAATGAGTAAACCTCCCTTATTAAACAGCTATCGTTCCTTGTCTTTGAAGTACAACAACATGACAGGATAAGACAGCAATAGGGCATTACAAGTGAGATTTGTGTCACCTCTGTCAATTATATCTGAGTAGAAAATGTAAAAATTCTTGTATCTAAAAGTTTGTGATTTAAAACAATTTCCATTACCTCATACGTGGATACATACAATGAAACATGAGATCAGAGGATCATTTGGTTTCAATTTTTTCCCAATTGCAGAAGGGAAACAAGCAAACAAAAATTGGGAAAATGATTACTCCAATGTAGATTAATGAGTAAAAACACAGGCTCTCAAGTC
This sequence comes from Budorcas taxicolor, assembly GCF_023091745.1. NCBI lineage: Eukaryota > Metazoa > Chordata > Mammalia > Artiodactyla > Bovidae > Budorcas > Budorcas taxicolor. The sequence goes on from NC_068920.1 coordinate 118,428,663, forward strand.
AGACTGAGGTTGGATTTTGCTCTACAACCTATTACCTATTTGAGCTTGGACCTTTAGCTCACTCTTTGTGTTATTAATTCCTTTATGTGTAAAATGAGTATAATAATAGGATCTGCCTCAAAAAGTGATTGTTTGGGCCCAAATGAACTAAAAAGATATAAAACTTCATAATCTAGTAAGTAGCAAGTGCTAGATAAGTGGCTTGCTCTTATTATTATTAGACAATTTGTTTAATGCCCTATATGGAATATTTAATAACATTTAATGATTTAGCATCTAATAAGAATTATCAAGAGTATTGGAAGGTTTGTATTAAGGGTCCAAAGTGCCAGTGCAGAGCTACAGACACGCCAAAGACACAGAGGAATTCAGAAGTTGGAAAAGGCAATCAGTGTGTAGTAGGCTCCAAAAACTAACAGGGCAGATGGTGTCCCTGACAAGATAGCATTAATATTTATAGTCTGGGGAGAATACTGATCAAAAGTAAGAAGAAAAAAAATACACAATGAACATCCAGCAGATGTAGGTGGGATGCTTAAAGGGAGATGATTCTGGATCTCTGTTAGACTGAATAACCAAAGAAAATTAGATTAGTTCTAGTAGAGAAGGCTCTGCAAAGGTGGTGGATTAGTGCTGTAGTGTGAAAATGAAGATAATTCAGTATTTTAGGAAATGTCAATGATTGGAAACAAATAACTGAGTTCACTGTTTTACAGCTAAATGTTTCTTTTAAAAGAAATCTGGTTTATAATTTCGGTTCTAGATATACCTCAGTTAGTTCAGTTGCTCAGTAATGTCTGACTCTTTGCAACCCCATGGACAGCAGCACACCAGGCTTCCCTGTCCATCACCAACTTCTAGAGCTTGCTCAAACTCATGTCCATTGATATAACTAAATGTTTTCAATGCTTTCCGAACTTTTACCCCATCTTGATTCCAAATAATATATTTTCAATTTAATTTGATTGAATTACAACTAGTTTTAGTTTTAACAATCTTTCTAATTAAAAAGCAGAGATATCGCTTTGCTGACAAAAGTCCATATAGTCAAAGCTATGGTTTCACTACAATCCATGGGGTCACAAACAACCAGACACGACTGAGTGACTAATACAGAAACACGCATGTAGTTTTTCCAGTAGTCATGTATGGATGTGAGCGTTAGATCATAAACAAGGCTGAGTGCAGAAGAACTGATGCTTTCAATCTTTGGTGGTGAAGACTCCTGAGAGTCCCTTGGACAGCAAGGAATTCAAACCAGTTAGTCCTTTAGGAGATCAACCCTGAATATTCATTAGAAGGACTGATACTGAAGCTGAAGCTCCAATACTTTGGTCACCTGATGCAAAGAGCTGACTCACTGGAATAGACCCTGATGATGGGAAAGATTGAAGGCAGGAGGAGAAGAGGGTGACAGAGGATGAGATTATTGGATGACATCATCTACTCAATGAACATGAATTTGAGCAAACTCCAGGAGATACTGAAGGACAGGGAAGCCTGGCATGCTGCAATCCATTGGGCCACAAAGAGTTGGACATGACTGAGCTACTGAACAACAACAATCTTTTTAATGATAACCAAATCCCTCAACAAGTGTAATGATGTTGCATCTGAACCTAATGGAAGCAAACATTGTTATAGTTTCTGAGCCAACAGCATCGCCCAGTGTAAACTTTTAGAGGTGCTTTCTGATATCCAGGCCTTCTTTTGACCACAGCCTGACGTAAGGGAAGCTGAACCTTCCAGTCTGCATGGAGAGGGAGTGCTCTTCTAGCCCATGAGCGGTGTGGGGGTGGCATGCGTCACTACCAGGCCAGAGCACCAGATTGTGCAAGACCCTCAGAAGCCCCTACCCACTATGGCAGTGAGCCAAAAGGCTGTCAAGGTAAAGTCTCAAATGCTCTTGGTCCTAGAGAATGTGCAATGAGCAAAGCAACCCTCAGTGTGCAAGTTACATGAGGAAGAAACAAAAGTTTGTTGTTTCAGCTGTTAAGGTTTTGAGGGTTTTGAAAGGTTGTTGTTGAATTACGTCGCCGGGACTCTTGGCCTCCGGAGGAGAAGAATTCAATCCAGGGCCAGAGACGAGGCTTGATCGCTCAGAGCTTTTGTGTAACAAAGTTTTATTAAAGTATAAAGGAGATAGAGAAAGCTTCTGACATAGATATCAGAAGGGGGCAGAAAGAGTACCCCCCTGCTAGTCTTTAGCTGGATGTTATATAGTCACCAGCAGTCTGTTAATGAAAGAAAGGAATGTCTCAAAACTTAGAAGGGCCCCTGGCCCTCACCCATAAGATGTATTTTGGGATAACCTTGGCTCCAAATGGTTTATCTTGGGCCATAAAATGATTAACTTGAATCTTGAAGAAGGGCAGATCACCATACAAATAGTTTCATTTACATAGATTAGAGGAACAATATCGGAGTATAACATACTGGTTTATCAAGTAGGTTCTGAGCCCAAAAGGCAGAACCGACTTGAAGACAGAGTTTGGGGTAAATGCATAGTATATTAGCATAGCTTAACATAAACATTTCCATAAGAAAAAGGCATTGGTTAACTTCAGGTGAAACCAGGTGTCATTATGGCAACACAGAATTTTAAGAGAAACCTCCTTTTAAATTTGTATAGAGAAGGAAAAAATATTGCTAGTTTGTTTCCTCCTGCCACTTAACAGAGATAAAACATCTGACACTTGCAGGCTATTTCCTGTTTGGAGACCCCTGGCCTTCCTGCCTGTTACCCTCTCAGTTTTGTGCACTATCGTATAATCTGGTCTGACCTAACTGAAACTCATAGCTGTCAACATAAAATCATGTTTATGTTTGCATATGTGTGTGTATCTTTTTCTCTGAAGATTGAAGAAAAATATTTAAATGAAAATAGAATTTAACACAATATTTCTCTTGGTTGACATAATGCATGCAAAGCAACAGAGCTAGAATTTTGTCTATTCCTTTAGAAGACGTCAAGTTTTCAGTAAATGATAGAAAACTAATTAAAATATTATTACTTCCTATCATAATGATATACTAGGCAAGTGGATGGGAAAAATGAACATGGCACAAAAGGCACGGTACAGATAGAATAACTGGAGTTCAGCTAAAAGGGGTTGATTTCCTGAGCAAGTTCTCATTAAAAAATACAGTTGCAAAATCATAAAATATGACTCATTGAGGGATCACACCAGGGTGCTTTCTCTCAATTCATTTACATTTTTCATGTGATTTATTGTTTAAAGATTGACAGAACAAAATTTTAGTAGGAAAGATCAATCTTCATTCTGATCTCAAAGAAAGGCAATGCCAAAGAATGTTCAAACTGCTGCACAATTGCACTCATCTCATAGGCTAGCTCCATCTAGTCAAGGCTATGGTTTTTCCTGTCATCATGTATGGATGTGAGAGTTGGACTGTGAAGAAGGCTGAGTGCCGAAGAATTCATACTTTTGAACTGTGGTGTTGGAGAAGACTCTTGAGAGTCCCTTGGACTGCAAGGAGATCCAACCAATCCATCCTAAAGGAGATCAGTCCTGGGTGTTCTTTGGAAGGAATGATGCTAAAGCTGAAGCTACAGTACTTTGGCCACCTCATGCGAAGAGTTGACTCATTAGAAAAGACTCTGATGCTGGGAGGGATTGGGGGCAGGAGGAGAAGGGTACAACAGAGGATGAGATGGCTGGATGGCATCACGGACTCGATGGATGTGAGTCTGAATGAACTCCAGAAGTTGGTGATGGACCCTAACCCTAACCCTAACCCTGAACTCCTGGCATGCTGCAATTCATGGGATCGCAAAGAGTCGGACACAGCTGAGCAACTGAACTGAACTGAACATACACGCAAGTTAATGCTCAAAATTCTCAAAGCCGAGGCTTCAACAGTACCTGAACCAAGAATTTCCAGATGTTCAAGCTGGATTTAGAAAAGGCAGAGGAACCAAAGGTCAAATTGCCAACATCCAATGAATCATCGAAAAAGCAAGAGAATTCCAGAAAAAAAAAACATCAATTTCTGCTTCATTGACTACGCTAAAGCCTTTGATTGTATGGATCACCACAAACTGTGGAAAATGCTTCAAGAGATGGGAATACCAGACCACCTTACCTGCCTCCTGAGAAATCTATATGCAGGTCAAGAAGCAACAGTTAGAACCTGATATGGAACAATGGTTGGTTCAAAATTGGGAAAGGAATACATCAAGGATGTTTACTGTCACCTGTTTATTTAACTTTTATGCAGAATACATCATGCGAAATGCTGGGCTGGATAAAGTACAAGCTGGTACTTTCAAGATTGCTGGGAGAAATATCAATAACCTCAGACACACAGATGACACCACCCTTATGGCAGAAAGTGAAGAAGAAATAAAGAGCCTCTTGATGAAAGTGAAAGAGAAGAGTTAAAAATCTTGTTTAAATCACAGCATTCAAAAAAATAAGATATGGCATCCGATCCCATCACTTCATGGCAAATAGATGGGGAAACAATGGAAACATTGACAGACTTTATTTTCTTGGGCTCCAAAATCACTGTAGATTGGGACTGCAACCATGAAATTAAAAGTTGCTTGCTCCTTGGAAGAAACCTTGACAGCATATTAAAAAGCAGAGACTTTATGACTGAAGGCAGGAGGAGAAGACAATGACAGAGGATGAGATGATTGGATGGCATCACCAGCTCAATGGACATGAGTTTCAGTAAGCTCCAGGAGTTGGTGATGGACCAAGAAGCCTGGCATACTGCAGTCAATAAGGCCTTCAAGAATCAGACACAACTGAGCCACTGATCTGAACTGATAATAGATTGATAGCAACTATTTCAAATAATAACATTATATAAAGGTGTTTGAATAGGAAATTGTGGAAAGAGTACATCTTCAAGTCTAATAATCTCTAAAATCAACAATCTCAAAGTATTTAATATGTGTTCAAGAGCCGTTATGAAAGGGACTGATTTCTTTCTCTCTTGTAAAATTAATGACCTTTCTACATGTATCAAAATTTTCTTATAAGATCGAATCTTCAAGATCCAGTTTAAATAGCACACTTTCTATGAAATCATTTCCTATCCATACAGTAGACATATATTCTTGTTTAAACCTAGGAACTCACAATATTAAACCCATTATGTTCTCTTAACAGAATTTTCATGACCTATTTGGGTGGTAAATTATATGGTCACTCAACTGCCTTAGAAATTAGAAAATTAAAATTGAAGTTGACTTTTTATTACTGTATTATGTTATTGATGTTTGTATATTGATATTATTAAATTTGCAATTTGGACTGTCATAGTTTCATTATGCACATATATGGACAATATATTTAACCTATTATATATATTATATATATTTTAAGGGTATATTTTTAATATTAAGAAATTTAATATTATCTACATTTGCAGCTTTATTTGCATACAGTGCATTCAAATAGAGCCAGCAGTTACTTGATAAATTTTGTTTTGTTTTTTTAATATAAATTTATTTATTTTAATTAGAGGCTCATTACTTTACAATATTGTAGTGGTTTTGCCATACATTCACATGACTCCTCCATGGATATATGTGTTCTCCATCCTGAACCCCGCTCCTACCTCCCTCTCCATCCCGTCCCTCTTGGTCATCCCAGTGCACTAGCCCTGAGCACCCTGTCTCATGCATCGAACCTGGACTGGCGAGTCGTTTTACATATGATAATATACATGTTTTAATGCCATTTTCTCAAATCATCCCACCCTCGCCCTCTCCCACAGAGTCCAAAAGACTGTTCTATACATCTGTGTCTGTTTTGCTGTCTTACATATAGGGTTATCATTACCATCTTTCTAAATTCCATATATATGCATTGTTGCTGCTGCTCCTGCTGCTGCTGCTGCTAAGTCGCTTCAGTCATGTCTGATTCTGTGCTACCCCATAGATGGCAGCCCACCACGCTCCCCCATCCCTGGGATTCTCCAGGCAAGAACACTGGAGAGGGTTGCCATTTCCTTCTCCAATGCATGAAAGTGAAAAGTGAAAGTGAAGTCACTCAGTCAGGCCCGACTCTTTGCGACCCCATGGAGTGCAGCCTACCTGGCTCCTCCATCCATGGGATTTTCCAGGCAAGAGTACTGGAGTGGGGTGCCATCACCTTCTCCATATACATGCGTTAGTATACTGTACTGGTATTTTTCTTTCTGGTTACTTCACTCTGTATAATAGGCTCCAGTTTCATCCACCTCATTAGAACTGATTCAAATGTATTCTTTTTAATGACTGAGTGATATTCCATTGTGTATATGTACCACAGCTTTCTTATCCATTCATCTGCTGATGGACATCTAGATTGCTTCCATGTCGTGGCCATTATAAACAGTGCTGCAATGAACATTTGGGTATACATGTCTCTTTCCATTCTGATTTCCTTGGTGTGTATGCCCAGCAGTGGGATTGCTGGGTTGTAGAAGGCAATGGCAACCCACTCCAGTACTCTTGCCTGGAAAATCCCATGGACGGAGAAGCCTGGTAGGCTGCAATCCATGGGGTCGCTAAGAGTCGGGCACAACTGAACGACTTCACTTTCACTTTGCACTTTCATGCATTGGAGAAGGAAATGACAACCCACTCCAGTATTCTTGCCTGGAGAATCCCAGGGACAGAGGAGCCTAGTGGGCTGCCGTCTATGGAGCTGCACAGAATCGGACACAACTGAAGCGACTTAGCAGCAGCATGGCAGTTCTATTTCCAGTTTTTTAAGGAATCTCCACACTTTTCTCCATAGTGGCTGTACTAGTTTGCATCCCACCAACAGTGTAAGAGGATTCCCTTTTCTCCACACCCTCTCCAGCATTTATTGTTTGTAGACTTTTGCATAGCAGCCATTCTGACTGGCGTGAAATGGTACCTCATTGTGGTCTTTATTTTCATTTCTCTGATAATGAGTGATGTTGAGCATCTTTTCATGTGTTTGTTAGCCATGTGTATGTCTTCTTTCGAGAAATGTCTGTTTAGTTCTTTGGCCCATTTTTTGATTGGGTCATTTATTTTTCTGGAATTGAGCTGCAGGAGTTATTTGTATGTTTTTGAGATTAATTCTTTGTCAGTTGCTATGTTTGCTATTATTTTCTCCCATTCTGAAGGCTGTCTTTCCACCTGGCTTTTGATTTCCTTTATTGTGCAAAAGCTTTTAAGTTTAATTAGGGCCCATTTGTTTGTTTTTGTTTTTTGTGGTTTTTTTTTTTTTGCTTTTATTTCCAATACTCTGGGAGGTGGGTCATAGAGGATCCTGCTGTGATTTATGTTGGAGAGTGTTTTGCCTATGTATTTGATACATTTTGAATAAATGATTTAGCTTTATGTATAGTTCTTGATAGTAGATACTAAATTTTCATATTTGTTATTAAAGTTTTTAAATTTTGTATAAAAGGTCTTGCTTATTTAAGTTATAAATGTCTAGCTTTTAAATTTTTCATTCCAGTATTTACCTGCTATGTATTTGTGTGTAACAATTCCTCCAAAATTTTATATTTATTATTAATGTTAATAATTTATTAAGTTTTTCTGAAACAAATTAATCCTAATACAGTTTCAGAAGCATATCTTGATAAGAAAACCAAGTAAAATAAAGAATTAATTCCTCCCATCCAATAAACTTCTTAGAATATAACACATGCTTTTTTGAATAACAAAAAATACCAATGAATACATGGTAAATATGTACAAACAAAATGTGATATTATTAAATTTAATTAATGGTGTATCAAGGAATTTTTTTTCCATCATGGTTTGTCAAACATCTGATAGCTTTAACATATTACATGTACAGAAAACACTATGGCATTTAAATACTTTAATTTTACTACTATGTTAGACATTCTTAAAAATAAGTTGTCATTTATCTTTTCTTTAATTTCAATACTTTAAGTGCTTTGCTGGGGTACTTTTGCTGCAAATGAAAGAAAACCCAAACATGTTAAATTGTCTGTAGTCAACTTGCAACATGGCAGCCCCCATGTGCACTCTCTCAAAGAGCAGCCCCCTATACATGTTACCCAGGGTCCCTTTCCACCCAGATTATAGATCAGATTCTTCTAATGAGATATTGTTGTGTGAGATTCAGAAGCTGAAGAGGAAGATAGTGTTTGGTTTTTTGAAGGCAGTTATATCCAGATGAACGGGAAAGTCAGGATGTTTCCAGTCATTTGCCAGTAAGCTCTTCAGAACATCTGATTTGTTGATGTTATCTAGACAGTTTATGGAAACTGCTACAGATTTTTGAGAACTTTGGCAGCTTTCCTGCAAATGCTGAGACCCTCACATTCAGCTTTTCAGATTGACATGTTGAATTGTGACTTCTTGGACTGCCAGTTCCCCACATATTTAATTGTTTTGGTAATTGCTACATTAAATTCCTTATGCCTGAAATACAGAAAGCAATTTCTTACTTGCTCCTTGAATCCTGACTGATACACTAAGTAAACATGGTCTAAATCAATGGACTTTTGGTTTCTCACATAAGAATTCTGGAGGTATGTGTGTTCTAGAGGTGATTATTTCAGGGGCTCAATGATATCATCCAAAACCCAATTCTCTCTCTTTCAATATTTCATCCTCAAGATGATAGCATTTCTCTTAATTTCCTCATTACCATTTCAAAGCCTGGAAAGAGGACCCCTATGATGACAAAACCATTACTCAGCATCAATGAGACATTTCCCTGCAACTCTCATCCTAATCCTCAAAACAAAAAGTGATAGAGAGGAATGCTTCTAAGGTGTGTGAATTTCACCACGTTCCACTACAGAACAGTTAAATTTTAAGCAACAAAAGAGCCTAGATGTATTAACTTGCAAAACCTTTTCTCTTAGAGAGACCCATAGATTCTGGCATAAGCACTTCCCAGAAGGGGCAAGTTTCCATCTTCTTGCTTCTCTGTGTGTTCCTCATATATACGTCAGTGTGTCCTAACAGTGTTCAGTAGTGGACATTCTGTGATATTAAAAACTCATATTTCCTCAAATTTGTGTATATATATATATATATACATATATATATAAAACAAGTGACATGAGTAAGATGTGATACCAATTTTTATATTGACAACTAGGTAAATTCTTAAACACAGGCATTGTAAATTATTTTACTTTATACAATTATTTAACATTTAATTTTTTTCAAAAATTAAAATTTTAGCTTTATTTGAATAATTTAAATGTTATCAAGAACAAGGAAAAATATATAAGCCAGTATTTTGACAGAATATCAAGTGCTTTATTTTTCCAGGTACAATCTATTGTTTTTGCCAGTGAGCTAATAGCAGTGATATTCTTTGGAAAATTTCAAATATTATGCATGATGCTTTTGGAATCTGCCCGAAGATGAAATATCTTGTGAGGAGACACAAAACTTTACCTTTAAGCCCCTCTTGGATCCACAATGGTAGTACCATCTAAATTCTGTAATAACAATTTGATTTAATATAATATATATGGCAAAAAATATATTAGAAGTCAATTGTGCTCTTCGGCAGGAAATCAAATTAATTTTAAACTGATGCCATCTAGAGATTTCTGTCATGGCTTACAAAAATAGTGAAAACAATCAAGTTTGACTATTTCACTTTGGAGAATAAAATTCTTTTAACTTATTTTAGAAAAAAATATTTTTCTCAATTTCAAAATAAGAGTGATAGTCAACTGAACAACATGCTGCTATTTTTTGGTTTTCTTCATATTTCAGTATTATGTCACACTGAAAATCTTGGGGAAAAAAGAAATTAAGAACCATAGTTAAAATTTCATTTAAAGGTAAAAATTGAGGACTATATAGCAATTTATAATAAAAATTTTTAAAAACCTAGAACCACAATACTTTGAGAAAGATTGTGTTGTTTAATATTGATGTCAATACATTTATGTTGAAATTTGTCTTAAGCAACCTACCTAGTGATTTTGCTCAAATGGAAGCAACAGTCATAAATATATGATGTAAAAACCATGTATTTTTAAAAATACAGTCTAGTTTTTATCAATTTATATTACCTATAAACATTGTACCCATAAACACCCAGTATGTACAGTATATACAGGCTAAGTTGCTTCAGTCATGTCCAACCCTTTGTGACCCAATGTAGCCCACCAGGCTCCTCTGTCCATGGGGATTCTCCAGACAAGAATACTGGAGTGGGTTGCCATTTCCTCCTCCAAGGGATCTTCCCAGCACATGGCTCAAACCCATGTATACAGTATCAAATTCAATTGTCTTAGACATTTTGCCAGTTTTCAGTTATAGAACACTCTAGTTTCATGTACATATAGTAAAAGTTTATCTGTTGTATGTAGAGGCATAGCCATTTCATGGCTGCAGATGGTGACTGCAGCCATGAAATTAAAAGACACTTACTCCTTGGAAGAAAAATTATGACCAAACTAGACAGCATATTAAAAAGCAGAGTCATAACTTTGCCAACAAAGGGTCTGTCTAGTCAAAGCTATGGTTTTTCCAGTAGTCACGTATGGATGTTAGAGTTGAACTATAAAGAAAGTTGAGCATGGAAGAATTGATGCTTTTGAACTGTGGTGTTGAAGACTCTTGAGAGCCCCTTGGACTTCAAGGAGATCCAACCAGTCCATCCTAAAGGAAATCTGTCCTGAATAGTCATTGAAAGGACTAATGCTGAAGCTGAAACTCCAATACTTTGGCCACCTGATGGCAAGAACTGATTCATTGGAAAAGACCCTGATGCTAGGAAAGACTGAAGGCAGGAGGAGAAGGGGAAGACAGAGGATGAGATGGTTGGATGGCATCACAGACTCAATGGACATGAGTTTGAGAAAGCTCCAGGAGTTGATGATGGCCAGGAAAGCCCAATGTCCTGCAGTCGATGGGGTTTTAAAGAATTGGACACGACTGAGTGGCTGACTGAGCTGAATTGAGAGGCATACCATATCTTATTTTCCAGTTGGCTAGCTTCATGTTTATCCTTTACATATTTGAACATATAGTTACCAGATAAGACTTCATACTATTGTTCCTAATCTGTAAAAGGAATGGGGCTGCCTATCATATTATCCAAATCATGATTATAGTTCTAGATGATAGAGATACAGAAAAAATATTTTAAATACTGTAAAAAATTGAATTTCTTTCAGATGTTTTTCAACAAAATTCCCATATAAGAACTTATTTATCTGAATTTTCTACTTCTCCTTTATTTAAATAGGTCAAATTGTGTTTTATTAAGAAATATTGCTTTTTTATACAATTAAAAAAGTCTTATAAGCAAATTTCTTATCATTTTAGTCTTCTTAATACTTATCATTAGAGTTTTAATTTTAATATTCCATTGCTTTTCTGGTTTTTAACCTAGTAAATTTTGTGAAAAATTCTCTATTTGAGTGGTCTACAGAGTTTCTTTATTTTTAATCTTTTTTTTTTTTTTTTTTTGCACACAACCATAGTAGAATGGGAAAGACTAGAAATCTCTTCAAGAAAATTAGAGATACCAAGGGAATATTTCATGCAAATACAGGCTCAACAAAGGACAGAAATGGAATGGACCTGACAGAAGCAGAAGATATTAAGAAGAGGTGGCAAGAATACACAGAACTGTACAAAAAAGATCTTCACAGCCCAGTTAATCATGCTGGTGTGATCACTCACCTAGAGCCAGACATCCTTGAATCTGAAATTAAGGGGGCTTTAAGAAGCATCTCTACAAACACAGCTAATGGAGGTGATGGAATCCCAGTTGTGCTATTTCAAATCCTAAAAGATGATGCTATGAAAGTGGTGCACTCAGTATGCCAGCTAATTTGGAAAACTCAGCAATGGCCACAGGACTGGAAAAGGTCAGTTTTCATTCCAATCACAAAAAAAGGCAATGCCAAAGAATGCTCAAACTACCACACAATTGCACTCATCACACACGCTAACAAAGTAATGCTCAAAATTCTCCAAGCCAGGCTTCAACAATACATGAACCATGAATTTCCAGATGTTCAAGCTGGTTTTAGAAAAGGCAGAGGAAACAGAGATCAAATTGCCAACATCCGCTGGATCATCAAAAAAACAAGAGTTCCAGAAAAATATCTATTTCTGCTTTATTGACTGTGCCAAAGCCTTTGACTGTGTGGATCACAATAAACTGTGGAAAATTCTGAAGGAGATGGGAATACCACTTGGCCTGCCTCTTGAGAAACCTGTATGCAGGTCAGGAAGCAACAGTTAGAACTAGACATGGAACAACAGACTGGTTCCAAATAGGAAAAGGAGTACGTCAAGGCTGTATATTGTCACCCTGCTTATTTAACTTATATGCAGAGTACATCATGAGACATGATTGGCTGGAAGAAGCACAAGCTGGAATGAAGATTGCCAGGAGAAATACCAATAACCTCAGATATACAGATGACACCACCCTTATGGCAGAAAGTGAAAAACTAAAAAGCCTCTTGATGAAAGTGAAAGAGGAGAGTGAAAAAGTGGCTTAAAGCTCAACGTTCAGAAAATTAAGATTATGGCATCCGGTCCCATCACTTCATGCAAATAGATGGGGAAACTTGAAAACAGTGAGTTTATTTTGGGGGTCTCCAAAATCACTGCAGATAGTGATTGCAGCCATGAAATTAAAAGACACTTACTCTTTGGAAGGAAAGTTACGACCAACCTAGATAGCATATTCAAAAGCAGAGACATTACTTTGCCAACAAAGTTCTGTCTTGTCAACACTATGGTTTTTCCAGTAGTCACGTATGGATGTGAGAGTTGGACTATAAAGAAAGCTGAGTGCCGAAGCATTGATGCTTTTGAACTCTGGTGTCAGAGAAGACTCTTGAGAGCTCCTTGGACTGCACAGTGATCCAACCAGTCCATCCTAAAGAGATCAGTCCTGGGTGTTCATTGGAAGGACTGATGTTGAAGCTATAGCTCCAATACTTTGGCCACCTGATGTGAAGAGCTGACTCATTTGAAAAGACCCTGATGCTGGGAAAGATTGAGGCCAGGACTAAAAGGGGATGACAGAAGATGAGATGGTTGGATGGCATCACTGACTCACTGGACATGAGTTTGAGTAGACTCCGGGAGTTGGCGATGGACAGGAAGGCCTGATATGCTGCAGCTTATGCGGTCCCAAAGAGTCACACATGACTGAGCAACTGAACTGAACTGAATGGTAGCTTTTGTTTATTTTTTTACTTTAATTTGAAATTGGACTATATTTGATTTTTAATGTTGTGTTAATTTCAGATGTACAACAACCTGATACAGTTACACATATACGTACATGTATTCTTTTCAAAACCTTTTCCCATTTAGGTTATTGCAGTTATTGAGCAGAGTTTCCTGTGATACACTGTAAGTCCTTGTTGGTTATTTTAAATATAGTAGTGTTATATGTCAGTCCCAAACTCCCAATTTATCCTTCACCCCTCCCCCCACCCAGTTTTCCCCTTTGGTAGTCATACATTTGTTTTCTAAGTCTGTGAGTCACTTCCTGTTTTGTAAATAAGTTCATTTTATCATTTTTTAAGATTTCCCATCTAAGTAAAGCCATATGATATTTGTTTGTTTGTTTGTTTTTCTGTCTGACTTACTGCACTTACTATGATAACCTCTTAGTATAATACTTTTCCAGGGTCAGTAATATTACATAGTCTATATGTACCACATCTTTATTCATCTGTATATGGACATTTGCATTGCTTTCATGTCTTGGCTTGGAGAAGGCAATGGCACCCCACTCCAGTACTCTTGCCTGGAAAATCCCATGGATGGAGGAGCCTGGTAGGCTGCAGTCCATGGGGTCGCAAAGAGTCGGACACGACTGAGCAACTTCACTTTGACTTTTCACTTTCATGCATTGGAGAAGGAAATGGAAAACCACTCCAGTATTCTTGCCTAGAGAATCCTAGGGATGGGGGAGCCTGGTGAGCTGCCATCTATGGGGTCGCACAAGAGTCGGACACGACTGAAAGTACTTAGCAGCAGTAGCAGCAGCATGTCTTGTCTATTGTAAATAGCACTACAATGACATTGGGCCTTTCAAACTATGTTTTTCTCTGGATATATGCCTAAGAGTACGATTCCTGAACCTCCATACTGTTCTCCGTAGTGGATGTACCAATTGACATTCCACCAAGAGTGTAGGAGGGTTCTGCTTTCTACATACCCTCTCCAGCATTTATTGTTTGTAGATTTTTTTGACTGTGGACATTCTGACTGGTGGAAGGAGATATTTCATTGTATTTTTGATCTGTGTTTCTTTAATAAGTAGTAATGCTGAACATGTTTTCATGTGTCTCTTCATCATCTATATGTTTTTTTTTAAGAAATGTCTATGATGCTTTTGGGTTTTTGTTTTTTGTTTTTTTTAGCTATATGAGCTGTTTGTATATTTTGGACATTAATCTCTTGTTGGTTGTATTATTGGCAAATAATTTCTCCCATTCTGTGGGCTGTCTTTTCTTTTGTTTATGATTTCCTTTGCTGTAAGCTTTTGAGTTAATTAAGTCCCATTTATTTTTGTTTTTATTTCCATTACTCTAGGGGATGAATTGAAAATATTTCACTGTGATTTATGTCAAAGATTGTTCTGTCTGTGTTTTCTTCTAAGAATTTTATAGTATCCAGTCTTATATTTAGATCTTTAATCCACTTTGAGTTTTTGTGTGTGGTGTTTGTAAATGTTCTAATTTTATTCTTTTACCTGTAACTGTCCAGTTTTTGTATTTATTGAAGAGATTGTCTTTATCCATTGTATAGCTTTGCCACTTTTGTTGTACATTAATTGATCATAGGTGTGTGGGTTTATTTCTGAGCTTTCTATACTGTTCCATTGATTTATATTTCTGTTTTTGTGACAGTATCATACTGTTTTGATTACTGTAGCTTTGCAATGTAATCTGAAGTCAGAGTGACTAATTCATCTAGCTCTGCTTCACTCTGTCATATATCCTCTAATTTCTCTACTTCAACACTTTTGAAACTAATGATTACTATATGTAACACTATTTTTACATATTAAACTAAATCTCAGTGAGTCCAGAGACACTATCTTGCATATGTTTGCCATTTTTGTTTGTTGATTATATATTGTATCTATATTGTGGGATATATATATATTACTTAGTACAATGTCTGCTGCTGCTGCTCCTAAGTCACTTAAGTCATGTCCGACTCTGTGCGACCCCATAGATGGCAGCCCACCAGGCTCCACCATCCCTGGGATTCTCCAGGCAAAAATACTGGAGTGGGTTTCCATTTCCTTCTCCAATGCATGAAAGTGAAAAGTCAAAGTGAAGTCACTCAGTCATGTCTGACTCTTAGAGACCTTGTGGACTGCAGCCTACCAGGCTCCTCCATCCATGGGATTTTCCAGGCAAGAGTACTGGAGTGGGGTGCCATTGCCTTCTCCACATGTCTATGAGATGTGATGTTAGGCAGAGTAGATTTCAGTGTGGACAGATTTTATTTGAAATGAGAGTGAAGCATCTAAAAGGACATGTCAATAGCAGTTGAATCTTTAGGTCTAGTGATGAGAAAAGCAGATTGTGCTAGAAATTCACATTTATAAAAAGGGAAACCAGAGGAAGAACCACAACAATTCTTTTAAACAGTTACCAAGTTTGTATGGAAAAATTCAGGAACATGTTATGTCCCAGATGCTATGAGCAGAAAGCACATATTTGAAAGATGTAGTGATTGGGTCTAATGAGATGTACAGAGAGATAGAGAAGTCACTGGATGAAACTTTGGACTAAGGAGGGTCTTCTGGTATTATGTTTTTCATAATGGGAATAACCAAGGAAATAATCATTAGAGATTGAAGACACAGAGGAAAAAACAAAGTATAATATCTGAAAAGTTGTTAAGTAAGAATGAGCCTCAGAGTACATGTAGAGACATTGGTATTTGACAGGTGATGCATCCTTCTTCTTTGGTCACAGAAAGGAAGTATGGAAAGTTCTGATACAAACAAGTTGAGTGTTTCAGGTAGTAAACTGTCAATATATTCAGAGCCATTGGGCCAATATTTTTAAAATATAAAAGCTGAATACAAAATGTGATATGTAGTACAATTTAAATCTAATAAAAATATTAAAAAGACAAAGAAAATAATGATATTTAGAGAAAGACAGCATTTACAACTCATTTTTGAAAGTAATTTTACTCATATATTTTCATAATAGGTATGGAATACTACTTAATTAAAAGAAAAAGTTTTAAACTGACTTACTTTTCCTCTGTCACTTTTCTACAAATGCTTTTAAGTTGCATGCTTGTATGGAGGACATATTTTTCATTTTTGCTTTTACTCATTTCTGTGATGAGGCTAAAAAGATTTTACCAAGATTTTGCTTATTAAGAGATGGGGAATTTAAAACAAAAATAAATGAATAAATATCTAGGTTCAACATGATTGTGCAGGGAACTCTGGTGTTTCAATTACACCTCAGCTGTCCCATCTTATGCAAGGAGGCTGGGCTCTTAGCACCCCAACATCAGTCTGTCATCGCCAACAGATATGAATTCTTTTTTTTTTTAATTTTTATTTTTACTTTATTTTACTTTACAATACTGTATTGGTTTTGCCATACATTGACATGAATCCACCACGGGTGTACATGCATTCCCAAACATGAACCCCCCTCCCACCTCCCACCCCATTCCATCTCTCTGGATCATCCCCGTGCACTAGCCCCAAGTGTCCTGTATCCTGTATAGAACATAGACTGATGATTCGTTTCTTACCTGATAGTATACATGTTTCAATGCCATTCTCCCAAATCATCCCACCCTCTCCCTCTCCCTCTGAGTCCAAAAGTCCGTTATACACATCTGTGTCTCTTTTGCTGTCTTGCATACAGGGTCGTCATTGCCATCTTTCTAAATTCCATATATATGTGTTAGTATACTGTATTGGTGTTTTTCTTTCTGGCTTACTTCACTCTGTATAATCGGCTCCAGTTTCATCCATCTCATTAGAACTGATTCAAATGTATTCTTTTTAACAGCTGAGTAATACTCCATTGTGTATATATACCACAGCTTTCTTATCCATTCATCTGCTGATGGACATCTAGGTTGTTTCCATGTCCTGGCTATTATAAACAGTGCTGCGATGAACATTGGGGTACACGTGTCTCTTTCAATTCTGGTTTCCTCGGTGTGTATGCCCAGCAGTGGGATTGCTGGGTCATAAGGGAGTTCTATTTGCAATTTTTTAAGGAATCTCCACACTGTTCTCCAAAGTGGCTGTACTAGTTTGCATTCACACCAACAGTGTAGGAGGGTTCCCTTTTCTCCACATCCTCTCCAGCATTTATTGCTTGTAGATTTTTGGATCGCAGCCATTCTGACTGGTGTGAAGTGGTACCTCATTGTGGTTTTGATTTGCATTTCTCTAATAATGAGTGATATTGAGCATCTTTTCATGTGTTTGTTAGCCATCCATATGTCTTCTTTGGAGAAATGTCTATTTAGTTCTTTGGCCCATTTTTTGATTGGGTCGTTTATTTTTCTGGAATTGAGCTGCATAAGTTGCTTGTATATTTTTGAGATTAGTTGTTTGTCAGTTGACTTACTCTGGGCATTTTTGAGTATGACGGCTCCTGATATACAAAAGGTATATCTTTGAGCATTTTAGCAGTCATGGAGAAGTATATCTATAGTAAATTGGACCTGGATGAGGCAACTGCATTTCTACTATCATGGACAATGAGAAAATACCTGTCCTGGGTAGTCAGAGAATTAGTATAACCCTCATTCTGCTTGTAATCAGGACAAGAATTCCTTTCCTCATGGTGAAAAAAAGCAGTTGCATTACATAACTTCTAAGGTTATTTTCAGCAACATGTTTTGTTAGAAAGACCATGGACTTTTGAATGAAAAATCTGTTCTAACAGTTGTCCACCAGTAATTAGCTTACTTCTTGTTTAATTTTTTTAATCTCTAAAATACGAATAAAATTTCCTAAATCAAATTATCTGAATTTATCTAATAAACCTCTTGATATAGTCATCATTAATAAATGATTGTTTATTGAGATAACTTTGATTCTGTAGTTCATATAAAAATCTCACTAAGGCTATTAGTACATTTCAGATATGCTTGTGTTTTTACAATCATTTTTAGTTTTTCATCAAATTAGAAGAATTTGCATCTCTTGCTTTCTTTTGGTGTTCAATTCTTGAATATGGAACCGAAGAAGACTACATAATTAAGTGCAGTGAAAGTAGTCTAAATTAAAAGAATTTGTCAAAGTGATGGTGCAGTAATTGCCACATTTTGTTAATTAGATTAAGAGAAAGGCTTTCAAAATCTATAGTCTTGAAACTTCCCTGGTCATCCAGTGGCCAACACTCCAACATTCCCAGTGCAGGGGGCCAGGTTCAATCCCAGGTCAGGGATCTAGATCTCACATACCCCAACTAAGATCCTGATACCCATGCCACAACTAAGACTTGGTGCAGCCAAATAAATAAATAAATATAAAAAATCTATCGTCTCCATAATAATCACTGCTTTCTACTATTTTTAAAGAAAAAACTCTGCTTCAGTCTATATTCTTCAAACATCACTTGAGCAGATCAACATATTGTACTGCGTTGACTTCTATTATGATATAATTTAATCAATATCAGCAAGAGTCTTTGCCTAAAACCCCATGACACTGAATATACACTTTACCTATCATTGCTACTTCTAACAAAACTTTCCTCGCAAAATAGGCACCCAATTTATGGGTCATGATTTGCTAATTCGATTCTTTAATATTGCATAAACATAGCATTTATCTTGTTACCATGTCTTTTGTTATGTCTGAAATTCTGTATGGGGATGAGTGCCTCACTTACTTTACAGTAGTCTTATCTCTATTCAGGAGAACAGAATGTCTTCTATGAAAATGAACTGTTAATAGTTCACCATCTTCCATGCAAAGTGATAGTATCAAATGTAGATCTTCTCCTAGAAAATAGAAAAAAGGTAAAAATGTCATCTAAATCCTGAGATTAATGACTTCCTTGGAAGAAGTATCTTCTCAAAACCTAAAATTTAGTGTAGTGCTAACTCTAGCATTAAATGTTTCATGCATTAATTTACACAGTTAATTAATTAACTTATTTTATTATTTATAGTGATGCCATTCTAAATGTGAATTAAATTTATGTATCATCAATCTAACCATAAGTTTGGATTTAAAAAGTCTCAAATTACAAGTTATATTAAACATATGTAGTACTTGTTTGATATTACTTAGGAAGACATATAGGGTGAAAAGAATATAAAAGCTTTCTAAAGGCAAATCTATCAACCCTTGCCAATAGTTCTATACATTATTCTGTTTTCAATCTTTATTACAATCTAGTATGTTTTTTAAATAGCTTCTATGATGGTTCCAAAATTTATTAATAGCCCTGGGGGTTTTTTGTGTGAGTTAGCAATAATATTGGGAAAAGTTTACCTCAACTCATAGCTGAATGTCGAGTATTCATTGCCCAATATAAATGTGTCCATAAAACACTGGAAGGATTGCATAATTGATACTTGGCTATAATAGAAACACCACTTGGGTTTAAATTTATTTCATACTAATTAAATTTCATCCTAGAGAATCATTTCCTTTTTACATGAGACCTATGGAATTTTAATTAATTTAGCTTTGTAATTGTTTCTACAATCTCATTATTTCAAGTTTTTGAGAAACACAGTGATTTCTAAGTAAATATTGGCAGTTTCTCTGATTTATTTTTTATTTGGCAAACACTGATTAAGTGCTGATTCTATGTAAAATCATATGATAAACAAAGAAATAAGACAGCTTTCCAGGGTCGTAAAATCCAGCAAAGTAACTGAAAGATATTCATCAGTTCAGTTCAGTGGCTCAGTCAAATCCAACTCTTTATGACCCCATAGACTGCAGCATACCAGGCTTCCCTGTCCATCACCAACTCCCAGAGCTTCCTCAAACTCATGTTCATAGAGTCAGTGATGTCATCCAACCATCATCCTTCATAATTCATTTCAAACCAATGAAATCTCTGAATAGACTACATGAGACATGCGAGCTATATTTGCTAATGAAAGCGCTCCCTGATGATCTTGAAAGGTTTCATGTAAAAGGTAACATAACATTAGAACTGATAAACAGCAGAAGGAGGTAAGGCACCAAATCTGAATTTAAATTCCTGGGAACTACTCTGACTGAAGTTCATGGGGATGAAGATGGTTGTGATGTTGTGTGTTGTTGTAATATTAAAACCAATTAATATTAGTTCCTTTCCAAAACCATATAGCTTTATGATAGTAAATACATTTCTTATTTTGTCTCTAGGTGTCAGTTCTTCCTTACAAAGTATGATAATAGTAGCTGATATTTACTGCTTACTATATGCCAAACACTGTATTGAAGGTATTACAAGAGTAATCTCACATAATCCTTATGCAAAGTTCATAAGGTGAACTCTCATTTTAGCCAATTAAAGTTGGAGAGGTTCTGTAACTTTCCTAAAATAACTTGCCACTTGTAAATAGCTGAGTAGGAATTAAAACTAGATATTTTTGACTTTAGTTTCTATGATCCTAACTGCCAAACATTTGACCTACCTAACTCTTATGGAGAAGGTTAGCTTTAAAACATGTTTGTGACTTTTGTGCACCTATCTAATCTTGAATGAGAAACAAGCTCAATGTGTAATTTAAAATCTGTTTCTTGTGGGTATTTTAGTTTGATTTCATCATCTCTACAAGAAACCTTAACACACATGATCACCCCGGACATACACTCACACACTTGCTGTGTGACTCTGGTCATTTCACTTCCTTAACTCTCAGCTGCAAAAGTAAAGTAAAATGGAAATTATACTCTTGGAGTTATGTGGAAGGGGTGGTATATAAATAACAGCCACTCTATTCAAGAATCTCTCTGCAATGCAGGAGACCTAGGTTCAGTTCTTGGGTCAGGAATATCTCTTGGAGAAGGGGATGGCAACTCACTTCAATATTCTTGCCTGGAGGATTCCATGGACAGAGGAGCGTGGCAGGCTAGAGTCCATGGGGTCAGAAAGACCCCATGACTGAGCAACTGTCACTCTTTCACTCTTCTTATCCATTTCCAGATCCAATAGAAAAATAAATGCATAAACCTGATGGATAAAATATTAATTTTATCACTGATAGAGCTACTTTGAAAATTGCTTTAGATCTGCAGACAAATAAGCATGCTAGTAATTCATCTCATCAGCACAGAAAAAGGATAGATTTTCCCATCAGGAGCAGCCTCCTTATCACATGACAGAGAGGAGATCAGAACATGTGGATCTAAGGATATGCTGGCTTCTAAGAATGCTATCACTAAGTCCGGAGAAGGCAATGGCACCCCACTCCAGTACTCTTGCCTGGAAAATCCCATTGAAGGAGAAGCCTGGTAGGCTGCCGTCCATGGGGTCACGAACAGTTGGACACGACTGAGCGACTTCACTTTCACTTTTCAATTTTATGCATTGGAGAAGGAAATGGCAACCCACTCCAGTGTTCTTGCCTGAAGAATCCCAGGGATGGCAGAGCCTGGTGAGCTACTGTCTATGGGGTCTCAGTCGGACATGACTGAAGTGACTTAGCAGCAGAAGCAGCATCACTAAGTCTGGCATGCTCAATGCCTTATGCAAAGATTACCAAATATAAAGTTTATTCTTCTTCTCATGGGCAAGAATGATTGATGAGTAGGAACTGGGAAGGTAAAGGTCAGAAGTATTAGTTTGGGTCCATGTATTTCATCGCTGCCTGTACAGTGTGTGGTATATGGAACTCACCATCAAGTTTTGTTTTTGTTTTAATCAATCTGATGTGAGGCTCAGGCCCTAGCAATTCCTCCTTATGAATAATAAAAGGCATGAGGAGAGAATATACCCCTATCAATGCTATGATATTTCCCAAATACATTGACATAGGATGTAAAGTCACATAATACCTTTCTGGTTTGCAATTTTATTAGCAAGGGAGCAAATACTAGAACATATCCCTTGA
Source organism: Budorcas taxicolor (assembly GCF_023091745.1). Lineage (NCBI taxonomy): Eukaryota > Metazoa > Chordata > Mammalia > Artiodactyla > Bovidae > Budorcas > Budorcas taxicolor. Next base: position 118,450,669 of record NC_068920.1, read on the forward strand.
TGGAAATAACAATGACCACCTTTACATCGGAGGTACAGACTTAACATTCATGCAAAAATCAGTGTCTCCCACTTCTACTTGTTTTGTTTATGACTGGATAAGAGGGAGCTGGAGTGAAGTGGAACTCAACCTGGACTCATTCCAAGAACAAACTTTTAAATGGAGCTATATTGGGAAATGTTTTATATGTAATTCTAATAGAGCATTATTGTTGGCATTGCCAAAATATGCCAATAACATTTGGGGGGCAGGACAAGAACAATAATTCAGCTTTTCCTGTAGTGTTTATTTTTAAAGTATAGCTAGAAATCAACTGATTATAAATCAATTCTTCAAAGATATTTTCACCAAAATATAGTTTTTATATGAAATCCCTCATCAGTTTTCAACTCTCTCTCTGTGGATACTTAGTGAGAGGTATTGGTCATAAATTTCAGTACTTCTTTCACATGAACAACAGGTGTCTGTGTTTTCTCAGTTAAAAAAGAAAGGAGATAATTTATATTTTGGACAGACATTGTGGATATTTTTTAAAGTAATGCATGTAAAGCCTGCTTTGTTATATGTGTGTGAGAAAAGGATACAAATAAGATAAATTTATATAAGGTAAGTTTCTAATAACCTCATTCACATTGAAGTATTATGGCTCATGATTATCTAGCTCTAAGAAAAAGCAGATTACTTTTTTCATATAAATAAAGAGGAATGAGGTATAATATATTAATAATACTTGTAAACATTCAAGGAAATTATTAAGAGCCTTAACATTAATAAAATTATAGGGCTTTATTAGACTTTATCCTATAAAAATGATTCTAAATTCTTATTTAGATATGTAGTTTATTTTAATATCTTTTCATTCAAATTTTTAACAAAATATTTTTTGATGAAAGAAAAATTTAATGCAAAAATAGACTAAAGGAATATAACATTAATTGTGCAATCTTGATATAGCCAAATGTAGTTTTGGTTATTTATACTATACTTGGAACAATTCTAATCTTTTTGCAATTGTTTCTTCTGTGATTTCAAGGTAAATTGTCATTGCTTTAACTTTTATTCCAATTTTGTTACCTCTTTTTAAGAGCATGTTTTTATTCAATTACTTTGGCTATTACTTTCATAACAGTAGATAAGTCAGACATCTTTTTCTTTCAATGATTTTAATGAGAAGCTCTCCATGACGCAGAATTTTAGCTTTTCTGTGTGATCATCTTTACATGATATTTACTTATCCTTCTATTTAAAAGGCGTTGTATTTAGTTAAAAACCATCAACACGTGCTCACTTCAGTTCAGTCAGTTCAGTCGCTCAGTCGTGTCCAACTCTTTGCAACCCCATGAATCGCAGCACACCAGGCCTCCCTGTCCATCACCAAGTCCCAGAGTTCACTCAAACTCACGTCCATCGAGTCGGTGATGCCATACAGCCATCTCATCCTCTGTCATTCCCTTTTCCTCCTGCCCCCAAACCCTCCCAGCATTAGAGTCTTTTCCAATGAGCCAACTCTTTGCATGAATTGGCCAAAGTACCGGAGCTTCAGCTGTAGCATCATTCCTTCCAAAGAAATCCCAGGGCTGATCTCCTTTAGAATGGACTGGTTGGATCTCCTTGCAGTCCAAGAGACTCACAAGAGTCTTCTCCAACACCACAGTTCAAAAGCATCAATTCTACGGTGCTCAGCTTCTTCACAGTCCAACTCTCACATCCATACATGACCACTGGAAAAACCATAGCCTTGTCTGCTGCTGCTGCTAAGTCACTTCAGTCGCGTCCAACTCTGCGCAACCCCAGAGATGGCAGCCCACCAGGCTCCCCTGTCCCTGGGATTCTCCAGGCAAGAACACTGGAGTGGGTTGCCATTTCCTTCTCCAATGCATGAAAGTGAAAAGTGAAAGTGAAGTCGCTCAGTCATGTCCAACTCTTCGTGACCCAATGGACTGCAGCCTATCTAGACAGACCTTTGTTGGCAAAGTAATGTCTCTGCTTTTGAATATGCTATCTAGGTTGGTCATAACTTTTCTTCCAAACAGTAAGCATCTTTTAATTTCATGGCTGCAGTCACCATCTGCAGTGATTTTGGTGCCCCCCAAAATAAAGTCTGACACTGTTTCCACTGTTTCCCCATCTATTTCCCATGAAATGATGGGACCATGTCTTAGTTTTCTGAATGTTAAGCTGTAAGCCAACTTTTTCATTCTCCTCTTTCACTTTCATCAAGAGGCTCTTTAGTCCTTCTTCACTTTCTCCCATAAGGATGGTGTCATCTGCATATCTGAGGTTATTGATATTTCTCCCGGCAATCTTGATTCCAGCTTGTGCTTCTTCCAGCCCAGCATTTCTCATGATGTACTCTACATATAAGTTAAATAAGAAGGGTGACAATATACAGCCTTGACGTACTCTTTTTCCTATTTGGAACCATGTGCTAGAATTTATCAAATGCTTTTTAGGGACATTGCACCAGAATATACCTTTTTTCACTATAAATTTCCTAAAGTGACGTGTTTTTGTCATCATATTTCTAATACTGGCCACAATCAGAATTTTGGAGTTAAAGATTTTTGTTTTGTCTCTGGTGATTTGGAATATATATATATCCTAAAGTGAAAGTCACTCAGTCATGTACAACTCTTTGTGATCAGAATAAAAGAGAGGGTAACCTTTACCTTCTCCAGAGGATATTCCCAACCCAGGGATTGAACCCAGGTCTCCCACACTGCAGGCGGATTATTTACCAGCTGAGCCACAAGGGAAGCCCAAGAATACCGACTGGAGTGGGTAGTCTATCCCTTCTCCAGCAGATTTTCCCAACCTAGGAAAGAAACCAGAGTCTCCTGCATTGCAGTTGGATTCTTTACCATCTGAGCTATCAGGGAAGCCCCATATACATTGTAAGATCATTAGAATATTTGTTATATCTTAATAAAATCAAGTGAAGTAAAGTGAAAGTCACTCAGTCATGTCCAACTGTTTGCAACCCAAAGAGAGTTCTCCAGGCTGAAATACTGGAGTGGGTAGCCTTTCCCTTCTCCAGAGAATCTTCCCAAACCAGGGATCAAACCCAGGTCTCCCACATTGCAGGCAGCTGAGCCACAAGGGAAGCTCAAGAATACTGACTGGAGCGGGTAGCCTATCCCTTCTCCAGGGGATCTTCCTGACCTAGGAATTGAACCAGGGTCTCCTGCATTGCAAGTGGATTCTTTACCAACTGAGCCATAAGGGAAGCTTAGGTATGAACTTGCAGCAAGGGGAAGGTAATTTGAACAGGAAAAGATTAATGTTAATTAAGAGAAAATAAATCTCTCACATGAAGAAATTTAGCAACCTTCTATACATGGGAAGATGCAAGCTTCTGGGCTTGCTGAAATCACTTATTTCATATGTATCTAGCTCTTTTGGGTCAATTTTGCTTTCTTTATTGTTCACATACTACTTCATTGTTTACCATAAGAGATGGAAAATGTGGCGATTGCTGCCTCTCATATCCCCCCAGTTCATGAGGGCTTACCAGGTCAGAAGTAGCTGATGGCTTCCAAATAGCTGGCTTTGTTTCACCTGGGCTTGGAAATTTGCACTTGGTTGAGGCTTGTTTACTAGCAGAGCTATAGTAGCTCATTTCACAGCCCCTCCTCATGGTCCAAAATTCAGCCTTATTGGGAGACATTTCATGACCATTGTTTCTTTTTGTCCTATGGCATTGGGAGGCTCATCCCAGGTCAGGCAAAAGTTCTTTATTGATAATGTCACTTCAAGTGTTAATTTCTGGATTAATCCTATTGATGGAAAGTAGAAGATTCTCTAGATCCTCTATCTTCTAACATAATAGGATCCAGGAGATATTTCCCTTGTTGCTTCTTCACATAACTAGAATCACATGATTATAATCATTCTACTTTATAAAAGTGACCTATATCTTCAAGACGTTTCACTTCAAGTCAGTGGCTCAGTCATGTCCAACTTTTTGCGACCCCATGAATCGCAGCACGCCAGGCCTCGCTGTCTATCACCAACTCCCGGAGTTCACTCAAACTCATGTCCATCAAGACGGTGATGCCATTCAGCCACCTCATCCTCTGTCATCCCCTTTTCCTCCTGCCCCCAATCCCCCCAGCATCAGAGTCTTTTCCAATGAATCAACTCTTCGCATGAGGTGGCAAAAGTAGTGGAGTTTCAGCTTTAGCATCAGTCCTTCCAAAGATCACCCAGGACTGATCTCCTTTAGAATGGACTGGTTGGATCTCCTTGCAGTCCAAGGGACTCTCAAGAGTCTTCTCCAACACGAAAGTTCAAAAGCATCAATTCTTCAGCTCTCAGCTTTCTTCACAGTCCACCTCTCACATCCATACATGACCACTGGAAAAACCATAGCCTTGACTAGACAGACCTTTGTTGGCAAAGTAATGTCTCTGCTTTTGAATATGCTATCTAGGTTGGTCATAACTTTTCTTCCGAGCAGAAAGCATCTTTTAATTTCATGGCTGCAGTCACCATCTGCAGTGATTTTGGAGCCCCAAAAAATAAAGTCTGACACTGTTTCCACTGTTTTCCCTTGTATTTTCCATGAAGTGATGGGACTGGATGCCACGGTCTTAGTTTTCTGAAGGTTGAGCTTTAAGCCAACTATTTCACTCTCCTCTTTCACTTTCATCAAGAGGCTCTTTAGTTCCTCTTCACTTTCTACCATAAGGGTGGTGTCATCTGCATATCTGAGGTTCTTGATATTTCTCCCAGCAATCTTGATTCCAACTTGTGCTTCTTCCAGCCCAGCAATTCTCGTGATGTACTCTACATAGAAGTTAAATAAGCAGGGTGACAATATACAGCCTTGACGTACTCCTTTTCCTATTTGGAACCAGTCTGTTGTTCCATGTCCAGTTCTAATTGTTGCTTCCTGACCTGCATGTAGTTTCTCAAGAGGCAGGTAGGTGATCTGGTATTCCCATCCCTTTCAGAATTTTCCACAGTTATTGTGATCCACACAGTCAAAGGCTTTGGCATAGTCAATAAAGCAGAAATAGATGTTTTTCTGGAACTCTCTTGCTTTTTCGATGATCCAGTGGATGTTGGCAATTTGATCTCTGGTTCCTCTGCCTTTTCTAAAACCAGCTTGAACATCAAGAAGTTCATGGTTCACATACTGTTGAAGCCTGGCTTGGAGAAAATTGAGCATGACTTTACTATCCTGTGAGATGAGTGCAATTGTGCAGTAGTTTGAGCATTCTTTGGCATTGCCTTTCTTTGGGATTGGAGTGAAAACTGACTTTCTCCAGTCCTGTGGCCACTGCTGAGTTTTCCAAATTTGCTGGCAAATTGAGTGCAGCACTTTCCCAGCATCATCTTTCAGAATTTGAAATAGCTCAACTGAAATTCCATCACCTCCATTAGCTTTGTTCATAGTGATGCTTTCTGAGGCCCACTTGACTTCGCCTTCCAGGATGTCTGGCTCTAGGTGAGTGATCACACCATTATGGTTATCTTGGTTGTGAAGATCTCTTCTTAATATTTTCTGCTTCTGTTAGGTCTATACATTTTCTGTCTTTTATCGAGCCCATCTTTGCATGAAATGTTCCCTTGGTATCTCTAATCTTCTTGAAGAGGTCTCTAGTCTTTCCCATTCTGTTGTTTTCCTACATTTCTTTGCATTGATAGCTGAGGAAGGCCTTCTTTTCTCTCCTAGCTATTCTTTTGAACTCTGCATTTAGATGCTTCTATCTTTCCTTTTCTCCTTTGCTTTTCACTTCTCTTCTTTTCACAGCTATTTGTAAGGCCTCCCCAGACAGCCATTTTGCTTTTTTGCATTTCTTTTCCATGGGGATGGTCTTGATCCCTGTCTCCTGTACAATGTCACGAACCTCTGTCCACAGTTCATCAGGCACTCTACCTATCCGAGTCCCTTAAATCTATTTCTCACTTCCACTGTATAATCATAAGGAATTTGATTTAGGTCATACTTAAATGGACTAGTGGTTTTCCCTACTTTCTTCAATTTAAGTCTGAATTTGGCAATATGGAGTTCAAGATGTTTAGCTGTCATCAATTTGGCCAGGGGCCTCGTTATACATCATGTATAAGCAGATAACAATATTATAAAATAAACAGCTTACAAACAATGCAGCTAATAATGTTGTTAAAATTATGAGTAGGGATTTAAACCTTGATATTCCAAAATATATTACCTTCCTAAAAGAGCACCAAGACTAGGAAACGGATCATCTAAGGCAGCAATCTTAGTATTCATGTGAGTCATTAAATGTGTTATATTTGAAGATGCATCTGGCGTGTAAACACAACATTCAGTTTAAATTATAACACAATTGTTCCATTGTGATGCTGTAAGGATATAAAGGGCCATATGATTTTGTAATACAACTTTTCTCCTCATAGAAACCTCAGGATTTAGTAGGCCAATAGCCTGGTTGCTATCATTTAAGGCCTTTTGAGTGAAATTTAAGACTTCAATGTGAGAAATAGCATTTTCTAATCCTATGGAAAGCACAAAGTAACTGCTAAGTGATCATACCAGTGAAATGCAGACCTCTTGGTCCATCAGGCTTGTATTGATGGTAAATTTGCTGGAATCACATCTAAGTTTGTACGTAAGTGGCCTTGAGTTCAAGGGAAACCTAAAATATCCCTTCCTAGCTTTCCTGGCAAAAACCAGGGCCTAGATTGAACCCACAAAACTATTGACTCCCATTAGATACCAGCCAGTATATTTCTGGATGTCTGACCCAATCTGTCATTGGATTCCATACCAATCATTGTCTTTAAGAGAAATAGTATACTGGTAGTTTTCATAGGCACCCAGATTAATTTTCTAGGGTTATTAAGTTGATTATCTTCAGTATGGTTAATTGTTAAATGGTTAATTGTTCTCAGCATAGGGGGACCTTTAGGCTTAGATCGCCATAGCCTGGCGTTAGCCAGATAAGTCCACCCCGTAACGGAGGATCATCCTGCCTGATAGTCTAGAGTTTACTTCGTTGTTTTTTTTTTTTTTTCTTTTTACTGAAATTTAGTCCATTGTTCTGACTGAGCTAGAGTAACCTTAAGAGAGAATTCATATTTATGGCTAGGGTGAGATTAAGTATTTTTGATTGGCCAAGTAAGTGGGTCCCATCTAGTGATATCAGTACTAGCCCAGACAGAAATAGAATTCTTTTCTTTTAAAATAAATGTTCTAAGAGCCATCCAACAAGAGCCTTGGAGAGAAGAAATCCACCAAGGTAAACCAGAGGTACTGGATGCAGGTAACTGACCACAAACCCAACAATGTGATCAATCTCTAAAATTTGCATACGATTGTACCCAGCAGAGACATTACTTTGCCGACTAAGGTCCATCTAGTCAAGGCTATGGTTTTTCCTGTGGTCATGTATGGATGTGAGAGTTGGACTGTGAAGAAGTCTGAGCACCAAAGAATTGATGCTTTTGAACTGTGGTGTTGGAGAAGACTCTTGAGAGTCCCTTGGACTGCAAGGACATCCAACCAGTCCATTCTGAAGGAGATCAACCCTGGGATTTCTTTGGAAGGAATGATGCTAAAGCTGAAATTCCAGTACTTTGGCCACCTCATGAGAAGAGTTGACTAATTGGAAAAGACTCTAATGCTGTGAGGGATTGGGGGCAGGAGGAGAAGGGGACAACCGAGGATGAGATGGCTGGATGGCATCACGGACTCGATGGATGTGAGTCTGAAGGAACTCCGGGAGATGGTGATGAACAGGGAGGCCTGGCGTGCTGCAGTCATGGGGTCGCAAAGAGTCGGACACGACTGAGCGACTGAACTGAACTGATACCCATGACAGAAAAATATTTGATTCATGTGCAAGAGTCCAAGGAACCAAGAAGAAAATTTTATGATCATATGGGTCAGGTCCAGCATCTTGGGTCAGTGGTATACTTCTGATGTAATCTTCTATACAGCCTGGCATTGGTGTATCCTAATTATCAGAGCACCACTTTAAGGCAAGTTTAAAGACAGCAGTTCTGTATATAGACCAGTCTGGTGCAGGAGCCCTTTTTAGGTGGGAAATATGAAACCAAGAGTCATTTCCCTTCAGTTTTGCTGTGCATGCGCTAGTTAAATGTACCTGATCAGGGCCCTTCCATCTAGGTTGGAGGGAGTCCTTTAAATGATGTCTTTTCCTATACACATAATCTCATGGTTGCAAGTCATGGGATATCTGATCTTCATTTGAGGATAGATTACTGCAATAAGCTTTAGAAACCAGTTTAGAATGATTTGCCAATATTTTGATTATATCCTTTCAATAATATACCTCCTTTAAGTAATATAGGATCATATAGTCCTCCATCCAATCTCATCGGTCTCCTTGTAATAATCTCAAAGAGAAACTAATGATGTTTGCCAAAAGAAATGGATCTGAGATTAAGTAGAACCAGTAGAAGGGCTTTAGGCTAAAGTAAGGCATCAGTTAAGTTCAGTTCAGTCACTCAGTAGTGTCCGACTCTTTGTGACCCCATGAATCGCAGCACGCCAGGCCTCCCTGTCCATCACCAACTCCCGGAGTTCACTCAAACTCACATCCATCGAGTTGGTGATGCCATCCAGCCATCTCATCCTTTGTCCTCCCCTTTTCCTCCTGCCCCCAATCCCTCCCAGCATCAGAGGTTGTTCTTTGGAGTGAATGATGCTAAAGTAAGGCATAAGCATCTGTAATTTTAGCCAAGTGAGTTTTAATTGTCCATTTGTCCTATCCACTAACCCAGAAGACTAAGGGCGATAGGCACAATGGAAATGTTTCATCAGTTCAGTTCAGTTCAGTTGCTCAGTCGTGTCTGACTCTTTGCAACCCCATGTACTGCTGCACACCAGGCTTCCTTGTCCAACACCAACTCCTGGAGCTTACTCAAACTCATGTCCATCTACTCAGTGATGTCATCCAACTATCTCATCCTCTCTTGTACTCTTCTCCTCCTGCCTCCAATCTTTCCCAGCATCAAGGTCTTTTCAAATGAGTCAGTTCTTCACATCAGGTGGCCAAAGTGTTGGAGTTTCAGCTTCAGCATCAGTCCTTCCAATGAATATTCAAGACTGACTTCGCTTAGGAGGGACTGGTTCTATCTCCTTGCAGTCCAAGGGGCTCTCAAGAGTCTTCTCCAACACCACAGTTCAAAAGCATCAATTCTTCAGCGCTCAGCGTTCTTCACAGTCCAGCTCTCACATGCATACATGACTACTGGAAAAACCTTAGCTTTGACTAGATGGACCATTGTTGGCATAGTAATGTTTCTGCTTTTTAATATGCTATCTAGGTTGGTCATAGCTTTTCTTCTAAGGATCCAGCAACTTTTAATTTCATGGCTGAAGTCACCATCTGCAGTGATTTTGGAGCCTCCCAAAATAAAGTCTGTCACTGTTTCCAGTGTTACCCCATCTATTTGCATGAAGTGATGAAACCGGATGCCATGATCTTCGTTTTCTGAAAGTTGAGCTTTAAACCAACTTTTTCACTCTCCTCTTTCACTTTCCTCAAGAGGCTCTTTAGTTCTTCACTTTCTGCCTTAAGGGTGGTGTCATCTGCATATCTGAGGATATTGTTATTTCTCCCAGCAATCTTGATTCAGCTTGTGCTTCAACCAGCCTGGCATTTTGCATAATGTATTCTGCATATAAGTTAAATAAGCAGGGTGACAGTATACAGCCTTAACTTATTCCTTTCCCAATTTGGAACCAGTCTCCTGTTCCATGCTGGATTCTTTTGCTTCTTGACCGGCATACAGATTTCTCAGGAGGCAGGCCAGGTGGTCTGGTAGTCACATCTCTTGAAGAATTTTCCACAGTGTGTTGTGATCCACACAGTCAGAGGCATTGGCATAGTCAACAAAGCAGAAGTTGATGTTTTTTCTGGAATCCTCTCAATTTATCAATGATCCAAAATATGTTGGCAATTTGATCTCTGGCTCCCCTGCCTTTTATAAATCGAACTAAACATCTAGAAGTTCAAGGTTCACATACTGTTGAAGCCTGGCTTGGAGAATTTTGAGCATTACTTTGCTAGCATGTGAGAGAAATTCAGTTGTGTGGTAGTTTGAACATTTTTTTGGCATTGCCTTTCTTTGGGATTGGAATGAAAACTGACCTTTTCCAGTCCTGTGGCCACTACTCAGTTTTCCAAAATTGCTGGCATATTGAGTGCAGCACTTTCACAGCACCATCTTTCAGGATTTGAAATAGCTCAACTGGAATTCTATCACCTCCACTAGCTTTGTTCGTAGTGATGCTTTCTAAGGCCCACTTGATTTCACATTCCAGGATGTCTGGCTCTAGGTGAGTGATCACACCATCACGGTTATCTGGGTCATGAAGATCTTTTTTGTACAGTTCTTCTGTGTGTTTTTGCCACCTCTTCTTAATATCTTCTCCTTCTGTTAGGTCCATACCATTTTCGTCCTTTATTTTGCCCATCTTTGCATGAAATGTTCCCTTGGTATCTCTAATTTTCTTGAAGAGATCTCTATTCTTTCCCATTCTATTGTTTTCCTACATTTCTTTGCATTGATCTCTGAGGAAGGCTTTCTTATCTCTCCTTGCTATTCTTTGAAACTCTGAATTCAAATGTGTATATCTTTCCTTTTCTCTTTGGCTTTCACCTCTCTTTTCTCAGCTATTTGTAACGCCCCCTCAGACAGCTATTTTGCCTTTTTGCATTTCTTTTTCTTGGGCATGCTTTTGATCACAGCCTCGTGTACAATGTTACAAACCTCCACTCATATTTCTTCAGGCACTCTGTCTATCAGATCCAATCCCTTGAATCTGGTTGTCACTTTCAGTGTATAATCAAAAGGGATTTGAGCTAGGTCATACCTGAATAGTCTAGTGATTTTCCCTACTTTATTCAATTTAAGTCTGAATTTGGTAATAAGGTGTTCATGATCTGAGCCACAGTTAGGTCTGGGATTTGTTTTTGCTGACTGTATAGAGTTTTCCATCTTTGACTGCAAAGAATATAACCAATCTGATTTCATTATTGATTACCTGCTGATGTCCATGTGTAGATTCTTCTCTTCTGTTGTTGGAAGGGGTTGTTTTCTATGACCAGTGCATTCTGTTGGCAAAACTCTGTTAGCCTTTGAACTGCTTTGTTTTGTACTCCAAGACCAAATTTGCCTGTTATTCTAGGTATCTCTTGACTTGCTGCATTTTCATTCCAGTCCCCTATAATGAAGAAGACATCTTTTTTGGGTGTTAATTCTGGAAGATCTTGTAGGTCTTCATAGAACCATTCAACCCCTGGCTCAGGAAGATCTGCTGGATAAGGGATAGGCTACCCACTTCAGTATTCTTGAGCTTCCCTTGTGGCTCAGCTGGTAAAGAATCTGCCTGCAGTGTGGGAGACCTGAGTTCAATCCCTGGGTTGGAAAGACCCCTTGGAGAAGGGAATGGCTACCCACTCCAGTTTTCTGGCCTGGAGAATTCCATTGACCAGTCCATGGGGTCACAAATAGTTGGACATGACTGAGCGACTTTCACTATGGTATTAAATGAGATTCATCTGAAGTTTTCCTTTATTGTTTACTGTAAGGGTAAATGTGGCAGATGGCTGCCTCTCACATCCCCCCAGCTCCTGAGGGCTACTAGGGAGGAACAAGCTGATGGCTTCCAAATTGCTGGCCTTGAGTCAACGGGGCTCAGAAATTTGCATTTGGAAAAGGCTTATCTACGAGTAGAGATGACAAAGTCCCTCTAGTCAAAGCTGTGGTTTTTCCAGTAGTCTTGTATGGATGTGAGAGTTGGACAATAAAGAAAGCTGAGCACCAAAGAATTGGTGCTTTTGAACCGTGGTGTTGGAGAAGACTCTTGAGAGTAACGTGGTCTGTAAGGAAATCTTACCAATCCATCGTAAAGGAAATCAGTCCTCAATATTCATTGGAAAGACTGATGCTGAAGCTGAAACTCCAATATTTTGACCACCTGATGGAAGAATTGACTCATTAGAAAAGACTCTGATGCTAGGAAGATTGAAGGTAGAAGGAGAAGGGGACAACAGAGGATGAGATGGTTGGATGGCATCACCGACTCAATAGGCATGAGTTTCAGTAGACTCCAGGAGTTGGTGAGGGACAGGGAGGCCTGGCGTGCTGCAGTCCTTGGGGTCACAAAGAGTTGGACATGACTCAGAGACTGAACTGAACTGAAGTAGTAGAGCATAGAGCAGAAAATGTTTCATTTCACAATAAATAATTGTTTACTTTTCTGATGTAAAATGAAATCTTCTGGCATATTTTTATATTTTTCCTACTAAATATCACATAGTGATGGTGAGAAACCTTGGATTTTAGCTCTAGATGATAACTGCTCTTTAAACAAAATATTTCTTTTATTTCAGTGTATTTCCATTGATTGTGTTTTATATTCATGAAATCAGTAATTAATATATTATGCTAAATATTTTCATTCATAACATGTTTTGTTATAGTTTGATATCAAATTTTCTTTTATAAACTGTCATTTTTCTTATTTGTTATTGTTTATTCTAGTTGTTTTTGTCTGTTTCTGCACTGGTACACACTTTAATTCCTGAGTTTTTCCATTGTTTTGTGCAGTAAGTCTGGTGCCTCATATTATTATTTTTCTGATCTTTGTTAGATATCCTTTGATTACTTTTTCCATGTGTACTTTGAAATCATCTCATTAAATTGCCACTCTCCCCCCAATAAAACCTGAAGCTTTTTTTGTATCACATTGAATTCATTAGTTAACATAGAAAGAATCAATATATTATTTAACAGTATTATTTGACTGTTCATCTGTTGTTAATATGTTTTATTTGGGAATATTTAATTAGCATTAGTACTATGGCTCATTTTTTAAAAATCTATGCTCAGGTATTTTAGTTCTGTTATTATTTGCATTTTTATAGGAAGTTTCACTTTTGTACTAAACTTCTGTATTCCTTTCTTTGTGTATCAGCAGAATAGTAGTTAGTTCTTTCCTGACTGACACCATTGCCTTTCTCTTGAATCTATTTTTAGCCATTGTTATTATTAATTCTTTTTTTTTTTTTTTTTTAACCACCAGTCACTCAGTCAAATGAAGATCTTTGGCACTGGGGTGAGAATGATCTGTGCTGTCTCTGGTGTCTGGACACTCCTCATAGTCTTTAGTAATTTGTTTAATTACCACATTTCTCTTTCTGTCTTTGTTTCATCACCAGTCATCAAATTTTTTGTCTAAGTTAGATTTGTCCATGCGTCTTTTGGACACTCTTTCCAGAAAATTCATGTGGGATTTTTTTTTCAAGCAGTAAATCACAGGTCCTGCCTTCAAATCAGGCTATCCTGCAGTGTAGTTACAGATATTTCTTGAAACATCTGTCTGTTTTATCTCATCCTTCTAAAATCAATTTCTACTCATTAGTATATTTCTTCCATAAAATCATTTGGGATAACAGATGAACAGATTAATCTTTCAATTCAAACCATAGTCTCCACTTATCATGCCTGTTTATTTTTTTAATTCTTTTAAAGAGAATAGATTAGAGAGCTTTATTAGAATCAAATATAAACTATGGAGTGTAGAATTTATATAAGAGATGAAAGTATACTGAAATTTCATATTAATTCAGTGTTTAGTATTCATGCCAGATTCTGAGAATATGGACATTACATCTTCAGAGGTTGGAACATATTGTTCCATAAGCCTCTAGATCCACTATTTTTTAAAGATGGTTTTTGTGATATCCTTTTCACAAAGCTTTTGTGACAAATGGATGTCATCAGTTTATGTCATCAGTGACATAATGAGACAATCATAATTTTTTCCAGATACAATTTGAAGTGAAATTGGCATTTAAGCAATGTCATGACACTAAAAAAAAATTTTCATGATTTTAACAAACTTTCTGAAGAAAAACTAAAGGTTATATTTCATTGAAATGATTGTTTTACATGAATTTCTCTGCAAGTCCATAAAATAAGAACTACATCTCCATTTATTTTGGGGGAAATTAAAACAGAGAGGTTAAACCACTAATACAAATCACACAACTAACTGTTGGGTGAGCCAATATCAAAAGCTACACTTTCTAATATATTAATAATGTGATAATTAGGCAGGCCAACCAGAGCCTCATTTTGCCATAAACTAATATTTTCTGTTTTTGAAAGATAGAATATCTTAGCAAGGGAATGTACAGGGGCTCAGAATCAGATAGAATAAGTAGACTGACATTTCTATCTGGTTCTGTTAAAGTTGTGATTTCTGTTGTGTGCAAGAGACCTTCACAGTCCTGCAAGATTCTCAGCAAACTCTCTTGTATTCTTTCAATATTTCTGACAGGGTTTCAAATGCTAACTTCTTATACTTTAGGATTTAAGACATGAACTAATCTGATAAGCGTTTATAATAATTTGTCTCATTATTTGGCTAACCACTGGCTTACAATAAGTTTCATTCAGCTCTTCAATATAAGCCATGGTTTCTTGAACAAAACATTGATTTTGTTATATGTAGCATAATATGTTTAGATTTAAATTTATGCATTTTGATTAGATTTAAGTAATATGTTTAGATATTTCTGGTCAACAACTTTGTTGGTGAATTTTTATTTTTGTTTCCTAAAGATCAGAGAAACTTGCTATTCAAAAGAATTGGTTTTCTATGTCTAAGACCAAGATACTTTTCAATTTTGACAACATTGAGATCTACATCCTGGAAGTAAGGTGATTATGCTGATCAGAAATCAGTCTTGTCTTAGTAATAAAATGAGTTGGCTCTTATTCTCATTTTTTTATCCTCCAGTTGAAACCCAAATCATCCCTATTAGGAGAGTTTTATGGTCTAATTTTTTTAATAGAGTAAAACCTGACAGAAATCAATGGAAAATCGAACATTGAACCCCTAAACTTTAAGTGTTTTACTCTAGATTTAACCAAACAGTTTTCTTGAAATACTGATGAATGACAAGTAATTACTTACTCAATGTAATATATGTCATTCAACTGAAAAAACAATCACTAAATCTCATATCATGGTTTTCAGCAAAGTCTCAAGCAACCCACAAGGAATAAAGTTAAATATTACAAAGACCACTAATTCAGTATATCTGTAAGCACATTTATTCTGACTTTGTTCCTTGATTTTTTTTTACTTACATTACACATAATGCCAAATTAAGTTTCCTAAAATAGAGTAAATGATCCTACTTATCACCACTGTATTTCAGGAAATTTGCCTACTGACATGTTAATTCTGCTTGCTAAAAGGAAAGAATTCCAGTCATGGCATTCAATGACCTAGGTTTTGCTTTATTACCTCTTGTTGAGTGAATCATCTATCCTAATCATTTAATCTTAAGGTTAAAAAGAGTTTTACAATACCAATTAAAAGCCTTAAATACAATTATTAAGAAAGATTAAATCAATAATATTATGTTTCAGTTCAGTTCAGTTCAGTCTCTCAGTCGTGTCCGATTTTTTGTGACCCCATGGACTGCAGCATGCCAGGCATCCCTGTCCATCACCAACTCCTAGAATCTACACAAACTCATGTCCATTGAGTCAGTGATGACATCCAACCATCTCATCCTCTGTCGTCACCCTCTCCTCCTGCCCTCAACTTTCCCAGCATCAGGGTCTTTTCAAATGAGTCAGCTCTTCACATCAGGTGGCCAAAGTATCAGAGTTTCAGCTTCAACATCAGTCCTTCCAATGTACACCCAGGGCTGACCTTCTTTAGGATAGACTGATTACATCTCTTTGCACTACAAGGGACTCTCAAGAGTCTTCTCCAACACCACAGTTCAAGAGCATCAACTCCTGTGTGCTCAGCTTTCTCTATAATCCATCTCTCACATCCATACATGACCACTGGAAAAACCATAGCCTTGACTAGATGGACCTTTGTTGACAAAGTAACATCTCTGCTTTTTAATATGCTGTCTAGTTTGGTCATAACTTTCCTTCCAAGGAGTAAGCGTCTTTTAATTTCATGACTGCATTCGCCATCTGCAGTGATTTTGGAGCCCCAAAAAATAAAGTCTGACACTGTTTCCACTGTTTTCCCTTCTATTTTCCATGAAGTGATGGGATGCCATGATCTTAGTTTTCTGAATGTTGAGCTTTAAGCCAACTTTTTCACTCTCCTCTTTCACTTTCCTCGAGAGGCTCTTTAGTTCCTCTTCACTTTCTGCCATAAAGGTGGTGTCATCTGCATATGTGAGGTTCTTGATATTTCTCCCAGAAATCTTGATTCCAGCTTGTGCTTCTTCCAGCCTAGCAATTCTCATGATGTACTCTGCATAGAAGTTAAATA
Source organism: Budorcas taxicolor (assembly GCF_023091745.1). Lineage (NCBI taxonomy): Eukaryota > Metazoa > Chordata > Mammalia > Artiodactyla > Bovidae > Budorcas > Budorcas taxicolor. The sequence continues at coordinate 118,466,951 of NC_068920.1, forward strand.
AGCAGGGTGACAGTATACAGCCTTGATGTACTCCTTTTCCTATTTGGATCCAGTCTGTTGTTCCATGTCCAGTTCTAACTGTTGCTTCCTGACCTGCATATAGGTTTCTCAAGAGGCAGGTTGGTGGTCTGGTATTCCCATCTCTTTCAGAATTTTCCACAGTTTATTATGATCCACACAGTCAAAGGCTTTGGCATAGTCAATAAAGCAGAAATAGATGTTTTTCTGGAACTCTCTTGCCTTTTCGATGATCAAGTGGATGTTGACAATTTGATCTCTGGTTCCTCTGCCTTTTCTAAAACCGGCTTGAACATTAGGAAGTTCATGATTCATATATTGCTGAAGCCTGGCTTGGAGAATTTTGAGCATTACTTTACTAGCATGTGAGATGAGTGCAATTGTGCGATAGTTAGAGCACTCTTTGGCATTGCCTTTCTTTGGGATTGGAATGAAAACTGACCTTTTCCAGTCCTGTGGCCACTGCTGAGTTTTCCAAATCTGCTGACATATTGAGTGGAGCACTTTCACTGCATCATCTTTCAGGATTTGAAATAGCTCAACTGGAATCCCATTACCTTCACTAGCTTTGTTTGTAGTGATGCTTTCTAAGGCCCACTTGACTTCACATTCCAGGATGTTTGGCTCTAGATTAATGATCACACCATCGTGATTATCCGGGTCATGAAGATATTTCTTGTACAGTTCTTCTGTGTATTCTTGCCACCTCTTCCTAATATCTTCTGCTTTTTTTGGTCCATACCGTTTCTGTCCTTTATTGTGCCCATCTTTGCATGAAATATTCCCTTGGTATCTCTAATTTTCTTGAAGAGATCTCTAGTCTTTCCCATTCTTTTTTTTTTCTCTATGTTTTTGCATTGGTGGCTGAGAAAGGTTTTCTTAACTCTGCTTGCTATTTTTTGGACCTCTGCATTCAGATGCTTATATCTTTCCCTTTCTTCTTTGCTTTTCTCTTCTCTTCTTTTCACAGCTATTTGTAAGGCCTCCTCAGACAGCCATTTTGTCTTTTTGCATTTCTTTTTCTTAGGGATGGTCTTGATCCCTGTCTCCTGTATAATGTCACGAACATCCATCCATAGTTCATCAGGAACTCTGTCTATCAGATCTAGTCCCTTAAATCTATTTCTCACTTCCACTGTATAATCATAAGGGATTTGATTTAGCTCATACCCGAATGGTGTGGTGGTTTTCCCCACTTTCTTCATTTTAAGCCTGAATTTAGCAATAAGGAGTTCATGATCTGAGCCACAGTCAGCTCCCAGTCTTGTTTTTGCTGACTGTATAGAGCTTCTCCATCTTTGGCTGCAAAGAATATAATCAATCTGATTTTGGTGTTGACCATCTGGTGATGTCCATGCATAGAGTCTTCTCTCGTGTTGTTGGAAGAGGGTGTTTTCTATAACCAGTGCATTGTCTTGGCAAAACTCTATTAGCCTTTACCCTGCATCATTCTATACTCCAAGGCCAAATTTTCCTGTTACTCCAGGTGTTTCTTGACTTCCTACTTTTGCATTCCAGTCCCTTATAATGAAAAGGACATTCTAGTTTTATGTTTACATGTGTATATATGGATGATGATAAATTCCTTCACTCATGTCCAACTCCCTGCAACCCTATGGATTCATATTTAAGGGGAGGTTTTGCGAAAGCAATAGGGGAAGATGTTAGTCAGGCGGATGAACAGGGGTGGGGGGTCCTGGGCCAAGGGCTGGAGGGTCCCAGGCTGATGAATCTGCCTGGAGCATCCGAGTGGGACTTAAAGTTCAGTTTTGTCATCCCCGAAGTCAGGTGGTTCAGCAAAGGCCCTTGAAGTTGTCATCTTCTTTCTCCAGGTCCAAGGCCTTTGAGGTCTTTATCTTCTTTTCTAGGCCCAAGGACTCCTTCATTAACCTTACATGTTTTACATGTTTTAACTCAGTATGAATAAGCTTGTTGATACTGCTATGATATGAAATAATTTTACTCCTTTGGGTCTTTCACTGTAGAAAGAGTCTCCCAAAAGGAACTTTGTTAAATTGTGGACAGTAGCCTGACAGGCTCTTTAGTTCATGGAATTCTCCAGGCAAGAATACTGGAGTGAGTTGCCATGCCTTCCTCCAGGAGATCTTTTGGACCCAGGGATCCAACCAGCATCTCCTGCATTGCAGGCAGATTCTTTACCACTGAGCCACCAGGAAAGCCCTTGTTAATTATAACTGACTCTAAATCTGTGGCGTTTTGGAGACTACTGACTGGAAGGGAACAGAAAGAATGTGCCACAAAAAGGACTGAGAGGGGGTCAGAAGTGTCAGTTGAGTCAACTGACTTCATGTGTGGTAAGAGGATAAAGTTATGCATGTTGCAGCTAATGTTTTAACTGGAAAGAATCAAATGCTTGAGAAATATCCTGTTTCAGTGTCACTGGGGCCTGAGACTTCTTATGCTTATTTGAAAATCTGGACTTCAATCATGAAAGTTCTTTTGACAATGAAAGCCATAAGAAAGCATTCTGGCTTGGTAGGTTTATTTTTAAGAAGCCCCCCTTGATGAGGCTGGGTAGACTTCTGAATAAAAATGCTTTTGTTAAAAGAGATAGATTTCTGTACCTTGATAGTTTTAAAAGAATGAATAAATCTTTGAAGTACTCTGAAGCTAGAAGACACTTAGGGACATAGTGGGAAGATGGGAAAGCAGTCTGTGAAGCTCTTCTATGGATTCCTTCCTCACAATTTGAATGAAGATAGTATTTTGCTTTCTAAATAAGGTTCTAAGACACAATTCCAAGAGATATGTTAAATAACTTGCTATTGTCTGTGCATCAAGAATCTAATTGACTTGTCTTGGTTCGTGGTAGATGAAATAGTGGGATGCTAGCATATCATAAAACCACCATATTAAGTAAATTTCCTATCTTCTCAATTCACAGGGTAGTATAAGAGGAGTCTTTTTGTTTTTTCAATCACCTTGGTCCTGACAATCCAAGTGTAAGTCATTTATATTGACTGTTCCCCATGCCATCACCTTCCTGCTGCCTGACTATTGATTCAGTCATTAGCACCTTTTCCAGAGGGATTACCAAAAAGAGAGAGAGAGATTGAAACCAAATCTAGAAGTAAATGTTTTCCTGTGATGTTTGATTATGAACAAAGCAATTTATATGTTGAGTGGTGAGTAAATCATTTCAATTGGCATAGGCCTTTCCTAGTTTTAGCATTGAAAGTCAGATCTCCTGGGAGTCCTCTTAGTTTCACGAAAAATGGGACTTTTGGTCTTCCTATTTGTATAATCTGTATAAATACCTCAACACAGGTATAAAGTTATGTGGTGAGGCCTTCATGACAAACTGGAATATAGTTTCACAAGTCTGGAAAATATTAACCTGATGGCTGACTTTAAACATCTGAGTAAATTTCGTATCAAACAGGAAGAACGTAATCTGTCATGACATCAGAGGACTCAGTGGAGGAGGCATGGTAAGATCAAGTAATAAAGGCCATTTGGACCCCCCAATCTGCCTACCACCCACTGTCCTCAAGCTTCAGGGCCCAGATAGGAAATTTCTATTATTTTGGGGGAGAATTGTATAAAAGATATTACAATTGAGAATTAGATCCCAAATTCCTGCCTAACTTTGGCATTCTTTGAAGAGATTAAGAAAAGGAAAGTAAAACGGAAGCATTCTCTTCCTTTGAACTTAAACTGACTACTTTTGGGGGATGGCACTTTACTCATTTTTCATTCATTCAATGATATTCAGTTTCATTATGATCTGACAAAGGAGATGAAATCATGATCAAATTCAATTTTAGATCCTGTAAATTCAATTGAGATGCTGCTGTTACCTATTGATTCTAGATTTAAGATTATTTCCATGGCAAACTTCTCATTGTAGTTAATTAGGCCTGTATATTTCTTTTTGCAGTACTGTCTTTATTGAATACCTTGCCCATCATTCTCAGAAGGTATCATCCCTTGTTTACAGAAACATCTAACAAGAAATCCCATATTTGTTGTACTTTATATCTGTACATACTTATCACTTTACCTTATCTTCTCAGCCTTCCTTCCCATTTTAGATGAGAAAGTAATTATTCTCTTTCAAGCTGTCATCTCTTTCTAAACCCCTTTCAAGTACTTCAGAAAAATGAACAAAGTTTGTTCTAATTTTCTTGTATTTAAAGTATCTCTGCTTTTAGAACATTTGTCTTTGCCTTCAATATGTTCAGCTTTCTTCATAGAGAACAAAAAGGAGGGGTGATTCTATTTGTCCTGTCCACCTATGGTATTTCTTTCTGCTGCTTTTACTAAAATGTGTATGAATGACCAGTTTACTCTTTAAGAAATAAAAAGTCATTAAAGATAAGTTTATTGTATCTTCTGTTTCCTTTTTCCCCTCCAAGGGCTTCAATCTTTGTCCCCAGAGTTCTTTTTGTAAGAAAAATACCTGATACATTCATAGATAAATTCTAATCAAGTTTCTTGCCCAAATATGTGAAAGATATTCTCCTTTCTTTCCTTAGGTATTTGGAGATATGTGTGGTATGATGGGAAAGGAAGAAGATGAAGGAAGGGGGAGGTCTAGAAAACTTGTATCATGACTGAAGGCAGGGCTTTAGAAGACTTCATTTCTGAAGACTATTGTTGTGTTCTTAAAAACAAGCACTATGATAGCCTTGTTCTTCTTCAAGAATATTCTCATGACTCCTCAAGTCCTTATATGTGAAACAATAAAAAAAGTTTATGGAATACATTTCTAGCTATACAATGAATATATCTATACTTTATACTGCCTGTCAGTTCAGTTCAGTCGCTCAGTCATGTCCGACTCTTTGAGACCCCATGAATCGCAGCACGCCAGGCCTCCCTGTCCATCACCATCTCCCGGAGTTCACTCAGACTCGTGTCCATCGGGTCAGTGATGCCATCCAGCCATCTCATCCTCGGCTGTCCTCTGCTCCTCCTGCCCCCAATCCCTCCCAGCATCAGAGTGTTCTCCAATGAGTCAACTCTTCACATGAGGTGGCCAAAGTACTGGAGTTTCAGCTTTAGCATCATTCCTTCCAAAGAACACCCAGGACTGATCTCCTTTAGGATGGATTGGTTGGATTTCCTTGCAGTCCAAGGGACTCTCAAGAGTTTTCTCCAACACCACAGTTCAAAAGCATCAATTCTTCAGTGCTCAGCCTTCTTCACAGTCCAACTCTCACATCCATACATGACCACTGGGAAAAACATAGCCTTGACTAGACGGACCTTAGTCAGCAAAGTAATGTCTCTGCTTTTGAATATGCTATCTAGGTTGGTTATAACTTTTCTTCCAAGGAGTAAGTGTCTTTTAATTTCATGGCTGCAGTCACCATCTGCAGTGATTTTGGAGCCCCCCCAAAATAAAGTCTGACACTATTTCCACTATTTTCCCATCTATTTCACATGAAGTGATGGGACTGGATGCCATGATCTTCGTTTTCTTTTTTTTTTTTTTTTTTTATTTTTACTTTATTTTACTTTACAATACTGTATTGGTTTTGCCATACATTGACATGAATCCACCACGGGTGTACATGAGTTCCCAAACATGAACCCCCCTCACACCTCCCACCCCATATCATCTCTCTGGATCATCCCCATGCACCAGCCCCAAGCATCCTATATCCTGCATCGAACATAGACTTGTGATTCACTTCTTACATGATAGTATACATGTTTCAATGCCATTCTCCCAAATCATCCCACCCTCTCCCTCTCCCTCACAGTCCAAAAGTCTGCTCCACCCATCTGTGTCTCTTTTGCTATCTCACATACAGGGTCATCATTACAATCTTTCTAAATTCCATATATATGTGTGTTAGTATACTGTATTGGTGTTTTTCTTTCTGGCTTACTTCACTCTGTATAATCAGCTCCAGTTTCATCCATCTCATTAGAACTGATTCAAATGTATTCTTTTTAATGGCTGAGTAATACTCCATTGGGTATATGTACCACAGCTTTCTTATCCATTCATCTGCTGATGGACATCTAGGTTGTTTCCATGTCCTGGCTATTATAAACAGTGTTGTGATGAAAATTAGGGTACATGTGTCTCTTTCAATTCTGGTTTCCTCGGTGTATATGCCCAGCAGTGGGATTGCTGGGTCATAAGGCAGTTTTATTTCCAATTTTTTAAGGAATCTCCACACTGTTCTCCTTAGTGGCTGTACTAGTTTGCATTCCCACCAACAGTGTAAGAGGGTTCCCTTTTCTCCACACCCTCTCCAGCATTTATTGCTTGCAGACTTTTGGATCGCAGCCATTCTGACTGGTGTGAAGTGATACCTCATTGCGGTTTTGATTTGCATTTCTCTAACAATGAGTGACGTTGAGCATCTTTTCATGAGTTTGTTAGCCATCCAAATGTCTTCTTTGGAGAAATGTCTATTTAGTTCTTTGGCCCATTTTTTGATTGGGCCGTTTATTTTTCTGGAGTTGAGCTGCATAAGTTGCTTGTATATTTTTGAGATTAGTTGCTTGTCAGTTGCTTCATTTGCTATTATTTTCTCCCATTCCGAAAGCTGTCTTTTCACCTTGCTTATATTTTCCTTTGTTGTGCAGAAGCTTTTAATTTTAATTAGATCCCATTTGTTTATTTTTGCTCTTATTTCCAGTATTCTGGGAGGTGGATCATAGAGGATCCTGCTGTGATTTATGTCGAAGAGTGTTTTGCCTATGTTCTCCTCTAGGAGTTTTATAGTTTCCGGTCTTACGTTTAGATCTTTAATCCATTTCAAGTTTATTTTTGTGTGTGGTGTTAGAAAGTGATCTAGTTTCATTCTTTTACAAGTGGTTGACCAGTTTTCCCAGCACCACTTGTTAAAGAGATTGTCTTTACTCCATTGTATATTCTTGCCTCCTTTGTCAAAGATAAGGTTTAAGCCAACTTTTTCACTATCCACTTTCACTTTCATCAAGAGTCTTTTTTAGTTCCTCTTCACTTTCTGCCATAAGGGTGGTGCCATCTGAGGTTCTTGATATTTCTCCCGGCTATCTTGATTCCAGCTTGTGTTTCTTCCAGTCCAGCGTTTCTCATGATGTACTCTGCATAGAAATTAAATAAGCAGGGTGACAATATACAGCCTTGACATACTCCTTTTCCTATTTGGAACCAGTCTGTTGTTGCATGTACAGTTCTAACTGTTGCTTCCTGACCTGCATACAGATTTCTCAAGAGGCGGGTTAGGTGGTCTGGTATTCCCATCTCTTTCAGAATTTTCCACAATTTATTGTGATCCACACAGTCAAAGGCTTTGGCATAGTCAATAAAGCAGAAATAGATGTTTTTCTGGAACTCTCTTGCTTTTTCCATGATCCAGCGGATGTCGGCAATTTGATCTCTGGTTCCTTTGCCTTTTCTAAAACCAGCTTGAACATTAGGAATTTCACAGTTCACATACTGCTGAAGCCTAGCTTAGAGAACTTTGAGCATTACTTTACTAGCATGTGAGATGGGTGCAATTGTGCAGTAGTTTGAGCATTCTTTGGCATTGCCTTTCTTTGGGATTAGAATGAAAACTGACCTTTTCCAGTCCTGTGGCCACTACTCAGTTTTCCAAAATTGCTGGCATATTGAGTGCAGCACTTTCACTGCATCATCTTTCAGGATTTGAAATAGCTCAACTGGAATTCCATCACCTCCACTAGCTTTGTTCATAGTTATGCTTTCTAAGGCCCACTTGACTTCACATTCCAAGATGTCTGGCTCTAGATGAGTGATCACACCATCGTGATTATCTGGGTTATGACGATCTTTTTTGTACAGTTCTTCTGTGTTTTCTTGCCACCTCTTCTTAATATCTTTTGCTTCTCTTAGGTCCATACCATTTCTGTCTTTTATTGAGCCCATCTTTGCATTAAATGTTCCCTAGGTATCTCTAATTTTCTTGAAGAGATCTGTAGTCTTTCCCATTCTGTTGTTTTCCTCTATTTCTTTGCATTGACCGTGGAGGAAGGATTTCTTATCTCTTCTTGCTATTCTTTTGGAACTGCATTCAGATGCTTATATCTTTTCTTTTTTCCTTTGCTTTTCGCCTCTCTTCTTTTCACAACTATTTATAGACAAGTGTTAAAACTTCTTTGTTTTTCTACTTTTTAAATTATATTTTGGATTGGATAGCTAAGCTTTACTTAAATGTTCAAATGTATCCTTCAAGTTTTCTAATACTCTTACCAAATTGTTTCATAAAATGGAACATTTGTTAAATCATTGATTTCAGTTAAAATGTTAGAAGAGACCAATATAAAATTAATCTATGCTCAATTAGTCTTATTCTTTGGACATATTATTTGAAAAACAGAAGATATCTAAAGATATAACTTTATATCCACAATAGCTTGATGACAGCTGGACTTATTAATGTCTCTAGTTCTACTCAATAATGTTAGGGAGACAGAAATGTAAAAATAAAAGCAAATGTTAAGTAAGGAGAAGTGGAAGAGGAAAAGCCAACCATTTTGCAACATTCTTTCATAATGAAATGTCAAATCTTGACTGAATAATAAATAAAATAATCTGTGAAAGTAAAACATACTTTATGATGTTTAAAATTATGAAACAACATGTGTAAGTGAAGTATTTGGGGGTGGAAGTATCTAAGATTATTTTTTGTTTACCTCCTTGATTATTAATCTTATTTTCTATCACAGATTATCATGCTAAATATTATTGTCCTTTATTGATACTATAGTTTTCATCTACATTCAGGAATACAGGAAGACCAGACTTCCCCTCACTTAGAGTTCAGCATGGACATGAGACCTGATCTGATCAATCAAATATGGATAGAGGTGACCTGTTGAACTGAGCATTTAACTGGTGCTCCAGTCTTCATTTTCTCTTCTCCTTGCTGGTTTGACTACCAGCAATCTAGATGACATTGCCTTTTTTATCCTGAGCAATAAAATCAGAAAGACATAGGGCAGAAAACCTCACTGATACACATGGAAATGTACCATGCCTTAAAGTAAACTTTTCATTTGTTTAAGCTACTGATATTTGGGGTTTATTTGTTTCTAAGCCAAACCCTCTCTATCTTCACTGATACATCATAAGGAGATCAGGACTGAGCTGGAACTGGAATAAATATTGCAGATATTTATCACACAGGATCACTTCCAAGAATTTCTGTTCATATTATTTTGGGAGAAAGGATATGCACATTTTTTGTTGTGTAATGGGTAGTTTGGTGAAAGAATACTGTTGTTTGTATATAGATATTTAAGTGAATGTAGAGAATTTCTGTGGGTGTTGAGTAAGCAAGGTAGTACTCAGGGCTGGGTTATCCATTATAAATATTGCATTAATGTAATTTTAACATGCAATATTTTCTGGAAACCTGAAACTACATTTTCTAGTATCCTTTTATATTTATGGTTCCAGATGAGGATTATCAGCAAAGCCCATCCCTGTAAAATTTTGGAGGTGTGAAAGAAAGGAAAGTAGTTATTTTCTAGTAAGATCTCCTGATGAAAACACAGGAAGACACCAAGTTTCTGACAATTTCCAGCTGAGGTTGGTAGCAGTGGGACTGCTTGGGACTTTCAAGTTTCACTGTGGCTACTGAATGAATACCTATGAATCACCCATTCACAGCTGTGGCATCTTAGAATTTTTCAAACTACAATCCACCTAATAAGAGTTTAAATACATGATTTAAAATATGATGCATCTGTGAAGAGAAATTTTAAAATCCACTGTCTTAATGGTAGATTCAAACATCAATCTCTTAATAATAGAAGAGGTATATAAAAAGTTAGCAAGATGACAGGAATCTTACATCACAGGCTTATCTCTAGTTAGATGTAGAATCCTGTTCTACTCTTACCATAAATATATCAAGTCAAATACTAGGATCAACAAGATAAGTGTACTCATACATTTGGGAAAAGTTGTCTTTATAAAATTCATCAAATATCACATACAATGATCAAAGAGAAACATTACTCTTGAAGTCAAGAGTAAGACAAACAAGTCCATTATTAGGATTTCTTAACATCATATTTATATGTGTTCATGTTATTAGTCCTAAAAATTTCTCTTCTTGGACTTTTTTGTGATATTCATATTCTATGAAAATTTACATTAAGTAATATGACCCTTCATACAGTTCTTGACATTTTATTGATAGACCTCACTCCACATCATTACCTTCTTCCTTTTCTTTCTCTCTTTCTTATATATGTATAAACTCCACAGTATAGATTAGATTTTATTAGGCAGCAGTGAAAAATAAAATATTTAGTTTTTCTGATGTTAAGTAACCCTCATTTTGGATATACCTTTTAGCTCCTGAATTATCTTTTAAAAGTGTATTTTTTTTTAATTATTTGATTCTTGTGAAATATTTCAGGAACACAAAATATATAAAGAGTAACATGTCTACTAATGACCTGGAGAGAGAAAAAAAAGCATTAGTAAGCAGTTAGAGACCTTACTGTGTCCCTTTCCAGTTTCCATCTTCCTATATTACCCTGAATTTATTGTTTATATGCATTTGCTGACACTGATTCTACGAGTATTTCTAAGTAATGTGTGACATTGTTTCAGGTGTTTTTAGTTTTACACTTTATGCTCTGTGTCATCTTTGGGCAATGTCCGTTTTAATTCATGAAGCTTGGATTGATTCATTTTTACTTCCTTCCAAATTGCCATTGTTGGAAAATAGTATAATTTATTTAACCATTCTCCTGTGAATAGACATTAGTTTCAAGCACTTTCCATTTCATTTTTTGTGCCCTTTTCTTTCTTTTTTTTAATTTAAACTTTATTTTTACTTTATTTTACTTTACAATACTGTATTGGTTTTGCTGTACATTGACATGAATCCACCACGGGTGTACATGAGTTTCCAAACATGAACGCCCCTCCCACCTCCCACTCCATATCATCTCCTTGGATCATCCCCATGTACCAGCCTCAAGCATCCTGTATTCTGTATTGAACATAGATTGGCGATTCGTTTCTTACATGATAGTATACATGTTTCAATGCCATTCTCCCAAATCATCCCACATTTTCCCTCTCCCTCACAGTCCAAAAGTCCGCTCTACACATCTGTGTCTCTTTTGCTGACTCACATACAGGGTCATCATTACCATCTTTCTAAATTCCATATATATGTGTTAGTATACTGTATTGGTGTTTTTCTTTCTGGCTTACTTCACTCTGTATAATCGGTTCCACTTTCATCCATCTCATTAGGACTGATTCAAATGTATTCTTTTTAATGGCTGAGTAATACTCCATTGTGTATATGTACCACAGCTTTCTTATCCATTCATCTGCTGATGAACATCTAGGTGGTTTCCATGTCCTGGCTATTATAAACAGTGCTGCGATGAACATTGGGGTACATGTGTCTCTTTCAATTCTGGTTTCCTCGGTGTGTATGTCCAGCAGTGGGATTGCTGGGTCATAAGGCAGTTCTATTTGCAATTTTTTAAGGAATCTCCACACTGTTCTCTACCCGTATTTCCTAAATTATTAAAATTCTTATCATATTTTGTTATTTTATGTCCTAGTTGTATTTCCTATAAGCTAAATTAGCACTCTCTTGAACTTTCAATTTTTTCACATTGTCTATAAACTGTAATTCTTTTTAGCTGACTGCACATTTTTACAAATTAATACAGCTCTCCTCCTTTATTTTTATTTTTTATCTTTTAGAAAAGATATTTATTGTTATATTATAAAATACACTTAAAATTAAATTTACCTTTTTAACCTTTCCTTTAATTGGAATATAGTTGATTTGCAATGTTGTGTTAGTTTCAGTTGTACAGCAAAGTGATTCAGTAATATATATATATATATATATATATATTAGATTCTTTTCCTTATTTAGTTATTGCAAAATATTGATATAGTTCCCTGTGCTGCACATTAGGTTCTTGTTGATCAAGTATATGTAGTTGATCAAGTATATGTTGATCAAGTATATGTGCATATGTTAATCCCAAACTCCTAATTTATTCCCAGACCCATTCCCTTTTGGGCTTCCCTGGTGGCTCAGCTGGTAAGTAATCCTTCTGCAATGTGGAAGACCTGGGTTCGATCCCTGGGTTGGGACGATCCCTGGAGAAGGGAACGGCTACCCACTCCAATATTCTGGCCTGGAGAATTCCATGGACTGTAGAGTCCAGTGGGGACTATAGAGTCCACTGTATAGTCCATGAGGTTGCAAAGAGTTGGACATAGCTGAATGACTTTCACTATCTTTCCATTCCCTTTTGGTAACCATGTTTCCCTGATAGCTCAGTTAGTAAAGAATCTGCCTGCAATGCAAGAGACCCCAGTTTGATTCCTGGGTTGGGAAAATCCCCTGGAAAAGGGAACAGCTACCCACTCCAGTATTCTGGCCTGGAGAATTTCATGGACAGTATAGTCCATGGGGTTGCAAATAGTGGGACACGATTGAGCAAATTTCACTTTCACTTTGGTAACCATAAGTTTCTATGTCTGTGAGTCTATTTTGTATGTAAGTTCATTTGTATCTTTTCTTTCTAAGTTGCACATATAAGTGACGTCATGATATTTGTTGTTTTCTGCCTGGCTTACTTCACTTAGTATGATAATCTCTAGGTCCATCCATGTTACTACAAAGGGCATTACTTTCTTCTTTGTTACAGCTGAGTAATACTCCATTAAATATGTGTACCATATTTTCTTTAACCATTCATCTATTGATGGAAATTTAGATGGCTTCTAATTGGTACAGCCACTATACAGAACAGTATGGAGAGTCCTTTAAAAAGTTAAAAATAGAGCTACCATATGATCCAGCAATCCCACTCCTGGGCATAATTTGGAGAAAACTATAATTCAAAAAGGTACATGCTTCCCAATGTTCACTGAAGCACTATTCATAGCTCTCCTCCTTTAAATTCCCCATCAGTGGGACTCTAGGGATCTATTTCTTTTAGAAGCTAAGCTTCCTATGGGTAATGAAAGGAACTTTTTTCTAGTCGTCTCTTCAAAGGTAAATACTACATCTAGGTTTTCAGATCCCACTTCTGTAATTTGTTTCATTCTTTCTTCATTTGTGGCATCTACTCCACTTTACCAGATCATACTATATTAAAAGACATTTTTAACAGTGTTTAAAATTTTCATGGATTTATAGCCAAATTTAGAGTCATTTTGATTTATCACAATCCCTATGTTGTTCAAAAATCTAAAAAGCATATTTTATTATTTGTCTGATTCTATCCCAAGTTTTTTCTCAAACTACATAAATACAATTTGGATTAGAACTTAAATATTTTATCTTTCCATCATTTCATTGTAATTAAGTATGATTACAAGTTCTATTTTTTTAATTTCATGAATATCATAATTTTATTCAACCTTAGGCTTACATACAATTTAACAAAGAGTAAATTTCTTTCTAAAAAATTGAACAATAATGTGTGACTATCATAGAAAATTTAGACTATATAAGTTAAAAATTGTATGCAGATTTTTCATTCTCCTTTCCTATTTACAGTTAAAATAGGATTTTACTTTAAAGTTATTCTGCTGCTATCTAACTTTTGCACCATCATTGCTAATGGATACTTAAGAGTGTTCATCATGTATACTTATATTAAAATTGAGGATTAAGAGTTCAAGGCACAATATAAATCATGTCTTATTTAGTCTCATAACAATTTTCTGAATACGATGCTACTTTTAGTACCATTTTAAAGGGTCAGAAACTGAATGGTTAATGAAATTTCAGAGACCTGAAATGAAACAGGTTCTCTGATTTCAAATACCACTTTCCTAACTCTTATTATCCTATGCAGAGTCCTATCAACATCCATGTACTAATCACCTGTTCTTTAATATTTGTTTATATACTTCATATTTTTCTCTTGTGAACAACTATGCTAAATATTCTTACCTACAAATGTAAACCACTTTTGCAAATGTGCCTATTGTCCTAGTATACATTCTTAGAAGGAGGAATGTTGAATTAAATGGCAAATTTTATGGCTTTGAATACATCTTTACAAGATACAATCCATAAAGTTTTTACTAATATACACAGTTGCTTCAGCAGTGTTCATTCCAATGTGAATTATGATCAGCTTTTTCTCTTTGCTTATCAGCATTGCATTGTCAAATCCAGAATTTATGAAATGTGCTTTCATTTAGAATTATTTTTTATTGTTTAGGTTGGCCATTTATTAATTGTTCAACTACAATTTGTAATTTTTTTTTCTGATTACAGAGGGACCAACTGAACAGCCTTGAAAAGAAAAGAAATAAATAGTTTGCCTCTATGATGAACCATAGAGCATGTTTAGGTGAAGTCTATAGTTGTTCTACCTGGAAACTAAAAAGAGAAAAAAGCTATATATCTCTGTTAACATCATAGCTTTCATGGAAGTGCTAGGAATGGAAACAAATCTTCATAAAGCCAATTCAGAACACTTTTTTACTATCCTACAACTCCTTGGCTTTTCATGCCAATTGATGATGATTAGATTTTAGTAACTAGAAAGTTTAATATTGAAACAATAGCAATTTATTTTAACCTTCTGTGAAACCATTCTGAAAGTTCTAAGAGTTTTTTCTTAAATAGAGTATTTCATAATATATTTGGAGAGGTGAATTAAACTAGATGTCAACTGTGAACCATAATCTTTTAATAATTAAATGTTTCCTTTGTCACTAGGGACAGAAAAAATGCACTCTTTAAATCAGGAGGATAATTATTTTTCCTAAAAAGACTTCACTGTGATTGATTGAGATTTTAGAATGCATATATATGAGTTGGCAATTTGCATTTGCTGTGTTTTCCCCTAGGTGATATCTAAAATTGTTCATGAATTTTAGTTTTAATGAGAACAGATCCTATTAACCCTAAAAATACTCTTTTGCACAAAGGAATACTCCATTTAGAAAACCAATATAAAAATATGTCTCATCATGAAATGAAAATTCAGCTTTTAAATAAGGTATGTGAGTTTTTAATTTAAGATGTAATAGAAATAGCAGAATTCTGTATCGTTATTCATGGTTAAAAATTGCATTTGCCTTGGCCTTTAAAGAAAGAGAAAATGGTTCAATTTATTTTTCATATTAATTTACATGAGTTACTATTTCTCAGATCTTAGGGGCTGTACAAAATACTCAGAGAAGTAACTTCATTCAAGACTATGCACTTAAGAATCAAGGTAGGCATCCTTTATGTATGCCACACACCATTACAGAAAATGTGGGCAGGGGTACTTCCCTGCAGTCCAGTGGTTAAGACTCTCTCTTTCCAATGCAGGGTGCATGGGTTCATTTTCTGGTTAGGGAACTAAGATTTCACATTTCACAAAGCCAAAAAAGAAAGAAAATATGGGCAGGGAGCATTTTCCCCTCATCTGTAGACAACACAATTATAGCATATTGACATCTGGGGAACATAGCACTAATCTTCAGCACCACTTTCCCTAAAAGTTCAGTATTGCTACAAAAGGGGAAAAGGTCCTCTGTGAACCTTAAGAGTGTTAGGGAGTCACCTCTGTAAAAATTTGAAGACAGGGAAAATAGAGTTCTTGTGATTGTACTTAGTTGCTCAGTCATGTTCAACTCTTTGTGATCCCATGGACTGTAGCCCTGAAGGGTCCTCTGTCCATGGGATTTTTTCTCAGGGAAAAATACTAGAGTAGATTATCATTTCCTCCTCCAGGAGATCTTCCCGACCTAGGGATCAAACCTGCATCTCCTGCAGCTCCTGTATTGCAGGCAGATTCTTTGCCACTGAGCCATAGAGAAAGCCCAAATCTTAAACAAAATTAAAAAAAGATGAAGGTTGAATAGGAGAAAAATAATGAATAATTGGGACCTATTGAGTTACTTATTATTATACATATGTCTCATGAATTTCCTCATTTAAATCACACAGCAAGTCCTTAATATGTAATTTCTGTTTCTATTCTGGAGAAGGAAATGGCAACCCACTCCAGTATTCTTGCCTGGAAAATCTCTTGGATGGAGGAACCTGGTAAGCTACAGTCCATGGAGTCACAAGGAGTCGGACACGACTGAGCAACTTCACTTTCCTATTCTGGGTATAAATAAACTAAGATACAAAAAATGAGAAGTTATGTCCAAGGTTCCAGGTCACATGTATGCTGTACCTGGGCAATGAGGCTCCAGAGTAAGCAAGTAAGTGCTCTTAACATTGTGGTGCTCTTTGGCCTCTGGTGGGATCAAACAGCAGCCCCACATGATGTCCATAAGGATACCATACCAGTTAAGTGTCTTTCTAAGCCCAAATTGGACCTCCCTGATAGCTCATTTGGTAAAGAACCCACATGCAATGCAGGAGACCCCAGTTCAATTCCTAGGTTGGGAATATCTGCTGGAGAAGTGATAGGCTACTCACTCAAATATTCTTGGGCTTCCGTTGTGGCTCAGCTGGTAAGGAATCCACCTGCAATGCAGGAGACCAGCCTTCTGTCCTTGGGTTGGGAAGATCCCCTGGAGAAGGGAACGGCTACCCACTCCAGCATTCTGGCCTGGAGAATTCCATGGGGTCACAAAGACTCATACACGACTGAGCGACTTACACTTTCACTTTTCACTTTCAAGCCCCAATTGGACACCCTTTGGGAATTCCTTCGGAAATTCACTAAAGGAATAGAGGTGAAGAAAGTCATGAAGCCTGGACATCAATTAATGACTTTAAGCAGAGAAACCTGAGTTACATCTATAGTCTTAGTTTCTTCTTTGCATTTTCCAGATATTGGTTAAGTTTTAAACCCATCCTGTCTACATGCTTATCCTTTTAAGATATCTGATTGGGTAAGATTTCATGAAAGCATTACTAAGATAAAAGTCTTCTTATTTCAAAAATGTAAACTAATAAAACTTAATATAAGAAAATAATGAGTAGTTTAGAAAGCCTTTGTACACAATGATTTGCTCTGGGTTAGAGTCAAATAAGAAAATAAAAAGTTTCTGTTTATAAACATACTTACAATGCCTAAGGGAATTCCAATCTGCTTTCCATTATATGGTGTTTGTTAAAGTGTATAAACGTATTCAATTCTTTGAACAAATGGAAAGTCAGACAAAGATGAAACTAACTTTAAGGAAATAATGGAGAAAAACTCCAAAAAGAATTAGAGCAATGGAAGAGAATACAGCATTGAGGGATGGTGGTGGTGGGGTGTGGAATATGACACAGTGATTTAATTTAAGAGTATGATTTTATTTTTGAATAATATTAAGATATGGCATATAATTTACAATTTAATAGATGAAAAGGAATACAGCCACCTGTATTCCTTAGCCACTCAGGCTGTTTTTTGAACAAATAACTATGATATTATTTTCTTACATATTCTTCAGTTAAGTAGATTTGAACTGCACTGCATGGGTCCACTTACAGGTAGGGTTTTTTTTTTTCTTTTCCCACTAAACATGTACTGCAGTACTACATGGTTCATGGTTGCTTGAATTTGCAGTTACTGAGAAACATATGCAGAAAGCCTACTATAAATTATACATGATTTTTGACTGCATAGAATGTCAGTACCCCTAACAGCCCCCTCCTCCGTTTTGTCAAAGGTCAACTGTATATTCACACCATGCTCTTCTGAGTCTAGAACCAATAATTGTGTTAGCACGTACTATAGCCCTAGACATAAGGCTAGAGAGCATTTGAAATATGGCCAGTCTGACTTGAGAGGTGCTGTAATGGAAAAAATACACAATGGAGGTCAAAAACTTAATATGAAAAAATGTAAAATATCTCAATTTTTTACTAATTGCATTGTGAAATATAATATTTTAGCTATATTAGGTTCAGTAAAATATGACTTTAATTTCAATTTTAAAAATTGTTCAGTGAGACTGATGGAAAATTTAAAATTCCCTATGTGGCTCACATGTATGTCTCCCATTGTATTTTTATTGAATAGCATTCATCTAGAACTTTCATTAACTTCACAGATTTCTTGGCCTATTGAAGAGCTCACAGGATCTCTTCATGTAAAGAAAGAGTGTGTGTTCTATTGTGGATGGATGCAGATACGTACTTGTAGAATGTATCTGATCTGATCTGTGAAAAATGTAGAAACCACATTGTCAGGAAGCATAAAAACCTGTTTGAATTTTCATTAAGGAGATTGGTTTCTAACATACCAGGCTTGTCCAGAAGACTTTAAATCACTCAGGGAAAATTATCTGTGTGAAGGAAGAATATGAGAACTGCTGAATGTGACTCTGTGGAGACTCACTCATTAGGGGCTGCATGCCTCATTGGCAAGTACTGAGCACCTCACTGCCAGAGTCTCACACCTCATTGAACTTGGATTCCCAGGTGGCTACACCAATCATTTTCTGCCTCACTCCCCCTCCTGCTTGATAGAGCTCTCTTCTTAGATTTGCCCAGGAGGCCATATAGCCTCACCTACATACATTATTGATATGATGAAGATAATCAATGTGGTCCTTTGGGACTATTTTTTATCTCTAAGCCAGATTGAAAATTTGTATTTATTTCCAGTTAATTTGTGCATTAACACTTTTCCTAGATGATGCATGGATTTTTTCCTTTTAGTAGACAGAAAAAGAGCTACTACTTTGCCACACAATTTGAACCTTAACTAATGAGGCTGAGCTCAACTGTTAGGTAAACCTGAGCAACACTGGAAAGAAAATTCTCCCTAAGTAATAAGAATAATAAGATACCCGAATTTTCCTTTCTACTGAATTTTTCTCTATTCTTCAAAATACAGAACAAAAAGGCCAGCCTACCACAATATTGAATAATATTCCCCTGTTATTATTTACCTTCTCCCTTTTCCTTTTAAATAAAAATTGTCTCATAACAAAATGAAGATTTCAGGATCCTCCTAATAAAACACTGTATTTATGCAAACTTGTAAATCTGATGAATAGTGAGACTTCAATCATGAAGAGACAAATTGATTGACATTCTTCATTTATAGTGATCCAGAAGCTGACACTCATTTTAAGTTCTCACTCTTTTGGTGAAGTATGTTTATTTTCAAGTGGCATTTACACTTTGTTTTTACATAAGTGCACACATACGCACATATATATATGTGTGTGGTGGTGATGGTTTAGTCACTAAGTTGTGTCAGACTCTTGCAATCCTATGGACTATAGCCCAGCAAGTTCCTCTCTCAGTGGAATTCCCAGGCAAGAATATGCAGTGGGTTGCCATTTCCTTTCCAGGGGAATCTTCCTGATGCAGGAACTGAACCCAGGTCTCCTGCACTGTGAACAGATTATTTACCCCTGAGCCTCCACTGAAGCCCTGTATATGTATTTATATAAATATATACATGTGTGTGTGTGTGTATATATATATTAATAAAATGTATATAGGTCATACACTAAGCCCTCCATTTTGGTGGGTTCTGCATCTGCAGATTCAACCAACTGCTAGTAGGATACTGTATTTATGATCTGCAGTCCTTTGAATCCCCAGATGCAGGAACCTGGAGAAACCAAGGACTGAATGAAGGATTTGAGCAATCTCTATATTTTGATATAGGGGTGTATGTTCTGGAACCAGTTCCCTGGGGATATTGAGGGAAGACTGTATTAAGCATCTCTGCTGTCAGAGTGCTACTTTTTACCCCTGCCTTTTGGTTTCTTGTTGGATTATGACTGTAGAAAATCCCTGATGGTAATTCACCTACAACTTGTGAAATGCTACAACTAAATATCTAAACAAAACTGGTTCCTGAACTATTAATTGTAGGTCTTTTTCCTTTAACCTTTCCCCCATAATTCCAACCAATCCTTCCCTCCTCTCCTGTCACATGTTTGTCTTTCTAGGTGCCAGACTCCTTTGTTACAGCACTGCAATTAGCTGACCTTTCACTTCATGTCCACCATTCAAATGCAACCTCTTTACCATTTACAAAAGTAAGTTGAATTATGTGGGGAAGTAGGAAAGTACTGAAGCCAGGGTAGAAAAACTTGTCTGAGTGAGAATGCACACCCAAATTAAGAGAGTCCTGGTAACAGGATAAAAGAGTGATAGTATAATGTACATGACAGATCTTTTCTAATCACATGAAAACAAACCGCTCAGAGCCCACAGAGAAACACTGTGTCATTAATTCTGCT
The DNA here is from genome assembly GCF_023091745.1 of Budorcas taxicolor. Lineage (NCBI taxonomy): Eukaryota > Metazoa > Chordata > Mammalia > Artiodactyla > Bovidae > Budorcas > Budorcas taxicolor. The sequence continues at coordinate 118,487,070 of NC_068920.1, forward strand.
CTGCTCTCTTGCGCACTAACAGTTTCTGTCCTAATTAAATGTGCTCCCGGAACATATGTTTTATTGTCTAAACTGTGCTATTAGATTTGATATATAGTACTTGTGACTCGTCATCAGGGAAGGGAAATCCCTCTTGCAGGCATATCTGTATCACTATCTTCCCTGAGCAGGATATTGGAGTACCATACTTTATTGGCAATAAATAGCAGGTGAAAACACAGGAACCAACAATACTGAAACCATTCGTTTGAACTTTGTATGTTTAATGATATGGTAAAATGGAATATGTGTGTAGAAAATAATACCTTTAAGTTCACCCATCCTTATATTTATTCTGTATTCTTAATTTTCTCTGGGAAAGTTGTGCAGCTTTTTAGATTGAATATTTTATTAATTATTATGAAATCAGATACTGTCATCTAATGGCTACTCCATTTATTTTGAAATTAGTTTGAATTTGTTTGTCAGATAACGTGGCTCCCTCTAAATTATTTTTTGTGTGTGAAATAAGGTATTTCTCCAGGCCAGAATACTGGAGTGGCTAGCCATTCCCTTTTCCAAGGGATCTTTCCAACCCAGGGATCAAAACCAGGTCTCTCACATTGCAGGCAGATTCTTTACCACCTGAGCCACCAGGGAAGCTCAAGAAACTAGAGTGGGTAGCCTATCCCTTCTCCAGCAGATCTTCCCGACTCGGGAATTGAACCAGGATCTCCTACATTTCCTGGTAGATTTTTTACCAGCTAAGCTATCAGGGAAGCCCCAAGGTACTGCTCAAGTTCAGTTCAGTTCAGTAGCTCAGTCGTGTCTAATTCTTTGCGACCCCATGAATCGCAGCATGACAGGCCTCCCTGTCCATCACCAGCTCCCAGCGTTCACTCAGACTCACGTTCATAGAGTCGGTGATGCCATGCATCCATCTCATCCTCTGTCATCCCCTTCTCCACCTGCCCCCAATCCTTCCCAGCATTAGAGTCTTTTCCAATGAGTCAACTCTTCACATGAGGAGGCCAAAGTACTGGAGTTCCAGCTTTAGCATCATTCCTTCCAAAGAACACCCAGGATTGATCTCCTTTAGAATGGACTGGTTGGATCTCCTTGCAGTCCAAGGGACTCTCAAGAGTCTTCTCCAACACCATAGTTTAAAACCATCAATTCTTTGGCGCTCAGCTTTCTTCACAGTCCAACTCTCATCCATACACGACTACTGGAAAAACCATAGCCTTGACTAGATGGACCTTTGTTGGCAAAGTAATGTCTCCGCTTTTCAATATGCTATCTAGTTTGGTCATAACTTTTCTTCCAAAGAGTAAAAGTCTTTCATTTTCATGGCTGCAATCACCATCTGCAGTGATTTTGGAGCCCAAGAAAATGAAGTCTGACACTGTTTCCACTGTTTGCCCATCTATTTCCCATGAAGTGATGGATCCAGATGCCATGATCTTAGTTTTCTGAATGTTGAGCTTTAAGCCAACTATTTCACTCTCCTCTTTCACTTTCCTCAAGAAGCTCTTTAGTTCCTCTTTCACTTTCTGCCATAACGGTGGTGTCATCTGCATATCTGAGGTTATTGATATTTCTCCTGGCAATCTTGATTCCAGCTTGTGCTTCTTCCAGCCCAGCGATTCTCATGATGTACTCTGCATATAAGTTTAATAAGCAGGGTGACAATATGCAGCCTTGACGTACTCCTTTTCCTATTTGGAACCAGTCTGTCGTTCCATGTCCAGTTCTAACTGTTGCTTCCTGACCTGAATACAGGTTTCTCAAGAGGTAAGTTGGTTGTCTGGTATTCCCATCTCTTTCAGAATTTTCCACAGTTTATAGTGATCCACACAGTCAAAGGTTTTTGTATAGTCAATAAAGCAGAAATAGATGTTTTTCTGGAACTCTCTTGCTTTTTCCATGATCCAGTGTCTGTTGGCAATTTGATCTCTGGTTCCTTTGCCTTTTCTAAAACAAGCTTGAACATATGGAAGTTCACAGTTCACGTATTGCTGAAGCCTGGCTTGGAGAATTTTGAGCATGACTTTACTAGCATGTGAGATGAATGCAATTGTGTGGTAGTTTGAGCGTTCCTTGGCATTGCCTTTCTTTGGGACTGGAATGAAAACTGACCTTTTCTAGTCCTGTGGCTATGGCCAAGTTTTCCAAATTTGCTGGCATATTGAGTGGAGCACTCTCACAGCATCGTCTTTCAGGATTTGAAATAGCTCCACTGGAATTCCATCATCTCCACTAGCTTTGTTCCTAGTGATGCTTTCTAAGGCCCACTTGACTTCACATTCCAGGATGTCTGGCTCTAGGTGAGTGATCACACCATCGTGATTATCTTGATCATGAAGATCTTTTTTGTACAGTTCTTTGTGTATTCTTGCCACCTCTTCTTAATACCTTCTGCTTCTGTTAGGTCCAGACCATTCCTGTCCTTTATGGAGCCCATCTTTACATGAAATGTTCCCTCGGTATCTCTAATTTTCTTGAAGAGATCTCTAGTCTTCCCCATTCTGTTGTTTTCCTCGATTTATTTGCATTGATTGCTGAGGAAGGCTTTCTTATCTCTTCTTGCTAGTCTTTGGAACTCTGCATTTAGATGCTTATATCTTTCCTTTTCTCCTTTGCTTTTTGCTTCTCTTCATTTCACAGCTATTTGTAAGGCCTCCCCAGACAGCCAGTTTGCTTTTTTGCATTCCTTTTCAAGTAATGCTCAAGTAATCTTTGTTTAAAAATTATAAGACTAAGGGAAAGATTCTTCATTGTTTATACTGTCTGAATAAGTGGCTTAACTGGGTAAAAGAAGTTATTTAAGACTGGTATAATGGTTGGTGATTTTAATTGTTTCCACTCTAAAATAGAAGGTTTCCATTATTCTGGCCTTGAAAAACCAGTGAACAGTATGAAAAGGCAAAAAGGTATGACAGTGAAAGATGAACTCCCCAGGTCAATAAGTGTCAATATGCTACTGAACAGAGGAGAAATAACTCCAGAAAGACTGAAGAGATGGGGCCAAAGCAAAAAACAAAAACAAAACACCCAGCTGTTGATGTGACTGGTAATGGAAGCAAAGTCCAAAGCTGTAAAGAGCAATATTGCATAGGAACCTGAAATGTTAGGTCCATTAATCAATTCACATTGGAAGTGGTCAAACAAGAGATGGCGAGTGAACATCGACATTTTAAGAATCAGTGAACTAAAATAGAATGGAATGGGTGAATTTAACTCAGTTAACCATTATATCTACTATTGTGGCCAAGAATCCCTTAGAAGAATTGAAGCAGAATTCGTAGTCAACAAAAGAGTTTGAAATGCAGTACTTGGATGCAATCTCAAAAACGACAGAATGATCTCTGTTCCTTTCCAAGGCAAACCATTCAATATCACAGTAATCCAAGTCTATGCCCCGACCAGTAATGCTGAAGAAGCTGAAGTTGAACAGTTCTATGAAGATCTACAAGATCTTCTAGAACTAACACACAAAAAAGATGTCCTTTTCATCATAGGGGACTGGGAACTGCAAAGTAGGAAGTCAAGGAACACCTGGAGTAACAGGCAAATTTGGCCTTGGAGTACAGAATGAAGCAGGGCAAAGGCTAATAGAGTTCTGCCAAGAGAATGCACTGGTCATAGTAAACACCCTCTTCCAACAACACAAGAGAAGACTCTACACATGTACATCACCAGATGGTTAATACTGAAATCAAATTGAATATATTTTTTGCAGCCAAAGATGGAGAAGTTCTATACCGTCAGCAAAAACAAGGCCAGGAGCTGACTGTGGTTTGGATCATGAATTCTTTATTGCCAAATTCAGACTTAAATTGAAGAAAGTAGGGGAAACCACTAGACCATTCAGGTATGACTGAAATCAAATCCTTTACAGTTATGCAGTGGAAGTGACAAACAGATTCACATAATTAGATCTGATAGACAGAATGTCTGCAGAACTATGGATGGAGATTCGTGACTTTATACAGGAGCCAGCTAGTCCCATCACTTCAGGTAAAATAGATGGGGAAACAGTGGAAACAGTGACAGACTTTATACTTTTGGGCTCCAAAATCACTGCAGATGGTGACTGCAGCTATGAAGTTAAAAGAGGCTTGCTCCTTGGAAGAAAGTTATGACCAACTTAGATAGCATATTAAAAAGCAGAGACATTACTTTGCCAACAAATGTCCATCTAGTCAAAACTATGTTTTTTCCAGTCGTTATGTATGGATATGAGAGTTGGACTATAAAGAAAGCTGAGTGCCAAAGAATTGATGCTTTTGAACTGAGCTGTTGGAGAAGACACTTGAGAGCCCTTTGGACTGCAAGAGGATCCAACCAGTTCATCCTAAAGGAAATCAATCCTGAATATTCATTGGAAGGACTAATGCTGAAGCTGAAACTGCAATACTTTGGCCACCTGATGCAAAGAACTGACTCATTTGGAAAGACCCTGATGCTGGGAAAGATTAAAGGCAGGAGAAGAAGGGGATGACAGAGGATGAGATGGTTGAATGGCCTCACCAATGCAATGGACATGAATTTGAGTAGGCTCTGGAAGTTTTTGATGGACAGGGAGGCCTGGAGTGCTACAGTCCTTGTGGTCACAAAAAGTTGGACACGACTGAGTGACTGAACTGAACTGAATAAGTTAAAATTATGAAATATTAGTAAAACATATATTTCATTTTCTGGAATCTCTGTGTTCCACATCATAGAAATCTCTGGCTTTTAAAGAAACTAAAGGGAATTGTGATAACCATGGAAAAAGAAGGTTTTAATTGTTGTTATCCTAGTCTAAAAGTTAAAAAGCTTTTATTCCTAGTTCGTATTGATCCAGAGTTGGAACAGAGCCCTTTGTTTCACAGATGTCCTAATAGTTCAGCTCTCAGTTAGTTTGACTTCTCAGTTCTAAAATTAAAAAGGGTGAACATGCACCATGTCTCTAACATCTATACTGTGCTTCTCACACAAGGAAATGTAAGCATAGCACTCATGATCTTGAACAGTTTTTAAGCTGGAGTTGAAATGAAGATTGTTGAAAATACAAAGTATTACAACAGTTTGTGTATATATCTTCACTAAAATTAGACATGAAACCCTTTACTATTTTAATTTTGTTGCATCTTCAGATTCTTAATTGTTGCAGAATAACATGGAAATAGGATCTTATATTTCTAGATATAAAATGCCCAATGATATAGTGCTAAATGGTTAATTCTAAAAATAGAATCTAAAAATAAATAAATATGCACTGAAATAAGAGGTTAAATATATACCATCAATTAACAAGGTCTGAATAAAGATTTAAAAGGCCACATTTTTAATATTGTTTCCACACTTCAAGCCGATGGAGGACTGTAGATTAAATGTGATGGACTTGAAAATCTTTTATTTTAAGTTTTCTTGGCAGGAGAATAATCTTTGTAACACAATACTAAGACTGCATGACTGCATAAGTAGTGCTTCAGGGCTATTATTTTTTCTTACCCAAGAATACATGCACATTTTAAGAGAAAAACTCTGATGACAACTAAGTTTTCAATTCTTCAAGATATTATTCTATATATCATTATCTGCTTTTGTCATGAAATTAATACAAATGTACTGTATCAAATTATAAGATATAGAAAGCAGAAAAATAAACATAAAACAGGTTTTCTCATCTTCAAAGACTGTTTTTAGTTTGTTGTTTTTACTATTCTTTGTCAGTTATTCTACTTTTTACTTTTGGACTTCATATTCCATGAATATTGCATCTTTCCTAGTTTTTAACTCTCTGCCTGTTATCTTTATCATTTTCTATTAATGTTGCCATTCTTTCTTGCTGAAATTAATATTTTTAGGCTTTCCTTTCAAGGCTATAAATTGATTTTTACATGTTTTATTTAGTGTACATTATTTGCATTTTTCATGTTTGCAGTTTTTCTAATTATATCAGAAAACATATCTCCAATCTTGCTGTTTCTGAAATTAATAAATTCAAAATCTTCTCAAAGCTCCCTGAAAAATGACAATTTTCCAGTGCCCCTTCCAGCAACTCTATTTCTCTGAAATATATTTGCTTTTGTTCCCCAGATATTTTCTGTTCTTTAGAATTACTAAATCTCTCTATATGACTTGTTCTATTTTTTCTCTTTTATTATCTCTCCATATGATAGTTTATAGACTATCATAATTTGATAGCTAAGAGGAATTCTACATATTTGCAACTCTTCTAATTTTACAGTCACATAATAAAGAAGGGAAAAGCTTAGCTTTTCTAAAGTGTTATTTTTCTAGCACTGATTTCTTGTTCTTCTATCAGCAGAGTTCAGTAGAAACTATAGATGAAGGCAACTGTGGCAGTCATCCTTATCTTGGACAAGTTTGTCTTCTTTGTAATTCATGGATGGTTCTGTGTTTCCTTCTCTACTCAGCATGACCATTGTCATCAGAAACTGGTGTTATTTTTGTCCTGGGTAAGTGTGATGAGCACTTTATTGTCCTCCCATGTCTCCTTTCAAGGAAGGACCTGTAGCTTGGTTGTTGAGAGTATTGTCAGCAAGCGTACTTCAGGTGTCAGCTCCTTCAGGAAGTGCCTTTATTGCAGAAAGTCAGTTTATCCAAGGCCACAGCTATTCCCAGGAAGATCTATCTACAGTGACCAACTGATGAGGTAATAAAGGCCTGGACATTTTGACTCACCTCAGGACAACTCATATATGGAAGACCATATCCAGGCCTTCCCACTGAGCTGACCAAACCTATAGCTGAACCTTCTTTTGTTTTTTTTAATGTAAATTTATTTATTTTAATTGGAGGCTAATTACTTTACAATATTGTATTTTTTCTGCCACACATCAACATGAATCCACCACAGGCGTACCTTCTTAATCACGTAACTTCTCCTTTTGCTAAACTGCTGTCTTTCTTAATCCTAACATTAAGCTCTGTCCCTGAATCAGCTCCCAGAGGAACCCACCCTGCAGCAATAAGTTCTATGGAATGACCACAGACATTTTGACCATGTATGAACTCTCAAACCTAGTGAGTTTACAGAAAAACATATTCATATCTACATCTAGTCTCAACTGATTATCCAAAGTCTTCTTTGTAATGTCACCTTTTACTTCTAACTAGAAGTTTGCATTGAAAATCATTTGATTGTTTTGCTCCTTTATTTTCCCTCTGGAGTCTTATTTTATTCATTGCAAAAATGAATCATTTGACCCTTCCTTAAATCCAATTTCTCTTTCTTAGTAACGTGCAGAAATTCTGAAAAGCTTCTGGCTTGTGTATGGTAAAATTGTCCTAGATTCTTATAGTTGTATAGTTTGCTTTTTCTGTTTTTCTATACCACTGATTGTTTTCACTGAAGTTTTAAAGAGAAGGAGAATGTTATAAGCATAAACTTAGATCACCCACCTCGAAGCAAATGCCACTGACATATTTTTGGTATTAAAATTAATGTCTTTACCACCACAGAGAGCATTAGAATTCACTGAAACAAAGTGATTATTATTACAGTATTTTCCTATACACACTAATGATATTTTGAGGCTAAATTGATATAAATTATTATATTAAAATAATTTTAATTGTAAAGATCAATTGATTCAAATAAGATAACTAGCAAAAAAGCAAAACAGATTGTTTTACTCAGAATAGTTACAATTGGAATTAGAAGTATTGATTTAAGAAATTATCCAGTCTGGATTTGAATCCCCATCATTCCAATATTTGCCTCATTATTAGTGGTGTTGATACTAATTTTGCTTAAGTGTGGGGACAGGGAACTCAAATTGAAGGAGAATTTAATATTTAATGCAATAAGATTTCCTGAAATAAAAGCTTAGTACTATGGTTTTGTCACAAGGAGAGTGGGACTTTGGGAATATTTTTAATATCCCTTCCACTCAGTTTTCTCATGTATAAGTATAAATGAAAAAAATTGCGTGTGTGTGTATATATTATATATATATATGTATGTATGTATATGACTGTCTTACAAACATGTTAGCATTGTAAACATGTAAAACATCATCACTGTCATTCCCTTCCTCAACCCATCTTCAGATGTAAACTTTCCCAAAGTTTACAAAAGTTTCTCACCCTGGGGCTCAGGGGTCAAGGATCATGTTGTTATACCAAAACTGACTTACTTGACTTATTTATTAAGGAGAAACATCTAGAATGTGATAGTAGCTAATCTTTGAATTTAAAAAAATTAATTCAAATATATATTTACTCAATATATTAAGATAAAAACTGGATATTACCTTTTTCACTTATCAATAGAACCATCAAATTTTCCTTTAATTAATAATGCTTTAAGAGATACACAGATAATTGTCTGTGTGTGTGTGAAGATGGTGAGAAACAACCAAAAGGAAACTGGCTCATTAGGGTTTTCAATCTAGTCTAGTCATTGGACTAAACGTCCTGGAAACCATGGAAACAAGAAAAAGAACTCGCTCAACATGGAGGATTTTCAGTTTGCTAAAAAGTCTTGTCAAAAAATTGTGGTGCAAAAGTGTGAAACAATTTGATGCTGTAAATGGTGTCATACATTTCAGGAGTATTAATTAATTCTATGAGCTGGCCCAAAATTTCATTTGAGTTTTACTATATGAATGAATGTTTTGGCCAACCCAATAAATATTAATTCCTGAGGAAGATTTATAGAAATCATTACCTAAAACTATCAACCCTGTGGCTAAACTATAAAACCTGTAATCTTTAGTGTGGAGTACATTTATTATCTGTACATTTGTGTTTACCTCAATGTGTTGTCAACTGCAGATATTTCAGTCTATTCCAGCTCTGGCTGTAGCATAGTAAACATGAACTCTAGAGATGAAAGTAATAATCAAAGTGTAGAACTGTGACTTAGATAAGAGGCTTTGGAGTTGAAGGCCTAGGTTTGTATCCTCTCCCTATTACCTCCATGAAATGCAATTTTTCCACTTTTCCATTTACTCAAATGTTGAGTGTCAGTACTTACATTCTCAGAGCCTTTAAACCCTCATATTAATGTAATATTAGCCATTAGATAAGATATATAATAGTAAAAAAAGGTATATAATAATAATATTAGGAGCCACTAACAAATGTCGAATGATTTGACAACCCACATTAGAAAATAAAATTTTGTTTCTTCACTCATTTTGCTATATTAATTATTTTCACATGGAATTGCTACCTATATCCCTGTAGCTCTCATATTTGTTGTGGTTGCTTTCAAAGCACTGATGTCTAATTTTATAGATATATGTAAAAGCCTTCAAAAGTAATACTGCAAAACACAAAAGAATATGCACAACAGTAGACTTATTGAGAATTTCTAGATCCTATCAGTAGCTTTCTAATTCTTTTCTTTTCCAGTTGAGCTATTTCAAATCCTGAAAGATGATGCTAGGAAAGTGCTGCACTCAATATGTCAACAAATCTTCAAAGCTTAGCAGTGGCCACAGGACTAGAAAAGGTCAGTCTTCATTTCAATCCCAAAGAAAGGCATGGCAAAAAAATGTTCAAACTAATACACAGTTGCACTCATCTCACATGCTAGCAAAGTAATGCTCAAAATTCTCCAAGCCAGGCTTTAACAGTAAGTGAACTGTGAACTTCCAGATGTTCAAGCTATATTTAGAAAAGGCAGAAGAACCAGAGATCAAATTGACATCATCTGTTGGATCATGGAAAAAGCAAGAGAGTTCCAGTAAAACATATAATTTTGCTTTATTGATTGCACCAAAGCCTTTGACTTTGTAGATCACAGCAAACTGTGGAAAATTCTTCAAATGATGGGAATACCAGACCACCTGGCTTGCCTTTTGAGAAATCTATATGCAGGTCAGGAAGCAACAGTTAGAACTGAACATGGAAAAACAGACTGGTTCCAAATCAGGAAAGGAGTATTTCAAGGGTATATATTGTCACCCTGCTTATTTAACTTATATGCAGAGTACATCACACAAAATGCTGGACTGGATGAAGCACAAGCTGAAATCAAGATTGCTGCAATAAATATCAATAACCTCAGATATGCAGATGACACCACCCTTATGGCAGAAAGCAGAAAACTAAAGAACCTCTTGATTAAAGTGAAAGAGGAGAGTGAAAAACTTGGCTTTAAACTCAACATTCAGAACACTAAGATCATGGCATCCAGTCCCATTACTTCATAGCAAATAGATGGTAAACAATGGAAACAATGAGAGAGTTTATTTTGGGGGGCTCCACAATCACTGCAGATGGTGACCGCAGCCATGAAATTAAAAGACACTAGCTCCTTGGAAGAAAACATATGACCAGCCTGCTACTGCTACTGCTAAGTCACTTCAGTTGTGTTCAACTCTGTGCGACCCCCGTCCCTGGGATTCTCCAGGCAAGAACATTGGAATTGGTTGCCATTTCCTTCTCCAATGCATGAAAGTGAAAAGTGAAAGTGAAGTCGCTCAGTCGTATCCGACTCTTTGCGATCCCATGGACTGCAGCCTACCAGGTTCCTCCATCCATGGGATTTTCCAGGCAAGAGTACTGGAGTGGGGTGCCATTGCCTTCTCCTAGCCTAGACAGTACTAAACAGCAGAGACATTACTTTGCCAGCAAAGGTCCATCTAGTCAAAGCTATGGCTTTTCCAGTAGTCATGTATGGATGTGAGAGTTGGACTATAAAGAAAGCTGAGTGTCGATGAATTGATGTTTTTGAACTGTAGTGTTGGAGAAGACTCTTGAGAGTCCCTTAGACTGCAAGGACAGCAAACCAGTCAATCCTAAAATAAATCAGTCCTGAATATCCATTGGAAGGACTGATGCTGAAGCTGAAACTGCAATACTTTGGCCACCTGATGCAAAGAACTGACTCATTGGAAAAGACCCTGATGCTGGGAAAGATTGAAGGCAGGAGGAGAAGGGAGGACAGAGGATGAGATGGTTGGATGGGATTACTGACTCAATGGAGATGAGTTTGAGCAAGCTCCAGGAGTTGGTGATGGACAGGGAAGTCTGGTGTGCTGCAGTCCATGGGGTTGCAAACAGCTGGACATAACTGAGTGACTGAACTGAAATGATCAGTAACTTTCTCCTTCATAACAGATTTATGAGATGTTTGTGAAATCCAATGAAGTTTAATCAAAATGTTCAGTTATAATGAGTAAATATAGCATTTAGTTTCTAAAGCAAGTTCTGCCACAACCCATTTTATTATGTATGTGTGGTACTGTCATGGACCATATTGATGTCTAATGCACATGTTGCAGGGAGTTTGTAATCCTAGAAGACCCTTATTACTAGGATGGAAAACTCCTCACTGATGACTGTGTACCCTGACTACAATGAGGACAGAAGCAAGCAGGCATGTGCCACTGAACATAATGAATGACCCTCAGAGAAGGAATGCTCTGTCTCTGAAAAGGGACACATGGGTCAGCCTAGTGCAGAGAAAGATCTGATGTCCTTCAACACTAATTAAAACTATGGTTATTGATGTAAACCCTGCACATGGGCCAGTGTTTTCCAGGAAACTAGCTCTGCACGAGATGGGGGACTGCCGCAGATCCAGGCTTTTCAAAATGTGGATAGAATATTTTTAACCAGTCTATTTTTATTCAGATATTTATTTCACTTATAATTTTTAGCCAGCATAATTTCAAAATTTCTCTCTGTAGTACTTTTCAAATAAATGCGATTGATGCATCTGAAAGTTTTGAATGTCCTTAAGGATCACACTCCCTTTCTGAAGAACTAAATTTGCCATTTCCTATTATTGTCTTGTCTTAAATGGGAATAATCTCTCTTTACATTCTAATCTGGGCTCAGAGGCAGTAAATAAAGAACTTATGCCCATTTAATTTACTTTATGATTAATTACATTATGAAAAAGATGTTCGCATCAGTTTTCTTCACCTAAAATCCCTTAGTATTTGACATGTTATTAGAGCTCTGTTATAGTAAGATTCCATATACTTTTTCTTTAGAAATGATATTTTCAAGAGTACAAAAACAATAGATAAGAGTGTAATAACTAACACTGTAAAAACAAAAAAATATTGAAAATAAAAGGGAAAAAATCACTATACTTATGAGTTACCAAAAAAATGATATAGTTAGGTCTATAAAAATTGAAGTATTAAAGCCAAATGTTTGGTGTCCCTTAGTAGGAGAACAAATTCCATATTTAGCACAAATACATGTAACATATTTTTAATGACAAGTATCTCCTAAACCTTGCACTTCTTGTGGTCAACAAAAAGCTAGTAAAACATATTTTTCTAATGGAAAAAAAGTGCATGAAAATATTGGACAAAGTCATCAGTTATCTAAAAACAATTGCCTTAAACTGGATACTTCAAACTGTAAGCTACCTGATAGCACACATTTTGCATATTTTTAACATAAACAAGTCATGACAATATCAGATCTAAATTCCTTATAAATTTAAATCGTTCAATTTTGAACTGCTAGCTTGAAAAACATGTGCTAATTTTTATCTTTACTATCTCTTGATCCTAGATACATATGAAGTTTTACTCAAAATAAAAGTGAAAGTCATTCTCAGTCATGTCCAACTCTTCACAACCCCATGGATTGTCCATGAAATTCTCCAGGCCAGAATACTGGAGTGGGTAGTCTCCCAACCCAGGGATCAAACCCAGGTCTCTTGCATTGCAGGCAGATTCTTTACCAGCTGAGCCACAAGGGAAGCCCAAGAATACTGGTGTGGGTAGCCTATCCCTTCTCCAGTGGATCTTCCAGACCCAGGACTCAAACCTGGGTCTCCTACATTGCACGTGGATTCTTTACCAGCTGAGCTATCAAGGAAGCAAACTCAAAATAGATATGGTACATTTTATATTTATATTTAAGATAATTTTGCCAAGTGCTTTTAAATCTTTGCTGGTTTCAATTTTAGCTACCACAAGAGTATATAGCGTTGATTTTTGGACATGGCAAGTATAACTCATTTTTTAAATCTCTTCTTACTGTTTAAAACACTAAGTGTTTTAAATTCTTCAAATATACATGAAAATGGGAAAACAAAACAAAGTGAAACTAGATGCTTTTAATCTCACCTAACTGTGGTAACCCATGCCTCAAGTATCAGGATGACATTGATGACACAATGGCAATATTTTGAGGAGGAAATTATCATTGTGCTAATATATTTCATGGTACCCACAGTACCAGGGTGCATATATATCTGTGAAGGGAAGTAGCTTGTGTCACTTGTCACAAATTGCAAATTATTGTTGTTGTTCAGTGGCTAGGTCCTATTCAACTCTTTGTGACACCATGGATGGCAGCATGCCAGGCTTCCCTATCCTTCGCTGTCTCCCGGGGTTTGCCCAAATTCATGTCCATTGAGTCAGTGATGCTATATAACTATTTCATCTTCAATTGCTCCCTTCTCCTCCTGTCCTTAATCTTTCCCAGCATCAGAGTATTTTCCAATGAGTTGGCTATTCCTATCAGGTGTCCAAAGGATTAGAGATTCAGCTTCAGCACCAGTCCTTCCAGTGAATATTCAGGGTTGATTTCCTTTCAGATTGGTTTGATCTCCTTGCTGTCCAAAGGACTCTCAAGAGTTTTCTCTAGCACCACAACTTGAAAGCATTAATTCTTTGGTGCTCAGCCTTCTTTATGATTCAGCTCTCACATCCACACATAACAACTGGAAAACCATAGCTTTGACTAGATGGACCTTTGTTGGCAATGTAATGTCTCTGCTTTTTAACACATTGTCTAGGTTTGTCATACCTTTTCTTCCAAGGAACAAGTGTCTTTTAATTTCATGGCTGCAGCCAGCATCATCAATGATTTTAAAGCCCAAGAAAATAAAATCTGTCACTGTTTCCACTTTTTTCCCATCTATTTGTGATGAAGTTATGGGACTGGATGCCACAATCTTAGTTTTTTGAAGGTTGAGTTTTAAGTCAGCTTTTTCATTCTCCTCTTTCACTTTCATCAAGAGGCTCTTTAGTTCCACTTCACTTTCTGTCACTACAGGGTATCATCTGTGTATCTGAGGTTGTTGATATTTCTCCCACAATATAAATCAGTATGCCTTAACTTCATGACAGAACTGAAGTCTCTGATGCCAAAACCAAGAAAGCATTGTCTCCTTAACCTACTTGTTGATAAAGTATCAATGGTAACATCCTCAATTTTCCCTCAGTAAAAGTTAATTCACCTTGACATAGAACCAACTATTAAAGTAGTCCATTTATCTTTTCTTGATTTGATTGGACAAGGTTTTGTCTTATATTGCTTTGGCTAGTGTGAATCATGATTTGTGGGCATTCCCAGAAGATTTAAGCATAGGCCCTAAGCCATTAAATAATTTTTTTCCAGGAAAAACAAAAGAGAAAATGAGTTAACTGAGAAAAATAATGAAGAAAGAGATGCATAAGCTGGGTTCTGTGTGCTTTCTAAGTCTCTTCAGTCGTGTCTGACTTTTTGTGACCCCATGGACTGTGACCCACTAAGCTTCTCTGTCCATGGGATTCACCAGGCAAGAATATTGGAGTGGGTTGCCATGCCATCCTCCAAGGGATCTTCCTGACCCAGGGATTGAACTTGCATCTCTTACGTCTCCTGCATTGGCAGGCAGGTCCTTTACCACTAGTAATGACCACTATGATTCCCCTGGGAAACCTACAAGCTGGGTCATGTCACACTAAAAGTTCTTGATGTTTATCTCAGTTACTACTGAGCTGGCTGGTCTCTGTCTTAGATATTTGAAAAGCTGCCAACACTAGCTTAGCTCCATTTCTAAACAAATAAAACCCAATAGAGACATATTTTATACTCAAAATGCTTATTTTAGCCATTGACTATGTTCAATAACTTGAAGTACATTCTCTATGGAGCTGCAAGATTCACTCAGGGCAAAGGAACATCAGTTAGTAGAGTATCAGTAGTAGACATATTTTATACTCAAAATGCTTATTTTAGCCATTGGCTATGTTCAATAACTTGAAGTACATTCTCTATGGAGCTGCAAGATTCACTCCTGCCAAAGGAACATCAGTTAATGTTTATACTCATATGCATTTTATCTCTCTTCCTCCTTCTCCAACTCCTCTTTCTTCTTCCAATTTCTCTTCACTCTTCCTTCTCTTTTTCTTAAAATTCATCTTCTGAATCCTCAGGGATGTTTCCTCCTAAGTGTTTACGTCAATATATTCACAGAAAATTTATTGAGAAGCGAGAGGGTTTTGTATCCTACCTTTGGAAACATAACTCTAAAATCCTCCCCCAGGTTCTCAACATTGACATCCCCTGGAGAGTGTACAGCCCAGATTAGGCTGAGAAGTTTACATCCAGCCTTTCTCCACCATCCCATGCAGTATACCATCTTTTAAAATAAATTATGCTCGGCTAGTGCACAATATATTATGAACTACAACTTTGGTTCAGTTAAATCACAAACCCATTTAGAATATATCATTGAATAAAAGACAAGCTAACTCCATCAGTTCACTTTTACATATTTAACATGGCAGATAATCATGGCTAATGAGTCAGCAGTGGAAATACTGGTGCTAAAAGAGCTGGGATTTCCAGAGTCGATGTTTCATTCCTGGTTTGACGCTCACAAGGGAAGTGATCATGTTTAGCTTAACTTCTCTGAATTTTAATTCCTTTGTCAGTAAAATGGGAATAACACTAATAAATTAGTGTTACAATAACTTCTGGGGTAATAACTTACCCCATAGGTTGTTATGATGATTGCATGTGTGCTTGCATGCTAAATCGCTTCAGTCATGTCCAACTCTTTGCAATTCTATGGACTGTAGCCACCAGGCTCCTCTGTCCATGGGGATTCACCAAGCAAGAATACCAGAATGGGTTGCCATGCCCTGCTCCAGGGGATCTTCCTGACCCAGGGATCAAGCCGACGTCTCTTATGTCTCCTGCATCAGTAGGTCGGTGCTTTACCACTAGGACCCCTTGGAAAGCCCTGTCATGATGATTAAATATCTATAAAACATTTACATGCAGCTTTGTTTAGCATGCATTTATTATCAGACTTAGTCCCTTTGTGTAATACATAATGAAATAAAATAATAAAAGATAAACTAAACACAAATATTATATATTATAGTATAGTGTGTAACATCCAAAATAATTACTATTATTATTTTACTCTAGAAATCTCTTTAATGTTTTTCACATTTTACAAATGATGACCAAGAAAAAGTCAAATAAATAACTCTCCTTCTGTCATAGCCTTAAGCCATCCAAATAATGACTGGAAGACTAATGACTTTTCACCGGCCTTGAGGAAAGGATATTGACCTTTGGAAAACCTGAAAAATTGAATGATGTCCACTTGTTAATAAAGTTGGATTTATACCAAGTGAATAATACATTCAATTATACTTATGTTTTTGTGAAATTCAATGTCTTTCCCTCTAACTAATTTCCCTAGTAATAAATCCATTACAAAGCACTGATACACATTAAAAACAGCTCTGACAAATAACTCATGTTCTTGGCCCTAAGCCACACTTCAAAATTCTGTGTTCTTTTCTACAGTCCTTGGATAGTAAGCATGGATTAACTTTAATATATCATGAACTGAAAGCTGTATTGAGCAATATTTTAGGTCATAGAAAAAAGTTACTCAAGTGAAAAAAATGTTTATATTCATTGATAATTTTATGAATCTCTTTCTTTCTCTTACTTACACCACACACACATATATATTTGCACACTCCTGAATATGAATAAACAAAGGTCCCCCCTTCTTACCTTTTATAATAATCTGGTTATTTGCAATATTCCTAAAGTTATACATTTTATCATAGAAAGTAATGTTGAAGAACAATGAGGTAGGCATATATGATGAAGCCAGAGGGTGATTTAAAGAAAATATAATTGTGAACACACCATGTGGATCCAAAACATGAAATGAGTGGGAAAGGCTTCTCCACTTATTCCTAGAACAAATGCAAATTGAAGACTTCTGGATCAAAGCATCTGAGCCTTGTTGCTTACTTTTTCATTCTCATTTGTTAACTAGAGGCAACTATCTTAATTAAATTAGAAAATATTGTGCATTTTTCTCACACATCCAATATGTGATACTTAAAAATAACTGATGGGGATAGAATGATAAAATAAAGCATATTGTAAAGATTCTGGTAGCTGCTTTTTCTGAAGACAAGGTGATTAGTAGATTCAAAAGATGTATAGAAAGTGAAAGAAAAAGATGAAAGTGAAAGTCACTAAGTGTCCAGCTCTTCGCGACCCCCTGGACTATACAGTCCATGGAATTCTCCAGGCCAGCATACTGGAGTGGGCAGTCTTTCCCTTCTCCGGTGGATCTTCCTAACCCAAGGATGGAACCCAGGTCTCCTGCATTGCAGGTGGATTCTTTACCAGCTGAGCCACAAGGGAAGCCCAAGAATACTTGAGTGGGTAGCCTATCACTTCTCCAGTAGATCTTCCCAACCTAGGAGTCGAACTGGGGTCTCCTGCATTGCAGATGGATTCTTTACCAACTGAGCTATCTAAATCTTAATAAGAACCACCAATATGTGATATGAGACCTGTTTGGGAGGAAGAATACATGATAGGCATATCTCTGTGACTACTAAGTGTCATTGCTATTTTAAGTGTTACCTTAACTTCACTTTCACTTTTCACTTTCATGCATTGGAGAGGGAAATGGCAACCCACTCCAGTGTTCTTGCCTGGAGAATCCCAAGGATGGCGGAGCCTGGTGGGCTGCTGTCTATGGGGTCGCACAGAGTTGGACACGACTGAAACAACTTAGCAGCAGCAGCAACTTAACATTTCAGGATGTTTGGAATCATTGATGACCATTCTGGGTTGCTAATAGCTGCTTTCTTTAAGCAAGATTTGTCTCAAAGGAGAACCAATTCAGTTTCATTTAACAGTAAACAGTGACAATTGTTGAAAGGCCTTATGGTCATACGGTGCAGATAGTCATTTACTTGAAATATGCAATGCTCCATGGAGCTGTCAGCCAAGTTTACAGAGAGATTTCCTGGAAGCTTTGTGTATCTAGGGTTATGCTATCTGTGTAAGACAGTTTATCTTTTCTTTTACTTAAGATCATATCTGGCAAGGTTTGATTCTCATCACAAAGGAATAACTGTAGCTCTTCACTGAGGCATGTCAGTGAAGCCAGAAACTCAAGTTCATCTAAGCAGGTTTTGAGTCAGACACCTTTTATCCAAAATAGCAAAAGTTCGAGAGAACCAGCTTGAAATACAAAGAAAAGCTTGGTTAAATAAAAGCAACAGAGGGCTTATGTCTGCACACTGAGTACATTTGTGCTTGCACTTCATATAGTTCTGCACTGTCCCAGACCTAACTAATCAGTTTCCTCTTCCTTGCAGGAGTACCTACCTGTGCATTACTAGCATTTGTTTGTAGAGAGGATATGGAAGGTTTGTCCTTCCCTTACCCTTACCCATAAGATTGCTTAGTATCAGCATTTAGTGAAAATCTTGTTTATTCATTCTGTGAGACCACTGTATGATCAGAGATCAGTCAGTCTTAGAGGTTATGGAGGGGAGTGAACTGCTCATTTTTCTCACTACTTGCATGCCTAGATTAAAGTAATGCTCTCAGGCTATGGCTAGGTGGCTAGATCTCTGAAAATATGCCTTGGGAATACTAAGCCCAGGAAAACAGAGGAGATACAGAGATAGAAATATGCTTTCTTTGATTGGAAACATTTATGTGCAAGGACAAAGTGGAAAATCAACATGGCACAAAAATATGAAAAATATCTTTTTCAATGCCATTTTAAAGTAACAATGTAGGCATGATTTTCCTTTCTCTTTTGAAGTAGGGAATGGCAACCCACTCTAGTGTCCTTGCCTGGAAAATTCCATGGACAGAGGAGCCTGGCAGGCAATAGTCCGTGGGGTTGCAAAGAATCAGACATGACTGAGCATCTGAGCAGCAGCAACATAACTTCCCCCAGAGCAAAGAATTAGAGAGAAAGAAAGGCAGAGAGGGAGAGAGAAGATGATCAGAAGGGAAGCTTCAGTCATTGATAGTATTACCTGAAACATGACCTAACACTGTTTTTATATTCTATCAGTTACAGAAACCAATTCTGGTATAATGTGGAAGGGAGCAACACACTAAACTAGGTGAATATCAAAAGTTGAGTACACTTTGAACTATCTTGGAGATTAGCTGCAATATATTGCATTAGTTTATTGATTCATATGATTAATGCAGCTTAAATTTAAGTAATTTTGATTAATTTACTCAATAAATACTTTCTAACAGCAAATGATGAGCCACAAGGAACTCATAAGACAGTATTTGCAGGAGAGTAAAAGGAAATGAGAAAATTTGCATTGAGTTCAGGATTCTTTGAGATTACTAGAGCTTGGGTGGCTAGGAAAGACATTGAGTAAGTGGCATCTAAACTGTGGAGGAGAGGCGTCAAATAAAAATATTGGTGAGGAAATAAAATCATGGCATATCATGCAAGTTTTCAGAATATTTAGAGGATAAAAGATTGAAGGTGAAAATGGGGAAAAGATGGATTTTTACATTAAATAAATATAGAAATCTTCAGACCACAATAGCAGAATGAAAAATAAACTCTAAGACCTCTTGGAATTGCAATCCAGTTCCTTAATTGCAAGGAATCCTTGTAATGTTGGCTTTCCATGTTATAATTTCCAGGTGCACTCAGAAAAAGAAACAAATAATGGGTAAATATCCTTGAACTCAAAAGACTGTAACTCTCTCCTGGAAAGAGCCAATGATGCAAATATCTTTCAAGGATTAAACGTCTGATTTTCTGTTTATCATCTTGATACCCTTCGCTGAAGTTGTTCTTTCATTTTAGATGTTACTAAATCAACACCAGTAGGACCCCATTCAGTTCAGTTCAGTTCAGTTCAGTTGCTCAGTCGTGTCTAACTCTTTGCGACCCCATGAATCACAGCACGCCAGGCCTCCCTGTCCATCACCGAATCCCGGAGTTCACTCAGACTCACGTCCACCCAGTCGGTGATGCCATCAAACCATCTCATCCTCTGTCATCCCCTTCTCCTCCTGCCCCCAATCCCTCCCAGCAACAGAGTCTTTTTCAATGAGTCAGCTCGTCACATGAGGTGGCCAAAGTACTGGAGTTTCAGCTTTAGCATCATTCCTTCCAAAGAACACCCAGGACTAATTTCCTTAGGATGGATTGGTTGGATCTCCTTGCAGTCCAAGGGACTCTCAAGAGTCTTCTCCAACACCACAGTTCAAAAGCATCAATTCTTCAGCACTCAGCTTTCTACACAGTTCAACTCTCACATCCATATATGACTACTGGAAAAAGCATAGCCTTGACTAGACGACCTTTGTTGGCAAAGGACCCCATTAATAGCTCTTAATCTTTCTAGGAATGACCTAACAAGACCCTTATGTTATCTCACATTTCTCTCTACATGCTACATTTTATTTGTCAGATGAGAGAAACCCATATAGAGCAAGCTTAAAGAATTGATTTTCCATGAAGGGAATCTATCTTTCTTACCTCTCTTACAATGGAATCATCGTTTTATTTACATTTATTTACATTACATTACATCTTTTCTATTCATTGCACAGGAAGAAATATACCATAGCAAGGAGGAGATGCACTAAGTGATACAGAAATCTAGAACAATAATCAGATCACTTCCATCTCCCAAACTTTTTCTCTGCTTTTTCTTCATTGTATGCCTTATAATTCCAATATGAAATATCTTTACTTATTCCCTTATTAATTTGTAATTGTTAATGATTCTTAAAATATTTTGTGTGTCCAATGTCTAGTTTATCTCTGAGCAGTATTTATTAATGTATTTCTTTGTTGGATTATGCCACTTTGAACTAAACAGCAACATAAGCAAGTTAGTTTTTCAACATAAGAGTATAAAGAATTCCATAAAAATAGTGTACTTGCTTATATAGAGAAAATAAGTTATTTCAGTTCCCAGTTGTAGAATATTTTTACTCAATATGTACACACATATGTATACATGTACATGGCCTAGAACTTCTATGTTTATATATGATCCATATATTTGTGTATCTATGAATATATTTATATACACACTTCTCTATGTATATATGCACATATGTGTGTATGTGTGTGCAATCACTACTTGTTTAGGTTACTGGATTCAAAGCTCTGTTACTAGCTTCAGATGAAATTTCTACTAGGCATAATGATATTTCAAACATATAATCTAGAAATGACAATCTCATATTTTTCAGTGTAGAGGTTTAAAATGTCCATATCTTCATCTTTCTTAACTCTCTCACACACACACACACAACATATGAGAATGCATATGCTTCCATTTTATTGATTATGTAGACATAAATATCATTAAATGTCACAAAAGGAGCATTAAGGGAATTATTAAAACTGTGGTAAACTTATTAGTGCAGAACAGTCCTGATATACTTCTATTGCTTTCATGTAATTATCAATAATTTCAACCCAAATGATAGAGAAGGTTTGACATGAGTGGGGCTTTTAAAACAGAAAATAATACAAGATGAGAAGCGAATCCTGGTCTACCAAATGTGCATCAGTCTCCTGTAAGAGCGGATTGAAAGTCAGCTCTGGTGGGAATTATGTACACATGCTCCCTTGTCTCTGATGCAAGGCTTAGTGGGCTATATTTTTCATCTCCATATCATATCATATAAAATTATAGAAGGAGTGTTTATAGAATCTTTAAATCACCTTAGGACCAAAGAATACCATTTCACAGATGTCATCCAAAATATGACTTTCTATTCTGAGGCTCCAGAATTATAATACACTGAGTCAGAACCGCAGTTAATTATGTACACTTGTGGCCAAATTTTTTTTAAAGAAATCCTGCCAAGGGCTATTTATGATGGCATTGACAAAAATTTTGGATCCTTTTCAATCAGATTCCCTCATCAATCTGAAGAGTCATTTACTGTTATGGATTTTGAGGATCTCTAATTAGGAAGATAAGAAAAGACCAGCTGACACACTCTTGTTGCTCATTCAAGACATGTCCTGCACAACCAGGCCCAGAATGCCTCACAAGCTACCAGTTTCTGCTTGCTGATTCCTATTCCCTTCAGACACATCTGCAAGACATGCAGATAGACATGTTTTTAAAGAATCAGCACAATGTTATGTATTGACCTGAAGAAGATGGATGTTAATGAGTTACATTGTGGTCAAAAAACAGTACAGTCAGCAGTATATCTTGCTGCCATGTTCCATTGTCTGGGAAACATGATATGTGAATCTGTGCTGATGGCTAGAGGAGTACAAAACTGAATCAAAATTATTAGCGTTTCCTCCAGGGAACTAGAAACAGAGAGTGACTCCAGTGTTGCTGATATAATCAAAGGTCGACAAAAAGGTATACAGGTAGCACAGATTATCTGGTGAAATCTGTGACTTAGATAAGAGCTCTCCATTCTATCTTACTGAAAGTTTTCTTCTGAAACATAAACTGACACACTGATAATCAGTTTTTGTTTTAAAGCTCCGAACTAGTTAATCCTACTCTATGCCCAAATTTATGACCATTTTTTTCCTTAAAGTAAGGGAATTTAAAACATTACTTTCTATGTCTTTAATGTTGCAGCATAGACGGAATCATGTCATTCTGATTCTACTTGAGGTTGTCCTGAAAATCCTTAACTTGGCTGCTGTTCCTGTTGCTTTATACAGACCCCAGGCCCTTTCCACATCCTGTCATTTTGCCCCTTTCTTCTTCCTTGTCCTCATGTTTCTTTATCTTTCACTCCCAGTTTTTCTAGATAAAGGATTCTGATTGTAACTTCCCCCTCTCTCTATGGTTAAACTACTGCCTATGAGCTCTAATGCTGTGGATTCATATTGTTTGATGTCAGACATTCCCGAGGCAGTGTCTATACAATCAGTTAAGTCACTGCTTTACTTGCCATTGGACTTCCCTAGTGGCTCAGATGGTAAAGTGTCTGTCTACAATGTGGGAGGCCTGAGTTCGATCCCTGGGTCAGGAAGATCCCCTGGAGAAGGAAATGGCAATCCACTCCAGTACTATTACCTGGAAAATCCCATGGACAGAGGAGCCTGGTAGGCTACAATCCATGGGACTGCAAAGAGTCAGACATGACTGAGCGACTTCACTTTCACTCACTTTACTTGCCATTAGGCATTCCCTATCCTTGGCCTCTAATACTCTTTACTAGGTCCCTAGTGAACACCTTTCCTCACCTAACAAATTTCTATTAACACAGCTCCCTTCTTTCTAGTCTTACAGACTGCCGTGCCGCATAAGGTGTGATATTCTCTCATTCCCTGCCCCAAGCCAGAACTCTAGGAAGATGCACTTAGAAAGTTCAGTTCAGTCGCTCAGTCGTGTCCGACTCTTTGCGACCACTTGGACTTCAGCATACCAGCTTCCCTGTCCATCACCAACTCCCAGAGCTTGCTCAAACTCATGTCCATTGAGTCAGTGATGCCATCCAACCATCTCATCCTCTGTCATCCCTTTCTCTTCCTGCCCTCAATTTTTCCCAGCATCAGTCTTTTCCAGTGAGTCAATTCTTCACATCAGGTGGCCAAAATATTGGAGGTTCATCTTCAGCATCAGTCCTTCCAATGAATATTCAGGACTGATTTCCTTTAGGATGGACTGGTTTGATCTCCTTGCAGTTCAAGTGACTCTCCAGAGTCTTCTCCAACACCACAATCCAAAAGCATCAGTTCTTCAGCACTCAAGGCAGAGAGTGTAACAGGTGAAGTCTCATGTTAGTGTTTTAATTGGAATAGTGCTGTGGCCATGGTGAAAATCACTTTTGGTGCCACTCAGCACGCATCAGCATAGCAAATAACTCCTGATGTGAAAATAATATCAGAAGCCTTATTTTGTATAAATAAGGAAAAGATTTTTCATTGTTTCATTGAAGGTAAAAGAATAAAATGGGATGGAATCAGGAGTGTCTAAAATAAATTTAAACCTTCTCATCTAAGTTTTACTCCAAAAATGTGTTTTACTTCATCTCTATATTAAATATGATACTTGAGATCAAGGATTAGATATTGGATTCATGAACTTATGCCATTAAGGATACTTTCTGCCTATGTGTGTTCCTTGTAAAGGCTCATTCCCACACAAAATGCACAGAAACTAATGAATATGGAAGAAGAACTGCAGCATTGCTATTTAAGGTTTCTGTGTGATTCAGCTGGAGTTTCTTTCTCTTTTTATTTACCTTAGGCTGCAAGTCAGAAAACAGAAAGAAAAAAAAAAAGGTATTTAAGTAAATGGAGTTCATCAGGAAAGTTAATTTACTTTACTGTAAGAATATGAAAAATATGCCAAGATATCAAATTAAAAGACTAAATTATATTTCTCCCTCCATCCTATCTTCCTTCCTTCCTCTCTCTCTCTTACTTTCCAGGTGGAATTGGGGTTGTATATAAGGAGGAAATTTTTTCCTTTGTTTACTTTTAAAGCAAACACCTCAACTTACACATTTGCTTCCTAGGCTGATTCTCACTCTGTAAATTAATTCAGATATTCAGTGTTAAAAATAAGAAAATATTTTTCCACATTTTTAAATTGATTATAATTCACTGTTTGATGTTCTTAACACATTGAGCCATGCCAGTGATTTTTATTACAGGATCTTATCATTTTTCTGAATCTTAGAGTGGACATATATAAATTAAACATGTTTTACATAAATAAAAGCTTTGAGGCAAATTGAGGGACTACTGAATTACTTGGAGTGATAAAAATCACACAAATACTATTTTCAAAATTAATTACTTTTCACTTATTACAGATTGCTGGGTTTTCTGAATTTTGCCTCTCCTTAATATTACTGTCATTTATTACTTGAGAGAAGCTTTTCACTTGGATGATTTTCTATCATTTATTCAGTTAAGTCTGTGAGCAGACTCCCATTGGGAAAAGTACTTGCGTGGATGATGGATGATAGAGTTTCCAAATGGAATATTAACATTCAATTGTCCAATATCAGACTTTCTGAGCTACCCATATGCAAATTTCAAGAATGATGTATGCTTGTCCAAAATATATGCTTTCAGATATCTATAGAGAGAGTGTATCTTGCATCATGAAAACATCCCATGAAGGAAGATACTTTAAAAGGAACTGACCGCAAAGAAAATCATGAAAATTTACCACACACTGTTATACTACAAAAACATTTTTAATGTACTTGCCATGGCACTAAGGTTTGTGATGTGGTTTTTCTGTAGTATCTGATGAAGTAGTTCCCACTGAACTCAACCATTTTAGTCATGGAATGCTTGTGCAAGTTCTTAAAAAATTTTCTATTGATTTGCAATAATGTATGAATTACAAAAACTTACAATCAAGTTTTAGTTGATTTCCAATATCGTGTTAGTTTCAGGTGTACTATAAAGTGAATCAGTTATATACATATATATAAATCCATTACTTTTTACATTATTTTCCCATATAGGTGATTACAGAGTACTGAGTAGAGTCCCCTGTGTTCTATAATAGGTCATTATGGGTTATCTGTTTTACATATGATAGTCTGTACATGTCAATTCCAATCTTATATGTGGAACTAAAATCCCATAAGTTATGCAATGTGACCCCCCAGAAAAATTGAGATACAGATATAAAAAACAAACTTATGGTTACTATGGGGAAAGGGGGAGGGGAGGGATAAATTCTGCAAGTTCTTTTTATGAAACAATGAATATCTCTAGCTTTTAATGTGAACCTTGTTAAATAAATATTTTTATATTTAGTTGTTTATAAAAATAAATATACTATGTGGTATATATATAAATATTTATATGCACAATATTTATAAATATTGTGCCTATCTCTACATTTCAAAACAAAGCAGCAATGTCAACTTACTAAGCAATTACTGATAATTATATTGCAAATATTTTACAAAATTGCACAATCAATTATTAATAAATCAATCTTTGTAATATTTCAAATTTAAATAGGTTTATGCTATTTAAATTTAAAATAGATTTATGATAAATTCTTACATTTGAGAATTTCACATTGTAATGGGAACCCACCATAGGGTAGCTTACATCATTGCTGCCTTTTCATCTTCCTGTGAAAGACAGTAATCTGAAATATCATCTCAATTATAGCAAATGATAGAAAAGTAATTAGCTAATATCAACTACCCAGGGAAGCTGGAATAAAATCATCCTTTAAATTAAAGAAGAAAGCTACATAATCATTATGAATCCATGAATGTACAGTAAAACTTTGGCTGTTTTCCTATGGAAATTTGTTTCCACAAGAACATTCTATCATCTTCTAAATTATTGTATATTTTTAAAATTTCCATGGCATGAAAATCTTATTTATTATTGAATAACTCTTGCTCATCTTGTAAAATCAAACTTTTCAGAATTTCCCAAAGCAAGCATCTTGGCTTTCAAATTTTTGCAGTGTATGTTTTTTTAAATGTTAAGCATCAAAAGAAATATATATTTTCTTAACACTTTGTTTTTTCTTTAAATTGAGGGGGCACAACACCACACCATTTATTCCCTGAGAGAGATAATTTATTGTGCTATGTTCTTAATTAAGTGCAGTTCAGTTCCACTTTTAAAAATGTTTGTATTGATATTAATATGAAGAGCTAATGATAAAAATCATTACATAGAGCTTAGTTTTTAAAATTCAAACAGTTACTCTTATGTCAAAATTTAGGGTGATACAGCTGTTGGAAACATGGAATGAAATGAGTTGGTAATTTGCCTTTTCATATCATCTTGGCCCCCATTTCCAAAAAAAATAAAAAAATCTTTCACCTAGATATGAGGTTTGACATTAAAACTGCCCCTTGTGGTATTTATCTCTCGTCATTATCTTCCAAACAGTACACCTACACACATATAACCCGCACATAGACACATACAGCCCCTATGTTTGCTTTTCAAGGTTTGCTTCAAAATCATTCTGAACACTTGAAGTTCTGCACTGTAGAACTGTAGACTGCTGTTGAAAGCCACATTAAATTATTTTCTCAGACTGTCAGAGGATAAGATGTATTGATGGAAAGAAAAATTTTTCCTCCATTGACACAAATACCATGCATCAGTGAAGTGAATGCAATGTTTGGCTCTATCACAGATGCCAAAGACATTCTTTGAATGTACAGATTTTGTTTTTGGAACAAGATAAATATTGACCTCTACACAAATATATATATATATCAATTTTCTGGCACTGTCAAGTCAATTATCAATGAACTTGTGTCTAAGAAAGTAAGTTTATGAAAGAGAGATGCTTCAATCTGGTGCTGAAAATGGAACATCAGAAGCATGAAATTATATCATTGACCCAGAAAATTAGTGAAGTATTTGAAAAGCTTATGCATCTCAATTTTTTTATTTCTTTAAAAACTATTCATTTTAATATTCCATTTCATATTTTTGAATTAATATTGTGGGATAGCTCTGCTTTTAAGTAGTTTTGATAACCTTCTTTCTGAAACTTTTCTTCACTCTTTGATAAAGCACACCTTAGAAATTCTCACCACTATTCTTCATCTCAGTTCCTGCTTAAATCCTAAGCTTAATTTAACTATAATGCCATTTCTGTTAACTTGCTCTCCATGTGATAATACAGCCATGTAGCTGATGCATTTTGCTGATGGTTGAATATTTATATTTCCTCACACATATTCCAGCTCTCTTGCAACTACCCAGGACCAACAGGTTATGAAATACCTTGAATCTCTGAGTCAAATTTAGAGGTATGCCCAATGAGTAACTAAAGTTCCATGAGTAAAGAGTAGGCATTTATTTGTTAAGTCATTGAGATTTGGGGGATTATACATAAATGTAGATCGCCCTTACTTATGTGAGTCTTAGACCCTAGATAACCTAGATAACTTATAGAAGATATTCTATAAGTAGAATATCTTCATACTTCAGTTCCAGTCTTGATCTGAAGAGTAGGAAAGAAGCATGGAAAAGAGGAGTAACTTACCCAGAGCAGTGATATTTAAAATTCTAAGAGCTCTCAAGTCAAGCTTCATTCAGAAATTCTGCTAGAAAAGCAGATTTATATCATTGGTTGCCTCTTTATACACACTAGTATATATAAAACATTTGACCAATAGGATCTACTGCATAGCAAAGGGAACCATACTCAATATTTTGCAATAACCTAAATGGGAAAAGAATCTGAAAAGATCCTGATTTACTTTCTATACACCTACAACTAGCACAATGTTGTAAATCAACTATATTCAATAAAAAATAACATAGAACAGAAAAGTAAATAAAAATTTTAAAATTTTCCTAAACATTGTTGTCCCTTGAGTGTATTTAAAAAGTAGGCTCCAAGGGGGCAAGGACTATCTCCTCTTTGCTCTATCTACAGTATCTACTCCAATACTTGGAATAAAGGATGCAAAGTAAACATTGCTTACACAAATTATTAATTTACTTGATAGCTCTGCCTATGAGTAAATTTCCTAGGACAATGGTTGGGTTGAATTTTGCTTTTAGTTGCTCTTGGCTCAAAATATTTTAAAAAAGAGATTTGCTCTTCAAACAACAGGTAAATAGAAAAAATTTAAAATTATACTAATCTTTGTTAACTAAAGAAGGCTGAGCACTGAAGAATTGATGCTTTTGAACTGCGGTGTTGGAGAAGACCCTTGAGAGTCCTTTCGACTGCAAAGAGATCAAACCAGTCAATCCTAAAGGAAACCAATCCTGAGTATTCACTGAAAGGACTGATGGTGAAGCTCCAATGCTTTGGTCACCTGATGCAAAAAGACGATTCATTGGAAAAGACCCTAATTCCGGGAAAGACTGAAAGCAGGAGGAGAAGGGGACGCCAGAGGATGAGATGGTTGGATGGCATCAGTGACTCATTGGACTTGAGTTTGAGAAAACTCTAGGAGATGGTGAAGGACAGGGAAGTCTGGCGTGCTGCATTCCACGGGGCTGCAAAGAGTCAGACATGACTGAACGATTGAAAAACAGCAATTTTTTTTGCATTAATTGAACTTTTACTGAGTGTCAAGCACTGAGCTAAGGGTACTTTACATAGAATAATCATGTACCCATTTTGCTCAGAAAATCTTACATTATGCATCTTACCTCACAGTGCTTATTAGTATGCCCCCTCTTCAAAACTTATGAGAGAGAAATGAGAACAAAAACTTATATGGTGTACCTAGGCTTACAGATTTTCTCATTTGATTTTCAAAGCATTTCTATACCATTATTATCTCCATTTGAGAGGTGAGAAAACCAAGATCTAAAAAAAAAAAAAAAAAAAAAAAGTAACATTTCTAACACTCATATATTTTAATGATAAGTCAGGAAGCATAGCTCCCTAATACATGCTTTTAACCAGTTAGCCTTACCACCTTTCACTTTTCAGGACTATGTCTATTGTGTTCAGTGATGAACATTCACTGTGATTGATTCAGTTTTGTTAGATTAAAAAACTATACTTTTGTCAAAAGCTGAAGAGTCTCAGAAATAAATGTGTGTAATAATGTCTCAGCAATGTTGCATGCTCTATCCATCACTGAAAGATTTTGATCCTTAATAATGAGAAAGCAGGATTGAAAGAAATTATGTGTCTCTGCCAACTCATAAACAACTGCAAACCATAAAAATGGAGTTAGTCAGTGACTTACCAGCTGCACTGATATTATTAATGTCTATATGATTTTCCTTCATGAAGAAAGTAGATACTCTCCATGGTTTGAGGCTATAGTTTTTTCAGTATATTTCATCAATATTAGTGCTTAATGTTCCTAGACCAAACTATAATTTAATAATGTTTGCAAATAAGACTAACATTTTATTTTCCAAGGATAGTTTATCAGATTTTTTTCTAACCAAAGTGACATAAAATGGACCTTCCTCCCAGTGACAGCGTTTCTACAAAACCTTCCCAATTTCTAGTAATGACAGCCCAAGATAGAAGGTCTGGCCTTATATATATAAATGAGGTCAGTGTGATGAGGAACATTTCCTGAAGACAGCAAATTTACCTCCTAGTTGCGATCTCTGCATTATTGAATTTAGAACATAGGAAGTAGTAATTTAGTTGTGAAAAATTCTACATTTTAGCAATAATAAATGCTCTGGGTACAATGCAGAAATTTTGAACCTCATAGTGCTAGAGTTTTGCAGATGGAAATTATCTTCCATAGTGCTAGAATCACATCTATCTGAACAGTATGCAGTCAGACCAAATTAACTTTTGAATTCTAAGGCAGAAATAAGCTCTAGAGCCTAGAACATATCTGGACTCCATAATTGTTTTAGAATGTTTGAATAAATTAAACCTCTTATAAGATTTTTTCATTTTTATTTTTTAACACCAAAACAATTTTGTATGGGGATATAACCCATTAATAATGTCGAGGTAATTTCAGATGAACAGTGAAGGGACTCAGCCATACATATACATGTATCCATTCTCCCCTAAACTCCCCTCTTATCCAGCCTGGCACATAACATTGAACAGAGTTCCATGTGCTATGCAATAGGTCTTTTTTGGTTATCCGTTTTAAATGTAGTAGTGTATACATGACTTTCCCAAAGTCCTTAACTATTCCTTCCCCTCAGCAACTGTAATTTCAGTTCCTAAGTCTGTGGGTCTCATTCTGCTTTGCAGGTAAATTCATTTGTATCATTTCTTTTTTGATTCCACATATAAGGAATGTTATATGATATTTCTGCTTCTTTGTCTGACTTACTTCACTCACTATGACAATCTCTAGTTCCATCCATGTTGCTGCTGATGGCATTATTTCATTCTTTTTAATGGCTGAGTAAGCTGGGAGAGATTGGGGGCAGGAGGAGAAGGGGACGACCCAGGATGAGATGGCTGGATGGCATCACGGACTCGACGGACGTGAGTCTGAGTGAACTCCGGGAGATGGTGATGGACAGGGAGGCCTGGCATGCTGTGATTCATGGGGTTGCAAAGAGTCGGACAAGACTGAGTGACTGAACTGAACTGAACTGAATATTCCAGTGTGTGTGTGTGTGTGTATGTGTGTACTACATTTTCTTTATCCATTCCTCTGTTGATGGACATTTAGGTTGCTTCCATATCTTGGATACTGTAAACAATGCTCTAATGAATGTTTTGGTGCATGCACCTTTGGGGGCCATGTTTTTCTCTGGCTATATGCCCAGGAGTGGATTTCAGGTTCGTATGCTAGCTCTACTTTTAGGTTTTTAAGAAATCTCCATACTCTTCTCCATAAAGGCTGTACCAATTTACATTCCCACCAATGGGGCAGAAGGGTTCCCTTCGCTCCACACCCTCTCCAGCATTTGTTTTCTGTGGATTTTTTGATGATAGCAATTCTGACCAGTGTGAAGTAATATCTCATTGTGGCTTTGATTTGCATTTCTCAAAGCAATGCCAAAGAATGCTCAAACAACCAAACAATTGCACTCATCTCACATGCTAGTAAAGTAATGCTCAAAATTCTCCAAGCCAGGCTTCAGCAATATGTGAACCATGAACTCCCTGATGTTCAACCTGGTTTTAGAAAAGGCAGAGGAACCAGAGATCAAATTGCCAACATCCGCTGGATCGTGGAAAAAGCAAGAGATTTCCAGAAAAACATCTATTTCTGCTTTATTGACTATGCCAAAGCCTTTGACTGTGTGGATCACAATAAACTGTGGAAAATTCTGAAAGAGATGGGAATACCAGACCACCTGACCTGTCTTGAGAAATCTATATGCAGGTCAGGGAGCAACAGTTAGAACTGGACATGCAACAACAGACTGGTTCCAAATAGGAAAAGGAGTACGTCAAGGCTGTATACTGTCACCCTGCTTATTTAACTTCTATGCAGAGTACATCATGAGAAATGCTGGACTGGAAGAAACACAAGCTGGAATCAAGATTGCCAGGAGAAATATCAATAACCTCAGATATGCAGATGACACCACCCTTATGAAAGAAAGTGAAGAGGAACTAAAAAGCCTCTTGATGAAAGTGAAAGAAGAGAGTGAAAAAGTTGGTTTAAAGCTCAACATTCAGGAAACAAAGATCATCATATCCGGTCCCATCACTTCATGGGAAATAGATGGGGAAACAGTGGAAACAGTGTCAGACTTTATTTTGGGGGGCTCCAAAATCACTGCAGATGGTGACTGCAGCCATGAAGTTAAAAGACGCTTACTCCTTGGAAGAAAAGTTATGACCAACCTAGATAGCATATGCAAAAGTAGAGACATTACTTTGCCGACTAAGGTCCGTCTAGTCAAGGCTGTGGTTTTTCCTGTGGTCATGTATGGATGTGAGAGTTGGACTGTGAAGCAGAGCACCAAAGAATTGATGCTTTTGAACTGTGGTGTTGGAGAAGACTCTTGAGAGTCCCTTGGACTGCAAGGAGATCCAACCAGTCCATTCTGAAGGAGATCAGCCCTGGGTGTTCTTTGGAAGGAATGATGCTAAAGCTGAAACTCCAGTACTTTGGCGACCTCATGCAAAAAGTTGACTCATTGGAAAAGACTTTGATGTTGGGAGGGATTGGGGGCGGGAGGAGAAGGGGACGACAGAGGGTGAGATGGCGGGATGGCATCACTGACTCGATGGACGTGAATCTGAGTGAACTCCGGGAGTTGGTGATGGACAGGTAGGCCTGGTGTGCTGCAGTTCATGGGTTCACAAAGAGTCGGACATGACTGAGCGACTGAACTGAACTGATGTTCAACATGTTTTCATATGTCTATTGGCCAGTGCTATTTCCTCTTTGGAGAAATGTCTATTCAGATCTTCTGCCCATTTTTGAGAGAGTTTTTTGTTTTGATGCTATTAAGCATTATAAACTGTTTGTAAATTTTAGATACTTATCCCTTATCAGTCACATCATTTCCAAATATTTTCTCCCAATCTGTGGATTGTCTTTTCATTTTGTTTATGGTTTCCTTTGTGAAAAAGCTTTTGAGTTTAAGTAGGTCATATTTCTTTATTTTTGCTTTTATTTTCATTATTCTGGGAGACAGATTGAAAATGATGTTGTTGTGATATATGTTAAAGAGTGTTTTGTGCATGGTTTCCTCTAAGAGTTTCATAGTGTCTGGACTTCACATTTAGATCTTTAAATCATTTTTAATTTTTTTTTTTTTTACATGTGGCTATATAGTTTTCTCAGAAACTTTTGTTGAAGAGACTGTCTTTTCAACATTGTATAGTCTTGCCTCCTTTGTCATAGATGAATTAGCCATAGGTGCCTGGGCTTGTTTCTGGGTTTTCCAAACTGTTCCGTTGATCTATACTTTTATTTTTGCACTAGCACTGTACTGTTTTGATGACTATAGTTTTGTAGTATAGTCTGAATTCAAGAAGACTGATTCCTTAGTTCCTGATTTTCTTTTCCAGTATTGCTTTGGCTATTCATAGTCTTTCATGTCTCCATAAAAATTTTGAGATTTTTTGTTCTGGTTCTGTGAAAAATGCCATTGGTAATTTGACAGGGATTACATTGAATCTGTATAGTCATTTTAACAATATAGATCCTTCCAAAACATAAATATGGCATGTCTTTCCACCTTTTAATGTCTTCTTTGATATCTTTCATCAACTTCCTATAGCTTTTGGAGTACAGGATTTTTTCTCCTTAGGTAGGTTTATTCTTAAGTATTTTATTCTTTGTTTGTTTGTTTGTTTGTTAAGCTTTTCTTTGTTATGTTTTAATTTTTTTAATATTTATTCATTTTTATTGATTGATGATAGATTTACAATATCGGTTTGATTTCTGTCGTACATCAACATGAATTAACCATCGGTGTATGTATGTCCCCTCCCTCTTGAATCTCCCTCCTACCTCCCTATTTTATTCTTCTAGATAATGGTAAATGGTATTGCTTGTTGAATTTCCCTTTCTGATCTTTCATTGTTAGTGTATAGAAATGCAACAAATTTCTGTGTATTAAGTTTGTAACCTATAACTTTACCAAATTGATTCGAGTTCTAACAGTTTTCTGGTAGCATGTTTAGGATCTTCTAAGTGTAGTAGCATGTCATCTGAAAACAATTTAACTTCTCTTCCAATCTGAGTTCCCATTATCCTTATTCTTCTCTGATTCCTGTATTGTAGCTAGGACTTCCAAAATTACATTGAATAAAAATGATGATAGTGGACATCCTTGTCTTGTTCCCTGTCTTAGAGGGAATGCTTTCAACTTTTCTCTCTTTATGTTTGTTAGTAATTGTCTTACATATTGATGTGTTCCCATATTGGGTGCATATACATTACTTAGCCAACAAAGGTCCATCTAGTCAAGGTTATGATTTTTCCAGTGGTCATGTATGGATGCTAGAGTTGGACTGTGAAAAAAGCTGAGCACAAAGGAATTGATGCTTTTGAACTGTGGTGTTGGAGAAGACTCTTGAGTCCCTTTTACTGTAAGAAGATCCTAAAGAAGATCAGTCCTGGGTATTCATTGGAAGGACTGATGCTGAAGCTGAAACTCCAATACTTTGGCCACCCGATGTGAAGAGCTGACCCATTGGAAAAGACCCTGATGCTAGGAAAGATTGAAGGCAGGAGGAGAAGGGGACGACAGAGGATGAGATGGCTGGATGGCGTCATCGACTCAATGGACATGAGTTTAAGCAAACTCCAGGATTTGGTGATGGAAAGGGAGGCCTGTCATGCTGCAGTCCATGGGGTTGCAAAGAGTCAGACACAACTGAGCAACTGAACTGAACTGATATTTATAATTGTTATATATTCTAGGATTGAACTATTGATCATTATGTAGTGTCCTTCTTTGTCTCTTATAACAGTCTTTGTTTCAAAGTCTATTTTTTTCTGATGTGAGTGTTACTACTCCGGCTTTCTTATTATTTCCATCTGTGTAAAATACCTTGTCCCATCCCCTTACTTTCAGGTCTGAGGTGGGTCTCTTGTAGACAACATATATATGGGTCTTGTTTTTGCATCCACCCAGTCTATGTCTTTTGGTTGGTGCATTTAACCCATTTAGATTTAAGGTGATTATTGACATGTATAATCCTACTACTGTTTTGTTCATTGTTTGTGGTTTATTTTTTTAGATCTTTTCCTTCTTTTGTCCTTCTTGGCTAGAGAAGTTCCTTTGTATGTGTTGTAAAACTGTTTGCCTGTGTGCATGATAAGTCACTTCAGTTCTGTGATTTAGTGGTGCTGAATTCTCTTAATTCTGCTTGTCTGCAAAGATTTTTATTTCTCCATTAGATCTGATTGAGTATCTTGCTTGGTAAGGTATTCTTGGTTTTAAGTTCTTCTTTTTCATTACTTGGAATATGCTTTCTATTATTTTTCTGTTGCCCAATCATAACAAAATGGTTTTAAGTGAGTATTAGTTACATAATCACAATAGTAAATTATGTTTATCAGTTTTCACAATCAATAGCCAGATTAAAAATAAAAGATAATTACAACTGTAAGCCATAATGGGAACACGATTATCTAACAATATAAAATAATTACTTACAATTTTGGGGGTCAAGCAGAGTGATGTGGTAAGTGGAAGTGCCTACATGCACAATAAGTCTATGTCTTTTGCTTGGTACGTTTGATCCTATTAATGATTTCTTAATTGTTTTGGGTTTATTTTCTGTTGGTCTTTCCCTTCTCTAGTGTTTCCTGCATAGAGAAGTTACTTTAGTATTTGTTGTAAAACTTGTTTGGTGGTGCTAATTTCTCTTAACTTTTGCTTGTCAAGAAATCTTTTAATTTCTCCATCAAATCTGAATGAGAGTCTTGCTGGGTACATTTTTCTTGGTAGTAGGTTCTTCTTTTCCATCACTTTAAATATATCATACCACTCTTTGCTGGCTTGTAGAGTTTCTCTCGAGAAATAAGCTGTTAGCCTAATGGGAGTTCCCTTGTATGTTGTCACTTACCCCTTGTTTTTAGTATTTTATCTTTGTCTTTAATTTTTTCAGTTTGGTTACTATGTATCTCCATGTGTTCCTCCTTGGGTTTATCCTGCCTGGGACTCTTTGTGCTTCCTGGACTTGGTTGACAATTTCCTTTCCCATATAAGAAAGTTTTTAGCTGTTATCCCTTCAGATATTTTTTCAGGTCCTTTCTCTCTCTTCTCCTTCTGGGATCCCTATAATGCAAATGTCGGTGCATTTAACTTTGTTTCAGAGTGGTCTTAGGCTATCTCATTCTTTTTTCTATACTCTCTTCTATGATGATTTCATTTCCACCATTTTCTCCTCCAGGTCATTTATCCATTCTCTCTCAGTTATTCTGCTGTTGATTCCTTCTAATGTATTATTCATCTTTGTTTGTTACTTAGTTCTTTTATATCTTTGGTAGATATTTTTTGCATCTTCTCCAGTGTTTTCCTGAGATCCTGGATCATCTTCATTATCATTATTCTGAATTTTTTCTCTGGTAATTTGCCTATCTCCACTTCATTTAGTTGACTTTCTGGGATTTTATCTGGTCCCTTCATTTAATTTTTTTTCTGGGATTATATCTGGAACATAGTTCAGTTCAGTTCAGTTCAGTCACTCAGGTGTGTCCAACTATTTGCGACCCCAGGGACGGCAGCACACCAGGCCTCCCTGTCCATCACCAACTCCCAGACCCTACCAAAACTCATGTCCATTGAGTCGGTGATGCCATCTAACCATCTCATCCTGTCATGCCCTTCTCTTTCTGACTTCAATCTTTCCCAATATCAGGGTCTTTTCAAGTGAGTCAGTTCTTCCAATCAGATGGCCAATGTATTGGAGTTTCAGCTTCAGCATCAGTCCTTCCAAAGAATATTCAGGACTGATTTCCTTTAGGATGGATGGGTTGGATCTCCTTGCAGTCCAAAGGACTCTCTAGAGTCTTCTTCAACACCACAGTTCAAAAGCATCAATTCTTTGGTGCTCAACTTTCTTTATAGCCCAACTCTCACATCCATACATGATACTGGAAAAACCATAGCTTTGAATAGATGGGCCTTTGTTGGCAATGTCTCTGCTTTTTAATATGCTGTCTAGGTTGGTCATAACTTTTCTTCAAAGGAGCAAGAGTCTTTTAATTTTATGGCTGCAATCACCATCTGCAGCAATTTTGGAACCCCAAAAAATAAAGTCAACCACTGTTTCCACATCAATTTGCCATGAAGTGATGAAAACAGATTCCATGATCTTAGTTTTCCAAATGTTGAGTTTTAAGCCAACTTTTTCACTCTCCTCTTTCACTTTCATCAAGAGGTTCTTTAGTTCTTCCTTGCTTCCTGCCTTAGGGTGGTGTCATCTACCTATCTGAGGTTATTGATATTTCTCCCAGAAATCTTGATTCCAGTTTGTTCTTCATCCAGCCCAGCATTTCTCATGATGTACTCTTCATGAGTTAAATAATTAGGGTGACAATATACAGCCTTGACGTACTCCTTTTCCAATCTGGAACCAGTCTGTTCTTACTGTTGCTTCCTGACCTACAGATATCTCAAGAAACAGGTCAGGTGGTCCGGTATTCCCATTTCTTTCAGAATTTTCCACAGTTTATTGTGACCCACACAGTCAATAGCGTTGGCATAGTGAATAAAGCAGAAGTAGATGTTCTTCTGGAACTCTCTTGCTTTCTCGATGATCCAATGGATGTTGGCAATTTGATCTCTGATTCCTCTGCCTTTTCTAAATCCAGCATGAACATCTGGAAGTTTTCAGTTCATGGATTATTGAAGACTATCTTGGAGAATTTTGAGCATTACTTTGCTAGCATGTGAGATGAGTGCAATTGTGCAGTAGTTTGAGCCTTCTTTGGCATAGCCTTTATTTGGAATTGGAATGAAAACTGACCTTTTCCAGTCCTGTGGCCATTGCTGAGTTTTCCAAATTTGCTGGAATATTGAGTGCAGCACTGTCACAGCAGCATCTTTTAGGATTTGAAATACCTCAACTGGAATTCCATCACCTCCACTAGCTTTGTTCATAGTGATGCTTCCTAAGGCCCACTTGACTACTTGTCTGGCTCTTGGTGAGTAATCACAACATCATGATTATCTGGGTCATGAAGTCTTTTTTGTATAGTTCTTCTGTGTATTCCTGCCACCTCTTCTTAATATCTTCTGCTTCTGTTAGGTCCATTATGTCCTTTATTGTATCCATCTTTGCATGAAATGTTCCCTTGGTATCTCTAATTTTCTTGAAGTGATCTCTAGTCTTTTCCATTCTATTGTCTTCCTCTATTTCTTTGTATTGATCACTGAGGAAGGCTTTCTTATCTCTCCTTGCTAATGTCTGGAACATAACTTTCTACTTTTTCATCCTGATTAACTTTCTGTAATGTGGCTTTTGTTTTAGCCACTGTGAGACTGTAGTTTTTCTTTCTTCTTCTGTCTGTTTCTAATGGAGGAGGCTAACAGGCTTATGTAAACTTCCAAATGAGGATCAAAAGTGAAAGTGAAGTCGCTCAGTCATGTCCGACTCTTTGCGACCCCATGGACTGTAGCCTACCAGGCTCCTCTGTCCATGAGATTCTACAGGCAAGAATACTGGAGTGGGTTGCTATTTCCTTCTCCAGGGGATCTTCCTGACCCAAGGATCGAACCTGGGTCTCCTGCATTGGAGTCAGATGCTTTAACCTCTAAATGAGGATTGGTTGTGGGAAAATATGGCTTTCTTCTGGTGGGCAGGGCCTTGCTCAGTAAAGCTTTAATTCATTGTATGCTGATGGGTGTGGTTGTGCTCTCTCATTTGCAGTTGTTTGGCCTGAGATAACTCAGGCCTGGGGTCTACAGGCTCTGAAAAGTGAAAGTGAAGTCCCTCAGTTGTGCCTGACTCTTTGTGACCCCATGGACTGTAGCTCACCAGGCTTCTCTTCCATGGGATTTTCCAGGCAAGAATACTGAAGTGGGTTGCCATTTCCTCCTCTAGGGAATATTCCCGACCCATGGATCCAACCCAGGTCTCCTGCATTGCAGGCAGACATTTTATCCTCTGAGCCACCAGGGAAGACTTGTAGGGTTAATGGTGAACTCCAAGATGGCTTATGCTAAAGGGGATCTGTCCAGATTGTTTTTGTCAGTGTCCCTGCCCCTATGGTGAGCCCCTGCCCCTGTGGTGAGTCTCAACTGCCCCACACCTCCCCAGGAGACCCTCCAACACTAACAGGTAGTTTTGCTTCAGTTTCCTATGGGGTCACTGCTCCTTTCCTCTGGGTCTTGGTGCACACAAAATTTTGTTTGTGCTCTTCAAGACTGGAGTCTCTTTCCCTCAGTCCTGTGGAAGTCATGCAATCAAATCCTACTGGCCTTCAAAGTCAGATTCTCTGGAAATTCCTTCTTCTGCTCGACTCCAAGACTGAGAAGACTGATGTGGGGCTCAGATCCTTCACAAGAGTGGGAACACTTCTTTTATATTATTGTTCTCCAGTTTGTGGTTCACCCACCTGGTGGGAATGAGATTTGAGTTTGTCATGATTGTGCTCCTCTACCACCTTGCTGAAGCTTCTTTATCTTTCAATGTGGTTCCTTTATTTTATTTTATTTATTTATTTATTTATTTTTTTGAGTTTCAGCATCCTCCTGTGGATGGTTGTTCAATAGCTAGTTGCAATTTTGATGCTGTTTGCAGGGGGAGATGTGTGTACATCATACATACCCTGTCTGTTTAAACACAGTAGTGATTCCTGACCATTGTACTTTAAAATCAATACAATATTTTGTGTAACACTGCAAAGCTGCAGACTTACCAATTGGAAAAGTTATATAAAAGGGAAAATCTCTTTTATTTGCAACTATGACTTTTCAATATAATGTCTATGCCTAGATTTATATTCATATATGGACTAATATTAAGGAAAAATGATAAGATATCACATATTTTTGGTACTTTGGAATCCATTTATAATCTCAGTTGAAACTGGTAGCCTAATTTCTTTCTTGGTCATGCGATAAAAAATTATTGCAAGTTCTATTTGCAAGGAAAACTTAAATAAATAGAAAGAAACAGTAGCAATCATCAAATATAGCATTTACTAAAAGTCAGTATATATATGCTTACATTGAAGACCTCTGGATAAGTTGTTATATCTTGAGGTTATTTAGAATATACACAGTTCCCTTATAAACAGCCTTCAATTTCCCTGATTATCCTATTCTTCTCCGTTTTTCTCCTCCTGCCTCACACATTGTTATACTTAATCATGTGAGAGTAAAGGTCATAGTCCATTGCAGAAAAAACTCTCTTAACACTTCCTTCACTCACAAGCTAATAAAAACAGTTAGTTCATGGTCTTAGATGCCGTCTTCAAGTTCTATGTGTTCACAGTTTCAAAAACTGAGGCTGTATTTATACCCAAAGATAACACTTATTTTTGATAATATTTCTTCTGAGTATAAAAGCAAATGGTAATTGTAGAATTAATTTTAAGATACAGTCAGGCACAAAAATGCAATTTGAAATTCCATTGACAAAAATAATTTTTAATATTTTGAAAGATATGCCTCTAGTAATATTTCAATAAAATTATATTCAAACTTTATAAAGTAGTATAGAATTCATTTGAAAATAATATAACTTTGATACATATTCAGGCCTTTAGACAGATGTCTCTATATAAAAAAATGATTAAAAATGGTATAACATTTTAATATTTTCCAAGTTCCTTTTATTGAATGTCAAAAATATTTCTGATTTTAATATTAGGAAAATAAAAACTTATTATAGGCAAACATTTGCACATATCCATGACAAAATTATTGGGATAAAATTAATAAATAAAAAATTTCTGGTGCAAATGATGTAAACGTTAAACATTTTTTTAATATATAATAGCAATTTATGTTTGTATCAGTTTAAAGTTCCGTCCTTACTGGATTCAATGTTATTCTCCATAGGCAATGCAGGAGGTATTAATAGTTCAGCAAAACTAGGTTGGTAAATTTGGATTTGACTGAAGATTCTATTTTTATTTGATTTGGTTATTTTATTGGTTTTAACATGATAGTTTAGCAGAGTATAAATTCTAAGTTGCCACTATTTTTTCCTAGTATTTTAAGAGTTGATACAGTTGTGGTTTCTTTATAAGTGCTTAGATGTTTCCCACTGATCAATTTTACCCATTGTTTTGGTGCTCAGGAGATTTACTCCAGTTTGATTAGATGTGGAGTTTGCTTTCTTTATGTCATCTCTTTTGTGTGTGTATAGGATGCCTGCATCTAATTATTCCTATCTTTATTCAGTTATGAAAATGTGAAGTCATATCACTTTGCATTTATCTCTCCCTCATGTTCTCTGTCCTCTATTTCTTGAACAATTAGACATATTCTATTTTAATCTCTTTAGTGACTTCTGCTGCACTGTGGATAATTTCTTAACATCCATATTACTGTTTATTGATCCTATCTTCAGTTCTTTTAAACATACATTTTGCTTTATATTTTAGTTATTTCTCAACTCAAAAAGTTGAAATTTTTCAGATTTCCCTGACTTCCTGTGAGCTCACCTGTTTTGAGTCATCTTTGCTCTCTTTAACGGTTTTACGCATGTTTGTTTACATCCTCTTATGTGATGTTCTGCTTATCTGAAAGGAAAATGGCCATTTGAATCCTTCACTCACCTCCTAATTGGACTGGGTTTAACTCATCTATCTCATTCTGAGCTGCCATCATAAAATTGGCTTCACCATGCTTTCCAGTGAGGACTTCTTGCGCTCTTTTCAGTTTTGTTTGATACTGTACTTCCTTCTGTGTAAATGCTGATAAATCTGGTTCTTAAGCTCTTAGCAGTTTTTCACCGCCTGATTATATTTTGAGGTTTGTAGGAATATGTTAACATTTAGCTTTGTTTTACATATTGTGTGTGGGTTTGAGGTTTTGCTATCCTTGCCCACATGTTTTAAGGGAGTACTCATGAAATTAAAATCTACCACATCACTGCCTTCAAATTCCTACAGTTTATTTTTCCAGAAGGAACTAATTAAGGATTTTGGTAGGACAGTGGTAGATCTGATTTACATTTTTAAAAGATCATTCTGATTGCCATGTGGAGAATGTATTGAAGGACAGAAGTGGAAGCAGGAATGATTGCAAGAAGGCTTTCATATCAGTTCAAATGAGTGAAGATATTGACCTGGACCAGGGAGGCAGTGGTGATTTGGGTGATACAAATAATTTTGTGTTGATATTGTTAAATTTGAGATCCTTATTAGATATTCAAGTGAAATTGTCAAATAAGCAGTAAATCCTTGAGTCTGGAATTCCAGTAACAGTTAATACACAGAGGTCTATCTAATTATCTTCACTCTTTGTCTTACTTATCTTTATTTTTACCTAAATTTCAGAATTGCTTTAATTAATTAATAATTGAGTTTCCTGCAATTTGTGATCTGCTATTTACTGTCTCCACTGTATTTTTAAATTGGGTAACATTTCCACTTGAATCAGTTTCCCTCACTAAGTGTATCGTCTTGTCCTAACTGCCTATTCTGTTACATATTATGCTCTTATGAATTATGTTGAAGGACAATTACAGATACCAAAAAGTTTAAATCTTTCACACTGTAAGGTCATTTCTAAGTGGATATTAATATAGAATTCAAAGACTGTCCCCCTTTCTTTTTAAACTGCTGAATCCAATTCACATGCCCAGTGAGAAAAATGATTTCTTATTCTAATAGATGTATGGCTATTTTTTACACTATCAAGAATTCTTTTACAGATTGCATTGAGTTGTTTATATCTTCCATGACATGCGAGATAGAAAAAGGTTAGATTCAATTTGCCAGTTTAAATCTTCAGTTGTCTGTGCCACCTTTCTACAACGTGTGCTAGCCTTGGAGGACAAAATGATTCTTTAATTTCAGTGATTTAACCCAATTTAATATTAACTAGTACTTTGGCCACCTCATGCGAAGAGTTGACTCATTGGAAAAGACTCTGATGCTGGGAGGGGTTGGGGGCAGGAGGAGAAGGGGACAACAGAGGATGAGATGGCTGGATGGCATCACTGACTCAATGGATGTGAGTCTGAGTGAATTCCAAGAGTTGGTGATGGACAGGGAGGCCTGGCAT
The DNA here is from genome assembly GCF_023091745.1 of Budorcas taxicolor. Classification (NCBI taxonomy): domain Eukaryota; kingdom Metazoa; phylum Chordata; class Mammalia; order Artiodactyla; family Bovidae; genus Budorcas; species Budorcas taxicolor. The sequence goes on from NC_068920.1 coordinate 118,530,064, forward strand.
GCTGCAATTCATGGGATCACAAAGAGTCGGACACGACTGAGCGACTAAACTGAACTGAACTGATTATTAACTATTATTAATATCATTTTTGTGATATCTTAACTTTCCAGATGTCATGATATCCATCATTAGCAACGGCTTATGTCAGTGGACTTCATCTTTCATGTTCAGCCTGTTGCACCCCTCGAAATCTGTGGTGAATGAAACTTTCAATGTCTTATCTGTGTAAACTCTTGCACCAGGTCTAATATTTGGAATTAATCTGGGGAATAAACTTTGTTCAATGCATATAGCACCATAATCTACTCGTGGATATACTGTCAACCACGTTGCTAATTTTTTCAATAAAGAGCTAAATAGTAACTTTATAGTACAAAAGCAGCCATAAGCAATGTTGCTGCTGTTCAGTAGTCTCTAACTTTTGTGACCTCATGGAGTGCAGCATGCCAGGCTCCTGTGTCTTCCACTATCTCCCAGAGTTTGCTCAAATGTATGTGCATTGAGTCAGTGATTTACTTAACCATCTCATCTGCTGCCACCGACTTCCGTTTTTTGCCTTCACTCTTTCCCAGCATGAGGGTCTTTTTCAATAAGTCCACCCTTCACATAAGGTAGCCAAAGTATTAGAGCTTCAGCATCAGTCCTTTCAATTGAAGTGACTTAACACAACACAGCACAGCATTATGTAATATTATGGGAATTCCACTGGAAGACATTCCTTCTGCATTCAGAGTTTCTTGATTAAGCCCAATAACTCCAGAATTTCACATTATTTTTAGCCCTTCTTCCACTCTTTTTCCTGAATCCAAAATATTACCCCCAAATTTCGATTTAGAGCTAACATTATTTGCCAACCCCATTGCCAAGTATTACCTTTCTTTGTTCACTTAAATAATAATTTGAAATTATAGAAGGTATAAATATGTACTAAGATCCCCATCTTAGAATATGTTTTACTTAGAATATGTTTCAGAAAAACATTGCATACTTCAAACAAAGGAAATCTGTTTACCCTGATATTGGAAGTTTGAAAGATCAGAAAAGAACTCTGAAGTAACATAGAAATTCATAAGTGCCAAAAGCAGCACTCACCTCTATAGCTGGTGAAAAAAAAAAAATCAAAATATATGGAGTCAACCAAATCTAGGAGCAGCAACAATTATACCAAAGAAGTTCTCTCACTGTTGTTAAAGTTCTAGGGCCCAAAACAGATTTCCCAACCTGGGGATCTGCGAAGGGATTGAGAACCACCAGGGATTTGACTTTGAAAACCAGTGGGATTTGATTACAGAACTACCACAGGATTGGGGAAACAGACTCGTGGAGGGCACAAACAAAACCTTGTGTGCAACAGGACCCAGGAAAAAGGACCAGTGACCCCACAAGAGACTGAGCCAGATATCCCTGTGAGTGTCCAGTGGTCTCCAGTGGAGGCATGGGTTGACAGTGGCCTGCTGTGGGGTCAGGGGAACTGAGCACAACAGTCTTGGCAAGTCCTTGTGAAGGAGGTTGCCATTACTACCATTACCTCTACTGTAGTTTGGCCTCAGGCCAGACTACAGAGAGGGACCACAGCTCCATGAATCAACAGAAAAGTGGATTAAAGATTTACAGAGCATGACCCCACCCATCAGAGCAAGACCCAGATTCCTCTATAGCCAGTCCCTCCCATTGGGAAGCTTCCACAAGCCTCCTATCCTTACCCATCAGAGGGCAGAAAGGAAAAAACAATTAAAAAAAAACTAACCAAACTGATCACTTGGATCATAGCATTGTCTAACTCAATGAAACTATGAGCTATGCCATTGTAGGGCCAACCAAGACAGATGGGTCTTGTTGGAGAGTTCTGACAAAATGTGGCCCACTGGAGAATGGCAAACCACTTCACTATTCTTGTCTTGAGAAGCTCATGAACAATATTATAAGGCAAAAAACATGACACTGAAAGATGAACTCCCCAGGTCAGTACGTAACCAGTATGCTATTGGAGCAGACTAGAGAAATAGCTCCAGAAAGAATGAAGAGGCTGAGCCAAAGCCAAAAAAGAAGTCCAGTTGTGGATGTGACTGGTGATAGAAGTAGAGTCTGATGCTATAAAGAACAATATTGATAGGAACCCAGAATGTTAGATCCATGAATCAAGGTAAATGGAAGTAGTAAAACAAGATGGCAAGAGTGAACATCAACATTTTAGGAATCAGTGAATTAAAATGGACCAGAATGGGTGAATTTAATTCAGATGATCATTATATCTACTACTGTGGGAAAGAATCCCTAAGATGAAATAGAGTAGCCCTAATGGTCAACAAAAGAGGCTGAAATGCAGTATTTGGGTACAATCTCAAAAACAATAGAATGATCTCTGTTTTATTCCAAAATAAGCCATGCAATATCACAGTAATCCAAGTCAATGCCACAATCATTAATGCCAAAGAAGCTGAAGTTGAATGGCTCCATGAAGACCTACAAGACCCTGTAGAGTGAACACCAAAAACAGATGTCCTATTTATCATAGGGAACTGGAATGCAAAATAGGAAGTCAAGAGATACCTGGGGTAACAAGTAAGTTTGGCCTTGGAGTACAAATGAAGCAGGGCAAGGGCTGACAGAGTTTTGCCAAGAGAATGCACTGGTCATAGCAAATATCCTCTTCCAACAACACAAGAGACAACCCTACACATAGACATCACTAGATGATCAATACCAAAATCAGATTGATTGTATTCTTTGCAGTGGGAAATAGAGAAGCTCTATACAGTCAGCAAAAACAAGACCTGAAGCTGACTATGGCTCAGATCAAAAACTCCTTATTGCAAATTCAGACTTAAATTGAAGAAAGTATGGAAAACCACTAGATCATTCATGTGGGACCTAAACAATCCCTTATGATTATACAGTGTAGGTGGCAAATTGATTCAAGGGATTAGATCTGATAGATAGTGTGCCTGAAGAATTATGGCTGAAGGTTTGTAACATTGTACAGGAGGCAGTGATCAAAATCATCCCCAAGAAGAAGAACTGCAAAAAGGCAAAATGCATGTTGAAGAAGGTGTTACAAATAGCTGAGAAAACAAGAGAAGCAAAAGGCAAAGGAAAAAAGGAAAAAAATATATCCATCTGAATGCAGAGTTCCAAGAATAGCAACGAGAGATAAGAAAGTATTTCTAAGTGATCAATGCAAAGAAATAGATGAAAACAATAGAATGGGAAAGACTAGAGATCTCTTTAAGAAAATTAGAGATTTTCTAATTGTGGAAAGATGGACACAACAAAGAGCAGAAGTGGTATGACCCTAACAGAATCAGAAGACATTAAGAAGAGGTGCCAAGAATATACAGAAGAACTATACAAAAAGATCTTCATGATCCAGATAACCACAATGGTGTGATCACTCACCTAGAGCCAGACATCCTGGAATACGAAGTCAAGTGGGCCTTAGGAAGCATCACTATGAAAAAAGCTAATGGAGGTGATGGAATTCTGGTTGAGTTATTTCAATCCTAAAAGATGAGCAAATTTGGAAAACTCAGCAGTGGCCACAGAACTAGAAAAGGTCAGTTTTTATTGCAGTCCCTAAGTAAGGCAATGCCAAAGAATGCTCAGACTACTGCACAATTGCACTCATCTCACACTCTAGCAAAGTAATGCTCAAAGTTCTCCAAGCTAGTCTTCAATAATCCGTGAACTGAGAACTTCCAGATGTTCAAGTTGGATTTAGAAAAGGCAGAGGAATCAGAGATCAAATTGCCAACATCTTTTATATCATTGAAAAAGCCAGAGAGTTCCAGAAAACATCTACTTCTACTTTATTGACTCCACCAAAGCTTTTGACTATGTGGATCCAACAAACTGGAAAATTTTTAAAGTGGTGGAAATACCAGACCACCTTACCTGTTTTCTATGAAATCTGTATGCATGTCAAGAAGCAACAGTTAAAACTGGACATGGAACAACAGACTGGTTCCAAATCAAGAAAGCAGTTCATCAGGGCTGTATAGTATCACCCTGCTTATTCAATTTATATGCAGAGTATATCATGCAAAATGCCGGGCTGGATGAAGCACAAGCTGGAATCAACATTGCTAGGAGAAATATCAGTAACCTCAGATAAGCAGATGACATCACCCTTATGGCAGATAGAAGAGGAACTAAAGAACCTCTGAAAAAGCTGGCTTAAAACTCAACATTCAAAGAATGAAGATAATGCCATCCAGTCAAATTCAGTTCAGTTCAGTCAGTCGTGTCTGACTCTTTGGGACCCCATGGACTGCAGCACACCAGGCTTCCCTGTCCATCACCAAATCCTGGAGCCTGGTCAAACTCATGTCCATCAAGTCGGTGATGCCTGATCCAATTACTTCATGGCAAATAGATGGGAACAATGGAAATAGTAAGAGACTTTATTTTCCTGGGCTCCAAAATCACTGCAGATGGTGAGTGCAGCCTTGAAATTAAAAGACTCTTGCTCCTTGGAAGAAAAACTATGACAAACTTGACAGCATATTAAAAATGTGAGTCATTGCTTCACGACAAAGGTCCATTTGTTCAAAACTATGTGTTGTTTTTTTTTTTTTTCCAGTAATCGTGTATGGATGTGAGTGAGTGATAGTAGTTTAGTCATGCCTGACTCTTTGCAACCCCATGGACTGAAGCCTGTCAGGTTCCTCTGTCCATGGATTTCTCCAAGCAAGATTACTGGAGTGGGTTGCCATTTCCGTCTCCAATGGATGTCAGAGCTGGACCATAAACAAAGCTGAGTGCTGAAAAACTGATGCTTTTGAATTGCGGTTTTGGAGAAGACTCTTAAGAATGCCTTGGACAGCAAGAATATCAAACCAATCAATCCTAAAGGAAATCAGTCCTGAATATTCAGTGGAAGGACTGATGTTGAAGCTGAAACTCCAATACTTTGGCCACCTGATGCAAAGAACTAACTTGGAAAAGACCCTGATGCTGGGAAAGATTAAAGGCAGAAGAAGAAGGGGACCTTAAAGAATCAGATGGTTGGATGGCATCACCGACTCAATGGAGATGAGTTTGAGCAAGCCCTGGGAGTTGTTGATGTACAGGGAAGCCTGGTGTGCTACAGTCCATGTGGTCACAAACAATTGAATATGACTGAGTGACTGAACTGAACTGAACTGAAGGAGTAGTATGATGGATGTCCACTCAGTTCAGTTGCTCATTCATGTCCAACTCTTTGAGACCCCATGAACTGCAGCACTCCAGGCCCCCCTGTCCATCACCAACTCCCAGAGTCCACCCAAACCCATGTCCATTGACTCAGTGATGCCATCCAACCATCTCATCCTCTGGATGTCCACTAGAGCAGAGATTTAATTGGAATAGCAGGGCAGGCATGGGGAGCAACACTGAACAGATGCTTGGACTTCCTAGGAAAGGCCTTACTGGTACTTAGACCACATAGCCAGTGCAAGGCTGCCTGCAGCGCTTAGTATACTAAATGCCACGAAGACATGGCAAACCTGGGTTTTAAGGGCTGAAAGAAGCTTCAGCCTGGAATCAGTGGTCATCTGCCACTGGAACAGTATATTAATAGATAGTAATTACTAGAAAACAGGAAAGAAATCCATTTATATGTACTATAATCTCTACTTCATTCTTGCAATTAGCATCACTTAATAGAATGCCAACAGACTTAGGAAATGTTGGAAGTATATTTTGCAGAATCACATAAAAAAGAGGTTCTAAAGGAGGCTTTTGGCTGCAAGACAATAGCAAATGACCAGAAAAAACTAGATTTTAGGTATCTTTGACTCAATATTTTCGAAGGCTAATTATGTTGTTTGGGCATAGTACTGTCATATTTAGAAATATTGTTTATTAGAATATATACTAAAAAGAAAAAACTTCACTATTAGTCTAATGATATTGCTTAGTTTTTATAGTTTTTGTCTAATTTTACCTTCCCTATTTTGTGTAAAGAATACATTTTTAGATAAGCCAGGTTTCTTATAAAAAGAATTTCTGATATGAAGAATGGGCACTTAAGGATAAGTATATGCATATATATATGTATACATATAGACATACACATTGTAATATATGCATATGCACATTAGCATAGGTATTTTAAGATATTGTTACTTATATTGTGTGTTATATCTTTCTGTATATCTTATATATTATATCTACATTATATAATTATTATAGATTAATATTATTACTATATGTATAGTATGTGTGCTGCTTAAAAAGCAAATACTTTATTTACCTATTGTCAAGATTGTTTTACTCATTTATTTATTTAAATATTTTTCATTGTCTTCAGTGCTTATAGCACTCTACTAAAACCTAAGGGAATCCAGAATATTATTTTTAAACATGAAATGAAATAATAAAATTTCTGAATGGTAACATTAGCCGAAAGAATCAGAGCCACTTTTACTAAAAGCATAAAACAATTCCAAAACTTGCATATATTTTAGTATAGCACCTAGCATAGCAATATTTTAAACAACTACTATAATATTATGCTTTTAATAAAGTAAAAAAAAAAAACTCCATGGTATCTTATACTAAATCCATAGTCTCTTTTTCTCGATTACCTCAATATTTTCTTTTCTCCCTAACATTTCATTTATTTTAAACTAAACCAAACATAGCTGCCCATTGCATTTGAATATTATATCTCTTAAGGGGTTTTAAGAGACTCTGCTTTTGAAATTTTATGATACTTATCATTAGAGAAGCCAGACTATGTGTCCTATAGAATGTTCCACATGCTGAATTTGCTTGATTGCTTCTCTGTGGTGAGGTTTAACTTGACCTTCATTCTGTGCTTTTTCTTGTAAACTACATTAAAACTAGAAGGTATAATTCAACTCAACAACAACTCAACAAGAACACTTCATGTGTGATATTGTGCATTTTCTACTGCATTATGTTAACTCTTACAATGTTAGTAAATGGAAATGTAGAGTGTGAAGTTTAGTTTTTAAAAAGCATGCCAGGATATTGTGAGTGTCATCTGATGAAGTGCTTTATGATATAAAATAAATTCTTAACCTAAGTTAGCATAAATTCTTGAAAAAGTGATGGATACTTGGTCTTTTATCACAGTCAACATTATTAATGCAAATGTGTCAAAGAGTGCACTGAGGCTGATAAAGAGGTTAATGCGTAAATGATACAGAAATGACAGAAAATTCATTGCATGTTAGTCAAAGGAACAAGAGAACACTAGAGGATGAAAAAAAAAATCAATGAGTAGCTTAAGGAAAGAGAAGAATAATTTGAGGAAAAGAATGAAGTCTGTTTATAGACCAATTAAGTTATGGTCTTCAGAAAGTTGTACATCTTTATTTTTGTACTGCACATTCATAAAAAATGTAAATGACTGTGAATAATATATTACTATTTTATTTAAAATTATGTTCATATGAAATTTAAATTTAAATAAATTTCATTATACTAAAATACTTGGAATATTAATCAGATGCTTAGCTTTCACATAATCATATTATTCAATACTAACAACTATTTCTTCAAATTCTTGACATAAGCAGACATTTACACATTGGTCTGACTGGTCTCCCTATTGATTAACATTCATTATAAATTATTTCTGATACATAGAAAGAATAGAGAAAAGCATCATGTGCATAAAATACATTCATAACACACTGTAATTTCTATTGGAATCTCCTTGCCAACACTTTCAACTGTATCCAATTTTCTTTCTCTGAAGGTAATCATATAAAATATATATATATGCATACATGCATATATTTGTAGAATATTTATTTCCTTAAACCATTTGTAATATTGATGCACATAACTGCTATACATGAACATAAACTTGAAATAAGCATTATTCTCCAACTTTTATGCATAATTGTGTATTTGTACAGTTCATTCATTTTGGCATATATGTGTGTAATTCATTCATTTTCACTGCTATATAATACATACACATGAAAAGATCATGGTTTATTTTTCCTTATCTATAGAGGGACAAAATTGTATATAAATACTCTGTTATCAGAAAAAATAGACTTCTTTGGTGGCTCAATTGTACGGTAGTCTGAGCATTCTTTGGCATTGCCTTTCTTTGGGATTGGAATGAGAACTGACATTTTCCAGTCTTGTGGCCACTGTTGAGGTTTTCAAATCTGCTGGCATATTGAGTGCGGCACTTTCACAGCATTGTCTTTTAGAGGAAAACAACAGAATCGGAAAGACTAGAGATCTCTTTAAGAAAATTAGAGATACCAAGGGAACATTTCATGCAAAGATGGGCTCAATAAAGGACAGAAATGGTATGGACCTAAAAGAAGTAGAAGATATTAAGAAGAGGTGGCAAGAATACACAGAAGAATTGTACAAAAAAGATCTTCATGACCCAGATAATCATGATGATGTGATCACTAATCTAGAGCCAGACATCTTGGACTGTGAAGTCAAGTGGGCCTTAGAAAGCATCACTATGAACAAAGCTAGTGGAGGTGATGGAATTCCAGTTGAGCTATTTCAAATCCTGAAAGATGATGCAGTGAAAGTGCTCCACTCAATATGCCAGCAAATTTGGAAAATCCAGCCATGGCCACAGGACTGGAAAAGGTCAGTTTTCATTCCAATTCCAAAGAAAGGCAATGCAAAAGAATGCTCAAACTACCACACAATTGCACTCATCTCACATGCTAGGAAAGTAATGCTCAAAATTCTCCAAGCCAGGCTTCAGCAATACGTGAACTGTGAACTCCCTGGTGTCCAAGCTGGTTTTAGAAAAGGCAGAGGAACCAGAGATCAAATTGCCAACATCTGCTGGATCATGGAAAAAGCAAGAGAGTTCCAGAGAAACATCTATTTCTGCTTTATTGACTATGCCAAAGCCTTTGACTGTGTGGATCACAATAAATTGTGGAGAATTCTGAAAGAGATGAGAATACCAGACCACCTAACCTGCCTCTTGAGAAATCTGTATGCAGGTCAGGAAGCAACAGTTAGAACTGGACATGGAACAACAGACTGGTTCCAAATAGGAAAAGGAGTACATCAAGGCTGTATACTGTCACCCTGCTTATTTAACTTCTATGCAGAGTACCTCTTGAGAAACTCTGGACTGGAAGAAACACAAGCTGGAATCAAGATTGCTGGGAGAAACATCAATAACCTCAGATATGCAGATGACCCCACCCTTATGGCAGAAAGTGAAGAGGAGCTAAAAAGCCTCTTGATGAAAGTCAAAGAGGAGAGCGAAAAAGTTGGCTTTAAAGCTCAACATTCAGAAAACGAAGATCATGGCATCCGGTCCCATTACTTCATGGGAAATAGATTGGGAAACAGTGGAAACAGTGTCAGACTTTATTTTGGGGGGCTCCAAAATCACTGCAGATGGTGACTGCAGCCATTAAATTAAAAGACGCTTACTCCTTGGAAGAAAAGTTATGACCAACCTAGATAGTATATTCAAAGGCAGAGACATTACTTTGCCAACTAAGGTCCATCTAGTCAAGGCTATGGTTTTTCCTGTGGTCATGTATGGATATGAGAGTTGGACTGTGAAGAAGGCTGAGCGCTGAAGAATTGATGCTTTTGAACTGTGGTGTTGGAGAAGACTCTTGAGTGTCCCTTGGACAGCAAGGAGATCCAACCAGTCCATTCTGAAGGAGATCAACCCTGGGTGTTCTTTGGAAGGAATGATGCTAAAGCTGAATCTCCAGTACTTTGGCCACTTCATGCAGAGTTGACTCATTGGAAAAGACTCTGATGCTGGGAGGGATTGGGGGCAGGAGGAGAAGGGGACGACCGAGGATGAGATGGCTGGATGGCATCACAGACTCGATGGACGTGAGTCTGAGTGAACTCCGGGAGATGGTGATGGACAGGGAGGCCTGGCGTGCTGCGATTCATGGGGTCGCAAAGAGTCGGACACGACTGAGTGACTGAACTGAACCGAGCTGAGAATTCCATCATCTCCACTAGCTTTCTTCATATTGACGCTTCCTAAGGCCTACTTGACTTCACATTAAGGATATCTGGTTCTAGGTGAATGATCACACCATCGTGATTATCTGGGTCATGAAGATCATTTTTCTATAGTTCTGTGCATTCTTGCCACCTCTTCTTAATATCTTCGGCTTCTGTTAGGTCCATACCATTTCTGTCCTTTATTGTGCCTATCTTTGCATGAAATATTTCCTTGGTATCTCTAAATTTCTTGAAGAGATCTCTAGTCTTTCCCATTGTATTGTTTGCCTCTATTTCTTTGCACTGATCAACTGAGGAAGGCTTTCTTATCTCTCCTTGCTATTCCTTGGAACTCTGCACTCAAATGGATATATCTCTCCTTTTCTCCTTTGCCTTTCACTTCTCTTCCTTTCACAGCTATTTGTAAGCCCTCCTCAGACAACCACTTTGCCTTTTTATATTTCTTTTTCTTGGGGATGGTCTTGATCCCTGCCTCCTATACAATGTCATGAACCATAGTTCTTCAGGCACTCTGTCTATCAGATCTAATCCATTGCATTTATTTCTCATTTCCACTGTATAATCGTAAGGGATTTTATTTAGGTCGTACCTGAATGGAATGTTCAAACTACCACACAATGGCACCCATCTCACACAATAGCGAAGTAATGCTCAAAATTCTCCAAGCCAGACTTTAACAGTACATGAACTGTGAACTTTCAGATGTTCAAGTTGGATTTAGAAAACCGGAGGAACCAGAGATCAAATTGCCAACATCCATTGGATCTTTGAAAAAGCAAGAGAGTTCCAGAAGAATATCTACTTCTGCTTTATTCACTATGCAAAAGCCTTTGACTGTGTGGATCACAATAAACTGTGGAAGATTCTGAAAGAGATGGGAATACCAGACCATCTGACTTGCCTCTTCAGAAACCTGTATGCAGGTCAGGAAGCAACAGTTAGAACTTGACTGGTACCAAATCTGAAATGGAGTACGTCAAGGCTGTATATTGTCACCCTGCTTATTTAACTTATATGCAGAACACATTATAAGAAATGCTGGATTGGTTGAAACACAAGCTTGAATCAAGATTGCTGAGAGAAATATCAATAACCTCAGATGCAGATGATACCACACATATGTCAGAGTGTGAAGAAGAACTAAAGAGCCTATCGATGAAAGTGAAAGAGGAGAGTTAAAAAGTTGGCTTAAAACTGAGCATTCAGAAAAACTAAGATTATGGCATCTAGTCCCATCATTTCATGGGAAATAGATGGGGAAACAGTGACTGACTTTATTTTGGGGGGCTCCAAAATCACTGCAGATGGTCACTGCAGCCATGAAATTAAAAGATGCTTGCTCCTTGGAAGAAAAGTTATGACCAACCTAGGCAGTATATTTAAAAGCAGAAACATTACTTTGCAGACAAACGTCCACGTAGTGTCAAAGCTATGGCTTTTCCAGTAGTCTTGTATGGATGTGAGAGTAAGACTATAAGAAAAGGTGAGCACCAAAGAATTAATGTTTTTGAACTGTGATGTTGAAGATTCTTTAGAGTCCTTTGGACTGCAAGGGGGTCCAACTGTCAATCATAAAGGAAATCAGTTCTGAATATTTCTCTGGAAGGACTGATGCTGAAGCTGGAACTCCAATACTTTGGCCACCTGAAATGAAGGGCTGACTCATTGGAAAAGACCATGATGCTGGGAAAGATTGAAGGCAGAAGGAGAGAGGGATAGCAAAGGGTGAGACGGTTAGATGGCATCATCAACTCAATGGCATGCTGCAGTCCATGGGGTTGAAAAGAGCTGGACACAACTGAGGGACTGAACTGAACTGAACTGGTGGCTCAGATGGTAAAGTGTCTGCCTGCAATGCAGTTTCATGCCTGGGTCAGGAAGATACCCTGGAGAAGTAAATGACAACCCACTCCAGTACTCTTGCCTGGAAAATTCCAGAGACAGAGGAGCCTGTTAGGCTACAGTCCATGGGATTGCAAAGAGTTGGACATGACTGAGCGACTTCGCTATGAGAAATACTGCTATTCTGAATATTCTTAGCCATGTCCCTCTGCTTTCAAATATTGTATAATTCTACATTTTGTGTTCCTTTTAAGTTCTATAATAAAATAAATATAGAAATATTGTTGGCATATAAATTTTCTATTTTGAACAAGGCCTAAAATTACCATTTTTAACTGAAGAATTTAATCCAATTACACTAAATAGATAATATATATTTGGAATTATTTCTGTCAATATAAATTTTTTCCTTACTCTGATTTCCTAAGCTGTATTTTACATTTAAAAATTCTTCCACCTTTTAGATTAATAGCTTATCTAATTTTTCCCAGTGATAGAAATTATATGATCTATTTTCTATTGTTAATCAGTTCAGTTCAGTCACTCAGTCGTGTCCGACTCTTTGCGACCCCATGAATCGCAGGACGCCAGGCCTCCCAGTCCATCACCATCTCCTGGAGTTTACTCAAACTCATGTCCATCAAGTCAGTGATGCCATCCAGCCATCTCATCCTCTATCGTCCCCTCTTCCTCCTGCCCCCAATCCCTCCCAGCATCAATGTCTTTTCCAATGAGTCAACTATTTGCATGAAGTGGCCAAAGTACTGGAGTTTCAGCTTTAGCATCATTCGTTCCAAAGAACACCCAGGGCTGATCTCCTTTAGAATGGACAGGTTGGATCTCCTTGCTGTCCAAGGGACTCTCAAGAGTCTTCTCCAACACCACAGTTCAAAAGCATCAATTCTTCAGTGTTCAGCTTTCTTCACAGTCCAACTCTCACATCCATACATGACCACTGGAAAAACCATAGCCTTGACTAGATGGACCAGAGGCAAAGTAATGTCTTTGCTTTTGAATATGCTATGTAGGTTGGTCATACCTTTCCTTCCAAGGAGTAAGTGTCTTTTAATTTCAATAGTTAATCTCAAACATGCAAGCATTCATATTTGATTTGATAATACCTGTATCTAGTATTAGCAGAGATCAAATTAGTCAATCCTAAAAGAAATCAACACTGAGAATTCATTGGATATTGAGGATTGAATATCTGTGCCATTCAAATCTTAAAAGTCAATGTTGTTAAAGGGCTGCATTCAGTATGTAAGCAAGTTTAGAAAACGCAGCAGTGGCCACAGGACTGGAAAAGGTCAGTTTTCATTCCAATCCAAAGAAAGGCAATGCCAAAAAATGTTGAAACTAATGCACAGTTGCACTCATGTCATATGTGAGCAAAGTAATGCTCAAATTCTCCTAGCTAGCCTTCAATAGTATGTGAACTGAGAACTTCCAATGCTCAAGATGTTCAAGTTGGATTTAGAAAAGGCAGAAGAACCAGATATCAAGTTGCTAACATCCATTGGATCATAAAAAGACAAGAGAACTCCAGATAAGCATCTACTTTTGCTTCATTGACTGTGCTAAAGCCTTGACTATGTGGATCACAAAAAACTGTGAAAAATTCTTAAAGAGATGGAAATATCAGACCACCTTACCTGTCTCCTGAGAAACCTGCATGTAGGTCAAGAAGCAACTGCTAGAACCAGACATGGAACAATAGACTGCTTCCTTATTGGGAAACGATTACATCAGTGCTATATTGTCACCCTTCTTGTTTAACTTCTATGCAGAGTACATCATGCAAGTACCGGCTGGATGAAGCACAAGGTGGAATCAGGATTGCAGGGAGAAATATCAATAATCTCAAATATGCAGATGATACCTCCTTTATGGCAGAAAGAGAAGAGGAACTAAAGAGCCTCTTGATGAATATGAAAGAGGAGAGTGAAAAAGCTGGCTTGAAATCAACATTCAGAAAACTAACATCATGGCATCCAGTCCAATCACTTCATAGCAAATAGATGGGGAAACGATGGAAACAGTGAGAGACTTTATTTTTCTTGGGCTCCAAAATCACTGCAGATGGTGTCTGTGGCCATGAAATTAAAAGATGCTTGCTCCTTGGAAGAAAATCTATCACAAAGCTAAACCACATATTAAAAAGCAGAGTCATTACTTTTCCAACAAAGGTTCATATAGTCAAAGCTGTGGTTTTTCCAATAATCATGTATGGATGTAACAGATGCACCATGAAGAAGGCTGAGCACCTAAGAATTGATGCATTTGAGCTGTGGTGTTGGAGAAAACTCTTCAAAGTCCTTTGTACTTCAAGGAAATCAAACCAGTCAATCCTAAAGGAAATCAACACTGAATATTCATTGAAAGGACTAATGCTGAAGCTCTGATACTTTGGCCAACTGATGGGAAGAGCCTACTCATTAGAGTAGACCTTCTTGCTTGGAAGGATTGGAGGCAGGAGTAGAAGGGGAGGACAGAGGATGAGATGATTGGATGGCATCCTCAATTCAATGTACATGAGTTTGAGGAAGCTCTGGAAGATGGTGAAGGACAGGGAATCCTGGCGTGCTGTAGTTCATGGGGTCACAAAGAGTGGGACAAGACCTAGTGACTGAACACACAGATATTTATTATCAGTGTGTTCAGTCACTCAGTCATGTCTAACTCTTTGCAATCCCAGGGACTATGAGGACCCACCAGGACAACCCATGGAACCCACCATGTTTCTCTGTCCACGAAATTATCCCAGCAAGAATACTGGAGTGGGTTGCCATTTCCTCCTCCAGGGGATCATCTTGACCCAGGGATCAAACTGTCATCTCCTGTGCTTGTTGCCTTGTCAGGTGAATTCTTTACCACTGAGCTACCTGGGAAGTCCTCTATTGTCTCTACCCCCACTCTAAAGTTAATTCAGAAAATATATAGTATTTTAGCTTTTATAAATCCCTTCCATTGTATAGAACTTCAATTTTGTCTTTTTTCCAATATTTTCATTATAAACATTTGTATTATTATCAAATAATAATATTTGTATACTCTTTTGTTTATATCTCTCATGCTATTCAATATTTTTTCTCATCAGTTTTATGCCTCGATATTTTCTTGTATGATTTTTTCTTCTTCATAGAGAACACTCTTTTATAATTCTTTTACTGAAAATCTTTTATTGGTATTTTTTTTTTACTTGAATAGATCATTTTTCCTCATAATATAGAGAGGGTTGCCATGCCCTTCTCCAGGTGATCTTCCCAACCCAGGGATCAAAACCGTGTCTCTAGTCTCCTGCATTGGCAGGTGAGTTCTTTACCACTAGTGTGACTGGGAAGCCTGGTGTCACCTCCATATGACATCAACTAGCTGAACATTAGGCTACCCTTGTCCTCTAACACAGGGAGTATTTGTAGATATTTATTTTCAGGAGACAGTTCATAGGCAGCTAGATTCAGGATGTGTTTTGCCTCACAGTATGGTCCAAAGGCTCTATAGATGGTATGTGCTGCTTCTTTCTCTGTCCTGGAGCCAGGTCGCTATAACCATCATCCCCACAGCCTGAAGGATCTTCTGAGGCTTCTTCTCCCAAGCCCTTCTACCACTGAATGATTCAATAAATAATATCAAATGGTACTAACATCATGTCTCTCATTTGTCCCTCTTGTCTTCACCTCAGGGCTTCCAGTGGCTTCTGAGGCATAAGACTCTGTGGGATCTATTTGATATCTATACATCTGCAAGTGGAAAGTATATGGACTTAACTCCTTAGGTCATAAACTTTGGCAAATAGAAGAAATCCAGTGATCAAGATCAATTCTCCTCTCTTCCTCCTCCTGTTTGAAGCAAGACCAATCATTTCACTTGTCATGAAGTTGTAGCTTCCTCAGCAATCCACTTGGTTATATTTCTTGTTGCTTTTTCCCTGCTTCACTTCCCTTTTTCTCTTCAGCTTCCCTGGTATTATGCTTCCCAATGAAGTGTATGTGTATGATGTTATGCCTCAAGAAGAAAATGGGAAATGAAATATATTGACATGTTATATTTCTATTATTTTATTTCTGCACATATTTACTAACAGTTCATTAAATTAAATGATTATGTTTTCTTTTGTAAATATTTTTTCACAGCTGCTCATTCTCTTTTTTAAAATTTTAATTGGCTTTTTCTTTCTTTTTTAATATAAATTTTTTTTATTTTAGTTGAAGTTTAATTATTTTACAATATTGTATTGGTTTTGCCATACTTGGGACATAGCCACTTAACAATGTTGTGATAATTTCAGGTGAACAGCAAAGAGACTCAGCCATACATAAAAATATATCCACTCTCCCCTGAGCTTCACTTCAATCCAGGCTGCCATATAACATTAGGCAGGCTTCCATGTGCTCTACAGTAGGTCACTATGGGCTATCCATTTTAAATATAGCAGTGAATACATGTTCATCTCAAACTTCCAAACTCCCTTTCCTGTATCCTCCCAGGCTTGATCTCTAAGTCTGTCTCTTTCTGTTTTGTAAGTAAGTTCATTTGTGTCATTTCTTTTTTTTTTTTTTAATTATACTGATAATTTTTATTTTTTTATTATTTTTTTATTTTACTTCATTTTACTTTACAATACCGTATTGGTTTTGAAATATATCAACATAAATCCACCACAGGTGTACATGAGTTCCCAATCCTGAACCCCCTTCCCACCTCCCTCTCCATACCACCTCTCTTCATGGATCAGAAGAATCAATATAGTGATAATGAGTATACTACCCAAAGCAATCTACAGATTCAATGCAATCCCTATCAAGCAACCAGTGGTATTTTTCACAGAGCTAGAACAAATAATTTCACAATTTGTATCATTTCTTTTTAGATTCCACAGATAAGGGATGTCATATGATATTTCTCCTTCTCTATCTAACTTATTTCACTCAGTATGATTGTCTCTAGGTTCAGCATGTTGCTGCTAATGACATTATTTCATTCTTTTTAATGGCTGAGTAATATTCCATTGTATATATGTACCACTTTTTTATTCATTTCTCAGTTGATGAACATTTAGATTGCTTCCTTGTCTCAGCTATTGTAAACAGTGCTACAGTGAGCATTGGGGTGCATGTATCCTTTTGGATCATGTTTTTCTCTGGCTATATACCCAGACGTGGGATTGTAGGGTCATGTGGTGGCTCTATTTTTAGTTTTTTAAAGAATCCCTATATTGTTCTCCATAGTGGCTGCACCAATTTTCATTCCCACAGTGCAGGAGAGTTCCCTTATCTCCACACCTTCTCCAGCATTTATTGTTGGTTAATTTTTTCCATGATAGTCAGTCTGGCTGGTGTGAGAAGACATCTCATGGTGGTTTTGATCTGCATTTCTCTAAGAGCAATGGTAAACATCTTTTCACGTACCTCTTGGCCATCTGTATGTTTTCTTTGAAGAGATGTCTATTTAGGCCCTCTGCCCATTTTTCATTGCACACTTGCCTTTCTATTGTTCTCAATTCTGTCAATATTTTTATTTTTTTTTAATTTTTATTTTTACTTTATTTTGCTTTACAACACTGTATTGGTTTTGCCATACATTGACATGAATCAGCCACGGGTGTACATTAGTTCCCAATCCTGAACCCCCCTCCCACCTCCCACCCCATATCATCTCTATGGATCATCCCCATGCACCAGTCCCAAGCATGCTGTATCCTGTATCGAACATAGACTGGCTATTCATTTCTTACATGATAGTATATATGTTTCAATGCCATTCTCCCAAATCATCCCACCCTCTCCTTCTCCCACAGAGTTCAAAAGTCCATTCTACACATCTGTGTCTCTTCTGCTGTCTTGCATACAGGGTCATCATTACCATCTTTCTAAATTCCATATATATGTGTTAGTATACTGTATTGGTGTTTTTCTTTCTGGCTTACTTCACTCTGTATAATCGGCTCCAGTTTTATCCACCTCATTAGAACGGATTCAAATGTATTCTTTTTAATGGCTGAGTAATACTCTATTGCGTATATGTACCACAGCTTTCTTATCCATTCATCTGCTGATGGACATCTAGGTTGTTTCCATGTCCTGGCTATTATAAACAGTGCTGCGATGAACATTGGGGTACACGTGTCTCTTTCAATTCTGGTTTCCTCGGTGTGTATGCCCAGCAGTGGGATTGCTGGGTCATAAGGCAGTTCTATTTGCAATTTTTTAAGGAATCTCCACGTTGTTCTCCATAGTGGCTGTACTAGTTTGCATTCCCACCAACAGTGTAAGAGGGGTCCCTTTTCTCCACATCCTCTCCAGCATTTATTGCTTGTAGATTTTTGGATCACGGACATTCTGACTGGTGTGAAATGGTACCTCATTGTGGTTTTGATTTGCATTTCTCTGATAATGAGTGATGTTGAGCATCTTTTCCTGTGTTTCTTAGCCATCCGTATGTCTTCTTTGGAGAAATGTCTATTTAGTTCTTTGGCCCATTTTTTGTTTGGGTCATTAATTTTTCTGGAGTTGAGCTGCATACGTTGCTTATATATTTTTGGATTAGTTGTTTGTCAGTTGCTTCATTTGCTATTATTTTCTCCCATTCAGAAGGCTGTCTTTTCACCTTGCTTATAGTTTCCTTTGTTGTGCAGAAGCTTTTAATTTTAATTAGATCCCATTTGTTTATTTTTGCTTTTATTTCCAGTATTCTGGGAGGTGGATCATAGAGGATCTGCTGTGATTTATGTCGGAGAGTGTTTTGCCTATGTTCTCCTCTAGGAGTTTTATAGTTTCTGGTCTTACGTTTAGATCTTTAATCCATTTTGAGTTTATTTTTGTGTGTGGTGTTAGAAAGTGATCTAGTTTCATTCTTTTACAAGTGGTTGACCAGTTTTCCCAGCACCACTTGTTAAAGAGATTGTCTTTAATCCATGGTATATTCTTGCCTCCTTTGTCAAAGATAAAGTGTCCATAGGTGTGTGGATTTATCTCTGGGCTATTTTGTTCCATTGATCTATATTTCTGTCTTTGTGCCAGTACCATACTGTCTTGATGACTGTAGCTTTGTAGTAGAGCCCAAAGAGGACACTAATAGATGGAGAAATATACCATGTTCATGGATCAGAAGAATCAATATAGTGAAAATAAGTATACTACCAAAAGCAATCTACAGATTCAATGCAATCCCTATCAAGCTACCAGCGGTATTTTTCACAGAGCTAGAACAAATAATTTCACAATTTGTATGGAAATACAAAAACCTCGAATAGCCAAAACAATCTTGAGAAAGAAGAATGGATCTGTCAATATTTTTAAACATAGTTTTATATTCTTCATCCAGTTATTTTATTATATTTACAGCATACTGTTGGTGTTTGTGTTCTTTTATAAATGTTCCTTATGGTTCTCACCCATGTGATTTGTGTGTTCATGTACTTAGTAATTTTAAATGGTGAGCTCTGGTTTCCCAGGATTTAGTTTGTGAGACTTCTATGAAGACTGGTTAAGGATCTGCACATCAGAAGAATACTGAGGCTTAATTCAGTCAGGAAATTTTATTGAACTTATTGATTAGCAATTTTTTCTGGACCAATTGTAAAATCAGAGTCCTAAATACCGAGAGCAGGCTGTGACTGTGAATTTTTATGGAAGAGATTTTTTTTTCCCACCAGAACTTAGGCCAGGATAGGCTAATTATCTTGTGGTTTTCTCACCATTGCGAGCAGGAACAATTTTTCTAGTTCACCAATTCACTTAGAAGGGAAGGCTTTGAGAGTTCAGCTTCACTGTGTGTGTGTGTGTGTGTGTGTGTGTGTGTGTGCACATGTGCACGCCTACCTTCTTGATGCTATTTAACCTAATGTCTTGTTTTCTGTCTCCAGAGCCACTATAAAAACCCAAACTGCCAGAAAACAAACGTTTTGCTTAATAAGCTCAGCAGCAATGCACTGGTTGCTTTAGTTTTAGTATTAACTTGCCATTTTTACTTCTAACTCCCTTTTGTTTTGAGCCTCTGGTAATCTATAATACTATACTGTAGCCTCACCTTCAATGGTTTATAAAATAATGTAGTTTAACATTTTACTTAGAACACCTAGGTGTGTTTGTAGATTGTTTTTTTAGGTTATTTAGATAACATTGCTGCTAGAGAGAAAAGTCAGTTCTCTGACATTTAATTGCAGTATTAATTCACTGTGCTAGGGCCAAACACTTTGCACCAAGGTTATTGTTGTTTTTAATTATGATTTGTGACCTCTAATATTAACTTCTTAAAAACAAACATGAGTAAATGATTTAAAAATTAGAAGAAATGAAACATTTAAGAGGAAACAGAATATATTAGTAAAAAGCATGATTAGAGACAGACCACTTGAGCTTGAGTTCTAGTTGCTTCACTTCTGTAATGTTAGAAGTAGGCCAGCTGCCATTCTCCTTGAGTCATTTTTCTCATCTAAAAAATGGACACATGAATAACTTTTTCTATGGATGGCTGTGATGATTAAATGAATATGTGTAGAAAAACTCCTTGATTATTAAAATGTTCTGTGAATACTTTCTACTATTATTATTTTTTCCTATCCATCTTCAGTGCAATTCTCAATTACTTAAATAGTAAGATCTGTCACAGGACATTGTAACCTAAATTTAACTCACATGTTTTGTCCCCTTTTCAAAAATTGGCTTATATTATAGGGTAATGACAATAGCATAAAATATTTTCTTCCTTTTGGCTCTTTATTATCTATATAAGTTTTATGAGGATAAGAATATTCATGCAAATAAATGCTCAGAAGATTTAGGAACTAAGAACATTTAGAAACCATTTTAATTTCATATATTTTACATTAGTTAAAAAGTTTGCGGTAACAAGCCATTTTTAAACAAGCAGAAAATCATTATATGATATACAAAGTGCTGAAAATAAACAAAGAAAATATGATAATGATTTGAAATAAAAATCTTTTGATTGTTCTTTTTAGTTGAGCGTATTTTTCTTGGTAAAAACTAACGGAATTATGTCAGAAAGAAAACTGTGTATCTTACAGTGTTTGCTTAAAAGCAATAAATGGCACACCAGCAGTTAGTTTTCCACAGAATACAAAAGCAGATTGCAATTCTTTCTTAATACATAATTCCACATTAAAAAGAGAATAAAGAATTATATAAATCTTTAATAACTTCTAGTTTAAGTTAATTTCTTTCACTGAGGTAAGACTCAAAGGCCACCTAAAATTTACAATATGCTTTCAGGACAGTGGTGCTTCTACTTTCAACTCTTCAATGGTTCTTGAGCTATTGCTAGTATATAATACTTCTAGGTAAACAAATATCCTAAATTAAAAAGCTGACTATAAAATTATGTTCAGGTATCAATGAAAATATTTTATGTGATTTATTAACTATATATACATATATCAAAAATAATCAATGTGATATTAAAGAAAAGATAGTCCATAAACTATTTCTTCATAAGCTTAAATATATCAAAAATTCTTAAATTTAGCTTTTTAACATAGATATGGGGAAAAAATTCTTTTCCAGCAATAGAAAGATTTGCTTTTGAAATTATACTGCTAATCATATTAGCTTTAGTTGATATACAGGCATTCATTGTTACAATACAGGAATTGTAAAATCTTACTTATAGAAGAGATAACTTTGACTGTTACAATAGATATTTTTGAATTAAATTTTATTGTGTATGTGTGAGCATATGTGTGTGTATAAAATTATATCACCACTATAAGGTATTAACTGGTGAAGAAAATGGCAACCCACTCCAGTATTCTTGCCTAGAAAATCCATGGACAGAAGAGTCTGGCAGGCTACAGTCCATGGGATCACAACTGAGTGCACACACACACACAGACACACACACACACACACACACAAACACAAAGTATTAAACTCTAGCCCATATTAATGTTACACTGTCTTTTCTGTAGCTTGTAATTAAAAAAACATATAACTGCAATTTTATAAATATATGTATATCTATAATAAAAATTTTGGGCATCTAATATGTGTTTTTAACTAAGATAAGCTTCTATATATGGTATTGAAATTATTTCTCATGAAAATCATATGTAGTAAGTGATATTTTCATAGCTGTTTATGATTAAACCAGCTGAGGCTTGGAGAGGTTTTATAACTTGAAATCATATCTAGTAATTTACATAGTTCTGCATGAGAATGTAAAACTATTTGAAGACAGGCAAAAGACAAAGTAAATTTTCATTTAAGTAACGCTCACTGGAAGTTTTATCTTGTGTTTTTATATCATTGGTGAGAAATTAATCACATTTTTATTTAAACAGTTGTTTCCAGTTAAAAACTCTAAAATTCTAGTGCTGTGAAAGAAAGAAGGGAGAATATCTACTGGAATTTAGTCAACCTCAATAATAGAGTAAGAGTATTAAAAAGATTATAGTTATTGTTCTTTACTAAATATTCATTAAGAAGTAGTGAGAACTACTTATATTGCTGGACTATCTAATATTTGCTAGGATGAATTTGCCATGTTATCTGGCTCTATCATGTTTGTTTTGGCTATCATACTGGCTTTCATTGTTGAAATAAATGGTTGGTGAAACATATGGTAGATGTTTTATTTGCTACAACTTTTTCTGTGTGAGCAAACCCTTTAGTATCTCTCAGGATTTAGAATTTTAACTTCATGTACTCACTCCTACATATTCCTAGCATGACATTATTTGCCCCATAGGGTGGCTAATTGGGAACCTGGGGAGGTGAGCCACATCCTTAGCACATTTTGTTGTTTTTTGGTGCATGATGCAATCTCTGCCATGCTGACTTTCATTCTATGAAAAAGTAAAGGACTTTGGAATTTCTGATTATCTCACAAAATTACGAACAAGTCTGGACATATTTACCAAAATCACAGCTGTACAAATATAGTATTTTTATATCAGACAGGTAACAATCAGATAGATATATTGGCATAGTTTCAAAAGTTATACAGAGTGATGTAAGCCAGAAAGAAAAACACCAATACAGTATACTAACGCATATATATGGAATTTAGAAAGATGGTAATGATAACTTTGTATGCGAGACAGCAAAAGAGACACAGAGGTATAGAACAATCTTTTGGACTCTGTGGGAGAGGGAGAGGGTGGGATGGTTTGGGAGAATGGCATTGAAACATGCATAATATCATATATGAAATGAATCGCCAGTCCAGGTTCGATGCATGATACTGGATGTTTGGGGCTGGTGAACTGAGATGACCCAGAGGGATGGTACCGGGAGGGAGGAGGGAGGGAGATTCAGGATAGGGAACACGTGTATACCTGTGGCGGATTCATGTTGATGTATGGCAAAAACCAATACAATATTGTAAAGTAATTAACCTCCAATTAAAATAAATAAATTTCTATTTTAAAAAATTAGTAAAACAGTAATTTTCAATATATCAACATATTGCTGACTTTTCCCCCTTCTTGAGGCTGTATAAAGGCTTGGAATTATCCCAAATATATGAGTCATAACAAGCTGATCTTCTAGAATAGAAACCATAAATTAAAATGATAAAATATTGCTGGTATTGTATATAGTATTTGTTACAAGGTATTTGCATTTTTTCTTTAAGAGCAAATGTGCAACGTATTATAAGTAGTAATGAAGTTCTTATAAGAAAAAAACAAGTATGTTAAAAATCGAGAAAGCTTTTTCTGTGACATTAATGTCAAAACCAAACAGGTGGGTTTTTATTTTATATTTCTCTCTCTTGTATTGATTTTTTTGAAATAGATGAGAAATACAAATAGTACATGATATGGATTTACATATGATTTATCTGTACAACTTCTCAATTTAAGCCAACAGCAATTTTCTGAACTGATCTAGATCTATTGTACTATATGTGAATGATGCCCTTTTGAATAATCCCTTTTAAAATAAACTGTCTTTAAATAGACTTGTTAAGTTGTTTTCAACTGAGAAAACTGTAATAAATCACTATATATGTTAATTTTAAAAATATATACCTTTAAATTTAACAACAATTTTTATGATAAAACTCATTTGCAAAAGGAAATAAGATAGTAAAGTCTTTGAGTTTGGGTGGTGGGATCTTCCAGCATGTGGGCCAGTATTAGTCACATTTTGTGTGTTTGATAAATAAAATTGTAGTAAAAACTGAATCAACTAAGCATCAGAAAAAACAAAAATAAGCTGTACCTCAAGATCAAAATCTAAAGGGCACATCAATATTCCTGGAATTTTATACAAAGCATATAAATAATTACAAATTAGAACAGAAAAGTCAGTGAGAAAAGGCGTGCAAGAAAAAAGATATTCGTCTGGAATTTACTTAGCTTCCTGAGATATAGCAAGACATAATTAAACAATGAAAAAAACTGCAGACCACCTAGGTACTCATGAGAGTTGATACCAACAGTTGCAGTACTATCTTAAACTTGCTGCACTTACATTTTCCTTTTTGTTCAACTTAATTGTTATCAGAGTAAATGGAGAGAAAAATGGTTCTTGATAAAGGAATAAATTGAGGCAAATTTTTGTGTGCACAAATCTAGCATAGAGCTAGTAATAAGAAATCACTCAACGTCTGTTTTCTCAAAGGCTATTTTTGCAAGTAAAGTAGCCATTCATGAATAACTTGAACAATGAGTTATCTCAAAATCATACAACTTAAAACCAGCAAAAATGGATGACATTTGTGTGACTTTTATCCATTTTTTTCTACTAATGCACCATTTTAGGATAATTTAGGGGCACATTCAATGACAATAATCATGCTTCATATAAATATAGCAAAAAGAATAAATATTATTCACCCAAGAAACACATGAAGATATTCATGCTTATTTGGTATAAACACACAAAAACACTACACTGAATCCTTCTCATTATCATGACACTTGTTACTATAATATCTGTTGTTGTTGTTTTTTTTAATGCATTGACTGTTTGATATGCTGGGGGCTAAAACTGCTGTCCTATTTTTCAACTTGTGAATTCCATTAAGGAATCATTTGGTGAAACATTCTTATAAAGTATTCAGTTCAGTCACTCAGTCAGTCGTGTCCAACTCTTTGAGATCCCATGGACTGAAGCATTCCAGTCTTCCCTGTCCATCACCAAATCCTGGAGCTTGCTTAAACTCACGTCCATCAGGTCGGTGATGCCATTCACCCACCTGACCCTCTGTTGTCTCCTTCTCCTCCTGCCTTCAATCTTTCCCAGCATCGGGGTCTTTTCCAATGAGTCAATTCACATCAGGTGGCCAAAGTATTGAAGTTTCAGCTTCAGCAACTTTTAAAAAAGTATTTAAAATATGCAAATATGTTGCAGCCTGTGTACAATATGTTCTGCTACAAATCAGAGTAGTTAATTTCTCAAGTTAAACCCAAGCACTGAAGAAATTTTCTATTTTCCAGGACACTATGAGTTCTACTAAGTTTTGTAACTCATGACAAGCCGTTCATGTTAGATGTGCTTCTAATGAAAGTTTTCCAAGCTGTAGCATCTTTCTCTTCAAAGAATGGCTCTGAAAGAATGAAAATGCCTTCTGCTTTATGTAAATATCAGAACCCTCACTGATCAACATAGGGCTAGGAAAAAAATCTGAAATAAATGGGAACAGTTCTTGGAAAGGAATCATCAGGTTTTAGACTGACCCTATAGGAAATCAGCTTAACTGCTCATCACACTATTTAAAACAAAGTAAAAAAATTTTTTCAATTTAGATTTATTTTACCACATTTTAATCCAATTGTATATAAGAGAAAATAATAGGCACCTTATGACAAGTTTATAAAGAGATCTTAAGTATTGCCAGCATAGCTATTAAGTATTGCCACTCGTATCATGAGTACCTAGATTGTGTACAAAGCATAATTTTAATTGTTTTGTGAGCTAAAAACTAAATACAACCACAAACTCAATTTAGTCTGAAAAAAATTAAAACATGTTAACTGCTGATTTCCTCACTAAGACTAACAGAGTATCCAGGTTATTTTTTATTAAGTCTAACTTTTACAAGTAAAGAAAATGATAATCAAATAATCCACTTCTTGAGACACTATTCCGTCAAAACTCAATCTCTGGACAAGGTTTGGAAGGATATGCTATCTATATTTTATGTTAGTCTTTTCAGCTTCAGATTTATCATATATTGGAGGGGGAATCTCATCTACTTACTCTGTGGGAAAACCTCACTGATGATAATACATTAAAATAAAATAAATGTTAAGTTTGATACAAGAATGTTGATGTGGTTTACATGACCCAGAAATAGTTTCTGGCTTGAACTGATAATGAGTTAGCAGTCTGGAGGGCTGCCCTGGTGGCTCAGATGATAAAGAATTTGCCTGCAATGCAGGAGACCCTGGTTCAATCCCAGGGTAGGGAAGATTCCTGGAGAAGGGAATGGCTACTTATTCCAGTATTCTTGCTTGGAGAATTCCATGGACAGAGGAGCCTGGCAGGATACAGTCTGTAATCATTCAAAAGAGTTACTAGCTTCACTTCACTAGCAGTCTGGATATTCTGTCACCCACATTTCCACTGAAATATTTACTAAAATATACCAAACAGTAAAACATCATTATGTTCCGAAAAAAAAAAAAAAAGGACAAGATTAAGTCAAACTTCTGCTGGTGTATTTGGTTTTCCTTTAAACTATAACTTGAGGGAACTTATTTGGTTAACTCAAATGCTGGCACAACTCTGCAAGCCAACTAAGAATTATAGGAAAATCTAATCTCAGCTTTTCCACCTTAGTTTAGAAAGACCAGATCGTTATGTATGAGAAATATATAAAGATAGCAAGGTTGAGATAATAAGACAATAGATTAAAATTAAAGGAGAAATAGATAAAGGTGAATTTGGGTAAATTAAAATATCCATTAAAACATTTAAAGTTGCACTGAAGGTTATGAAACATAAAATAGACAATGCAATCTGAGTCATTCATATGAAGGTCAAAATTGTAATGGTTTCCAGAATGTAAGAAAAAAGGACAAATGTATACAAAGATAAGATATTCATAAGAAAAAATATTGAATTAATTAAGAATGTATTTTTTATAAATACATATGGTAAAAACATATGTAATTAATAAAATACCCTCAGTTGAAAAAAATATAGGAATAGGCAAATAAAGAGTTTACCACATTTCTAGAAAAAAACTTTGCTGAAATTTGCATACTTAACCATGGCTATTTTAAAAGTGTTATTACAAGCAAAAATATGTACAAATATACAGGCAGAAAAGTCAAGTTATTGATACAGGAGGAAATATCAGATTTTCCCTTGTTATACAAAATTAGAATCAGTATTATATTTTCAAAAATAATACACATTCATTCCTTTATACCCTTCTTTTACAGTGTATTTGAAGATCAAAAAACTGAAAATTAATAATGGATAATTTTGTGGTTAAAAACTCATTTCTTAAGATTCAATGCTAAAATAAATTTATAATGCTAATGATTTATGGAACATAATATTGAGAACACATTTACAGGAAGTACTATAACATAGAAATGAAACATTATAGCAAGAAAAGTGTCATTTATATAAGCATGTTACAATACTATACAATTCCATATTCTATATGTATACTGTTTAACATACAGCAATATTATAATAAATTTATATTGTTGAAAAATGTGCATCAAAATGTGTACTAAGTGGTAAGAATCAGGTTATTTTCAATTTGTCCTCTATTTTGCTACATTTTTGCAAAAAGTAAATCATATTTAATAATAAAATTAGAAAATAATATGAATAACTTTTAAGGTATAAGAAAATATTCATAATATAAAATTGTATGAATATGCAAACTATAATATCAGTTCAGTTCAGTCACGCAGTCATGTCTGACTCTTTGTGACCGCATGAATTGCAGCACCACAGGCCTCCCTGTCCATCACCAACTCTTGGAGTTCACCCAAACTCTTGTCCATCGAGTCAGTGATGCCATCCAGCCATCTCATCCTGCCCCAAACCCAACCAGCATCAGAGTCTTTTCCAGTGAGTCAACTCTTCCCATGAGGTAGCCAAAGTATTGGAGTTTCATCTTTAGCATCAGTCCTTCCAAAGAACACCCAGGACTGTTCTCCTTTAGAATGGATGGGTTGATCTCCTTGCAGTCCAAGGGACTCAAGAGTCTTCTCCAGCACCACAGTTCAAAAGCATCAATTCTTTGGTGCTCAGCTTTCTTCACAGTCCAACTTTCACATCCATACAAGACCACTGGAAAAACCATAGCCTTGACTAAATGGATGTTTGTTGGCAAAGTAATATCTCTGCTTTTGAATATGCTATTTATGTTGGTCATACCTTTCCTTCCAAGGAGTAAGTGTCTTTTAATTTCATGGCTGCAATCACCATCTGTAGTGATTTTGGAGCCCCCCAAAATAAAGTCTGACACTGTTTCCACTGTTTCCACATCTATTTCCCATGTAGTGATGGGACCAGATGCCATGATCTTCATTTTCTGAATGTTGAGCTTTAAGCCAACTTTTTCACTCTCCTCTTTCACTTTCATCAAGAGGCTTTTTAGTTCCTCTTCACTTTCTTTCATAAGGGTGGTTTCATCTGCATATCTGAGGTTATTGATATTTCTCCTGGCAATCTTGATTCCAGCTTGTGCTTCTTCCAGCCCAGTGTTTCTCAGGATGTACTCTGCATATACTAGGGGAGAAAAAACACCTATGTATCCATCAAAATTTCAATAGTGGTTGCCTCTATATGATATTAATTCTTCTCAAGTCATAACATGCACATAAACCACCTTGGGATTTTGTTTAAACACAAATTCTTATCTTGATACCTACGATGTAGACTGGTTTTCTGCATATCGAAAAATCTCTTATGGGAATACAATTGGAAAGTGAGGGTTAACAGAGCATGCCAAAGGATAATATTTCTGTTTCTTTATGCTTTTTTGCATTATCAAAAATGTCATAAGCAAATAATTTATACTTGTATTTAGATATTAAATTTATATATGCTTTATATTTGTGGTGAATTTATTATATCAAAAATGGTAACATGATAAAATTTAAACCAGAATATTTTAGACCCATTTTCTTGTTCCTCCTCTAAAATCTTTAGTGCAAACTAGAAAAATTATTTATGCTCTAATAAAAAGTAATCTTCCAAAGCCTTGTATTGAAATGAGAGAAACAAGTAGTTGGGGAACTGAGAAAATCATATAAATTTTGAGGATTGTGGAAAAGGGTTGGTAAGGTATTCTTGGGTGAACCATGTGGGATATTTGAATCTAAAAAATCATATGTTCCAAGTCTTTGGATTCATCTACAATTAATTACTATACAATGTGGAGGAGTGGAGTACAGTGGAAAATTCACTCACAAATTTACAGTTAGCCTTTCTTTCCACCATTTCAGATGTGTGGATTTAAACAACCATGAAACAAATAGTACTATAGTACATAATTCAGTTCAATCCCATGTTTGTTCAAGGACCATAGTACATAATTCAGTTCAATCCCATGTTTGTTCAAGGACCCACTGTATTTTGAAATCAGATATATTTATATGTTCAGGCCATCAATTTTATTCAGGGAAATAATGCCTCAGTTATAATGACAAACTTGTTGAATAGTTTATAACTTCCACGTGACTCATCTCGGAAAAGTGTCTGCCTACAATGCGGGAGACCTGGGTTCAATCCCTGGACCAGGAAGATCTCCTGGAGAAGGAAATGGCAACCCACTCCAGTATTCTTGCCTGGAAAAATCCCATGAATGGAGGAGCCTGGTAGGCTACAGTACATGGGGTCGCAAAGAGTTGGACACGACTGAGCAACATCACTCACTCACTCACTCACATCTGGATATTTAGTTAAAGATCACCTGTTTAGAAGAGATTAATCTATAAATTTTAAATACAGTTAGCATTATAAACAGCTGATTTAATTTTCTTCTATTTTTATGCTTTTGACAGGAGCTGTTAGTTCTCAAACTTATGTTTTTAAATTGACAGCATGGAAATACTGGTTTGAATCTTTAATATCATTCTTCCAACTCTGTTTTTGATATAGAAATCCATATATATGTATATATATAAATAAAAATAATGTATATTTTCTATTAAGCAAAATCAAATAACAATTTTTGAGAGATTAGAGAGAGTAGAAAAGTTGCTGGAGAGTTCAGTGACACGAACTAAAATGAGAAAGTCCTACCAAATCAGAATCTCAAACATCTGTCAGTTTTCATATTCTGTACCACCAACCAACTTAATGCTTCATTGGCTGTAGTATGGATGATACATAATCAAAGCTTAAACACTAGTCCCCTCAACTTTCCTCTCTAAATGGTAGATTGTGGAGCCTGTTTGAAGATGTTTCTTTATCAACAATAAATACTGTTGTTGTTAAGAGTCTATAGCACAGAATGGGAATATAGATATATATATACGTATATAGCCATGAATGAGAATGTATTCTTCAGTATATAGTTTTTATTTTTTAATATAAATTTATTTATTTTAATTGGAGGTTAATTACTTTACAATATTGTATTGGTTTTGCCATACATCAACATGAATCCACCACAGGTATACACGTGTTCCCCATCCTGAACCCCCCTCCCTCCTCCCTCCCCGTACCATCCCTCTGAGTCTTCCCAGTGCACCAGCCCCAAGCATCCAGTATCATGCATCGAACCTGGACTGGCAATTCATTTCATATATGATATTATACATGTTTCAATGCCATTCTCCCAAATCATCCCACCCTCTCCCTCTCCCACAGAGTCCAAAAGCCTGTTCTATACATCTGTGTCTCTTTTGCTGTCTCGCATACAGGGTTATCGTTACCATCTTTCTAAATTCCATATATATGCGTTAGTATACTGTATTGGTGTTTTTCTTTATGGCTTACTTCCCTCTCTATAATAGGCTCCAGCTTAGTTTTTAAACAAAATAAAAATAATTAATCTTAAATTTGTTTTACCTGTTCATAGTTTTTATAATGGTTACAACTTGAGATTTTCCCTCGTTTAACCCATTTATTTAAAAAAAAAAACAACATGGCTGACTGTAATGTCAGTGTGTTTCATGGCATTTTGTCTGTTCCTAGTCCCATTCCTTGTTCTTAAATTTTATAGTAGTCTTGATAAAAATAAAGTGACTTGTATTTCAGGAATTGGAAGAAGAAGAAAAAAGCAAACGCTCTTTCCAAGGTTCATTCACAAACAATTGCTATTATCTGAAAAGTTTGGCCGTTACCTAAAAGTGCCTATTCAAAAGTTGGTATTTAATTGACCTGACTCTAGCTTGTGAAGGCTAAAACTTCTCCCATGGGGAGTATCAAAAAACATTTGCAGTCAATTGTTTTAAACTTTGCAACTGCCTGGGACAATGGTATATAATTGGAGCAAATAAGAGTTTTGTGGGTTGTTTTTTTTTTAATGTTTCTCCAGAAATAGAAGAAACAATTCTAAAAGTATGTGTGAAACAAAATTTCTTTCTGAATAGCCAAAGAAAATCTGAGAGAAAGAGAACAAAGCATCACACTTACAGATTTCAAACTATATTACAAATCCATAGTAAGAAGAAAGTGGTACTGGTGCAAAAATAGACATATTGACCAATGGAACAAAATAGAAAACTCAGAATTAAATGCTGGTATACACATTCAACTAATATTTGACAAAGTAGCCAAGAGCACTCAATGCAGAAAGGGTAGTCTCTTTTCTGGGAATACTGGAAAGAAACTGGAACACTATCTCATACCACTCTCTTAAACATCAGGCCTGAAACCACAAACCTCCTAGAAGAACACATAGGGAAGAATCTCATTGAAACTGGTCTTAGAAAAGATTTGTTGAACATGATGCCAAAAGTACAAATAACAAAAACAAAAATCAATAAATGAGGTGATGCCAAACTCAAAAGTTTCTGCACAGCAAGATAAAGAAATTAACAAAAGGAAAAAAATGACAGAATGGTAGAACATTTTTACAAATGATCTATCAGACAGCGGATTAATATCAAAATTATAGAAACAACTCAGTCAACTTAACAAAAAATTCCCATTAAAATGGGTGAAAGAACTAAACAGGTACTTTTGCCAAGAGGACATAAAAATGGCCAAGAAACACAAGAAAATATGCTCGACCTCAGTAAGCATCAGGGAAACGCAAACCAAAGCCATTATGACAGATGCCTCACACCTGTTAGAATGGATATCATCAAGAGAGGAGACAACTGGTGCAGGTGAGGATGTGGTGGAAAGGGAACCTCTGTACATTGTTAATGAAAATGTAAAACTGGACTAACTGTAATGGAAACAATATAAAGGTTCTCCAAAAAGTTAAAAATAGACCTATCATATAATCCAGCAATTCCACTCTGGATATGTACCCAAAGAAAATGAAACCAGGATTTTGACTACATTATATACACCCCCCCATGTTTATTGCAACATTACTCATAATAGATATGGAAACAGTCCAAATGCACAGCTAATGAACAGATAAAATATGTGGTATAATATATAGTGCAATAATTATTGAGCCCAGAGAAAGAATATCTTTCTACTTGTGACAACATGAATCGACTATGAGTACTCTATGCTAAGCAAGATAAACTGGACAAAGAAAGACAAGTATTGTACAATATTAAATATACGAGGAACCTAAAAAGTAAACTCAATGCGTTATCAACTCACAAAAACAAATGGCAGACAGAATGTAGACAAAAAGAAACACTACTACACAGTTGGTGGAAATGTAAATTGGTGCAGCCACTATAAAGAACAAGAAGGAGGTACCTAAAAGAACTGAAATAAAGTTATTATAGTTGTAGTTCAGTCACTAAGTCATGTCCGACTGTTTGCAACCCCATGGACTGAAGTAAACTAGGCTTCCCTGTCCTTCATTATCTCCAGGACTTTTCTCAAATTCATGTCCATTGAGTTGGTGATGCTATACAACCATTTCATCCTGTTTCCCCCTTATCTTCATGCCCTCAATGTTTTCCAGCATCATGGTCTTTCCCAGTGAGTCTGTTCTTCACATCAGGTGGCCAATATTGGAGCTTCAGCTTCAACATCAGTCCTTTCAATGAATATTCAGTGTTAATTTCTTTCAGGATTGATTGGTTTGATCCCCTTGTTGTCCAAGGGACTCTCAAGATTCTTCTCCAGCACCTTAGATTGAAAGCATCAAATCTTTGGTGCTCTTCCATCTTTATGGTCCAACTTTCACATCCATACTTGACAACTGGAAAAACTATAGTCCCTCTAAAACTATAGATGGACTTTGTCAGCAAAGTGAGGTCTCTGAGTTCAGGTGCTCAGTCATGTCTGACTCTTTGAGACCCCATGAACTGCAGCATGCCAGGCTTCCCTGTCCATCACAAACTCCCAGAGCTTACACAAACTCAGGTCCATCAAGTCAGTGATGTCATCCAACCATCTCATCCTCTTATGCCCCCTTCTCCTCCTGCCTTCAATCTTTCCCAGCATCGGGGTCTTTTCCAATGAGTCACTTCACATCGGGTGGCCAAAGTATTGGAGCTTCACCTTCAGCATCAGTCCTTCCAATGAATATTCAGGACTGATTTCCTTTTGGATTAACTGGTTGGATCTCCTTGCAGTCCAAGGGACAATCAAGAGTCTTCTCCAACACCACAGTTCAAAAGCATCAATTCTTTGGCACTCAGCTTGCTTTATGGTTCACCTCTCACATCCATACAAGACTACTGGAAAAACCATAGTTTTGACTAGATGGACATTTGTCACCAAAGCAATGTCTCTGCTTTTTAATATGCTGCCTAGTTTGGTCATAGCTTTTCTTCCAAGAAGCAATCATCTTTTAATTTCAGGACTGCAGTCACCATCTGCAGTGATTTTGGAACCCCAAAATATAAAGTCTTTCACTGTTCCATTTTTTTCCCCATCTATTTGCCATGAAGTATTGGGACTGGAGGCCATGATCTTAGTTTTATGAATGTTGAATTTTAAGCCAGCTTTTTCACTCTCCTCTTTCACTTTCATCAAGAGGCTTTTTAATTCCTCTTCACCTTCTGCCATAATGGTGGTGTCATCTGCATATCTGAGGTTATTGATATCTCTTCCGGCAATCTTGATTCCAGCCTGTACTTCACCCAGCCTGGTATTTCACATGATGTACTCTACATATAACTTAAATAAGCAGAGTGACAATATACAGCCTTGACATACTCCTTTCTCTATTTGGAACCAGTCCATTGTTCCATGTCCATGTCTAACTGTTGCTTCTTGACCTGCATTTCTCAGGAGGCAGAATAAGGTTGTCTGGTATTCCCATCTCTTGAAGAATTTTCAGTTTGTTGTGATCTACACAGCCAAAGGTTTTAGTGTATTCAATGAAGCAGAAGTCAGTGCTTCTCTGGAATTCCCTTTCTTTTTCTATGATCCAATGGATGTTAGCAATTTGATCTCTGGTTCCTCTACCTTTTCTAAATCCAGCTGGAACATCTGGAATTTCATGGTTCCCATACTGTTGAATCCTAGCTTGGAGAATTTTAACAAGCGTCTTTTTTTTTTTTAACAAGCATCTTTTAATTTCATGGCTGCAGTCACGTCGAAAGTTATTTTGAAGCCCAAGAAAATAAGGTCTGTAACTATTTCCACAGAGAAGGCAATGGCAATCCATTCCAGTACTCTTGCCTAGAAAATCCCATGGGCTGAGGAGCCTGGTAGGCTGCAGTCCATGGGGTCGCTAAGAGTCAGACATGGCTGAAGCGACTTAGCAGCAGCAGCAGCAGCAGCAGATGGGGGAAAGATTGGAAATAGTTGCTGCTGCTGCTGCTGCTTCTGCTAAGTTGCTTCAGTTGTGTCCGACTCTGTACGACCCCACAGAAGGCAGCCCATCAGGCTCCCCCGTCCCTGGGATTCTCTGGGCAAGAACACTGGAGTGGGTTGCCATTTCCTTCTCCAGTGCATGAAAATGAAAAGTGAAAGTGAAGTCTTTCAGTTGTGTCCAACTCTTAGAGACCCCATGGACTGTAGCCCACCAGGCTCCTCCATCCATGGGATTTTCCAGTCAAGAGTACTGGTTTCCTCATCTACTTCCCTTTAAATTATGGATGCCATGATCTTAGATTTTTTAATGTTACCTTTTAAGCCAGCCTTTTTGTTCACCTCTTTCACCTTCATCAAAAGTCTTTTTAGTCCCTCTTCACTTTCTACAATTAGGGTGGTGTGAGTTTGTGACTCATCCAGCCCAGCATTTCACATGATGTACTCTGCATGTAAGATAAATAACAAGATGACAATATGCAGTATTGACATACTCTTTTCTGAAATTTGAAGCAGTCTGTTATTCCATGTCTGGTTCTAACTGTTGCTTCTTGACCTACATACAAGTCTTTAGGAGGCAAGTAAGGTTCTCTGGTATTCCCATATCTTTAAGAATTTTACACAGTTTGATGTGATCCACACATCCAAAGGGTTTAGTGTACTCAATGAAGCAGAAGTAGATGTTTTTTTTGGAATTCTCTTACTATATGATCCAGCTGATGTTGGCATTTGATCTGGGTTTGTCTGCCTTTTCTATAGCCAGCTTATACATCTGAACGTTCTTGGTTCATGTATTGTAGAATTTTGAGCATTATTTTGCTAGCATATGAAATGAGCAGAATTATGTGGTAGTTTGAAGAGTATTTGGCATTGCACTTCTTTGAAATTTTAATGAAAACACATTTTCTAGTCCTGTGGCCCTGCTAAGTTTTCCTAATTTGCTGGCATATTGAGTGCAGCACTTTAGCAGCAGCATCTTTTAGGATTTGAAATGGCTCAGCTGGAAATACATCACCTCCACTAACTTTGATCTTAGTAATGTTTCCTAAGGTCAACTTGACTTCACACTCCACAATATCTTGCTCTAAGAAAGTGACCACACTGTTGTGGTTATCCAGATCATTAAGATGTTTTTAATTTTTTTGTACAGCTCCTTTGTGTTCTTGCCACCTCTTCTGAATTTCTTCTGCTTATGTTTCACCCTTACCATTTCTATCCTTTATGGTGCCCATTGCATAAAATGTTCCCTTGGTGTCTTTAATTTTCCTGAAGAAATTTCTCGTCTTTCCCATTCTATTGTTTTCCGCTATTTCTTCACATTGTTCACTTAAGAAGGTTTTCTTATCTCTCTTTGTTATTCTTTGACACTTTGCATTCAGATGTCTATATCTTTCCCTTTCTCCTTTGCCTTTCACTTCTCTTCTAAGCTATTTGTAGGGCCTCCTCTGACAACCATTTCGCCTTTTTGCATTTCTTTTTCTTGGGCATGGTTCTGATCAAGTATGGTTTTAACAAGTGTTACTAGGATGTGGAGAAGTTGGACCCTTGATACATTGCTGTTGGCAACGCAAAATGGTGCAGCCACTGTGGAAAACAGTTGCCTTGTCCTCAAAAAGTTAAGTATATTTACCACAGGATTCAACAAATACACTCTTAGGTACATACACTTCAGAACATTTGAAAATATATCCATCAAATCATATACAGATATGTTAATAGCAGTATTAATTCATAATAACCAAAAGTGGAAACAACCCAAAAGTCCAATCAAATAACGGAAAACACAATGTAGTAAGCTCATACATTGGAACATTATTCTGCATAAAAAGAAATGACATACAGGTGCATGCTATAAAATGCAGGACCATGAAAACGTCTATTAGTGAAAGAAGGCAGATACAAAATTTCACATATTGTTTGATTTCACCTATATGTATGTTCAGAATAGGCAGATTCGTGAAGATGGAAAGTAGATTAATGGTTCCCAAGGCCTGGGAGATGAGGGGAATGAGGAATAAATGCTAATAGGTTTGAGATTTCTTTTCAGAGTGATGAAAATGTTCTGAAATTGGATAGTGATGATTACATGACTGTGATTATACTAAAACCCACTGAATCATACACTTTAACATGGTGACATTATAGTATATGAATTATACTCAATTCAAAAAAATAAACAAGCAAAAAACTGAAGCATTGGGAATCAGAAGAAAATAGCCACCCAGTTTCTGGTTGGCAAATGTTCTTTTTTCCATTTTAGAGACAAGATTCTTTAAGAAGCAGGAAATTATATATATACTAAAAAATATGAAATGTGTACTCTTATTTCCACAACACATTTTATACAACTAACATCTGTATCTCTAAACAAAAAACACAAATAAAAACCCCAACAAAAATGAAACAAGACCTCTTTATATTTCTTGTCCTTATTTCATATTTAGCATGAATATATTTTTTAATCTTTTGTGTTATTATTTATTTATTTATTTTTACTTTATAATATTGTGTTGGTTTTGCCATACATCAACATGAATATATTTTTATTAATAAAGGTATACTAATTTGTAAGAACACTTCATATATATAGTCACTTATCTTGACTATACCCACCCCAGTATTCTTGCCTGGAGAATCCCAGGGACGGGGGAGCCTGGTGGGCTGCCCTCTATGGGGTCTCATAGAGTTGGACACGACTGAAGCGACTTAGCAGCAGCAGCAGCATCTTGACTATAGATTGACACTATGTATCCAAATATTTTACTTTATTTTATTTTATATATTTTAAACTACGAAAATAAAAATCTATCAGTATTTTTTTCCTTTTTGATACACATAAAATTAGTGTATGTTTACTTTTCTACTTACATATTTCTTTTCATTTATTTTGACTATACTAAGTAAGAGGTTTCTCTCTAAATTGAGGTCATCATTGGGCTCAGGGGTAATATATCTTATGATGAATTGGATTATGGCCTCCTCAATTTCTGTTTTCTTCCTTCTTCCTGAAATTCTTATTTCATGCATATGTGCCTTTGAAAGTCAACTATCATAGTTTTTCTCTTTATGGCTTTCTCATAATATTTATCTTGTAATTTCTCCTTGAGCTCTGGAGAAATTCATCTTTTCTAATTCATTGACCTGCAATATTCCATCTGATCTTTAAGAGATGCTTAAAATTTTAGTTAGTTGCATCAAAATATGAACCATTATCTGAATTCTCCATTGCCTTCTTTGGGGCCCTTTGTATTAGTTAGACCAATGATCCTAATCAGAAATTGTTGTTAGTTATTTTAGTGCCAGATTTTTTTTTTTAATTTTTCATTTTTACTTTATTTTGTTTTATAATACTGTATTGGTTTTGCCATACATTGACATGAATCAGCCACGGGTGTACATGAGTTCCCAATCCTGAACCCCCCTCCCACCTCCCACCCCATATCATCTATCTGGATCATCCCCGTGCACCAGCCCCAAGCATCTTGTATCCTGTATTGAACATAGACTGGCGATTCATTTCTTACATGATAGTATATATGTTTCAATGCCATTCTCCCAAATCATCTCACCCTCTCCCTCTCCCACAGAGTCCAAAAGTCCATTCTACACATCTGTGTCTCTTTTTCTGTCTCGCATAGAGGGTTATCATTACCATCTTTCTAAATTCCATATATATGTGTTAGTATACTGTATTGGTGTTTTTCTTTCTGGCTTACTTCACTCTGTATAATAGGCTCCAGTTTCATCCACCTCATTAGAACTGATTCAAATGTATTCTTTTTAATGGGTGAGTAATACTCTATTGTGTATATGTACCACAGCTTTCTATCCATTCATCTGCTGATGGACATCTAGGTTGTTTCCATGTCCTGGCAGTTATAAACAGTGCTGCAATGAACATTGGGGGACATGTGTCTCTTTCAATTCTGGTTTCCTCTGTTTCCTATGCTTAGCAGTGAGATTGCTGGGTCATAAGGCAGTTCTATTTGCAATTTTTTAAGGAATCTCCACGTTGTTCTCCATAGTGGCTGTACTAGTTTGCATTCCCACCAACAGTGTAAGAGGGTTCCCAGATTACTGTACCCAGCAAGGATCTCATTCAAATATGAAGGAGAAATCAAAAGCTTTACAGACAAGCAAAAGCTGAGAGAATAGAGCACCACCAAACCAGCTCTCCAACAAATGCTAAAGGATATTCTCTAGACAGGAAACACAAAAAGGGCATATAAAC
Source organism: Budorcas taxicolor (assembly GCF_023091745.1). Lineage (NCBI taxonomy): Eukaryota > Metazoa > Chordata > Mammalia > Artiodactyla > Bovidae > Budorcas > Budorcas taxicolor. The sequence continues at coordinate 118,568,881 of NC_068920.1, forward strand.
CCGAACCCAAAACAATAAAGTAAATGGCAACGGGATCATACTTATCAATAATTACCTTAAATGTAAATGGGTTGAATGCCCCAACCAAAAGGCAAAGACTGGCTGAATGGATACAAAAACAAGATCCCTATATATGCTGCCTACAAGAGACCCACCTCAAAACAAGGACACATACAGACTGAAAGTGAAGGGCTGGAAAAAGATATTCCACAATAATAGAGACCAAAAGAAAGCAGGAGTAGCAATACTCATATCCAATAAAATAGACTTGAAAACAAAGGCTGTGAAAAGAGACAAAGAAGGCCACTACATAATGATGAAAGGATCAATCCAAGAAGAAGATATAACAATTATAAATATATATGCACCCAACATAGGAGCACCACAATATGTAAGACAAATGCTAACAAGTATGAAAGGGGAAATTAACAATAACACAATAATAGTGGGAGACTTTAATACCCCACTCACACCTATGGACAGATCAACTAAACAGAAAATTAACAAAGAAACACAAACTTTAAATGCTACAATAGACCAGTTAGACCTAATTGATATCTATAGGACATTTCACCCCAAAACAATGAATTTCACCTTTTTCTCAAGTGCTCACGGAACCTTCTCCAGGATAGATCACATCCTGGGCCATAAACTTAACCTTAGTGCCAGATTTTAATACCTGCTGCTGCTGCTGGTGCTGCTAAGTCGCTTCAGTCGTGTCCGACTCTGTGCGACCCCACTAGTAGTACTTTTTTCTAATTTGCAATAAGCAAAGGCATCAGCCATTTCCACTGTCCTGTCTTATCTTCATTTTATCATTAGGAAATTTCTCTACTTTTCAGGATTTTTTCTTGAGTTCTGTCAGTGATTTAAATGTTATCTATTGTTTTCTTCTCCCTGGAGGAGGAAAATGACAATCGACTCCAGTACGACTGAGCACACACACGGTGTAAAATTCAAATTGCTTCCTGACAGATATTCACTTTGTTTATTTCCTATTATTGTGCTAGAAATGCACCCAGATTAGGACATAGTTTCAATTCTATTAATGCCAAATTACAGTTACAATGGCAGGCTTCCCAGATGGCTCAGCAGTAAAGAATCCTCCTGCAATGCAGGAAACACAGTAGACCACAGTTTAAATCCCTGGGCGGGGGAAGATACCTTGGAGGAGAAAATGGCAACCCACTCCAGTATTCTTGCCTGTAAAATCCCACGGATAGAGAAGCCCAGTGGGCTACAGTCCAGGGGTTTGCAAAGAGTCAGACATGATTGAGCAACTAAGCACACACACTAGAACAGGGTAATATTCATAGGTTTATGATCAGATCAGATCATGGGCTGGAATTTAGCAGCTAATTCATCCTGTCAGCCATACAGTTGTTCTGGACATATCACTGCCCAGCATTCATTACTAGTCAACCTTGTCTTAGAGAACTACTAGTAATTCTTCAAGATTTAACCTAAATGTCTCATGGTCTTTAGTTCATTTTTCATAAAATGCTAATCTTCAGTGGGTTTATACTTTTAAAATATATTTATGTTCCTCTTTACATATTTACATGTGTAGGTGTCTGCTTATCGAGTTCCTCTATGACAAGAAGAGTCTTCCATTATTTTTTGTGTTGGCATTTAATCACAGTAGATGCTCCAACAAAGGGAAACTGCTGAGCTTTCCTGTTAAGCTCCTGATTCCTAGCCATTAGTGACCCTATGGTTTCAATATTTTGCTTTAAATCTTGAGTTCTAAAACACACCAAGTAAGAGAATTTGAACTTCAGAGCATGAATCTACTACTACAGTTTGCTGCCCACAGAGGTGATGCCCATCAGTCTGTTTTTAAGATGTTCACTGCATGCCAGTACTGTTCTAAACCCCATTCATTTAATACAACAGTTTGGGCAGATCCAGTGACCTCCTTTTATAGATGGTTGGACTGAAACATAAAAACTTAACATTTTGAAGGTCACAAAATAATAATTAATAAAGACAAGATTTGAAAAAGGAAATCTAGCTCAGCATCTGAGTTCTTAACCACTATGTTCTTCTGCCTTTCACTAATGAATGTTGTTACAATTAGCCTTGAAGAATCCAAGAGAGAAAGCTACAGTATATCACTTTTCTTCACTATGAAAAGGTGGAGCTTATTTACAAAATCCAAGATTTATCTGAGACATTGCCATAGTGTGTAGGAAAGATCTATTATATCCCATTCACAAAACCCAAACATCTATTAAGCACAAACTAAGTACCTGGAGCTGTAATTGGTATCTGACACATATGATTTAATTTATATGAAATGCATAAGGCTGGCATCATTTCTCTTTTTCATCAACATAAAAATGGAGGCTCAGAGCTTATGACACCATGAAAATGATTGAAATGGGTAAATTAGAAATAAACTCCTTTTTGTTATTAAATGGGAGAAGAATCAAATGGCAATATTAACAGAGACTCCTAGCTTTGGATCAGGAGTTTACTCTGCCAAATATTTTGTTCCTATGTTATACCTCCCTTCTTGATATTGAATATGCTATCTTGAACCACAGCCCCAGGATTTTCCAGCATTACTTGCAGCTTCATATTATGTAATTGAGAATGTTATTCTGTCAAACTCAATTGTTACAAAATGTGATTTAGTACCATATGGTATTTACTGGCTTCCTAGGAGGTGCTAGTGGTGAAGAACCGGCCTACCAATACAAGGAGACATAAGAGATGTGGGTTCTATCCCTGGATGGGGAAGATCCCCTGAGGGAGGGAAAGGCAACCCACTCCAGTGTTCTTGCCTAGAGAATCCGATGGACAGAGGAGCCTGGCAGGCTACAGCCTACAGGGTCTCAAAGAGTGAGACACAACTAAAGTGACTTAGCATGCACACAATGATATTTACTCATCCATTCAACAAACATGTACTTAGCATTCTCTATAGGGAAGTTGAGATGCTGAAGATATTAAGATCCTCAAAAATGATCAAACAAGAGTGAGGCATGACTTAATTTTACATTGATTTTAAAATATATTTTTCAAAATTAATTTTCATCACTATATGTCAGTTTCTGAGAGGAAGGACTGTGTCTTTTATTTCTGGAACTTCTGGGTCCATTACTGTATATTAATATAAAGATGGAAAAAAATCATGGATCTAAGTCCAGTAGATGTGTGTAGAAAAGCAGTTCTACAACCCAATTAGCAATAGGAAAATAACTAAGTTCCCTGTTGAATAGGATATTCTTGAAAGGACTTCCTTGAGAATTAAAATAAATGATACAGATTATTCATTGTGATACTTGGAATCATGATGCTTTTTTCAACAAAATGTTAATGCTAACTATTATTATTGGTGCTAAGTCAATAAGTGCTGAACGAAACAGTAGAATGCAACAGGTGCTAAGTAACATTAATCAACATTAATTATAAAGATTTATCAGATCCTAGACTGTCTAGGGACTAGATGTCCTTGCACAGACAGGCTTCAGAATGTAGGTGATATTTACATTCCCCAAGAATGGGTTAAGTCTGTCAATCAGGAAAGGCAAAGGGTGGGGGAGGAAGGTACCAAAAAATACCAAAGCTCAGATAGAATATTCAAAAGTTCCCTTTGTCTATGTTAAAAATTTTCCCCAAAGAGCTGAATAACTTTATGGTTATATATTCCTTAGAGAATATGAAGAAACAGCATCAAGCAAATCTAAGATGCCATTTCATCTTGTGGGAGAAACGCTCAGAATGATTCATTTCTGGCCTGTGTGACCAAGGGTAACCTTGCTTGAAGATAAGATGGTATCCTCTGAGGTATGCATATACTTCCCTGGCCTGAAGAATGTGGCTGAGAGCTGTTCTGCAAAATTATTTTTGACAGGTGCCTTTCAAAGGAAATATATCTGTGTCTTCTGTCACAATTTACTTCAAATTCTCAGTGAGGGAGAAAATGTCAACTTTGAAATCTACTTTTAAATTAAATTCTTAAGATACCTTTCCCTAGCTTCCTCTGTAGCCTTCAAGGCTTTATCTCCACTATATATTTTTCAGTAAATGGGGCAATTATCAGATTGCTCACTGAAGGACTGTTTTAAATAATACATAGGCATACTGTTGCAAGACATCATTTTACAGTTATCACTTTCTTAAGCTTATGCAATATTACCTCAAGTGGGACTACGACTGAATAAAATTAGAGTTTCCCAAGCCTTTTTTAAAAAAACCAAACCTGAATTGGTTTTGAGATGAAAATGTTAACCTTTTTTTCCCCAATGCATTCTTTTGAATTATTTTCCACATTTCATAAGTACATTAAGGAAACAGATTATAATCTTCCTTAAAAGTCATGCTGAAAGTATACATACACATACATGCACGCACACATGACTGAATCTTTCCTCCTACTCATACTTTTACTTTTTAATCTGTTTCCCAAATAACCTTTGTCTCCTTCACAAAAATAATAATCCAGACCATGGATAATCTTTATTTTAGTGGCATGTGGTAGACTTCTCATAACTACAGAACAGAGCTGATTGAATTAAGGAAAACACAATGCAGAAGGATTAAACTTGCTATAAATTCAGAATTTGTAGTTTACTATAATAAGCACTTGACATTTTGGAAATGGAAAGCTTGGAGATGGAAACTTGACTTGAAATGGAATGTTTCAAAAATCTGCTCAATTTAATTTTGACCAAAATTAATGAACAACTTTTAAAGTTATTGAAATTTCAGATATTATAAATTGAATTCCTTTGATTTTGAACTTGAATGGCATTTGCCCTTGTTGTTCAATTGCATCTTTTCAAGACTTTCAGGAAAAGAAGAGCATAATTTAGAAAAGACTATACATAGATCTTCTGTTCAGAACACAATTATCACCAAAAAGCACACATTTTTCTGTTCTAAATTTCTTTCAGGTTAGTTATTGTACATGTAATTTTGTGAAAACATAGAAGCAAATTATATAAAGACTCAATGGTTAGCAAATACACAGGCTAAGGAGGCAGCATTACTTTATTCTAAATAGAATGAACTCAACAGATGTAAAACAAGTCTTTGGAGACCTTACCATAATTTAAAATATGAACACAGCAATGACCAGCGGGTTATGCTACCGTAAAAAGGACAAGGGGAGCAAAATACTGAAGAAAAATTATCAGAAGAATGTTCAAGCCCTAAAATTTGCACTGACAACAATTAAGGCCTACCTCTAACTTCCTGCATCTGTGCTGCAGAGTGTTGTATCTTGTGCCAACATTACAGAATGTTGAAGTATGATTAAGCTTTGGAGAACTCTAAGCCACCTGTCCCAGCAGCACTTTATTGAAGGCGAGAATAAGGCATCATGAAAGATCTAAGAATATGCTTTGTTGGTGAGAAAGAGAGAGAGGGCAAATGAATTCCTGAATTATTTGAGTCTGCCACAACCCCTGGTTTTTAAAGTATCAGTATAATTACTATGCATATTGAGTAGGCAGAAGAACTGGGTCATTTTGCAGAGAAAGCTTTGTCAAGTTAGAAAACTTGAAATAATTACCAGATCAGGTTACTCGTCATTTAAACACTGATTAAAATTATTATTAGCTTTAAATTGATACACGAAGTTGCATGTATTAGTTCTCTTCAGATTTTGTCTTATCATTTTTCTGCAGAAACTGAAATTCTACTATTATGTAGGGTTCTAGCATTTTTAAAGGAGAAATTCTTATCTGCTTTTCTCATTGCCATATGCTCTTCGATTAATCCAGTTTAGAAGCTAAAATAAATTGCAAATACTGATGTTTCTATTTTGTTTGGATCTTGAAGTTACTGCAAACAGAAATTTACCAGATTGGAGGTTTGTCCAACAATGTAAATATGCGGAATTTATGCAGGAAAAGAAGAGGTTTTCAAAGGTTAATTCAAGTCAGAGTTGACCAATGAAAACCAATGTGTTGGACTCCCTCTTACTTTTCTATTCCCTTCACATACTTTCATAGGCATATCCCAGAACATTAGCTATTTTCATTACACCATGCTTTATATGGTCACTTGTGCTTTACACATTCTCAAAGAACCTCCATAAAATATTTTGTTTAATTGGATCATTAACAGTTATTAATTATTAAGTACTGTGTAGATGACTTTGAAAGTCAACTAGGGTTCAACGTGTTCATCTGGCAATGGTGAAAACAGAGTGACTAGTTTGGATATATATATGTATGTATGTGTGTATATATATATATATATATACACACAAAGAAAGAGACAGAGCTAGTTCAATTAAGAGCTAGTTCAATCACATTAATTGTTCACATTAATGAATCACAGATTCATACAATTTAGTTGCTTGAAGTTGTGAGGTAGATCATTCAGAATAGAGGATAATGGAAAATCACATTTGAGAATTGGTTTGATATATATAAGAATATGATATTTTATACTAACCTGGGAAATAGCATTTCTGGAAACAAAGCAGGTTAGTCATATTTGTCTGGCTCCCATGCTGAACTCTCTTACTGGAGGGACTAGAATGTTTGTCACATATCTTCAGACTGATGCAGTGTGCAAGCCTAAAGCAGCAGTGATCTCACTTTGAAAGCTTCTGCATCACATTAAGTCAAGAAATAATTAACATTTTGGCTCTCAGAATCTCAGCAGGTTTATTATTCTGATTTTGAAGACCACTTTTTTCAGATACTGGTAGGCTAGGGTAAATTAAGGAACAGATGAGAGCAAGCTTAACACCCTGGATTTAAAATTATTAGCAATACAAACTTAATTTTAAGACTTGGCAAGTATTTGGCAATTTTAAGATTTGCCAAGCAATTTAAATTGTTACTACTATCTGTAATTTAAAGGATACTGCCTTATCTAATTTGCTTTTCACTGACATTGTGAAATAAGAAGACAACTGATATGTACTGATTTTATAGATATAAAGAAACTAAGCTTGAAAGAAATCTAATGTCATCTCCAAAGTTATAAATTAAGGAAGTGGCAAAGCTAGGATTTGAGTTGATATTTTTGACTTCATGTGATATGCTTATAATAAGAAGAAATATAGTAAACAATTCTTTGTTTCTTAGTGATTTAACTTTCTGATTTGCTACTGTTTCTATTTCATACTTGATAAACAAAGACGTACACATAGAAATAATACCTTTATATAAATTGGATTTGAATGACAATAAAGCATTTTGCATTCTAGGGGTTGTGCTAAAATCTTTTCATGATATATCTTACTTAGCACTCAAACATCCCTATTAAGAAAATACTGTATTTTCCTTTATTTTGAAAAAAAAAAGAAAGAAATATAAATTACAAGTACCCAAGGCAAGGGCTGTTAAATGGCAGAAGCCAAATTTGAATCATAAACAAACTCGATCTAGAGATGTTGAGCTTTTTAATAGTGTTTATATCATACATAGATATTCCTTTTTCTTAACATTGAATGACTTTACATATTTTACTGTAAACTTAAAGTAATTGTTAAATTTGTCTTGTATAACCCTATGTTTGCATGTTTTGTTTTCCCAAAAGGTTTGAATATTTTTGATACAAATAAAAATATATACAGCTAAGTTGCTTTAATATTTTTAAAATTTCAAATACATATTCACCTAAATCTTTTTTCCCAAGAAAAAAATTTGATGCTAATCCATTTTCTCCAAGGACATTTGATATGAAATTTTCCCATTTACTGCTTAACAATTTCCACAGTATTTTTGTATTGTAAAACAATTATCTATTTACCACAGTAACTTTTGCAAATGTCCTGTATCCAAAAAATCATGTGAGAAAAAGAAAAAGTTATTTGTGATTTTTCCACTGAAAACTGCAATTATCATATAGGCATATGTCTTTGTAGGTTTTTTACTTTTATTTATTTTTATTTCTAAGCATATGAGCTGTGAAGTAGTTAAAGCATAGGGAGATTGCATAACTAGCCCAAGGTAATTTAGCCAAACCAAGATCCTTTCCAGATAAACTGATTCCAGTGTTCCCTATCATATCACAGATTGCAAATGTTTATCTGTAGAAAATACTCTTACTTCAAGGGCCATACACAAACAGAGGGCCTTATTGGGCCCATGGGCTACAGTTTGCCAGCCTCTGCTTTTCACCTTCATTCTACCTTGCCTCTCACAAAGAAAACAAAACAAACAAAACAAAGAGTATGACTTTGACTGTGATATTCCTTGAGATGCCTTTTCCACATTCAATTGAAAATATAAGGTTAGGGTTCTTGAGAAGAACTGGCAATATGATTCAGGGTATAATAGAATATCATGAGACAGAAAAAGACGCATTTAATATAAAAAGTGACTTGCAGATGTGAGCAAAATGTTTTTTGCTTTACTGTTTCACTCCTCCCAAAAGAAGACAGGTACAGATCACTGAGGAAAAATATATCGCCTTTTATGATTGCCTACTGAACTGCCCTGTGTAAGGATTAATCACTTGGTGTAGAACATGCCAATAAAAGTAGAGTGTTGTTCAGATTTAAAAGATTCCATATAACTCATTTGAAAAGGAAACAAAATTATTGAGTCTCTTACCCGTGACTTGATTCTAAACAAATTATGCTGCTCTGGCCTATGAAATGTATTTCAAATGATGATTGAGGAACTGGCACCTCACTTACAGAGCTTGTGTTGATCCCTTGCCAAAACATAAGCCATTATATTTAGTTTCTCGCTATTTTATTCTAATATCTAAGTGCTGAAGCTACCCAAGTGAAAAAAAGAAAAAGACTTGGGGATATTTAGACAACTCTACTAAAGGAATTATTATCCAGTGTGACAAGATAAAGGTTTATCACAGAAAGAAAAATACCCTTCCACATCCCAAGACATTTGTGAGGGAAATTAAAAAAAACAATGAGATCAACACGATATATTTGTTTTAAGTACATTGTTTTATGGTGATTGTCTATTTCTCTTGATTCAAGAGTGCTAAATAACCCTGTATAAAAGAATAAATTTAGTTGCAGTTTCAGAAAACCATTGCCAAGCTTAGCATATAAAAAGAAGACTGACAAAGTTTAGTGGGAAAAGAAAGAGTTTGTTTCTTTAAAAAAACGACAACTTTTGACTAGGCTAAGTAATGTAGAAATTTATAAAAGTTGCTTAGAAAATGGAACTACTAATAACAGTTCAGTATTACCTATACCGGATTGATAACAACAATCCTCTTCAAAAATTATCTAAACATGACTTTTTTGGTCATATGTCTAATGTGGAGAACCAAAAAAAAAAAAAAAAAAATCTAGCTTTGCTCTAATTTTCATTAGTGGCTGGTATATTCAGGTGGCATTAGTGGCAAAGAACCTACCTGCCAACACAGGAGACATGAGAGAGACGGGTTAGATCCCTAAGTCATCAAGATCCCCTGGAGAAGGAAATGGCTGCCCACTCCAGTAGTCTTGCCTAAAGAACCTCATGGACAGAGGAACCTGGCAGTGTGCATTTCAGAGGATTACAAACAGCTGGACTGGAAGCCGTTTAGCACACACACATGCATGCACATAGTAATATATGTTTCAACCAAGAAAGCTGAATATTCCAATGCCAGTTGAAATACGTTAGAAATATAAGGATGGTTATAGAGTATTTTACTTTGTTTTAGAGAGAAGAGAAGAATAAATGAAAGAAGTAAAGATAGGGGAAAGAAAATACTAAGTGAGGAAAGCCTTGGTGGACACTAGCTGTATGTGACTAACTGGTTTCAGTCTGGCCCTAGCAGTTTTTTTTTTTTTTTCCTTTAATTGAGATATAGCTGACACATAATATTTTATTAATTTCAAATGTGTAATATAATGACTTGAAATCTGTACATTTTGCAAAATGATCACAATAAGTCTAGTTAACATCCATCACTACACAGTTACATTTTTTTCTTATGATGAGAACTTTTAAGCTTTACTGTTAGCAACTTCCATATGTACCATACGGTCTTATTACCTATGGTTAACATGCATTATATTACATTTATGGGGTATATTTGTTTATAACTAGTTTCTACCTTTTCACAACCTTTACCAGTTTTGCCCACCTATCTCTGGCACAACCAATCTGTTTTTCATTTCTGTGAGTTTGTTTTTTGGTTAGTTTTTTAGACTCTACCTATAAGAGTGCATGTGTGCTCAGCCGCTTTAGTCGTGTCTGACTCTTTGCAACCCCATGGACTGTAGCTCACCAGGCCCCTCTGTTCACGAAATTCTCTAGACAAAAGTACTGGAGTGGGTTGCCATGCCCTCCTCCAGGGTATCTTCCAAACCCCTGTCTTTAACCACTGATCCACCTGGGAAGCCCACATATATGCAAGATCATACAATATTTGTCTATTTCTGTCTGCATTATTTCACTTTGCTTAATGCCCTCAAGGTCCATCCATATTTTTGCAAATTTCCTTCTTTTTAACACTGAGTAATATCCCACTGTATATATTTACATAAATTTTTTCTTAAATTTATTCATAAATTATTTATTCATCTGTTCATCAACTGAATGCCATAGGTTGCTTAAATGCATAAGCTGTTGTAAATAATGCTGAAGTGAGCATAGGAGTATTTCTTTCTGTTTTCATTTCCTTTGAATAAATATTCAGAAGTAGAATTGCTGGATCATATGGTAGCTGTATCTTCAATTTTTTGAGTGCACAGGAGTTTTATTTCCTCCATATCCTCACCCAGCACTTGTTATTTTTTGTCTCTTTGACAATAGTCATTCTAACAGAAGTAATGTTATATCTCAGTGTGATTTTGATTTCCATTTCCCTGGTAACTAATGGTGTTCCACACCTTTCATGTGCCTGTTGGCTGGCACTCACACTCTTTAATTTATCCCCCTTCAGCCAGAAACACTGGCTACATGACCAAAGACAGATAATTAAAAAGAATGCCCAGTAACTAAATCTGCCGTGAAATAAAAACAGTAAGAAAAGCTATCTTACCTTGAGGGTTTTTTGGTTGGTTAGACTGAATTTTTTAAAATGAAGAAATTAGGTATAGGCAAATAAAAGATTATTGTAATTTTGCCATAAATTGGAATTGACACCAGAGGTCCATGAGAACTCTAAACTACTGACCAAAAATTTATGGGAGAATAGAAACTGAAGAATAGTTGACAAGAGAAATGGGACTGAGTCACATTTCTGTCCCTGTTTATTCTTGTGGGAATTTTCTTAATTCAAAGTTCCATGAATCCCTGAGCTATTATGAATTTTAGGCTTAGCTTCCCATGAAATTTGCCTCTTCATTCCATATTGACCGTAAAAACCAGTTCCTTTTATTTATATATTTATTTCAACAGTTCATGCTTCTTGAACCTGGCTGCATATTAGAAGTGTTTGGTGAGTTTTTGAAAATCAACAGAGGTTCTAATTTAATAGGTCTGGGATATGGGACCAGCACTTGGTATTTTGTTTGAAGGCTCTCCAGGTGACTGTAATGTGCAGCCAGGATAAGAACCATGGGACTAACTTGGCTGGTTTCCAATTCTTTGAAATCAAAACAGCCAGACCAAGATTCATGTTATTACTAGTAAGGAAAGGTAAAATTAACCATGCCTGCTCTATGATTTAATGACAAAATTGTATGTTAGTATATTGTGAACAAGCTCTTTCTCCAATTAATGGTCTTGTGCCTAATGATAATTTAATTAATCTGTTTAGCTTGTTCCAGGGTTCAAAGCATTTTCACACACATTATCTCAATTGCTTACAATAATAACTATGTATTATACAGTTAGCCTCCTCTGTTCCAGAAAAGTTGTACATGTAAACAGATTTCATAATAACATCACAGTTATTTATACTTTGTGTTTTACAGGGTTTTCCCCAAATTTATTTTGTATAATATCTTCATAGGAAAAATAAATATGAGGTAATCCTTCTGAATTTTTATATACTCTTTTGATCAGAAGTTAGCAAATTTTGTATCAGGGATTGGCAAAATTTTTGTGTAAAAACCAGATAGGAAATACCTAATATTTACCACTGTAAAAATTTAAATTTGCAGACAATACAATCTCCACTGCAGTTACTCTTACATAATCTGGAAGCAACCATATGCAAGATGTAAATGAATGGACATGACTACAGTAAAATTTTATTTATACAAGTGGTGGATCAAGTTTGGTACCCAAGCTATAGTTTGCCAAATCTCATATTGTATGAACTAAAATTTGGCTATAGTTCTTGTTCTACAGTCATTATCTTTTAAAACTTTGCATTTTTTGACCTTGTCTTTAGATATTCAGAATACAAAGGGAAATTAGATAATTAGACTTTTTTCTGTAAAAGGCAACCACTGTGGGTGGGGGGCAGGAAGCTGATTTTTCTTTTCTTATATCATTGGGTTTCAAAAATTTAGCCACTAATATAGCTAAGTATATAAAAATTTGCCTAGTTCACAGTAATGTAAAATCTGAAATATTTCTACAGTGAAAGATTTTTTAAAAATGTTATTGTATCTTATTCTTATGTAGATATCAATGACAGTCTTTTCAATTATTATTTGTTCTTCAGTCTTTATTTTTTTCATTGATCTTAAGCCTCTGTTTAAATGTTTAGGTCATGTATACTGTTTTATGTTATAGCCAGTCTTCTCTCTATTGCCTAGTTTGTATTTTAAATTTGTTGTAAACATGGCATACTTTTAAAACTAGTATAAATCTAACATTAAATTTGACTTAAAAAAAATTTTTTTTAAGCAAATTTATTTCAAAGGAGGATATGTCAGGGTTTGGGGCTGGTTTTCCTTCCCTTGGACTTCGCTGTATATTTTCATATACCAAATTATTATTCTCAAGTTGGTTTTATAAATAAGATGTGTGCCCAAACAAAAAGAGCACAGCTGACTTCTGTCAGCAGTTGAGCACGTTGTTCCTTGAGTATTTCAGGCCCAGTCCCAGAGACAAGGAGTAATTTAGGCGCTCTGTCATTTTGTTTTGTTTCCTCAGACTTCACTTTCACTTTTCACTTTCATCCACTGGAGAAGGAAATGGCAACCACTCCACTGTTCTTGCCTGGAGAATCCAAGGGACGGGGGAGCCTGGTGGGCTGCCCTCTATGGGGTCGCACAAAGTCGCAGACGACTGAAGCTACTTGGCAGCAGCAGCAACAGCACGTATCTAGCAGTTGTTAGAGATAGTCAGCAGAAACAGCAGTCAAATCGCCTCTCTGTTGGACAGTTCCTTTCCTGTGCTTGCATTGGAAGCTCTTAGCTATGCGAGGCAGTGTCCTCCTCTGCCAGCACCCTTTCTTTGCTGAAAACCTACTCTCACAGGGCCCTTGCTCTTGGCCCAACCTTGCACTTGGAGCAAGAATAAATGCAGCTGCTCAATTCCTACTTCATGGAAAGCATGCGATTTGACTGCAAATAAACTGAGTGTGTTTTTCTTGGGGCAGGGTGGTTGCAAATGAGTAAGTCAAAAACAAATTGTTGTGATGATAAATTGATCAAAAATGATTTTTTTCCAGCCACTGATTCTGCAATTTTTCCAGTCACTGATGCCTACCTTACTTTTAAAAACTGCAATCATTCAAAGTAAAGAAATAGCAGTCTGATTGTTTTTACTTTTAAAGAACAGTAGTCAGTAGCCAGTAGTAACCTCTCTACTTTTCAAAACCATGATTCTTTAAACTAAGGGTATAGCTCTCTCTAACTGTAAATGGGACACTTAAGGCACAGGTTGTAACAATACCTATGTCTATTAGGAATACTAACTTAGCGAGAAATATCTAGTTTTGAATTTTTTCCTTAATAGTATCTACTTCAAATATTTAGCCTGTTTACTCCATTTATCCTATAGTTTTAGGTCTTTTATTATTAGATAGCTTTGAAAATCCTTCTTATAAACAATTAAAAGTACCCAGTCAAACAAGTAAATATACTTTTTTGTATAGGAGTGAAAAAATTTTATAATTTCCTTCATTTCTCACCATTTCAAATAGTCTGTAGCCCCAAGTTTGTGTAATTATTTGCAAAGTAAAAGTGAATGCCTCTGGAAAAATATTTTAAAATCTGTGATTGGACATATTCTCATTCTATTCATTTGTGATTTTGAACAATAGGCAATACACTTTCTCAACCAAAATTATTTTTTTTTTGAGTTCACTTGGAACCATTCCTTGAGGCATCTAACCACTTGTCTATTGGGATGGAAACTTACAGACTATATAAAGGCATCTTCTCCCATGGTCCACTTTCCCCATGACCTGCTTTCTTATTGACTCCTCAGAAGAATCTCCTGAAGAAAGTGCAATCCTATACCCATTCTACAGGCAAGGACACTGAAGCAAAGCCCCACAGCTAGAAAGTAAGCAAAGCCCCAGATTTTATTTCAGGCATGCTGATGCAGAACTGGAACTAAGAAACTTATCACAAATGTAACAACCATGGATGATTTTTTTTTTAATTACTAAGTATGTTTCTAACTCAAAATTACTTGTATTTGAGCTGCTTTACTACTCAGCACAGGATAGTCTGAAAATGCAATAATCAATCAATCTGATTTCTTTGGTTGTTGTTTTAACAGCATGCCTGAAAAGGAAAGTGAAACTATTAGTTGCTGTCATTCCAGACTCTTTGTGACCCCATGGACTTGAGCCTGCCAGGCTCCTCCTCTGTCCATGGAATTTTCCAGCAAGAATGGAGTGGATTGCCATTTCCTTCTTCAAGGGATCTTCCTGATCCAGGGATCCTGATCAGGTCTCCTGAACTGCAGGTGAACTCTTTACCATCTGAGCCACCATGAAAGCCCAGTTATCGTGTCAATATTTAACAAATTAAACAGAAAAAAAATTGCCTTATATAAATTTATTTTAGCTGAAAATTTTCATTTAAATTTGCTTTATTTTTTCAGTTTCATATTGTGACCTAATTGTATACCCAATGTTCCTGCTATGTTTGGCAAAGAGGCTCATTAATTCTATTACCTCTAGTAGGATAAAAGGGGAATTTTGAAATGGCTTGCAGCTACAGATCAATACGCTAACTCAATAGAGATAATTATTGAAATCACTAGGAGACCAGCAAGCTGTCAGCTGTAAGCAATCATTTTAGGCCTGGGATAAATCTGCAGAAAACACAAAGCAAACTTTAAGTGTATTATTTTAAAATTGAGAGTCAAATGCCTACAGTTATCTTTCTGTTGTTCATTTCCACAGATCTGTTATCATTGGTTCCTGATGATATATATTGATTTTTGAACACTTTGGCCCACCAAGCTTCATATTGAACATTAATTGTTCAGTCTTATATTTTCCTCTTTCACTATCCTAATTTTGTGGCTTATTTAATTAATAAATTTTGTTCATTTCCTTTTTATTTTTAAACATGAATATTCTATTCAGACTTAAGCATTTAGAGTTATCAGTCATGGAACTTTAGGAGAAAATATGTCTTATATTTACAAATAGAAGCAAAATGTCCCATATATATAGCATTTGTGTAGTACTTGAACTCTATCTTAATGATAAACTTATGTTTTGTCTTATAGTTTCTTTGAACCAGTGAGGTTGTAGTTATCATCAAGGACTCTCTTAATCTCTCTTAAATTTCACACAGCTTCCTGTTTCTCCTAAAAATGTTAGTAAAATATCCCTTTATCATCATTTGATACTGTCTCTCTTTTTTTAAAATCTTCTTTCCTGGGATTCTTAGCTCCTTTTCAAAAATTCTTCAATGGCACCTGAAATCTTATTATTTTTGTAAACTCAAATGGAAAGCTGTTCTATTGTATATGCCCTGAAAAAAATCAATGGGGCTAAGCATTGCATCAAGCACATTTTTCACTTATGTTTTGAACTTCTGGGTCAGCATCCTACGTATTGTAAGAAAATAATTAAAATAGAAAATTAATGGAAACTTTCACAAAGATGTTTAGACACACACACAAACACTTGCACACAGATGTATACTTCAGTATTATAGAGAAACAAATGAAGTGATTAGCAAAATTAGAATAAAACATAGTGTGTAGATTCTGAACATAGTATCATTATAAAACATGATATCACATGGCTTCTTCCTCCAGTTCAGTAAAAAATGCATGAAGTAAAAGACAAGAGAAAACTATAACATATTATATGAATAATAAGGCTATAAATGATCTCTTTTAAGAGCCTCATGATTCTCTTTTGTGAGAAAGGAGATGTAACCTTATTTTATTTGGTACTCTTTTCCCCAGGTTGTGAAAGCTGTTGCTTTTCTTTCACTGATTGCTTTTGGGGTCATTGGCTACTAATGTCTCCAAATATATTGCCTTCCATCTACAAATAAAATACCTTTTTTTAAGTTGCATATAAATTACTGCAGGTCTTTGAGGAAAAATAGAAATGAAAGAACTTCAGACCCAAAAAACAATTATGTCTCCTAAAAACAATAGCAGGCTAGAAGAAATGGCTGGTTGATTTTCACAGATTCTACCACTGTCCTGAAAACCAGAGACTGCTTTTAGTTTCCTATCTAACAAAGTGAGACAAAGAGTGAAAAAATAATAATACGAAGTTTTTATCCAGGTGCTGATTGCAAATTTGACAACCAATTTAGTCTTTTTGTAAATAGTTAATGCTAACAGATGAGTCTTACACAAAAATTGGTTTTATAGATGTCTAGGGACCTTTAAAGATTGATGTATTATATATCCCAGAGAAAAAGTATGGAAACTGGTTTCAAGGCATGACATTACATGTATTAATTTTAGAAGCAGACTGGCACACATGGCTAGTGATCCACTGGGGGATTTAATTTATTTTTGTTTCAGCAGTTTAGTCTGGTGTTAAAATGATAGATTTATTCTGATCCTAAAAGCTTTCTTTTGAAAGTCTATAGTCTAACTTCTATAGTCCAAAGAAAAACAATTCATTTGACAATGAAAACTTCTTTGAGAATATATAGTACAAATAAAAACAGCTTGTGACTGTCATTTGGACTTTCTCTAGACATATCTCCTTTTTCTGATTACTTCTTTTTACCCTCTTTCATAATAGTAATTCTTTAAGTTATATCAGTAAATATCTCTCTAATGCAGTTTTCTCAAATCCCACACTATTAATATTTTGGACCAGATATTTCTTTGTTATGGGTTCTGTCCTGTGTACTGAAGATTATTTAAGAATATGTTTGGCTTCTATCCACTAGATAAAATATCACATACCCCTAGTCTTGACAATCAAAAATGTCTGCAGAAATTAACTGTCCCATGGGGTCAGGAGTCAAAGCCAGCCAGCAATGAGAACAGTTGCACTAGTATTTAATGTTATCTATTATATTTTTTGGAAATGGATGAACCTAAGCAGATACAAGTAAAGTAAATGCTCCTCATTTGTTTGAATCAGTTGGGAATATAAGACATGATGATTATTTACGGAATGAGTGAGTTACTAGAATAATTATAGCAAGAATAATAATAGGTAACATTTAATTAATGCTTACTAAGCCAAACATAATTTTGAACAAAGTACATCATCTTTTTAAAATACTTACATAAGCTTATGCAATAAGCAAAAATTACTTTTTGTATTTTAGAAATGGAAAGTGAGGTTTGGATAGGTTAACTAATACTAAGACTTCTTTTAGCTGGCAAAAGAAGCATCATTTGCAATATTCAAGGTATCAGTTTAGATGAGAGACATAATTTGCTTCTAACAATGCCAGTCAGTTAGTGGCAAAAACTTTTGTTGAATGTATGAATAAAATAAAACACTTGTGGGTTCAGATTCTTGACCTTCATGATGATGCCTTATATTTTTGTCATAATTTTGAATGGAAGTGTTCTGATACATGTTTCTTTAAACTAAAATGATTTCATAGATTCAAGTTTTAAGTTGAAATGGCAAGTGTTTATGATGTCTTTAGGGTCATAAAATTGATGGATCGAGCTAGATAAGAGCAAACATATACATAAAACTTTGACTTTGTGGATCACAACAAACTGTGTTAAATTCTGAATGAGATGTTAAATTCTGAATGAGACAGACCACCTTACCTGTCTCCTGAGAAACCTGTATGTGGGTAAAGAAGCAACAGTTAGAACCGGATGTGGAACAATGTACTGGCTCAAAATTGGGAAAGGTGTACATCAAGGCTATATATTGTCACCCTGCTTATTTAACTTATATGCAGAGTATATCATGCAAAATGCCAGGCTGGATGAATCACAAACTGGAATCAAGATTGCCCGGAGAAATATCAAAACCTCAGGTATGCAGATGATACCACTCTAATGGCAAAAAGTGAAGAAGAGCTAAAGAACCTCTTGATGAGAGTGAAAGAATAGAGTGAAAAAGCTGGCTTAAAACTCAACACTCAAAAAACAAAGATCATGGAATCTGGTCCCATCACTTCATGGCAATTAAATGGATAAAAAGTGGAAACAGTGACATATTTTATTTTCTTGGGCTCCAAAATCACTGCAGACAATGACTGCTGCCATGAAATTAAAAGATGCTTGCTCCTTGGGAGGAAAGCTATGACAAGCCTAGTTAGCATATTAAAAAGAAGAGACATCATTTTCTGACATAATTTTGCTACAGCAAAATTTGACTACATCTTGCTGTAGTCAAATCTGTGGTTTTTCCAGTAGTCATGTATGGATATAAGAGTTGGACCATGCCCCAAGTAACTGATGCTTTTGAATTGTGGTGCTGGAGAAGACTCTTGAGAGTCCCTTGGACAGCAAGGATATCAAACCAGTCAGTTGCTTCAGTTGTGTCCAACTCTTTGCGACCCCATGGACTGTCACCCACCAGGCCCCTCTGTCCATGGGGATTCTCCAGGCAAGAATACTGGAGTGTGTTGCCATTTCTTCCTTCAGGAAATCTTCCCAACCCAGGGATCAAACTCTCCTGTCTCCTGTGGCTTCTGCATTGCAGGCAGATACTTTACCACTGAGCCACTGGAGAAGCTGAACATCAACAAAACATAAAACATCTAGCATTAGACATTATGGGGGAAAACTGACAGTGATGGGCCCAGTAGCCTGCAAAAAAAAATATACCCAAACAAAAGGCCTACAGCTTTTGAACTCTTCTCAGCTGATTGTTGTGTAAGAATGCATAGTCAGGAATTTCAGAGCAGCTGATTTCTCAAGAAAATCTGAAATCTTACAATTTTAAAGGAAAAGTTCTGATTCTATATCTTTTTTTTTTTTACTACTTAAAATAATTTATTAAAGTAAATGGATCATTGCACAAAAATCCACTGCATTTTTATATACCACCAGCAGTAAATTAGAAAGTATCCATTTTTAAAAGTATCATGCAATGGCAAAAGTATCACAATGAAAAATAATGGACAAAAGTGTCAACAACAAGAAATAAACTCGGAATAAATGTAAAGTGAAAGAAAGAAAGAAAGTGAAGTTGCTCACTCGTGTCCAACTCTTTGCGACCCCGTGGGCTGTAGCCCGCCAGGCTCCTCTGTCCATGGGATTCTCCAGGCAAGAATACTGGAGCGGGTTGCCATTTCCTTCTCCAGGGTGATTCTATTTCTTTTAATGAATTTAAACCAAAGAAAAGGAAAGTGTCTGCTGCAGTAAAACATACCTGCAGACAAGTACAGTCCATCAGACACTGTTTTTGACTTCTGTTCCAAATAAATGTCTAGGAGCATGTCATGGGGTTCATTGTTTATTCCAAAAGAAAAAACGGGGCAGGGGGTGATATTGCTCTAACACCTATTATTAAACTTTTGGTCATTTCATTGTTATTATTTTACAAAATAGAAACCTAAAGAGTAAAAGATTTGCTCAACTCATCTAAATTTGTTATATTCCTTGTTAGAGAGTCATTTGGGTAAGAGATATTGAGACTGTTTGGCCAAAGGATGTCTATTTTTCTCCTTTCTTTGTATATTTTCAAGGCAAGGAAGTAATATTGTACTCATTTTATCAAGATTTACTAAAAGATACACTAAAAATGTTTCAATAACCAATGTGCAAGGAATAAGGATTTTTTTCTTTCAAATCAACAAAATTTATTTAGGCCTATTTTTTGAAGCATTATATTAATTATATGCATGCAGGGATTCTCTATTTGAGTCTCCAGTTTTTAGAGGGCTATATTAAGAAGTTTTAACATGATCAACTGTATTGCCTATTTCTGAAAATTGATCTATAATGATTGTTCATTTTTTTAAATAAAACAATCCATGCCAAAACAGAGTTACAATACCCAAATAAGTGTATGATTCTACCTCTCTTGACTCACTTGATGATAAAACCAAATTTTTATGCCAATTGTTTGGCTGGCCCATCTAAGTATACCCTTACACATACACACACACACACACACACACACACACACACACACACATGCAATTTATCTATTTTATTTAGTGTAGATCAGAAGTATATGTTGCTTTATTTTCCCCTGTTAACACAATTCCTTCCATTGCCTATACCTCACTTCATTTTCAATTCATTTTTATAAGATCAAAATAAAAATGCAGAGAGATACAGATGAGAAAACAGAGAAATGCATTTTAGAGAAAAAATATTTTTTATCTAGATATAAAGTAATTACCTTATTAAAGATACAAACTTACCACTTTGAAAAACAAGTTAACTCTTTTTTAATTACTATTGCTAAAGGGAATAATGAGAGCTAACTTGCTTCTGAGTCATGATAATTTTTAGATCTGCAGATATATAGAAATAACTTAAAAAGCTATCTAATCATTCAGTGGGTTCTCAGCTGAGGCTATCCCTCCATCCCAGGGGATTCTTGGTAATATCTGAAGACGTTTTTGATTGCTGTGACTGGGGGTTGAGGTGCTACTGATCTTTAGTTGGTAGAGGTGCAGGATGATACATTCTATAGTGTAGAGGACAGTCTATACCACCACCCAACAAAGAATCAGCAGATCCAATGTATCAGTAAAACTGAGGTTGAGAAATTCAAACATTTTATCATTTAAGTCTATGATATATTGGATGTTATGGCTTGAAATGTGTCCTCCCCCAATAATTCATAAGTTGAAGTCCTATCCCCAGTACTCAGAATATTACTTTATTCAGAAATATGGTCCTTGTTTCAATTAGTTATAATTGGTTGCAGATGTACACAGTTAAATTGTAAGGACGCAATAGTAGGGAAGGCCCCTAATCTAATTTTACTCATGTCCTTGTGAAAAGAGAGATTTGGACCCAAACACACACAGGAGAACATCACGTGAAAATTAAGCCAGATAGTAGGGTGATGTTTCAACAGCAGAACAACCAGCAAGCCACCATATGCGCCTGGACAAGCATCTAACAGATTCGCCCCCCTAAGCCCTCAGGAGGAACCAACCCTGCTGACACCTTGGCCTCTGCCTTCTAGTCTCTGTACACATTTGTTGCTGAAGCCATTCAGTTTGTGTTACTTTGTTATGGCAGCTCACACAAATGAATTCTTTGTCTTTTAAGTTCAATAGCAACCCACTCCAGTACTCTTGCCTGGAAAATCCCGTGGAAGGAGGAGCCTGGTAGGCTGCAGTCCATAGGGTCGTGAAGAGTCAGACACGACTGAGCAACTTCACTTTCACTTTTCATTTTCATGCTTTGGAGAAGGAAATGGCAACTCACTCCAGTGTTCTTGCCTGGAGAATCCCAGGGACGGGGGAGCCTGGTGGGCTGCCATCTACGGGGTCGCACAGAGTCAGACGACTGAAGTGACTTAGCAGCAGCAGCAACCGCTCAGTTTACTTCACATTTCTGCTTACAAACAACTCTGAAAAGTAAATAACAACAAATTGCCTGCAGTGACTGGCTAAATTTCAGTACATTTAGCAATGTACTTACCTGGCTTAAATTAATGTCATACTTGAAACTAAAAGTAAGATCGCAAATACTTTGATAAAGGTGTGCCAAAATGGAAAAGAATATGAAAAAGAATACATATATATGCATATGTGTAACTGAATCATTTTGCTGTACAGCAGAAATTAACACAACATTGTAAATCAACTATACTTCTGTAAAGTTAAGAAGGAAAAAAAAAACTCAGTAGGGGTGCCAAGAACAAGGATTTCTTCTCATCAAGGTTTCTCCCAAGAGTCAATGTAACATATTTCTGAATCACTAAACACATTTTAACTCCTGAATTGTGACAAAATGTGCCTTGATTGTGCCTTGATTCTTTGATTCTTGGACGCTTGTTCTGAGTTAAGAAAAGGACATATTCCTGTGGAATAAGTTAGCAATCAAAATAAAGAGCCAAAGGATGGACTTCAAGTTCTTTCTTCTTTCTACAAATTTCTGTCAGTCTTATAAATATCACACTTATGCGTCTCTTTTGTTTATCCCAGTAGAGTCACCTCATTTGGTTTGATGACTCCAAAGTAAACCCTTCAACTCTGTCCAAAGTTAAACTGTCTTTTTTCTGTATGACAAAAACTGTGTGTAGGCAAATGCATGTGTGACAATACTATGGAGCAAATATCTTTCTGCCTTATTCCCTATGCTTCATTTTTTTTTTTTTTTTAATCTTACATCTTCTACTCTTTTCACACTGTGACTGAGGCAACTATTTCCTGGGAAGAAAATAGCAAATCCACACTGCAGTCTCCAGTGTGTATGTGTCATACTCAGCTAATCTTCCTGCTGAGCAGTATCCTCTCTTGTCATTCTGCCAAAGTCTCCTCCAGGGACTTCATCATTCAGACTGTCTGTTAGGTCTCTGTGGCAATTGAATATCAGATTTGATTTGTACTATTTGGTGAAATGATAGAGTAAATAGGTTGGCACTAAATTTCCATTTTGGAGAAGGCAGTGGCACCCCACTCCAGTACTCTTGCCTGGAAAATCCCATGGACAGAGGAGCCTGGAAGGCTGCAGTCCATGGGGTCGCTGAGGGTCAGACACAACTGAGCGACTTCACTTTCACTTTTCACTTTCATGCATTGGAGGAGGAAATGGCAACCCACTCCAGTGTTCTTGCCTGGAGAATCCCAGGGACGGGGAGCCTGGTGGGCTGCCGTCTATGGGGTCGCACAGTCAGACATGACTGAAGTGACTTAGCAGCAGTAGCAAACTTCCATTTACTACTGATTTCTAATGATTTTTGCCCCCCAAAACAAAACAATCCATTGCACACCTTGGACTTTGGTTAGCCTTTGTGCTAACAATTGTTCCTAGAGATAAAGTTTATAGAGTAGGGTAAAGGAAGGTAATATGTAATGCTTGCAAAGAAGATGACATCCTTTCTTCTAGGCTTGTAGGCCTGGTTCTAATGCATTATATGGGACCACCTAGGAAGTATTGTTTTCTTAACGGTTCAATTTCTATCAGATTTACAGGCAATATGAGAAAATAGAAAAACAACTTAAATGACATAAAATGAATTCAATATGCAAATCCAGAATGTTGAACATGCTATAGAACAACTAATCTGATTTCTCCAATAAGTCAACTGGCCTGCAAGGAGATCCAACCAGTCCATCCTAAAGGAGATCAGTCCTGGGTGTTCATTGGAAGGACTGATGCTGAAGCTGAAACTCCAATACTTTGGCCACCTCATGCAAAGAGTTGACTCACTGGAAAAGACCCTGATGCTGGGAGGGATTGGGGGCAGGAGAAGAAGGGGATGACAGAGGATGAGATGGCTGGATGGCATCACCGACTCAATGGACATGAGTTTGGTTAAACTCCAGGAGTCGGTGATGGACAGGGAGGCCTGGCATGCTGTGATTCATGGGGTTGCAAAGAGCACAAATGAGCAACTGAACTGAACTGAATAGAAGAAAACATGAGGGAGTTGTTCTGCATTAAAGAAACAGGAAACATAGCAAACAAATGCAATGTGTGGATTGGATATTGATTCAAATCAACTAAAAAAATTATTCTGAAGCTATCAGGGAAACTGAATTAGGGACCAGATATACAATGCTTCAAATGTCATCAATTTTTGATGAGGGATAAAAATGGACTTATTCTTAGGTTAAAACATGTCCAATATTTTTGAAAATAAACTGCATACAGATGTAATTTGGAGGTGAAATGATATGATATCAATAGTTAGATTTACACTACTTCACAAAGGAAAAAAAAAAGTGATAGATTTTTAAAATGGGGCAAATATCCTGATGCTTGTTGAAATTGAGTGATGGGCATGGAGTTCGTTTGCAAGATTTCCTCTATTTTTTAATGAAGTTTGAAATTTTTTTGTAACAAACACAAAGAGTGAGGATACCAAGTTCAGAATCCTAAACTTTGGGTTCCAATTTTACCTTTCCTTTCAGATTTACTAGCTTTGTTCTAAGTTAACACTAACTTTCTAACCTCATATAACACTTGATAACTGATTATCATATTTACACAGTTTTCACTATTGAAATATTCTCACATACATAAGCCTCATATATGCCAGCCTGTCCATAATATGTATGTGTATAATGCCAAAAATATGTTAGTCATGGAAAAGATATCAAGTAAGCTAGTTTTACTCCTATATACATCCTTCCCTCCTCTAATACCTGCATTTATTCAGAAAAATACCTTATTATAAGAAATATTTTTAAGGTCAACTTTAAGATGTGTATGAATTTTCTTTTAAAATATTTCTGCTTTCAAAGAAAACAAGATCAACTAGTAGTTTTGAGCTTTTTATACAAAGTAATCTTTGGACAGTTTGATATAATTGGCAAGCTTTCAAATAAATATTCTAAGCACCATATTTTGCAGATTATCTTTAGCTGAACTATTTTATCAATATTTAAGCAGTGTATGTTTAATTCCATTAAAATAATATTGCTTTTACAAATTTTATATTCAGATCAATTCAAGGTACTCAAGCCTAAAGGACAATATGTCCTTTTGGTGTGTATTCCCGTACTGCGAGGGCTAAGCAAAGACATTGTAATTCCTACAGCAGTCATTAAAATAGTGACAGGAAGTTCCCTAGAATGTTTAATGTGTTAATGATTTCTGTCTTCATTTTTTATTATCTGGTAAAAAGATGTGGAAGAAAACAAACAAATGAAGTAGAATATGTGGTAATCTTCCCAAATGAAGTACTGCACATCCTTGGATAAGTGTGCAGGCGTTTCATTAGTTGGAAGGCTCACTAAACTCTTACCCAGGATGTGGGCTAAAAATTGTTTTTGCCAATTTGCAGGTTGCAGAATTGACCATTTAGCAATTTTAACTGCAAATAAATTATAATTGATTTATTTTTACCTGACATATAGTGCTTAACCCCCATTAGTTATCATTTAAGCAGAAATCCTTTCTCTTTTTAAGATGAAGAATGTTTGCCGGAGGAATTCTGCCTAGATTATAGGATCATTAGACTGGTCCTGATTCATCATCCTTCATAAAATTTGGCTCTAATCTACACATTTATATGATAATATTCCAGTTATAATTAAATGTTCCCATATTGTACCTTTTGAAAGACAGCACTTGCTTAACTCTTTCTCTCTCTACTTTCACACAGTGTCATTGTTGATTATGGTTTGAATTAGATTTCAGCTGCTGCTGCTGCTAAGTCACTTCAGTCATGTCCAACTCTGTGTGACCCCATAGATGGCAACCCACCAGTGTCCCCTGTCCCTGGGACTCTCCAGGCAAGGCTATGTAAATTAAACACAGCAACATTCATTTAAGCATTGTTAAAAACACTTCTGCAAGCATTACAAGAAGACCCTTCAGAGAAATATAAGTTTCTCAAAAGTGCTTCTTTTTGCAATGTTGTATGTTATGTTAGGATTGGAAGATAACATTTGCTGAGGATGCTTGAATCCTCATTTTCCATTCTTACAGATAGTGAGAAAATTTAAACATACAAAAGAAAGTCAGTTGTTCCTTGGAACACTACCCTCAAATGTGAATACCTACACTAGAATCAACCATTGTCCTACAACCTAAATGGAAAAATAGCTTCTTATCTTCTCAGAACCACACCCACTTACACAACAATAAAAGTCGAGTACAAGAAGCAAAGCAGCAAACAATGGGAAAACTAGTTTGACTTTCTAGCCCAAGGACAGAGCTGGCCTAACAAAACCACACACAAAGTTTCCTAGGCTTGAGTGTTCCCAAGAGAATCAGGGCATCTTGATAGAAGAAAAACAGAGCCCAAAGATATCTTCTGTTTCCCTTCACCCTTCGCTGCAACCCACAACTCCAGATCTAGTTTTTATCCCTTTGTTTGGCACAGAGAAAGCCTTATCTTTCAACTCTATGGCCCATTCCAAAGGGTTTGCCCAAGGACAGTGGAAGAGGTCTAAGGAAGAGAAGGAAAAGAAAGGGGAGGAGTCTAATGTTCTGACTACAGATGTCTTTACAGTTACTTTCATCAAGATAAATACTCTTGATGAATATAAGTTTATAAACATTCCATTAGGAATATTAAATTATATGACATGCACATAAAGCATTTACACATGATCATAAGGATTGCATAAAATTACATTTTATTCTAAAATATTTTCTGTATCATAAAAAGAGCACGTATTTTATTCTACACTATTATACACATAAACTGCAGTCTTACTATAATTCTGATTTGGTTGAGTACCAATTATAACAGATGTTAAGTAACTACCATGGTTACATCAAATTAAAAGTTATAATAGGGAGAGATATTTTTGTTTATATCTTTTTAAAAAAATTAGCTTCTTTTGACATAATTTGAGATTTATGGAAAGCATAATCAGTTAAGAATTCCCATGTATCCTTAATTCTTACTTCCCAAATGTTACTATTTTGTCATATTGCTTTATAGTTTTCCTTCTTTCTACTTTTTGGAATATTTACCCCTAAGCACTTCAGTGTGTATTTCCTAAAACACAAAGACATTCTTTTATATGTGCACAAATGATTAAATTAATAGTGATATAATATTATCTGAACTAGAGGCTTTATTCAGAATGTTCCAGCTTTTCTAATAATGTCCTTATAGAAGGAAAAAAAAACAAACAAATTTGGGTCACACATTGTGTTCAGTTACTATGGCTCTTTTCTCTTTTTAATTTGTAATATTTCCTCTCACTTTATACACATACAGAACATGAACTCACATAATTGGTCTTCTTTAAAACTACTAAAAGAATGAATGACTGGTGTCCAAATATCTATTCTTTTGACCTCTCAATCTCATTCCTAAATTCAGTATACTACAACACCTCTACTGGTGTTTGAATATTGTACTGGCTTGAATATTGGGAAATGTATGGGGTTTGTAGTTGAGCTTGTTTAACCTCTACAGTTGTCGTATGCCAAGATTTCAGAGTATTTTGCCTACTGAGAAGCCCATTTATTAGTGCTTCTAAGTAGGGCTACTGAAACATGAGCTTGATGACTTTCTTTTCGTTCTTGTTTATTAAGTTTTACTGAACTTACCGAGGCTTAGTTGAAATTTATCAATTTGTCAATCTCAGCTTCTTATGATACAACTTTAAGGTTCATTTAGAGTTTCAGTAGATTAAACAAGACTTGTCTATTTTTAGTTATTCCATGTATAGCATTTGTTAAAATGTCTGCAAGCATTAACAAATAAAGAGCTATAATTTGGATGCATAATGAAAGTGTCAGTTGCTCAGTTATGTCCAACTCTTTGTGTCCCATGGACTGTAGCCCGCCAGGCTTCTCTATCCATGGAATTCCCCAAGGCAAGAATACTACAGTGGGCTGCCATTTCCTACCCCAGGGGATCTTCCCAACCCAGGGATTGAACCCACGTCTCTTGCGTCTCTTGCCTTGGCAGTTGGATTTTTTACCACTTGAACCACCTGCAAATTGCCCTGTTCAGAACAAATACCAACAAACTAATATTTTACATGGCCAGATAAGTTAATACCAAGTGTCATATGCAGAAATAAAACACACAAGAATAGCCAGGAAACTACTTAAAAGCATCTATGAAGGTTGTGTAACTCTACTAGATATTAAAGCTTTCAATAAAGCAGATACCATTCAAAAGTAAACCACAGTCCCACAGGTTGTAAATTCACCCCAGTCACTAACAGGCCAGATCCAGCATGGGATGGGCTAGGTATGGGACCTGCCCCACTAACAGGCCAACAAAGTCTTAAGGTGCATTAGGCCAGTGGCCAACTGTGTCCAGAACTGGCCCCACCCACCAGAAATCTAACACTTGTTCTGGAACCTTTAGGCCCTGTAACCAGGACCCATTCCTGCCTACCAGTATGCTGGCACTAGTCCTAGGACTTGGATTTACCCACCAGTGGGCAGGCAGCAACCCTGGGTTTTCCTGAACCTTGACTCCACTCATAAGTAACACAGCACTAGCCCCAGGGCCACCTAGGGTTCCTCAGTCAGCCAAACAGTGGCAGTCAGCTTCCACACAAGACAGGACTAGGAACCAAATGGACTAAGGTCCAACCAAGCGTGCCAGACTGCACAGATAGTCAGCTTTTCACAACAAAAAGACCCATACAACCATCATAGTGGGACTTCTAGAGCATATAACTCTGGTGATGAGAAGGGCGTGTGCTGCGGAGATACACAGGACTTCTACTATAAAAGATTACTTCTTCAATTTCAAGAAACATAGCCAACCACCAGATGGATAAAAAGAGCAATTAGACAAAATGAGGTGGCAGAGGAACTAGTTCCCAATGAAAGAACAAGATATAACAGTGTAAGAAGAACTAAGTGACGTGGAGAAAGGCAATATACCCAGGCTAGACTTTAAGGCAGTGATTCTAAATACAATCAAAGAACTTGAGAGAAGGATAAATTCACAGATTGGGAAGTCAGAAGTTTTTATCCCAAAGTTGGAAGTTATAAAGAACTCACCACCTGCAGAAATAAAGGATATAATAAATAATGAAAATATACTATAAGGAATCAACAGTAGACTAACTTATATGGAGGAATGGGTCAGTGAGCTGGAAGACAGAGTAGTGGAAATTGCTGATTCTGAACAGAAAAAAATTATGAAAAGAAATGAGGACAGTTTAAGAGAACTCTGGCGCAACATCAAGTGCACTGATATTTACATTAAAGTGGTTCCAGAAGAAGAAAAGAGAGAAGAGAGAGCAGAGAACATAATTGAAAAAATAATAGCTAATAACATCCCTAACTTGAGAAAGGAAACAAACATCCAAGTCCAAGAAGTGTAGAGAGTCCCATTTAGGATTAACCCAAAGAGGAATACAAGATACATTGTAATTAAAATGGCAAAAATTAAAGAGAAAGAGAGAATATTGAAGTCAGTGAGGGAAAAGTAACACATTACATAAAGGGAGCACCCATTTCAGCTAATTTTATACCAGAAATTCTAGGCCAGAAGGGAGTAGCACAGTATATTTAGAGTGACAAAAGAGGGGAAAATGTACAACAAAGGATACCCAGCAAACCCCTCATTTAGACTTGATGGTGAGATCAAAACTGCTATAGACAAGAAAAAGCTAAAATAGTTCAGCACCAACAACAGCTTTTCAAGAAAGGTTACATGTCAAATATCACCCATGAGCATGGGTGCAAAAATCCTCAATAAAATATTAGCAATATGAATTCAGTAATGCATTAAAAGGATCGTACACCATAATCAAGTTGGATTTATCACAGAAATGCAAGGATTTTTAAATACCTGCAGTCAATGTGATATAACATCTTAACAAACTGAATAATAAAACCATATAATCTTCTCAATGGTGGTGTGAAAGTCACTCAGTCACGTCTGACCCTTTGTGACCCTGTGGACTATACAGTTCATGGAATTTTCCTGGCCATCATACTGGAGTGGGTAGCCTATCCCTTCTCCAGCGGATCTTCCTGACCCAGAAACCAAACACAGGTCTCCTGTATTACAGATGGATTCTTTACCTACGGAGCTATTCTCAATACATGCAGAAAAGGCTTTTGAGAAAATTCAAGCTCTGTTTATGATAAAAACTCTCCAGAAAGTGGAAGTAAAGGAGATGTAACTCAAGACTGCGCTGTGTGCTTAGTCACTAAGTCATGTCCAATTCTTTGCGACCCTGTGGATTGTAACCCACCAGGCTTCTCTGTCCATGGGGATTCTCCAAGCAGGAATACTGGACTGGATTGCCATGCCCTCCTTCAGGCGATCTTCCCAACTCAGAGAGCAAACCCAGGTCTCCCACATTGCAGATGGATTATTTACTGTCTGAGCCACAGAGAGGCCCAAGAATACTGGAGGGAGTAGCCTATCCCTTCTCCAGGGGATTTTTCTGAGTCAGGAATTGAACTGGGGTCTCCTGCATTGCAGGTAGATTCTTTACCAACTGAGATACCAGGGAAACCAATTCAACCTTATAAAGGTCATATATGACAAGCCCACAGCTAACCTAATACTCAATAGTGAGAAGTTGAAAGTATTTTCTCTAAGGTCAGAAATAAGACAAGGATGCCTGTTCTCACAACTTTTATTTAACATAGTAATGGAAGTCCTAGTCACAGTAATAATAAAAGAAAAAGAAAAAAAAAGGCATACAAATAGGAAAGAGTTAAAGCTGTCACTGTTTACAGATGACATGTTACTATATACAGAAAATCGCAAAGATGCCACCAAAAATCTGCTAGAGTTCATCTATAAATTTGAAAGAGTTTCAAGATTAAAAATTAATATAGAGAAATCTGTTGCATTTCTATGCACTAACAAGGAACAAGTAAAAAAAGAAATTAAGAAAATTATCCTATTACAATCACATCAAAAAAAAACAAAATACTAGGAATAAATCATTCTAAGGAGGTAAAAAGCTATACTCATATAACTCTAAGACACTGATGAAAGAAACTAAAGATGACACAAATAGATGGAAAGATATACTGTGATCATTAATTGAAAGAAATAACATTCTTAAAATTCCACACTGCCCAGGGCAATCTACAGATTCAGTGTAATCCATAGCAAAATACCAATGGCTTGGACAGCAAGGAGATCAAACCAGTCAATCCTAAAGGAAATCAACACTGAATATTCATTGGAAGGACTGATGCTGAAGCTGAAGTTTCCATACTTTGGCCACCTGATGTGAAGAGCCAACTCATTAGAAAAGACATTGCTGTTGGGAAAGATTGAGCACAGGAGGAGAAGGGGGCAACAGATGATGAGATGATTGGGTGACATCACCAATTCAATGGACATGAATTTGAGCAAACTCAGGGAGATAATCAAGGACAAGGAAGCCTGGTGTGCTGCAGTCCATGGGGTCACAAAGAGTCAGACACAACTTAGCAACTGAACAATCACAAAAGAACAAATCATTTTAAAATTTGTATGGAAACACAAATAATTTTAAAATTTATACAGAAACTCTGAATAGTCAAAACAAGCAATCTTGAAAAAGGAAAGCAAAACTTGAGGAAACCCTCTCCTTGATTTCAGACTAGTAGTCAGAACAGTATGATACTGGCACCAAAGCAGATGCATAGATCAATGGAACATAATGAAGAACCCAGAAATAAACTCAGGCACTTATGGTCAATTAATCTATGACAAAAAAGGCAAGCATGTACAATGAAGAAAAAAAATCCCCTTCCATAAGTTGTGCTGGGAAAACTGGAGAGCTACACGTAATATGCATCCAATATACATATGTTGGAATACTACTCAGCCATAAAAAAAAATTTTGAAAAAGAATGAAATTTTGCCATTTGTAAAAATATAGATGGACTTGAAGGGTATCATGCTAAGTGAAATAAGTCCAACAAAGAAAGACAAATATTGTATGATGCCACTTATATATGGAACGTAAAAAAGAATAAAACTAGTAAATATAACAAAGAAAATACACATAGACACGGAGAAAACAAACTAGTGGGTTGCTGTATGAGGAGAGAAAGGAAAGGGATAAATTAGGGGTAGAGGATTCAAAGGCACAAACTTTTATGTTTAAAATAAACTACAAGGAATATTGTACAGCCCAGGGAATATAGTGAACGCTTTATAATAACTCTAAATGTACTATAACTTCTAAAAAATGTGAGCCAATATGTTGAACATCTGAAACACATGATATTATTGTTGCTGTTGCTTAGTTGTTCAGTCATGTCTGACTCTTTTACAACTGCATGAAATGTAGCCCTACCCATGGGATTTCCCAGGCAAGAGTGTTGGATTGGGTTACCATTTCGTCCTCCAGGGGATATCTTCCAAACCCAGGGATTGAACTTGTGTCTCCTGCATTGGCAGGTAAATTCTTAACCACTGAACCATCAGGAAACATATAATATTTTACATCAACTTCAGCTCAATTACAAAAAAAAGTCATTGAAAGAGGTTTTGGACTTGACTCAGGATATAACTTGGCTTGGACTTAAGACCTCTATCAAAAATCAAAAAATAACAAAATAAAGCAAAACTTAACCACCCTTAGCTTATTTATTCTTAGAAGCTGTTTTGTGAAGTCCTTAGTCTTAGAACAGTAGGATGACAGGTCTTTTAGATGTTAAATATGTCATGTCTTTATTTTTCTTACTATTTTAGAAATTAATTACTTCTCTTGTCCTCTATAAGCAGGACAATCTTTATAAAAAAAGATTTTGATTGATTTTTTCATTAATTGCATTCATAATTTTTCTGCAGATATATTGACCTCCACTGCACCTACAGCATTTTGAATGCTCTATTGCTTATTTTACAGATTCTTAAAAAACTCACTATAATTCATAGGACCAATGCTATATATAATGTAGTCCTTAAACTCAATTATTTTTCGTTTAATATGGGAAAGTCTTCCCTGGTGTCCCAGACTGTAAAGAATCTTCCTGCAATGTGGGGGACCCTGCTTCAATCCCTAGGTTGAGAAGATACCCTGGAGAAGGTAATAACAGTCCACTTCAGAAATTTTGCCTGGAGAATTCCATGGATAGGGGAGTCTATCAGGCAAAAGTCCATGGGATCGCAAACAGTCAGACATGACTGAGTGACTTAACACTTTCATGGGGAAAGATGTGCAAATAAATAAATAGCATTATGAAATAGTTAATGTTATGTATGAGCAGTAGGGTAAGAGAGAAGGAAAGTCACTAACTCCTTTATTTACATTGTGTTGATTAAAAACTTGAGTCACCAAGAAAATCTTAAATTATTTCATTTTCAAAATGCTTTATTGAGAACTGGCTTTAGAAAAGGTGGAAAGATAGTAAAATTGGTGGAAGGTGGGCAGGAAAGGGCTTTGCTAATGATTCCATTCTCAGTTCAGTTCAGTCGTTCAGTCATGTCCAGTTCTTTGAGACCCCATGGACTTCAGCATGCCAGGCCTCCCTGTCCATCACCAATTCCAGGAGTTGACTCAAACTCATTTCCATTGAGTCGGTGATGCTATCCAAACATCTCATCCTCT
This sequence comes from Budorcas taxicolor, assembly GCF_023091745.1. Lineage (NCBI taxonomy): Eukaryota > Metazoa > Chordata > Mammalia > Artiodactyla > Bovidae > Budorcas > Budorcas taxicolor. The sequence goes on from NC_068920.1 coordinate 118,602,116, forward strand.
GTCGTCCCCTTATCCTCCTGCCTTCAATCTTTCCCAGCATCAGGGTTTTTTCAAATGAGTCAGCTCTTCACATCAGGTGGCCAAAGTATTGGAGTTTCAGCTTCAGCATCAGTCCTTCCAATGAATGCTCAGGACTGACTTCCTTTAGGATGGACTGGTTGGATCACCTTTCAGTCCAAGAGACTCTCAAGAGTCTTCTCCAACACCACAGTTCAAAAGCATAAATTCTTTGGCACTCAGGTTTCTTTATAGTCCAACTCTCACATCCATACATGACTACTGGAAAAACCATAGCCTTGACTAGGTGGACCTTTGTTGGCAAAGTATCATCTCTGCTTTTTAATATGCTGTCTAGATTGATCATAACTTTTCTTCTAAGGACTAAGCATCTTTTTATTTCATGGCTGTAATCACCATCTGCAACGATTTTGGAGTCCAAAAAAATAAAGTCAGCCACTGTTTCCACTGTTCCCCCATCTATTTGCCATGAAGTGATGGGGCCAGATGCCATGATCTTCGTTTTCTGAATGTTGAGCTTTAAGCCAACTTTTTCACTCTCCTCTTTCACTTTCATCAAGAGGCTCTTTAGTTCTTCTTCACTTTCTGCCAAAAGGGTGGTGTCATCTGCATATCTGAGGTTATTGATATTTCTCCTGGCAATCTTGATTCCAGCTTGTGCTTCCTCCAGCCCAGCATTTCTCATGATGTACTCTGCATATAAGTTAAATAAGCAGGGACAATATACAGCTATGATGTACTCCTTTACCTATTTGGAACTAGTCTGTTGTTCCATGTCCAGTTCTAACTGTTACTTCCTGACCTGCATACAGATTTCTCAAGAGGTAGGTCAGGTGGTCTGGTATACCCATCTCTTTCCAAATTTTCCACAGTTTGTGGTGATCCACACAGTCAAAGGCTTTGGTATAGTCAATAAGGCAGAAATATATGTTTTTCTGGAACTTTCTTGCTTTTTTGATGATTTAACAGATGTTGGCAATTTGATCTCTGGTTCCTCTGCCTTTTCTAAATCCAGCTTGAACATCTGGAAGTCCACAGTTCACATACTGTTGAAGCTTGGCTTGGAGAATTTTGAGCATTACTTTGCTAGCGTATGAGATGAGTGCAATTGTGTGATAGTTTGAAGATTCTTTGGCATTGCTTACTTAGGGATTGGAATGAAAACTGATCTTTTTTAGTCCTGTGGGCACTGCTGAGTTTTCCAAATTCGCTGGCATATTGACTGCAGCACTTTCACAACATCATCTTTTAGGATGATGATTCCCATTCTAGCAGTATTAAAATCTTATCTAATACTCATCATACAAGTATTTCTGGGGATAATGGTAGAAATAAAGTTAAAAGGAGGCCAAAATTTTGCATCACTTCAACATTTGGCATGTGACATGGATAATGCTGAAACATGGCTTCATAAAATCTGAGCAATATAAGTTTTCTAAAAAAAATTAGCCAGAATGTAAATGATGTTATGAAAACAGCCAAAATTAAACAAAATAGATGCTATTTTTAGACTGGCGGTAACATGCCTAAGATCAGGTGAGTTTTAATAATGAAGCTACTCCTGACTGTGCATGGCAGGTATCAATGTATTAGGCAAATTTCAAAGGCTGAATTTCTGAATGCAATATCAAGATTAAAAATCATGGTCATCATTTGCTTCTTTTAAAAAGGTTTTTAAGGAAAACTATAGTAAGAATACTGAATTATTCAATAATAATTCAATATTGAGTTGCAAAGTTCTGCAATTTTTTCTACTCAAAAGGCTATAGAGGTTTTTCTCAGAAATAGTATGTATTACTAACAAATATTCAGGAAGGAAATATCAGTTGTCTAAAAAAGAAATGATACTTTATTGGGGAGAAAATCATTTTACTATAATTATATGGGTATTTCAAAGGCCACTAGGCTCATTTGGACTTCAGCAAAGAATATGAGCCTGAAAATTCTGATAGTTTCACTAGACACTGACCTCCAGGCATACTTCATTACTGAAGTCCTTGAGAGAATGGACCAGAGAAGTGTGTACTTCCCACCAAGCACATTAATGTGAAACCAATTTAAAATGTGAAATTAAAATTGAGAATGCATTTAGAATCTGTAACCAGTTAATTGTAGGCAGAACTCAACTCTAGCCAGAAATATTGGAAACTGAAAACAAACATAAAATGTTTGATCTGTATAGAGATCCTAAATTGTCTTCTTAAGTCAAAATTAAAGCAGTCCTTCCCATAATTTGAGGCTTTACAATTTTTAGAAGTGGAGATTTGTGTTTCCTGTTTGAAGGAGACACAATATATTACATGTATGTGAGGATTCTCTTTGGTTAGAATAGGAATAAACAGCTATGAGAAAAATCACTGACATGGTTACTTTTGCAAGTAATGCTCCAAGCAATCAGAGACAAACAGAACATTTAGGATGTGTGTAATGCTTGAAATTGCCTGTAAAGGAGGATTAAACAATGATTATAGAGGGAAACATTATGGCCTACACTGATTTAAGTGACTAAGTTCCTTATAAATTCAAGACTCAAAGAGACAACAGGACACCACATTGTTTGGTGACAAATATGAACTTGATTTCTAACAGTTTCTCTAAAATATTTTAGCCCTCAATGAATTTGGTGAAGATCTTTATTAGGAAGCCAGTATCTCTGAAACCCATGTCCTGTCTTGCTAAATAATAGTTCCTCTGCTTAGCCAAGGTGAATCTATATTGTGATCTCCAAGTCATGCCTGAAACTTATATCTACTATGATCTTTCCTATGCGTACACATAGTTTAGTTTATAAATTAGGCACAGTAGGTCTTCCCTGTAGCTCAAACGGTAAAAGAGTCTGCCTACAACGCAGGAGACCCAGGCTCATTCCCTGGGTTGGGAAGAGCCTCTGGAGAAGGGAATGGCAATCCACTCCAGTATTCTTGCCTGGAGAATCCCACGGACAGAAGAACCTGGCAGACTAGAGTCTGTGAGATCGCAAAGAGTTGGACACGACTGAGCGACTAACACTACTACTACTACTATTAGGAATAGTAACAGAATAATTGAATTTCCAGCATTACTACCCTCGTGCTTTGGGACCATCATTAAATAAAATAGAGGTGACTTGAACACAAGCACTGTAATAGCTCTGACAGTTCATCTGATCACTGAGATGGCTACTAAGTGACTAATAGATGGGATATGTGGGACAAAGGGATGATTCACCTACCGTGTGGGAGATTTCATCACATTCCTCAGAGTGCACACAATTTAAAATTTATGAATTTCTTATTTCTGGAATTTTTCATTTAATATTTTATGGATAAAATGGTATGGTAACTAAAACTACAAGGAACTAAAACCAAAAGGAAGTTGCTGATAAGTGTGGACTACCGTACTGAAGAAATTATAAATGAATATATACTCTTGACTTCCTAGATGATTACAGCTTAGCAGTGGAATCCCATCCCATTGCCTTGGTGACCTGATTTAGGGGAGAGTAAAGTGGTGAAATTCAATATCATCTTGTTCAGGGGCCACTTATTGAGGGAAATATCACATAATTGGTAAGGGTAAGGGAAATTCTAGAATGCTAAACATCTGAGTAAGCACCCTGCAGGACATAATTAGGGCTCATTTTACTTCTAGAAACTTTTAGATCTTTTCTCCAAAGACTCAGATTAGAAAAGAGTTTCTATGCCTTGCATCGATCAACAAAAAATTTAAGAAATCCCTAGTTGAGCTAGGAGGGGCATGATAAAACTTCTCTCACCATCTTCCTTTTTCAGTCATTATTATTAGGTCAACTAGAAGGGACTATTCTTTCTTCCAGAGATTCAACAATATCAAGCTTATTAGACAAAAGCCAAATTATCAATATCTAATATATGAAAGTCTCTGTACTGAGTACATAAAAGGATTTATAAAGAAATAGCACCAGCAGTATACAGTATATATAATATGTTTAAGAGAAAAGATCAATTTGTGTGAAAAGCAAAATTAATATTTAGAGAGGGCCCAAAAGTCAATGAACAATAAAGATTGCAGGGGGCCAACCATTGGTAGAGATCCACATTGCTAAGCTAACCAGGAATGACTTTGATTAGAATATGATATCCAAGTAGGATCTTTATGGTAGAAATTTTTTAAATAAAATTTTGTTTCCAGGAAAAATTAATATTGTTCCAGGAGTTCAAAATTAGCTTGGGCAAAGGAGCATACAGGTAATAACACTCTGGGCCATGAAATCATGTAATCTATATGGAACTGTGGATAAAACAAGAAATATACCTCCGGGGTTCCCTGGTAGCTCAGATGATAAAGTATCTGCCTGTAATGTGGAGGACCCAGATGTGATTTTGGGGTTGGGAAGATCTCCTGGAGGAGGGCATGGCAACCCACTCCAGTATTGTTGCCTGAAGAAGCCCCATGGACAGAGGAGCCTGGCACGCTACAGTCCATGGTGTCACAAGAGTCAGAGGCGAGTGAGCAACTAAGCACAGGACAACAAATACCTCAACCTATATGAACTTTCAGAGAAAGCGATGGTATCCCACTCCAGTACTCTTGCCTGGAAAATCCCATGGACGGAGGAGCCTGGTAGGTTCCACTCCATGGGGTTGTGAAGAGTCAGACATGACTGAGTGACCTCACTTTCACTTTTCACTTTCATGCATTGGAGAAGGAAATGGCAACCCACTCCAGTGTTCTTGCCTGGAGAATCCCAGGGATGGGGGAGTCTGGTGGGCTGCCGTCTATGGGGTCGCACAGAGTCAGACACGACTGAAGCAACTTAGCAGCAGCAGCAGCATATGAACTTTATTTGCAATCATTTTATTTTTCTATCTTCTCCTATACCTACAATTTTTTCTTCAATATTTCCTCTAACTTTGGTTTTTATTGTCAACATAATGCTTTCTTTTGTTGGTTCTGTGATAGGTTCTTTATTATATGTCTTAAGTGAAAGCATGTGAATAAGTTATCAATTTGTATTCCTTAGCTTTTATCTAAGGAATTATTGTATCTTAATTAATTAAACATCCAAACAAACTCTTTGATAGTAATGCATTCTCTAATATCCTACAGAGATTCAGTCTGGAATCTCAAAACCACTAGTTCAGTTCAGTCTCTCAGTCATGTCCAACACTTTGCAACCCGGTGGGCTGGAGCACACCAGGCCTCCCTGTTCATTGCCAACTTCTAGAGCTTACTCAAATGCATGAGCATTGAGTCAGTGATGTCATCCAACCATCTCATCCTCTGTCATCCATTTCTCCTGCCTTCAAACTTCAGGGTCTTTTCAAATGACCTTTGAAAAGGTCAACCCAGCTCTTCACATCAGGTGGCCAAAGTATTGGAGTTTCAGCTTCAGCATCAGGCCTTCCAATGAATATTCAGGACTGATCTCCTTTGGGATTGACTGGTTGGATCTCTTTGCAGTCCAAGGGATTCTCAAGAGTCTTCTCTAATACCATAGTTCAAAAGCATCAATTATAGAGGAAAACAATATAATGGGAAAAACTAGAGATCTCTTCAAGAAAATTAGAGATACTAAGGGAACATTTGATGCAAAGATGGGCTCAATAAAAGACAGAAACGGTATGGACCTAACAGAAGCAGAAGATATTAAGAGGTGGCAAGAATACACAGAAGAACTGTACATAAAAGGTCTTCACAACCCAGGTAATCACGATGATCCAATCACTCACCTAGAGCCAGATATCCTGGAATGCGAAGTCACATGGGCCTTAGGAAGCATCACAATGAACATAGCTAGAGGAGGTGGTGGAATCCCAGTTGAGCTATTTCAAATCCTAAAAGATGATGCTGTGAAAGTGCAGCATTGAATATACCAGCAAATTTGGAAAACTCAGCAGTGGCCACAGGACTGGAAAAGCTCAGTTTGCATTCCAATCCCAAAGAAAGGAAATGCAAAAGAATGCTCAAACTACCGCACAATTGCGCTTATCTCACAGGCTACTAAAATAATGCTCAAGTTCTCCAAATCAGGCTTCAGCAATACGTGAACCATGGACTTCCAGGTATTCAAACTGGTTTTAGAAAAGACAGAGGAACCAGATATCAAATTCCCAACATGCGCTCATCATTGAAAAAGCAAGAGTGTTCCAGAAAAACATCTGTTTCAGCTTTATTGACAATGCCAAAGCCTTTGACTGTGTTCAGTTCAGTTCAGTTCAGTTGCTCAGTCGTGTCTGACTCTCTGAGACCCCATGAATCACAGCATGCCAGGCCTCCATGTCCATCACCAGCTCCTGGAGTTCACTCAGACTCACGTCCATCGAGTCAGTGATGCCATCCAGCCATCTCATCCTCGGTGGTCCCCTTCTCCTCCTGCCCCCAATCCTTCCCCAGGATCACCACAAACTGTGGAAAATTTGGAAAGAGATGGGAATACCAGACCACCTGACCTGCCTCTTGAGAAATCTGTATGCAGGTCAGGAAGCAACAGTTAGAACTGGACATGGAACAACAGACTGGTTCCAAATAGGTAAAGGAGTAGGTCAAGGTTGTATATTGTCACCATGCTTATTTAACTTATATGCAGAGATCATGAGAAATGCTGGGCTGGAAGAAGCACAAGCTGGAATCAAGATTGCCGGGAGAATTATCAAGAACCTCAGATATGCCAATGACACCACCCTTATGGCAGAAAGTGAAGAAGAACTAAAGAGCCTCTTGATGAAAGTGAAAAGAAAAGAGTGAAATAGTTGGCTTAAAGCTCAACATTCAGAAAACAAAGATCATGGCATCTGTTCCAATCAATTCATGGCAAATAGATGGGGAAACAGTGGAAACAGTGGCTGACTTTATTTTTTTGGACTCCAAAATCACTGCAGATGGTGATTGCAGCCATGAAATTAAAAAATGCTTAGTCCTTGGAAGAAAAGTTATGACCAACATAGACAGCATATTAAAAAGCAGAGACATTACTTTGTCAACAAAGGTCCGTCTAGTTTTATGGTTCTTCCAGTAGTCATGTATGGATGTGAGAGTTGGACTATAAAGAAAGCTGAGCGGCAAAGAATTGATGCTTTTGAACTGTGGTCTTGGAGAAGACACTTGAGAGTCCCTTGAACTGGGAGGAGATCCAACCAGTCCGTTCTGAAGGAGATCAGCCCTGGGATTTCTTTGGAAGGAATAATGCTAAAGCTGAAACTCCAATACTTTGGCCACCTGATGCAAAGAGAGGACTCATTTTAAAGACCCTGATGCTGGGAAACATTGAGGACAGAAGGGGATGACAGAGTACGACATGTTTGAATGGCATCACTGACTCAATGGACATGAGTTTGGGTAAACTCCAGGAGGTAGTGATGGACAGGGAGACCCGGTGTGCTGTGGTTCATGGAGTCACGAAGAGTTGGACATGACTGAGCGATGGAACTGGACTGAACTGAACAGCTTTCTTTTTAGTCCAACTCTCACGTCCATACATGACTACTGGAAAAACCATAGCTTTGACTAGATGGACCTTTGTTGGCAAAGTAACGTCTCTGCTTTTTAATATGCTGTCTATGTTGGTCATAGCTTTTCTTCCAAGGAGCAAGCGTCATTTAATTTCATGGCTGCAGTCACATCTGCAGTGATTTGGGAACTCAGAAAAATAAAGTCAGCCACTGTTCCCACTGTTTCCCCATCTATTTGCCATGAAGTGTTTGGACCAGATGCAAAACCACTAGGCTGTTCCTTAATCAATTCAAAGCCATTTTTTAAAAAGCCGTTAATAATATTGAAAAGATGCTTCTATTGATTAGATTTAACTTTTAACAGTCATTCAAATTCCTAGAAAGTAATTAATGCTAGTGTCATCTTTTGGTTAAGATCTATTTCAGAGATTCATATTGTAGTTTGTTGTAAAAACAACAGGGAACTATCAACCAGAAAACTTAAAATTCAGTCTCCTTTGTGCTACACTATATGACAAGCTCTTTCTTATGAGAAAAATAAATATTTCTGGGCATTTAGTTCAAAAGGGTCTCTTGATTAGATGCATTTAAGTATGCAAGGCAATTTGAAAAGCATAAAGATAGAAATCTCCTTCTAAGTTATTTTACTGAAAAATATATTCATAATCTCTCAGTCACTTTTTAACCTATTCTAAATTTGGTTTTCAAAAATATGGGTCCTCCATATATGAAGACTAAAGCAACTTTTACCACTAATAAAATATGTTTAAAATAATCCCTTTTGTCTCACAGAATTTGCTTCTTTCAAAGGTCATCAATAATCTCCATGTGGCTGAATTCAATTTACTTTTTTCTCTTCTTACTTTACCCTACTTATCAGTTGTCTTCAATAGAGCTGACATACCCTCCTTCTAGAAATATTCTTCTTTCATTGATTCCAGGACACCACAATCTCCTGGATTTCCTTTTGTGTGCCCTGAAAATCAATTTTCAGTTTTCTTTACTGTCACTTTTACTCTTAATCCATCTTCAATTTTGTGTGGAGAGGCATTCTTAAGATTTGATCCTGCTTTTCTCTTTCTTACCTGTAATTTCTTATTCGATTTAATTTGGATTATCAGATTATTTAGTCACATTTTAAATTATAAGTATAATCTCTTCAAGACTAGAGATCTCTTATTCATTTATTTAATTAAGTACATATCAATTGAAAGCCTACTTTCTGCCAGACATAGGGCAGGATATTGGCAAAGTGAATGGGGAGATGAGATTTTTGACTTGAATATAACATGCAATAATAATATCTAATAATACATTCAAAGAGTATTCTTTTCTTAATTAATTTATTTTTTATTGAAGGATAATTGCTTTACAGAATTTTGCTGCTTTCTGTCAAACCTCAACATGAAGCAGCCATAGGTATACATATATTCCTTCCCTTTTGAAATCCCCTCGCATTTCCCTCCCCATATCACCACTCTAGGTTTTTAAAGAGCCCTTGTTTGAGTTTCCTGAGCCATATAGCAAATTTCCCTTGGCTATCTCTTTTATATATGGCAATGTAACTTTCCGTGTTACTCTTCCCATACATCTCACACTCTCCTCCCCTCCCTCCATGTCCATAAGTCTATTCTCTATGTCTGTTTCTCCATTCAGTTCAGTTCAGTTCATTTCAGTCCCTCAGTCGTGTCTGACTCTTTGCAACCCCATGAACCATAGCACGCCAGGCCTCCCTGTCCATCACTAACTCCCATGTCCATTGAGTTGGTGATGCCATCCAACCATCTCATCCTCTGTCGTCCCCTTCTCCTCCTGCCCTCAATCTTTCCCAGCATCAAGGTCTTTTCCAATGAGTCAGCTCTTCACATCAGATGGCCAAAGTATTGATTTTCAGCTTCAGCATCAGTCCCTTCAATGAACAACCAGGACTGATCTCCTTTAGGATGGACTAGTTGGATCTCCTTGCAGTCCAAGGGACTCTCAAGAGTCTTCTCCAACACTACAGTTCAAAAGCATCAATTCTTCGGCACTCAGCTTTCTTTATAGTCCAACTCTCACATCCATACATGACCACAGGAAAAACCATAGTCTTGACTAGATGGACCTTCATTGGCGAAGTAATGTCTCTGCTTTTTAATATGCTGTCTAGGTTGGTCATAACTTTTCTTCCAAGGAGTAAGCGTCGTTTAATTTCATGGCTGTAGTCACCATCTGCAGTGATTTTGGAACCCCAAAAAATAAAGTCAGCCACTGCTCCACTGTTTCCCCATCTATTTGCCATGAAGTGATGGGACCGGATACCATGATCTTCATTTCCTGAATGTTGAGCTTTAAGCCAGCTTTTTCACTCTCCTCTTTCCCTTTCAGCAAGAGGCTCTTTAGTTCCTCTTCACTTTCTGCCATAAGGGTGGTGTCATCTGCATATCTGAGATTCTTGATAATTCTCCCAGAAATCTTGATTCCAGTCTGTGCTTCCTCCAGCCCAGCGTTTCTCATGATGTACTCTGCATAGAAGTTAAATAAGTAGGGTGACAATATATAGCCTTGACATACTCCTTTACCTATTTGGAACCAGTCTGTTGTTCCATGTCCAGTTCTAACTGTTGCTTCCTGACCTGCATACAGGTTTCTCAAGAGGCAGGTCAAGTGGTCTGGTATTCCCATCTCTTTCAGAGTTTTCCACAGTTTATTGTGATCCACAGAGTCAAAGTCTTTGGCATAGTCAATAAAGCAGAAACAGATGTTTTTCTGGAACTCTCTTGTTTCCCCATTGTTGCCCTGTAAATGTGTTCTTCAGTACCATTTTTCTAGATTCCATATATATGTGTTAGAATACAGTATTTATCTTTCTCTTTCTGACTCACTTCACTCTGCATAATGGGTTTTAGATTCATCCACCTCATTAAAACTGACTTAAATGTGTTCCTTTCTTTGACTGAATAATATTCCATTGTGTATATATACTACAACTTTTTTATTCATTCATCTGTCAATGGACATCTAAGTTGCTTCCATGTTCTAGCTATTGTAAATAGTGCTTCAATGAACAATGGGATACATGTGTCTCTTTCAATATTGGTTTCCTTGGGGTATATGCCTAGGAGTGGAATTGCTGGGTCATATGGTGGTTTTAGTCCTAGTTTTTTAAGGAATCTCCCTACCATCTTCCATAGTGGCTGTATCAATTTACATTTCCACCAACAGTACAAGAGTGCTCCCTTTTCTCCACTCCTATTCAAAGAATATTCTTAATGAGGAGTGAATCTCCATTGACTGATATAGTGCAAGTACAATCTAATTAATGTTTTTCATCAATCAGATGATATACTAGATAACAAATCAGTCTAGTAGTCTATAGAAACCTCCGAGAATATTTTGTATATTGTAATCAAAACTTGTCATTAACTACTTGACATTATTTTCCTTCAAATAGAGTTGGTCCTCTTTAAAAATTACTATATCAAAAATAGTTCAACTTTAACATTTATATTTAAAGAAAACCTGTTAGAATAAAATGCTAATAATGCTATTCACACTTTCCCAAAATGTGATTATAGCTTATATGGAATTTATACATATCATTCATTTGGTCAGTATATATTTTTGTGAAAATGATTTTTAATTTATAACTCACATTTTATCTTGAAAATATGCTATCTATATGTCCTGCATCTTTTTCTGGGCACTATTTTTCTTTTCTTTTTTTTTTTTTTTTGTAATTTAGAGTATATAACACTGGTGTTTTAAAAGAGAAATAATTTCTAAATTAATTTTGAGGAGTGCCCATGTACTTAGTTTTGAGAGAGAGAAATACTGCCTGCTCTGGAATCTGCAGCATTGATAAAATGGGCAGAACTTTTACTTCCTTCTTTTCCCTAACTATCACATGCGCGAACACACACACATACATTTATATATATGTGAGTATATATGTGGGTTTTCCAGGTGGCACTACTGGTAAAGAATCTGCCTGCCAATACAAGAAATGGAGACTTGAGTTTAATCCCTAGGTCAGGAAGATACCCTGGAGAAGGAAATGGCAACCCACTCCAGTATTCTTGCCTAAAACATCTCATGCACAGAGGAGCCTGGTGGGCTACAGTTCATAGTGTCGCAGAGTTGGATGTGACTGAGCACACACAAGCATGAGCATAATATGTCCATTTTACTGTTTGTCAGTTACACCTCATGAAAAGACTAAGTGCTATTTGTCTCTATATTTTTATAAATGCTCTTTGTCTAAATATGTAATTGGTATTAGGGCACTCTGCTGACATTTGCTTAGAGTACATGTATATGTAGACATCTTTGTAAAACTGCCTTCAGTTCAGTTCAGTTGCTCAGTCGTGTCTGACTCTGCGACCCCATGAATCGCAGCACACCAGGCCTCCCTGTACATCACCAACTCCCGGAGTTCACTCAGATTCACATCCATCGAGTCCGTGATGCCATCCAGCCATCTCATCCTCTGTCGTCTCCTTCTCCTCCTGCCCCCAATCCCTCCCAGCATCAAAGTCTTTTCCAATGAATCAACTCTTTGCATGAGGTGGCCAAATTACTGGAGTTTCAGCTTTAGCATCATTCCTTCCAAAGAAATCCCAGGGCTGATTGATCTCCTTCAGAACAGACTGGTTGGATCTCCTTGCAGTCCAAGGGACTCTCAAGAGTCTTCTCCAACACCACAGTTTAAAAGCATCAATTCTGCACGGTGATGACCCAGAGAGATGTTATGGGGAGGGAGGTGGGAGGGGGGTTCATGTTTGGGAACACATGTACACCCGTGGTGGATTCAAGTCAATGTATGGCAAAACCAATACAGTATTGTAAAGTAAAATAAAGTAAAAATAAAAATTAAAAAAAAAAAAAGGCATCAATTCTTCGGTGCTCAGCCTTCTTCACAGTCCAACTTTCACATCCATACATGACCACAGGAAAAACCACAGCATTGACTAGATGGACCTTAGTCAGCAAAATAATGTCTCTGCTTTTGAATATACTATCTAGGTTGGTCATAACTTTTCTTCCAAGGAGTAAGCGTCTTTTAATTTCATGGCTGCAATCACCATCTGCAGTGATTTTGCAGCCCCAAAAAATAAAGTCTGACACTGTTTCCACTGTTTCCCCATCTATATCCCATGAAGTCATGGGACCGGATGCCATGATCTTCGTTTTCTGAATGTTGAGCTTTAAGGCAACTTTTTCACTCTCCTCTTTCATTTTCATCAAGAGGCTCTTTTGTTCCTCTTCACCTTCTGCCATAAGGGTGGTGTCATCTGCATATCTGTGGTTATTGATATTTCTCCTGGCAATCTTGATTCCAGCTTGTGTTTCTTCCATTCCAGGGTTTCTCATGATGGACTCTGCATAGAAGTTAAATAAGCAGGGTGACCATATACAGCCTTGACGTATCCCTTTTCCTATTTGGAACCAGTCTGTTGTTTCATGTCCAGTTCTAACTGTTGCTTCAGACATCTTTGTAAAACTTCCATAGATATGTATATATCCTTGGTTTCTTGCTCTCTAGTACTTAATACCATATTGCTTAGGAAAGGTAAATGGTTAGTATGCTAGGCATATTTCATGTTTGTATGTTTGTGCTAAGTCACTTCAATCATGTCCAACTCTTTGCAACTATGAACTACAGCCCGCCAGGCTCCTCTCCATGGGGTCAAGTAAGAATACTACAGTCCATGGGGTCACAAAGTGTCAGACATGACTGAACAACTAACACACACACACACACTTTTTACCAAATCAGAATACCTGGATATTTATAAACTCCCAAACATAATAATCCAGGAACCCTAGGTAATTTTACATTTTGGCAGAGCTACATAAATGCCAAGCAAGCAATTAAAACTAAAAGTGACAGTTAACAAAAATATAAAATATCTTGCCCTTTTTATGATAATTTATAATTTTTAATTTTATGATAATTTATTAAACATGGCAGGAATATTTTGGATGATCAATCCCTTTTCTATGCACTACATAGAATCACTTTGCTTTAAAAATAAAGCAGTAGATTTCAGATACCAAAAAGAATATACTACAGCATATCAGAGAAGGAACAAAATACAGCTGAATAAATAGGTGGATATATATTACTCATAGCATGTGATTTGTGACACAGAAAAAGATCACTTCTCTTAGAACCACACTATCTTAGAGTTGGTCCTCATTGCTCATAAAATTAGACTACAAATTCAATTAACAGATCTTATATATAATGACTGAATAAATTTCAGGCTATGTGAAATGACTGACAGTGATAGGCTCTGAGACTAACCCATTTTAGTTTAGGATAGTTCCAGTTTGAGAAGCAAGACAGAGCAGCACTTCAAAACATACTTTCTTAAGCCAGTAACGTGGGTTTACATCTGAGTCCCACCACTCACTCCAAGTGACCATGAGCAAGCCTCATAACATCAATGGTGTTAGAAAGTTTATTTCTTAAGCACTTGTAGGATTTCTTGCAAATAGTATTTGCTATGTAAGGGTTATATAGCATTAATATTCTAGTTTTGAAGATCTTCATTTTACTGAGATAAACCATTTTCTCTAAAAACTGTCAATTAAAAATGAGTAGCTAACATTAATTTCACTGTGACAGTTGATAACCTCCTTTTATCCATAATTATAATTTTTATTAGAGTTTGACTCTGTAGTCCTGGGCATTCCTGCCTTGAAACTTTTCCCTGAGGGAAAAGTCAAGATGAAGAAGACAAACAACTACCATTAACCATTGTAGTCTTGATAAAATACCTCAGCTAATTCTAACTCTATCTAAATCCATTTTCAACTTAGTTTGATTTCCTGGGTGAAGAAAAACTTACTTGTTCAGCTTAAGCACTACTTTTACAGATAGAGAAAACTCCAGTTATCACTTTCCAACCAATGTACAACTTCGCAATTAAAACATATACCATAATTATAAGGTGATATCATTGATTGAAATATACAGTATTTCTATTTCAGAGATATTAAAAATGTGGAGGGGAAAAGATGTTTTAGAATTAGTGAAATGTTTGTACATGCTTTTTCAGAACTTCTATTTATCTTTAATAAAACTTATTAAAATCTCATCAGAAAAGTAAATTATCTACATTGACAAGTCTTAACTGGATTTACATTCATTTTTTCAATATTTGCAATTTTTTATTAAGCTGAGAAAAGCTCAGTTTTATAATTCAATTTAAACTTTTGCAAGAGCTAGATATTCTGCTTGATTCCAGAATTTGTATTTTCATTTTAAAATCATTTTCTTATCTCTGGTCTCCTAACATTTAACTTATTAATTTTTGACAGTTTTTAAAATGCCTTTAAAATAACATGATATATATTAACTCATGACCCCTTTAGGTGCCAATTTACTACCCCTTCAACTGTTAAGCTACATTTTCCTTTTTAGTTGGATGCTTTCACTTTTTCAAATTGCAGATAATTTTCCATTCTGGAAAAATACATCAGCAAAATGCAAGTTGAATTTTTTAGTACAGTCTCTGCCTTCTGTTAATGTCAGTTCATATTCACCATGAAGCAGCTTTTATTCCTTTTCTGTTTTCCTCCTAGATAAAAATGTCCCTTTCTTTCACTTTAGTTCATTATATCCCTGAACTGAATATATATGTATGTATGCATAAAGACTTCACTTCCATTGAAAATATTAAAAAAATAGAAGCTCTCTGTCTGCAGTTAGCCTGCAAGATAGTCTAGTCTCATTCTTCCTGCACAGTCCCTACTTCAACGTGTTTGCATTTTGTATCTGTCTTGAATTTTAGTGCTAAAATATATTTAAGCTATTCTGGAAAATATTCTAATTTCAGATTTTTTTGTTGATACAAATATGTAGAGTGCCATACTAATTCTGATAATGTTGACTTTTCCCATATTTTATTTTAAGAAAGGTTGAAAAGCATCACTATTGCATCCGCACATACTGAAACCCTGCCCCTAATTTTATCCCATAAGTGAGTGTTCTCTTGGGAAAAGACTTGCTAAGAAGAGAATGATCCTTATACCAGTATTATTTTCTCTATTTTAACCCATTAGTTAAAATGGTGTATGTGGGAAAGGGCTAAATATGGAAGACTGTTTATCTTCCTTGAGATTATGAAGACCAATTTATAAATAGTACAAAAATATCATAAAAGTCAACTATCTTTTTTATTGTGAGAAAATGTGGTTTTAGAAGTTCAGGGTGTTTGAATCACCAAAAATCCCACATAAGAATGGACAGAGAAATGAGACAGCTAAATTAAAAACTCATGAATAAAATTTACTATAAAAGTAGATGAGAAGATAGTTCCCATGAACCCTCAAATCCAAGTAGGTAGACACAGAAGACCTGGGAAACATTTCACCCACCCCAAAGATAAGTAAGTACAAGAGGCCTGGGCTCATGGTTATAGGCACTGAAAGAGCAAATAATTCTGAATTCTCAATAGTAACCAATCAAGACTTCTACCTCCTAAGATATGATTCTTTAATGGGGAGAAAATTCTTGGAATGGAATCAAAATTAAACAGG
Organism: Budorcas taxicolor; assembly: GCF_023091745.1. Classification (NCBI taxonomy): domain Eukaryota; kingdom Metazoa; phylum Chordata; class Mammalia; order Artiodactyla; family Bovidae; genus Budorcas; species Budorcas taxicolor. Next base: position 118,618,072 of record NC_068920.1, read on the forward strand.
GCAAGGAAAATAAAAATGAAGAGAATTACGGATAAAAAGAGGAGAGCTAGGAAAGCTCAGAAAGTGAGCTCCCATGCTATTGAATAGTACAGAATAATAAAGGATGAAAGAACACTGATAAGTGAGAAGAAATGTCCTCACCACTCTTTATGTTAAAGTTGAAAATCCGTACAAATCTCTGCAAAACAGACCACCAAAAAAATTACTTGTTTGTAAGTATAAAGAGATCAAAAACATTAAAATCAAAATATATAATATGAAAGAATGATGAAAATAAAATTTAGAGAAAAAGTTTAAAAATTAGATAAGCTCAGAAAAGCAGTAGCATTTAAAACAAAAATTCCTCTTGGAAATAAAGTTGAAGCTAGAAGAAGCACAAAAGCAAATAAACCAAATGGATAATGCCTTATGAGAGATACAAGATAAAAGGAAATACAAGAGTTTAAAATTTCAAGAAAAGATGAAGAAAATGCTAAAATTGTTGTTCAGTTGCTAAGCTATATCCAACTCTTTGCCACCCCATGGACTGCAGCGCACCAGGCTTCCTCCCTGTCCTTCACTATCTCCAGGAGTTTGCTCAAACTCACATTCATTGAGTCAAGGATGCCATTCAACCATCTCATACTCTGTTGTCCCTTTCTCCTGCCCTCTATCATTCCCAGCATGAGGGTCTTTTCCAGTGAGTCAGCTCTTTGTATCAAGTGGCCAAAGTATTGGAGCTTCAGCTTCAGCATCAGTCCTTCTAATGAATATTCAGTGGTGATTTCCTTTAGGACTGACTGGTTTGATCTCCTTGCTGTCCAAGGGACTCTCAAGAGTCTGCTCCAGCACCACAATTTGAAAGTATCAGTTCTTTGGCATTCAGTCTTCTTTATGGTCCAACTCTCACATTCATACATGACTACTAAAAAAACCCCATTGCTTTGACTATATGGACCTTTGTTGGCAAATTGACGTCTCTGGTTTATTTAATACACTATCTAGGTTTGTCATAGCTTTTTTTCCAAGGAGCAAGCAACTTTTAATTTCCTAGATGCAGGCACCATCTGCAGTGATTTTGGAGCCAAAGAAAATAAAATCTTTCACAGCTTTCACTTTCTCCCCATTTGCCATGAAGTGATGAGACCTAATGCCATCATCTTAGTTTTATGAATGTTGAGTTTCAAGTCAGTATTTTCGCTCTCTTCTTTCACCTCATCAAGAGGGTCTTTAGTTCCTCTTCACATTCTGCCATTAAAGTGGTGCTATTTACATATCTAAGGTTCTTGATATTTGTCCCAGTAATCTTGATTCCAGCTTGTGATTCATCCAGCTCAACCTTTAACACGATGTACTCCGTATATAAGTTAAATAAGCAAGGTGACAATTACCAGCCTTGATGTAGTCCTTTCCCAATTTAGAATCAGTCAGTTGTTCCATATCTGGTTCTTCTAACTATTGCTTCTTAACCCTGGACATCAGTTTAAAAGCTAAACTATTTAAGATGAAAATGATAAATGATGAAGAGTGAAAAAAAGTAAATCTAATATATGAATAATAGCTTATAAAACAAAAGAGCAAATCATGTACTAGAGAGTATTAACTAACAAACACAGAGAGTTATAATAAAATTATTAGATTTAACAAAAGAATATCACTTGTGAATATAGATTTTTAAAAAAAGAAAAATTTAATTGAAACCTTGATTATAATCAAAGTTCTCAAACTCAGTGATTTATTCATGAGAAATGCTCTACATATTTAAGACAATAAAGAGAATCTGTGAGACAAGAATTTTATATTAACCCATCTTGACATTCAAGTATAAGGAGTACAGCCAAATTGTTATCAACAAGTAAGAAATCAGAATATTGTTCCCATGAGAACCTCTTGAAAACTCTATTAGATATTAAACATCAAATAACCAAAATTACTAGAGTAAAACTGACACAGAACTGTGAAAAATATGAAATATAGTTACTTACAGATTTAAGACTAAAAGAATGAAAGTATATTGGTACCATATCTAAGAATATTTTAATGTCAAAATAGGTCAATATACAACTTAACAACCTCCAGATGGTTAAAATTGGAAAACTCTGAACTTCACCAAGGCTAAAAATTGCAATTAACTACAAGCCATACAATCACATACAAATATGGTAAAATCAAGTACATTTTTTAAAAGAAGAGACTACTTCCTAGAAGTAGGAATAGACCTATTTTGCCTTATTATTTTCCCCAATTACAAATAAAGACCATTGCCATTATTTACAAAAGAAATATAAGAAGAATTTGAAAAATGAAGAGAAGAAGGCACATCAGTTAGAGATCTTGGACTCGAGCTACAAAATGGTGAGTTGTTTTTTTTTTTTTTTTTCCCTTGGTCTCATATACTCCAACTTGAAGATGGAGAAGCTGGTAATATGAAAATGCCAATACACAAATAAAAAAGGTCCTAGCAAAGTCAGTTCTATCTAGCCAAAGGAACAGGAGAGGAACAGGTCAGCAAGACAAAAAAACTTTTACAAGATACATGCTCTACGGAGTCCAAACACTGCAGAAAAAAAAAAAAGAAAAGAAAAGAAAAAATATATATATATATACATGTATACATGTACTTGGCCTCATCTCCACTCACTTCAGCAACAACTGAGTGAGATGTTAAATGTCTATCCACCTGAGGCTCTAATAACACCCTTACAATGGTTTCAAAAAGTAAAATATAGAACTAGAATTCACTATCAGCTAGTAACAAGACCTTCTATACCACAGTGGAAATGGAGCCCTTGTAGGCAACAAGGACATATATTCTTATTCAGCAATAATTGGATTTCCCTCTCCTTCTCTGCTGGTTTGATAGCAGCAGAGATAGACGGTGAAATGGGACTTTCACTACCATGGGATGGCAATGCCCTGGTACCAGCAGAGATCACAAGGGAATCTGATGTTTTCACCTACCATGATGTCAAGTAGAGACTATGTGAGAATCTGGAACTTCGACCTCCACTCAGAAGTAATGAGAAAACACCCTCTTAGGGGCCAATGAAGACCAATAAAATAACCCAGACTTCTACATCTTTCTTGTACAAAGAGGTGGTAACCCACTATTCCTTTGCTGAAATAGGGTCAGAAAAAGACAATTAAAGCAGAATATAATACAAAAATGTCTATGTGTCATTTAAAAGTCACTCATCACTCAACTTCAAAAATATAAAACCAAATATAAAAATGCAAAACATAAAAAATAGATGCCAATGCTGAGATGATAAAGATGTTAGGATTATTTGACAAAGATTTTGAAACATTCACAATAAAAAAGCTTCAATAAGCAATTAAGGACACATTTCACAAAGGTGAAAAAAAAAAAAAAAAACCTTCATAAAAAAGGAGATACAAAGAAAAGCAAAATGGAAATTTTAGAACTGAACAAATAAGGTAAATAAAATTTTGGAACTTTGCTGAATAAAATAACCAAAGTGAAAAATCTCAGTGGATGTGTTCTGTGTCCCACTGTGTTAATAGAAGGCAGAGGAAATGATCAGTGAAACAGAAAATGAAAAATAGAAGTCAATCTGAATGATATAAATAAAACAAGCTGAAAAACAAAGATTCAGGAATCTGTAGGACTCTAACAAATATTCTAATGTTCATATTATCAGAGTTCTAGAAGGAAAATGAGAAAAGACAGTGTTGAAGAGGTATCCAAATAATAATAGCTGGAGACTTCCCAAATCTGGCCATGAATCTTCACATTCAAAAATATAAGCAAACTCCAAACAGGAGTAATATGTTAAGATGTCTGTTCTTTCCACCTTGATCTATGGATGCAATGAAATTTCAATCAAAATTCCAGCAAGTGATCTTTTGAATATTGACAAACTATTTCTAAAGTTTTTAGTGAGAAACAAAAGACCCAGAATAGCAATACAATATCAAAGAAAAAAATAAATTTGGAGGACTGATGTAGCTGTAGTCATCAAAACAATGGGATTTGGACAAAAAATTAGGCAAATAGATCAATGAAACAAAATAGAGAATCCAGAAACAAACACATAGAAAAATAGTCAACTATATTTGAAAAAAGAGCAAGGGCAATCTAGTTAGGCAATGATAATCTTTTTAACAAATGGCATTGAAACAAAAGGAAATCCACTTTAAGAAAATAAATCCAGATACATTACCTTGAAACTATCACAAAAATTAAAGCAAAATAAGTCATAGACCTAAATGCAAGATGCAAAACTATAAATCTACTAGAATGTAACATAAGAGAAAACCTAAATGATCATGGATAAGGTGATGACTTTTTTAGATACAACATCAATGGCACAATCCATTAAAGAAATAATTAGTAATCTGAACTTTATTCAAATTACAATATGTGCTCTGTAAAAGACAATGGCAAGAGAAAATGTTTTTTCTCACAGATAGAAAATGTTTTCAAAGGGTACATCTGATAAAGGACTGTTCCAAAACATACAAATAATTCTTATCTCAAGAATAAGAGAAAACAACCTGATTAAGAAATGAACCAAAGTCTTTAACAGGTACTTTACTGAAGAAGACATATAGACAACAAAAAAGCATATGAAAAGATGCTCCACATCGTATGTTATCAGAAAAATGCAAATTAAAGCAACAATTAGACACTGCCACTACATACCTGCTTCCCTGGTAGCTCAGATGGTAAAAAAATCCACCTGCTATGAGGGAGACCTGGTTCAGTCTCTGGGTTGGGAAGATCCCCTGGAGGAGGGCATGAAAACCCACTCCAGTATTCCCACCTGGAGAATCCCCATGGACAGATGAGCCTGGCAGGCTACAGTCCATGGTGTTGCAAAGAGTCAGACATGACTGAGCAACTAGAACACACATATCTGCAGAGCTTCCCAGATGGCTCAGTGGTAAAGAATCTGTCTGCAATGCAGGAGACCCACGTTTGATCTCTGAGTCAGGAAGATGCCCTGGAGTAGGAAGTGGCAACCCACCCCACTATTCTTGCCTGGAATATTCCAAGGACAGAGGAGCTGGGTAGGCTACAGTCCATGAGGCTTCAAAGAGTCAGACATGGCTGAGCATGCACACACTACATATCTAGGAAAATAGCCATATCCAGTAAAGATCAAATTCTGTTAAGGATGTGGAGAAAAAGGAACTCTCATATATTCCTGCTGGGAATGCAAAATGACACAATCCCTTTTGGAAGTCACTTTGTTTACAAAACTAAACATCTTCTTAACATATGATCCAGCAATTTTTGTGTTTATCTAAAGAAGTTGAAAGCATATGCCCACACAAAAACTTGCACATGGATGTTTATAGAAGCTTGAATCATAATTGCCAAAACTTGGAAGAAATCAAGATATCCTCCAGTAGGCAGATAAATTACCTGTGGTGCATTCAGATAATGAATAAATTATCTGGTCATGAAAAGAATGGAGGAATCTTAAATAACTATTACTAAGTGATAGAATACAATCAAAAGGCTATATATCCTATGATTCCACCTATCAGACTTCTAGAAACATCAAAACTATGCAGACAAAATAAGATTAGTGGTTTTTGGGAGGGGGAAGAGGAGTCATGATTAGTCCAATCACATGGAAATTTTAGGACTGTGAAAATACTGATTAATACTATAATGATGGATTTATATCATTATACACTTATGTACAGCACAAAGTTTATGCACTACATAAGCTCTTAGTACAACATTAAGAGTAAACTCTAATGTAAACCATGGACTTTGGGTGATTAATATTAGTTAATGTAATAAATAAATGCAAGTACACAGGCATAACAAATATTTTTTTTTAATGGAATTAATTTTATACTTAAAGAAGACTAGATTTGGACTTATGATTATGAACTGAACTTTCCTGATGAACAATGTAATGTACTACCCAAAATTTAGTTGTGGTGTATAGACACAACAGAGAAAGGTCATATCTTGCAAGAACAATATATATTTTGAACTGAAAAATCAAGGTTGCTTTTTCCTTTATAACCAGAATAAGTAGGTCTATAAACCAAAGGGTAGAAGTTAAGAGTGACACATATTACATTTTATTTATTTCTATGTTCTTTATTGAATAATAATTTCTGTGCAATAAACCATGCCCTTTTATAACAAGAAAGAGAAAAGAAGCAATGAATAAAACTGAAGACAGAAAAGCCATGGAGAAACTCAGTGCAACAAAGAAAAGAGTTAGTTCTTTGAAAAGAAATTGATAAAAGTTCTTAGGATTGATACAAAAAACCATGATCCAAAGAAGAAAAAATAAATAAATTAGACTATTAAAGTTAAACATTTTGACTTGTGAAAGAGTTTGTTAAGGATATGAAAGTCCAAGTTCCAGAGTAGACGAAAATATTAGCAAACCATTCTTGATAAAAAATGAAAATCTAGAATATATAAGGTATCTGAAAATTTAACAGTAAAAAAGGCAAATAACCCAATTATATCACAAGCAAAGCATAAAGAGGCATTGCATCACAGAAGACATTATAGATTACAAATAAGTGCAAAAAGATGTTTTAACATCATTAGCCATTAGGAAAATGCAGATAAAACTCCAGTGAAGGGTCACTTCATATCTATGAAAATGGCTAAAATTAAAACTTGTGACAACCTCAGTGCTAGTGAGGATATGACAGATCACTCACACATTACTAATGGGAATGTACAATGGTACTATGGTCCTGGAAAACATTATGGCAGTTTCTTAAAGATATCTGTACATGCAGGTCCCATGCAACCTATCAATTATACTTCAAAGGATTTATCCAGAAAAATGAAGATGGTTGCTCATCTAAAGCCTATGCATATTTATTTTTGTATTCTTGTTCATATATACCATTTGGAGGAGCTGAGCAAATAGTAAAATAAATCTCCGTATTATTTGTTTTGACTGCCTGTGAATCTACAGTAATCTCAACATAAGTTTAATTTAAAATATATATATAGATTGCTCTTAATATGTTTAATTTAAATATATATATAGAGAGAGACTGCTCTTTTTGAAAAACAGTCTATGATTTTCAATACCTAAGATTATTGAGGGCTTCCCAGGTGGCACAGTGGTTAAGAAGCCACCTGCAATGTAGGAGAAGCAGGTTCGATCCCTGGATCATGAAGATCCTCTGGAGAAGGAAATGGCAACCCACTCCAGTATTCTTGTCCGGAAAATTCCATGGACAGAGGAGCCAGGCAGACTACAATCCATGGGGTCACATGGGATACAACTGAGTGACTGAGCATGCATGTACACACAAATATTCATTAACATCCTGAAATGCTATACAAAGTAATAAAACAGGCACTATGATGGTACAAAAGCAGCATACATATTAGTGGGTGGGAAAAATGTTCTGTAACAGCTGTGCTTGTAATATTTAAAAACTGAAATCAACTCAGATGTCCTTCAACAGGTGAATTGTTAAACTGTATTACATCCATAACATGGAATACACTCAAAAATAAAAGGGACCAATACAGTATACTAACACATATATATGGAATTTAGAAAGATGGTAATGATGACCCTATATGCAAGACAGCAAAAGAGACACAGATGTGTAGAGTGGACTTTTGGACTCTGAGGGAGAGGGCGAGGGTGGGATGATTTGGGAGAATGGCATTGAAATATGCATGCTGTCATGTGGGAAGCGAATCGCCAGTCTATGTTCAGTGCAGGATGCAGGATGCTTGGGGCTGGTGCACGGAGATGACCCGGAAGGACGATGTGGGGTGGGAGGTGGGAGGGGGGGGTTCATGTTTGGGGACTCATGTGCACCCGTGGCAAATTCATGTCAATGTATGCCAGAACCAATACAGTATTGTAAAGTAAAAATTAAAATTAAAAAACATAAATAAAAGAGAATGGACTGCTGAAAAAGACAATAACCTAGGTGTTCAGAGAAATATGCTGAATGAAAAAATCGATTCCAAAGTATACCTATTACATAATTCCATTTTGTGAAGGAGACGGAGGCCTAAGTCAATTCTATTTCTTTTTATTTTTTATTTTAGATGCTTAACAATGTTGTGTTAGTTTCTGCTGTACAAAAGAGTGAATCAGTTATACATATATATATATATATATATATATATATATATATACTCTTTTCTAGATTTCCTTCCCATTTATGTCACCACAAGTCGATGAGTATATTCCCTTCTGCTAAACAGTAGTTCCTTATTAGAAAGAAAGAAGTGAAAGTGAAGTTGCTCAGTCGTGTCCGACTCTTTGCCACCCTGTGGACTGTAGCCTACCAGACTCCTCCATCCGTGGGGTTCTCCAGGCAAGAATACTGGAGTGAGTTGCCATTTCCTTCTCCAGGGGATCTTCCCCAGCTGGGGATCGAACCCAGGTCTCCAGACGCTTTACCCTCTGAGCTACCAGGGAAGCTCAGCTCCTCATTAGTTTTCTATTTTGTACATAGTAGTGTATATACATCAATCTCAATCTCCCAATTTGTCCCAGGCCCACCTTGGTAACCACGAGTTTGTTTTCTATGTCAGTAACTATTTCTGCTTTGCCAATAAAATGCATTTATACCACTATTTTCTAGATTCCACATATAAGCTATATTATACAGTATTTGTCTTTCTAACTTATTCACTCTGTATGACATTCTCTAAGTCCATCCAAACTCTAAAATGGCACTATGACCTTCCTTTTTAATGTCTGGGTAATATCCCATTCTATATATGTAACGAATCTTCATCCATTCATCTGGTCTGTCCTGATAGCTCAGTTGGTAAAGAATCCGCCTGCAATGCAGGAGACCCTGGTTTTATTTGTGAGTCAGGAAGATCTACTGGAGAAGGGATAGGCTACCCATTCCAGTATTCTTGGGCTTCCCTTGTATCTCAGCTGGTAAAGAATCCGTTTGCAGTGCAAGAGACCTGGGTTTGATCCCTAAGTTGGGAAGATCCCCTGGAGAAGGGAAAGGCTACCCACTCCAGTATTCTGGCTGGAAGGAAGAATTTAATCATGGACTATATAGTCCATGGGGTCACAAAGAGTTGGACACTACTGAGCGAATTTCATTTTCACCAAATCTTCATCTATTCATCTGTTGAGGGATTTTAGGCTGCTTCCATGTCTTGGCTATTGTAAATAGTGCTGCAATGAACATTGGAATACATGTGTTTTTTGAGTTATGGTTTTATCAAAATATATGCAAAGTAGTGGGATTGCTGGGTCATTTGGTAGTTTTAGTTTTTTAAGGAACCTCCATACTGTTGTCCATAGTAACTGTACCAATTTACATTCCCATCCAAAGTATAGGAGGGTTCCCTTTTTCTCCATACCTTCTCCAGCATTTATTGCTTGCAGAATTTTGTTTTTGGTGATGGCCAGTCTGACTGATATGAGGTGATAATTTGTTGTAGTTTTGATTTGCACTTCTCTAATAATTTGTGATATTGAGTATCTTTTCATGTGTTTGTTAGCTCTGTATTTCATCTTTGGAGAAATTTTCCATCTAGATCTGCCCATTTTTCCATTGGGCTGTTTCCTTCTTTATTTCTTTTTTTTTTTTTTAATATTAACTTGCATAAGCTGCTTGTATATTTTAGAGATTAATCATTTATCACTTGCTTCATTTCAAACATTTTCTCCCATTCTGAAGGTTGTCTTTTCATCTGTTTCCTTTACTGTGGGGAAAAACTTTCAAGTTTGATTAAATCCCATTCCTTTATTTCTGTTTTTATTTTCATTATTCTCTGCTGCTGCTGCTGCTAAGTCACTTCAGTCGTGTCCAACTCTGTGCGACCCCATAGACAGCAGCCCACCAAGCTCCCCCATCCCTGGGATTCTCCAGGCAAGAACACTGGAGTGGGTAGCCATTTCCTTCTCCTCATTATCCTCTAAGATCAGCCAAATAAACCTTACTGTGATTTATGTCAAACTGTTCTACCAAGGTTTTCCTCTAAGTGTTTTATAATGTCTGGTGGTATATTCAGGTCTTTAATCCATTTTGAGTTTATTTTTGTGTATGGTGTTATGGAGTGTTCTAATTTCATACCTTTGCATGCAGCTGTCTAGTATTCCCAGCACCACTTATTAAAGAGACTATCTTTTCTTCATTATGTATTCTCGCCTTCTTTGTCATAGATGAGGTGACCATCTTGTTATTGTTGTTCAGTCACTAAGTCATGTCTGACTTTTGTGACCCCACAAACTGCAGCACGCCAGGCTCCTCTCTCCTCCACTATATCCTGCAGTTTGTTCAAATTCATGTTCATTTAGTCAGTTATTTCATCTAATCATCTTATCCTCTGCTGATCCTTCTCCTTTTTCCTTCAATCTTTTCCAGCATTAGGGTCTTTCCAATGAGTCAGCTCTTCACATCAGGTCTCCAAATTATTGGAGCTTCAGCATCAGTCTTCCCAATGTATATTCAGGGTTGATTTCCTTGAGGACTGATAGGTTTGATTTCCTTGCTGTAGAAGGGGCTCTGAAGAGTCTTCTCCAGCACCACAGTTTGAAAGCATAAATTTGACACTCAGCCTTCTTTTGGTCCAACTCTCGTGTCCGTACATGACTACTGGAAAAACCGTAGCTTTGAATTTACAGATCTTTGTCAGCCAAGTGATGGTTCTGCTTTTTAATATACTGTAGGTTTGTCATATCTTTCCTTCCAAGGAGCAAGCTGTAATTTCTTGGCTGCAATCATCATCTGCAGTGATTTTGGAGCCCAAGAATATAAAATCTGTCATGGCTCCAGTACTCTTGCCTGGAAAATCCCATGGACGGAGGAGCCTGGTAGGCTCCAGTCCATGGGGTCGCGAAGAGTCAGACACGACTGAGTGACTTCCCTTTCACTTTTCACTTTCATGCTTTGGAGAAGGAAATGGCAACCCACTCCAGTGTTCTTGCCTGGAGAATCCCAGGGTCGGGGGAGCCTGGTGGGCTGCCGTCTATGGGGTCACACAGAGTCAGACACGAGTGAAGCAACTTAGCAGCAGCAGCAGCAGCAGCATGGCTTCCACTTTTTCCCTTCTATTTGCCATGAAATGATGGGACCAGGTGCCATGATTTTAGTTTTTTGAATGTTGAATTTCAAATGAGTTTTTCCACTCTCCACTTTCACTCTCATCTAGAGGCTCTTTAGTTCCTCTTCAATTTTTGTCATTAGAATGGTATCGTTTGCATATCTGAGATTGTTGATATTTCTCCCTGCAATCTGAATTCTAGCTTGTGATTCATCTACCCTGGCATTTCACATGATGTACTTTGCATAGAAGTTAAATGAGCAGAGTGACAATATACAGCATTGCGATACTCCTTCCCCAATTTTAAACCAGTTTGTTGTTACATGTTCGGTTCTAGCTGTTGCTGCTTAACCAGCATACAGGTTTCTCAGGAGGTAGATAAGGTGGTCTGCTATTTCCATTTCTTTAAGAATTTTCCAGTTTGCTGTGATCTACAAAGTCAAAGGCCTTAGTGTAGTCAGTGAAACAGAAGTAGATGTTTCCTGAAATTTCTGTTCCAACAGATGTTGGCAATTGGATCTCTGGTTCCTCTGCCTCTTCTAAATCCAGCTTGTACATCTGGAAGTTTTCGGTCATGTACTCTTTTTTTTTATTTTTTTTAATTTTAAAATCTTTAATTCTTACATGTGTTCCCAAACATGAACCCCCTCCCACCTCCCTCCCCATAACATCTCGGTCATGTACTCTTGAAGCCTAGCTTAAAGGAAATCTTCCAGTTACTCAGGCACAAAATATTAGTTTGACTATCAACTCTTCTTTTTTATATACCTACATCTCATACCCCAACAAATCAAAATACTTTTCTGAAGATGCCAGGAACCTGCCCTGATGTCCCCTGTCGTTACCTTGAAAGAAGAAAAGAAGAAAGTGAAGTCGCTCAGTCTTGTCCAGCTCTTTGTGATTCTATGGACTGTATAGCCTGCCAGGCTCCTCCATCCATGGGATTTTCCAGGCAAAAATACTGGAGTGGGTTACCATTTCCTTCTCCAAGGGATCATCCCAACGCAGGGATTGAACTCAGGTCTCCCACATTGCAGGCAGACTCTTTACCATCTGAGTCACAGGGAAGCCCCTTTATTGTGAGCCTGCAATATAGTATTTAGCTCCTAACCAGACTCTCTATTTACACCCTTATACTTTCTCCCCAGCTCTGCAGTATTTTACCTTATAGAAACCAGATAATAGCTTTGAAAAGCGAGAGCTTGGAGAAGCTAAAGTTTTAGTTTTGTAGCATGTCAGATCGGAGAAGGCAATGGCACCCCACTCCAATACTCTTCCCTGGAAAACCCCATGGACAGAGGAGCCTGGTAGGCTGCAGTCCATGGGGTCGCGAAGAGTTGGACATGACTGAGTGACTTCCCTTTCACTTTTCACTTTCATGCATTGGAGAAGAAAATGGCAACCCACTCCAGTGTTCTTGCCTAGAGAATCCCAGGGATGGGGGAGCCTGGTGGGCTGCCGTCTATGGGGTCCACAGAGTCGGACACGACTGAAGTGACTTAGCAGTAGCAGCATGTCAGATGGATATTGTACCTTCTCTTTTAAAATGTCTCAGTTTCCCATCTTAATGAGTAAAGTCCAACTTTCATAGCATGTCCTATCCTATCCTACATGATCTGTCTTCCCTACCTTGTTCACCATTATTCCAGCTGAACTTGGCCTTCTTGCTGTCCCTCAATGCTGCATGCCCTTAATTACCATTTCCTCTTTCTGAAGCTTTTCTCTCAAGCCATGTAGCTAACTCATTCATTTCAAATCTCTGCTTAATTTTCACCATATCGGAGTTTGGCCTAATTATTTCACATTTCACCACTCCCCCAACCCTGTTCCATTTCTTTGTTAATTTTCTGTAGGCTCCTTCATGGCACTCACCACTGGGCTATTTTCATTTTAAATTTTCATTCATTTCTCTTTCCAAGATATTGTAAGCTCCATGGCAATAGGGACTCCGTTTTGTTCTTGTTACCATATACTACAGCAAACTTTGGCACAAACCAGAAGTTCAATGTATTTGTTGAATGAATAAATGAACACTTGAACAAATGAAAACAAGTCTGACTCATTAAGATCTGTTTGATCTCATTTTCTTCCCTTTCTTTTCTAAGGGGTGTTCAGTACTGGATAAATTTAACTATTAATATATGGTTTATAGTGATATACACAAGTGTTATTCCTTATAAGGCATTAGAGAGCTACATCAAAATCCTATTAAGGTTTACCTGTTTAATTATTTTTTAATTTATCTTATTTATACATAATATCTGTTTAGAGTAATTATATTTCAATACGGTATGTTTGGAAATCTTTTTTACAACCAATTTTATCATATTGGTTTACTAGGAATTTATAACATACAAGTTTTCTTTCTTTCTCAATTTTTATTGTCTATTAAACCATAAAATATGTTTCCACTAATTGTAATATGTAAAAGTGATCAACCTACAACACACTATATTGAAGAATATGTTAAAACTTCTGATAAAACAGCACAGAGATGAAAAGGCAAAAATAACTTTTGAGACAATCACAATCTAGTTATCTGGTATTTTTAAGTTGAAAGGTAACTGAAAAGTTGCAACAGAAATACTCTCTTGGGAAGAAGGGCTTTAAATTTTGACTATAATGGAAGAATAGTGTGGTTCTAAGGAATCAGCATAGTTTGTAATCTATTCAATATTTAAAATTCATATTTTCTAAACAAGATCATTGTCACATGAATTTATTATTTTAAATGGGCTCTCTCAAGAAAGCATTGAATTTATATTTATGAAGACATTTAATGCACACTAAATGCCAAGTAAAGATTATAAAGAATATCTTTATTGAAGTCTAACAGCGATGAAAGACATTTTCCATTAGTGGTATAATTAACTCATAATTATGTAAGCAATAAATGCATAATTAGTTTTTTTACTCTCAATATATTAATATTGTATACAATATTGGCCATGCAGCTGTAAATAACATTGACAAATTAAATCACCATCTTCTTGTGTACTGAATGTCAGTTTAATTGATGGAAAAAATATTTCAAAAACACAGAAAAGTTGAAGAATTCTTCCACCATAAATCTGCAAAGAACTCTTCTCCATGCAGATCTGAGCATAGACTATAGTTAACCATATTTGAGGAGATAGGGGATATAATAATCTAGTCTATGCAAAGATTAATATTAGAGATAGGATGACTTATCCTCTCATTTGATATCCATAGAGTCAAGATACAGAACATTTCTTCTACCACAAGTTTCCTTATTTCACTTTTATATCTACAGCCACCTCTCTCATACTTCTAGCCTATCAGTGAGATCAGTTAGTCTCTTCACTATTTCTGTAATTTTATTTTAAAAGATTTTTATAATAAGTAATCTTTTGGAACTTTTTTTCATTCAGCACAATATTCTGGACTTCTAGGTTATTGCGTTTATCAATAGTCCATTCTCTTTTATTTCTGTCTGTATTCCAGGTTACAGATGTAATACAAATTAACGTAAACTTGTTGAAAAACACCCGAGTTGATTGTAATTTTTTAAACTATAACAAGCACAGATGTCATAAAAAATATTACCCCGTACTAAATATGTATGTTAGTTTTGTACCATCGAAGTGCATTTTTTGTTAATTTTTACAGCATTTCAGGATGCTAATGAATATTATGTATTGAAAATCATAGGCTGTTTCTGAAAAATAACAACATGATTTTTTCTAAAAAATTAAACTTTGTATATTGAGATAATCGTAGAGTCACATGCAGTTGAAACAAATAATACAGAGATCTGTTTTACTATTTGTCCAGCTCACTTCTAATAGTAATAATTTTATATGATAAAATAATTGTATGTGATAAAATTTTTTAATTTTATATGATAAAGATGGCTTATTTGTCTCTCAGAATGTAACAACATCTTATTAACTGGCTTAATACCAAAAAATCCCTATAAATCATTGGATGAATTACTTAAACTTTACATAAAGAGATATACTGTGAGATGTTCAGGTCATCAAAGTTTTACCTTTTCCATATTTTGACGTCATTTAACAAAGAAGCAGCCTGCCTGAGGCTGAAACTATAATGCAATCAATATTTAAAGATCATCTTTTAAACACAAATCATTCTTACTGTACCTTTATGAGTGATAATTAAAAACTAGAAATGCTACAATTGTTCTATTATGGCAAATTGTTATACAAGTACTGTATATCCTATAAAGGTATATTATATTAGTTTAAAACAAAGATTTCAAAGCATTTTTAAAATGTGGAGAAGTGTTCACTATAAATTACTTCCTTAAATATTTAGTTAAAAGAAAAATATGTGCAGAACTTGCGCTGGGTTGTGTGTATACTCAGTTGTGTCTGACTCTTTGTAACCCCATGGACTATAGCCCACCAGGCTCCTCTGTCTATGGAATTTTCTAGGCAAGAATACTAGAGTGGATTGCCATTTCCTGCTCCAGGGAATCTTCCCAACTCTGGGATCAAACCCATGTCTCCTACATTGGCAGGCTGATTCTTTACTACTGCTCCACCTGGGAAGTGCAGAACTTAATTATATATTTTAAAATGAACATCCATGTAATGAAAACCCAAGTCAAGAAGCAGAATTTTGCCAGCCTCCTGCAGGTCTTGTCCAAGTGCACCAATTCTATCAAATTAAGTGCTTTTCTGACATTCATAGCAACTGCTTTTTTGTGTGAGTTTTTTTGTTTTGTTTTGTTTTGTTTTAGTTTTAACATCAATGTGTACTTCCCGAGACACTATAGTTTAACCTTGTTCAAATTTTTAAAATGTGACATGCATTTTACATTCAATCAGCAGATTCTTGCTCCATCTTTTATTTTTCTCTTCCTAGTTATGTTTAGAAGATTATAGTGCATTTGAGTCTCCTACAGTATGGATTCTTTGCTGATTTCGCAAGCACCCTGCAGTTCAACATTCCTTTGCCTCCCGTCTTTCTTGAAAATAGGCAGCTGAATCCAGAGACTTGATAGACTAGTTTTAGTCACTTTGTCAAGGATACAGATGATGTTTTCTTTCCTCAGGAAGCATATTATGTGTGTTTGCTTGATGCTGTTAACAACCACTGATATTCAGTCACTGATGTTTTGAGGGTTGAAGAATGGTGATAGTATAATTCTTTTTTCTGAATTGGAATACTTCAATGAAGAGAATTTTCACTCATCTACTATTAGTTTTATAGTTCATATAAGACAGGCAAGATAAAGATGAGCTTTTTTTTCCTATTATTTCTTTTAAAGAAAATAAATCTTTCTCTGCTGTCCTTCAAAGGTGACTAACAAGGATTTTCTTTTTTTTAAATATCCTTTTTATTTTGAGATAACTGTAGATTCACATGCAGTTTTAAGAAATAATACAGACAAATACCATGTACCTTTTACCCAGTTTACTCCAAAGTAAACATCCTTCAAAACTATAATGCAATAATTCTTCCAGACTATTAATATCTATAGAGTCAAAATACAGAACAGTTCCTTCACCACAACAATTCTCATTTCACTTTTAAAGTTACAGCCACCTCTCTCACACTCCCAGCTTCTCTGTGAGATCAGACAATCTCTTCATTATTTCTACAATTTCGCATTTCTAGAGTTTCATTAAAGTGAAATTACATAGGCAGGTCAGGATCAACATAGTAGAGGAGTAAGAAGCAGAATTCACCTCCCTCCACAGAAACATTAAAAATATATCTACAAGTGGAAGGACTTACTCACAAACAGAAGACCTCAGATGTCTGAAAAATAAGAAAACCACCATGTAACTGGGTAAGACCAAAAGAAAAAAGAAGAAATCAGAACAAAGCCTGTGCACTGGGGAGGGAGCTGTGATGGTGGAAAGCTACCTGCATGTGGGAAGACTCCTCACCATCACAGAAATTAGACTGGATAGAGATAGGAATTTGGGAGCCTACAAAGGGGGAGAGCAGCAACTGGTTTGTAGAAGGCAAAATGGAGAGTAGCCTGCACAGAGAGTTGGCACATCCAGTCTGTTTTCTCTCCAACCTGAGATACTCCACTGTTGGTGAGGGTGGGTGTTGGATGGTGAAGCTCAGATTCTGAAGCTCAGTCCCAGGGAAAGGATCAGAGTTATGCACCATTATTGGGAGGCGCATGAAGAAAGAGGCAGGACCACCGCAAAAACTTCTTTCCTTGTGAGAGCTACTATACAACAGGGCACAGTCTAAGGGAGTTCTAGGGTAGAACATGGGTTGCCTCTGCCAGCATAGGCTCAAGAAGCTGCCTCTTCTGGGCCTGTAGGCAGATACCAGGCCCCACTCCTGCTAATATGGAAAGACTAGGACAACTTCTGAAACTAGAAATTCTGCCAGCAGATCACAGGACCCACACTCACTGACCCAGAAGGGCATGGAGAAATCCAGCTACTAGCAATTCCACCAAGGGCCCCAGAACCTGCACTTGCTGAACCAGAAGAGCACAGATAGCTTCTTCCACTGGGAATTCTGCCAGCAGGCCACAGGCTGTGCCCATGCTGATGGGCATGCTGTGTCCAGGGAGGGCACAGATAACTTCCATGACTAGTAGGTCCTTTGTCAGAAGCATAAAACTGCCCTGTTACTCTGGGTCACATGGATAGCTTTCCCTATTAGGAAATACACCAGTGGGTGCCTGGACCTGACCCACAGTCCCAGGAGGGTGCAGATAGCTCCCTCCCACCCTTGCTAGGAAATTCACCCAGAGAAGGGAATGAACCCCTATTGAGCCCCAGGGGGTTTGTGACTAAGGAAGAAGAGCTAAAATTTTTCCTCACAGCTGCACAAACTGCAGAGTTATACTTTTGCTGCTGGCTCCCTAAATTCAGCTCCTGTGAATCATCTGAAAGGAGAGCAAGTACTCTTGCACCTGGGATGGGTCTGGCTTTAGCAGCTGTGGGCGCTTATACATGGAGACCGAGCCAGACCAGAGTTCAAGCTGCTTCCATAGCTCCCACAGGGGATCCAGATGGACAACTCCTGCACTAGTAGGACCTAACTATAGAGGACCTGTGCCTGTGGCAAGGTGAAAAAATACCTAAGAGGCACCAGGGCCCAAATGCTGGCATACCAACACTTAAGGTGAGACAGAGAGCAATGCCAACAGTACACTTTGCGAATCTACAAAACAGGCGAAAGGGGACACAACAGAGCACATTCACAAGTGAACAACACCAAAGGAGAAAAACTCAGTAGCTTCTTTCCCAGTGGCAGTGCTCCAATCCTCCCTACCTTGCACCACAGATCAGAATCACAGTTAAGAAACAGATCTCAGTTCAGTTCAGTTCAGTTCAGTCACTCAGTCATGTCCGACTCTTTGCGACCCCATGAATCGCAGCACGCCAGGCCTCCCTGTCCATCACCATCTCCCAGAGTTCACTCAGATTCACGTCCAACGAGTCCGTGATGCCATCCAGCCATCTCATCCTTGGTCGTCCCCTTCTCCTCCTGCCCCCAATCCCTCCCAGCATCAAAGTCTTTTCCAATGAGTCAACTCTTCGTATGAGGTGGCCAAAGTACTGGAGCTTCAGCTTTAGCATCATTCCTTCCAAAGAAATCCCAGGGCTGATCTCCTTCAGAATGGACTGTTTGGATATCCTTGCAGTCCAAGGGACTCTCAAGAGTCTTCTCCAACACTGCAGTTCAAAAGCATCAGTTCTTCGGTGCTCAGCCTTCTTCACAGTCCAACTCTCACATCCATACATGACCACAGGAAAAACCATAGCCTTGACTAGATAGACCTTAGTTGGTAAAGTAATGTCTCTGCTTTTGAATATACTGTCTAGGTTGGTTATAACTTTTCTTCCAAGGAGTAAGTGTCTTTTAATTTCATGGCTGCAGTCACCATCTGCAGAGGACTCTATTCCAACAAGTAGGGAGCAGACCCTGCCTCTGGCAGAGCAATGACAACCACAGCATAAAGGGGAAGCCCTGCTCAATATTTAGGACAAGCTCTGATCACTACAAAACAAATCTAAATCCCTTCAAGGGGATAATAGCACAACTCTCTGGATCAACATCATCACCCATCATGGGCAGACTCAAGAAGCAAGAGGAACTGAAATTCTGTAGGCTGTGAAAAGAAGGCCACAAACACAGTTAAGTCTGACAAAATGAGACGATAAATCTATCTGGAATAGAATTCAGAACAATGATAGTAAAGAGGATGCAAGATCTCAGAAACAGATTGGAGACACAGATCAAGAACATACAAGAAAAGTTTTAAAAAGACCTAGAAGAGCTAAAGAACAAACAAACAAGAGATGAACAGAACTATAACTGAAATGAAAAAAAAATTTTTTTTTAAACTAGAAGAAAGCAATAGCAGAATAGCTAAGGCAGAAGAATGGATAAGTCATCTGGACGACTGCTGCTGCTGCTAAGTCACTTCAGTCGTGTCCGACTCTGTATGACCCCATAAATGAGGCAGCCCACCAGGCTCCCCCATCCCTGGGATTCTCCAGGCAAGAACGCTGGAGTGGGTTGCCTTTTCCTTCTCCAGTGCATGAAAGTGAAAAGTGAAAGTGAAGATGCTCAGTCTTGTCCGACTCTTCGCGACCCCATGGACCGCAGCCTACCAGGCTCCTCCGTCCATGGGATGTTCCAGGCAAGAGTACTGGAGTGGGTTGCCATTGCCTTCTCTTGATCTAGAAGACAGAATGGTGGAAATCTTGGCCACAGAACAGAATAAAGGGAAAAAAAAGAGAGAGAGAGAGAGAAAGGTCTCAGCACAGAAACAGTAGGATCTAACAGAGGCAAAAGAGATTAAGAGAGGTGGCAAGAATACTCAGAAGAACTATACAAAAAAAGGTCTTAATGACCTGGATAACACCCAGTGGTGTGGTCACTCACCTAAAACCAGACATCCTGGAGTGTGAAGTCAAGTGGGCCTTAGGAAGCATTACTGTGAAGAAAATTAGTGGAAGTGATGGAACTCCATCTGAGCTATTTCAGATCTTAAAAGATAATGCTATGAAAGTGCTGCACTCAATATGCCAGCAAATTTGGAAAACTCAGCAGTGGCCATGGGACTGGAAAATGTGAGTTTCATTCCAGTCTCAAAGAAGAGCAATGCCAAAGAGTGTTCAAACTGCCATACAATTGTGCTCATTGCACATGTGGTAAGATTCACATGCTCTAAATCCTTCGATCTAGAATTCAGCAGTATGTGAACTGAGAATATCCAGATGTAAAAGTTGGGTTAAAAAAAGAAGTTGATGTTTCAAGGTAAATGATGATTCTTTTTATTTAGAGACAGATCTTTCCTCTGCTCAAGAATGTTTCATGTTATGAAAATTGAGGTAATTTCTTAACTACTATTTATTTCTCCTCTTTAGGAATTCTAATCACCATACATTAGATTTCTATTTTCTGACTTCCTTATCAAGTTGTCTCTTTCACAGTGTTCATCTCTGACTTTTACTTCTTAATACTGGAGTTATCAAACCTGTACACCAAGTCAGAGAATGTCCTGTCTGCATAGGTGACTCTGACTTTACTGTTTATGAATAGTTTCTCTGTTGTTTTCCTATTTTTTAGCTTTATATCACCATCTCTTTTAAACTGTGCTTATTTTCAGTGTGCTGTCTTTTAATCCACGTCATAATGATTTTGTCACGTCTTTGATATCTTTCCCTTGTTTTCAGAATTCCTGTTTTCTTCATTCTCACATGGAAAAGATGACTTGAGCATAGTTTTTCTGCCTTCTTTCAATCTCATCTCATAGCATGTAATATCCAAGAAAACATTTTTAAGCTTTTAGTCATGTGGATGCTTCCTTTTTATCTTACATTCCCTTGTGCTTCCCCAGAAGTCTTTTAATGAAGTGATAGAAGATTAGAAAGTTGATCTAAATGCCACATTTTTTCCTGGAAATCCTCTGATTAATGTTTTTAAGTGGTTTCTGACACTTCATTCACGCTTTAGGTTTCTGACATCCCACTTCTATATCATTTAACACTCACCAACTTTCTTAATCTGTGTACCTTTTATTTCTTAGTGAGTCATATAGTACCTTCTGATATCTATTCCTTCTTCAAATTTGCTTTGAATTTCAGATTTAAGTACATTTGTATTTTCTTTTTCTAGCTGAATGTTAAATTCTTTAAGTTAATCCTCCTTTCCTCCATGAAAACTTATTAGTTTCAATTAGTTTTAATTATTAATACCATGAATAATTGCCTATTTATTTTATTTGGAGTAAAACCTTACCAAAGTTTATATTGGTACAAGTGAAAAATAGTTCATGTTATGTGTTTGTGCATTATTTCAATTCTAATTTTTTTTTTTTAATTTGGAAACAGTCACTTAAAAAAGAGAAAAAGCTACAGGACATGGGCAGAGATGAGGAGAGGGTGAGATGCATGGAAAGAGCAACAAGAAAACTTACACTACCATATGTAAAAGAGATAGTAAACTGAGAATTTGCTATATGGCTAGGAAACTCAAACAGGGGCTCTGTAACAACCTAGAGGGGTGGGATGGGGAGGGAGATGTGGTGGAGTTCCAAAAGGGAGGGGATATATATACCTATGGCTGATTCAGGTTGAGGTTTGACAGAAGCAGAAAAATTCTGTAAAGCAATTATCCTTCAATAAAAAATAAGTTAATTTAAAAAAGTAATCAACATTAATTCTATCAGTAATTTGTATACTGCTCTTAAGGGCTTCCCTGGTACTCAAACAGTAAAGAATCTGCCTGCAATGCAGGAGACGCAGGTTCTACCCCTGAGTCAGGAAGATAACCTAAAGAAGGAAATGGCAACCAACTCCAGTGTTCTTGCTTGGAGAATTCCATGGAAAGACTTTGACAGGCTACCATCCACGGAGTCCAAAGAGTCAGACACGACTGAGCAATTAACACACACATACACTCGACTCTTAAGCAGTATTGTGCTTCTCAAATAGAACTTTAGAGAATATATACTTCGGATATTACAAATGCAATATGTTAAAATTCACATAGTAAGAACTGGGCAAACAGGCTAAAATAAATGTAATGCACATTGTAATTCATGTGCAATAAAATAAATGCAAGTCACATTGACAGTTGTGGATGTGACTGGTGATAGAAGCAAGGTCCAATGCTGTACAGAGCAATATTGCATAGGAACCTGGAATGTTAGGTCAATGAATAATGGCAAACTAAAAGTGGTCAAATGAGATGACAAGAGTGAACGTCGACATTCTAGGAATTGGAGAACTAAAATGGACTGGAATGGGTAAATTTACCTCAGACGATCATTTTATCTGCTACGGTGGGCAGGAATACCTTAGAAGACATACAGCAGCCATCATGGTCAACAAAAAAAGTCCAAAATGCAGTACTTGGGTGCAATCTCAAAAACAACAGAATGATCTCTGTTCGTTTCCAAGGCAAACCATTCAATATCACGGTAATCCAAGTCTATGCCCCAACCAGTAATGCTGAAGAAGCTGAAGTTGAACGGTTCTATGAAGACCTACAAGACCTTTTAAAACTAACACCCACAAAGATGTCCTTTTCATTATAGGGGACTGGAATGCAAAAGAACGAAGCCAGGAAACACCTGGAATAACAGGCAAATTTGGCCTTGGAGTAAAGAATGAATCAGGGCAAAGGCTAATAGAGTTTTGCCAAGAAAATGCCCTGGTCATAGCAAACACCCTCTTCCAATAAGACAAGAGTAGACTGTACACATGGACATCACCAGACGGCCGACACCAAAAACAGATGATCGTATTCTTTGCAGCCAAAGATGGAGAAGCTCTATACAGTCAGCAAAAACAAGACCAGGAGCTGACTGTGGCTCAAATCATGAACTCCTTATTGCCAAACTCAGACTTAAATTGAAGAAAATGGGGAAAACCAAAAACCATTCAGGTATGACCTAAATCAAATCCCTTATGATTATACAGTGGAAATGAGAAATAGATTTAAGGGACTAGATCTGAAAGAGTGCCTGATGAACTATGGAATGAGGTTCGCGACATTGTACAAGAGACAGGGATCAAGAACATCCCCAGGAAAAAGAAATGCAAAAAAGCAAAATGGCTGTCTAAGGAGGCCTTGCAAATAGCTGTGAAAAGAAGAGAAGTGAAAAGCAAAGGAGAAAAGGAAAGATATAAGCATCTGAATGCAGAGTTCCAAAGAATAGCAAGGAGAAATAAGAAAGCCTTCCTCAGCAATCAATGCAAAGAAATAGAGGAAAACAACAGAATGGGAAAGACTAGAGATCTTTTCAAGAAAATTAGAAATACCAAGGGAATATTTCATGCAAAGATGGGCTCGATAAAGGAGAAATGGTATGGACCTAACTGAAGCAGAAGGTATTAAGAAGAGGTGGCAACAATACACAGCAGAACTGTATTAAAAGGATCTTCACGACCCAGTTAATCACAATGGTGTAATCACTCACCTAGAGCCAGACATCCTGGAATGTGAAGTCAAGTGAGCCTTAGGAAGCATCACTATGAACAAAGCTAGAGGAGGCGATGGAACTCCAGTTGAGCTATTTCAAATCCTGAAAGATGATGCTGTGAAAGTGGTGCACTCAATATATCAGCTATTTTGGAAAACTCAGACGTGGCCACAGGACTAGAAAAGGTCAGTTTTCATTCCAATCCCAAAGAACGGAAATGCCAAAGAATGCTCAAACTACCTCACAATTGCACTCATCTCACATGCTAGTAAAATAATGCTCAAAATTCTCCAAGCCAGGCTTCAGCAATACGTGAACTATAACTACCAGATGTTTTTAGAAAAGGCAGAGGAACCAGAGATCAAATTGCCAACAGCTGCTGAATAAGTGAAAAAAGCAAGTGAGTTCCAGAAAAATATCTTTTTCTGCTTTATTGCCTATGCCAAAGACTTTGATTGTGTGGATTACAATAAACTGTGGAAAATTTTGAAAGAGATGGGAATACCAGACCACCTGACCTGCCTCTTGAGAAACCTATATGCAGGTCAAGAAGCAACAGTTAGAACTGGACATGGAACAACAGACTGGTTCCAAATAGGAAAAGCAGTATGTCAAGGCTGTATATTGTCACCCTGCTTATTTAACTTATATGCAGACTACATCATGAGAAACGCTGGGCTGGAAGAAGTACAAGCTGAAATTAAGATTGCTGGGAGAAATATCAACACCCTTATGGCAAAAGTGAAGAGGAACTAAAGAGCATCTTGATGAAAGTGAAAGAGGAGAGTGAAAACGTTGGCTTAAAGCTCAACATTCAGAAAACGAAGATCATAGTATCTGGTCCCATCACTTCATGGCACATAAATGGGGAAACAGTGGAAACAGTGGCAGACTTTATTTGGAGGGCTCCAAAATCACTGCAGATGGCATTTGCAGCCATGAAATTAAAAGACGCTTACTCCTGGGAAGGGAAGTTATGACCAACCTAGACAGCATAGTAAAAAGCAGAGACATTACTTCGCCAACAAAGATCCGTCTAGTCAAGGCTGTAGTTTTTCCAGTGGTCATGTATGGATGTTAGAGTTGGACTATAAAGAAAGCTGAGCACAGAAGAATTGATGCTTTTGAACTGTGGTGTTGGAGAAGACTCATGAGAGTCCCTTGGACTGCAAAGGAGATCCAACCAGACCATCCTAAAGGAGATCAGTCCTGGGTGTTCATTGGAAGGACTGATATTAATTTGGCCACCTGATGTGAAGGGCTGACTCGAAAAGACCCTGCCTGATATTGGGAGGGATTGGGGGCAGGAGTAGGGGACGACAGAGGAGGAGATGGTTGGATGTCATCACCGACTCAATGGCCATGAGTTTGGGTATGTTCCGGGAATTGGTGATGGACAGTGAGACCTGGCGTGCCGTAGCTCGTGGGGTCACAAAGAGTCAGATACAACTGAGCTACTGAACTGAACTGAACATTGTAATACAAACATCTTGATATCTGTAATACTTCCCCTATATGTTAATTTAAAAGACAGTTCAGTAAATGATTAAACTAGATAGAAAGATCCTTTAGAAAAATCACTTTTAATTAAAATCATTTAGAAGGCTCCTAGTGGTTCAAAAAGCACTTTATACACACAGAGCTGACATTATACTAGTAGAATTGATATAATCATGCCATTTGTTAAAACATTAAACTGCTTCTATACTGGCTGCTAAACAGCTTTTACCATATACTTCCTAAGTGACTACCCACCCATTCTGATCCTGCCACCTGGATGTTAAGATTAGGAGCATATAAGTGCTCTTATAACCTCTGAATCACTGGTGTATGTATGTACTATGAATTAATTTTGGCAACTTAATTGTTGTGACAATTAAGTCTATCACATAGGCTATTTTAAAAGCATCATTATTACTTCCTTATAATAGTCACTTCAACTTTTTAATTTTTGTAACTTAGAAAACTCCTCAGGTTAAAGCATCTATTTCCCTATGAAACATTCTATCTTACTCTTACATGGCATTCTTTGGTATGAAGAAGCATGCAAATAACAAAAGATGGCTTTACATTATTTCAAAAAAGTAGCTCTATATCTAGGGGTGCAGTCTATAAATAATTCAGGGGAGAAGGCAAGGAAAGCAATGGCATACAGGAAGTGTGAGATATGGCCACTGTAATTTCAGTACTGCTTGGTGATATGGCAGATACAGAAAGATCAAGGTGATAGATGGGAAAACACAAATTCTGTGCAGAGTTGTAACTAAAGGGAGAGATTTTTTTTTTTCTATACTAACCTTTCATTATGTGATACTACATATTTTCCTTTAAATTAGCATTTTCTGTAACATTGTACTAAATATTCACAGATGTATCTATTATCTACTTGTATTTACAAATATTGAAATCTTCTTTTGAATACTTGCATATCACTATAGCTCATATTGTATTGTGAATTTCCTCCCTAAATATGATTTTAGTTCAGACAAAATTTTGAAACAATACTTGGGTTAGAATGTATGTGTGTTTGTGTGTGATATGCAAGCAAAAATGCATATAGACCTTCTTTTCATTCAGAATTTTAGTTTTAATATGAAAATAAACTGTTTTTCAGGTTTGGTAGAATGATTTACATATATACAGTATAATAATTAAAATTGAGTCATATAAAATTTTAATAAAAACTAGATTAGTCACTTAGTATTACTTTGGTTGTAATTTTGCAACATAACTTAAAAGATGATAAAACTCACTATAAATTATTGTAATAATTTAGATTTTTGCAAATACATATGTTGGACAGCAAGTATTCCTATAATTTTTGACTTAGTTAAAAACCAAACACTTAAAATCTGGCACATTGGTAGTTGACTCCACCTTCCAGGTTGCACAAAGTTTTTAATTTCTCTGAGTCTCATTTTCTTTCCTCAGTTGTAAAATCAAGAAAGTATAATATCTCCCTCCTGGGGTTTCAGTGATGATTAAATAGGACTATGCATGTAAGGTTCTTCAAACAGCCCAGGAACATAAATATTAGCTACTATTATCACGACTGCTGCTGCTGAGTCGCTTCAGTCGTGTCTGACTCTGGGCGACCCCATAGATGGCAGCCCACCAGGCTCCCCTGTCCCTGGGATTCTCCAGGCAAGAACACTGGAGTGGGTTGTCATTTCCTTCTCCAATGCATGAAAGTGAAGTCTGTAATACATCAAACGATTCTTTCTCTTTTACTGCTAATTACTAAAGTTTCCACAGGCTGCACTATAATGTCGTTTCTTATTGTTTAGTCTCTAAGTCATGTCTGACTCTTTTGTGACCCAATGGACTGTAGTTTGCCAGAGTCCTCTGTCCCATGGGATTTTTCAGGCAAGAATACTGCAGTGGGTTGCCATTTCCTTCTCTGGGGAATCTTCTTAACCCAGTGATGGAAACCACATCTCTTTCATTGAGGGGGATTGTTTACTGCTGAGTCACTGGGGAAGCACTTAGTAAAAAGCACTTAGCAAAACTTAACTAAGGCCAAAAAAATTGTCTTAGTCAGTGTTTATAATTTATGACTGTTTAAGGGCTATGCACTTGCTGTTCCCCCATTGTATATGCTTTATTTTGACATAGTAGGAGGCATGTGCAGTCATATTGTGTTTATTCATATACAAGATAATTTGTAAGAAGTAGTAATTGACTTTAATCTCTGGAATACTGATCTAGTATTCTGATTCTAATATTCTGGAATACTGATCTAATAATCTCTGGAATACTGAGCACATACTTGAAAGGTCTCAAGTATGTAGAAATGGCCATTGATGAATTTACATTTAAAATAAGGAATAAAGAGAGAAAGAATCATTTGTCACGTATATTCTGGTTGTTACAAAATTGGGAATCTGACCACTTGCTGCTCTGAAACTAATAAGGAGGCAAGGTTAGTGTAAAGAAAAGCTTCTTTTATTTAGGATGCCAGCAGTCCAGGTGGGGGACTCTTGTCCAAAGGCTGACTGCCTGCCACTGACAACCAGAGGGAGGGGGCCATGTAGAAGAAGCACAGTCAGCTCTGAAAGTCAGGCTATATGTAGTCTGATCTGTGTCATCTTGATTGCTTTAAGTGCAGTTAGTCTTTAGTTCCAGGGACAGTTTGTTTCCATTTCTTTGAGGCAAGTTCTTGATATTATGGCAACTTATGTCATGGCTAAGTGTGGTCTCTATGTGATTAACATCTTTCACCTGGTAATGGTTTCAGTATCTAAAAGACAGATCACAGTATATGGCTCAGAATATTATCGGTAGCCTTGGAAGAGTGACTAAAGGCCTTTGACTATGCTCAATGACTAAACTATTATTACTAAGTCTTGTTCTGCACTTTCTCACTTTTCTGATTTAACTTATTCTTTGGCTAAAGTTTTTCCACAGACAAAAAGCAGTCTAAGGACATGGGGCAAGTACCATAAAATCCTGTTCCATTTCATGGTGGAGGTGGTTAAGTCTTTGTAATATCATGCTACTCCCTGAACAAATATTCTTTCAGTTCAGTTCAGTTCAGTCGCTCAGTCGTGTCTGACTCTTTGCGACCCCATGAATCGCAGCACGCCAGGCCTCCCTGTCCATCACCATCTCCCAGAGTTCACTCAGACTCACATCCATCGAGTCCGTGATGCCATCCAGCCATCTCTTCCTCTGTCGCCCCCTTCTCCTCCTGCCCCCAATCCCTCCCAGCATCAGAGTCTTTTCCAATGAGTCAACTCTTTGCAGGAGGTGGCCAAAGTGCTGGAGTTTCAGCTTTAGCATCATTCCTTCCAAAGAAATCCCAGGGCTGATTGATCTCCTTCAGAATGGACTGGTTGGATCTCCTTGCAGTCCAAGGGACTCTCAAGAGTCTTCTCCAACACCACAGTTCAAAAGCAAGCACTCAGCCTTCTTCACAGTCCAACTCTCACATCCATACATGACCACAGGAAAAACCATAGCCTTGACTAGACAGACCTTAGTCGACAAAGTAATGTCTCTGCCTTTGAATATACTATCTAGGTTGGTCATAACTTTTCTTCCAAGGAGTAAGCGTCTTTTAACTTCATGGCTGCTGTCACCATCTGCAGTGATTTTGGAGCCCAAAAAAATAAAGTCTGACACTGTTTCCACTGTTTCCCCATCTATTTCCCATGAAGTGATGGGACCGGATGCCATGATCTTCGTTTTCTGAATGTTGAGCTTTAAGCCAACTTTTTCACTCTCCTCTTTCACTTTCATCAAGAGGCTTTTTAGCTCCTCTTCACTTTCCGCCATAAGGGTGGTGTCATCTGCATATCTGAGGTTATTGACATTTCTCCCGGCAATCTTGATTCCAGCTTGTGTTTCTTCCAGTCCAGCATTTCTCATGATGTACTCTGCATAGAAGTTAAATAAGCAGGGTGACAATATACAGCCTTGACGTACTTCTTTTCCTATTTGGAACCGGTCTGTTGTTTGATGTCCAGTTCTAACTGTTGCTTCCTGACGTGCATACAGATTTCTCAAGAGCAGGTTAGGTGGTCTGGTATTCTCATCTCTTTCAGAATTTTCCACAGTTTCTTGTGATCCACACAGTCAAAGGCTTTGTCATAGTCAATAAGGCAGAAATAGATGTTTTTCTGGAACTCTCTTGTTTTTTCCATGATCTTACTTTTTAACATAATCCCCTCTCTCTTGACTCTGTACCTTTCAGTTCAGTTCAGTACCTTTAGTCACTTACTAAGCTATTGTACAAAGGAGAACAGGGAACAGATTGGCATTTTTTGGCACCCAATACTGCTCAAGTTCTGAAGGATATATCTGTTGAAATATTGATGGATTTTATTCTAACTCTTGAGGAAAAAAGGACACAGATTCAGAATATCAAACAGGAAAATGAGGAAAAAGAAGAGGAAGAGGAAGGGAAGGGGGAAAAGAGGAAAAGGGGGAGAAAGAGAGGGAAGTGTTGTTATTTGAAAGAATTTCTCTGCAGAAAAGAAGAAAGAGATTAATGCTCGCCAATGTGGTGAGCAATCTGGGAGTGGGGACTAAGTTTCTCTTACATCCAAGCATGTACAAACTACCTCCAAAATTTGTCCTGTGCTCACTGGAGGCACAAGGGCCTAGTCATATTCAAGTATGAAATATTAGGCATCATGGCAAACAGCAGTAGAGAGGAATTGGATGTTGATTATTTGAAAGGATTGCAAATAACACACATAAGGAAGAGTTCATAGTATTTTTCCAGGGAAATAGTTATGACTTATTAAGGGGTCATGGGAGAGAAAGCAAGCATTACAGACCTCTTTGTTACTTAAGATTTTTAACTTTTAGAATATGACATAAATTTACACTAATTATGGAGGGATCTTAGCACAATTTAAAATGTGAAAATATGCATGCCCTGAATTGCTGAAAATCTCAGAATTTCAAAAATATAGATCGAGTCTTTCTTGTTCTAATTGAAAAACAGTATAGTTTCTCAAATTGATTAGTATCAGTAAATTTTTTTTTTTTAGTTTTGTCTGTTTGTATTATTGGTTTAAAAGCTCATTACATTTCAAGCTAGATATATCCTAACTAGCTTTCCAAACATCCTTAGGGAATGATGTGCCAGACTCAGTGCTTAAAATGTGTTTTCAATAAGGAAATTCCTACTATTCAGTTTTATAAACACCTTTATTCTGGCTGTTTTATATTTTTTAGAGTGGTTCACATATATTACCTCACTTAACCCTTAAGTGATAAAATGTTAAATGAGTAAAATATCTTTTATCAACCCATAAATGAGAAAAATGATACGGAAACAAAAAAAGAAGAGGCTACATGGCTCACTCACTGTCATACAATTAGTAACAAAGAAATGTTTTTCCCCTTTTATTTCTTTTTGTATTTTCTTCTTTCTGTTTTAAGAACTTGAATTGTTTTATTATTCTTATTCTAGACTCTTTGCAACCAATGGCATGCATTTGTGAGATAAGACACTGGTGTTAGAATTTATGGTATTAGTAATTGAATTTGTTATCTATACTGTATGACCACTCTCAAATTTAGAGGATTAAAGAAGAAACATATATTTGTTAATTGATATTGTGGGTTGGAAGAAGGTTTTTTTGCTAATTTCACTTGGGTATATTCAGGCAGCTACATTCAGTGGGGCAGGGCTTAGTGGGGATGGCTGGGATAATAGGCTATTTCTCTCCATGTGATCTTTAGTGTGAAGACTGTGATTTCTTTTTAACATAGTGACAGCTGGCAAGCTCAGATATGTAATCATTTACCATATCGTTTCTCATGTCACGCGTGTTGATATCCCTTTGGCCATGATATTTCAGAAGGGGAAGCCGCAAGTAATGTAAAACACTTTACCCTGTTCTGCTCTCTAAGTACAATGATTAATGTCCTGATTCATCTATAAAATAAATTCACACTTTGCCAAAACTCCAATATCTTATTCAATCAAGGTCTTGAAGCCCATGTTCCTTTTCTGTAGCAGTTCTGGATATTGATAATATTTCTTATTGCCATACCTTTAATGTGCTCCTGTTCTTCCAGGAATGATTAAACTAAAAAGCTAAGTCACACACCTTAATATTGCCAATATGCAGTGATGACTGTATCAAATCCAAGAATCAAGATTGCTAGAAGAAATATCAATCCTCAGAAATGCATATAACACCATCCTTATGGCAGAAAGTGAAGAAGAACTAAAGAGCCTCTTGATAAAAGTGAAAGAGGAGAGTGAAAATGGCTTAAAACTCAACATTCTAAAGACTAAGATCATGGCATCCAGTCCCATTCACTTCATGGCAAATAGATGGAACAGTGAGAGACTATTTTCTTGCACTCCAAAATCACTGCAGATTGTGACTGCAGCCAAGAAATTAAAAGACACTTGCTCCTTGGAAGAAAAGCTATGACAAACCTAGATAGCATATTAAAAAGCAGAGACATTACTTTGCCAACAAAAGTCCATCTAGTCAAAGTTATGGTTTTTCCAGTAGTCGTGTATGGATGTGAGAGTTGGACTATAAAGAAAGCTGAGTGCTGAAGTAATGATGCTTTTGAATTGTGATGCTGAGAAGACTCTTTAGAGTCCCTTGGACTGCAAGATCAAATCAGTCCATCCTAAAGGAAAACAGTCCTGAATAGTTACCGGAAGGACTGATGCTGAAGCTGAAATTTCAATACTTTGGCCTCCAGATGCGAAGAACTAACTCATTTGAAAAGACCCTGATGCTGGGAAAGATTGAAGGTGGAAAGAGAAGAAGACAACAGAAGATGAGATGGTTGGATGGCATCACCAACATGAGTTTGAGCAACCTTCAGGAGTTGGTGAAGGACAGGGAAGCCTGGCGTACTGCAGTCCATGGGGTTGCAAAGAGTCCGACATGACTGAGCTACTGAACTGAATAGTGATGAGACAAGTACAGAATAACTGCAAAAGCACTCTTGTTCAAAAAGTTAAGAAATGAGAGGCAGTCACTAGTACACAACAATTCTGAAAAGAGCTGGGTGTTAGTTCTCAGGATTTCCCACTCCAAAGACAGAGAATGCTTCTGATTAGAGTCTGTTTCTAATAACTGAGAGCATGACTCTTGAATTCTTTATCTCTGGAGACTCTTGGCTCCACCCTATTAAATACACTTTTTCTTTTCTAAGAAATGACCAGTTTTGAGGCTGAGTATCTTCTCAGGTTGCTTTTTGGTCATAGAAATGTCTATGTGGGCATAGAGATATCTTTTCATTTTGAACTACTTCTGACCCTTTTAGTTCAATCTGATATTTGATACTACTCCCTTAAAAATGTGAGCTTCATATGCATGTAACTGCTTACACCATGTTTCAAAAGCTGTATGTACAATTATTTCTGAAACAGACTTCTTTCTATTTTGCATAGATTGTTGGAGCAGAGGCTTTTAGGTACTTGGAAAGCATTTTGTGCAGCTGACTGTGTCTATGTGGTAACTCCATAAATGTTTCTAAATTATTAACAGGATCTTATAGCTATTCTTGGAGAAGGAAATGGCAACCCAATCCAGTATTCTTGCCTGGAGAATCCCTTGGACATAGGAGCCTGGAGGGCTACAGTCCATGGGGGTTGTAAGAGTCAGACATGACTTAGCAACTAAATATAGCTATTCTAGACTTAATCCTTACTGTGAGTCCACTTACTATGAGACTATTTTACCAATGGGGAGGACTGGAGAAAATATAGTTGTCTTTTCAAACTAAGCAAGTCCTGTGTCCTCTATATTTACTATTAACACTAACTGTGAACTGAAAATGTTCTTAGTTCAGTTTTCTCTTCCTGTACCTTAATACACACAGATAAAAAAAAATCAAATTTATAATACCCAGCCTGGAAATCTCAGTTTCACTGGCTCATTAAGCATATTCCATGTTTTCTAATCAACAACAGGGTACAGTTTTGCCAATTATTTCACTAAAATACTCAGATCACTATGTTTTTCAACCTCTAATAACAATTTATTCCCTTCTTTTTCAGCTTCATCTTGTCTGTCTTTCTCCTGAGCTTCACCAATAGCCTCTTTGACATTCATTTAGCCTTTACCCACTCATACCTAGTACCAAAGTCAGTACTACATATTTAAAATTTTCTATTATAACCCCACTTCTGACAAAATATTCTGGTCAGTTATTTAGTCAATTCCTGTATGATGAGTATAATTAAAATAATAATCTATAAATGTAACCAAATAGGTCTCTCTTAAAATTGGTTGAATTGTTTTAGGAACAAGAATTCCTTTCATCAGCAAATGATTTAATTTTTATCACTAGGTTAGGGGTATAAATACATGCTAACCCTTTTAAACAATTACTGTCTTTCAATTATCATGCTAAAGATTTAAAGTCATTTTCTTGTTGTATCATCACAATAGTTCATTCAATGAGATTCATAGTAACATTTCACTGGTATGGGTACCTGAGGTTTAGGAAAGGTTTGTAACCTTCTCAAGATCACATATAAAGTAATAAATTTTAGATTTAAAATATTAATATATTTTTGATTTAAAATATTCTGACTTCAGAGATGGTATCCTTAAACACTATACAATATTTTCAAGAAGAGCATTTTTTTACATTAAGGTTTTGGAGGCCTTGATAACGACAAGAGATATCAATAATCAGGGTCAGTGCCCTACATTGTCTTTATTTGTAAAACAGGGAAAAGCGTAGTATCCAGCCGTATATTTTTTAATAAATCTTATTTTGTAAAACTCAAAACCATTTCTTTGTTAGTGCCATTATATTGTGACTTTCTATAACAAGTCTAAAAATTGAGTTTTCATATTTCATTCAGGAAGTTTTTCACATGGCACTGTGAAATGAACAGCAGATTGGGGTCTTCCAAGGTGTGAGATTCAAGACTGGAGCTGCAAATTCACTAAATTTTTGTGACAAGGTATTCCTTCTTTTTGCTTTAGAGGCTGAGATTGGAGGTGGGGAGAAGCAGAGCACTACATGAAAGAGATTTATATTTCAGAATAAAAAAATATTTAAAGAAAGTATGTTTTCCACATTCAAACAAAAACCACTGATAAAATTAGGCTAACACTGCTACCTCCCTTAGAAATCCATGATTTGCTTTTTTGAAAGGAAAATAATTATAATTGTCATACCAAATTTTTATATGAAATTATACTTTTCACTCTGCATCAAAAGACTTAAACATTTTTAAAGAATTTAAGCCTTGTCTTAAAAATTGCTTTTTCTGTATGGTTAGAAAGCTTTCTGAGTTAATGTAAACTTTCAGCCTAACTTCTTCTGAACTATTAGCAATTCAGAATTTAACTTCAAGAAAGAAATATCACATCTTTTTTATTATAACCAACATGTAATGATTCTAGAAATTGGCCTGGGTGCTGTTGTTATGATAAGGAATGGAAGAGACTGGTTTCTATCTTCTGCTCAGAAAAAAATGCTGTAGGAAATCTGAATCAATAATCACCATGAGTTAATCTATACACAGCAGTCTAATGCAAAAGCTTATCCAGACACAGATATGATATGACAGTTACATGGTTTATTCTCAGAAAGAATGTAAATGAAAAAATTCCACCCATCAACAAATAAAAGGACCCTTAGGAATCCTTAGGTATCAGAGAGGGCTTTACACCCCTCCTGTTTCCATCTGTTCACAAAGAGAAAAAGAGCAAAAACTAAAACAACTGATAACTCAGTACTCTACAGCTTAGCAAAATGAGTTTTTTGGGGAAAAAAAAAAAGCATTTTTCTTTCAGTTCAGTTCAGTTCAGTTCAGTCGCTCAGTTGTGTCCAACTCTTTGCGACCCCATGAATCGCAGGATGCCAGGCCTCCTTGTCCATTATCAACTCCCAGAGTTCACCCAAACTCATGTGCCTTGAGTCAGTGACGCCATCCAGCCATCTCATCCTCTGTCATCCCTTCTCCTCCTGCCCCCAATCCCTCCCAGCATCAGGGTCTTTTCCAATGAGTCAACTCTTCGCATGAGGTGGCCAAAGTACTGGAGTTTCAGCTTTAGCACCAGTCCTTCCAATGAACACCCAGGACTGGTCTCCTTTAGGATGGACTGGTTGGATCTCCTTGGAGTCCAAGGGATTCTCAAGATAGATAGAGTCTTCTCCAACACCACAGTTCAAAAGCATCAGTCCTTCTGTACTCAGCTTTCTTCACAGTCCAACTCTCACATCCATACATGACCACTGGAAAAACCATAGCCTTGACTAGACAGACCTTTGTTGGCAAAGTAATGTCTCTGCTTTTGAATATGCTATCTAGGTTGGTCATAACTTTCCTTCCAAGGAGTAAGTGTCATTTAATTTCATGGTTGCAATCACCATCTGCAGCGATTTTGGAGCCCCCAAAAATAAAGTCTGACACTGTTTCCACTGTTTCCCCATCTATTTCCCATGAAGTGATAAGGAAGTTATTTTCATCACATAACAGAAATTAAATGTTTTGAGTAGAAACTAGATTTTAAAAATACAAAAATGCAAAATAATTCTTTCAGTTGTTCTCAATTCTTTAGATTATTAAACTAAGCAATCTGTACATTACATCTAAAAATAAGTCAAGTACATATTGATTTAAACATACATGCAGATAAGCCAGATATTTAGACATATTAATTATATATAAAATATATCTATATATCAACATTTCATTATGGTTACTTGTTCTTAAGCACTACTACTACTTTTGTTTAGCTTCAGCAAATGATCTCTTTACCTGTATTTATCAAATCCTAGGATGTACATTTAATGAAGAGAAAAAAAGATTCTTTTATATCTTTCTCAAAATTAAAAAATATATCCATAGAAAAGGCTAATAAGGATGGCATTTATTCCACAAAAAGAGTTTACAGGAGATTACTTTTATTAAATTGTTCACAAGCATATTTACTAAAATGGGACTTATGTCAATTGTGACTTTTTTAGAACACATGTATAACTTTTAGTGGCAGCATGGCAAAGCAAAAAGAGAGCAGGTCTTGGTTAAAATCCTGTTTCTGCCTTGGATATGACACAATTTCTGCGGCCCCAGTGCTCTCATCTATGACACTTGTCTTGGAGAATTATTAGCTTCCCAGATGGCACTAGTGGGAAAGAACCCGCCTGCCAATGCAGGAGAGATAAGAGATGCAGGTTTGATTCCTAGGTTTGGAAAATCCCCTGGAGAAGGGCATAGCAATCCACTCCAGTATTCTTGCCTGGAGAATCCCGTGTACAGAGGAGCCTGGCAGGCTACAATCCACAGGGTCACAAAGAGTCAGACATGGAGACTATGGAAGGGACTTAAAACACATGCAACAAAGGGCAAAGTGCCTACTGCCTAATGTTTTTTCTCTTCCTTTTTGCCTATAAAAAGAGTAACACAGAATGTATTTTAGCTGAGTGTAATTGAGAAAGAAGCATGGATTATTCATAGTTTGTTAGTGTGAAACAGAGAATACAAGATATCTAGCTGCAATTAAATAAAGAGTGCATACTACATATTTCTCTGCTGGCTATATCTTCCTTATTTTAAAAAAAAAAAAATGAAGTCAATACAGAATCATTTCAAATCTCCAAGTGGCCTTTCTTCTTAATCAGTTTCTGCAGCCTGAGGCTGCAAATGTTGAACAAGGCAATAGATGAGAATGTGAAGTTCCCAGAAATAGAAAGTGTAATTCTAATATGTAATTCACTAGAGGAAACATTTCAAGGCTTCCATTTATCTTTTGTGAGTTGGCACCTCAGTAAGGGTAAGTTTATTTGCATTTTCAGGGGCAAGATATTTTATGCTCTGTCTTTCATTAGAACTAGGAACCCAGCATGAGAGGATAGGCAATCTATGTGGTCCAGTTACAAATAGATGTGGAAACCTTTCCATTTGAGCTAGCACATCAGCATGGCTACAATACTTTCAGGATTTATGGTGCTAGGAGGAAAATCCTGGTTATCCCAAAACTCTAAGTTTGAAAAACTTATCTATGGTCATCAATTAGGAGCTATTTCTTTTTCCTCTTCTTTCTCACTGTTCCCTCCTCACCCACAAAACAAAGTTATGTTAGCATGCCAATGACATTCCATTTTCTTTGACATTTCAAATCTAGTACTTAGAGATAGTCTTGAGAGATTTCAGATTTCCAGTTTCTTTTTTCCTATGCACTTCATACACTCACTAGTCTGATGAGCTTTTCTTGGTCATTTATTTACTACTTCAGATTATATTCCATGGCAATATTATTTCTAAAAAGAAAGATTTCCTCCCTGTATCAGTGCAGCTCAACCAGAAAATTGGAACCAGTGGAAGCTATATATTAAGAGATATCACAAGGTATTGCCTTACACAGTTGCAATAGAAGGGGCTGGTTAGACGTCTGAAATTTGTATTATAGGGCAGACTTCCAGGAAGGGCAGGGTGGAGCTCTGGGTACAGGCAAGGCTACTGTCCACTGGGTGATGAATCAGCTCTATTTTTAAGACCTTTTAACTGATTAAATCAGATACATCCTGATTATCCAGGATATTTTCTGTGACCATCAACTGATTATGGACTTTAATCACATCTACAAAATACCTTCACAGCCACATCTAGGTTAACGTGTAGTGAATAATTGGGGATGTAGCCTAGCCAAGTTGACAAACCAAAAGACCATCACAGTCCCTAAATAACAAAGTTCTTTGAAAGAAACAAAGTCAATCATGGTATCTTATGTAGTCATTAAAATTATATTTATAAAAAGTTTTATTAGATGACTTATAAATGCGTGTAGGGCTTCCCAGGTGGTCAGTGGTAAAGAATCTGTGTTCCAATCTAGGAAACTCAAGTTCCATCCCTGGGTCAGGAAGATCACCCAGAGAAGGAAATGGCAACACACTCAATATTCTTGCCTAGGAAACCCCATGGACAGAGGAGAAGAGTGGCTACAGTCCCTGTGGTCTCAAGAGTTTGACATGACTTAGCAACACAAACAACAACAATAGATGCTTGTTCTGTAATGTTATTGAGAAAAAGGATAGCCAATCATATAAAGAATGTTTATTAACTTTATCAAAGTTCTTACATGGAAAAAGTGCAGGTAGGGCTTTATATTATAGGATAGGATTGCCTTGTTTGTGTTTCATAAACTTTTTATAACAAATTAATATTTTATAAGTAGAATATATATACTCATATAGTCCTGCATTCTAAGCATATTTGTGCTTGAAAGTGAAGTCGCTCAGTTGTGTCTGACTCTTTGTGACCCCATGGACTGTAGCCCACCAGGCTCCTCCCTCCATGGGATTCTCCAGGCAAAAGTACTGGAGTGGGTTGCCATTTCCTTCTCCAGGGGATCTTCCCGACTCAGGGATCGAACCTGGGTCTCCCGCATTCCAGGAAGACGCTTTAACCTCTGAGCCACCAGGGAAGCCCATATTTGTGCTTATAGTCAGCCTATTCTTTGACTTTTGTCTAGTTCTTTTTGTTTCTTATGAATTTGGCCTTCTCAGTGTTATTTGCCCTCACACACTTTCTCTATTCATTCTCTCCATCAAGTCCTATGAATCCATGGCATGTAGGAGGAACAAACAACAAAAAACTATTCGAGTTTATTATCCCCCTGCATACCTGATCATGTTCATCAGACTTCCTCATCATACTCATAGCACAGGGTTGAGAATTTACTCATTTTGATTCATACGTTGGGGGATGAAAAAATATGTAAGTTTACTAATTTAAGTAACCTAACTAAACCAAATCTTACCTTCAAAATCCCTTCAATAGGGGTATAGTGATCCTCAGTTTACTCATAGAATACTGAAGCACTAAGAAGTTAAGTAACCCATCCAGTTGAAGGTAGTGGATCCTTGCAGCTTACAACGGTGTCTTTATAGCTACCTTGATCTATTGCGGTAAATAGGTAACTATTTCAAAACTCAGATTTCTTACTCAAGTGATTCCTCCCATCCCACACTGTTTTACTGACCCTTCCTTTGTTCAAGAGAGTATGTAAATGTATTGAGAAGATTGTCATCACTGCTGGCTTTGGTTAGCATTGACCTCTGCCCTTGTTGTCACCACTGATTAGAATGCCAGAGGCTATAGTAACTCATTCAGTCCTCTCAGCACTGGTTGCTGAGGCAAATGTTTTGGAAGGGTCATTCCACATCATCACTGATGTTAATTATCTTACCTCAGTTTCTGATAGTGCAGATCATGTTAGGCTTGGATTTGACTTCCATTTGACTTCTGGTTTGCTGCAATATTCCTTCTGAGGCCACTTTTCCCTCAGAATGGTGACCTCACAGGCAAGCTTGCTCAACAGGAAGACCCTATCTCTACTTCCTGGGAGATGGAGAATGGCTGGCACTTTCCTCAGACTGTATATTTGCCCAGACATGTCTCAAGTGCACATCTGCTCTAGGCAGCCAACACATAGGAGCACAAAAGACAAACTAGAATCATCAAGGTACACACCTTCTCCTGCTCCCTGTTTCCATCTCAAGTGTTCTGAATAGTTTCACTTCTTCCCTTGAAATTCAACCCAAAATTGGGTAAGCGAAGACATTTCTGTAATGATTTCTTTCAGCAGGAAAACTGAGAGAATAAAGAAAGTAAAAAGAAAAGAAAGTGAGAATGATGGAAAGTGGGGAGAAAGTTATATAACCTTAGTCATTTATATTAAATCTGCTTGTTGTGATTAAAAGTACATTTCTTCAACATTTATCTTTTCCCTGATGGGATGTTCCTTAAGGTTACTTGTCACTTACAATGTACTATACTCATTATACAGGTTAAGTTTTTAACAGTGTTGTGGACAATAACTACAAATAATAATTATATTAGTGTAGTGTTTTAAATTTAACCAGGAAAGCAATTCTTATTTGACTGACTCTTATTTGCTCATCTCATTTTATTTCAGTTATAGTATATTAGGTCTCTGGAAAACAGACTCCTAGTTTTTGCTGAATTGCTGCATAAACAAATTTGATGTTACTCATTTTATGTTTCAGAGTCTCAGTTCCTCATCTGGAAAGTCAATCTGATAACTTGAAAAACCACTTCTAGTCTGAAAGCCTATGATACTTTTACTTCAAATGCAATTCAGTTCAGTTCAGTTCAGTGTTCGACTCTTTGAGACCCCATGAATCGCAGCATGCCAGGCCTCCCTGTCCATCACCAGCTCCCAGAGTTCACTCAGACTCGCGTCCATCAAGTCAGTGATGCCATCCAGCCATCTCATCCTCTGTCGTCCCCTTCTCCTCCTGCTCCCAATCCCTCCCAGCATCAGAGTCTTTTCCAATGAGTCAACTCTTCACATGAGGTGGCCAAAGTACTGGAGCACTCATCAATCCTTCCTGGGGTCTGTTGATGATTCTTTATACTCTTCAGTATCTCTGCTGCTGCTAAGTTGCTTCAGTCGTGTCCGAATCTGTGCGACCCCATAGATGGCAGCCTACCAGACTCCACCGTCCCTGGGATTCTCCAGGCAAGAACACTGGAGTGGGTTGCCATTTCCTTCTCCAATGCATGAAAGTGAAAAGTGAAGGTGAAGTCACACAGTCGTGTCCGACTTTTTGTGACCCCATGGACTGCAGCTTACCAGGCTCCTCCATCCATAGGATTTTGCAGGCAAGAGTACTGGAGTGGGGTGAATGAATTTTTTGTCTACATCTATAGTTTCAGATTAAGGAAAAAAAGCAGCAGCAGAGGATGGGAGAAATACAAAGTCTATAGGTGTTAATTTCTCAGTGTAAAAACTTCCTGCCCTACAGGAATTTTCACTAGAACATCTGCTTCAAACACCTCTGTTGTAATATCATTGAGATGATATTTTCAAAGAATAATTTCAGTTTTAATAGGACTTGGAAATACTGGAGTAGGCTTCCCCCTACCCCCTGGCCCCACCGCCCCCAACCTGTGGTGCATTGACACTGTATCAATTTAGTTAAACTAGAACTTCACTTCCCAGAATTCATTCTCTGTATGGCAGAGGGTTGCCATTGGCCACAAAAGACATTTTACATGTGACTTGGAAGGCAGAAATAGCCATATGTTTATGCTTTAAAGTTTGACGAGGGCTTCAAACACTATGGCAGCTGGCAAGCACGTGTTATCGCTGATTTG
The DNA here is from genome assembly GCF_023091745.1 of Budorcas taxicolor. Classification (NCBI taxonomy): domain Eukaryota; kingdom Metazoa; phylum Chordata; class Mammalia; order Artiodactyla; family Bovidae; genus Budorcas; species Budorcas taxicolor. The sequence continues at coordinate 118,659,043 of NC_068920.1, forward strand.
TTATCTCACCTTGTATATGTAAGGCAGCATTTGAGCCTGCAGTTTCTTCACCTCCCCTCAGTTCTCTTCCTTCAGCAGCTCTGAGCTTTGGACCACATGGGTGAGTAGGTCCATGGTGAAGCCAGTCCATCTGTGGCATCTAGCTTGGAGGAGGTGAGAAGCAGGTGTGCTGCATTTTATCTTATGTTCCCCTCTTTCTTCATTCTTGTCCACAAAGAAAGTCTTCTCCAGGTGTCAATCAGGTTTACCTTTAGAAACACCTGGCTCAACATTAAACACAGAGGTTAATCCTTGAAGACTCCTCCATTAGTTCTCAAGGTGCAGTGTCTAGCCTCAATAACAAGTCCATTATTCTAATTTTACTCTGTCCCACGTAATAGCCACTAGCACATTTGACTGTGGAGCGCTTAAATGTAACTAGTCTAAATGGGCTTGGGATCCTGGTGGCTGCAGCCCCTGGGACCACAAAGAGTCAGACACAACTGAGTGCACACAAACACAGTCTACATGGAGATAGCTAGGCGGATTAAATGCATACTGAATTTTGAAGACTTACTGTTGATAAATGGAAGTAAAGTCATCAGTAATAGTAATTTGTATTTGATTATATAACATTTTGAAATTTTTTCATTAAATGAAATATATTGAAATTAATTACTTTTTTACCGTCTCAGTAAATTCTGGCTTCTACAGCAAAATACCATAGACTAAATGGCCTGAACAACAATCATTTCTCATAGTTCTGGAGGCTGAGAAATCTAAGATCAAGATGCTTGAAGATTCATTGTCTGGTAAAAGCCCTCTTTCTGGTTTGTACATAAGCCACCTTCTTATTGTGTCCTCACATGAAGAAGAGAGCTCTAGTCTTTTCCTCTTCTTATGAGGTCGTGATTACCATCTGGGAGCTTCACCCTCATAATCTCTTCCAAACCTAATTACCTCCCAAAATCCGCATCTTCCAAAGTCAACCACTGGGGGTTAAGGTTTCAGCATATGAATTGTGAGGGTGCGGAGCACTATCCTTCGGTCCACATCTTTCTTTTCATTCATCACTGTGGCTACAAAAACATTTTGAATTGCACAGGCAACTCACATTGTAATCCTACTGGACAGTACTATCCTTGATTACTCATACACCTCTGATAGTCACAGAAAATTGACTAATTCAGTAATTTTAATATCTTAGCCCCCTATATCGATGAGTAATATTAGAAAAAAAATTGATATTTGATGCCTAGCTGATCAATTCTGTTTGAATGTTGTTTTTTGGGGTAAGAATGGTGAAGTAACATTCTGTTCCAGGTCCCTGAAACAATCAATTTCAGCTTAGAAAATTACCTGTGAACGGGATTTTAGTTGATTAACCTCACGCTGAGCAGTGGATTTATTCATTTACTTATTTCTGTAGTCATTAATTCAATAGATGTTCTCTATTACCACCTAAGTATCAGCTACTCTTTTAGGTCCTAGGGGGAGGGGATACGGCTTTGAACATGTTAAAGATAAAGGGCCTTGTACTGATGGAACATAAAGTTTAATGAGAGGAGACAGATGATATGATAAGCAAAAGAATGATTAGAGTCTGAGAAGCATCCTGAGCAAAATTAAGGAATCATATGATAGGTAGTGACTGGAAGTGGTTTTATTTAAAAGTTTTGAATAATGATCATTTCTTTCTCAAATTATTAGGAGATAGAAGGGTACTTTGTGTTAAAAGAAACAAACTTATTGAAAAAAATTTACAAAATACAATAAACAATTTAAATTTTATTTGAAGCAAGGTGGAAATTATAGAAAATCATGAATATGGAAGTGGAGTTGATTTCCACTGATCCCACTGATTCCTTCATGAATGTTAGAGCTGGTGTGTTCAAGTTTAATATTAAAAATGAAAGGCTTACTAGCTTTTTAGCTTTATTTTTCACTGTAGACATAGAGGATCAGTTACAATTTCATCAGTGATCCTGAAGGTATCATACCTCATGGCTCTTTTAAATGTGTTTATTAATGTTTAATGTGTCTGTAGTATGCTTGGAAGGATGTAGTTTATACAATTAGTACGCTTAGGAATGAGTCATAGTACATGAATCATGCTTGTTATCTCGTTTGAAATTCAAAATCAATAGTAGGCTTCCAAAATGCATTTTCAAGTTGTAAGGAAAATACAAGAGGACAAACCTCTCATGATAAAGAAAATAATGCCACAGAACACATGTCAGAGAAAAATAGTATTTTTTATAGACTTCCATGTTGAAGTCATATGGTAATTGCAAGGAAAGAAATTCTTTCCTTTGGGTCAGCCCTCGTGCATGAATGGTGTCAGCTTTCCACTTACACCGGGAAACATCCGTTGGTCTCAGTGCCAAAAAAGTTTTGACAAACTTTTTTATTGGTGCCACTTCTCATGATGGTGTGCCCTCAGCATTGCCTTTGAATTTCAAAATGGTTGTAAAACTCCAGGGGTTCACACTCTGTGAATGAAATGAGACAAGAAGATGTCAGCAAAACTGTTCAGCTGCATTTCATCATGGTTTTTTTTTCTCCTTGGCTCCAATGTGGCTTGAGACCTGGCAAACTGAATAACAGAGAAAAGTGTTATATATAAAGTGCTAACCCAGTCAGAAACAGTGAATTCTACAAAGAGAAAGCAATAAGCTACCAGAAAGGCATTGCCGATGCCTTGCCATGCCTTCAGGCCTAGAAAACAATTATAAAAATGGTACATTTGGAAATCACTACATCCCAGGCAGAAGCAATAAATTGACTGAGTTAATGTACATGATTTGACTACTGATATAAGCATGAGCTACATGGCAAACACCTCTGCAAGAAAGACAAGAGTTTAGTCTGATACTCAGATGTTGCTCATTTACAAAGCTGTTAGGCATCGCATTGTCAACACCTAGTGAATTTAACCTCCTCAGCCCCTACCTTGTTTGTCTTATGGTGACAACAGTGGCAAACTTATTTAAAGAGGTGAACTGATAAAGCTATCTGCAGGGCAGCAACGGAGAACAGACTTGTGGACATAGGGAGGGAAGGAGGCGGTGGGATAAAGGAGAGAATAGCATGGAAACACATATTACCAAACACAAAATTAGATAGCCATTGGAAGTTTACTGTACAATACAGGGAGCTCAAATTGGGCTCTGTGACAACCTACAGGGGTGGAATGGGGTGGGAAGTGTGAGGGAGGTTCAAGAGAGAGGGGAAACATGGCAAAAACCAACACGATACTGTAAAGCAATTATCCTCCAATTAAAAATAAATAAATCAAGAATTCCCTAAAAAAAAAGATCAACTGGTATTACATGAGTGATGAGATAAAACTGCTCACAGTTACTCTAGCTGCTGAGTGAAGCTTTTTTATTGTGAACACATGGAAGACTCTGACCCAGTATTCTACGACATTTCCATGATTCTGCTTTTAGGAATGATAGAGTTTAAGAAAAAAAAAATGTAAGATTACATTTGATTATAAGATAAAATAAGATTAGATGTTTTATGTATCAGTTTTCACTTAAGATGTTGGGTTAAACATAAATAAATATGCATACCACCAATTCAAATTGCTTTTTTTTTTAAATCATTTTATAAAGAATGCCATTTGTAAAGAATGTCAAGGATGATGTTAATTTACCTTAAGATCAAACCAAATTTGAGGTTTTCATTTATTTTCTTTTTTCATTGTCTCCTCTATCAATGCATCTGTTGAAACATAATAAGTGATTGGTTAAACAAAATTCTGCAATTGGTGTGGCTTATTTTCTTCCATATTTCACAATATATCTGAAGCGCAGTAAATGTGTGTATTTTCAGTGAATGACTCAATTCACTGAAGAAACAATAAAGCTCTGTGAGCTGTCTTGGATGTAGAACAAAATCACCTTTGCCAAGTCTTCTGCAGAACAGTGTAGCTTATGGAGTTGCACATGGCAGTTGATTCAGTTCAGTTCAGTTCAGTCGCTCAGTCGTGTCCGACTCTGCGACTCCATGAGTCGCAGCATACCAGGCCTCCCTGTCCATCACCAACTCCCAGAGTTCACTCAGACTCACATCCATTGAGTCAGTGATGTCATCCAGCCATCTCATCCTCTGTCGTCCCCTTTTCCTCCTGTCCCCAATCCCTCCCAGCATCGGAGTCTTTTCCAATGAGTCAACTCTTCGCAGGAGGTGGCCAAAGTACTGGAGTTTAAGCTTTAGCACCATCCCTTCCAAAGAAATCCCAGGGCTGATCTCCTTCAGAATGGACTGGTTGGATCTCCTTGCAGTCCAAGGGACTCTCAAGAGTCTTCTCCAACACCACAGTTCAAAAGCATCAATTCTTCGGTGCTCATCCTTCTCCCCAGTCCAATTCTCACATCCATACACGACCACAGGAAAAACCATAGCCTTGACTAGACGGACCTTAGTTGGCAAAGTAATGTCTCTGCTTTTCAATATGCTATCTAGGTTGGTCATACCTTTTCTTCCAAGGAGTAAGTGTCTTTTAATTTCATGGCTGCTGTCACCATCTGCAGTGATTTTGGAACCCAAAAAAATTAAGTCTGACACTGTTTCTACTGTTTCCCCATCTATTTTCCATGAAGTGATGGGACCAGATGCCATGATCTTCATTTTCTGAATGTTGAGTTTTAAGCCACCTTTTACACTCTCTACTTTCACTTTCATCAAGAGGCTTTTTAGTTCCTCTTCACTTTCTGCCATAAGGGTGGCATCATCTGCATATCTGAGGTTATTGATATTTCTCCCGGCAATCTTGATTCCAGCTTGTGTTTCTTCCAGTCCAGCGTTTCTCATGATGATTACAGTTGATTACAGGAGAGCAATTAGGAAAAGAGTCAATTTTCTATTCACAAAACTCTCTCTCTGAAGAAAAATGAAACATGTGCTGCATTTCTTTCCCACTGACCCATTGCAACAACACTGTAAAAACCTTCCTTTAGTCTCTACCCTTAAGAGAGACCAAAATGGTGAGAGTTAGTTGTAAAAGTATTCACTAATACGCCAGCCAGATGTATAATTTATGAACACGTTCATGTTGACACTTTATCAGACAGGGAAAGGACTATGACAAACCAACGCTTTCTCAAAGCTTAGAGCCAGTTTTTCTTTGGTCTTCCTATGGATGGAAATGATTATTTTTATTCATAGACTTTCATTGCTTTCCAATATGTTCTTACACATGGGAATAGAATTTGATCATATAACCAATATACTTCAACAGATTTTACATGCTCAACTGTCATCTTGATCTTTTCAAATTGCTGTAATATTTTGCACTATGCCTAAAGGCTGGCAATTTTTTTTTTTAATGCAATATTCAAGGGAGTCTTAATGATCTTTCTGTTTACTCACATCTCCTCTGTGAATTCTTAGATAACAGAATTGTAAATGTGCATATCCTACATCTTGTGTGAGCTCTCCCCCCACCCCCCCCAAAAAAAATCCTTTCTCTTTATTTTTTATAAGAAAAAGATCTGATTCTCCTGAGTTTCTATTTTCTCCCCAGGTCTCCCAAGTTAAAGTTGGGTCTTTCAGATTAACTCAGATTCTTGTTAATAAAAGATCATTGGAATTAAAAACAATCATATTGGGCTATTCTTTTCCTGAAAAAATTTACATTTTGCTCTCTCAAATCTGTATATAAGAGGAGGTTTTTATGAATGTGTTTGGCTAGAGACATATTTGGTTCAACGGCTGTCCTTTGGGCCTCCACCAATCTTCCCAAAGCCTGTTTGCCTTTGTCTCTTCACTTTGTGTCAGTATCTGGCGTCCACTGTGTCAGGGTCTGGTGTGACTGGCTCTGCCTGTTCCTTTTGGGTGGCTTGTTACCACATGCCAGAGACTGCTGTCAAGAGGTCCATTTTTGCAACTCCTATATTCCTACCCCAGACCTTTCTAACCCACCAGTTCTTTTCAAAAATTCCATAGCCTCAAATTCCAGGGTGTGTGTGTGTGTGTGTGTGCATCTCCTTTCATTCCCATGGACTGTAGACTGCCAGGCTCCTCTGTCCATGGAATTTTCCAAGTAAGAATACTGGAGTGGGTTGCCATTTCCTTCTCCAGGGGATTATCCAGACCCAGGGATCAAATCTGTGCCTCTGGCATTTCCTGCATTGGCAGGTGGATTCTTTACCACTGTGCCACCTGGGAAGCCCCTAAATTCTGAGATATCCAGGTCTATTTTTCTGCAACTATTGGTACCCACAGATTATGAAGAGTTGCTCTCTAGCTGAACAACCTAGACACCTTCTATAGCCCTTACCTCTCTAACCTACCTCTGTGTTCTTCAGAATGCCATATAGACATAGGGTTTGACTAAGGGCAAGAGACTCTGATCCCAATATTAAGATTTTCATGTATTTCCTGAGAATTTACTTTTGGAATGGGACAACCTTAAGCAATAATCCCCAACTGCTTGTTACCATTGTCTGCAGAACATATCTTTGATATTTGACCTTAGTAAAAATGGATTTTGAGAATTTAGAAAAATAACATTTTTCTCAATGGGGCCTATATTTTAAATTATTGTGATTACTGCATTTCCAAAAATGTTAGATTCACAATTTAAACATTAGCAGTAACTCCTGTATTCTAAGCCATATTTTCTCCCCTGCAGGAGTGGATATTCTTTGTTTAAGAAATAGAAATTCTCTGGAAAGCATGATTGAAAAGAAATGAATATAAGAGAAAATATTTTAAATATATGCCATTTGGGGGTTTGACCTACTTATTCATTTGAGAAGTTCACTCTCCAGATAGACTACTTGAATTTGTGTTTAAATTCTGGTTCTTCTATTTATTACCAGTGTGATCAAGAACATCACTTATTCTCTTTGAGCTTCCCACTCTCTGTGTGTAAGATTGGATATTATCTATGTGATTATAGAAGAATGTTAGTAAATGAGCTGATATTTGTAAATTTCTTAGAATAATTCCTAAAATAGTATAAGCTCCATGTACATGTTTAATAATAATGACAATACCAATGATAATAATAATAAGCAAATAAAATAAACTGAAATCTACAATTATCATGAATTTTAAAATCTAGTTATAAAAAATGCATGAAGAAAATTCCATCAACAGGAAGAAAATGGCACAAACATAAAGAACCTGCAATTTTAATCTATAGGACTTTAAGAGAAGAGAAATTAGATTTGTTCTCTTTGCAAAAGTAAAAATATAAAAGAAAGAAGAAAGATTGAATATGTCCTCTTTGCAAAAGTAAAGGTTAGATATAAAAAAATTTAAATAAAAATTCAACTGAACACCAACTATGCATCAATTCTATTCTAGGCACTGTGTTACTACTGTAGACAAGGTTTTACTCTACACAGCAAAATTTCTTAGTGTAAGACAGTGATTATACAAGTAAAAATTAAAAATAATTAAACAAATGATACATATGTCAAAAACTTAGCTAAATAGGACACATGAATAAGGTAAAAAATGACTGAAGGGGGAGGTATGAATTTAGATTCAGTCTTCCAGGGGACACCTCTGATGAGAGACCTTTTAAATAATGACCTGAATAGCAAGAAGAAATCAGTCTGAAGAGGATATGAGAGTAAGGATAACAAGGGTGCATCAAGGGCAGAGAAAAAAATGAACTCCTTGTTTCCAGGAAACACTAAGAGTACTGTGGTGTGAAGCCTTGGGAGTTCAAGCAGAGAGTGACACATTCTTTTGTACATTTTTAAGAAGAATAATCTGATTGCTATGAAATAGGTTGTAGAAGGGGCCAGTATAAAAGCAAAAATGCTGCTTAGAAGGCAACAGTTAGAGTTCAGGTGAATGATGGCTTCAGATGGAACAAAGTCAAGCAGTGATGGTTATAGGGGGAAAAAAGGCCCACATGTTAAAATTTTTGATATATGGTTTGCAATATTTGTTAAGGATCTGCATACAGGAAAAAAATAATCCCTCCAGCCAGGAACTGGGCATCTACAACACATCTCTCAATAATGCATCACTTTTTCAACTTCCTTTCATACATAGGTAGACCCCCAACTTTCAGTCTCCCAGAGTTGCTTTGGGGTTCACAGCAAAAACTTTAAAAGCTTATTTGAAAAACTAACTAAGATATGCATTTGAAAAGAAATCAGATATACATTTGAAGATGAGGCAAATCACAATATCATCTCAAAAGAACAGAGTGTGATATTGAAGATCTGAAAAGGTGATTAATTCAAAGAGGGTAAAATATTAAGCATGTGTTTTATACACTGGGTGGAAGAAAATCAATCATCATGAAAACAAATCTTTATTTGAAAATGCCAAGCATGAAAAGAAGGCTCCAAAGAAACATTCTAACTTGGGGCAGAAGGGTTGAGTGTTTAAGGAGGATCAGCAGGCAGGGTGGACTTCCCAGGTGGCACAGTGTTAAAGTATCTGCTTGCCAGTGCAGGAGATGTGGGTTTGATCCTTGGGTTAAGAAGATCCCCTGAAATAGAAAATGGCAATCTGCTCCAGTGTTCTTGCCTGAAAAGTCCTATGGACTGAAGAGCCTGGCCAGCCATAGTATACAGGGTTGCAAAGAGTTGGACATGACTGAGCACATACCCACACACACACAGCAGGTGGGATAAGTGGCAGTTTGACTAGTTTCAGAAATAGTTCATCAAGAGTTATTCTTGAGAAGGAATCATTTGTGTAGATCACCAGTCATTGTTTATGCAACATGAATTATGTCAAGGGGAGTAGGAGGTAGCAGTTAGCCGCTATGGTCATATAAAACAGGTGGTGGAAGAAACAGTGCCCAAAACAAAGGCACATGAAGCACTGTGGGAAATTCTCAGTCCTTCAGTGTCTCTCACATTGAGTTCTAATTTTTAATGGCATCTATTGTACAAGAGGGGCTTATTTTTTAGTGGAGATGAAGATAAGTGGCTGTGAGGGTAAAGGAGAGTTCAGAGATGATGTTGTTTTCCGGCTATTCATTGAGTCTAATCTTAACTTTTGTCCTCAAAGAAGTATTAGCAACAATTAATTCTATCATGCAGAGAAAAGGAATGTTTGATCCACCGTGATACTCCGTATCTACTGAGAGGACACCACCCCCCGCAACCCCTACACACCATTACTTACGTGCATTTGGCTTAGAAACGTACTACATTCAGAGAAGGTTGTATTATTGAAGCAACACATTCCTGGGAGTAGAAACCCTGGCTCTCTAGTTACACTAATCATTTTGGATACCTTGCCAACTATTCAAGGGAAAAGTATGATCCAAAAACAGAAAAAAATTGAAATTTATAAATTAATCTGAAGACTGGCTAGTGAAAAAACTGTCTTTTCCTTCTGACCACAAGCCTTCGAAAGTAAATTTCAAGAAGGGAAGTTATAAGCTTCTCTGAAGTTGCTGCTTAGGTTTGACATCTGCTACAGTCTAGTAAGTCAACTCTTTGATTGGACTGGGCTTACAGCCTCAGAAAGCAAGGCAGATAGCATTTATTAGTTAGGTTGAATATACTGTTCATCTATTATTTTTGTTAGTCTTTGGGCTTAGGAAGAGTATTTTGTTTGTGTGGCTTAATTTTTAATGTTGTTTCAATGTCTTTAAACTGTTCCCCTCTGAGGTTACCAGGCAGTAGGTGGCCTCTCTTAGAACAGAAGGGATGGTGACTACATTCTCAAGGACAAAGGGATTCCAGGGAGGAAGAACCAGGGGTTTCCCATGTAAAACTTCCCTCTACTACCAGCATGTAAGGGCATGGGTTAACTTGAGGAGTGAAAAAATAGAAGTTTCCTGAGACAGGGAACAGAGCCCAGATGATGGCTATAGAGAAAAACCAAGAAGATGAAAGAATGGCCAGAGTAATCTGTTATTCTATTACTCTAAAAATCTGCAATTTCCCAGGACAACTGAAGATATGTACCTCTCTTTTGCTCTGTGTGCCATGAATGATGGGACAATAAAGTGATTCCTCCCACTTCCTCTCATTTAGGGCAGTCCAATGCTGCACCTTTGAAGTCTGCTATCCCTGAGGACAGTTAACAATATTGAGTTATAGGTTACCCTGGTGATCCCATCACCTCTCACATAGCGTAGATACCACCACGAAGACAAGGAGAACGTAACAAAGCTCGATCCTCCTCCTAGCAGGCCTGCATACTAAACCCGTCACATTGTCTCCCAGGCTATCAGTTATTATAGCCCTTCAAATTTGAAATGTCAGCATCTGTATGATAGAAAAGACCATACAATTACCAACACTTTACTCCTCCCAGAAATCCTTTAAAGCTGAGAAGAAGATAGACAGTATGCTCAGTCCAAAGGACTCTCTTGTGCCTCAGCTTCCCCACAGGCTCATTCACAGTTCATTTCAGGGTCATGCTTTCCACCTATAGACACACTTTCCCAGTCTTTCTCCAGCTCAGGTACTCTCTGAGGCTTTTGTCAATTCATCAAGGTAAATGAGGCACAGAAACCCCTTCCCCAGCCACTCCCCCAAAAAAAGAAAGAAAAAAATCACACAGTCTATATTTCTCAGTCTACCTTCAGTTATGTGTAAAGAAGAACAATCTATTGTACGGTTTTCTGGCTGAAAAAAGCTATTATCATCATCCATTTAGTTCTTTCCATAGTATATAGAACTGTCACACTGCCTTTGTACACTTTTAAACTGTAACAACTTAGTTGAGGTACAATAGAAACCATCTGAAAATGGCATTTTGAAGCAGTTTTGTAAAAGTTTGGAATCTATATATATAATTGTTCAAAATGTTTCTATTTGAGATCCTGAGACAAATGAGGAATGGTTACAGCTACAGAAACTCTTAATGATGTGCTGTGAAAGATAAAATTAAATTCAATGTAAGCCAGTGGAGAAAATTCAATGTACCAGAAATATGTAGATTATTTGTACTGTATAATAGCTTAAATAATTCATTATAAAGTCTGAAAGTTGAGGAAAATAGGAAAACTTCAAATGCCCTCTATTGCTCTCATGATCTAAAACAAGGTAGTTCTTTTTTATCCTGAGTAGGCTAAAAACATGTTATTTTATAAAACTGAGAGAAAATTCTGGTATCTCACATTATTATTGCAGACTCCTCACGAGCTATTTTGCTTTCTTTTGTGTTTTCTTTCTTAGAGTTAAGCATTTTTTATGGCCCTAAGATTGGCCCCCAGAGAGACTTAAGTCACAGTCATCATTACTGTGTACCAGTTGCTCAAGTACATCTTGAGATATTTTCTAAAACTGCTCACTTGAGAATTGTATCTACTCACAGGATAGGAAACCAAGAGGAACACACATTAGGGCAAGGAGTTACAGTTCTTATAATGTTGAATAATATTCTTTATGATTGTGGTTTAATTATATTGATTTATTGATTCTGTTGTAGTTCTGTTTGAAAGTGTTTGGAATGAGTCATTACCACAAAGGGACTATAATTCAAGACTGACTAAAAGAAACTTTAACTTATGAAGAAAGGAGAGAAAAAAAAAGAAGAAAAAACTAAGGAAAGTGTAACTGAGGGTATCACCAGTGACTCTTGTTTCACATTGATTCTTTCTCCAAAGGGATGGCCAATTACAGCAATAGATGTCAGACCTCACCATGTACAAAAATCACCTGTGGAGAGGCTTACTTTTGCTAAATCATCAAACTTACAGTGAGAAAACATTTATACCAACAGGTACACCAATATATTTAAATATTTACAAAAAAAAAATGTCACTATATTCAAACTGCATGGGAACAAAAAGGAGAAAAAAAGTCAGGACTGAGGACTGAGAGTACTAATTCACTTCTAGAAATCATAATCAGACAGATCATAAATATCTGAAGTCCTTTCGATTTAGTTGTGTAAGTTGACGGTTGCTTAGAGAGCATGGGATCAGAATGAGTGAAATTAGGTTATTTAAAAGTTTAAGCAGTTTTGTAATAAGACATTTTGAGAAATCCATCAGAAATATCTGGATCTGCATAAATACAGAAAATAATCCAACAATACTTTATCCCTATGGCTCTGGGTTCTTCTCCTTTGACCAGAACCAACATTTACTGTTTGGACCACACATTGACCCGGCTTAATATGTGCTCTGATTGCTTTCTAGATATATTAAAATATTGATAAATAAGTTCCTGCAAAGCACCTGCAAGAGTAAGTCTCTAAAAAAAAAAAAAGATCGCTTTAGGTGTGGCTCTTAGGCCAATAACTCAGTTATGCAGGAAAACATTTTTTTCTATAAATACACAGTTTTATTTTTAAATTTCATCTCAGCAGATTTTCAGGTAACTTCACCAGTCATTAACATTATTGTACATTTCTCCTAAAGAATATTTCCAGAGGTTTATTCTTCTCAAACTTCAACCCTACTCATTTGTACTTATAAGATTTTCACATTTTTCAGGCAAGAGATCAGTTGTATTAGGATTGTGCTTAGAAATTAACACAGTCATCCTTTATAGTCATCCTTATTTTTTCTCTGTTAACTTTTAGTAATATTTGGTATTAAGCAAAATTTTATTTTACCTTTACAATCATTGACTTGGCTTCTCCCCACAATTCTTCAAAGAAGTAACTACACTTCATATGTTTTTTTCACTCTGAAAGATTCTTTTTCTGTTTTGGTAAGCTACAAAAATAACATTTTATGGGACAGTAAGCAAAATTATAGAAACTGATACAACTTTCATTAGTAAGATACTAGGAATCTCATAATTACTGTTACCTCTTTTTTAATTTTAGTTTTATTAATTTTAAAATCAGCTTTATTGAGGTATAATTGACAAATAAAATTATAACATAAAGTAGTGATTTCATATATGCATACTTTGTAAAAGGATTCCCACTATTTAATTAATTAACACATTCATCATCTGCCATATTTATCTTCTTTTTTTTCAGTGAGAACATTTAAGAGCTACTGACTTAGCAAATTTCAGTTATGCAGTAGTGTTATCAATGATAGTAACCATGCTATACATGAGACCCTCAGATATTATTCATCCTAAAGCTGCTATTTCCCACACTACAGCCCCTGTCAACCACTTTACTATTCCCTGTTTCTATGCATTTGTTTTCTTTTCTTTTTTTCTTTTCTTCTTTTTTAGATTTCACAGAGAAGTGAGACCATACAATATTCATATTTGTCTTATTTCATTTAACAGAACACCCCCAAGTTCCATCCACGTTATTGCAAATGGCATGAATTTTTTCTTTCTCATAGTTTACTAATATTCCACTTTATATATGTGAATCTTCATTCATTTTTTGATGGATGCTTAGGTTGTTTCTATATCTTGGCTTCTATGAATAATGAATATTGGCTCCTAATGAATATATCTTAGCTGCAGTGAATTTGTAGTGCAGATATCTGTTTGAGATATTTCCTTTGACTATACATTCAGAAGCAGAACTCTAAATCATATGGTAGTTCTATTTTTAATGATTTGAGGAATTTCCATTATGTTTTCCATAATGGCTGCACCAATTTACATCCCCACCAACAATGTATAAGGGTTCCCTTTTTTCCATATCCTCAGTGACACTTGTTTTTTTTTGTACTTTTTTATGATGATAGCCATTCTGTCAGATGTAAGGTGCTCTCATAGTGGTTTTGATTTGCAAATCTATGATAATTAGTGATGTTGGGCATCTTTTTTGTTGTTGATTAGTTGCTATGTTGTGTCTGACTCTGTGACCCCATGGACTATAGCCCACCAGGCTCCTCTGTGCATGGGATTTCCCAGGCAAGAATAATGGAGTGGGTTTCCATTTGCTTCTGCAGGGGATTGTCCCAACCCTGGGATTGAAACCATATCTCCTTCATTTCCATTTAAAGTTCTTTTGTCTCCTTAGGTAGATTTATCTCCAAAATATACAAGCAGCTTATACATCTCAATATCAGAAAAACAAACAATCCAATCAAAAAGTGGGGAAAAGACCTATACAGACATTTATCCAAAGAAGATATACAGATGGCTAACAAACACATGAAAAGATGCTCAACATCACTCATTATTAGAGAAATGCAAATCAAAACTACAATGAGATACCACCTCATACGAGTCAGAATGGCCATCATCAAAACGTCTACAAACAATAAATGCTGGAGAGAGTATGGAGAAAGGGAACCCTCTTGCACTACTGGTGGAAATGTAAACTGATACAGCCACTATGGAAGATGGTATGGAGATTCCTTTAAAAACCTGGAGTAAACTACCATATGACCCACCAATCCAACTATTAAACATATACCCTGAGGAAATCAAAATTGAAAAAGACACATGTACTGCAATGTTCTTTGCAGCTCTATTTACAACAGCTAGAAGATGGAAGACACCTAGATGTACATCAACAGATGAATGGATAAAGAAGCTGTGGTACATATATACAATGGAATACTACTCAGCCATAACAAGGAACACATTTGAGTCAGTTCTAATGAGGTGGATAAACCTAGAGTCTCTTATACAGAGTGAAATAAGAAAGAGAAATATAAATATCATATAGTGACACATATATATGGAATCTAGAAAGATGGTACTGATAAATTTATTTTCAGGGAAGCAGTGGAGAAACAGACATAGAGAACAGACCTATGGACATTGAGGGGAGGGGAGGACAGAGAGGGTGAGATGTATGGAGAGAGTAACATGGAAATTTACAATACCATATGTAAAATAGATAGCCAATGGGAATTTTGTATGACTCAAGGAACTTAAACAGGGATTCTGTGACAATCTAGAAGGGTAGGGTGAGGAGAGAGATGAGAAGGAGGTTCAGAAGGGAGGGGACGTGGGAGTACCTATGGCTGATTCTTGTTGATATGACAGAAAATCACAAAATTCCGTAAAGCAATTATCCTTCAATTTAAAAAAAATAAAGTGGCCAAAAAAGCAAGGTGAGAGATGGGTGTGATTAGTTATTGCACACTTAGTGTCAGAATCCTTTGTTCTTATACCTGTCCACTTAGGTCAGGTCATGATGTTCCTGCAAACCTCCAATAAAACAAATGTTATTCTCTGTCCTGCAAATTTTATCTTTATGAATGGATTCTTACAAGTCAGAATCCTAAGAATTGGCTATCCTATGTATTTCAGGCTATTAGACAACATTCTTTTACCAAAGGTGCAGAGCCAGCATGACTAAGCACCGGCAACAGTGCACAAAGGTTAAAGTAAAAAAAACAGATCTAATACAGAGTCAGATATGATCTTTTTTGTTACATTTGCTCCAAAAGGAATTCAGCTAAACTTCATGAGCTTTTGTAACCATGTCCATGTAAACTGAAAAATGTTGATCTGTTATCGTTGTCTGTATGTGTGGAGGATACGATAGAATTCGTATATCGAGGAAAAGCTCAGTTCCTTGAACTGCCTTCTGCTGGGAATGATGAGTCACCAACTGAAGGGCATGTAATAAGCAATTGACCAGAAGACATTGAGTCAACTTCTAATAAAGTAGCAATAGACCTCTTTCACCACATGTTGTCACCTAATTGTGAAATTCTCATGTCCAAGCATATGGCCTTTCTTCTACCTCACACTTCTCTAAGATTGTTCATAATGAAGTAAATATGACACGAATTTGACAGCATATTGCTAGTTACTCAACTCATTAGTCAATTCAACTTCATGAGAATAGTTCAAAATGTACATTTACACAATACAATCTATATATTATTAATGGAACTTCTATAGTCAGGCAACTCAAGATGGCTGTTTTCTTGCTCTCTGTACATACCCTGTTCAACCAGTGCTTGCTTCACCTACACAATGTTCTCATGACACACAAGACTGACTGACCTTCCTATGTGCTTGCCTCAGTTCAGTTCAGTTCAGTTTAGTCACTCAGTCGTGTCCTACTCTTTGCGACCCCGTGAATCGCAGCACGCCAGGCCTCCCTGTCCATCACCAACTCCCGGAGTTCACTCAGACTCGCGTCCATCGAGTCAGTGATGCCATCCAGCCATCTCATCCTCTGTCGTCCCCTTCTTCTCCTGCTCCCAATCCCTCCCAGCATCAAAGTCTTTTCCAATGAGTCAACTCTTCGCATCAGGTGGCCAAAGTACTGGAGTTTCAGCTTTAGCATCATTCCTTCCAAAGAAATCCCAGGGCTGATCTCCTTCAGAATGGACTGCTTGGATCTCCTTGCAGTCCAAGGGACTCTCAAGAGTCTTCTCCAACACCACAGTTCGAAAGCATCAATCCTTCAGCTCTCAGCCTTCTTCACAGTCCAACTCTCACATCCATACATGACCAAAGGAAAAACCATAGCCTTGATTAGATGGACCTTAGTCAGCAAAGTAATGTCTCTACTTTTCAATATACTATCTAGGTTGCTCATAACTTTTCTTCCAAGGAGTGTCTTTTAATTTCATGGCTGCAGTCACCATCTGCAGTGATTTTGGAGCCCCAAAAAATAAAGTCTGACACTGTTTCCACTGTTTTCCCATCTATTTCCCATGAAGTGATGGGACCAGATGCCATGATCTTCGTTTCCTGAATGTTGAGCTTTAAGCCAGCTTTTTCACTCTCTACTTTCACTTTCATCAGGAGGCTTTTTAGCTCCTCTTCACTTTCTGCCATAAGGGTGGTGTCATCTGCATATCTGAGGTTATTGATATTTCTCCCAGCAATCTTGATTCCAGCTTGTGTTTCTTCCAGTCCAGCATTTCTCATGATGTCCTCTGCATATAAGTTAAATAAGCAGGGTGACAATATACAGCCTTGACGTACTCCTTTTCCTATTTGGAACCAATCTGTTGTTCCATGTCCAGTTCTAACTGTTGCTTCCTGACCTGCATACAGATTTCTCAAGAGGCAGGTCAGGTGGTCTGTTATTCCCATCTTTTTCAGAATTGTCCACAGTTTATTGTGATCCACACAGTCAAAGGCTACTGGTTGTTCTTAACAGAGGGGTGGTGAGGGGCATGCCCCTCTAATGTTTTCCCTAATAACTAATGAGCCCACCTGACATCAACTTCCAGATAACTGGTAAACACTCACACCACCCATCCCCACAGAAGTGAAGACTGATAGCATGTCCTGCCCATCATCTGCTGCACAAAGTCTCTCCAGGATCTTGTTTCAGATTTTTAATTCCCCCATCCATTAAACCACTGACTTCTCTGTTACTAATTTCTCTGTTCTTCAGTCTTGAATTTGGGCAAGCACAAGGTTTGTATGCCTGTGGAGTTCAGCCCAGCAGAGCTCTTATTGGAAATGAAAATAAAGAACAATAATCTTATAAATGAGCATAATTATAGCCTAGAAGATAAATAAGATTGTTTCTAGTGCCTTCCTGTCAGTCCTACAGCATTTTTTCTCTTTGATAAGAAAAGAGAAAGAAACCACTGGGTTCTGCCAAGAAATGTCCCATATTCTTTCTAGGTATGCTGCTGCTGCTGCTGCTGCTGCTAAGTCACTTCAATCGTGTCCGACTCCGTGCGACCCCATAGATGGCAGCCCACCAGGCTCCCCCGTCCCTGGGATTCTCCAGGCAAGAACACTGGAGTGAGTTGCCATTTCCTTCTCCAATGCATGAAAGTGAAAAGTGAAAGTGAAGTCACTCAGTCGTATCTGACTCTTCGCAACCCCATGGGCTGCAGCCTACCAGGCTCCTCTGCCCATGGGATTTTCCAGGCAAGAGTACTGGAATGGGGTGCCATTGCCTTCTCCTTACTCCAAGTTCTTTCAGTTCTTCCCACATCTTTATGGAAATTTTTACACCAGAACCAGTTACCAGTCTCCATGATCAAATATAGCACAAATCTTAGAATGTATTAAGCATGTCCTTATTTTTTCCTTTATAGGAATCATAATTCTCTCACAATTATCCTCACAGGTTTAAGCTGGTGTTGTCCTTTTCCAGCTAGTGACTAAGAATATTTAACACTTCATAATTTTTCCTCAGCTAAGAGTGCAGGCTGAAATTCCTCTGCACTTAAGACACTACCCGGCACATATTAAGCACTAAATAGCTATGTACCGAACAAGTGAATGAATCCCACTCAACGTCATTGTTTTTATTGCAGTATAGTTAGTGTACAATATTTATAAGATTCAGGTGTTCAGCACGGTGTTTCACAATTTTAAAGCTTATATTTCACTTTTATATGTGTGTGTTCTCAGTTGCTCAGTCGTGTCAACTCTTTGCAACCCTATGGACTGTATGTAGCCCAATAGGCTCCTCTGTCCATGGAATTATCCAGGCAAGAATACTGAGGTGAGTTGCTATTTATTTCTCCAAAGGATATTCCTGACCCAGGGACCGAACCCATGTCTCTTTTGTTTCCTGCATTGGCAGGTGAATTCTTTATTGCAGGGCCACCTGGAAAGCCCATATTTCATTTATAGTTACTATCAAGTTTTGGCTATTTTTCCTATGTGGCTCAAATATCTATAGTTTATTTATTTTATACATAGTAGTTTGTACCTCTTAATCCTTTATCCTTTTCTTGCAACCCCATAGCTGGTAACAGCTAGTTTATTCTCTATATCTGTTTGTCTGTTTCTTTTTTGTTGTATTCACTAATTTGTTTTATTTTTCAGATTCTACATATAAGTGATATCATATAGTACTTGTCTTTGAATTATTTCCTTATTCATAATACCCTCCAAGTGCATTCATATTCTTACAAATGGCAAATTTTTTCATTTTTGAGACTGAGTGGTATTCCATTGATATCTATCTGTCAATCTATTTATCTATCACATCTTCTTTGTCCATTTATCTGTTGATGGGCACTTTAGTCAACATGGTTGCTTCCATATCTGAGCAATTGTAAATGATGTTGCTATGAACACTGGGATGCATATAACTATTTGAATTATTATTTTCTTTTTTCTGTATATATACACAAGAGTAGAATTGCTGGATCATATGGCAGTTCTGTTTTTATTTTATTATTTTTAGGAGCCTATGTACAGTTTTCTGTACATAGTGACTGTACCAATTTACATTTCCACCAACAGTGAACAAGAGTTCCCTTTACTCCACATCCTCTCCCACATTTGTTTGTGGTCATTTGACGACAGCCATTCTGACAGGAGTGAGCCGATACCTCTTTGTGGCTTTAATTGGTATTTCTCAGAATTTAATGATGGTGAGCGTTTTTTCATGTGTATGTTGGCCACCTGTATGTCTTCTTTGGAATATGTCTACTTTTAATTGAGTTATTTGTGTGTGTGTGTGTGTTTTCCTTTTTTGAAGTTCAGTTGTATGAGCTGTTTATATATTTTGTATATTAACCCCTTATCAGTCGTATTATTTGAAAATACTTTCTCCCATTCAGCAGGCTGTCCTTTTGGTTTTGTCAAAGATTTCCTTTGCTGTGCAAAAGCTTTTAAATTTAATTAGGTCCCATTTGTTTATTTTTGCATTTATTTCCTTTGCTTTAGGAGACATATCCAAAAACCTATTGTTAATATTTAGGTCATAGAATGCTCTATGTTTTCTCCTAGAATTTTATAGTTTCCAGTCTTACATTTAGATCTTTAATCCATTTTCAGTTATCAGTGTCTGTGATATTAGAGAAGATTCTAATTCCATTCTTTTATATGTAGTTGCCCAGTTGTCCCAGTATAACTTATTGAATAGACTGTCTTTTCTCCATTGTATATTCTTGCTTCTTTATCAAAGATTAATTAACCATAAGTGCCTGGGTTATTTCTGGGCTCTCTATCATGTTCCACTG
Source organism: Budorcas taxicolor (assembly GCF_023091745.1). Lineage (NCBI taxonomy): Eukaryota > Metazoa > Chordata > Mammalia > Artiodactyla > Bovidae > Budorcas > Budorcas taxicolor. The sequence continues at coordinate 118,678,703 of NC_068920.1, forward strand.
TTCTGTCTGTTTTGATGCCATTACCATACTGTTTTCATTACCATATCTTTGAAGGATAGTCTGAAGTCAGGAAGCATGATTTCTCCCGCTCTGTTCATCCTTGTTAAGATTGTTTTGTCTGTTGGGGTTTTTTTGTGTTTCTGACACAAAAATTTTTAAATTATTTGTTTTAGTTCTGTGAAAATTCCCTTGATACTTTGATAGGAATTGTATCGAATCTGTTTGTTGCTTTTACAAGGATGGTCATTCTATCAATTCTTTTTTATACACACTGAAGTACAAAAATCTAAAGTTATTTACAATACCTATGTTGCTCCTCTTTAGACTTTGCTCTCTAGTGTCCCCATCCATATTTTATGTTACTGTTACATATATAAATACGAATTATATTTTCAACATTGTAAGTCTCTTTCACGTCTAATATCATAGTCCTCCCTCTGGATTCACATGAGCATTTGTTTAAGAAAAATACTTTGTGTTTAAAATCTGATGTTTTGTTTTAAACCACAATTTTAAATGGTATTTTAGTGGAGTATAGAATTCAAGATTGGCTAAGATTTCCTCTTAGACCTCTGAAAATAATACTCCATGGTTTTGGCAGTTTTGATTACTACTGAAAGAATTATGTCAATAATTTTGATTCCTATGTAGACATTCTGATTTTTTTTTTCTAATAGCTTTTACAATTATTTTTAATCTTTGTTTTTTGGTAGTTTTACAATGCGTTATGTGTACATGTATGATTACTTTTATTTATCTCATCAATATTCTTTGGCTTTATATCTGATGATTCAATTATTTCATTGATTCAGAAAATAACTCTATCATTATTTCTTTAAATATTACCTTACCATTTTCTCTTTTTTCATTTTTTGAAAATTCTTTTATTGATATGTCAGCAAATCTAAACTATATTGTTTTTCTTAATTTTTTCTATATTCCATTTTGGTTATTTCCTCATTATTATGTTACAATTTGATAATTTTCTCTACTTCAGTGGCACATTCAAAATATTACATTTATTTCTTTTTCTAATAACATTTAAAATCTCTGGGATTTCTATCTAATACTTCTATATCTCAATTTATTCCTGATGCATATCTACCTATTTTTTCATAATTTTCTATGATAACACATGAATGCTATTCTTTCCTTTGCCCCTTTAAGGAAATTCATTTTAGAGTCCTATTTTCCAAAGATTGCTACCTTATCTGCATGCTTTCAGAAGTTAATCTCCCATTTGTTTAGTTATCTGACCACAATTTTTTAGTTTTTCTTTGTGTTTTAGACCTTGGTATACCACCTCATCTTGAATAAGTATTTATGTAAATATGCGTACAACATTTATTTTTTTAATTCCTATACTCATATATTTATGACCAGTGGTTTCTACCCTGAAAAATGAGTTCTTACATTTAAAATCAACTCTTAAGTTGGAGTTTCAGAGTTCTCACCCAGCAGGGATATCAGAGTTCTAACTCATAAATCAAAATGGATTAACCCTGCTGCTAGTTAGGTGGACATCTCTGTTTCCTTCTGCTTTCCTAGAGAAGCCCCAGATAGTAAACTGTATCCTTTCTACATTTACCTTTGTGAATGTTTTACAATTTCAGCATGGCTCTTGCCCACTGTCACATACAGAGTAGAAACAGGAGAAGAACAAGTTCAAAAGCCCAAAAGGTATCCACCAACTCATTCCCTCAAGCCATGAGGGCCATGGCTACACCTCAGCAGGCTCTCCTCTGTGGTATGGTGTCTGAAAAGACTTCAGTTCAGTTCAGTCACACATTCCTGCCAGACTCTTTACAACTCCATGGACTGAAGCACAACAAGATTCCCTGTCCATCACCAACTCCCAGAGCTTGCTCAAACTCATGTCCATCGAGTAGGTGATGCCATCCAATCATCTCGTCATCTGTCATCCCCTTCTCCTCCTGCCTTCAATCTTTCCCAGCATCAAGGTCTTCTCTAATGAGTCAGTTCTTCACATCAGGTGGCCAAAGTATTGAAGTTTCAGCTTCAGCATCAGTCCTTCCAGTGAATAATTAGGACTGATTTCTTTTAGGATGGACTGGTTAGATCTCCTTGTAGTCCAAGGGACTCTCAAGAGCCTTCTCCAACACCACAGTTCAAAAGCATCAGTTCTTCGGTGCTCAACTTTCTTTATGGTCGAACTCTCATATCTATACATGACTACTGGAAAAACCGTAGCTTTGACTAGATAGACTTGTTGGCAAAGTAACGTCTCTGCTTTTTAATAATGCCATCTGGGTTGGTCATAGCTTTTCTCAAAGGAACAAATGTCTTTTAATTTCATAATTTCATGGCTGAGGTCACCATTGCAGTGATTTTGGGGCCCAATAAAATAAAGTCTCCCACTATTTCCATTGTTTCCCCATCTATTTGCCATGAAGAAATGGAACTGGATGCCATGATCTTAGTTTTTTAAATGTTGAGTTTTAAGCCAATTTTTCACTCTCCTCTTTCATCTTCATCAAAAAGCTCTTTAGTTCCTCTTCTCTTTTTGCCATAGCGTGGTGTCATCTGCATATCTGAGGTTATTGATATTTCTCCCAGAAATCTAAATTTCAGCTGTGATTCATCCAGCCTGGCATTTCACATGATGTACTCTGCATATAAATAAGCAGGGTGACAATGTACAGCCTTGATGTACTCTTTTCCCAATTTGGAACCAGTCCATTGTTCCATGTCCAGTTATAGCTATTGTTTCTTGACCTGCATACAGATTTCTCAGGAGGCAGTTAAGGTGGTCTGGTATTCCCATATCTTGAAAATTTTTCCAGTTTGTTGTGATCCATACAGTCAAAGGCTTTAGGGTAGTCAATGAAGTAGAAGCAGAATATTTTCTGGAATTCTCTTGCTTTTTCTATGATACAGTGAATGTTGGCAATTTGATCTCTGGTTCCTCTGCGTTTTCTAAATCCAGCTTGTACATCTGGAACTTCTCAGTTCATGTACTGTTGAAGCCTAGCTTAGCGAATTTTGAGCACTATTTTGCTAGCATGTGAGATGAGTGCAATTGTGCGGTCATTAGAACATTGTTAGAACATTGCCTTTCTTTAGGATTGAAATGAAAACTGACTTTTTCCAGCCCTGTGGCCCTGCTGAGTTTTCCAAATTGCTGACATATTGAGTGCAGCACTTTAACAACATCATCTTTTATGATTTGAAATAGCTCAGGTAGAATTATATCACCTCCACTAGCTTTTTTCATAGTGATGCTTCCTAAGGCTCAGTTGACTTTGCACCCCAGGATGTTGGGCTCTAGGTGAGTGAGCATACCATTGTGATTATCTGGGTCATTAAGTTCTTTTTTGTATAGTTCTTCTGTGTATTCTTGCCACCTCTTCTTAATATCTTCTGCTTCTGTTTGGTCCATACTGTTTCTGTCCTTTATTGTACCCATCTTTGCATGAAATGTTCCCTTGGTATCTGCAATTTTCTTGAAGAGATCTCTAGTCTTAAAATGGTACAAATGAATTTATTTACAAAACAGAAACAGTCACATATATAAAAAAATAACATTATGGATACTGAGAGTGAAAGAGGTAAGGGGTAAATTGAGAGATCGGTATTAACACATACACACTACTATATATAAAATAGATAACTAATAAGAACCCACTGTATAGCACAAGGAACACTACTCAATACTCTGCAATGACCTATTCGGGAAAAGAATCTAAAAAGAGTATATGCACATATATACATAAAACTGATTCATTTTTTTGTATAGCAGAAACCAACACAACATTATAAATAAACTATAATTCAATAAAATTTAATTTAAAAAAAACAGAAAGTTAAAGGATCACAAAAAAAAAAAAAAAAAAAAGAGACTGTTATCCTGGGTTTCTCAGTACTGTGGATCAAAAACTTTAACAAGCATATTCTGAACATGGTGAGAGAGAGAGGTTTTATGTTAAACTACTAAGATTTTGGAGCTGTTATCCCATCATGACTTAGAAAACTTAAGAGTTATGAATGGAAAATAATCAATAGAAACTCAATGCATTTTCTTTCTGGACCCCACTGCATAATTCTAAGCATTCCCTGAGATGTATTGGCTCTCCTTTGAAAACCACTGCTTTAGAAATCACCTGGTGAAAGTGAGAAACTAAACTGACTACAGGCCAGTTGTAAAACTTCTTCTTTAGAGTTCTAATTGTTAAAGCATAAATGTATAACACATTACTTAGTACTGAAGAGTTCATATGCTGTTACCAGGTGACGTGTGGGTACCTGAATTGTTGCTGATCCTACTCGTGATGCCAGTTGTCTTGCTGTTCACATTGTTGGCACTGTTCGCTGAACCCAAGGTAGGGAAGGCTAGAGCTAAGAAGCTGGAAGAAGATGCTAGGAGCCACAGGAAATGCAGGCATGTTTATTCTCTCCTGGCTGATGTAGCAGCTGTAGCAGCAGCTATAGCATAACCTAACACAACACAACCTCTTTCCTGGCTGACACAGCAGCAGTAGCAGTAGACACACTATATTCTCTCCTCTCGTGGCTGACCCAAGGGACACAGCCATGAGGCAGTAGTAATGCCGCCACTTTTTAGGCGGAGCTTATATATGCACATAGCACAAAGTAGCTCTCGAGCAAGCAAGTACCTTGTGAGGTGCATGCGCAGTGCTTTAAAAGATCTCAGCTGTTATAGTCATTATTTACAAAATGTGGGGTCAGAGAGCCTGAACATGCCATCTTGGCTAATTTGTTCTCTCCCCACACTGCTCCACATGTAATAAACCCTAGCATTCTGACTTTGACCAAATATTACACATCTGTTGGTTATAAAAGTAAACATCACTTCTTAATAGCAGGAAAATGTAACACTTGATAATGAATAATTTATTTAAGGACAATTCTTACATGCAATTTATAAAGTGGGGATGACCACATAAGTAAAATCAGATTAACTCCTACTAACCCATATCACTCTTCCCAAATTTGGGTTTGATCTTTTTCCTTTGCTTTGTGCAGAGACAACAGAGGAACACTTTTTTGGAGCAGTTTTTTCTACCACTGGCTGTTGACTTTCAGACAAATATAGTCCCTATGATCTAGTTTTTAAAATGTACTCTGTGATTACCTTACAAATTGAGGATGAGGCAGTGTATTTTTCAAGTTTATTATGGTTGTAAATCATAGAAACCAAAATCAAATTAGCCAAACAAAAGAAATGTAATGGCCCATTTAACTACAAAGTCCAAGGATGAAAACTTGCTCCAGACATGGCTCAATCCAAGAGAACAAAAAATATAATTTATCTTTTTTTTACTTCATCCCTTGGCTCAGATTTTGTTTATTGATTTCATTCTCAAACAAACTTACTATGTGTGCTAGGATACTGTGTCAGGTCACTCTGGGCTTCCATTGTCTTCAACATCTGAGATTTTAGTAGCAAGAGATAGCTTACATATTACTACCTACCAAAAGTACTCAGATTGACCACAGTGGACTATATGCCTACTCTCAGGAACTAGAAGCACAAACAAGTAATTTTGTTTTTGTTTTTGTAGAAAAGGGGGAACTTCCAAAAGGAAAATACAAGAGTAACCCAGAAATGGGTAGAATTTGCCTTATGTGGGGAAAACCTCTGACCTAGGTTTTGCAGTGTTTATGCACATCAGACCTCCAAAAGGAATGTACCTACTAAATTTCCAGTTAAAGTCTATGAGAATCTCCTTTGTTGCTAAATCTCCTATAGCCCAGTCCATTTATTCATTGATACCAGAAGAGAAAATACTAATGCTTAGCTTTCCAAAGAATAGATTTTTAAATGTACACTCTTTAAGAGTTCAAGTCAAACAATGAAAATTCAAATCAATACGCTGAAGGAACATTTTAGAACATGTGGTATTGCTGAAGTACAAAGGATAGAGTCCATTGAAAATCTAAAGCTAACATTATTTAAAATAACTAATCAGTCATATTTCTGGATGATAAAGCAGTTGATAAAATTTAAACTTACAATGTGAATAAACGGTCAAAGGATTTCACGACTTACCTGATCCAGCCAAGTGAAAGTTTATGAATTGAGACCTTAGAGAGTTTCAGCGGTTGAATTATTTGTTTTCAACTCTTCGAAACCTCTGAACAAGTATGTGAGTTGGGTGAAGTGGGACAAATTCATTCTTTACTGGGCATTTATTAATGATTCATATTCTCTTTCAATATTCTCTTTTATCATTAAAAGTGTTGAGCATATGGTGTGCTAATAAAGCTACTATAATATACTAAGACTGTGCCATTTAAAAAGCTAGCTTTTAGCTGAAAACAAAAACCAAAGCATCTGATTTCATCTCCTGTTTTGATTGCCTCTCATACATTACTCAACAGCCTCTAACTTCCTGAACTCCTTAACAAAAACTTCAACCATGGAGCAAGACTTTTGACACAGCAGAATTTTCACTAACATCCTTTCAGCGGCTGACAACTTTTGTTTCAGGAGAGTATCTCACACTCTGCTTTGGATTATTAAAGCTAATTAAAGTGATGACCCTTGTTTGCCTTACTGTCACTCAAGGTTTCTGGAAGGGGCATCCTATTCCTTCTCATTCTTCTCTTCCTTTTCTGTGATATTTGAAGAAGAAAGAAAGGAAATGCTATCCCACTGGGACTCTAAGTAGAAAGCAAATGTCTCTGGGAATACTTTCTAAAACAGAGGAGGCAATTTCTCAATTTACTCCTAAGGAAACACTATCCCACCTAGTAATTCACAGCTGGGAACTTTTTAGATATATACAACTTTTACAGTTTTCTAGTAAAAATCTTTTTACAACCCTGTGGACTGTAGTCTACTAGGCTCCTCTGTCCATGGGATTTTCCCTGCAAGAGTACTGGAGTGGGTTGCCATTTCCTTCTCCAGGGGATCTTCCCAACCCAGGGATCGAACCCAGGCCTCCCATATTGCAGGCAGATGCTTTACCATCTGAACCAAGGAAGCTCCTAGGAAGAAGAAGGTGGTGCAGAAAGGCTTCTGGCTGAGCGTGTCAAATCCAGACATACTTCTAAGTCAAAAGTCTCATTAGTCAAAATGTTATCACATGGCCACAGTGCATATAAGTCATCACAGAAAAAGAGAATGGGGGTATAGAACAGTGAAATCTATGTAACAGTGTCTGCTATAAATCTCTGTTGCTTATTTTCATAGACATGTACTACATTGTTCCTTAATTCTGTAAAGAATAAAATCTACATATTTTTAAAATGAAGAACTTCTGAATCTGAGAAACAAATTTCAGTCAATGTGTGCTAACAGTAAATATATTTCACACTCAAAAGCAACTGTCATTAAATTAATAAGGCATCTGGAAACTGAGACAACATGTCTCAAAGGAATCACAGTATGTTAATTCTTAGAGAGTCCTTTTGCATTGTATGTTTCTACTTTTCTAAAATGAAATTAGTAACATTTTAGCATGGTAAATTTCCTTAAAATTGTAAATAACTCATAATTGTCTAGGTAACCAACCGTGTGTTGAATCTTAATTCAGATAATGATCACAAGTAGCAGGTGTCAGGTAGTTGCTCTGGGAATCATCCTGCTGTTTTCAAATGGTTGTACAGTTTCTGTTGCTTCCCATCTTAAAACACATACAAAGATAATAGGTACATGCATAATTAAGAGTGAAACTTCCATGTGGACCCAATATCACTATTTTTATTGGACTTTTATCTACAAACCAGGTCATGATGAAGACAGACAAATTAAAATTTTTTATGACCTCATATTGTTTCATCTCACAGAAATGATATGCAGAGTTGGATTACATGAAGATGATAGAAACAATCCCCAAGTCACTTTCTCAAGGATGATTTTGAAGAATACTATATAAACACGAGAATACAATATAAATAAAACACAAGTATAAACTAAGAAACATGACTGTTCATTGATGTATTTCTAAGAGTCTAGAAAATGAGGTGGGAACTGACAGCCAATTTGGATTTTTCTGCTCCATTCTATATTGATCATTTTCTTGTATATTTGGGTTTATTAAAGCATTTCTGAATTGTATAGCAATCTTCCTATGCAGGCAGAAATAAATGGTCTTTTTCATTTTAATGGTTTGCTGGAATTAAAAGGACTACTTAAAATCTTTTGAGTGTAATGGTGCTATCTATAGAGAAGATAATATTTATAGTCAAAGGACTTAAGTATGAATTTTATTTAATTTGATGTGTGACTTTAAGTAAATTATTTAATTGCCAGAGCCTCAATTTACTTATCTGCATTTGGAGCCTAAGAAAAATTGTTTGAGAAATGCTTTTCGTCTTGTCATAGAAGGGCCACAGTAGTAGGCATAAGATTGAAAATAAAACTTACAATTTTTAATACCTCATTTCATTTGCTTTGAAGTAAGGGGTTAAAAGTGCATTCTATTTCTGCAAGTTAATTTAAATATTGACTTTCATAATTTACCCTGTTTTTTATTTACTCCTGAATCTCTTTCAAATTAAACCTTTAAACCCTTCTGTTCAACTCTGGATTTCACGCATGCTCCTTCGGTCTCACTGGATCTGTGTTTGATCTACCTACACATGCAGCAGCATCTGGAATAGGTCACATTTCATCACTCAGCTCATTTCCCCTAGTTGGTCACATCTCACCCATAAAAGGTCAAGAATTATGCAGATTTGCTTTTTTTTAATCAACCTTGACATGAGTGCAATAGATTTCAAATTCCTCTCTTCTTTCTATTTAATTTAAATCCCTTGAAAGAGACTGATGGCTTTAAAATAAAATCTTTATGTGGTTAAAAATATTTTCCATTTTGCATTACTGGGATTTTCAGAGTGAAATAATATAAATGTTAGAAATATTCTAAGAATTCATATTATTTTGATGATTTTCCTTCTCACTGGGGCTCCTTACTTTTTTGTATTTAAATGCAACAAGACTTTGAGTGAATCACTGGAGGCTGATAGAAGACTTTAAGAGTCAGATAACTAGATAAGTAAAAGAAATATGGCAGATGTCATTTCATAATAATATTTGTGAACGTATAATACAGTCAAACTTAAGACTGATGATGTAAGAAAATATAAATTCACTGTGTACAATTCTTTTGTTAGCAGATATGCTTCTAAGCTTTTTTAAAACCATGATCTTCTACCAAAAGGCCAGTATGCCTCCTCCAAGGCAATTCAATTTCAGTTTCCCAAAGATTTATCATGTTAAGGAAATCAAGACTCCTTAAAGTACCTAATTTTTAGTATTACCTCTATCAAAACTCATATTATGCATTCCATTACTGTACAGAGAACCCTGGACTTTTTTAATTGATTTTTTAAATGTTACTTATGTATTTCTAAGTCATGCTAATATGAAATTATTATATTTTAAAAAGGTTTTAATTTGCAAAGCCCGACTGTCTCCACCTTGGCAGAATTTATTAAATGCCCTTAGGTGAATGGAGATTTCTATTGATGTTGCCTAGTTGCTCTTCTCAACTGTGACTATTTGAGTGAGGCATAGTTTAGAAAGAGTCTTTTTTGTTTTACTACCATCTGAGTTTCTCTTTTACGACAGAGACTATGATTTTCACGGTCACATCTCTCTATTTTCCCACATATATCCAGCATGCGGTCTAAAACAAGGTTAATACTTCATGAGTAGGGAATTAATGAACACTATTACTTTTTCAAATGTAACAAGGTAGAGTTTATTTGTCTTAATAATCTGGTGCCAAAAACATGTCTTTCAGGAGAATGGTTTCTTTCCATAACTGTCTTCTCTTTTCTTGCATCTTTCTGCAAGACAGATAGAGTAGTAGAGATATCCCATCTGTTTATCCTTCCACCTTACTTTTTTTTAAATTACATACTTGAAAAATTTTAAACAACCTAGATTTATTACTCAGAGTCAGCCACACCCCCACCTCTGCCTTTGGCAAATGTTGTGTTGTATTCGTCGCTCAGGGATGTTCAACTCTTTGCGACCCCATGGAGTGTAGCCTGCCAGGCTTCTTTGTCCATGGAATTCTCCAGGCAAGCATACTGGAGTGGGTTGCCATTTCCTTCTCCAGGGGATCTTCCAGACCCAGGTAATGAACCCATGTCACCTATGTCTCCTGCATTAGCAGGCTGGTTCTTGACCGTCTGAGCCACCAAGGAAGTCCACCTTTGGCAAATACATAAAGCTAAGCACAACCTAGTTTGAGCAAATATATAATATGTTTGCTATAACAAAAAACCACAGACTGTGTAGGCTCAAACAACAGAATTTCTCATAAGTATGGGGGCTAAGAGTAGAGTTCAGGGTGCCAGTATGGTTTGGTGAGGCCCTCTTCTGAATTTTAGATTTCTCAAGCAGAAGGGACTTGGATGTTCTGTGGGATATCTTTTATAAGAGCATTAATCCCATTCATTATAGCTCCATTTTCATGACCCTATCACCCCCCAAAAGTCCCACCTCCTAACTCCATTACAGTGGGCATTAGGATTACAATATGTGATGGGGTGGGAGGGTGATGCAAACATTCAAACCATAGCACTTAAAATATTCCAGAGATACTTGTGGAAACTGAGGATAGAGATGCCCAGATTTTAGCAAAAGCTCTACCCAGGGGCTCAGTTATGTTTTCTATTAATTAATTTAACTATCATAACAATTATTATTTCTCTCTTATGAATGATGATACTGATGCCAGAAAGTTTATCTTTCCAATGAGCACATGTTTAGTGAATAATAGAGCTTTTATTCAAACCCAAGAAATTTGTTTCTGGAGACTATGCCTTTAAATGTCATGATATTCACAAATACAAAGGAAATGAGATGCTATTAACAGAGGAACATAGTCTAGAAATTTGTTTCATATAGACTGCACAAGGTCTTCTTCACTTTCTCTAGTTCACACTGGCATTTCATCCTATTTTATCTTCCATATGGATGTCTCTGCTTATTTATACCTTTTTCTCTCTTACGTATTCAATATTGTGTTTGTTCCATCACAGAACCAGTGATTCTTTACAACTCTTTTAAGAAATATTTTGAGACTTAGTTCCCAAACCTATTTTTTTCCTTTCTATCAGTAGTTCTGGCTTATAAGGGATGATAGTTAGAATATTTAGATTTAGAACATGCTCGTAATTTGAGGCCAAATAATGTTAAGGGTTGCTGTGTGGCTTTGGGACGGTTACTCTTGAGTTCAGTGCCTGCTTCTCATTTAACGGCTAAGATGGTATCATGTGGTACAAAACATTGTGACCTTGACTTAGTCTTTTCCATAGAGGCACAGTAAGACATGTCTCAATGCCTTATAATATCATTATCGTTAATTCTATACATTTATTCTTCTAAAAAAAGAAAAGAAAAAAGAAAAAGAAACAAGAATAAGAAGAGAAGAAAAGCACCCTGACTAAGAATATTGCTAGACCTGAAAGAGATCTTAGACAGCATTTATTACTACATCTGGAGAAGGAAATGGCAACCCACTTCAGTATCTTGCCTGGAGAATCCCATGGACAGAGGAGTCTTGCAGGCTCCAGCTCATGGGGTCACAAGAGTCAGACACGACTTAGTGACTAAACCACCACCACCACCATTACTACATCACTCTTCTTCCTTTATTAAGGAATTAGAAACAAAAATGAGTTTATGTCCAAAGAAGTGAAATTGCAGGCTAGGTGTAAAATGATGTTTAGATAAATTACAAACCCCTTTTTTCAAAGAGCTCAAAGCTAACTTGGGGAGGTGTAAGTCATACTCATGTAAGATATCAAGGGAGATATTTCTTTATACTATTTGAACTCCCATTGTCTTATACATACTAATCTACACAAAATAAGCTCCAAATAAAAAGCTTGTTCTGCATCCTATGTGTGTTCCCTACACAATGATCCACTTCATTTTCATTTACTTCTTTATAAATAAAACTTAGAGAAGATAAATAATACACTCAGACAATGTCCAGCACTGATCTTATTTCTAGCTTTAGCCAAGATATTCAGTAACTTCTCCCCATCTATCAACCTGATTCTGATCAGGTTAATCTTCTGACTTTTCTTTTCTTTTCTTTTCTTTTTTTATTTTGCCTCTTCTTGAACTTCTGAGAAGACTATTTCATCTTTTTCATAGAGAAAATAGAATACATAAGAGGGTTCATTCTCAACTTCCTGTCTTGCCCCAATTTCATCTCTCCAGTCATAAGATTGGCCTCCATGCTCACTGCCACCCTTTTTCTTTTCCTTCTCAAGTGGAGGAGGTATCCTTGTCTCTGTCCATGGCAAACTCCTCCATCCATTATTTTAGATATATTTCTTCACTCCTCTTAGATACTTTCTCTAACATTGTCTCTTGTCTTAAATATTCATCTTCTCTCTCCTTATTGGATTTTTCTTTCTAGTACATAAATATGCTCAATTCTATCACCTACAAAACAAACTTTTAACTGTTACTCTGTGTATTTTCTTCCCATCACAAGACTTCTCCCCTGCCCGCTATTATCCAGTGCTTTACATTGGGTATAAGATAAACTTTAATCACCCTACTATATAGTTATCTATTTAGTCACCAACTATTTGTTAGATTTCTGCTGCTTACCAGTAACAGGGATGCTGTTTGAAGTATAGCAGTGAATAGGAGAGATGTGGTCACTAGCCTTGTAGGACCTGAACCAGTAATGAATACAAGATATTTTTATGACGTGAGCCTTATTTGTCTTCTAAACTCACATCTATCGATCTCTCTATCTTACTATCTCTCTGCTCTATTTATTGATCTATTTATCTACCTACTTATCACTTATGCCCTAATTAAAAATCTGCTTCATACACTACCAAGCTTTTGCACATCCATGACTATACCTTAGAATGCCTTGCTAATCCTTTTGCTGCAGTGCTTTTTATGCTTTCTCCAATTTTTTTGCCTATATCTTTCCTAAGTATAGATTATATATTTATCCTCTGTGCTCACATATCACTTTCTCTTTCTGAATTATTATAGCATCCCCTAATAGGTTGTAACTCTTTCTATATTTGTTCTGCCCCCTGCCCCTACTAAATGAGTACCTTGGCCTCATGCCGTGTAGGTATGCCTTTTCTTTGCTCAATACCTAAAATCTAAGTTACCTCTAGAAAGTGAGACCTCTCTTTTTTAGGCTTCAGCAATCTGCAGGTTGAAGTAAGGTTAAATTATCGGATTTTCCATTTGTTCTTTCCTACCTCTGCTCATGTAGTATTTCAGTGACATGAAAGTATATCCAGGCTTTTCTGGGAGTCTCTAAGGAATGTCTGATATTGTATACCTGATAATAGTGGAAACTGCTATTACTAAGGTGAGCAACTGCTGAGTACTTGGTGGAGGTCAGGAATCTTCATTAACCATTGAACATTCTGGTCTCTGACTCTGTTCTAATCACTGGAAATCACCATGAAATCACACATGTCATGATAATCTTAATACTGTATCACATGTGTGGAACAGAGAGCAAAACCCTTCTCTCTCACTTGGTGTCATTTTATACTATCTGAAAACATGAGTTTAAGCTGTCTCTCAGTGTCAAGTATGAGGTTACATGAAAATAGGTTATGCAGTTTCTTCTTCATCTCTTGTTTCCTCAGACCTCAAACCCAGTTCATGCCACAAGGTAAGGGAGGACAATACGCTATTCTGCACCAACTCCTTCCTAGGCTCAGTCACCAGATGCCAGTATCCATAAAATCTCCTCTTTCACCATCTTCAAAATAAACGTTTCCATGCAAAACAACTACGGAAGATCTGTTTATCAATTCACCGGACATGTTTAAATTTCCCTTTCTGCTGAAAGTAGTTAGTGTACCTTATAGATATGGTATCTGGAAATATCCATTGATTGAATAAATGATTGAGTTAATGCCAAAAATGATTAAGTGCTTTGTAGTTTCTCATCAGTTTTACTTTTATTCAGCCCCATTGCTTAGAATACAAGAGCCCATAAGTTGGAGGCCATATTAGTAAGTGAGCATTTGGACTATCGAAATAAATGTGAAAGCAGACATTGAAAAATATATTTTCATGTTATATAAGAAAAATGACTAGAACTATTATCATTCATCATCACCAACATAACTAAGCAATAAAATCCTCTAACTTAAGCCAAATGTGTGCTTTGATTCTTTCTTTCCTGTATCTAAATTTCAAACAGCTACATCCTTCCGAAAAAATGCCTTAGCAAAGCCCTACTTTTCTGTATTAGAAAAGAAAAGACCTTGCATTCAGAGTTGATCATGGTGAACCAGCCTAGTAGAGGAAGAAATCTGCTTGTAGGCCAAGAGGGAGAAAAGTTTGGGAAGGCTCATAAAAGAAAGAAAACTATGAGAGAGCTAATGGCTACCATCAGAATATAATTTGTGTGAGAAAAGCCAGATAACATATTAACCCTCCCCACAGACTCATAAGCCATAGGTTTGACCATATGGAAGCTCACATTCACACTGAGTGAATGTAAATAAAGGTTTTCAACTCTAGAGCTACCAAGGCCATTTATGTTTCTGGCTCAGTAAGGCTTTCAATTCTTTCCTAGACATAGTTAGCATAAAAGGGCATCCCACTGTTTTCAGTACATTTGGATAAAAAAGTTTTTACTGTAATCCTTATTTGTTTTCTTGTTATAGGCTTTTGAAAGAGAAAACATATTTCCTATGCTTTACTTTGCTGTTTCGTAATGAAATATAATAAAGAATCACCAATTGACAACCATTATACCAAGAAAAATGAAATGTCATATTTTCCTGGTCTCAACATTATCAATATTCCAAAGGAAAAAAACCTCTGCATGAGTTATGTTTGTGAGGACCTAGGAATCCAATAACAGTTTGCTTTAGTTATTGCAATATTTCAATACCTTGGGCATTGAAAGGCAGCCCCAGATATTTATCAACAGGCTGCTGATTCAAGTGTGAATGACTACAGTGGTTAATACTCTACCTGCTGAAATTTTTTTTATTGAGAATAAGCCAATATTTTCAATCTTTCAGAATTAGTTTTCAATAACATGTCTTCATGCTGTGCGAATTCTATGCAGGAAGTTGTGATTGACACCAGGCAAGTAAGTCTACGGGTGTTTGAGAATCCCAGGGATGGGGGAGCCTGGTAGGCGGCCCTCTATGGGGTCACACTGAGTCAGACACGACTAAAGTGACTTAGCAGCAGCAGCGCTTAACTTGATCAAAGTTAAGAATCACACATTATTCCCAAGAGAAGATGAGCAAAAGATTTCAGACATGCACAAAAAATTGGAAGGTGGGTATAGAAAATCAGTACAGCTAAGCATTTTATTTTTTAATTAATTTATTTATCTTAATTGGAGGATAATTACTTTACAATATAGTGGTGGGTTTTGCCATACATCAACATGAATCAGCCACAGGTGTGCATTTTATTTTAAGAAAGAATATTTGCTGGTGTCACTAAGAATGAAAAGGGCTGTGGAATCAAGAGCGCCATTTTGAATTTATTAATATTTTTGTGGGAACATCCAAAGGGAATACTCAAGTTGCTAGCTCAAAGGGAAGGTTTGCACTGAGAAAATTATCTACACAGGCACCCACTTCACAATGTACACACACACACAATGAAATCAGCATATTGATGCCTTTTAATGCCACAGAGCTGGATGAGAAAAATAATGGTATGTGTGGGTAGAGAAACAATTTTCTCTGAGCCTGAGCCATATCAACATGCAGAGAACTACAGAGAAGGCAGAGACAGCTACAAAACCTAAAAACAGAGACTACATAGAGTTATATAAGAACTGAGAGAATAACTACTGATATGCAATAATGATTTGTCTCTTAACTAATGATTAGTTTATCCAACCTTATTATTCATATATTTTAATGGATTTCTTTAAATTGAGAACAATATGTTTTGTTTTCCACTGATACCAGGTCTAATTAGCTCATAATTTGATTGCATTTGTTCTTTTGATTTTATTATTTAAAATGAATTTTGACATAGACATATTCTGCTATTATTAAAAGACTCTTTGCATGGTTAATTGTGTGCTAAGCAAGCAAAGGAAAAAATTCTAGAAGAATATCTTTCATTCACTTAAAGCAGAAAAGATAACAGAGTATGTCTGTAAGTGGATTGGAGATTGCATAAAAGTTTTTAACTCTTTAATATGAAAGGTATACAAACAAATTTTCAATAAAAGGACCATATTTATGATAATAGCTATAATTCAATAAAAACATGATTTTCCCCATAAAATTAGACATAATAAAAAAAGAAAATCCATACAACATGGCATGAATGAGCAAAAATTCAAAACCTATTAGGAAAACAAAACCCCAAAACAAAAACAAAATAAGAAGTTACCTCTTCTTAAATTTTTCTGTGGCTTATTTTATCTCTAGAATTTATATTTAATTATTTTTAAATGACTTAATTGAGCAAGTTCCAAGAGATGGTAATGGACAGACAGGGAAGCTGGGCATGCTGCAGTCAATGGGTCACAAAGAATTGGACACAACTGAGAGACTGAACTAAACTGAGATCATTTAATCGCTACAAAATCTTGAGAGTCCTTTGGACAGCAAGGAGATCAAACCAGTCAGTCCTAAAAGAAATCAACCCTGAATATTCATTGGAAGGATTGATGCTGAAGCTGAAGGTCCAATCTTTGGCCACATGATGGGAAGAGCCAACTCACTGGAAAAGACCCTAGTGTTGGGAAAGATTGAAGGCAAAAAGAAAATGGGACAATAGAGGACGGGGTGGTTAGATGGCATCTCCAACTCAATGGACATGAGTTTGAGCAAACTATAGGAGACAGTAAAGGACAGGAAAGCATGGTATAATTCAGTCCGTGGGGTTCCAAAGGGTCAGACATGACTTAGCAATTGAATAACAACAATAAAAACAAATGAATGAGAAGATACTAATTTGATTCATTGCTTCCTATAAACGTGCTGGTTATTTGTATCATCATAAAGATACTTCAAGGTCTTTTATAAAGGACTCTGCCAAAAATGGTCCAATAATAAATCTTCCTCATATCTGTTTAATATTTTCTACTTAGAAGTGTACTTCCATAATTAACTCATAACATTCACCTCAAAATCATCTTTTGATTTTTAGTGTGTGTATAATTATTTTCTTTTTTGAGATATAAAAATTAAAATGTAGTGATATTAAATAAAATGCTTAATATAAGGAATAGTAGGGAAGGAAGGAGAAGGCAATGGCAACCCACTCCAGAACTCTTGCCTGGAAAACCCCAGGGATGGAGGAGCCTGGTGGACTGCAGTCCATGGGGTCGCTAAGAGTCAGACAGGATTGAGCAACTTCACTTTCGCTTTTCACTTTCATGCACTGGAGAAGGAAATGGCAACCCACTCCAGTGTTCTTGCCTGGAGAATCTCAGGGACAAGGGAGCCTGGTGAGCTGCCGTCTATGGGGTCGCACAGAGCTGGACACAACTGAAGCGACTTAGCGGCAGGGAAAGGAAGACTATGGCAGGTACATGTTCTGTTTCACACTGGTTAGTAATTTCTGAAAACAACTTCCCTCCACTGCCAGACTTTCCCTAGAAAATCACAGAGCATTGGTCAGAAAATGCTCCTTTTAAAATTCTTGTTAGGTTTTGTCCTCAACTCCCTAGTGAGCAAATGAGATGTATCCTCCTTGCCTAACCTAGGCATTAAGAGAAAAGTGGCCTGTTTCTCACCACATGCATGGCAAATAGGGGTACTACTTAAGAAATCTCTATGAGAAAGAGAGGTTTGGTTAGTATTTAAAAAGTGATGAGCTACCCGAGCCTATGATATGCTGCTACTGCTGCTAAGTCGCTTCAGTCATGTCCAACTCTGTGCGACCCCATAGAGGATATGCTACTTTTTCTTAAATGAGTCCAGTGGTGTGCTCAAAGATAGGACCAATCGCACGTTTCTTTCCCTCTCCACCATCATGATATTAGATTGATAGCTGGAGACCCATCACTATGGGAGGATACATCACAGTAATCAGCTGGTGCTACTAATCAGGGCTTTATGTTTGTTTGTTTCTTTTGATATTTATCAACACATATCTGTACATAGTTCATGTGATAGTTATAAAAACAAGTCATTCTTCACAGTGCCACTGTTTATCAATTTACCAATTTTGAATGCTAGGAAACAGAGAATACATATATACATATTTCAAAAACACATGCCAAGGTGATTATAGTCATAGTGTACATATGTTCAGTCATGTCTGACTCTTTGTGACCCCATAGACAATAGCTCGCCAGAATCCTCTGTCCGTGAAATTTTCCAGGCAAGAATACTGAAGTGGGTTGCCATTTCCTACTATACAGGATCTTCCCAACCCAGTAATCAAACCAGGGTCTCCAGCACTGACAAGTGGATTCTTTACCACTGAACCACCTGGTAAGCCCTATAGACATAGTAAGGGTTTGGTTAATATTATAAAATATGCTATATTTTGTAGTAATAACACTATTATTTGGTATTTTCAAACTTTCTAGTGTTCCCAGGATAAATGTTTCTAACTTAAAAAAAATTAACTTTCAGGAATAGCAATGTCAAAATATGTTTAAAAATCTGCTTAATTATTGTTAATATTCTGGTACGTCAGAAAAAAATACAAATACGCTAGAGCAAATGTATTAATAATCATATGATTTGGCATTAGAAACTGCATTTATCTGAACAGATGACAAGACATTTTTCGAAGGAACTGGAAATTATTCTCCTTATGTACTATGTTCTTAACAAGTGCTACTTTGAAGAGTACATGCTCCTCCACCCTGAAGATGTGAACATGACAAGCATCTTCAGCAATACCAGTTGTATTTTTTTCTCAATGCATGTTTCATTGATTCTTCATTTAAGAAAAGCTGGATGGTAGCTTTCTATCACATTTATTCTATGACATATAATTTCAACTGTGAGATTTAGTAGCAGAGTGAATGACAAATGATAGGGAAAGATTGACAGATGCTAGTAATTGTATGGTTATTCTGTTCTGTCCAGACTTCCATATTTCATTTTGTCATCTTTTATACATTAAGCTTACTCATCCATCTTGTAGAAAAGTAGAAAATTGCATAAATGGGTTATCTGGTTGTATTAGCACTGATAGAATAGAAATGAGCATTACCTTCGAAAGTATATATTAGAGCTCATCAGAAGTGAGATGGTCTGCAATTCTCCCTGTCTGACAGGAAAGGCAGTGTTTTCTTGGACACAGTGTTCCAAATACCTATAAAGACTTTTTTCCATCCGAAAACTTTAGCCAATGGAAAAAGTAAAATCATATCTACCTTCAGGAGAATATGGATATCAAATATGATACATTTTTTTGTTGTATTATGCACTTGAGAGCTAAAACTTCTGACAAAAGATTTCTTCCACTTAAGAATATTTTAAAAATCAATGAACTCAGCAACTTAATGTAACTGGAATTAGGGACAAGTGGTGTGTGTGTTGTTAGTCACTCAGTCATGTCCACCTCTGCAACCCCATGGACTGTAGCTCACCAGGCTACTCTGCTATTATATAAACATAATAAAATAAATTGTTAACACTTTGTTATTAGTACTTTCAAGACATTTAGTTATTTATACTATGATTTTAAGATCATAGCAATCATAGGCTAATTCAGTGCTACTGATCTTCCAACCCTTTCTTTGTCAGCTATCAGCTTCCTTCAAACTGCCATCAAATAAACCACTATTTATGCAATAAGATTAGCTTTTATCTCACCAGATACATGTCATCCACCTCAGGGAGTCAAAACCTGATTTCATTGTTTTAGTATCACAGAAAACATTCTCATTTTGATCTGGTCC
This sequence comes from Budorcas taxicolor, assembly GCF_023091745.1. Taxonomy (NCBI): domain Eukaryota; kingdom Metazoa; phylum Chordata; class Mammalia; order Artiodactyla; family Bovidae; genus Budorcas; species Budorcas taxicolor. Next base: position 118,698,511 of record NC_068920.1, read on the forward strand.
AAATGGTACATAGGTACCAAATTTTGGTACAAAGAAATCGTTACTCAATATTCTGGATTACCATTTAAAGGACAAGCAGGAAAAGGAACCACAGAATTAACTCTAACAAATCTTTTCATCATACTAATTTCATTATTTCATATGGTAAATATTTTTCACTGAGAGGTGGCGTGATAATTCAGACAAAGCTTGTCATCAGGGATTCTAAATGCCACATCAACAGTCTTATTTATGGGTGTGCCTAAACTACCACATGGCACACAGAAGGAGGTTTTAAAAAGTGTTGAGTGAATACATGAATTACGCACAATATTTATAAAGCAGAGAGTGATTGGTGGCTTCAGAGTACCATTAATTAGGAGCTTGCATATATTAACAGAAGGAGGAGGAGATTTTCTTCCTGCTGAGAGGCTCACAGTGGGTGCTAGCCCTGACATACTCTGTTACTTTCTTTTATACCCTCATCCTCATCCCCCCAGACCTCCCTCATCTAATTGGATGAGTAGATTTGACCAGGATTTTCAGGGAAATACTATTAGGGCCCTCTTTTACTGACAAATCTTCTGGGGTAAAATCCATTGAGAATTGTTGAGTTTTTCCTTTGTGGCTGACTTCTGGGAAAGTGCTAGAAAAACAGCCAGTTTCTGTGCTGCATTTTAAATAAAGGCCATGAAAGAAAAATGATGGTGACCCCCAACAATGAAGACTTCCATTTCTTCTTGGATCAATAAAACAGTTTGATTTGTGCTATGAAATATAACAGTATCCTATAATCATCAGTTCTCACTTTATAGAAAAGTAAATAACTGTTAAAAAGTTTATCATTACAATTTAAATCTTATTGATTTTTATTCTCTGTTTTCTCCACTTATTTTTGGAGGAGCGACGTGTTATTTTCTGTTCTTTTCTGTTATGTCAGTTTTAAAACTTTGAAAAACAAGTCCACAATCGAATGATTGAATGTATTTGTCAACATATTTAAAAACAATTCTTATAGTTAAACTCTGGCTCTATTGTTCTCCATTTCAGGCTGACTCCTTATTCCTTGTTTATTACACAGGTTTGGACCAATATTTCTCAAACAAGGGGCTACACTGATAACTGTTTCTTCCTTGAGATCAGAACTCTATCCAAACCTGAGACTAGAGCCCTGCCTGCTCCTGTTCTGCTCCACAGATGCCTCTGATGCTAATTACTTATCTGAATCTCCCCCAGTTCCCCTGACGCAGTGGCTTGTTTTCCCAATGGAGCTCAATTGATATCCCTTGTGGGATTTAGCACCTGTTACTCATCTGGTTTTCTCTCATTAATAGCCTGCCATCAAAATCTAGGGACCAAGGTTTGTCAGACTTTCACTCTGCATTCAGAATTGAATAGGTGCATACTCTTATGCTTATCAGAGGTGCATATTCCAGGACTCCAACTCAGGAAAGTCTGACTTGGGTAGGTTGAGTGACAAAGTTGGCTTTCAGCAAACATACAGGCACATGCAGTTACAAGGCATCCTCACTACAGACTTCGAGGAAGTACTCCTGGGAGTCCATCTTATCTGTCTCAGAAGACTGCTGTTCTCTCCTCTAGCATCAGTCCCACCACAAAGAGCATTGCTTTCTGTTTCCAGTTCAAGAATCTAGGAATGTTAGACTATCAAATTGCCTAGCCATCCTCACATGCTGCTTTGAACTGTCATCAGATTTTTCACTCTGCAAGTCTTTGAATAAAGGGTTGGTTCTAAACAGCAAATAAATCAATGGTCCTAAAACTTAAGTGGGCTTCATTTACATCTCAATGGGAACTTTATACTGCCTTTGCCCCAATTATTCCCCTAAATGGTGCAATTAATTGTAATTCAACTTATCACCCTCTAAATGTGACATTTTAGCATTATAAGCAATATATATGATTAAACATCTTCCAATGAAATCAGCATATTCAGTTGTAAAATAGAAATCTAATTACATCGCTACAGCTTTAGGCTGGGAGGTTTGACTTTATATAACTTTTGGCAGAACATATGTGAAGATGGTGTGAAATTACTTCAGGGTATTTTCCTTTTGTGAGAAATTATAGGTTTCATTACACAAACCAATTATTTTTCAAAAGTTATTGAGCTAAGGATAATAGCTATTTCTATAATATTTATCATATTTGTAAACTATGCCATGAATATTACTGAATTTATGTAACTTCTCATAAATCAATAGAGCACTTGTAGAATAAGGACCAATGCACTTATCGTTTAAATAGGAAAGAAACCAACAAGGAGCATTTGGGAATTTGCAATAGAATAAAAATTGATTCCTTACTATTTATAATACTATTAGTGTCACGAGTGCTAGGAGGAGAAAAAAATATTCAGAATTGAATACTGTGAAATACATTGCTTTTGTCTATGAACTAAAAAGGTAGCGTGGTGTATGCTGAATGTATACACTGGCTTCTCAGAGATTTAAAATATTCTATCACTTTTACCCTGTATACTTATTCACAGTTATCAAATTATGAGTCCTAGTTTTTGGAGCCATTTTAAATGTCACGAAAAGAAGACTGTGCTGTGTACGACTTTGAACTTTTGGTTGACAGACCATGGGCACATCACTTAACTCTGAATTTCCTGTCCCTAAGAAGAGTGAATATGGGATGAGCAATCTCTAAAATTGTTTCCAATTTAAAATTACATAAAAGTTCCAGCAGAATAGAGATATATTGAATAATACACAAGCCAGGAAAGATGAATTTGAGAATTTGGGTCAGGTATTAATTTTCTCTAAATCTCAATTTATTGTCATTTAAAAAAAAAAACAGAGCAATTTCAACTCTTGTGGCTGTTGTGAGAAATGAGGACAATGTAGCCAAAACAACTAACAAAAGGTCCACAATATAGTTTGAGAATGCAATAAGTACTCAAAATCTTTACCAATATCATGATCATTTTTATCATCATTATTATATTATTACTGAGGCTATTTTTTATTATTTCATTGTTATGGCATTTTATGACTGTTAGAAAGTTTTGTTAACTGCATGGAAAATGCAAAGTTTCATTCTGCACGTAATCAGTATTTAGCTATCCATACGTCTACCTGAAGGTTTCCCTGGTAGCTCAGTTGGTATACAATTTGCCTGCAATGCAGGAGACCCTGGTTCAATTCCTCAGTTGAGAAGATCCCCTGGAGAAGGGATAGGTTACCCACTCCAGTATTCTTGGGCTTCCCTGATGGCTCAGATGACAAAGAATCCACCCACAAAGAGGGAGACTTGGGTTTGATTCCTGGGTTGGGAAGATCCCCTGGAGGAGGGCATGCAACCTGCTCCAGTATTCTTGCCTGGAGAATCCCCATGGCAGAGGAGCCTGATGGTCTACAGTCCATGGGTCACAAAGAGTTGGACATAACTGAGTGACTAAACACAGCATAGCACATGTTTACCTGAAATGGCTTAAATTTCTTCTATATTTAAAGCTGTACTGATCTTTTCTAGAGTTGTGTTTTTTGGAGGAATTCTAGGACATCTGCTTTCTGGATTGGGGCAAACACTAAAAACATCATTTTTCTTGCATTTTTACATCTCTGTATCTGGCACCAGCTAGAAACAGGGAGAGCAGAAACCAAAAAATAGATAGAAAAAAAAAGATACCAGAACTTCTTCAAAATAGAATAAAGCTTAATTTGCAGAATGACTAGGTAAGAAGTAAGGTTTATGGTACTACTCCTTCAGCACCTAACCTATCCTCACAAGAGTCTAGCTAGCTGTTTTCATAAAGACTGTTAACATAAAGAAGGGTACCTTTAAAGAGGACCCAAAGCTGTTCTTTAACCATGCTTCTAAATTCTAAAAAAATCAGATCCTTCAACTTTAAAAAGTGAAATAGACAATAGAAAATCCTTGGACATGCTATATAGATGAGAGGAAAGCCCTTTGGGAGGGCAATAAGGGCAGCAGACTTTATTTTGCAATTAGCAAAGCCTAAATGACTGCAAGGTAATTGACAGCTCCCTAGGTACTGACAGGAGCAGCTCAGTTTTGATTTAACACATTGACAACAAAACTCTGGGATTGTGAGATCTTTAAAAAGAAGCCACAAATCGATGAGTAAGGCAATCTACTTTAAGTGCTTTGCTCAGTAGAAGCCTTTGAACTCTGAATGCTGGGCAGAAGCCTAAACTAGGATAAGGGTATTTTCTCAGGGTGAGGATCCTTACCTGATTGTGTGGATTATCAAGCACTGTGTGGTACATCTTTTATCTTTCGCTCCTTCCATGTCCTTTTCCCCCTATCATAAATACTTATTATTTTCTTCCTCTGGCCAACCCTAATGAACTAAAAGCCAAATGAATTAAAGATTAAAGGAAAGCTACTGAGGAAGAATAGACTGGCTGAAAGTTTTATATATAGATATATATAGATATATATATATAGAGAGAGAGAGAGAGAGAGAGAGCTGTTGCTGTTGTTTAGTCACTAAACCATGTCTGATTCTTTTGCAACCCCATGGACTGTAACTTGCCAGGCTTCTCTGTCCATGGGGTTTCCCAAACAAGAATACTGGAGTGGCTTGCCATTTCCTTCTCCCTCCAATAGACAGGAATATGCATGCATATATGGCTTTTCTGGTGGCCAGTGGTAAGGAATCTACCTGCAATGCAGGAGACATAGGAGATACAGATTCAGTCCTTTGGTGGGGAAATCCCCTGGAGTAGGAAATGGCAATCAACTCCACTATCCTTGCCTGGAAAATCTCGTGGACAGAGGATTCTGGTAGGCTATAGTCCATGGGGTTGCAAAAGGGTCTGACAAGTCTTAGAGACTAAACAACAAACAAATACACATACACACACACATATATATATATACACATATATATATACATATATATGTATGTATATGTGTATATATACATACACACATGCATGCTTGCAAGAGAAGATAGAAAGATAGGTAGATATAGAGGGGAAGAGAGCAGACAGAAAGCATGAAAAAGGGAAAGATTAATTTGATTTTGTATACTCCACATACTTCTATATTCACATTTTACCAGTGCTATAAATTATTTGATGCAGGAGACATGGGTTTGACCTCTGTGTTGGGAAGATCATCTGAAAAAAGAAATGGCAACCCACTTTAATATTCTTGCCTAAGAAATTCCATGGTCAAAAAACCCTGGTGGACTATAGTCCATGGGGTCACAAAAGAGTCAGACATGACTTAGTGATTAAAACAACAACAACAATGTATTATTAGATTTTAGATTCATTGCCAAATTTGATTTTCCTTTTAGAGTTCCCAGTGCAGTATTGATTTATATTTATTTGATTATCATTAGTGAATTAAACAGTTTCTACATATACCTTGTAAGCTACATGTTTAGTATAAGGTTAGCATAAATAAATGCCTGAATATGTGCCAAGATGTTGATGACAGATAGATGAATGGTGTAACTGACATTTAAGTTTCTTTACTTTGCTTACCTTCATCTTTAATCTTTCAATCATCCCTTATTGCCTGTTTAATCAAATAAATAGTTGACAATGACATGCCAGTCCTCAGTCAACTTTCATTTGTCTCCATATTTGTTAAACCACTATACTGCATCAGCACAGAGCTAGCTGCTGGAAGTAGAAATACACATAGGATATAGGGTCTGTTCGCATAAAGTCTAAAATCCAGGGGAAAATGTAATGAGTGTTATTGGTATTTACAATGTACTATTTTAAAAAAATAGAGAAATCCGCTTCTCAAAGGAGATGATATATAATGTAAGACCTAAAGAGTTAGTTGAAATTGGACAAAACTATATATGTAGCTGAGAAAAAATAATATCCTAAGAATTCTCATGGGCAAAGGAGCAAGTTTTATAACCGTGGCCAGTTTGATGAATTACAAATAATTTTGTGTGATTTAACATAGGTTAAGTGATGAGAAGTTAATTGAGAAAATTTAAAAAGGAGGTAAGCAGGAATGTTAAAAAGAGCCCAAGCCCACATTCCAATAGTAGAAATAATAATTTGTTGAGTGACATGATTAAAATTGCCACATTGAAAGATGACAGTATTCTTGCCTTGAGAACCCCATGAATAGTATGAAAAGGCAAACAGATAGGACACTGCAAGATGATGAGATGGTTGGATGGCATCACCTACTCAATGGACATGAGTTTGGGTAAACTCCAGGAGTGGTGATGGACAGGGAGGCCTGGCGTGCTGCGGTCCATGGGGTCACAAAGAGTCAGACACGACTGAGTGACTAAACTGAACTGATATGATATTATTAGAGTCTGAATTGATAAGAGATCCTGCAACTAGAGTAGAATACATTGGAGACATATTTAGAAGATAAAATATGGAAAACTTTCTGACTCACTGAATTTGAAACATGAGAATAAAGAATGTGACTGGAATAAGTCAAAAAAGTCTGAAATACATCAAACAATTTAAATACATGGCAGGTGGTACAAATGTCTATGGAATTAAGTTTGATTCAGGCACAGGGAAAAATGTTAAGATACATACAGAAAGATGAAAGGGAAGTTTCAGATATCCTGACTTTCGATATTATAGAAATATTCTGTAAAGTAGACCTGGCATTTATCATAAATTAATTTCCTTCAACTGTCTCACGTTGTGTACAGTCAAGGAAACACAGTAGAGAAAAACTATAAGACTAGTTGGATTGTTTACTGCAAAATATTACTATCCTATTCAGTCCTCAAATAAACTGAATTTCTTGTGGTCACAATAGGCATACAAGCTATATGGCTTTCAGGGACTTATTCCTAAATTCCAGATTAATTCTGACTACTTCTATGAAATTTTATCTGATATATGTTGACTAAAAAAATTTCTTTCATCCAAAATTCTATTGCTATAACATTTATATTTATAGTGTAGTTTTATTGTATTATAAAAGATTGTTTTACCCAAAGGTAATTGTAATATAATATTCAACAAAACATTAATTATTGAAATATAAGAAAATATCTATTTTGTGACACATCATTTTTCTGTCAGTACAGATGTGGATGTATCAGTGTATGTAGGTTTGCTTCTTTTCCAAAATTTATACTTCCATCTTTGTCATGCTGTTATTCATCGTAATTGACTTTCAGAGGAATGACATCTAAAATCATCATACCCTTGACTTTAGAAGAAAGCATCTGGGGTTTTGTCATTTAATTTGATGTTGACTCCTGATTTTTAATATGCATAATTTAAAATTAATTATATTTTTAAAATTTACCTTTAATAAAAATTCTGTTAAGAATAATTTAATTTATAAGTATACTTTTTACATAAAGTAAGGTAATAATGTTGGAATTTTTCATTCTTTGATTAAATAATATTTATATTGAAGTATTTTTGCATTCTTAGAATAATAAATTGATTAGTGTCATATTTAAATGTACTGCTAGAATATTGTTAGAATTCTAAATTGGATATTTTATTTACATCAATGATTATAATTACCCTGAGGGTATGTATATGTTTGTATATTTGTATATATACATTCATTTTTAGTCAACTTTTGATTAAAGTCATGATGGCATTTAATAATGTGTTGGAAATTTTAGATTACTTAAAAATTTTTTGATAATGTTGAGGTACCATTACATTTGTTTGTCCTGATCTATTGAATAAGCAACCTATAATACTTTCTGGGATTTTTTTCCTGTTACTTGTCACTTTTTAGATTTTTTTACCTATTCTAGTAACCATTTAATTTCATATTATGCTAGAAATTCTGTTATATTGCTATGTGTTTGTTCATAGATTTATTTTACTTGTTTTGGTTTAAAAATGTGACACATTCATGGGTTAAGAAATGCGAACAATAAAAGGCAGTCCAGCTCACAAGTTCAATATTTAATATCTAGTTCCTCTCCTTAAAGGGAAAAATACTTTTGTTGGTTATTAGCAAGATTCTAAATACTTTAGACATCTCTGTGTACATCTGATTTATTAATCTAGGCAGTATATTGTTATGTACTGAGAGATGTATGTACCAAGAAGAACTGAGAGATGGAAGAGTGGAAGTATATACACTATTTAGAAATGGCACCACCCATTTATCCCCAATATATAATACTTTGTATTATGATCTTTGTAAGTATCTGATCTCGTACAAACTGTCTTGTACAAAACGCTTTTCTTAGATATTTTACTCTCTTTCAAATTATTGGCATGTGCTACAGAAAATAAGCTCAGGATATGTATGGTTATGACATAAATGTGGTCAACTTCATACAATGTCTGTACTCATAGTTCTGTTATGAAAATAAAGTAACTTCATAATGATGATCCTAAATTTGTGTCACATTCTAACACATCTGCTAATTTATCAAAGATTCAACTGCCTTAAGCAAAATTTGAAAGTATACTGTTGAAGTAAAGTTTGTTGAAAATTAGTTAACCGTATATGTATATATGGGCTTCCCCAATGATCAGTGGTAAAGAATCTATCTGCCAATGTGAAAGACCCAGGAGACACAGATTCAGTCCCTGGGCTGGGAAGATCCCCTGGAGGAGAAAATGGCCACTCATTCCATTATTCTTGCCTGGAAAATCCCCTGGACAGAAGAGTTTGGTGGACTGCTGTCCAGGGAGTCTCAAAGAGTTGAATATGACAGAGCATGCACATACATGCCATGCCAAGTCACTTCAGTCGTGTCCGACTCTGTGCGACCCCATAGATGGCAGCCCTCCAGGCTCCCCTATCCCCGGGATTCTCCAGGCAAGAACACTGGAGAGGGTTGCCATTTCCTTCTCCAATGCATGAAAGTGAAAAGTGAAAGTGAAGTCACTCAGTCGTGTCCAACCCTTAGCAACCCCATGGACTGCAGCCTTCCAGGCTCCTCCGTCCATGGGATTTTCCAGGCGAGAGCACTGGAGTGGGGTGCCATTGCCTTCTCAGATGCACATACATACTTATGTGTATATATCATGTATCATCTAAAGTCGGAGAGCCAAAATAGGCTTTTGTCTTTATTTGGTTATAAATTCATATCAGAAATGGAGAAACTGACTCCATTATTATAAAACCATGTCTAAGTGTTGGTCCAATATACATTTCAATTCATATAGGTGCCTCTATTCAACTGCTTATGTTACCCAGGATGCTTCTTTCCCCTATTATATTGGCTAAAAGTAGAATAAAGATAATATTTTACATTTATGTTTCTAACATTTTTTTTTTTTTAATTGATGACAGCCAACCCTGGCCATTGTTGATCAATCACGTCCCTTAAGAAGAATGTGTTCAGAGCAGTGCTGAAACATGATAAAAACTTGTGGAAAATAAGTAGCAAAAGGTTTCATACTTTAAAAATGTTAATGCTAGTTGAAGAAGAAAACACTACAAATCTATCATGAGTCAGTCCTTATTATTTCCGAAACAATCCTCTTTAGTGAGATATATAGGTCTTACTATTTCTTAACATGGCAGCAATCTAGGGATTTTGATTTTTTTATACTGGTGGTCATAATGCTCTGTAGAGAAGATGCTCTTTTATCCTTCCATGAAGGCACTAACTGGAAATGTGGAGTGAATTTAAGATAAGTACAGAAAGAAGTTCAGTGGGATGCAAGGGCCCCTCTCCTTCTGTTATCATGTGGAAAGTTGTGTTGAATCTAACACATAGTGAATTTTAGGCAAAGGACCTTGCTTCTCTCCCCACTCCACACACTCCACTCTCATGATGCTTTATTCATGAGGACTAGTACTTTCACTTTCGTTTTTAGAATAACTAGAAATATTTAGGGCACTAGGTAAGCAGGAGATCTTTCTCTAGGGAAACGTCATTGCTGAAAAAAGCCAAGAGTCACAAACCAACATAGAGTTGCCTGTATACAGAGGTTGTAAGTATCAACTTGAAACGGATTTTCCATTCAGACAGCACAATTTTGCTGAGTCAGTGCACTGCAAAACAGCTAAAAGGTGGAGCTAAGGATCTAGGCAAAAATTTTCTTTCTCCTACATTCTGAATCCATTTCTATTAATTACAAGTAGTCTGGGTTGCTATTTTGTTTTGCTTTGTTCCTGAATTGAAAAACTAATATTCATTGTTATTTTTGCACAGACCAGATAATGGCTTAGTATTATACATCTTGGATTTAAAAAATGTGTAAAATTGCTGCATTTTTCTCTTTATACAAGAATTTATTCTAGATTCCTGCTTTTTCCAATTCCTATATTTAATCAGGAATTTCTATGTTGGAAGTAAATATCTTCAAATGTTTATTTCTTCATTGACAGCTCATTTATAATGTGAACATGGCTATTTTTCAACAAATACAAGGTCAATTTACTGAGAACAATTTCACACATTAAAAAATATTTTTTGTGTCTAAACAGAAAAATATTAAGATTTTATAATAGTAAATACATCAGAATTTTGAGAGGTGAGAGCATTTCTGTGAGTACCAAAATATTTTAAATCTTTAATTTTTTCTTAACCCACCTTACAGAATGAAGGTAATAATCAAATGATAATGGGATATATATAGTAAAGAATCCACGTGCAATGCAGGAGCCGCAAGAGACATAGGTTCAATTCCTGAGCTGGGAGGATCCCCTGGAGGAGGTCATGGCCGCCCACTCCAACTGAACCCATGTCTCTTGTGGCTCCTGCATTGCACATGGATTTTTTACTCATTGAACCCCATGGGAAGCCCAATATATATAATCAGTTCAGTCACTCAGTCATGTCCACCTCTTTGTGACCCCACTGACTACTGCACACCAAGATTCCCTTGTCCATCAAAACTGTCAAAGCTTACTCAAACTCATGCCCGTATAGTTGGTGATGCTATCCAACCATCCCATTCTCTGTCATCTGCTTCTCCTCCTGCCTTCAATCTTTCCCAGCATCAGGGACTTTTCCAATGAGTCAGTTCTTTGCATCAGGTAGCCAGAGTATTAGAGCTTCAGCTTCAGCATCAGTCCTTCCAATGAATATTTAGGACTGATTTCCTTTAGGGTTGACTGGTTTGATATCCTTGTAGTCCAAGGGACTCTCAAGAGTCTTCTCCAACACCACAGTTCAAAAGCATCAATTCTTCAACTTACTTTATGGTCCAATTCTCACATCCATACATGACTACTGGAAAAACCATAGCTTTGACCAGATGAACATTTGCTGACAGAGTAATGTCTCTGCTTTTTAATATGTTGTCTAGCTTGATCATAACTTTTCTTCCAAGGAGCAAGCATCTTTTAATTTCATGGCTGCAGTCACCATCTGCACTGATTTTGGAGCCCAAGAAAATAAAGTGTGACACTTGTTTCCATTGTTGCCCTATCTATTTGCCATGAAGTGATGGGACAGGATGCCATGATCTTAGCTTTTTGAATGTTGAGTTTTAAGCCAACTTTTTCACACTCCTCTTTGACTTTCAACAAGAGGCTTTTTAGTTCCTCTTCACTTTTTGCCATAAGGGTGGTGTCATCTGCAAATCTGAGGTTATTGATATTTCTCCCTGAAATCTAGATTCCAGCTTGTGATTCATCCAGTCCATCATTTCACATTATGTACTCTGCATATACATTTAATAACCAAGGGGACAATATACATCCTTGACATACTCCATTCCCAATTTGGAGCCAGGTCATTGTTCCATGTCCAGTTATAACTGTTGCTTCTTGACCTACATACAGATCTCAGAAGGCGAGTAAGGTGGTCTGGTATTCTCAACTCTTAAAGAATTTTCCAGTTTGTTGTGATCTACACAGTCAAAGGCTGTAGTGTAGTCAATGAGTCAGAAGTAAATGTTTTCCTGGAATTCTCTTGCTTTTTCTATGATCAAATGGATATTGGCAATTTGATCTCTGGTTTTCTGCCTTTTCTAAATCCAGCTTGTACATCTGGAATTTCTCAGTTCACACACTCTTGAAGCCTAGATTGGAGAATCTTGAGCACTAATTTGCTACCATGTGACATGAGTGCAATTGTTCAGTAGTTAGAACATTCTTTGGCATTGCCTATCTGTGGGATTAGAATGAAAACTGACCTTATCTACTTCTATGGCCATTGTTGAGTTTTCCAAATTTGCTGGTATATTGAATGCAGCACTTTCACAGCATCATCTTTTAGGATTTGAAAGAGCTCAGAAGGAATTCCATCACCTCCACTAGCTTTGTTTGTAGTGATGCTTCCAAAGGCCCACTTGACTTCACACTGCAGGATGCCTGGCTCTAGGTGAGTGATCACACCATCATGGTTATCTGGGTCTTTAAGATCTTTTTTGTGCAGTTCTGTGTTTTCTTGCCACCTCTTCTTAATATCTTCTGCTTCTGTTAGGTCTATACCATTTCTGTCCTTTACTATGTCCATCTTGCATGAGTGTTCCCTTGGTATCTTTAATTTTCTTAAAGAGATCTCTAGTCTTTCCCATACCATTGTTTTCCTCTGTTTCTTTGCATTGATCACTGAGGAAGGCTTTCTTATCTCTCCTTGCTATTCTTTGGAACTCTGCATTCAAGTGGCTGTATCTTTCCTTTTTCTCTTTGCCTTTCACTTCTCTTCTTTTCTCAGCCATTTGTAAAGCCTCATCAGACAACAGTTTTGCCTTTTTTTGTTTCTTCATCTTGGGTATGGTTTTGATTATTGCCTCCTGTACAATGTTATGAACTTCCATCCATAGTTCTTCAGAGTTATCTATCCGATCCCTTAAATTTGTTGTCATGTGTACTGTGTAATAGTAAGGGATTGATTTAGGTCTTACCTGAATGGTCTGATGGTTTTCCCTACTTTCTTCAATTTAAGTCTGAATCTGGCAATAAGGAGTTCATAAGCTGAGCCATAGTCAGCTTCTGGTCTTACTTTTGCTGACTGTATAGAGCTTCTCCATCTCTGGCTGCAAGAATATAATCAATCTGATTTTGGCTTTGACCATCTGGTGATGTCCATGTGTAGAGTTGTCTGTTGTGATGTTGGAAAAAGGTGTTTGCTATGACCAATGACTACTCTTGGCAAAACTCGTTTAGTCTTTGCCCTGCTTCATTTTGTACCCTAAGGTCAAACTTCCCTGTGACTCCAGGTGTCTCTTGAATTCCTACTTTTGCATTCCAGTCCCCTGTGATGATGAAAAGGACTTTGTGTGTGTGTGTGTGTGTGTATGTTGGGGGGTGGGGGTGGGGGGGTTAGTTCTAGAAGGTCTATTAAGTCTTCATAGAACTGTTCAACCTCAGCTTCTTTGGCATAGTTTTTGGGGCATAGATTTGCATTACTGTGATATTGAATGGTTTGTCTTGGAAACGAACAAAGATCATTCTGTCATTTGTGAGATTGCTTCCAAGTACTGCATTTTGGACTCTTTTGTTAACTGCGAGGGCTACTCCATTTCTTCTAAGGGTTTTTTGCCCACAGAAGTAGATGTAAGGTCATCTGAATTAAATTTGCCCATTCTGGTTCATTTTAGTTCACTGATTCCCAAAATGTTGATGTTCACGCTTGTCATCTTCTGTTTGACCACTTCCAATTTACCTTGATTCATGGACCTAACATTCCAGGTTCCTATGCAATATTGTTCTTTACAGCATTGGACTTTACTTCCATCACCAGTCACATCCACAACTGGGTGTTATTTTTGCTTTGGCTTAGCCTCTTCATTCTTTCTGGAGCTATTTCTCCACTCTTCTCCAGTAGCATATTGGGCAACTACTGACCTGGGGAGTTCATCTTTCAGTGTCATACCTTTTTGCCTTTTCATACTCTTCATGGGCTTCTCAAGGCAAAAATACTGAAGTGGTTTGCCATTCCCTTCTCTAGTAGACCATGTTTTGTAAGAACTCTCCACCATAACCCGTCCTTCTTGGGTGGCCCTACATGGCATGGCTCATAGTTTCATTGAATTAGATAAGTCTGTGATCCAAGTGAATAGTTTGGTTAGTCTTCTGTAACTATGGTTTCCATCCTGTCTGCCTCTGATGGATAAGGATAGAGGGCTTCTGGAAGCTTCCTGGGGGTGGAGACTGGCTATGGGGGAATCTGGTTCTTGCTCTGATGGGCAGGGCCATGCTCAGTAAATCTTTAATCCAATTTTCTGTTGATGAGTAGGGCTATGTTCCCTCCCTGCAGTTAGCCTTAGGCAAAACACTGATAGGGGTAATAGCAGCTCTCTTCAAAAGTATTTATACCAGGACTGTTGTATTCAATGCCCCTGACCCCACGGCAGGCCACTGCAGGCCCATGCCTCCACTGGAGACTCCTGGACACTCACAGACAAGTCTGGCTCAGTCTCTTGTGGGGTCACTGCTCCTTCCCTCTGGGTCCTGGTGGGCACAAAATTTGGTTTGTGCTCTCCAAGACTCTTATTTCCCCAGTCCTGTGGAAGTTCTGCAATCAAATCCCACTGGCCTTTAAAGTCAAATTCCCTAGGGGTTCTCAATCCCTTTGACAGATCCCCAGATTGGGAAATCTGTTGTGGACCCTAGAACATTTACAACAATTCAAGAATTTCTTTGGCATAATTGTCCTCCAGTTTGTTGGTTGTTTGTTCGGTGCCTCTATGATTGGGCTTGCATGCCACTCCTCCCATATCTGCTGCAGCCAGAGCCCCTGTCCCCAAGGCAGGCCACTGCTGACTCATGCCTCCTCAGGAGACACTCAAACACTCAAAGGCAGGTCTGGCTGAGACTCTTGTGAGGTCCCTGAGTCCTGGTGTGCACAAAGTTTTGTTTTGAGCCCTCCAAGCATCTCTGATGTGTATGGGGTTTGATTCTAAACACAATTTTGTCCCTCCTACCATCTTGTTGGGCTTCTCCTTTGCCCTTGAACATGGGGTATCTTTATTTGGTGGGATCCAACATTCTCCTGTCAATGGTTGTTCAGTGGTTAGTTGTAGTTTTGGAGTTCTCACAGAGAAGATGAATGCACGTCCTTCTACTCCACTATCCTGTTTATGCTATATAGTATATAATCAATTATACTATTTTTATAGAAACATTGGTTATTTAATTTCAGTAAAATATATCTTAAGTAGTTGGCTAATTTTCCAACTAAATAATATTAAGGTTCACCTACAGATTGTTGTTTTCATAATAATTCAGTAAAAGTTGGAAATTATTGTTTCTAGGTGGATGCAGTGTCAATTTCACAGTCCTCAGAGCTGGCTAATATGGTTCATTATTTCAAACTGTTATGGAATGAAGTTCACTATTACTGTTAATTAAAAGTTTATACTACAAAACATTGTGAACCATTTTTGTCCACACTCCTATACTTAATTCAGATCTTACACATGTGTTGGCATAATCTATTTATTTTTCTATTATTAAAAGCTATTAATTCACAGTTAATAATTTCCAAATGAGAATAATTTCCTTATTGAGAGGTGTGGGGGCCTTGGAGAGTCTTAGAGCTGATTAATTTGCCAAGATTAAAGACAATAACAATTGCAATTGAACCTCTGGTATTTGCATGTATTTCAGGATAATGATAACTGTCCAAAATATTTCCTACGGTAGGAAACTAAAATCTTTTTTAAAAGAGAGGAAGTCAAGAGAATCTATAGAATATCATGAAGTTCATATAGCAGAAACAAAAGTAGAATTTTATGTAATCTTAATCTTTCAAATCAGAGGACAAAATCACACTGAACATCATATATATAAATGTATATATCAATTCACTCTTTTATTCTTTGTTTAAATTGCCTCAAAGTCTTCTAAAACATATACTGATATGCTTTCACAAATAGCTGGTTCTATTTTGTGGCATTCATCAAGAAACAGGAAAGATGTTTCAACAAAGAACAAAATTACACAGGAACACATTATTTCATGACTTCACCCATCTCCTTACCCTGCTTCTCTCCTTTTTCAAACTCTGGAGAAGAACAAAGTAGTTAATGTATTCCAGTAAGAAACTGGTCAAGGTCTATTTCCCTATGACACTCAGCTCTATTAGAGTTATTCTCTTACAGAAAGATAACATAATTTTATTCTGAAAGATTACTTAAGGTAGGCATTCTTTGATAAATTGTTCTCAAATTGGCAGAAGCAAAGGTTTGGATAACAATGATAGGTAATTTGTTGATGTATAGAAATGTTGGCAAGTTAATGTATTTGTGAAATTCTAACCCTGATAGGTCTTCCCTGGTGACTCAGATGGTAAAGAATCCGCCTGCAATGCAGAAGACCTGGGTTTGATCCCTGGGTTGGGAAGATTCTGTGGAGAAGTGAACAGCTACCCACTCCAGTATTCTTGTCTGGAGAATTCCATGGACAGAGAAGCCTGACAGATTACAGTCCATGGGGCCGCAAAGAGTCAGACAAGACTGAGCGGCTTCACTTTCACTTTTTTGAAATGCTAACTCTGATATTGCAAATAAGGCATATGGTAGCAGTTGGGAATTTCAAGACTCAGAAAATGATGATGTCGAGAAATCTTTCATGTTTGGGCAGCATTTCCTCACTGCCCAAAAATTTCAAATTATATTACATAAATAGATAAATGTGTCACCTGAAAATAAACATCACTTTCTAGAGTGGTAGATGATCAAAAAAGTCAGTGTATTATACTATCCAATTTTATCTTGTTATTATAATAGCTAAGAACCAAAATATGTAATGTGTTAATAGATTTCCATCATGGATGCTGATTGGTACACTGAAAATAGAATTTTACATTCTCTCTAGTTTTTACAAGTGTTGGTTCCAAAATTACGTTGGAAAAACAAATCATTTTGTGGTATTATTTTCATTCCCCCCCAGTCCTAGCACAGTATATTATGTGTAGTCATTATTCAATAAAAATGGTAAGCATTTATTTTTTATAACATGCTGAACATTCTACTAAGCATTTTAAGTATATTTCTCAATTTAAACTACATAAAGACAGTATAAAATTCAGATTTTTAAGAGGCTGGATTATAACCACACAGATTTTATTTTAAAAGGAAAAATAATTCCAAAAGGTAATACAGTAGGAAATAGTCAAGTTTTAAGGCATCATGCGATTCTAAAGTCCTGTTAATCTTTTACTATCTTGATCCTCAGGAAATAGTTTTTAATATACCATGGTCCTGAAAAGGATATGCAGTGTGTGTGTGTGTGTGTGTGTGTGTGTGTGTGTGTGTGTGTGTGTGTGCAGGCTAATATGAGCATTCATGAAAAGATACCACATATTGTTGACTGTAAAGAAATTTTATGATACGATTTTTGAGACTAATAATAAAGAGATCATACAAGTCTATATTGTGTTAGTATTCATTTAGATGGAAGAGATTATACTTTTAAATTGTCTACTCTGTCTTTTCAAAAATAATGCTGTTTATTTTATAAAGTTCAAAAGTAAAAAATCATAAATAGAAAAATAAAAAATCTCATGTAACTCCAATTCTCAGGTTTTCTATGCAAATATATATATCACACACCCACACCCACACACACACACATGTTATGTATGTATACATATTTAAGGGAAATTTACAGTGTGATGAACTATTTTCAATTTTTATTCAGTGTAGATGATTTATAATGATACCTGTGTCAGTTTCAGGTATATAGCATAGTGATTCAGTTTTTTCTCAGGTTATAATTTATTACAAAGGATTATATATAATTCCCAGTGCTATAGAGTAAATCATTGTTGCTTGTACAACTCATACAAACAGCTCATATAGCTCAATATATATAATAGGTATTTTGTATATAGGGTCTTGTGTCTGTGAATCCCAAAGCCCTAATTTGTCTCTCTCTCCCCCTCTTTCTCCATTTTGATAACTGTAAGCTTGTTTTTATGTCTATAAATATGTTTCTATTTTGTACATAGAATCATTGGTATTATTTTTTGGATTCCACAGATGAGTAATATTGTTTAGTAAATTTTGTCTGAATTATTTCACTAAGCATGATAATCTCCCATTCCATCCATGCTGCTTACAGTATTTTCAAATATTTTCTCCCATATCCATGTTTTTGCTTTGTTTATGGTTTCCTTTGCCATGCCAAAGCTTTCAGCTTAATTAAATCCAATTTGTTTATTTTTTTCTTTTATTTCTGATGCCTCAGAAAAGTGATCAAAGATGATATGGCTATGATATATGTCAAAAAGACTCTAGACTATGTTCTCTTCTAGAAGTTTGTGGTGTCCTGTCTTATATTTAGGGCTTTAAAACATTTTTGTGAATAGTTTTAGAAAATATTCTAATTTCATCATTTTACACCTACCTGTCTAGTTCTCTCAGCACTATTTGTTGAAGACTGTCTTTCTCTATTGTAGGTTCTTGCCTCCTCGTCATAGATTAGTTGACAATTGGTGTGTGGGTTTATGGACTCGGTAATTCTGTTCCTTTGATCTATAGGCCCATTTTTATGTCAAAACCATGCTGTTTTGATTACTATAGTTTTGTAGTGTAGACTGAAGCTTGGGATGGTTACATGTCCAGCTTTCTTCTTTGTCCTCAGCATTGCTTTGGCAACTTGGAGTTTTTGCAGTTCTGTATAAATTTTATGATTATTTGTTCTGTTTCTGTGAAAAATGCCCATGATACTTTGATGGGAATTGCACCTCATTTGTAGAATCCTTTGAACAGTGTAGCCATTTTAAAAATAATGCTTCTTCCAATTCAAGAGAACAACTATTTTTTTCCTTTCTCTGAATCATCTTCAATTTCCTTTATCAATGTTTTATACATTTCAGCATATAGGTTTTTTCACCTCCTTAGACAAGTTTATTCCCAGGTATTTTTGATACAAGTCTAAATGAGGTTTTAAAAAGCTTTTTTCTTTCTGATATATCATTATTATTGTATAGAAATGCAACAATTTTTATATATTAATCTTGCATCCTGTTACCTTCTGTAATGCATTTAATAGTTCTAACAGTTTTTCGGTGGAGACTTTAGGGTTCTCTGTACAGAATTATTTGTATGCCATTTTATCTCTTTGTTTTTACTTTGCATAATTTTATTTCCTTTTCTTGTCTGATTGCTGTGGCTAGGACTTCCAATACCATGTTAAATAGAAGTGATATGAGTGGGCATCCCTCCTTTGAGTCGGGGTGGGTGCATTTCAATGTTTGCTCATTCCAATAATTATGGGGCTCAGTTGCTTACCTTTGAGTTGGAAAATCTATCAGCACATCACACCAGAGAACTACAGATATCATCTTGAAATTTTGATCAATCAAGAGATTCTGTCAAAACTGTTCCTGATTTTCATTTTGGACTCCTGGGGTGGGATTTTCACAAGAAATTCGACACTATGATTATCACACAGGCCCTCTGCCTTGCCACTGCATGCAAATAATTAACTTTTCTAAAAATATTTAATTTCATATTAAGGGAAAGAGTAGAGAAATGTTTTCTAACTTGGAATTTTGTAGTTAATAAGACAATTTTTTGGTGCATCTGAGTCATGTCAAGAGTTAAAGATTTTATTATTATCTCAAAGTTCCCAAGGTTTACAGCTGAAAAAAGCTGAAATTGTAACCAATGACAATAGAATAGCTAAGCTTGAATGAAATAAAAGCATAAGAAAAAGCAAGATGGCAGGATAATAGGAAGATCTGAAGGTCATCTGTCTCCACAAATGTATCAAGAATATATACATATACATATAGAGAGAGAGCAATTCTCACAGAGCACCAACTGAATGAACACTAGCAGATGACCTTGGACACCAGAAAGGACAAGAAAGTTTCCTGCATAACTGGGTAGGATGAAAGAAAGAAGAAGTGAAAAAGAAGAGGACAGGAAGCAGAATGGGACCTGTGCCCCTGAGGGTGAAGAAGTGGAGAGATTCCTGTATCCAGGGAAACCCTTTTATCAATGTGGAAATCAGTTGGGATAGAAGAGGAGCATCTGGGGCTGTTGGAGGAGAGTGAAATGGCTGGTCTGTGGCAGGCAGGACAGGGTAAGACCTATACAGATGGTTCATGCCATAGACCTGCACACCCCAGCCTGGGACTTATGTCAAATTGGTGCACAAGTGTGCTGGGTGCTGGAAAGTGGAGATTGGAGATCAGACTTTGAAAGAAGGCTGCTGTTGGATGTGAGGAGACAGACTAAGGGGCCAAGAGTAAGGAAATACCAAGCTGGGAATGCTTATAGAGGAAACGTGGACTGCCACAGAAGCAAGGCATCATTATTAAGTGAAGCGCAGGGAGTGCAGCTGCCATTTCAGCCTCTCCACACACACACACACTGGCCCCTTCCCACCCCCACCCCCGTCCACCACCCCGGGCACTAGGAAAGACTCCCAAGGGGGATGACCCTCTCTCACCTGCAGCCAAGTGTTAGAAAAGGCCCCTGCTGGGGCTGGGTCTCTTACTTCTGAGGCTAAACATTAGAAAAGACCCTGCCAGGGTTTAACCTTATGTGTCTGCATGCTTGCTCATTTGCTCAGTCATGTCTGACTCTGCAACCCCATAGATGTAGCCTGCCAGGCTCCTCTGTCCCTGGGATTTCCCAGGCAAGCATATTGGAGTGGATTACTATTTCTTCCTCCACATGATCTTCCTGACCCAGGGATCGAACTTGCATCTCCTGTCTCCTGCACTGCAGGTGGACACTTTACCACTAAGCCACCAGGGAAGCCCCTTAGCAGTTTTGGTTGGACAATAGAAAAGGCCCCTGCTAGGGCTGGCAATTGGTTGCCATTGGGCAGGAGCAATGACAGGCTCCCACCAGGGCTTAATCTTTCATTCCTGTGGTCACCACTGTGTTATCACTGATGGGGCTGGATTTCTCACAGCTGCTGACCCCTACAGACCTATTTCCCCCGAGGCTCAGTGACGCTAGCATCTGTGTTACCTCCATGCCCTGTCCTCACTGGAGCAGAACTGAAAGCTCTAGGGCAGCCTTGGGAGCCAACCCCTGTGGGAGGCCCACATGCAGAGGTGGGTCTAAAACCACAACTGAGCCCCAAGTGCCATGCAACTAAGGAATGAATCTGACATCTCCTATTACAGGTGTGAAAACTATGAATAAACACCCCTGCAACTACCTTGGGAAAATTTCAGCACCTATAAGCCTTTCCTGGTGGCCCAGATGGTAAAGAATCCACCTGCAATGTGGGAGACCTGGGTTCAATCCCTGGGTTGGGAAGATCCCCTGGAGAAGGGAATGGCAACCAACTCTAGTATTCCTGCCTGGAGAATTCCACAGACAAGTACTGGCACAGAAATACAGATCAATGGAACATGATAGAAAGCTCAGAGATAAACCTACACACCTGTGGTTATCCATTGTTGTTGTTGTTGTTGTTCAGTCACTCAGTAGTGTCCAACTCTACAGCCCCATGGATTGCAGTACCCTAGGCTTCCCTGTCCTTAACCATCTTCTGGAGTTTTCTCAAACTCATGTCCATTGAGTCAGTGATGCCATCCAACCATCTCATCCTCTGTCATCCCCTTTTCCTCCTGCCTTCAACCTTTCCCAGTATTGCAGTCGGTAGCCAAATATTGGAGCTTCAGCTTTAGCACTAGTATTTCCAATGAATATTTGGGGCTGATTTCCTTTAGGATTGACTAATTTGATCTCCTTGCAGTCCAAGGTATTCTCAAGAGTCTTCTCCAGCACCATAATTTGAAAACAATTCCTCAGTGCTCAGACTTCTTTATGATCCAACTCTCACATCCGTACTGACTCACCTGACTACTGAAAAAGCCATAACTTTGACTGGATCGCCCTTTGTTGGCAAGGTAATATCTCTGCTTTTGAATATACTATCTAGATTTGGCATAGCTTTTCTTCCAAGGAGCAAGCATCTCTTAATTTCGTGACTGCAGTGACCATCTTCAGTGATTTTGGAGCCGAAGAAAATAAAATCTGCCACTGTTTCCACTGTTTCCCCATCTACTTGCCATGAAGTGATGGGACAAGATGCCATGATCTTAGTTTTCTGAATGTTGAATTTTAAGCCAGTTTTTTTCCTCTCTTGTTTCACCCCCATCAAGAGGCAAACAAAGCAACCAATAAGGAATAATCTCTAATATACCAACAGCTCATGCAGCTCAGTATCAAAGAAACAAACACCTCAGTGAAGAAATATGTAGATCTAAATAGATATTTCTCTAAAGAAGGCATACAGATAGCCAAAAAACACACAAAAAGATGCTCAATATCACTAATTTTTAGATAAATGAAAATCAAAACTATAATGGGGTATCACCTCACACCAGTCAGAATGGCCGTCATCAAAATATCTACAAACAATAAATGCTGAAGAAGGTGTGGAGAAACAGGAAGCCTCCTACACTGTCAGGAATGTAAATTGGTACAGTCACTATGAACAGCAACATGAAGGTTTCTCAAAAAACAATAAGGAGACTTACCTGGATTTGAGTCCTGGGTTGGGAAGATCCCCTGGAGAAGGAAATGGCAATCCACTTCAGTACTGTTGCCTGGAAAATCCCATGGACAGAGGAGCCTGGTACGCTACAGTCTATGGGGTCACAAAGGGTTGGACACAACTGAGCGACTTCACTTCACCACGTAATCCAGCAATCCACTCCTAGGCATATACTTGGAGAATAAAACAATTCAAAAAGATATATTTTTATACAACAGTTCACTGCAGCACTGTTTACAACAGCTGAATGTTGAATCAACCTAAACGTTCATCAGCAATGAAATGGATAAAGATATGGTACATATATACAATAGAATATTACTCCTTCATGAAAAGGAATAAAATAATGCCATTTGCAGAGATGTGGATAGATTTGGAGACTTTTGGATAGATATAAAGACTAAAGTATGTCAGAAAAAGAAAATTTTCTTATAATATGGCTTATATGTGGAATCTAGAGAAATGGTAAAGATGAACTTATTTGCAAGACAGAAATAGAGACACAGATGTAGAGAACCAATTTATGGATATCAAGGGGGAAGGGAAGGTGGAGTGAATTGGGAGATTGGGATTGACATATATACACTGCTAAATCGCTTCAGTCATGTCCAACTCTGTGCAACCCCATAGATGGCAGCCCACCAGGCTCTGCTGTTCCTGGGATTCTCCAGGCAAGAATTCTGGAGTGGGTTGCCATTTCCTTTTCCAATGCATGAAAGAGAAAAGTGAAAGTGAAGTCGCTCAGTCGTGTCCAACTCTTAGCAACCGCATGGACTGCAGCTTACCAGGCTGCTTCATCCATGGATTTTCCAGGCAAGAGTACTAGAGTGGGGTGCCATTGCCTTCTCCATATATACACTACCATGTATAAAATAACTAGTGAGAAACAACTGTATAGCATAGGGGACCCTATTCAGTGCTGTGTGGTGGCCTATATGGAAAGGAAAACTGAAAAAGAGTCAATACTGATTCACTTTGCTGTACAGCAGAAACTAACGTATTGTAAGACAACTGTTACCGGGTAGGGAGAGGGTACAGGAAGACCTTTAATTTTGGGCTTCTGTTCTTGGTAAGGATACAAAGAAGAATCTGAGATCTTATCCATAGCAAAAACAATTCTATTAGGGAAAGAATAGGATGAACACTTCAAGTGAGAGGTGAGCCTGGCCGAGAGAGGCACTGTGTGTGTGTGTGTGTGTGTGTGTGTGTGTGTGTGTGTGTGTGTGTATGTGTTAGTCATTCAGTTGTGTCCAACTCTGCGACCCCGTGGACTGTAACCCACCAGGCTCCTCTCTCCATGGAATTCTCCAGGCAAGAATTGTAAAGTAAAATAAATAAATAAATAATAATAAATATTTTTAAAGAAGAAAAAGATCGAGTTCTAGGAAATTTAGTTTTCTACAAGAAAAAAAAAAAAAAGAAAGAATACTAGTCTGGGTGGTCATTTCCTCCCACAGGAGATCTTCCTGCCCCAGGGATTGAACCATGGTCTCCTGCATTGCAGGCAGATTCTTTACTGTCTGAGCCGCCAGGGAAGCCCAAGAGAGGCACTGGCCCAGGTTTATTGAAGAAAGAACAGAAAGAGTACCTCTGTAGAGAGGTGGGCCAAGCCAAGAGAGGCACTGGCTCCAGAATGATCTAGTACAAGGGGTTTTCAAGACAGGGCTTTTAAATATTCACCTAGCTGGGCATGGACTGACAGTTTTGATTAACAGTTGCAATTTAAATAACAACAGGCTCTTAATCATATGTATTTCCCATAATTCTGTCTGTTGTAATCAGATGTATGTATGTATAGAATATTTATGAACCATTAGCGGGGTCCTGCTGCCTAAGATCATTTGAGGACACAATTATGCATCAAGGGTGCATGGGCCAGAGTTGGAAAAGCCCCTGTAGTTAGTTTGTATCCCCGTGTACCTAGAGCACATGTGCTTTAGTTAGAAAAGTCTCGGTGGTTATTTGCAGCATATCTGTGAGCTCTCCTAGGCTGCATTTGGGCATATCTGGGGTGGGATTTAGGAACTATCTTAAATCTTTTTCAGCGAGGTCGCCCCTCATTGCTCATGCCTAACTTCTTACCTAACACAATTATACTCCAATACAAAATAAAAAATAAATAAAATAAAGGTTTATATCTCTTGAAGGAAGCCTACTCTAACATCCTATTTTGAGAAGTTGTCAAAATTATTTGACTGTGTGACATTTTGAAGGACTTGGGCTATTACTTCTCATATTCAAGCCTTTCATCCTGTTAATAGAAAGTGGGTTGAATTTAGTCATTTTCTCATAGAATTCACTTTCCAATCAGGAAGAACATATGATAACCCAAGTTTGCCCAGGATTAAAGGGTAAATAATGGAAATGAAAATAATCCTCTTGAAATTGTGAAAGTTACATTCAAATTTTGAATAGTTAATACATATTCTTGTTATTTTAGAAAGCAAAACAACACTTTTAACCTTCTAATTCTTAAATTATGTTTCACTCTTGTGAGAAAAAAGTTCCCCCAAATATTGTTTGGAATAGAAAGAAGATGTGGTCCAGTGATTTGTTTTCTTCTCTCATAAAGACAGAAGACATATTCTCTCTTTATGAAAAGTAAAGTTGAAAAGAAATGTATTTGTGGATAAAATGGGCATCTTAAAATCTAAGTCAAAAAGAGGTTACCCTTAAAACTAGAGGGCTTCCCAGGTGGCTCAGCTGATAAAGAATCCTCCTGCAATGCAGGAGACCTGGGTTCCATCCCTGGGTTGGGAAGATCCCCTGGAGAAGGAAACGCCTACCCACTTCAGTATTCTGGACTGGAGAATTCCATGGAGTTGCACAGAGTTGGACATGACTGAGTGACTTTCACTTTCACTCTAACACTAGAAGAAAACAAAACTTAAATCAACTTCTCTCCTAATCATTTTACTTACAAACAGTTGTCATTCATATTGCCTGCACACTGGTTAGTAGGATCACAGAACAGACAACTCTAGTCTGTTAATCATACAAATGTGTTTTATTTATTTATATATTTTAAATTGAAGTACAATTGATATATAACAGTATATTAATTTCAGGTATACAGCATACTGATTCAATATTAGTATACATTACAAAGTGATCAAAGCTATAAGTTTAGTTAACTTTTATCACTCCACTCCAGTTTTATTATTACTTAATGCTTGTAAGATTACTTTTAAATTTGGGGACAATTGAAAAGAATTTACTTATGTCCATTTTCACTTAGTAATTTTTTTTCAGGTATTATTTAAAGATCTATCTGTTGACTGTTGTATAAATCTTCTAGACTAAAACCATCATAAATAACATGTGGCATAGTTATTATATTTTACTTCTTTGTTAAAATAGAAAAATATTGATATGTAGATCTACTGGTAAACCACATTGATTCATTCATCCTCCAAAGTGTTGAAATGAAGTAAAACAGGCTGCAAGTGAATGCATCTGCCTGGTATATTTGGAGACACATTATCAGGAAAACAATGAGGTTTTCCTGACATCTGGGAACTTGAATTCATTTTAGGTTCATTAATGATGTACATTTAGATACTGGGCAAAACAGCTCCTCAATTATGCTATGTATTAATAGTGATAACAAAGCTCTTTCCAGGAAGGCAAAAGAATATGCCACTAAGTAACCTAACCTTAGTAACTGTTGAGTCAGAATCACCTTCATTCACACAGGCTAATGTGCTTACACAATAAACTATTAATAGTGCAGAAAATATTATTATTAAATAATCCAAATGTTACATTTTCAGGAAAATTTTATTGCTTGTCCTTGCAATAGACTTTATATTTATCCCAAAATAGAACTAACCTATATTCTGAATACATTAGTAAAGATACAAGCATATGGCTAACTATTAGGAAATGTTTTTCATTCAAATATAAACATAAATTCTGGAAGCATAAATTAATGTTCTATAGCTTTCAGTGATGTGGAGAAATCATATTGTTTTATCACTGAAGGTATATTTTATGAAGAACTAGTATTGACAAATTTAAAATCATTAGCTTATCTTATATTTGCTTCAATACAAGGACAACTGATTTCAAAAGCACAATTGTTATCTAACTTAGGAATTCTGGAATGGAAAGTCTTTTTAGCATTTTCAAAGGATGGATAATGTTTAGAGTTTATTTATTTGGAATATCATAGCTGTGGTTTTATTTGAAAGTTACTTTTTTCTGTATAATTAGTCTTATAATGTTTTACTTACACTTCCAGTTGTTCAACCAACACACATTTATTGGCAATGAATCAAAGAATAGCAAAATAAAAGTCCTGACTTTGTGCATTTTATAATCTAACTATGACAGAATCTCTTCCTGAAAGCTCTTTCAACTACAACTGATCTTAAAATTTTCATTTAATTTTTTATAAGAATTGGGTCAAGTCTCAAGATTTCCTTTTTTTATATATTAAAAATACTCTTATAGGAACATCAATCTCTTACATTCTCTGTACAGATTGCAGGGTTTTTTTTAAGCTATTTGTAAAGATAATCATTGAAGATTTGGATAGAAATGGCATTCTATCATGTATACTATCATGTAAGAATTGAATCGCTAGTCTATGTCTGACGCAGGATACAGCATGCTTGGGGCTGGTGCATGGGGATGACCCACAGAGATGTTATGGGGAGGGAGGTGGGAGGGGGGTTCATGTTTGGGAACACATGTAAGAATTAAAGATTTTAAAATTAAAAAAAAAAATGAAAAAAAAAATAAATAATAAAATAAAATAAAGAAACAAATAAAAAAATAAAAAAAATAAAAGAAATTTGTTCTGGCTCACCAGATATTATTTCAAGTAAATTAATCAGTATTGCCTTGATCCAGCAAAGAATTTAGCATTTTTTTAACCTTTTAAAATTCAAAGACAACATTCATGTTCACAGTTTTGAAGGTTAATAGA
Source organism: Budorcas taxicolor (assembly GCF_023091745.1). Classification (NCBI taxonomy): domain Eukaryota; kingdom Metazoa; phylum Chordata; class Mammalia; order Artiodactyla; family Bovidae; genus Budorcas; species Budorcas taxicolor. Next base: position 118,725,734 of record NC_068920.1, read on the forward strand.
ATTTAATGCCATGGTACCATAGAGGCCTCTGAGGTGACATTTTATGATATACTTCTAGGCTATTCTTCAGAACTATGAATTGTTCTTACTTTTTCCTTGGGAAAGCTCTTTAAGAATTTCTCAACTCTCATAGAAATGCTCATAAATCTGGAAGGGCTTGCTTGATTAGTTTCCCAAGAATTGCCACTCTTACTTACTTTCCATCCCTTGAGAATCCACCTCTCTTTGCTTGTACCAAGTCTCTGCCCATTCATTCTTGTCAAGCTTAAGCCTCTTACTGCTGACTTCTTACTATCTACCAGTTTTACATATTGCCTGTGAAGTCACTCAGTCGTGTCCAAATCTTAGTGACCCCATGGACTGCAGTCTACCAGGCTCTTCCATCCATGGGATTTTCTAAGCAAGAGTACTGGAGTGGGTTGCCATTTCCTTCTCCAAGGAACTTCCCAACCCAGGGATCAAACCCAAGTCTCCCACATTGTAGACAGACGCTTTACCATCTGAGCCACAGTATTGCCTATTTATCCCTTATTTTTTCCTACTTATTTATTTCCCCATATGTCTTAATTTGGGATAAAATGGGACTTAATCCATGATCTTGACCAGTCAATGATAAAGCTTCTTACCTCTTTTCTGTTGAACCTGTTATTCCATTTTCTCTATTTTTTTAACATTATCATCATAAATATTTCATATCAAAATAAATAATGTGTTTACCATATCACAAGGTGATCTTGACTATTCAAATGTGTTGTGATGATAATTCTGTTAGATATGTGCAAATTATCACAATAACACAGAAGTAACATAGTTTACAGGTAAGTCAACTGAAACACACATATACAAGAAAAATCTGAGATCTTTCCAAATACTGTGGTCACTGAGCATTATCATTTCTCTGCTAATATTTTTGGCACATTTCTTCCATGCCACCCCCAACAGCTGGAATTCCTTTCATCCATCAAGTCTGCCTAAAAATGTTATCTTATCTATGAAGTTTCTGTGAACTATTCAAGCAGAAAGAATTGTTCTTTCTTTGGAGTATTTTCCAGCTTACAGGAGAGAAGGTTTTATATTGTGTAATATTTAGTTGTATGTGGCTCTGCGTCTACTTTATTGGGAATTCCATGAGAGTGAGCAGCCTGAGTTCTCTATATTTATATCCTAGGCCTTTAATGTGGAGCTAGAAACTTAGCAATTGTTCATTTACTTGAACTCATTTTTAAAAATGCATCTAGATTTAATATTGACTCCAAGTGCAAGGCATGCCTAAGAAACAGAAAAGTGGGTGTTAATGTATTCTTTATTAGAGCACTGTTCTTTTTCCCTAAAGCTCTCTACTTCTCTTAATTGTACAAAATAGTTGAATTTGGGTGTAAATATGGAATAGTCACTAGAGAGAATTAAACCTATCAATCACTTAGAACAGATATGGCCTTTGTAAAGACTTAATCACCACAGGCTTCAAATCTCACACAGATAGCTTAATTTAAAATCAGTAAAATATTTTAAATCAAATCCAACAGATATCATGTAGTCTTTGCCATAAAATTTACAAAACCTAGTTATGATTAATGGCATTATTATGAATCCCAAATCTCATTACTGAGTATTGCTGAATTTACTTTCAGTTCAATGTTTAAATATAGTAAGATTAAAACTATTCAATGAGTCTTTACAACTTGTGGCAAATCATCGTTACTTCCTCCTATTGCTGTTGTAATATTATTAATCATAATGAATTCCTTTGAAATTCAGTGGAGCAGCAATATATTATTCCATCTGCATTTCCACTATAAATTAGCTCCAGTGACTTAACTGCCTAAGAACTATTATTAAGTTACTATATAACACCTGCAGAATCATAATCAGACCAAGGAATTGATTCCAAATGAAATTACTATGACAATTTCTACAGGAAATGGAAATTAGATCAATGAGAAGAGATGAGAAATCCTAAAAATAAAGTATTTCTAAATAGTGTAAGATTATTAAATTTCCTCTCCAAATATGTTCAATAGACTAACAAAATAAGATTAAAATAGACTAGGGTTTGTCAGATGACAAACCCATGAGAGTTTAGTCACGTAGGTTTACACACATCTCTAGTCTAATTAAATTGGGGAAAGGATTTGTAGGTACAATAGAATCATAGCCCCAAGGTATATTTGTCATGCCTTCTATCTGTTTTCTCCTCACAATAGCAGCAAGTAATGAGGGCAGGAGGAAACAAAAGACAGCTCTGTTCCTGTTGTCAATGAAGAGATTTGTGATGAGGTCACTTGCTGTTGCAGCTTGCAGCTCTGAAAGTATTTAGGGGCTTTCGTCTTCAGTCAAAGTTTCCTTCCTCTCTGTCCTGTAGTGAATAAAATAGGTTGAGGAACTGCAAAAAAAGAAAACTGCAGAAGTCAACTAATAGTACATAATTTTAAAAGGTGCTCCAGTACACGGCATGAGGGAAGAAGACCAGGATATTTGGGCAGCTCATAACTATTTTTATCTGAAGAGTCACAATGAAATACCTTTCTTCTGCTTGGTCATTGCTACGAAGCTAGTGTAAAACATGCTTATCCTCTCACACCTAAAAATAAAATATATGTTTTCAAAGTGAAGCTTAAAGGACATTGTGATTAGTGGTTGTATTGTATTCATTGTAACTGAAACTCATCTCTAAGGGGCAGCTGCCCTCTAAAGTAAATTGTCAAAATTAGAATGATATTTGTATGTGTGCATGTGTTTCTGCATGCTTGCATACACGGGCATGTACAAATATCTATCAATTTATCCATGTGTCTGTCTGGGTGAATATGAATATGTCTCATTGCACGCTTTTATCTGTAAATTGATGCCTTGAATGTGCAAACATGAATTAGATAAGATGGGATGAGGCACTAAGTCATACATGTATGTTTTTAATATGATATTGATAAATTCAGTTCAATTCAGTTCAGTCGCTCAGTCGTGTCCGACTCTTTGCGACCCCATGAATCGCAGCACACCAGGCCTCCCTGTCCATCACCATCTCCCAGAGTTCACTCAAACTCACGTTCATCGAGTCAGTGATGCCATCCAGCCATCTCATCCTCAGTAGTCCCCTTCTCCTCCTGCCCCCAATCCCTCCCAGCATCAGGGTTTTTTCCAATGAGTCAACTCTTCGCATGAGGTGTCCAAAGTACTGGAGCTTCAGCTTTAGCATCATTCCTTCCAAAGAAATCCCAGGGCTGATCTCCTTCAGAATGGACTGGTTGGATCTCCTTGCAGTCCAAGGGACTCTCAAGAGTTTTCTCCAACACCACACTTCAAAAGTATCAATTGATAAATTGGAGCTTTACAAAGCAAAGCATAATTTCTACACTATTATACTTAATTTAAAATGACAATTCAAGAACCTGACTTCAAGGCAAATTGTGTATCCTATATAATGTAATATCTTTCTCATTTCTACAAGGCGAAGGCTGTTAGTAATAGTACTATTATGAAGTTTGAATGAGATAAGGTATAAAGTAGCTCACTATAGCCTCAAGAATATTGAATGCATTCAATAACAATTAGTTCTATTTCTGCTGCTACTTACAATTATCAACTTATCAACTTATTCTTCCTGATTTATTTTCAGTTAAATACACTTAGCATATTTAAAAAATTCATTTTTCCATCTCAAATCTCAATATTTTCTTCACATTTCCAGACCAAGATTTGAGAATTCAAAATCTTCCCTTCCTTCATACAAAACCACTGATACCATCACACTTAAAAGTTGTTTTATTTATCATTCCAACCATTTTATCATTATCAAACCATGTCTTCTTTCAGGCCTTCCTGGCGATATTATAATAATTTTTTAAATTATAATAAAAGAAAGGGACTTAGAATTTTGCTCTCTTTCTCACCTGTATGTGCCAGGTGTGCCTTATTTGTCAGAGAGGACATGTTTTGAGTCGTTGTTCAGTCGCTAAGTCGTACCCGACTATTTTTGACACCATAGACTGCAGCACACCAGGCTTCCCTGTCCTTCACCTCTCCCAGAATTTGCTCAAACTAATGGCCTTTGATTCAGTGATGCCATCCATCCATTTCATTCTCTGTTGCCCTCTTCTCTTCCTGCCTTCAATCTTTCCCAGCATTAGGGTCTTTACCAATGAGTCAGCTCTTTGCATTAAATGGCAAAATACCCCAGAGAGCTACCTCCCTTCAGCTTCAGCTTCAGAATTCTAAATAATAACTCATAAATTCATGTGCATTGAATGACATTTCAAGTGATATTTAAAAGTTTCAATGAAACTTCAGGGTAAAAATTAACTTCTCCTTTTCATATTGTATAATTTTGCAGATTAAAGACCAAATTTTTACTATAGCATGTGTAAGCAAAATATTTATCATTGTTACACCCATACTATGCTGCTGAAATTGGCCAGGCTTTATGTATTCTGTTGCATTTATTCCTTCAATGAAGCCAGCAATGTATACATTATTATCTCAATTTTAAAGATAAATTGAGGTTCAGAAATAATAACCAACCAAGTTCACTAAATATTAGGAAGTGTAGAGTTATCCAACGTGCATGATTCTTTGGTGTATGTTTTTTGGCATTTTACTGCTAAGACTTTTTCAAATATCTCAAGTCTTATCTGTACTTTTATATATAGCCTTATCTCTAAATGCATAATAACACTGGACATCTTATTTCCATGCAAATAATAATAGTTTTTCTATTCTTCATATGTTTATTGTAATTTGAATTTGCTTTATAGTTTTACCTTTATCTGTTAGGGCTGCTGTAGCAAATACTGTAGATTGCTGACTTAGAAACAAAAGAAATTAATTTCTCATAGTTCTGGAAGAAGTTTAAGATGGGAAGCTCAAGATAAAGTCTAGTGAGACTTTGATGTCTGGTGAGAACTCTTTCTGGTTCATAGACCACTCTCTTCTCACTCCACACTCACATGGTAGAAGGGAGGTAGCTCTCTGGGGTATTTTCCATTCATTCATGCTCCCTCCTCATAAGCTAATCACCTCCCAGGGGCCCCACATCCAAATATTATCACACTGGGAGTTAAGTTTCAACATGGTAATTTCGAAAGACCCAGACGTCTAGTCTGTAGCAAGTTACAAAGATAATGTAAAACTAAAAAAAAAAAAAAGTATTAATTTATAAACATATGCTTATATAGTCCCACTTAACATAATTAGAAGTGTGATTTCCTTGTAATATTTACTCTCCAAAATGATTTTAATCATCTTCTAGGAGTATATTTAAGTCTAAGGAAGTAATCAGCTTCTAAAGTGTTCATTACCCAAGAGTCAAGACTCAATGTGCCTACATTTAGGAAACAGAAAAATGCTATACTTTAATAACGTTGCATTGAGATTTCCAGCAAATAGGGTTAGGGTTAGGATTAGGGTGTTTTTTTTTTTAAGTTTTATTGTTATTATTATTAAGAGAAACCTTTATTTTTTTAAAAAAATTCAGTGGACAACTAACATGAGAAAGGATATATGAATTTCTTATCATAATTTCTTAATTGGAGATACAATGATGGTTGCATACTTGAATGAAATAAAAGGAAAAAAATCAGTTTCACTGTTGCTGTTTTTAAAATCCAGTCTTCATTAGTGCTTCTTTGAAAAAAATACACATTTTTCACTCAAAATATCATTGTTTGAGATGTTTCATTTTTTATCTCAAAAGTTTTCCACAAATATTAATCAATATTTTATTGTTTTCCTGTTCTCTTTTTCTTGAAGTTCATTCTGATGGTTGTGGTTTGGTCACTAAGTCATATCCAACTCTTGCGATTCCATGGCCTATAGCCTGCTGGGCTCCTCCGTCCATGGAATTCTCCAGGCAAGAATTCTGGAGTGGGTTGCCATTTCCTTCTCCAGGGGACCTTCCTAACCCAGGAAGTGAACCTAGATCTCCTGCATTGCAGGCAGATTCTTTACCAACTGAGCTACGAGGGAAGCCCTTGAAGTTCATTATAAGTCTTTTTCTTAATATAAATTTATTTATTTTAATTAGAGCTTAATTACTTTACAATATTGTATTGGTTTTGCCATACATAAACATGAGTCTGCCACAGGTATACACGTGTTCCCCATCCTGAACCCCCCTCCCTCCTCCCTCTCCATACCATCCCTCTGGGTCGTCTCAGTGCAGCAGCCCCAAGCATCCAGTATCATGCATCAAACCTGAACTGGTGATTCATTTCATATATGATATTATACATGTTTCAATGCCATGCTCCCAAATAATCCCATGCTCTCCCTCTCCCACAGAGTCCAAAAGACTGTTTTTTTAAAAATTGCATTAAAAATATACACATCTTTTTTTCAGTGCCTTGTAGGGTAAAAAAAAATTTTGTCATCAAATGTTGCTTCTAATTCTATGAAAAGGTCTTTAACAGTCTGTATACACCATGACCCTCTTTCTGCCACCAACTGCACTGCACATTTGCCACATCCGTTGACTCTTCATTTTCACCAATATCGCCCCATGCTTTCTGGGCCATTTTCAATCTGCTAAAATAAATATCATACATTTTATGATGGGGACATTTTCACAGCAATTTTTTCTTCACTGAATAAGTTGTTACTCTGAGACCAATAAATGTACATTAAAGTGAGTCTACTTGTCTCAGAAAACATCAAAAGTGTCATTTAGATACCCTAGTTGCTTTATTTTATGAACGATGTCCTTGGCATTGAAGTTATTTGCATGTTCTATCCTTTATTATTTACAAAGTTATAAGGAAAATTTCATGGAGAAGGCAATGGCACCCCACTCCAGTACTCTTGCCTGGAAAATCCCATGGACGGAGGAGCCTGGTAGGCTGCAGTCCATGGGGTCGCTGAGAGTTGGACACGACTCAGTGACTTCACTTTCACTTTTCACTTTCATGCATTGGAGAAGGAAATGGCAACCCACTCCAGTGTTCTTGCCTGGAGAATCCCAGGGACGGGGGAGCCTGGTGGGCTGCCGTCTATGGGGTCGCACAGAGTCGGACACGACTGAAGAGACTTAGCAGCAGCAGCAGCAGCAAGGAAAATATCAAGTGATTATTTTGGTTAAGATTCTCTTTTAAGTAATTATATTTCATTTGTATAGATGTCATAATGTCTTGCTGTTTACTCTACCCATGACCTTAGACAAAGCACAACTGCCCTAACCCTGACTTAGGATTTCCAAATCCTTAAATCTCAGTCCTGACTCCACAGTATGATTTCTAAATTCCACAAACTATATGACCTCTTATAGTAGTCCTGAACTCCTGAAATAACCTCCCAGGTAGAAACCTCATAATTTGTCATCTCCTTCTTTTTAAAAAGAAATTTTATTAATTTTTATTGCAGTATAGTTGCTTTACAATATTAATTTCTACAGTAAAGTGAACCAGCTATACATATAAATATGCCCCATCTTTTTTTAGATTTCTGTCACATTTAGGTTAGCATAGCACATTGAGTGATATATCCTGAGCTATGCAGTAGGTTTTCATTAGATGTCTATTTTAGACATAGCATCAATAGTGTATATATGTTAATCTCAATGTCCCAATTCATCCTACCCACCCCCTACCCCATTGGTATCCATACATTTTTCTCTATGTCTGTGCAATCTATTTGTTTTGTAAATAAGATTATCTATAACATTTCTCTAGATTCCACATATATGCATTAAATATGATATTTGTTTTCTCTCTTTCTGACTTTTATTTCACTCCGTATGACAGCCTCTAGGTCCATTCACATCTCTACAAATGACCAAATTTATTCCCTTTTATAGTTGCATAATATTCAATTGTATATATGTACCATTTCTTTATCCATTCCTCTGTCGATGGGCATTTAGGCTGCTTCTATGTCCTGGCTATTATAAATAGTGCTGCTATGAACACTGGGGTGCATATGGCTCCTTGAGTTAAGATATTCTCTGGGTATATGCCTAGCAGTGGGATTGCTAGGTCATATGGAAATTCTATTTTTAGTTTTTTAAGGAACCTCCATACTGTTCTTCATAGTGGCTATATCAATTTACATTCCCACCGACAGTGCAAAAGGGTTCCCTTTTCTCCATGCCCTCTCCAGCATTTATTGTTTGCAGATTTTTTTTTTCTATGATGGCCAGTCTGACTGGTGTGAAGTGAGACCTCTTTGTAATTCTGATTTGCATTTCTCTAATAATTAGTGATGTTGAGGATGTTTCCTTGTGTTTGTTGGCCATCTGTATGTCTTCTTTGGAGAAATGTCTATTTAAGTCTCCTGGTTATTTAATAACTCAAGATTTGAAAGAGAAATTAAGGGAACAATTCCATCTACCATTGCAAAAAAGAGAAGAAAATAGCTAAAAGTAGGAGGCAATAGACCTATGTACAGAAAAGTTTAAGATATTGATTAAAGAAATCAAAGATGATATAAACAAATGGAGAGATATACTATGTACTTGGATTGGAATAATCAATATTGTGAAAATGACTGTACTACCCAAAGCAATCTAAAGATTAAATGCAATCCTTATCAAATTACCAGTGACATTTTTCACAGAGCTAGAACAAAATACTTTACAAAGACTTCAAATAGCAAAAGCAATCTTGAAAATGAAGAATAGAGCTGGAGGAATCAGGCTCCCTCACTTCAAACTCTACTACCAAGCTATAGTAATCAAGACAGTATGGTACTGGCACAAAAACAGAAATATAGTTCGATGGAATAGGATAGAAAGCCCAGAGATAAACTCATGCACCTATGGTCACCTAAACTATGACAAATGAGGTAACAAAATACAATGGAGAAAAGACAATCTCTTCAATAAGTAGTGCTGAGGAAACTGGACAGTTTTATGTAAAAGAATGAAATTAGAACATTCTCTAACACCATACACAAAAATAAACTCAAAATGGGTTAAAGACCTGAATGTAAAGCCAGATACTATATAACTCTTAGAGAAAAACATAGGCAAAACATTCTGACATAAATCATGGCAGGATCTTTTTTGACCCCGACCCCAACCTCAGAAAATAAAAACAAAAATTGACAAGTGAGACATGATTAAGTTTAAACTTTTTTGCATAGCAAAGGAAACCATAACAAAGCAAAAAAACAACCCTCAGACTGGGAGAAAATATTTGCAAATGAAACAACTGACAAATTATTAACTTCTAAAATATGCAAACAACTCATACAGCTCAATACAAAAAAATTAAACAACCCAGTTATCTCCTTTCTTATATCTAAGCTGAAGAACATTCATTAATATCCCCAATGAATACAGAGTAATACCTTTAAAAGTACATAATTTTGAATATCTCTTCATTCACTATGAAGATGTTTTTACTTGTCTTTGGTAAATTTCCTGCTTGGTCTTCTAAAATATACTCTGAGAATACCTGGAAAAGTGCTTTACATTTTACTAACTGAATATTCTATCTATAACCATAGCCAATTTTTTAATAAATAAATATGATGGTACTTCAGAACAAAATTGGAAACAATGGCACTGAACCTTTTTATCTTCATTTGCCTCCCACTAATTCCAGTTTACAGGTGAATGCACCCATACACAGAGAAGGCAATGGCAACCCACTCCAGTATTCTTGCCTGCAAAACCCCATGGACAGAGGAGCCTGGTAGGCTGCAGTCCACGGGGTCTCTAAGAGTCCGACACGACTGAGCGACTTCACTTTCACTTTTCACTTTCATGCACTGGAGAAGGAAATGGCAACCCACTCCAGTGTTCTTTCCTGGAGAATCCCAGGGACGGGGGAGCCTGGTCGGCTTCTGTCTCTGGGGTTGCACAGAGTCGGACACAACTGAAGCGACTTAGCAGCAGCAGCAGCAGCACCCATACATACTCCATAATAAGTTGTGTTCTTTCATTCTCATAAACAATGCATTATCTTCTTTTCCTTATTTCTTCATTTATTGTGTGATTACTACTTCTCAGACGTTAGGAAAATCACTGGAGACATATCTGAGAACAAAGCAATTATGTCCATCGGAGAACTTCAGTGGGTTTGAACAAATAAACAATAGAGAATTCAATACACTGTTGTGAATACTTTGTGAAAGGAATTGTAGTACCATGAGAGGCTCTAAGAAGAAATTTCAACTAGATTTAAGTGTCAGGGAAGGCTGCCTTGAGGAGATGACATCAAAGTATGAGTTTGTAGAAAGGAGAGGTATTAAGAAATTGATTCAAAAGGTGTTGATTCATATTCAAAGAGTAAGAGCATGCATAAAGCAGAGCAGAATGAAGCCTAGTGTGATACGAGGGTGAAGAGAAATGAGACCTGAGAGACAAGTAGTAGCCAATTTTAAAGGGCATCAGAGGCCATGTTAATATTTAGGCTAAAGAAAGATGCGATCATATGTTCTTTTGATGACTCAGCATGGAATTTGGATTTATGATGAATAACGCTAAAATCAAGGGAATCAGTAATGAAGCTACAGAAATAGTCCAGGAAAGGTAACATAGTGGTACTGAGGTAATGGCCATGAGTATGAAAAGATAGAGGAGATGTATAAGAGGGAGAAGCTATCAGACTTTTTTTTTAATGTGTGGGATTGTGTGGGATTTTCTGTGTGTGTGAAGGAAGAAATCAAGGAAGACATTAACGCTGCAGCTTTTGCTTTAAAAGAACAAATGTGTGTCATTGCCATCTATTGAAATAAGGAAGAAGTAGACCTGAGACAAAAGTAATGCTGTGGTGTTTTGAAGATTAGATTACTACAGGATATACAGTTGAAAACAGAATTTGGGGACTTGAGGGTTTCAGAATCCAGAGATTGGCATGTTATAACAGCTTTATAGGAATTCTAGCATGCAGAAAGGACTAAAATCTACTGATTGTAGAGTTTATCTACTGATTATCACTTTATGGTATATTTATAATTCTCAAAATTTCATTGCCTGTTAGAAAAAGGACCAGCAGACATATACTTTATGACCAAATAATATGTGATTTAGAACTACATGATCTCCTTGGTGGGTCAGGCAGTAAAAAATCTGCCTTCAGTGTAGAAGACGGGTTCAATCCCTGTACTGGGAAGATCCCCTGAAAAAAGGAATGGCCGCCCATTCCAGTATTCTTGCCTGGAGAATTCCATGACAGAGGAGCCTGGCGGGCTACACTCTATGGGATCAGAGTCAGACACGACAAACACTTTCTTTTTTTACAACTTGTAGTTTTAAGCATTGGCAATATTAGTTACTTATATTTACAAAATACTTACCTTTACAAAATATGTTATTTCATATATACACTCATCTTGGAATTAGAAAGCCATAAGACAGAAATTAATATATATTTATATATAACCTAGCACTCCCCACATTCTTACTGAGTTTTATATAAATTGTCATACAGTAAAAAAGAAAAAGAAAAATTAAACCCTATAACTACTCAGTATGGTGGCTTAGTGGTAGAGAATCCACCTGAAATGCAGGAGATGCAGGAGACATGGGTTTGATTCCTGGGTGGGGAAGATCCCCGGGAGGAGGAAATAACAACCCACTCCAGTATTCTTGCCTGGGAAATCCCATGGACAGTGGAGCCTGGCAGGCTACAGTCTATAGGGTCACAAAGAGTCGAACATGACTGAGCACAGAACAGAATAGAATTGATGAAATAAAAAGACCTCTTGATACTAGAAGTTGCTTACTTGCCCAAGCAAGGTTCTATTGTAAATGTATTAACAGGTAGATTGAGTGTTCATAAATGCTTGGGTTAAGACTATTGGGCATATTATTTTTGTAATACAAATTTATAAGCTTTCTCTTTTCTGGCTGAAACTCTCTGAGAATGTCTTTAAGCAAAGAAGAGTTAGCACAGAGATTTAAGCATTAGAAATATGTATTCTTTTGTCTGGTCTCCTCAAGGGGAAAAACATCAATTATCTCTAAATCTTAATACTCTCATCTGACTCTTCCTTGAATGCCTTTAGAACTTAATGTAAACAGCTATTTTTGCTCCCAAATTAATCAAATACAACTAAACATATGAAACATATATAGTATATGTGCATCCTGCTAGTGAATGCAGCAGGAAACAGAAAGCAACTTTTTCTTCTTTTTTACATTTTTCCTTCTTGTTTGATCATATTTCTGAAATAATATTTTGCATACATTTTCATTTATCTTCTCCTATATTGTGCTTTACCTTGTTTTTCATTCTTTCTTATATAATATGAAAAAATAAAATTCCAGCCACAATAGTAAGGGAAAAAAATGAGTTGCTTAACACAGCTATGGGAATCAGACTCAGTTCTAGGGAAAACTAAGTGGCAACAAGTCAGTGGGTAGTGAAATGCAACATGAAGCTTGATTTGCTAGCCTTGTAATAGAAGAGAGAAAGAAAAGAGGCTTTAGTTTAAAGGATGCCTTTGCCAGAGCTGGGGCATTAGGTTTAAATTCTGGGCATAAATAAGCAGAGGATGCAGGTTAGCACAGTGTAAGGAAGGTGAGTGGAGACCTATACTGCATATCCTCTTCAGGAACTCTTCCTGAAGTCTAGACAGTAAATATAATCTAAGATTTGCACATGTAAACAAGAAACAGAGTATTTAAAGAACCAAAGCCATCTTGATCTTGAAATAATGAAACAAGCCTTTAAAGTGTACATTTGAATATAAGAATCAATAGTGTCAATAAATTACTTGTGAGAAAATGACATGATATTTTTTTCCTAAATTTGCTTCAAAATGTTGAGAATTATTGATGATTTCTGGCCACTTAGAAGCTACTGAATACCAATTTACTAAAAGAATGTCAGTTAAAAATCAGGCCATCTAGAATTATCTGATACACCTTAATAATTTTGGATAAAATCTATTTCACAATTTTGGGGTCAGAAGAAAATTTGTCATTTAACATAGGAAAAAGCATAATATCTATCAGAACAGTGGCAAAATATTATTATATTCTTTCAATACCAGGAGAAGATATTTACCAAAGATGTATTTTATTTTTCATAATAATGAATGTACTGTTGGGAGGAAGCTATCTTTCACTACTGGAATATGAGCAGAACTGAAGCATGGAATTTTCTGATTTTTAAAGTAGAGTATGTCTTCACTACTTTTTCCCTCATTTGATGTTGAATATGAGGATTACAAGACCATAGAGAATATGATGAAATCAATCTACATTCATGAAACTTCATGCAGAGGAAAGTAACCAAGAGAAACTGTACTGAAATACTGTCTAAGTTAGAAATTCCTATTGTGTTAAGTCATCTAAACTTTAAAGTTCATTAAAGATACTCTAAAAGTACCATAACCAGAATTTTTCCAATGATAAGCTACTTGTTACAAAATTGCTAGAAGGTATTATACCCTGTTCTAGTAAATACAGAAGTTTTTGAAGTGTGAATATTCACCTAGAAAGTGTGATATGTGAGGAATTTCTAGATTCTCCAGAATGTTTGTGTTCTTATAAACACAAACATTCTCACAAATCTCACATTCTCACAAATCTCAGAAACAACTATTCATAAACCAAATAACTTATTCTGATTTAGCTTTCTTGCTCTTTTGTTAATGTCATGTCACTCCTATGTTGTCACTTACCATCTGGGGTTTAATTGTTTGTTTCTTTTGTTTTGCCCTCGGTCTCCTTTCCATCAGCTTTCAAATAGCTTCCTCGTTAACGGATTGAAAGAGGTAAAGGAATATGTTATCTACGAAGTTTTATCATCCTGGGCCTGATGGAAATTTTATCAGAGAAGGTCCTGAAATTTATCCTAAGACAAGTACAGCACATGTATCTTTGTGGAGATGTAGATTCAGAGGACAGCAAGGAAGGAACATTTTATTCTTATTTCCATGTGGGCCTAAATCTCAAAGGTGAGTGAGCTGAACTGGACTCCATAGATAAAAAAAAAACTCTTCTGCTGAGAAAGTAGGCCTGAGATTTTTACTCTAATAGATCTAATGGATTCCTCAGTTCTCTTTTCCTCTAAATTTTATCTATAAAACTCACTGTTTTGATGGCAAGAAAAAGTCTAAGGAAAAAAGAAAAGTGCATATTTTCCCTAATGTTTAACACAGAGTTGATTTAAATTATCTTCCACAGATCTTAGGAAAGAAGTATATCCCAGAAAGCAGAGGGGCTCATGCCCTTAAATCATCCCATATTCCAGCTAGAACAGAGATAATGACAATGAACCAAAGAGCTTGAATATATTAGTACTAGATCTTAAAAGCTCTTCATCTAGAATTAGAATATAATCAATATCCTTGACAATGATCCTATAAATATGATATTAACATTTCATCCCTTGAGTGGATAGGTATCAGGAAATAAAATGACCAGGGTTCAACAGCCTTGAGTTCTACATAGAAGTCAACCAATAATACTAATAATAAAAGAATAGCATAAGTATCATTATTATTGTAATTATGCTGATGATGATGATCAATAGCATTATACATATACCTTTTGTGTTCTCTTTATGTACTAGACACTGTGCTTAAGGTTACAATTAAATTATTTCCAGTGAACCACATGTGCAAATTGAGGCCAGATGTATTCTTCCCCAGTGTCTAAAAATATATGAAGTCTATTATTTAGAAGATATATCATGCCTTACATTTCTTTCAGGTTTATACTTAAATAAGTAGAATGCCAGAAGTCTTAACACAAAATATGTAAAATATTACCTTATCTGTATAAGTATTTAATTTTCCATATAAAAACATGAATAAATTTGCATAACAGTATCACATAAATATTTAAAATTTAAATATGCTTATTTTAATAATTTATCCTATATATGAAATAAAAATTATAATTAAAAGATCTATCTGAATTCCATGTTAAAACAAAGTAAAATAAATTAACAAATGAGCATCTAGGGATCTAAAAACATATGAAAAGCTGAGGAAAATAAGTTAAATATTTTCCAGTTCAGTCAGTGGCTGAGTCGTCTCTGACTCTTTGCGACCCCATGAATCAGAGCACACCAGGAATTCCTGTCAATTACCAACTCCTGGAGTTCACCCAAACTAATGTGCATAGAGTTGGTGATGCCATGCAGCCATCTCATCCTCTGTCGTCCTCTTCTCCTCCTGACCCCAATCCCTCCCAGCATCAGGGTCTTTTCCAATCAGTCAACTCTTTGCATGAGGTGGCCAAAGTATTGGAGTTTCAGCCTCACCATCAGTCCTTCCAATGAACACCCAGGACCGGTCTCCTTTAGGATGGACTGGTTGGATCTCCTTGCAGACCAAGGGACTCTCAAGGGTCTTCTCCAACACCACAGTTCAAAAGCATCAATTCTTCGGCACTCAGCTTTCTTCACAGTCCAACTCTCACATCCATACATGATCACTGGAAAAACCATAGCCTTGGCTAGATGGACCTTTGTTGGCAAAATAATATCTGTGCTTTTTAATGTGTTATCTAGGTTGGTCATAACTTTCCTTCCAAGGAGTAAGCGTCTTTTAATTCCAGGCTGCAATCATCATTTGCAATGATTTTGGAGCCCCAAAAAATAAAGTTTGACACTGTTTCAACTGTTTCCCCATCTCTTTCCCATGAAGTGATGGGACCAGATGTTATGATCGTAGTTTTCTGAATGTTGAGCTTTAAACCAACATTTTCACTCTCCTCTTTCACTTTCATCAAGAGGCTTTTTAGTTCCTCTTCACTTTCTGCCATAAGGTGTCATCTGCATATCTGAAGTTAGTGTTATTTCTCCCAGCAATCTTGATTCCGGCTTGTGCTTCTTCCAGCCCAGCATTTCTCATGAGGTACTCTGCATAGAAGTTAAATAAGCAGGGTGACAATATACAGCCTTGATGTACTCCTTTTCCTATTTGGAACCAGTCTGTTGTTCCATGTCCAGTTCTAACTGTTGCTTCCTGACCTGCATATAGGTTTCTCAAGAGGCAGGTCAGGTGGTCTGGTATTCCCATTTCTTTCAGAATTTTCCACAGTTTATTGTGATCCACACAGTCAAAGCCTTTGACATAGTCAATAAAACAGAAATAGATGTTTCTCTGGAACTCTTTTCCTTTTTCCATGATCCAGTAGATGTTGGCAATTTGATCTCTGGTTCCTCTGCCTTTCTAAAACCATCTTGAACATCTGGAAGTTCACGGTTCACGTATTGCTGAAGCCTGGCTTGGAGAATTTTGAGCATTACTTTACTAGTGTGTGAGATGAGTGCAATTGCACAGTAGTTTGAGCATTCTTTGGCATTGCTTTTCTATGAGATTGGAATGAAAACTGACCTTTTCCAGTCCTGTGGCCACTGCTGAGTTTTCCAAATTTGCTGGCATATTGAGTGCACCACTTTCACAGCATGAGGATTTGAAATAGCTCAATTGGAATTCCATCACCTCCACTAGCTTTGTTCGTAGTGATGTTTTCTAAGGCCCACTTGACTTCACATTCCAGGATGTCTGGCTCTAGGTGAGTGATCACACCATCGTGATCATCTGGGGTATGAAGATCTTCTGTGAAGATCTTTTGAACAGTTCTTCTGTGTATTCTTGCCACCTCTTCTTAATATCTTCTGCTTCTATTAGGTCCATGCCATTTCTGTCCTTTATTAAGCCCATCTTTACATGAAATGTTCCCTTGGTATCTTTGATTTTCTTGAAGAGATCTCTAGTCTTTCCCATTCACTTGTTTTCCTCTATTTCTTTGCATTGATCGCTGAGGAAGGCTTTCTTATCTTTCCTTGCTATTCTTTGGAACTCTGCATTCAAATCGGAATGT
Organism: Budorcas taxicolor; assembly: GCF_023091745.1. Classification (NCBI taxonomy): domain Eukaryota; kingdom Metazoa; phylum Chordata; class Mammalia; order Artiodactyla; family Bovidae; genus Budorcas; species Budorcas taxicolor. Next base: position 118,742,454 of record NC_068920.1, read on the forward strand.
CTCTTTTTCTCCTTAGCTTTTCGCTTCTCTCCTTTTCACAGCTATTTGTAAGGCCTCCCCAGACAGCCATTTCACTTTTTTGCATTTCTTTTCCATGGGGATGGTCTTGATCCCTGTCTCCAGTACAATGTCATGAACCTCCATCCATAGTTCATCAGGTACTCTATCTATCAGATCTAGTCCCTTAAATCTATTTCTCACTTCCACTGTATAATCATAAGGGATTTTATTTAGGTCATACCTGAATGTTCTAGTGGTTTTCCCTACTTTCTTCAATTTAAGTCTGAATTTGGCAATAAGGAGTTCATGATCTGAGCCACAGTCAGCTCCCAGTCTTGTTTTTGCTGACTGTATAGTGAAGTCGCCCAGTCGTGTCCAACTCTTTGTGACCCCATGGACTAGTAGCCTACCAGGCTCCTCCCTCCATGGGATTCTCCAGGCAAGAGTACTGGAGTGGGTTGCCATTTCCTTCTCCAGGGGATCTTCCCAACCCAGGGATCGAACCCGGGGCTCCCCGCATTCCAGGCGACGCTTTAACCTCTGAGCCACCGGAGAAGCCCGTATATAGTCTTCTCCATCTTTGGCTGAAAAGAATATAATCAATTGATTTTGGTGTTGACCATTTGTTGATGTACATGTGTAGAATCTTCCCTTGTGTTGTTGGAAGAGAGTGTTTGCTATGACCAGTGCATTTTCTTGGCAAAACTCTATTAGCCTTTGCCCTGCTTCATTCCATATTCCAAGGCCAAATTTGCCTGTTACTCCAGATGTCTCTTGACTTCCTACTTTTGCATTCCAGTCCCCTATAATAAAAAGGATATATTTTGGGGATGTTAGTTTTAAAAGGTCTTGTAGGTCTTCATAGAACCGTTTAACTTCAGCTTCTTCAGTGTCACTGGAGGGGCACAGGAATGGATCACTGTGATATTTTGAATGATTTGTCTGGAAACGAACAGAGATCATTCTGTTCTTTTTGAGACTGCATCCAAGTACTGCATTTCGGATTCTTTTGTTGACCATGTTGGCTATTCCATTTCTTCTAAGGGATTCCTGCCCACAGTAGTAGATATAATGGTCATCAGAGTTAAATTCACCCATTCCAGTCCATTTTAGTTTGCTGATTCCTAGAATGTCAATGTTAACTCTTGCCATCTCCTGTTTGACCACTTCTATTTTGCTTTCACTCATGGACCTAACATTCCAGATTCCTATGCAATATTGCTTTTTACAGGATCAGACCTTGCTTCTATCACCAGTCACATCCACAGCTAGGCATTGTTCTTGCTTTGTCTCCATCCCTTCATTCTTCCTAGAGTTATTTCTCCACTGATCTCCAGGAGCATATTGGGCACCTACCGACCTGGGGAGTTCCTCTTTCAGTATCCTATCTTTTTGCCTTTTCATACTGTTCATGGGTTCTCAAGGCAAGAATAATGAAATGGTTTGCCATTCCCTTTTCTAGTGGACCACATTCTGTCAGACCTCTCCACCATGACCCATCCATCTTGGGTGGCCCCACACAGCATAGCTTAGTTTCATTGAGTTAAACAAGCCTGTGGTCCATGTGATCAGATTAGCTAGTTTTCTGTGATTATGGTTCAGAGTGTCTGCCCTCTGATGCCCTCTCACAACACCTACCATCTTACTTGAGTTTCTCTTACCTTGGATGTGAGGTATTTCTTCAGGGCTGCTCCAGCAAAGCACAGCCACTGCTCCTTTCCTTGGACAGGGTCGCCCCTCCTGACCTTGAACGTGGAGTAGCTCCTCTCAGCCCTCCTGTGCCCACACAACCGCCTCTCCTTGGACATGGGGTAGGTCCTCTCTGCCACCGCCCCTGACCTCGGGCATGGGATAGCTCTTTTCGGCTGCTCCTGTGCTATCACAGCCTGGCGTTCTCGGTGGCCGCCCCTTACCTTGGATGTGGGGTAGCTCCTCTTGGCCCCACTTCTGCGTGGTCCGTCGCACCCGGTGCAATGTCGCAAATACATGAAAAGTCACCAGATCTCCATCTTCACAGTCTAATATTCCACAATTCAATGAAGACAAGTGGGAGGTGAGTCCTCTGTTGCCTGAGTGGTTTATTGCAACTAAGTTTGATTTTTATAATACCAAGATAATAGTTTTAGGAATATTTGCTTTCATAAAGCAAAGCAAATTACTTTTTCATTAATATATTTAGTAAGTAAATTTAATTTGTGCTTTTTCTGTTTTTAACTTTCAAAAAGACTTGGAAATATCTTCACTTCAGAATGTTCATATCATCACTGATAGAAGACAGTTATGTGAATATTCCTAAAATAGTTGAATAGATCAAATGACAGTCTTCATCAGGAATAACCCTATGATACTCCTAGATTATTAATATACTTGGAGTCCAGGGGGTAATAAAAAGATTTATATGCTGTTCCTCTGTATTTGCTTTGTATTCTTAGCTGAGTTAGTTTAATATGGGCAGTAAAATTTCCCTCACCCTTGTCTTTGGTCAGCATGTCTTATTCACTCCTACAATTGGCTTCATCTTTCTGTCCCACTATCCATTTCATTCTATTTCATACTGTCACTCCTTCAATCTCAAGTTTTGGCTCAAATTGACTCATACAAATTGTAAACCCTTGACCCATTTCATCATGATAGTACATTCTTAAGTCAAGGCATACATCTAGGACAAAATGATATTTCTCTTATTTACAGTTCATCTTCCCGGGGTAGCTCCCCTGTAAAGAATCTGCCTGCAATGCAGGAGATCCTGCTTGGATTCCTCAGTGGGGAAGATCAGCTGGAGAAGGGATAGGCTACCCACTCAGTATCTGGGGGCTTCTCTGGTGGCTTAGCTGGTAAAGAATCCGCCTGCAATGTGGGAGACCTGGGTTCAATCCCTGAATTGGGTAGATCCCCTGGAGGAAGGCATGGGAACCCACTCCAGTATTCTTGTCTGAAGAATCCCCATGACAGAGGAAACTGTCTGGCTACAGTCCATGGGATAGTTAAGAGTCGGACACGACTGAGCAACTTTCACTTTTCAAGTGACTTAATTTTAATGCATAATTTTGCTGCTCAAAGATGCCATTCCTACCTGGAGTGAGGATGGAAAGGAGACAATGAGAATGAATAGAGTACAGAAATGCTATTCATCAACTTTCTTGTTAAAAAATATTTAGGTTGATTCCAAGTTTCCTTGAATATAATTTCTTAGATAGTAAGGTGTTGGAGAAGACTCTTGAGAGTCCCTTGGACTGCAAGGAGATCCAACCAGTCCATCCTAAAGGAGATCAACCCTGGGATTTCTTTGGAAGGAATGATGCTAAAGCTGAAACTCCAGTACTTTGGCCACCTCATGCGAAGAGTTGACTCATTGGAAAAGACTCTGATGGTGGGAGGGATTGGGGGCAGGAGGAGAAGGGGGCAACAGAGGATGAGATGGCTGGATGGCATCACCGACTCAATGGACATGAGTTTGAGTGAACTCCAGGAGATAGTGATGGATAGGGAGGCCCGGCGTGCTGCGATTCATCAGGTCGCAAAGAGTCGAACACGACTGAGCTACTGAACTGAACTGAATCTATTCTCTTTACTATTCACATAATAGAAATGTGTTTTCTTCGTTGGGTCTGTGCACAAATAATTTTATCAAATAAGAATGTCAAAGGTGCTTAAACAAATATTGATACCAACAGGTCTCCCAAGCCGTCTTCACAGACACAGAAGTTTCTATAGAGAATAGCTTTGCTGCAAAGAAAAACAAACAATTGAAACCTAAATCTTCGTTGCTCCTTTGTCTTCCCTAAGTATTTCTTTTCTGGAATCCTCTGTGTTATAGGTTAGATTAATAAAATTAGAAGACTAAAATTGTAATACACCCTTTAAAAAATAAAAACAATACAAAATGAAAATAAGACATTTTATAAAAGAGATAGATGAAACCTAATAATTTAAAATAGTTTATTTTCCTATTAATTTTTTCAAATGTAATATTATAAAAAGACTGACACCTTTCAAAAAGAACTTTCCATAATAGCCTTCCTGCTTGCATATAATTACAACCAAGCAGAACAGCTTTTAAGCTCCTTGAGCAATTTGTTTAAACATAAAGAAAAATATTAGAGAGAAATTCTATGTCACTCAAAATATAGTATCTCATTTTATTCAATGAGGCTCATTAAAATCTAACTTACTAATTCCTATATTCAAACACACCATGTGTCAAATCACATCTCCCATAACATAACTGCAAACAATAAAAAGCAATTATGAAGAAGCTTTTTCTAATGAAATTATGTGATCCATAATCAGGAAAAGTGTTCTAAAACTATCATCATAATTTGAGATACACTTTTTATAATAATTTATATTCTTTTGTCTCTGAAATTAAGAAATATAATAGTTTCATCCCAGTTTCTAAAATATAATCAGTGTGGCTCTTTGCCAAATACATAACTTTGCCAGGCACTAAGGGTCAAATGAAGCATTTTTAATTTGTCTAAAACATCAAGACTAATCTTTGTACTCTCTCTGGACTTGCCAATTAGATGGAATTAGAACCGAGGAATATCAAGGGGAAAAAATAAAATCTGTTGAAATGAGCTGAAGAAATGCAGAAATAAAGAAATTTTCTTTACCAGGAATTACTTTTTAAAAACACAAATTGCGATGAAAGTTTATTGTTGAGTATTTTTTAAATTTATAGTGAAAACAGGAGAATCTTAATGAAGCAGAGCCGATTAAAAGCCCCCAAATGTTAAACAAAATCAACATTCCTTCATTGCTTACAAGTGATACTTTGATTCAGTGATTTACTCAAGTGGTATTAGAATTTTAGGTATTTTTTTAAATACACAGTGATTTGATAAAATCAGTTATATCCACCAATTATCTTGCATAGTACTTTCATTAAAATAAAAGGATTATTTGATGCATAAACAAAATCAAGTTAAAAAAATGAAAATTCCATCCAAAGATCAGAATGACCAGCACACTGGTTCTTTGCCATGTTTTCCATCACAGCCATACAGGGACAGTTGTTATCAAAATGTTTTGAAAAGTATCATCTTTCTTTTTTTTTAATTTAAATTTATTTATTTTAATTGGAGGCTAATTACTTTACAGCAAAAGAGACACAGATGTATTGAATAGTCTTTTGGACTCTGTGGGAGAGGGAGAGGGTGGGATGATTTGGGGGAATGTCATGGAAACATGTATAATATCATATAAGTATCATCTTTCACTAGAACTTCCCCAGAGTGCTCTATTTTCATTTAATGTAGAATCTTGCTTTGAAACTGAAGGCCTGATGCAAAATGATCATTTGGTAAATCAACAGATGAATGTTGTTGGCATCTCGGCCGCTAACATGAAGATGCTATTTCTCAGCATAGCAGTACCTCTGTAGGGCAGATTATTACCAATATACTTTAAATTTCTACTTTTAATATTCAAATCAAGTCGCAGAGGGAAATGCAAATTTGGAGCAAAGGGTTAAATTTTCATCAACTTTCCCTGGAATGTCACAGCTGTCTCTAAAGTTAGTTTTATATTTCTAGGTACACTAACAAATATTCAGCAGGAACAATTCATTGATTCTGACACTAATGCTGTGCTCAGAAATTTCTCCTTCTTTATTTATTTAAATCATCAGTCTCTGATCCAGTCAACACTTTGTAACTGAAGAGCGATTTATCTGGCAGCTTTCAATCAATATAATAGCTACATCCAGTACACCAATGGATCAAATTGCATATTCTTATTTCAGACTATATCCTAGAAAGAATACAATTATTAATACCAGAGGCTAATTTTATTAAATTCTAAAAAACTAATATGTACTCCTCTCCTTTTACAGACCTCAGTTCTATTTATCATCCTGTAATTACTGTGAATGAGGGATAGTTGCTCAGTCATGCCTGATTCTTTGCAACCCCATGGACTGTAGCCTGCCAGGCTCCTCTGTCCATGGAATTCTCCAGGCAAGATTACTGGAGTGGGTTGCCATTTCCTTCTCCAGTAATTACTGTAGGCAGTTAAATATGCAAAAGTTGATTCTAACTGTATGACTAGAAACATGATCAAATGTTTAGGAAAGTAGCTATTGATAGAAAACTGTGACATAAAAAGAATGCTTATATTTGGATACAGGAAAACTTTTATTATGTAGTAATTGACGGGTATACAAGAGTAGAATGGGATAACATACAATTCTATTGCTTGAGGAAGCATATCTTTCTCATCGAACTCATAATTATTACTTTAATATGAAATTCAAATGCAGTGAATTGAAGTTATTTCACAGATTTTTAAAGTGTGCTATTTAGATGCATTTACTGTCATTTGTCATAAATTGACTTGCTGTGGTATTCAGTGTTACTTATTGACTAAAGCTTGTAACCACAAAATTAGGATTTGAGGAACTGAAGAAAATGCAGGTATCTCAAATTACTTTTAATAAGTTATTTACTTATTTATACCTGTGCTGGATCTGCAGGTTTTTCTCTAGTTGTGGTGCAGTGGCTTCTCATTGTGGTGGCTTCTCTTCTTGCAGCTCCCAGGCTGTGGCACACAGGCTCAGTAGTTGTGGTGCCTGGGCTTGGTTGCCCTGTGGCATATGGGATATTCCTGGACCAGGAATCAAACTCATGTCTCCTACATTGGCAGGCTTTTTTTTTTTTTTCACCATTGAGCCACCAGGAAAGTTCTCGAATTATTATTCTGTGTGGACTTCAAATTACTATTCTGTGTGAATAGAATATGTAAAATTCTATCATGTGAAATTAATTTTTTAAGGCAAACATTTTCCTGTCTTAAGTATGTGTGCATGCATATGAATATATGTATATGTACAGAGAAAGAATACATGTGTGGTGTGTGTATATCCCCTGGTATTCAAAAGTAGAAGGTTCTTATGAAAACTTTTAAGCCAAAATGATTTAAAGTGAAGAATCCATTTTCCTTTTCATAGAAGTGAAAATCTTTTCTCAGATTTGTTTTGGCTAGTTAAAATAGATACTAATATTGATTCTTTTGTAAAAGCAAAATAGCATAAAGCAAGCTTTCTAAAAGAAGGAGATGTCTGTATAATATGTGTATGTGTATTTATTTTCCTCCAAAGGCAAACACTCTAGAGGATTAATGCAGAATGTCATCAACACACTGGTATGACTTCACTTATTTCCTCTACCATCACTACTCTTAGAAATAACTTAACAGGCTTCGTTTCTGATCAGGAATGTGACACTTTACAAGAATGATAAAACCAAAGAAAGAAAGTTGTTGGAATCAGAAAACAGTTTCATCTCTACCACATCTTCTTTATCCATTCCTTTGTTAATGGACATTTAAGTCACCTCCACGTCTTAGCTATTGTAAATAGTGCTGCAATGAACATTGGGGTGCATGTATCTTTTTGAATTATTCTTTTTCTGGGTATATGCCCAGGGGTGGGATGGCTTGGTCATATGGTAGTTCTATTTTTAGTTTTTTAGGGAGCCCCTGTATTGTTTTCCATAGTGGCTGTATCAGTTTACATTTCTACCAACAGTGTATGAGGGTTCCCTTTTCTCCACACACTCCCCAGCATTTACGAGGAATGGATAAAGATGTGGTGCGTGTACATATATATATACACACACACAATGGAATTTACTCAGCTATAAAAAGGAATGAAATTAGGTCATTTGTAGAGATGTGGATAGACCTAGAGATTGTCATACAGAATGAAATAAGTCAGAAAACAAATATTATATATGAATGCATGTATCTGGAATCTAGAAAAATGGGATCTGGGTCCCAAACCTCTGGGCCACACATTGGTTACAGGTCTGTGACCTGTTATGAACTGGGCCACACTGCAGGAATTGAGCAGCTGGTGAGCAAGAGAAGCTTCCTCTGTGCTTACAGCTGCTACCTTTGCCTGCATTACCACCTCAGCCCTGCCTCCTGTCAGATCAGTGGTGGCATGGTAAATGTAATGTACTTGAATCGTCCCAAAACCATCCTCACTCTGTCTGTGAAAAAAATTATTTTTCACAGTTTGGTCACTGGTGCCAAAAAGGTTGGGGACAGCTGGTGTAGATGATCTTATTTGCAAAACAGAAATAGAGACACAGATGTAGAGAGCAAATGGGGGTAGTGGGAAGGGGAGATGGGAGGAATTGGGAGGTTGGGATTAACAAGTATATGCTATTGATACTATAAATAGATAACTAATGAAGACATACTGTATACCACAAGAAATGCTACTTACTGCACTGTGGAGACCTGAATAGAAAGGAAATCCAAAAGAGAGGGGATATGTGTATACATATGGCTGATTTATTTTGCTGTATAGTAGAAACTAACACAACATTGTGAAGCAACTATACTCCAATAAAAATTAATTTTAAAAATCTTCATCTACTTTCAAACTTACCAATGGCAAATTCTGACTATATCTTTCTGAGGTAGATTTTAAAGGTTTATCAGAAAGTGATAGGTCTTTCCTGGTGGTTCAGCCAGCAAAGAGACTGCCTGCAAGGCAGAAGACCCAGGGTCAGTCAATGGGTCGGTAAGATTCCCTGGAGAAGCAAATGGCAACCCACTCCAGAATTCTTGCCTGGAGAATTCCAAGGACAGAGGAGCCTGGTGGACTACAGTCCATCGGGTCACAGAGTCGGACACAACTGAATGACTAACACTTTCACTTTCAGAAAGTGATAGACTTCTTAGACTTGTCAATGACCTTTGATATTATTCTAGAAAATGTCCTTTGTATTTATAAATGAGACAAATGTAGTTCAGAGTACACACTGAATACAAAAGAAGGATGTGCTTTTCCTTCCTTTTAGGATATTCCTTGTAGCTACTACTTCCACTCACATTCCTTTGTCACAGTTTAGTACAGTGGTCACAGCTACCTATGATAAAGGTAGGGGAATATTTTTCTTATGGGTCCAGATATAAGTTAGAGATTTTATTACTAAGGGAAAGAGTGAATAATGGTTATCAGTGGGGGGCAACAACTCTCATCAGTTTGTGCTTTGATCACCTGACAATGGTGAGAATTTTTCTCATAAATGATCATATTTGTTCCCACCCTGAAGGGAGTATCATCAAGGTTTCAGTTAATTCATGTTTCCAGCTCAAAGCCCAACCACTTGGGATGTGGTCACATTTGGATGTAATGTCCATGGCTCAAGATATGTGTTTCTGTGTCTGTTAATATACAGTATGAAAGATGAGCAGGATAAACACAATAAAATTCACTTTAAACAAAGGGAAAGAAGGGATAACACAGTACTCACTGTGACTATTTTGACTAATTCCCAAGTTAGATGAAACTGGAGTCAAATATCTTGTAACTTCTGCCTCTTTAGTATATTCTTTCACTTACCAGCCTCTCTGTCCTGCTAGCCATCTTTCTCTCAACCTGATGAAAACCACTTTGATATTGAAATCATTTGTTGGAGTTTTCAGGCTACTAATTAAAATCTGCCACTTAATGATTCTATATCACTTGAAAACTATAATGAGAGTAAGATAGGTACCAAAGGATCAGCTTTTATGTATAGTAAATATAGACTATTGAAAGTGCTGAAATCTAGACTGAGGTGTAAATAGGTTTTGGTTTTGTTTTTTACTTTCAGCCTTTAAATCAAGCCCTTAGCCAGTCAATTGGATTTTGTCCATCCAACCCTGAGAGTTATAAGGGACTGTCTTGATCAATAAGACAGCTGGCAGGCATTAGGAAAGGGGGAAGTAGAAAGAGTGAGAGAGAGAGTAAGAGATTGGAAAAAAGAGAGAACACTTAGAATACATGCGGGAAAAGTATGGGCACATCAGGGTAGCTTTTCCCATACTCATGAATCAAAAGTGGTATTGCCAAGGGAAAAATCAAAGAGAGCATTATGACTAAAAATCAAAGGAAAACTTCATGGAGAGAATAAGGAAAGGTTTTCCACTATGCTATGCTTTTTTCATCTCATTACAGAAGATGAGTTTAACAAAATGTTGAGAGTCATAAGTATTATTGCTTATATTTATTAGTGTATGCTTCTAAAAATATCAAGAATGCAAATAATCTCCTCTGTTTAATAGCTTCCATACTTATTTGATAGATATAGGAGCTACTACATTAACATGGGCTTTATAATTGATAAAGAATTTTAATGTTTTTTATTTAATTTTTATTTCCAAAGGATCTATTATATCTCTCTTTCTCATTGATTTTGTACCATAATCCTATAAATTTTTCTTGCAGAGATAAGACACTGATACAAAACTAATGTGGGCAAATTCTTCAAACAAAAGTCTAACATCTCAAAAATCATACAGAGTCTATGAGTTTTAAGCAGTGCTGACAGAAGTGATGTAAATATCACTAGGGCTGGAGTGAAATTTTTCCTTTTTGATAATAGAGATGATATGACTTTCACTAAGATAGTTGTAGAAAACAATAATTATAATTTATTTTTAAACATCACCTTATAGTTTATCTAGCTCTTTCAATATAAACCAGTTATTTATCACAGCACCTCTTAGGCAGCTTGATGACATTGGTTATTATTGTACAGCTTAGGAGACTAAGGACAGAAAGGACACATGACTTTATCCAGTGAGGAAACCAACCAAGACTTCTAAATCCGTCTGTCTGATTCCACATTCCTTGCTTTCTCAACTTCAGCATACTGAAGTCACTAATGAAATAGTACTCCATATGTCACACAACATGCCATAAGATTGTCCAACTATCTTAAAGAAAACCTCTCAGAGAAATCAGTGACCAAGAGAGAGCTGCAAAAAGCAGATGGTGTCATCAGTACACTTCTGGTGTGGCATCTGCAGTTTACTTCTGTCTCTAGATTGGACTGTACTTACATCAAAAGAGCCAATATGTGCAAAAAGAAAGAAATAATAATCAAATAAGAATAAAACTTTTAGCACAGACACATTTGCTAATTACAGAAATGTTGATGAATATTAACCATACTGTGTGTGTGTGTGTGTGTGTGTGTGTGTGTGTGTGTGAGAGAGAGAGAGAGAGAGAGAGAGAGAGAGAGAGAGAGAGAGCCTGAGCATCAGCAGAAGCTTACCTAATGTTCAAGGTATGCTATGAAGCTCAGAAACCCAGAGGCCAAAAGAGCCCCAAGAGAGTCACCTAAAAATCACAGTGATGGAGTTGCAATGGTAACCTCCTACCTAATTACAGATCATGCTCAAGGCAAAATCCCATTAAGACAAGCTTTATGGCTGTGTTGTGATTGGCTGTTAGGAAATATACTATTATGACAGAAAGTCTAAAGTTGAAACATCACTTATCTGCAATCTTTGTGCAGAGGGAAAATAAATGAAAAACAAACAAAAAAACAACAAACACCAAAAATCCCACAAGTAAAGGTAGTTCTCCAACTTAAACTGGATTTCATTCTATAACAATCTGATATAAGTAAAATTTTAAAAAATAAGTGAAAGCAACTCCAATCGCAATTGATTTATTTTTAGAGCTCTGCTGCTAAGCAGATTGACCTTTTTGTTTCTGTCCCTTATGTATGAACAAGCTCAAAAGATTGGATATGTGAGGTTCATTTGATATTCATTTTGAAGCAGTGTGTTTTGTTAGATCACTGATGGTAGAGAATGTGACTGGACTCTGAGTCCTGTTCTACACTAGATCCATGAAGGATTTACATGGAGGGAATGCTGGGCAAATGTTCAACTTATTGTTGTGCATGAAGAGTTCCGTTTTACCCCCACAGATTGTACCTTTTTGAATTATGCGGGACTAGTTTAAGACCTTTGAGAAGGCAATGGCAACCCACTCCAGTACTCTTGCCTGGGAAATCCCAGGGACGGGAGCCTGGTGGGCCACCATCTATGGGGTCTCACAGAGTTGGACACGACTGACGTGACTTAGCAGTTTAAGACCTTACTTGGCATGTTTAACTTAAAGTCAAAACTAGAAGCATGTCTACTCTTCTCACTATTCCTGAAGTCTCTACTAAGACATTTAAACTGTCTCACCCTATTAGCAAAGAAAGTCTCAAAGGAAAATCCAAGATGCAAAAAACTAAGAACTAGAGCAAAGTCAGCTTAAAATTCTCAGTTTATACTTCTTCCACCTGAACCCAGCACTGCTGAGTTGACAAATAGTTTCTGTAAATGTCCAGATAATAAATGTAAATAAAGATTTGTGGGCTATAAGACACTGTTGCAACTATTAACTTTGCCGTGGTAGCTTGAAAGCAGACACAGGCGATTCAAAAACCAATTAGCATAGCCAGACTTGAAGTGGAACAGGATGAATGTGGTCTGTGGGCCCTGTGTTGCTAATCATTTAGATCTTAGTGAACTGTCCCTCCTAGTATGAGAGTCCTCCAGGCCATCTCAGTGAAGGAAGTGCAAGAAAGGCAAAGGAGAGATGATAAATAAGAGCAATCCACAAAGGAAAAACAAAACAAAGCACAACCTCTTTCTTCCTTTCACTAGTATGTGTGACCTTTAACTCTATGGCCTAATTTGTTTTTATTTCTTTGAAGTATTCATAGCTTGAGCTTGGAGAAGGTGAGCTGGTAAACTTCAGCTTTTGGTTAAAATGTGCAGTCAAGAGTATCCTAAGGATGCTTTTTCTTCAATAGAAACCTAAACCTATAATTTGATCAGCTGCCCACTTTCACAATGTTATTGTCACAAAAACCATATTAAACTCTCTCTAAAAGTAAGAGCATACTACATTACATAAAACTTTCCAAAGTTTATGTGAAATTAAATACAGTAACATAGAACCAATCCCAGAAAACTGATTTAATACAATTTTATATTAAAGATGGCTACACCACATTCTTGCTTTTTGATAGTCCCTAATTAATTTTTTCATGGTGTTAAGTTAAAAGGTGAAATTATCAGGAATTAAGAAGCAATCTTTACAAGCATTTTTATTCCTTGAACTAATTAAAGGTCTTTCAGTTAGTTTAAAAAAATTGAAAAACTGTCCATATTGTGGGCTATAGTTATCTTTTCCTATTCATCTAAAGATAAAGTTAGCTTCCTTAAATGCCCATTTCACCAGTCCTAGCAGCTTCATTCTATGCACTGAAATTATTTAAAGCATGACTGCCTTTAAAATTCATGAACCCGTATTTGCCCTCAATATTCCAGCCTTTGATATTTCACCACTGATTGTTCTATATCATCAAAAATTCTCAAAGCTCCCGCATGAGTAGTGGTCAAACCCACAGGCACACTGCCGAATTTGATCTTGAAACCACAAAATTAAAAGTCTTTACATCTCAGCCGCTCATCCAGCACTTGTTTAAACACATTCATAACACTTTGGAATGGCTTTTGCTGTTACTCAATAAATTATACATTAACCACTTTTAATGTTTTAAATGAGAGAACTGACAGTCAAAATAGAGAATTCCAATTAACACTGAATTTTTATTTTATCAATATTTAAAGGATTTTAAGCATCAGATATGAGGTGTGATTCTAAAGTGTGACTTTTGTCACAAACTCAAATCCCACATCCACATGGCTCTTGTCCTTCAACAAACGTTTATTATGTGACTATTATATCTGATATAAAGCCATATAAAAATTGGAAAAGCACATTCTCTGCCTTCTAGCAGCATGAAATTTAAAAAGGCAATTAGGGTATATGTTTTACAAAATTAGTCAGCTTATTTGAATCACTTTAGTGTAATTATATTTAAAGAACAAGACCTTCAAAGTAATAAGTCTTATGAGAAAATAAATCTTATTACTTAGAGGAGACTTACCTCCTTTTACCTGCTTAGTCCCGTTATCTCCTGTTCCAACTGTTGAAAACCTTATAGATATCAATGTTCTAAAACTGAAAAATTTTAGAGAAAGAAACAAAACATTAGACTGAATTTGTAAACTGAGAAAACATAAGGCAAAATCTGGGAAGATATATTACGTATGTTCATTTGCTACCTCCATAACAGTTTATTAACTAGAATTCCATTGCAAATAACTGAAACAAAACTAAATTAATGGAGGATAATAGACAAATGTGTTGACTCTTAAAATATATAACTGTTAGAAAACCAAATCATGAAAAAGAAGGTAGCTTCAAGAATCAAGATTTACATTATGGCCTTTCCATTTCATCTTTTTCCCTATTTGTCTCTGGCATATCTCTTTTATCTCTCATACTTGACATGTGGGAATCACAGCTATGAAGAAGAACAAAGTTTTATATCATGGACTTTTTATACTGGGGAGCCTTTTATTTCTTAATCCCCTATATACTAAAATTCTAAAGAAGAAATTTAATTGTGTCAATTTGGGACTGATTCATACTCCAAAACAAATAAACTATTTATATAAATACAGTAGTATTTACATCAGGTATCATGTAAGCATAACAAAGGGAGGGGTCCAAGGGAAAAAATGTAAGATAACAACTGACAAAGACCTTTAGTGAAATCAACTACATGCATATGAAATCTAAGTACTGCAAATAGCTTAAGTATTAATAAACACAAATGAGAGCAAGATAAGTAAAATTGACATAAATAGTTGTCAACTTACAATTTAAATGCAGAAATAAATTAAACAGATGTAATATGTCTCCATTCATCATCTTGACATGTGTTCACATGCCTTTGCTTTGGTCATACTGAAACTAGGAAGAATTTTCATATTTATGAGCTTTTCTGAAGTAGGTTTTTGGAAATTTTAAGATACAGAATAGTAGGTGGATGCAATCAAGGGGAAATTTCTTTCTGCTTCATGGAAACACTATTATCATCACAGTTATAACAATTCATGAAAATGTCAACTGTAATTCAGCTCTCTTTAACTCAATCAATTTACTCTTCAATAGTAGACAATGATGGGCTTTCACTAGAAGGAATGAACCAGAGATGCATGTGTTATGTATAAAACGTGTTATGTATATTATGTATTCACTCTAATATAGAGTGGATCAGTACTATTGTTGATTGGCAAAGGCATAGCCTTGTTTAAAAAGTTTTTCTTTAAGAAACTATTTGTTATAGATTTATGTTACCTATATTTGAAAAGTAAATGTATTTAAGCTTTGTTTAATCCTTCATAAAAATATTCTTAAATACATTGCATATTTCACTGAGTCCTCAAAATAGTCACTGAAGGTAGAACTGTCAGGTGAGTGTATTCTCCTCGGCTCTGTCTCGTCTCAACAGAGATTTGAAGTGACAGACATTAGAGCCCTCTCCATGTCTTAGCTCTTGGACAGACTGTGTAATAGTTCTTGGGTCTTGGACAGACCATGTTATAGCTCTCAAGTTGTACCTCTTAGATCAGTGTTACAGCTATGTGTTACAGCTCAATTTTATTTAGAAAATAATAGGAAAATACACCCTTGAGGCATGAGGGCATCCCTACGCAAAGATGTG
The DNA here is from genome assembly GCF_023091745.1 of Budorcas taxicolor. Classification (NCBI taxonomy): domain Eukaryota; kingdom Metazoa; phylum Chordata; class Mammalia; order Artiodactyla; family Bovidae; genus Budorcas; species Budorcas taxicolor. The sequence continues at coordinate 118,757,822 of NC_068920.1, forward strand.
AAGAGAGAGAGAGAATGAGTATGCACAGCAGGGGAGAGAGACCGCCCCCCCACCCCTCCCCCCCTCCCCTCCCCCCTCCCCCCCCTCCCCCGCTAGCCAGGAGTGCTGTTTGTTCTACCTGAGGTCCGGTCCTTGGACCTTCCTCTGTTCTGTTTTCATGGGCTTTTCCCTTCCTTTCTTTAGCTACGGCCATTCTGGACTCCTTTTTTCTACTCTAACTATCTAACATTCACCCTTCAAGAGATGGGAGACCCAATTCTTTGGGAATAGGGGCATCGAGGTCTTTCTGGCTACTTTGTGCTGAACTGGCGAGGGGTATTGGGCCTCCCCGCCCCCCCCCCCGCCCCACTCTCAGGCCTCAGAGTCCTTATAGCGGTGTCCACCTAAGGGTGAGCGATAATTTCCGTGGTCAGCTGTAGTTTTATAAATGTTTATTGAACTGGTACTACATATTGTAGCTTGTTGACCTGGCAGGGACAAAATATGTTAGACAATTGATAATACATGGAGCAGTCATAAGCAGTATCAGTATAGCATAACAAGGACTAGTAGGGGCATTGTTGCTGCTGCAACTAAGTCACTTCAACCGACACTGTGTGACCCCATAGACGGCAGCCCACCGTGCTTCCCCATTCCCTGGGATTCTCCAAGCAAGAGTACTGGAGTGGGTTGCCATTTCCTTCTCCAATGTATGAAAGTAAAAAGTGAAAGTGAAGTTGCTCAGTGATGTCCGACTCTCAGCCACCGCATGGACTGCAGCCTACCGGGCTCCTTCGTCCATGGATTTTCCAAGCAAGAGTACTGGAGTGGGGTGCCGATTAGTTCAGTTCAGTTCAGTTTAGTCACTCAGCCATGTTCGACTCTTTGCAACCCCATGAATAGCAGCATGCCAGGCCTCCCTGTCCATCACCAACTCCCAGAGTTCACTCAAACTCACATCCATCGAGTCAGTGATGCCACCCAGCCATCTCATCCTCTGTCGTCCCCTTCTCCTCCTGCCCCCAATCCCTCCCAGCATCAGGGTCTTTTCCAATGAGTCAGCTCTTCACATGAGGTGGCCAAACTACTGGAGTTTCACCTTTAGCATCATTCCTTCTAAAGAACACCCAGGACTGATCTCCTTCAGAATAGACTGGTTGGATCTCCTTGCAGTCCAAGAGACTCTCAAGAGTTTTCTCCAACACCACACTTCAAAAGCATCAATTCTTTGGTGCTCAGCTTTCTTCAGAGTCCAACTTGCACATCCATACATGACTACTGGAAAAACCATAGCCTTGACTAGATGGGCCTTAGTCAGCAAAGTAATGTCTCTGCTTTTCAATATGCTGTCTAGGTTGGTTATAACTTTCCTTCCAAGAAGTAAGCGTCTTTTAATTTCATGGCTGTAGTCACCATCTGCAGTGATTTTGGAGCCCCAAAAAATAAAGTCTGCCAGTGTTTCCACTGTTTCCCTATCTATTTCTCATAAAGTGATGGGACCAGATGCCATGGTCTTCGTTTTCTGAATGTTGAGCTTTAAGCCAACTTTTTCACTCTCCTCTTTCACTTTCATCAAGAGGCTTTTTAGTTCCTCTTCACTGTCTGCCATAAGAGTGGTGTCATCTGCATATCTGAGGTTATTGATATTTCTCCCAGCAATCTTGATTCCAGCTTGTGCTTCTTCCAGCCCAGCGTTTCTCATGATATACTCTGCATAGAAGTTAAATAAGCAGGGTGACAATATACAGCCTTGACATACTCCTTTTCCTATTTGGATCCAGTCTGTTGTTCCATGTCCAGTTCTAACTGCTGCTTCCTGACCTGCATATAGGTTTCTGAAGAGGCAGGTCAGGTGGTCTGGTATTCCCATTTCTTTCAGAACTTTCCACAGTTTATTGTGATCCACACAATCAAAGGCTTTGGCATAGTCAATAAAGCAGAAATAGATGTTTTTCTGGAACTCTCTTGCTTTTTTGATGATCCAGCGGATGTTGGCAATTTGATCTCTGGTTCATCTGCCTTTTCTAAACCAGCTTGAACATCTGGAAGTTCATGGTTCACCTATTGCTGAAGCCTTGCTTGGAGAATTTTGAGCATTACTTTACTAGCATGGGAGATGAGTGCAAAGGTGGCTCAGAGGGTAAAGCATCTGCCTGTAATGCAGGAGACCCAGGTTCGATCACTGGGTCAGGAAGATCCCCTAGAGAAGGAAATGGCAACCAACTCCAGGACTCTTGCCTGGAAAAATCCCATGGACAGAGAAGCCTGGTAGGCTATATAGTCTTGGGGTCGCAAAGAGTTGGACACGATTGAGTGACTTCACTTTAAGCATTCTTTGACATTGCCTTTCTTTGGGATTGGAATGAAAACTGACCTTTTCCAGTCCTGTGGCCACTGCTGAGTTTTCCAAATTTGCTGGCAGATTGAGTGAAACACTTTCACAGCATCATCTTCCAGAATTTGAAATAGCTCAACTGCAATTCCATCACTTCCACTAGCTTTGTTCATAGTGATGCTTTCTAAGGCCCACTTGACTTCAGATTCCAGGCTGTCTGGCTCTAGGTGAGTGATCACACCATTGTGATTATCTTGGATGTGAAGACCTCTTTTGTACAGTTCTTCTGTGTATTCCTGCCACCTCTTCTTAATATCTTCTGCTTCTGTTAAGTCCATACCATTTCTGTCCTTTATCAAGCTCATCTTTGCATGAAATGTTCCCTTGGTATCTCTAATTTTCTTGAAGAGATTTCTGCTGCTGCTGCTAAGTTGCTTCAGTCGTGTCCAACTCTGTGCGACCCCATAGATGGCAGCCCACCAAGCTCTGCCGTCCCTGGGATTCTCCAGGCAAGAACACTGGAGTGGGTTGCCATTTCCTTTTCCATGCATGAAAGTGAAAAGTGAAAGTGAAGTCAGTGAGTCGTGTCCAACTCTCAGCGACCCCATGGACTGCAGCACACCAGGCTCCTCCGTCCATGGGATTTTCCAGGCAAGAGTACTGGAGTGGGGTGCCATTGCCTTCTCCAAAGAGATCTCTAGTCTTTCCCATTCTGCTGTAGACCATTAGCCAACTCTAAATTCCCATCATCAGGATGGCTCAAGTCCCTCTTTGTTCAGGGATCAGAATATTATCTCCTGTCTGTTTTGGAGTACAACCCCTGCCAAGCTGTGTTGGCTCTTTAGAGCTTTCCTGAGAAATCTTATCCCCAGAAACTAGATTTTGGGTGTGTTCATTAGAATGACACTCACTTGTAGTTCTGAATATGTATCTGAGACCTCCCAGGAGCTAACAGGTGTATTGAATGTCCTCTTCTATTTTCTTCCATGGCTTGACTCATAAGTAGTGAATCCAGGAGTCATGTCCTGGTACCTTGACTGCTGTGGGAGTAGAAAGTATTACAGGGTAGGGACCCTTCCATGTGGGATGGAGTTGAGCCTTTGGGGACCCATCTTTCCAGACTTTAATTAGGACTTGTGTCCTTGGAGCATATAGTGGTGATTCCTAGGATCTTTCGGGTCTTGGTTCACACCCACAAGTGTATATCCTGTTGGAATTGCCCAATGGCCATGGCATAAGACTGGAAGGTCTGAGCCTCTGGATCTAGGAAGAGGTCATTGACATAAACAAAAGGTCTCCCATATAGCATCTCATAAGTGCAGAAGAATTGATGCTTTTGAACTTTGGTGTTGGAAAAGAATTTTGAGAGTCCCTTGGACTGCAAGGAGATCCAACCAGTCCATCCTGAAGGAGATCAGTCCTGGGTGTTCATTGGAAAGATTGATGTTGAAGCTGAAACTCCAGTACTTTGGCCACCTGATGCAAAGAGATGACTCATTTGAAAAGACCCTCATGCTGGGAAAGATTGAGGGCAGGAGGAGAAGGGGATGACAGAGGATGAGATGGTTGGATGGCATCACTGACTCAATGGACATGGGTTTGGGTGTGCTCCAGGAGTTGGTGATGGACAAGGAGGCCTGGCATGCTGTGGTTCATGGGGTCACAAAGAGTCGGACATGACTGAGTGACTGAACAGAACTAAACTGACTGAAGACCAATCTGTTCCTTAGGGGCAATACGGGTGCAGGGGAGAACTATTGGCAAAGCCTCCTTCCATCCCAGGGAGGTCTCCTGGGTTATCTTTTTTATCGCTGATTTTAAGAACTGGTTGGCTCTTTCTACTTTTCCTGAAGACTGAGGTCTCCAGGCACAGTGGAGATAGTAAGTAATGCCCAATGCTTTAGAGACCCCTTGGGTGACCTTAGAAGTAAATGATGTCCCATTGTCACTTTGTAATTACCTGGGCAGACCAAATCGTGAAATGATTTCATGGAGCAGTTCTTTTACCACTTCCTCAGCTTTCTCAGTCCAGGTGGGAAAGCCTTCAATCTATCCTGTGAATGTATCTATCATGACTAATAGGTATTTATACCCTTGAGAAACTGGCATCTGTGTGAAGTCCATCTGTCAGTCCTCTCCTGGGTATGCCCCACATCGTTTGACAGGCTGGGCCAGCTGGAATCTTCGAGCTCCTTGGGGGAAGTGGGACAAGAGGAGACCACTTGCCTTATAGTCATTTGGAGGCCTGTTTCTCTGAAGGACCTGTCTAGTAATCTTTGTAGGGCCTTTTCCCCTAAATGAGCGGTAGCATGTAAGGAGTTAACCAAAGTCCATTGGAGGTTCCCAGGCAGAAAAAGGAGTCACTCCTTTTGGAACCACCCCCATATGATCTTCTTGAAAGCCCTCACCCTTAGCTTTAAGAGTCTCACCTTCAGTATATGAAGGAGTTTCTAACAAATTAGTCTGTGGAACTAAGGTGGCAACCCCTATCAGGTCACTGTTCTGTAATGCTGCTCTCCTAGCGGCCTGATCAGCTGCTTGGTTCCCTCGTGCCACATCCATGCTCCCTTTTTGGTGTCCTTTACAGTGGGAGACTGAAACCTCAGTGGGCAGATGGACTGCCTCCAAGAGCTTAAGAACTTGATCACCATATTTGATTGGGGACCCTCGGGTGGTCAAGTGGGCCCTTTCTTTCTGAATAGCAGCATGTGCATGTAGCACCAGAAAGGCAGACTTGGAGTCAGTGTAAACGGCTATTCTTTTTCCTTTTTCCAGCTCTAAAGTTCAAGTCAAGGCTGTGTGCTCAGCTAATTGGGCTGAAGTTCCTGGTGGCAGAGGCTTAGCTTCTATGGTCTCAAAATCGGAGACTACTACATATCCAGCTCTTCCTTTCCATCCAAGATAAAACTGCTTCCATCAGTGTACCAGATTATCCCAGGATTGGTCAGAGGATCTTTTGACAATCCCTCTCAGGATTTTGTCCAGTGGTCCAAGGTTTCTAGACAAGAGTGAAAGGGGAGAGAGCCCTCGTGGGTAAGCAGGAGGGTGGCTGTGTTAAGAACCTCACAAGGGGATATAGTGAGGCCTGGATTTTCCATCAGCACTACTTGATATCTGAGGATTCTTTGATCAGACATCCATAAATGGCCTCTCCCATTTAGTTGTCTCACTTGGTGGCTGGCAAAAATAGTTTGCCCCCAGAGGAGAGTTTTAAAGCATCTTCTATCAGGATTACAATAGCTACAAGATTTTGAAGGCAGGGAGGCCAGCCTCGGGCAGCTGGGTCGAGCCTCTTGGATAAGTGTACTACAGGCTGGGCTGGGGCTCAAATTCCAACCTTTGAGTTAACACTACCAAGGCTATTCCCTCTCTTTCGTGGACATAAAGCTTGAATGCTTTTTCTGGGTCTGGCAACCTCAAGGCAGGTGCCTGAGTTAAGGCTTGTTTTAGTGTAGCCTCTGCCTTCTTTTGAGGAGTTCCCCACATCAGTGGGATTGAATCATCCCATCACTTTAGCTTTCATATAAGGGCTGGGCAATTAGTTGGCTATCCAGATGCTACAATACCCAGTTAGCCCCAGGAAAGCTCGCAATTGTTTTTGAGTCATTGGGGAGGGCAACTGGAAGATTCCTTGTACCCTATCAGAGGACAGCCTCTTGGACCGGTGTGTAATCTGAACTCCCAGGTCAGTGACCTTTGTCTTGACCATCTGTGCCTTAGCAAGAGAGACTTTATATCCACTTTCTGCCAAAAAGTTTAGAACCTGAATTGCATGTTGTTGGGCATTTTTCTCATCTGGAGAGCAGATTAGTAGGTCATCTACGTATTGTAATATTTTCCCATTAGGTCCCAGGTCCAGATCTAGGAGATCCTGGCTAAGGGCCTGTCCAAACAGGTGGGGGCTATCTCTGAACTCCTGAGGTAATACTGTCCAAGTCATCTGTTGGTGTTTTTCTCCTGGAGCCTCCCACTCAAAGGCAAAAAGATACTGGGATTCTTTAGCCAGTGGTATGCAAAAAAATGCATCTTTGAGATCCAAGACTGTAAACCACTTGGCCCTGGGTGGGATTTCTCCCAAGATTACATAGCGATTGGATACTGTGGGATGGAGGGGGACTACAGCTTCATTTATGATCCAGAGATCTTGAACCATTCACCATGTTCTGTCTTTTTTCTTTACTGAGAGGATTGGGGTGTTACATGGAAAATTGGTGGGGACCAATAGCCCACAAGAAAGGAATTTATTTATTAAAGGCTGTAGTCCCTCCTGAGCCTCTCTTTTGAGAGGATATTGTTTCCAGTTAGGAAACCAAGTGGGATCTCGGAGGACAATGATGACCGATTCAGCTTGGTGGGCTTGTCCAGGAGTCCCCTGGTCCCACACCTGGGGGTTAATTTTGTCCTCCATAGTTTGTGGTCCCTCTCTATTGGAGAGGGTGTAATGGGTTCTTCAGTAGTGACCAGGAGCTGTAGAGCCCTAGGGGCTGAAACGCTTCCTATCTCAAGGGTGGTCCCCAGTTTAATGAATATATCTCTTCCCAATAAGGGAGTAGGACACTCAGGGACCACCAGAAACTGGGGAGAAAATATTTGTCCATCCCAGCAACAAAGAAGTGCTCGGGTGAATCTTTTAGTATTTGTTTTCAGTAGTCTTTTAGTAGCACCCAAAATGGTACAGGTTTGGGAGGAGAAGGCTCTGGAGTAGGAGATCAAGACAGAGTAGATAGCCCCCGTGTCAACCAAGAAATTCTTGGACCTACCTGCCACATCCAGGTGCACCCTTGGCTCCAGCCCCATGATGATTATCTGTGACAGGTGGGCTGGCTGGAGCAGGCCACTTCAGTCCTGTTGAACCATCATGAGGGAAGGCTTGGCACTTGACCTTGAGGTTCTTGGGTCCTGAGGGAAGAATGCCGCCCAGTGTCCCTGTAGATGGCATTTGTAGCAAGTCATTTTAGGAGACTTATCACAGTTTGGACACTCATTGGTCCAATGTCCTGCCTGTGTACAGATTAGGCATTTACCTCTTGCCTTGTCCTTTAAGGACTCGGGGTTTGCCATAGGGGTTCCCTGGAGGGCAGCCAGCATCTGAGCATGCTTTGCCTCTTTCCTTCTCTCCCTCTCCTGGGCCTTGGCCTCCTTCTCCTGTTCTCTGTTTTAAAAGGTATTGGTGGCTGTCTGGACCATCTCATCTAAAGAGGCATCAGGGTCCTGTTGCTGTAGCTGTTGTAACTTAATTCTGATATCTGATGCACCTTGGGACAGGAATTTGTCCTTTAAAATCACCTGTCCCTCATAAGACTCTAAGTCCAGATTGGCAAACTTTTGGAGGGCCTCTTTTAGTCTTTCCAGAAAGCCAATGGGGTTCTCATTGGGCTCCTGAGTTATTGCTGAAGCCCAGGCATAGCTGATTACTTTTGGCTGGGCTGCTTTCAGTCTTGCCTTCACACAGATTAGAAAATGATCCCTTTCCCAGATGTGCTCAAGGTCATTATAATTCCAATTAGGATTAGAGGGGGGACTGCAGTTTCCCCTGCTGGGTATTTATCACTTGACATGTGAAGCCCCGTTGCATACCTTCGGGCTTCCTTTAAGACCCTAGCAGGCTCAGGTCAGATAAAGTTTGACTAAATATGACCATGATGTCCTTCCACGTCAAGTCAAAGGCCAAGGTAATATGTTGGAATGTATCTATATATTTGCCTGGGTCATCTGTATGAGCTTCCCAGGTCTTGCTTGATCTGTCATAGTTCTAAGAGGGAGAAGGGCTTATGGACCCAGATTGGTTCGAATTCTCCTCCAGTTTCAACTACAGGACATACTCGAGCTGGCTTTTGTGGAGGGGGTGCTCCCAGATATGGGGTCATGTTTGGATACAAGGAAGGAACACCAGGCAACTTGGGAGCTGTGGGAGGCTCCAGTCTCTTTGGGAGCGTGGGAGGTGAGCCTTTATGGGGGAAGGGGGGTTCCTTCTCTTGATTGTCTGTGCCTAACACCATTTGCCTAGTAGGCTCACTTTTAGGACATACAACAATCCCATACTTATGACAGAGTTCCTTCATATCTCTTAGTCGGAAGAAAATTTGGACATAGGGGATCTTTGTCCATTTTCCTTGTCTTTTGCAAAATGGTTCTAGTTGCAGGATGGTGTTGTAATTTAAACTCCCATCCTCAGGCCAGAGTTCCTCATTCCCCAGTGGATACTGTGGCCATGCTGTGGCACAAAAGAATTTTAAGCGACTTCTCCTTAGAGTTAGAGGATCGAACAGCTTCCAGTTATCAAGGATGCATCTCAAGAGTGTCTGCCAGGAAGTAGATTGGTTATTTCCCATCTGAAAGACAGTCATGACAAGGAGGGAAAGAAAGAAAAAACTAACAGGCCTCCTTTAGTTTCCATGGGTGCACTTCCTTAGAGGTGAGTCTTTCTGAAGTTTATCCTACCTAGTACTGTTGCAACCTTAGAGACAGGCGTCCCCAGGTCAGGGTGCAGGTCCCCAGGCAGGCTGAGGCATGATAGCCTCCTGGAAATCGAATCCCCAGGTGGGTTAAGGCAAGTTGGCCTCCTGAGAATTGGGTCCCTGGGTAGGTTGAGGCTGGACGACCTCCTGGGACCCCTGGACTGGCAGATCCCCAAGCAGATTGAGGTGTGACAACTTTTCAAGGACCAGATCCCTAGGCAGGTCAAGGCAGGTTGACCTCCGGAGACCCCTGGACTGGAGTTGGGCATCGCCAAGATCTCCAGCATGACCAGTGCTGGGTAGGATTAAGGGATTGTAATTTTAACTCATTGCCAGTTTGTTCACCACAGATGGGAATAGATATCATGATGTAAAGCAATCCAAGCCTGTGCCCTGAGACTGGGAAACAGTGTTAAAGGTCATAAGCTTATCCTTTTACTGAGTTAAGGGATTTAAGTCATTGATTTCTTCCCCAAGTCCTCCATAAGAGCAGGCTAGGGTGTCTCCAATGGTAAACATTTCCTTGTCATAGAGCCACTTTATGTAATAACAGAAGTAATTACAAAAGAGTGGGTTATCTGGCCCTGTTATGGGAATTAAAATATTTTAATAATAGGCTGGGTCAGGGTCCTGATTGTAGGAGTTAGTAACTGGCTTAAGAACAAATTTGTTAAGAGGCAACAGACAAGATGACGAGATGGTGTGATCACTCACCTACAGCCAGACATCCTGGAATGTGAAGTCAAGTGGGCCTTAGGAAACATCACTACGAACAAATCTAGTGGAGGTGATGGAATTCCAGTGGAGCTATTTCAAATCCTGAAAGATGATACTGTGAAAGTGCTACACTCAATATGCCAGCAAATTTGGAAAATTCAGCAGTGGTCACAGGACTGGAAAAGGTCAGTTTTCATTCCAATCCCAAAGGCAATGCCAAAGAATGCTTAATTACCACACAATTGCACTCGTCTCACATGCTAGTAAAGTAACGCTCAAAATTCTCCAATCTAGGCTTCGGCAATACGTGAACCGTGAACTTCCAGATGTTCAACCTGGTTTTAGAAAAGGCAAAGGAAGCAGAGATCAAATTGCCAACATCCACTGGGTCATCGAAAAAGCAAAAAAAGTTACAGGAAAACAACTATTTCTGTTTTATTGACTATGCCAAAGCCTTTGACTGTGAGGATCACAATCAACTGTGGAAAATTCTGAAGGAGATGGGAATACCAGACCACCTGACCTGCCTCTTCAGAAGCCTATATGCAGGTCAGTATGCCACAGTTAGAACTGGACATGGAACAACAGACTGGTTCCAAATAGGAAGAGGAGTACATCAAGGCTGTATATTGTCACCCTGCTTATTTAACTTACATGCAGAGTACATCGTGAGAAATGCTGAGCTGGAAGAAGCACAAGCTGGAATCAAGATTGCCAGGAGAAATATCAATAACCTCAGATATCCAGTTGACACCACCCTTATGGCAGAAAGTGAAGAGGACCTAAAAAGCCTCTTGATGAAAGTGAAAGAGGAGAGTGAAAAAGTTGGCTTAAAGCTCAACATTCAGAAAACTAAGATCATGGCATCCGGTCCCATCACTTCATGGGAAATAGATGGGGAAACAGTGGAAACAGTGTCAGATTTTATTTTGTGGGGCTCCAAAATCACTGCAGATGGTGACTGCAGCCATGAACTTAAGATGCTTACTCCTTGGAAGAAAAGTTATGACCAACCTAGACAGCATATTGAAAAGCAGAGACGTTACTTTGCCAACAAAGGTCCATCTAGTCAAGGCTATGGTTTTTCCAATAGTCATGTGTGGATGTGAGAGTTGGACTGTGAAGAAAGCTGAGCGCCGAAGAATTGATGCTTTTGAACTGTGGTGTTGGAGAAGACTCTTGAGAGTCTCTTGGACTGCAAGGAGATCCAACCAGTCCATTCTGAAGATCAGTCCTGGGTGTTCTTTGGAAGGAATGATGCTAAAGCTGAAACTCCAGTACTTTGGCCACTTCATGTGAAGAGTTGACTCATTGGAAAAGACTCTGATGCTGGGAGGGATTGGGGGCAGGAGGAGAAGGGGACGACAGAGGATGAGATGGCTGGGTGGCATCACTGACTCGATGGATGTGAGTCTGAGTGAACTCTGGGAGTTGGTGATGGACAGGGAGGCCTGGTGTGCTGCGATTCATGGTATCACAGTCAGACACGACTGAGCGACTGAACCCAACTGAACTAGCTGTCTCAGTTCAGATGTGTACAGCTTTCTGCATTCAGCTAGTATTTCTCACAGATGAAATTATGCATAAGTAAATGCAAAATTCATATTATGCTCAGATTGTTTGTTAATATTATACCTGTGTTGAAACTAATGTGCATCTTTAAAACAAACATTATAGTAGAATGAACTGTACATATTTATCTTTCTATTGCTTTAAATGCCTAAAAGAATGGCATAGAATAAAAATTTTGTAGTACCTTCTAAATTGAATACAATTGAAATAGTCTTTGGAATTTGGGATAGATACACAAATGGACTTTATTTCAGTCCATCAAGTCCTTGCTGAGATGTGGTTATGGCTCCAGTGATCAAAGAAAAAGAGAAATGGGATGAGTATGTTGTTTATCTACATAAATACGTAAAGCTCATAGAGAAAAACTGAGAAAAGTTTAGGAAAATATGTTGTAAAGGTAGAGCAGTGCACCTTGGATACTTGAGTTCTAATTTAAAGATAATCACTCTGATCTCTAATATGTGTGTTTTGCCTTGGATTTAATGTTTAGTACAAGAAAGTTTCTGAGGGTAAAAGATTTTTTATAACAGAAGCTTTTGGAAATATGTAAATAGATTTCTCTCTACTTCTCACTTGATGTTTTGTAAATTGCTGCCCAGGTATCAAGGCTCCATTCTAGTTAAAACATTTCAGATTGTCCCCTCAATAGTGCTTTTTCTGCAGAAAGACGATCAGGAACCTAAGCAAAAACAGGCTAAGTGTCAAAAAATGCTAAGTCAAAAATATTTTGTATCTCTGTAACAACAATACTAAAGATGCCTCATGTGCTCATGTGAGGGTCAGCCTTCTCAGATGGCTCAGTGGTAAAAGAATCCACCTGCCAATGCAGGAGACAAGTGTTGAGTCCATGGGTCAGGAAGATCCCCTGGATGAGGAAAGAACAACTGCACACTTCCCTATTCTTGCCTGGAGGACAGAGGAACCTGGAGGGCTTGTAAAGTCCATGGAGTCTCAAAGAGTCGGAAGTGACTGCGCAAGCACACGTGCATGTGTGGGCCATCTTATGTGACTATTTCAGGAATGTAAAAAAAGATTAAAAGACACTCCTCTTTGAAACTGACTGGTGACCAGATACTTAATCCAAACTAGCACCAAATTATCACTGAAATAACTGAAGATATATGAAATAAGAATATTTCTATTAGCAATTGTGAAATGAAGTAAGGTATTAGCATCAAAATAAGACAAATTTGAGAATTCTGTGCACAATACTAATATGGTGGGATTTGGCTAAATTAAGTGCCAAATAAACTATAATTTTATAAATGCAAAGCAGAAGCTTTCCTAGAATATATGGGGTATACAAGGGGTAGAGAAGGTAAATTGTGCTCAATACAAAAAGTGTAGGGGAAAACATGCAGTGGCTAAGAAATGTAGGAATAAACATGAAAAGAAGAGAAAACTGTTTATAAATTATTGAATAAAAGTGAATTCTCCAAATTTTTATTCATGAAAGTCAGTGAGTCCCAAACTAATTCAAAACAACAATCAAATGCTATTTGCATCTAAAAGAAAAAGTCATTGAACAATAATATCAGAGGGATGAATAATTGCATATATAGGTAATAAAAACAGAAAAAATAATGCCAGTAGCAAACACTAGATAATTTAGATAAATTATAATTCTGGTGAAAAGCAGTTATATTTGCTTCTGGAAATAGTTATAAAGTGCCTAGTATAGTCAGTAGTAGAACAGAGCTGAACATCTAATCTATCAGATTCAGACAAAACACTTTGTGGTCTTAGCTTACATTCAGTCATCTCTTATCTAGCAGTTTAGTGGCTAGATTTCATCACTTTGTCCTAACATTTCTGTTATAGTGGTCATGGAGTTATACCATAAGCATCCCTCTGCTCTCCAGAAGAAGCAGCTATAATCAGGGATAAACATCAGTTAAGCTCAGTTCAGTTGCTCAGTCATGTCCAACTCTTTGCAATCCCATGGACTGCAGCACCCCAGAATTCCCTGTCCATCACCAACTCCAAGAGTTTACTCAAACTCATGTTCATTGAGTCGGTGATGCCATCCAACCATCTCATCCTCTGTCATCACCTTTTCCTCCCACCTTAAATCTTTCCCAGCATGAGGGTATTTTCCAATGAGTCAATGCTTCACATCAGTTGGCTAAGGTATTGGAATTTCAGCTTCAGCATCAGTCCATCCAGTGAATATTCAGGACTGATATCCTTTAGGATGGACTGGTTAGATCTCCTTGTAGCCCAAGAGATTCTAAAGAGTCTTCTCCAACACCACAGTTCAAAAATATCAATTCTGTGTTGAGTTTTCTTTATGGTCCAACTCTCACATCCTTACATGACTACTGGAAAAACCATAGTCTTGACTAGATGGACGTTTGTTGGCAAAGTAATGTCTCTGCTTTTTAATATGCTGTCTAGGTTGGTCATAGCTTTTCTTTCAAGGAGCAAGCATCTTTTAATTTCATGGCTGCAGTCACCATCTGCAGTGATTTTGGAGCCCCTAAATATAAAGTCTGTCATGGTTTCCACTGTTTCTCCATCTGTTTGCCATGAAATGATGGGACCAGATGCCATGATCTTAGTTTTCCAAATGTTGAGTTTTAAGCTAACTCTTTCACACTCCTCTTTCAATTTCATCAAGAAGCTCTTTAATTTTTCTTCACTTTCTGCCATAAGCGTAGTGGCATCAGCATATCTGAGGTTATTAATATTTCTCCTGGCAATCTTGACTGTAGTTTGTGCTCCATCCAGCCCAGTGCTTCTCATGATGTACTCTGCATATAAGTTAAACAAGAAGGGTGACAATATACAGTCATGATGTACTCCTTTCCTGATTTAACCAGTCTGTTGTTCCATGTCCAGTTCTAACTGTTGCTTCCTGACCTGCATACAGATTTCTCAAGAGGCAGGTCAGGTGGTCTGATATTCCCATCCCTTGAAGAATTTTCCAGAGTTTGTTGTGGTCCACAGAGTCAAAGGCTTTGGCATAGTCAATAAAGCAGAAGTAGACATTTTTCTGGAACTCTCTTGCTTTTTTAATAATCCAGCAGACGTTGGCAATTTGATCTCTGGTTCCTCTGCCTTTTCTAAATCCAGCTTGAACATCTGGAAGTTCACAGTTCACATATTGCTGAAGCCTGGCTTGGAGATTTTTAAGCATTACTTTACTAGCATGTGAGATGAGTGTAATTGTGTTGTAGTTTGAACACTCTTTGAAATTGCCTTTCTTTGGGATTGAAATGAAAACTGACCTTTTCCAGTCCTGTAGCCACTGCTGAGCTTTCCAAATTTGCTGGCATATTGAGTGTAGCACTTTCACAGCATCATTGTTTAACATTTGAAATAACTCAACAGGAATTCCATCACCTCCACTAGCTTTGTTCGTAGTGATACTTCCTAAGGCTAATTTGACTTCACATTCCAGGATGTCTGGCTCTAGGTAGTGATTGCACCATCGTGATTATCTGGGTGGTGAAGATCTTTTTTGTATAGTTCTGTGTATTCTTGCCACCTCTTCTTAATATCTTCTGCTTCTGTTAGGTCCATACAGTTTCTGTACTTTATTGTTTCCATCCTTGGACGAAATGTTCCTTTGGTATCTTTAATTTTCTTGAAGAGATCTCTAGTCTTTCCCATTCTATTGTTTTCCTTTATTTCTTTACATTGCTCACTGAGGTAGGCTTTCTTGTCTCTCCTAGCTATTCTTTGGAAATCTGCATTCAAATAGGTATATCTTTCCTTTTCTCCTTTGCCTTTCACTTCTCTTCTATTCACAGCTATTTGTAAGGCCTCCTCATACAACAATTTTGCCTTTCTGCATTTCTTTTCCTTTTAGTATGGTCTTGGTCTCTGCTTCCTGTACAATGTCACGAACCTCCATCCATAGTTCTTCAAGCATTCTGTCTTATTTATCACTTCCACTGTATAATCATAAGGGACTTTATTTAGGTCATACCTGAATGGTCTAGTGGTTTTCTCTACTCTCTTGCTAATGTATTGATCTAGAAACTACAAGTTTTGTTAGCCAGATTCTAATAGCCTAGTTGTATAGCCTCAGCAATTATTTAGCAGTATAATTCTCTGCCTGCCTATGGCTAAAGCTACCATAAAATTCCTGGATTTTTAAACAGTTTAAATAAGCTTGGGAAGAAAATAATCAATTTTTAAAATATGAGAGTTAAATTTTCATGCTCATTGGTGTTTGAATGATATGGCAGAATGAATTTTTTCAGTTTGATAATAGCATTGTATTTATCCTTTAGAGACTCTGTAAACACAAGGACAGTAGAACCTGGCAAGTATGTGAGAGAAACTGGTAAAGCAGCAGATGAAATAAGATTTGCCTTTGTTGATAAATGACTGAATCAAAGACTTTGAGGGATTCAATAATTTTTCTACTTTTGTATATGTTTGACATTTTATATGACAAAACAAAAAGTGAACCTGATATTAATGAGCCATCAAGCACCTAGATCTTAATTTCCAATGTCTTTTTCAATAAAAAGACACAGGTCTTCTTGTGGAAATGGCTGATTATCTTGGGCTGGAGCAGTAATATAAAGATGAGCATGAAATACCTTGTAATGCTAGAAGGTAAGGAAGTAATCAAAAATCAAAACAACGGGGACGTGTCAAAGGGAAAGAAAACCAACTGCCAAACTTGGAACAACTTGAGCAACAACAACAAAAACATACTGTGACCTACAGGATAAAATCAATGTCCATGAATCTACACTGACATAAATAAAACATTAGGCAGATGAACAAATGGGAGAAAGAGACAAATCTTCCAAGCAAAAGAATTCCAATTCATTTATAGAGATACTGACCCAAGTTTGTTCCCTAGGTTGGGAAGATCCCCTGGAGAATGGAATGGCTTCACCCACTCCAGTATTCTTGCCTGGTGAATTTCATGGACAGTGAAGCCTGGCAGGCTACAGTGCATGGGGTCACAAAGAGTAGGACACAACTGAGTGACTAATACACACACACACACACACCTGCTCTAGAAGATGAACTTGAGTGTGAGCTGTGCTTAATAACTTACTTTCAAAGGGCAGGACATGAGAAAACTGGACATGAGAAAACTAGTTTAAGGGAGTAACTACAGTGGAGAAATGTGGCAAGCACTACCTCTACCAGGTGATCAAGTGTGAAAGTGAAGTTGCTCAATCGTGTCTGACTCTTTGTGACCCCATGGACTGTAACCCACCTGTTTCCTCTGTCCATGGGATTCTCCAGGCAAGAATACTGGAGTGGGTTGCCATGTCTTTCTCCACAGTGAGGAGTGGCTACAGTCTAATTGTTGCTAGTCTGCAAGTATTTTTCTCCCTCCTCAGTGTCCTAAATTCCCCTGGAGTATGTTGCCATTCCCTTCTCCCCAAACCAGGGATCAAATCTGGGTCTCCTCCATTGCAGGCAGATTCTTTACCATCTGAGCCACCAGGGAGCAGCTTATCATCACTGATAAGTCATCTTAAAAGAACCTATACTTGATATGATATAATGAGAAGGCACTACACATTTGTGCCCTTCCTATCCAGAATCCACTATCCCAGTCTAACCTTAAGGAAAAACCACTGGACAAATTCAATTTGAGCAGTATTCTGAAAAATGCTTGACCAATACTACTCAAACAGTTGTCATCAAAAATTAAGTGAAGTCATAGAAAACTGTCTCAGTCAAGAAAAAGCTAAAGAGATATGATGACAAAATTTGGTGTGATATCTTGGGTGGGAGCCTGCCATAGAAATGAGAACATTAGGTAAAAATAGTGAAATTTAAATAAAGTACAGAGTTCTTATTATACTGAGACTAGCTTAGTTTTTACCAATCTACTAACATAAGGGGGTAAAAATGGGGGAAATAGGGTGAGTGGTATATGGGAACTCTATACTTATCTTTTTGCTGCTGCTGCTAAGTTGCTTCAGTCGTGTCTGACTCTGTGTGAGCCCATAGATGACAGCCCATCAGGCTTCTCCGTCCCTGGGATTCTCCAGGCAAGAATACTGAGTGGGTTGCCACTTCCTTGTCCAATGCATTCATGCATGCTAATTTGCTTCAGTTATGTCCGACTCTGTGCGACCCGATGGACAGCAGCCCACCAGGCTCCTCTGTCCACAGGATTCTCTAGGCAAGAATATTGGAGTGGGTTGCCATTTCCTTCTCCAATCTTGTACTACTTTTCCATAAGTCTAAAGTTATTTTAAAGTAAAGCAAATATATTTAAATGGAAAACAATCAAAAAAGACACTAACAAAAATGCTTCAAATATATGAACTAATTTTAATGTGGTAGAGATATGGCCTAGAATAATGGTGTTTTGGCAAATGAAGTGGAAGGCAAAGACCATTTGTTGAGAATTCATCATAGGCTGAGCTAGGTGCTTCATTTTCATACCATATTTTACTTGTTGCTTTTCCATTCTTGTATATTTAGACATACAAGAAAACACCTCTAAACCAAAAACCCAGCTCTAAATAGCTACCAGCTGAGTCATCCAAATTACAAATAAATCAAATTGACAATTTGTGAATGTTGTTAGAGCTTCAGTTCGGTTCAGTTCAGTTCAGTCGCTCAGTCATGTCCGACTCTTTGTGACCCCATGAATCTCAGCACACCAGGCCTCCCTGTCCATCACCAACTCCAGGAGTTCACTCAGACTCATGTCCATCGAGTAGGTGATGCCATCCAGCCATTTCATCCTCTGTCGTCCCCTTCTCCTCCTGCCCCCAATCCCTCCCAGCATCAGAGTCTTTTCCAATGAGTCAGCTCTTCACATGAGGTGGCCAAAGTACTGGAGCTTCAGCTTCAGCATCATTCCTTCCAAAGAACACCCAGGATTGATCTCCTTTAGAATGGACTAGTTGGATCTCCTTGCAGTCCAAGAGACTCTCAAGAGTCTTCTCCAACACCACAGTTCAAAAGCATCAATTCTTCGGCACTCAGCCTCCTTCACAGTCCAACTCTCACATCCATACATGACCACTGGAAAAACCATAGCCTTGACTAGACAGACCTTTGTTGGCAAAGTAATACTATCTAGGTTGGTCATAACTTTTCTTCCAAGGAGTAAGTGTCTTTTAATTTCATGGCTGCAGTCACTGTCTGCAGTGATTTTGGGGTCCCAAAAAGTAAAGTCTGACACTGTTTCCACTATTTCCCCATCTATTTCTCATATTAAAGCTTTCATATCGCCAAATGTGGCAGGTATGAGAATGAAGTCTTCTCTGGGTTTTTAAATAAACTGCTAAAACCTCAATGTCATTCTTTTGCACAAGTGCAAAGCCTTCAGAATTTTATGGGAAACTAAACTTTTATTTCAAAACCAGGTATCCTATACTGATTATATAAGAATGTCTATAGTTTAAAACTGTGCTGAAGCACTGCAAGTATTGTGATAGAAACTTCACATTAGTTTGAATGTAAAGCAGCTTATCTGAAACTAGCAGGGAATATGTCAAATTTTATCCTTTTGAGGAAAAATGTTTTTATTTCTATTGAAAATTAAGAGAAAATAGAAAAATGTGGAATGGCTACAAAATGACAAATTCCATCAAGACCACAATGTCATAAGTATCTTCTGCAAATTAATTATTATGTATAGATGGTAGAAAAGGATTTTGAATTGTTCTTTTGAAAGAGATATGTGACAAAATCTCTGGAATTAAAATTCAAAATATTTATTGAGAATTCATTGTAATAAAACCGTGGACTGAGTTAGAGGAAATAACATTTCAAGAAAGTATAAACAAGTGAAAAGATAATGCAAGTTTCTCAGAATTTTCACAATGGAGATATCGTGGTTATTGCATATTTTTAGCACTGGACAGAGGATCAGAAAAAGACAGGACAAGAAGACAGACTTTCTGTCATAATGACGTTCAATCTTAGAGCCAATTCTATCAGAAAATGCTTGTTTTAAACACATACATATTTAGAAACATATACATATAAACTTCACATATATGTTATTGGGCTTCCCTTGTGGCTCAGCTGGTAAAGAACCCGCCTGCAATGTGGAAGACCTGGGTTTGATCCCTGGGTTGGGAAGATCCCCTGGAGAAGGGAAAGGCTACCCACTCCAGTACTCCGGCCTGGAGAATTACATGGACTGTATAGTCCACAGGGTCAGTAAGAGTCAGGCACGACTAGCGACTGAATTGGATGGAACACATTGTGAACATTACTTTGTAATATTAAATGTTCTTTGTAAAGAAGCTTTACTCCTTTATGATATTCCATCAAATGGATATGCAATGATTTCTAATTGTTACCTTCATTTTGCAAATGCTAGGTTTTTTATTATTTCATTATTTTTAAAATATGCTGAAATGAACATCCTTTTCCATAGATCTTTGACTTAATTCCTTATTTTAATTGGATTATTTGCTAGAAGTACAATAACTCATTCACTATTCACAAACTATTTCTAGAAAATTATGATATACCAGGAACTATTCTATAATTCGGCATACAAGAAAGAACAAAACAACGCTGTTACCCTAATAGATACATATATTAAAGTAAATATAAAATATAATGCTAAGAATGACTATTATTTTGAAAGTAATTAAACAAGATGAATAGAGACAATGACTGAATTTAACAGCATGAAACGATGAGACTCTTGATAGGTATTTTAACTCTCTAATACTTCAAAAAGTCCATATTCTACAGCCAGAAGGAAGTTATTAAAGAACATTCAAGAATTCTATTTAGTATGGAGATCATGCAAAAGTTACTGTTCTAAGTTCTGGAGATTCTACAGTGAACAAAGAAATGATCTTGCTTTCATAGATGTTGCTGTTTAGTGGATTACCATTTGTTACATTTGTTCCTGATATTTGACCCTAATTTGTCTGTTGCCTCTTAATTTATTCATTAATTGCTATAATGTTCAGAAGTTATAAATGCATATGTAATTAAACCTATCAGTTGTTTCAATAAATCCATCTATAGTTTTAACAATATTCCTATTATTCACCATCCTTCTCTCTGTTCCCTTATCTTCTTGTTCCTTCAATAAGCCAGGCATGAGCTCACCTCAGGTGTTTTCCATTTCCATGTTTCCTCTTTGTGGAATCTTTCTCCAGAAATGTTCAGGATTTATCCCTCCCCTCTTTCAAGTCTGGTCATACAGCATCTTCCAAAGGCCTACCATGGCCAGTCTATTCACAACTCTTAAACCATACACCATCCACATTTTTTCATCCTTTCTCTCAATAATATTTATCATCTACTGTTATAAGGTACATTGTACATAGACATGTTGCTCATTTGTCTTCCTCCCTTCCACTAGAATGTAAGCTCCTAGAGGACAAGTATTTATGAAGTTTTGTTCACCTCTGTATCCCCAGCATTTCTCTCTCTCTCTCTCTCTCTCTCTCTATATATATATATATATATATATATATATATGTTGATGAAATTATTGAAGTTCTTTTCTATCTTGAGTTTGTAAACATTCACCTATATTTCATTTAAATTTTTAGTTGTATTTCAAACAATGATTCATTTTGGAGTAAAGAGTTAGCTAAGAATTTTATAGTTCTTCAAATGTGGAATTAACCAATCTTTCAACACTATATGACCATAAACATTTTTTCCTCTACTGATATGTGAATGTAACTTAATCAAAGAGCACACTCTTATACAAACTAGGTTCTATTTCCCAGGAAAATCAATCTTTGCTAAATTAAACATTAGAAAGAAAGTATAGCATAGTAATTGGGCTACATTATGTGCAAAGTTACAGTGAAAGCTACATGTATTTATCTTCTACCTCATAATATAGCATGTATCTTATACCTCTTATGACATATCTAACACCTTTCATGACATATAAGACATACCTTTTATAACCCACATTTTATATGTAAAAGTCTTATACCTCTTCTACATCTTATAACATAAGATATATATATATATATGTATATATATATATATAACCCATATCTTGTATCTCATAACATATATTGTGTGTCCTCAGTTGCTCTGTCATGTCTGACTCTGAGACCCCATGGACAGTAGTCTGCCAGGCTCCTTTGTCCATGGAATTCTCCAGGCAATAATACTAGAGCAGACTGCCATTTCTTACTCCAGGGGATCTTCCTGACCCAGGGATCAAACCCTCATTTCTTGTGTCTCTTGCATTGGCAGGTGGATAGCATATTAGTTCTTTTTAAATCTAGTAGACATTTTCCATAAGACACTATATCTCTAGAGCTATTTGCTCAGGAAACTCTACATGATTGTGAATAATAAAAATATTAACATGGACTTGAACAGGGGGCATTAATTTAATTATTTTGTACCACTACTCATTGCCAGACTCTGATGCACCATTATGAACATTTTGAAATTACCCTTTTCTACAGAAGTAAAATTTTGCAATACACAAGAGGAAATTACTCAAATGGTTGTTTGTCATATTGTCTCAAGTACTGTATATAATCTGCTGATCTCCAAAAATTTGTTAACAAACATTCCATATTAAATTCCTAATTGTTGGGATTTTTTAAGAGAAGAAAGTAACATGCAGAGGCATTCCTATGTATTCAGAAACAGATACATAGTCACTCTATAATAAGTACAATTTTTTAATTTGTACAGAATTAAGAAGCAGAAACAACCAAGAGGATAACACAATGTACATAAATAGCAATATGCATCCTTTAGAATACATAGGAAAATATATTCATAAGAGAAGAGAGCCTATATGAAACTGCCACATTTCTTTTAGCTAAATTTTCTGATACTAGACGGGGTTTACTCATTCACCTGAGCTCTCTTCCTTATTGCATATCTACAGAGAAACTCTGAAGGAAGACTGGACAAAGGATCAAATCTGGGCCATCGTATTAAGGGTTGGAGTTTTGAAACAGTGAAGAGATTAGAATATTATTCCTATATAGAATCTTCCCTTTTTAGATTGTCTTCCCTTCTGATGGCTTGGTTCCACTAATATGAAAAATCTACTTTGTTTTTCCTTCCTCTGGAATGAATTCCTGTAATCACTTCCTATGTTATCAATTGTCCAGGCACCAATAAATGTAGAATTCAAGGACAAGAGGCCACAGAGCAAATGACTAGACTATGAAATGTTCTCATTAACATAGGCCCCAGTTCCTGAAGAAAATAGCATTCACTGACTGTAGCCTACTCAGTGATTAAAACATTATCTTTGCCTATAGTATATTATGGCTTCCCTGGTGGCTCAGAGGTTAAAGCCTCTGCCTGCAATGCGGGAGACCCAGGTTCGATCCCTGGGTCAGAAAAATCCCCTGGAGAAGGAAATGGCAACCCACTCCAGTATTCTCTCCTGGAGAACCCATGGATGGAGAAACCTGGTAGGCTACAGTCCACGGGGTCGCAGAGTCAGACATGACTGAGCGACTTCACTTTCACTTTCACAGTATATTACCTCCTAGTTGTACTAGTTGGAAGTAAAAAATGGATATATATAGAGCAACAGCTGTGATAACTATCTTTAATTGATTAAGATGTAAGAAATTCAAGACTTCATCTTATTCTTTTTCACTTTTTATTCATCACATTTACTATTTTGTCTGTTTACCAAAAATTAATAAAAGGTGATTTTGTTATAATGTTATATGTTCTGTATAGAATACACACAATGCACAGATTCCATGAGAAAATTTAAATTGATTCATTTTAGTTCATTTTTGCCCAATAGATTTAGTAATAAAAATAAGTATTAGTTATCATACAAACTCGTACTTTATTTGACATATGGAGATGAAATTTGAGGTGTACAGGTATTTCATGATAACATATTTTTCTTCTATCCACTCACAAGTTTAAATTTCAGAGAGCTATATTTTCTCTACATTCAGCAGAGAAGGTGATTGCATTATCAGGCAACCTTCCGACATCACCCCACTACTCTGACCTGGATAAACAACTAAAATTCAGCTCAAAGCTTACCTTCAGATCTTAGGTTCTCAGAGAATCTGGGCTCTTTCAGACTCATTAGTGCAATAACTGTAGAGTTGTCTAAACCACCACCTCCTTTTTGAAACAACCTAAAAATATCTCTCTTAGTTAAGTACACTGGGCACTCTCATCAGAATAATCTCTTTCCCAGATTCAAAACAATTAAAACTACAGACTCCACAGATTTCTTCTAATTTCTCCGACTTGAATGTATAGCACATATTTTTTTGTATAATGGCATTAGTTTATTAGAAATTGCTTTGTGTAATTATTTAACTCTATCTTTTATATATAACTAGTATTGCCAAATAATGTGCCTCTGGTACAAGAAACACATCATATAAACCATGTATAGCAATCATAGTCCTTAAGAGTCCTGTCAGAATGTGTTCAATAAGCACTTGCTATGAAATGAAAGGATTTGAAAATCAGACTGACTCTTAAAGATTTGATGAGATGACAGTTTCATAAACTAAGTAAAAATATAAAGAGATGCAGTTTTAACTAAAGTGATTCTCTTTTGAGAAGACCCTAAATAACTGACATGTATCTTATATATTTTGAACTAAGTAAACTTTTGCCAAGTATAGTATACTTAATTTTTAAGATTTTTGCCATATCATGAATAATTGTACCTGAGATAAGCCACATGGATTGTTCAAGCCTTATGACTTTTTTTCACACACAAAAATAAAATTTTCAGTGCCCTTGCCAGGGTCAGGTAGAAATTAAAATATGTCTTTAATTGATTAAAACTGTTATTTTTTTATACAAAACAATGTACTTTTTTAACTTTACTTAATTTTAACTGATTGTCACTGCATAGGTTATGATATTTTTTATCTAAATTATAGATCAAGCGATTTTTTTGGCCACCCCATAGGAAAAACATAACAGAGTCTAAACTATGTGTGTGTGAGCTGCAGAGAAACTCTAACCTAGTATAAGACATTTTACATACTCACATTTTTCTTGGAATTTTCCCATAAAGAATATTTTGTGGGATTCATCTATGTAATAGATAATGATCTTTAACATCTTTGGGACAAGCCAAAGTGTTTTTCCAAGGACGTGGACTTGGCACTTATCCAACTCTGTATTCACATATACTAGCACACAAACCTGCTGAGCCTTTTATTTACCCTGTAAACCTGACAGATGTGATCCCAGTGAGGTTCCACCATATTATACAGCTGAGTGGAACCCATATGTTATTGAAAAAAGAAAACAAAGAAAAGAAAATTAATTCAGTTGTCAATGTAAATAATTGGGGTTATGTTGCTACCCTTCCTAGTCTGCCCGGAAGTTAATCATTTTCTTAATTATTCATAAAAAGAGAGAATTGGCCTTAAATCCACTGATATATTTTTTGCATTATGTTTGCCCCTATGGCTCTTTACATTCCATTCAGATGGAGTGATGAAGGCATATATTGTTGTCTTAACTGTACAACCTGAAGAGTGTGCCAGATTTAGAGACAAATAATGGACAGACCTAAAATTCAAGCAAAAGTAGAGAAGTATTTAAATCTCTAACAATATGTTTTCTTCCCTTTGTCAGAAAACACGACTGGAAGGAAAGAAAATTCTGAGGATTGCATTTTTTTCAATTACATACCCACTGACTGAAAAAATGAAAAAGTTTAGCTTGATTTGTCACCAAGTCTGCCTTTGTTCTGAGAATCTATACCAAAATGAGATAATATTTGTGACCTTGATTTATAAATTGTATAGGCTATTTTTATTTTTATTAAGCACTATTTTTATTATGACCTCTTCTTCCTCTTTGATGGATAAATGGTACTGCAACAAGAATAGATTCACTAGTAAAGAACTTATAGGTAATTTATTTTGTAAAGTTTATTTGAATATGAGGTATTTTTATCCATAGCAAATCAGTCTACCATCTTCCACAAGTTTTATAAAAATAGAGTTGGAATTATAACACAGAAAGCTATAAAAAGTAGATAGGTTACAAATAGAAATGTAAATGAAGTGCTAAAATTTTGTAGTGGGAAAATGTCTACCTGGCTCTTTTAAATCTGACTTTTTTTTTCTTGACTGCATTGTTTGCTAAAGCATTTTTCCACGTTTCATTTGAAAAATGAAATATCATTCTTTAATATGTGGTAAGTGAAATTTCTAAGGAGGTGAAAGTTGCAGGATTGTAATTTATTTTAAGAGATAATATTATAAAACTTCAATCAAGTGTCATTAACTATATTATTTCTAAACATCTAGTATAGCTATGTGTATTTGTGCACATATTTTGGGAATAAACAATGTCTGTGTGTGTGTGTATATATACATATAAGCACTTATATATGCATATAAACTCATATATACATGCACATACATATATATATATACATGAAAAGAAAGTGAAAGTGTAGTCGCTCAGTTGTATCTGACTCTTTGCGACCCCATGGACTGTAGCCCGTCAGGCTCCTCTGTCCACGGAATTTTCTAAGCAAGAATACTGGAGTGGATTGCCATTCCCTTCTCTAGGAGCTCTTCCCAACCCAGGTATCAAACCCAGGTCTCCCACACTGCAGACAGATTCTTTATTGTCTGAGCCACCAGGGAAGCCAATATATATATATATACAAACATATATATAATATGTGTGTATACCTCACACAACACAAATATTTATATATAGATATCTGTTAAACAAGCTTACAGTCAAGTGTTTAAAACTGTTTGCTGAGTTGAATTGCTAGTTTAATAAAAGAATAAAAAATGTAACCAAACTATTGCAAAAGATTTATAATAATGATTTTTTAATAATATAGAATTCACCAAATAGAATTCAGTCTTACAAAAGAGTTAACACTTGGCCCATTTTGAAAATAGAAACATTAACATTTTTCCAAAAAGATGCTATTTAATTGCAACCACCATATTAAAATTCAGGTGATCTGCTTCTTTGAGTTGTTGTAGCAACCTAACAAAGTTTCAATTGATTATGACCAAGCTAATTAATAAGATGAATTAAACATATCATCCTCAAATGTGGTCAGCTTAGAATCCATAAGTAGACATGGCCTCTATCTAGATATTAAGGATCAAATGACTGCATGCTTTCTACAAACAAGAATCAAAGAATTCCAGGTAGTGGAATGTGATATGCCATATAGTCCAGTTATCTATCAGTGCCTGAATTCTTGCTAATAAATTATTTTTATATGATTTTCTAGCATGTGAAAAAATAACCACTGTCTCAAGGAAACTGACTTCACTGTAAACACCGTTTGATTTTAGGAACAGAAGTTTTAAATAGGCAAAGTTTATCTCTCTTTAAATTCTGTCCACTGGTCATCTTTGCATATCTTTAACAACAGACATTAATAAAGATCACTTTTACATAAAATTAACTATTGTGTTTTCAGTATCAATGCACAATTGAATTTAATTAGGAGAGTTACTTAGAGTTGATTGGACCAGATGTACTGTAAACTTGCTTGAACTTAGACCATTTAAAATCTCAAATTTCTCACATGACAAGTGATCCATATTTTATAGGGAAAAGCTGTTAACTGCACGGTGGCTAATGACTAAATAATAAAAAGTATCTTTCTTCTTTCTAGTGTTAAACTGTGAAATGTACAAGCACAGTGCATACTAAAGGAAAACAACTCTTTTGAATTTTAGAGTTGGGTTTTTGGTTTTGTTTTTTAATCCTTGGGATCCAGGGATAAGTCTGCATCTTTTTAATGAAAAAAACAAGGGCAGAATGCATTGACACAACTGGAATTTCTCTATCTCTGATCCTGACCGTGCTTGTCAGGAAATATGCCACTGTCCTTAGGATGAGCTCTCTTTCAAACAAACAGAATCCCAGAAGACCCATGCCTTAACTAGAACAGAGAACATCAGCTTAAAATAAAGTTGATACCTTGTATAAGTATACATGGACTTCCTTGTTGGCTCAGACGCTAGAGTCTCCTGTAGTGCAGGAGACCCGGGTTTGATCCCTGGGTTGGGAAGATCCCCTGGAGAAGGAAATGGCTACTTACTCCAGTATTCTTGTCTGGAGAATTCCATAGTCAGAGGAGCCTGGCAAGCTACAGCCCAAGGTTTGCGAAGAGTCAGACATGACTGAGCAACTAACACTTTTATTTCATGGGTACACTCATACAAACACACACACATGCCTCGTATCAGCTAGGATGAGAATGAATCAAGATCCCTGTGGAATGCCAGTAAAATTTCCCTCTGTCCATGCATATATAGTACTTGATAACAACAACAAATATACAACCAAACCATGCCATAAATTGGCTTGGAATATACAACCTGCTTATGTTGCTTTTCTTAGCTTGTTCATCTACCTGGGAACAATAGTTTTGGATTATTTACACATTTTTCTCCCTGAAACAGACCAAATACATTTTCTACTCTTGGAATGTTTGAAATAACTCACCAAGATCTATTTTGAATACTTTTTGAATATTAATTCTTTAAAACTTTTAAATTAAATCAAATTTATCAAAGATTATAAGGTTGTTAAAATTGTTCTGCCTCTACTGAGGTTAATAATGGCTTTTTAAAATATCCTCTCTTTTGGGGAAAAGTATTCCTTTTATTAGCAGGTGACTTTAGAAAAATATATTTCTTTTTATCTTTATTAAATAACATATCTGAATTTATTTTAAAAGTCAAATGCAAAGCTTTTTCCTCTAATATAAAATATAGCTAATTGACTTTATGATAATAATAGAATAATATTACTTCTCTAATCTCACTAAATGATTAATTTATAAATTCAAATTCTATGGTCATTTTTTCACTAACTTTTATATTCATCAATTAATTTTGTATCATTAATCAATTGGTTTTGTATTAATTAATTGATTTTGAAGTAATTAATTAATTGATTTTGTTTTGCTTGTTTTCTGCTGATAATCGTTATGTCTGTTTCTCTGAGGTTCAAATTAAGCAATAGTCTTCTAATCATGATTTCCAGCATCTTTTCATTCTTTGGAGACAACTGTGAATATGTCATTAGGAACGATTTTTAATAATCCCCTAAGCATGCCACTGAAGTGCCATTTCAATGTTTCCTGTCACGTTTCCTTCCAAGTCAAATTTCCGAAATTGAGGAACTCTAGTCCTTTACAATCTCCCATGAAAGACAATGCAAGGAAAACATATTTGGGAAATGCAACATACTTCATTTCCTTGTTGGATTGTTGTATCGCTGATCCTGTTTGTGATGCCAATTGTCTCACTGTTCACACTGTTGTCACTGTTCGCTAAAGCCAGGGTAGGCAAGGGTCGAGCTAACAGGCTGGAAGAAGATGCAAGGAGCCTTAGGAACTGCAAACATGTTTATTCTCTCCTGGCTGGCACAGTGGCCAAAACACAACCTCTCTCCCGGCTGATGCAACAGCTATAGCAGCAGCCATAAGAAAACTATAACGTAGCCCCAATATAACCTCATATGACATAACCTTGATGCCACCCCAATGTAGCCCCAATGCACCAGCAGCCAAGACTTTTCAGGTGAAGCTGATGTATATTTACAGAACAAAAGTAGCCGGTGGCCAAGTGAGTACCTCCTGACGTGCATGCACAGGGCTATAAGTGATCTCAGCTGTTATATAACTGTGCATAGTCATTGTTCACAGATAATGGGGCAAGAAGGCATGGGAATGTGGGGTGAGAAAGCCTGACTGAAATCATCTAGTTAATTTCCCCACTAGGGTCATAACGATTATTTAAAGTGTTGTGACCTTCTGAGTTTAAACTATTCAAAATCACCCAGATTTTCCTAAATGTATTTCATTTTGAATTCCCACCAGCCCACTGATATATTTCTTAAAATTAAAATTACTTGTCTGACGCAGGATACAGCATGCTTGGGGCTGGTGCATGGGGATGACCCACAGAGATGTTATGGGGAGGGATGTGGGAGGGGGGTTCATGTTTGGGAACACATGTAAGAATTAAAGATATTAAAATTAAAAAAAATAAAAAATAAAAAAATTAAATTACTGACTTTTGTGGTTGCTTGGAACATGTTTTGGGAATTCCTGATATTCATCATTGTTTTTAGATTTGCCATCAAAAGTAATTTACACTTAAATCAGTTTTCAAAATGCCTACAATGGGATAAACTATGCCTTAGGAGTCTATTAACTCTAACTTTCTATAAATCTACTCAAGAAGCAATGAAAAATGACATGGGTGTTGTAACACATTATAATATTTATACCATGGACCTGGCGGCAACTTGGTAGCAGAATGAAATAATTAGGACTATCAGCGTGGACGGTTTGCACTACCATCAAATAACTAGAAAACTAGGGACTATTGTCAAAGATCCAAAACTGGAAAAGAGAGTAATCAAAATATATATTTGGTAAACAAATGATAAATTCAGCTTATCATTTTGCATCAGAAAGGACAAATAGGACTGAGAAAGGTAAACAAGTGAACAATTTCCCAGGATGGATATGTTACCTAGAGATTAGGGTATGGTTCGGGTTCAGTGGTTGTGTTACCAAACTCAAGACCAGATGCTCCTTGCTCAAAAATCAGTACACAAGAGGCAAACATTGGTCTAAAAAAGAAAAGTGGTAGTGGGGGGGTAGTTAATATAATCAGAAAAGCTGGTAATCTGGGAAGGAAGCCGGCTTGTGTTCCAGAAACCAACTCACAGGTTTTTACTATTATAACTGACTAGAGAGATACACCAATTGTAATTTACTTTAAAGCATTTACATTGTAACAGATTATTACATAAATTATTTTGTATAATAACTAAGACAAATTAAATTTCATTTATGTTATCTTGTTTTCACAATCATAACATAAGGAAACTTGAATAATACAATAGCCATATTAAGTTACTTATTTTCTATACACTATACCAAATAGAGACTACTCTGAATTTTATTTTTATTTTTCAGTTCCTCTACTCATATTTTAGGGCTTTGTAATTACAGGGCGATTAGTTTTTCATCTGTGATACATTCTGGATATATTTTCTCCATAATTATCTTTTGTTTTTTGTCTATATTTACTGTCTTCTTTTGTAACTGTGTGAAATTTTATCAAATTAATAATCTTTCACATTTTGTATCTGGATTTTAAATCCTAATTTTAAAAGGTTTTTCCACTACTAGGTTGTAGATTATTTAATTTTTCTAGTACTTGTATGTCTTCACTTCTTACATTAGATATCTTATTCATTGGAGTTTATTCTTATGTGAGGTATGAATCTAGTTTCATCTTCTTCCACATGGCTCTCTGACTACCTAATACTTCACATGTAAAAAATCCATATTTTCTCCATATTTCCCAGTAATTTGAAATGCTACTTTTATCATATATGAAGATGACACCACCGTTATGGCAGAAAGTGAGGAGGAACTAAAGAGCCTCTTGATGAAGGTGAAAGAGGAGGATGAAAAAGCT
Organism: Budorcas taxicolor; assembly: GCF_023091745.1. Taxonomy (NCBI): domain Eukaryota; kingdom Metazoa; phylum Chordata; class Mammalia; order Artiodactyla; family Bovidae; genus Budorcas; species Budorcas taxicolor. The sequence continues at coordinate 118,788,244 of NC_068920.1, forward strand.
GACTTAAAATTCAACATTAAAAAAGCTAAGATCATGGCATCTGATCCCATAACTTCATAGCAAATAAATGGAGAAACAATGGAAATAGTAGCAGACTTTATTTTGGGGGGCTCCAAAATCACTGCAGATGGTAAGTGCAGCAAGCCATGATGTTAAAAGACACTTATTCCTTGGAAGAAAAGCTAAGACAAACCTAGAGAGCCTTGGAAGAAAAGCTATACCAAAACTAGAGAGTGTATTAAAAAGCAGAGACATTACTTTGCCTACAAAGGTCCATATAGTCAAAGCTAGGGTTTTTCCAGTAGTCATGTATGGAGTGAGAGTTGGACCATAAAGAAGGCTGAGCATTGAAGAATTGATACTTTTGAAATGTGGTGTTGGAGAGGACTTGAGAGTCCCTTGGACTGCAAGGAGATCAAACCAGTCAATCCTAAAGGAAATCAATCCTGGATATTCATTGGAAGGATTGATGCTAAAGCTGAATCACCAATACTTTGGCCACCCGATGCCAAGAACTGACTCAGTGGAAAAGACCCTGATGCTAGGAAAGATTGAAGGCAGGAGAAGGGGATGACAGACAGGAGAAGGGGATGACAGAGGATGAGATGGTTGGATGGCATCACCGACTTGATGGACATGAGTTTGAGCAACCTCTGGGAGTTGGTGATGGAGAAGGAAGCCTGGTATGCTGCAGTCCATGGGGTCACAAAGGGGCAGACACGACTAAGCAATTGAATAACAACATATCTATTAATGCTTCAGTTCAGTTCAGTCGCTCAGTCATGTCCTACTCTTTGAGACCCCATGAATCGCAGCATGCCAGGCCTCCCTGTTCATCATCAACTCCTGGAGTTCACTCAGACTCACGTCCATTGAGTCAGTGATGCCATCCAGGCAAATTTGGCCTTGGAATGCAGAATGAAGCAGGGCAAAGATTAATAGAGTTTTGCCAAGAAAATGCACTGGTCATAGCAAACACCCTCTTCCAACAACACAAGAGAAGACTCCATACATGGACATCATCAGATGGTCAACACTAAAATCAGATTGATTATATTCTTTGCAGCCAAAGATGGAGAAGCTCTATACAGTCAACAAAAACAAGACCAGGAGCTGACTGTGGCTCAGATCATGAACTCCTTATTACCAAATTCTGACTTAAATTGAAGAAAGTAGGGAAAACCGCTAGACCATTCAGGTATGACCTAAATCAAATTCCTTATGATTATACAGTGGAAGTGAGAAATAGATTTAAGGGCCTAGATCTGATAGATAGAGTGCCTGATGAACTATGGAATGAGGTTCGTGACATTGTACAGGAAACAGGGATCAAGACCATCCCCATGGAAAAGAAATGCAAGAAAGCAAAATGGTTGTCTGGGGAGGCCTTACAAATAGCTGTGAAAAGAACAGAAGTGAAAAGCAAAGGAGAAAAGGAAAGATATAAGCATCTGAATGCCGAGTTCCAAAGAATAGCAAGAAGAGATAAGAAAGCCTTCTTCAGCAATCAATACAAAGAAATAGAGGAAAAGAACAGAATGGGAAAGACTAGAGATCTCTTTAAGAAAATTAGAGATACCAAGGGGCCATTTCATGCAAAGATGGGCTCGATAAAGGACAGAAATGGTATGGACCTAACAGAAGCAGAAGATATTGAGAAGAGGTGGCAAGAATACACAGAACTGTACAAAAAAGATCTTCACAACCCAGATAATCATGATGGTATGATCACTCACCTAGAGCCAGACAGCCTGGAATGTGAAGTCAAGTGGGCCTTAGCAAGCATCACTATGACCAAAGCTAGTGGAGGTGATGGAATTCCAGTAGAGCTATTTCAAATCATGAAAGATGATGCTGTGAAAGTGTTTCACTCAATATGCCAGGAAATTTGGAAAACTCAGCAGTGGCCACAGGACTGGAAAAGGTCAGTTTTCATTCCAATGCCAAAGAAAGGCAATGCCAAAGAATGCTCAAACTACCGCACGATTGCACTCATCTCACATGCTAGTAAAGTAATGCTCAAAATTCTCCAAACCAGGCTTCAGCAATTAAATCTTAGATTTACTTTTTTCTCAAATCAATATTAAACTTTTCTTACTAAGTGATTTTTAAAAATTATAATATTTATAATAATTTTTAATGTTTTACAATTTTTATAGTCTCAGACATATTGGAAATTAATCAGTTATACATGTGCACACACATATATATACATATATATGTATATTCCCACTCATTTTTAGATTCTTTTCCTATATATGCCATTAAGGAGTATTGACCAGCATTTCCTATGCTGTATTGTAGATCCTTACTAGTTATCTATTTTATATTTAGTGTGTATATGTCAATCCCAATATCCCAATTTATCCCTCTTCTCAGTCCCCTGGTAACCATAAATTTGTTTTCTATGTCTGTAACTCTATGCTTTGTAGACAAGTTCATTTGTATTTTTTTTGTAGATTCCACATATAAGTGTTATCATATGTTATATATGTTTCTCATTGACTTCTTTCAGTTTGAAAATCTCTAAGTCCATACGTATTGTTACATATGGCATTATTTTGTTCTTTTTTATGGCTGAGTAATAGCCTACATATGTATAGAATATATACACAGCATATATATGAATATATTTAGAATATATATATAGCAAGCCTAAGCTTTCTAGGTGGTGTCAGTGGTAAAGAATCTGCCTGCCAATGCAGGAGATGCAAGAGATGCAGGTTTGATCCCTGAGTTGAGAAGATTTCCTGAAGTAGAAAATGGCACCCCACTCCAGTATCCTTGCCTGGAAAATTCCATGGACAGAAAAACCTGACAGGCTAAAATCCATGGGGTCACAAATAATTGGACACAACTGAGCGACTGAGCACTTGTGTGTGTATATATATATATATATCATATCATATCCTCTTTACCCATTCCTCTGATCATGGGAATTCAGGTCGCTTCTATGCCCTGGCTATCATAAACAGTGTTGCAATGAACATTGGGGTGCATGCATGTTTTTGAATTATGGCTTTTCCCAAATATATGCCTAGTGGGATTGCTGAATCATATGTAAATAGCTATATTTTTGTTTTTTAAGGAACCTCCATACTGTTCTCCATGGTGGCTGTACCCATTTGTATTCCCACCAACAGTGTAGGAGGTAAAACAAACAAGAATTTAAAGTGATTTTTTTAATGTTGCTATTACAAAATGAGCTTACTCTTACAATATTCTAACTAGATCTTATTCATATATGAAGATTATTGACTTTCGGCTGATTATTTCATATTCTGCCACCTTATAGGAAATGTTATAGTTTGTGGTAATATTGTCACGGATTCTCTAAGGCAAGGGTCAGTAAACATTTTCTGAAAGAGTCAGATAATAAATACTTTAAGCCTCCTTGGCTGTAACTTTCCTGTCACAACTATTTAACTCTATTGTTGTACAAAAGCAGCTATAGACAGTATGGAAATGAATGAACATGGTTGTGCTCCACTAAAACTTTATATACAAAAGCTGCATCTTGCAAAACAGAATGTCAGGCTGTGAGCCATAATTTGCAATCCTGCCCTAGACTGCCAATAAAAGATGGCCATCTGGAAAAAAAGTTTCTGTTTTTTGTCCAATGGCTACAAATCTGGTAGTTTTTGACTGGCTGAATTCATTATGTTTAATCTTCTGTCTCAGTTCAGTTCAGTTGCTCAGTCATGTCCGACTCTTTGTGACCTCATGAACCGCAGCACGCCAGGCCTCCCTGTTCATCACCAACTGCCAGACTCTACCCAAACCCATGTCCATCTATTTGCCATGAAGTGATGGGACCGGATGCCATGATCTTAGTTTTCTAAGCTCTAAATCTTAATCTTAAATAAATCTAAAGTTATCTCAAGTAAATCTAAATCTTAGATTTACTAGGTTAACAGACCCAAATTGAAAATTCATGATTATCTCTGTAGATGCTGAAAGGGTCTTTTATAAAATTTAATATATATCTCCGAGGAGGGGGGGAAACCACTTAATAAATTAGCACTGATGTATATTTACTTTACATAGTGAAAAATAATGTATGCCTCAATCCTAAAGCCAGTATTTTATTTATTGGAGGAGCACCAGAGGCATTCCTACTAGAGATACAAAAGGTAAAGATGTCCAGTATCTCCACTTGTATGGACATCTTTACCTTTTGTATTTCTGGTAGGAATGCCTCCAGTGCATTGGAGGTGTTATTCATGGCAAATAGATGGGGAAAAAGTGGAAACAGTGGCTGACTTGATTTTGGGGGGCTCCAAAATCACTGCAGATGGTGAATGCAGCCATGAAATTAAAAGATGCTTGCTCCTTGGAAGAAAAACTATGACCAACCTAGACATCATCTTAAAAAGCAGAGACATTACTTTGTCAACAAATGTCCGTCTGATCAAGGCTATGGTTTTTCCAGTAGTCTTGTATGGATGTGAGAGTTGGACTATAAAGAAAGCTGAGTGCCGAAGAATTGATGCTTTTGAAACGTGGTGTTGGAGAAGACTCTTGAGAGTCCCTTGGACTGCAAGGAGATCCAAGCAGTTCATCCTAAAGGAAATCAGTCCTGAATATTCATTGGAAGAACTGATGCTGAAGCTGAAGCTCTAATACTTTGGCCACTGATGCGAAGAACTGACTCACTGGAAAATACATTTATTTGGGGAAAGCTTGAAGGCAGGCAGAGAAGGGGACAACAGGGGATGAGAGGGTTGGATGGCATCACTGACTTGATGGACATGTGTTTGAGAAGCTCTGAGAGTTGGTGATGGACAGGGAAGCCTGGCGTGCTGCAGTCCCTGCAGCTGCAAAAAGTCGGACATGACTGAGTGACTGAACTGAACTGAGCCTAGTAAATTATAATCAAAAGATTTATGAATGTTAAATTCACGATAAAGCCTTTTACCATGTGGATCACAACAAAATGTGGAAAATTCTTAAAGAGATGGGATTACCAGATCACTTTGCCTGCCTCCTGAGAAATCTGTATTTTGGTCAAAAGCCACAGTTAGAACCAGACATGAAATCATGGACTGGTTCAAAATTGGGAAAGAAATATATCAAGGCTGTATATTCTTACACTTATTTTACTTGTATGCAGAGTACATTATGTGAAATGCATGGCTGGATGAATCACAAGCTGGAATCAAATGCTGGGAGAAATATCAATAAACTTAGATGTGCAGATGACACCACCCTAATGGCAGAAAACAAACAGAACTAAAAAACTCTTGATGACAGTGAAAGAGGAGAGTGAAGAAGTTTGGCTTAAAACTCAACATTCAGAAAACTAAGATTATGGCATCTGGTCCCATCGCTTCATGGTAAAAAGATCAGGAAAAACTGGAAATAGTGACAGACTATTTTCTGGGCTCCAAATCACTGTGGATGGTGATTGCAGCCATGTAATTAAAAGATGCTTGCTCCTTGGGAAGAAAGCTATGACAAACCTACATAGCACATTAAAAAGCAGAGACATCACTGCAGACAGAAGTCCACATAGCTGGAGCTATGTTTTTTCCAGTAGTTATGTACAGATATGAGCAACAAAGAACTGATGCTTTTGAACTGTGGTGTTGGAGAAGGCTCTTAAGAGTCCCTTGGATTGCAAGGAGATCAAACCAATCAATCCTAAGTAGATCAACTCTGAATATGCATTGGAAGACTGATGCAGAATATGAAACTCCAATGGTTCGGCTACCTGATGCAAAGTGCTGACTCAATGGAAAAGACTCTGATGCTGGGAAAGATTGAGGGCATGAGAAGGGGGCAACAGAGGTTGAGATGGTTGGATGACATCACCAACTCAAAGGACATGAATCTGAGCAAACTCCAGGAAATAGTGAAAGACAGGAAAGTCTGGCATGCTGCAGTCCAGGGGGTTGCAAAGAGTTGGACAGGACTGGGCAACTTAACAACAATGAATGTTAAACCAATTTTACATTCTTAGGATAAATCTTACCTAGCCATGATGCATTATATTTAATGTATGAAAAGATATTTGCTAATATTTTATTTAGGAATTTTGCATAAATATGCATATGTGAAAATGGTTATTTTATGTCAGTGTGCAGACTCTTCCTAACCCTCTTTTTTTGGCATATGAATCAGAGCTGGCTCTGCTTATTTATTGCAATAGTTCTAAAAAATTCAACTTTGCATTCTGTCAGTTATATGTTAAGTATGGATTATGGTCAGTTGTGTTTACTATTGTTGATATGTATGAGTTTTGAAAAGCTTAGTTGGCTACTATTGTCCTATGGAAACATTGCTGCTGCTAAGTCGCTTCAGTCGTGTCCAGCTCTGTGCAACCCCATAGATGGCAGCCCACCAGACTTCCCCGTCCCTGGGATTCTCCAGGCAAGAACACTGGAGTGGGTTGCCATTTCCTTCTCCAGTGCATGAAAGGGAAGTCACTCAGTCATGTCCAACTCTTAGCGACCCCATGGACTGAAGCCTACCAGGCTCCTCCATCCATGGATTTCCCAGGCAAGAGTACTGGAGTGGGGTGCCATTGCTTTCTCAGATGGAAACCTTACATTCTTTATTATTGTATATACAGTTATTTTCACATATATACATTTTTTCTCTATTTTGTTCAGATATTTGTTTTGTCAAGGCATAAATTTTCAATGTGCATTAACATATTGAAAAATATTAACTGAGTCTAAGGAAATATGGTCATGAACAGTCTAAAGAAAATGTATTTAACATTGACAAGACCCTATATTCACCTTTGGCCACTGAAGAAACTTTTGATGATTGCATAAATCATATTTAACCATGATGTTAGAAATTGTCTAGTACAATATTAAGATGGTCAGGAAATATCTTCTGTTCTCACTTCACTTCTGAGGTTTTAGCTCAAATCCATTGGAAATTTTAATTTGAAAGAGTAATAATCTATAAACTAAAAACACGAATCTGGAATCATGAGACCTGGATTCTAGTAAACACTCAGGGCTAGACAGCTAGCTGTGTAGCCTTCACAATCATGAACCTTAGCTTCATCAGTTTAGTTCAATTGCTCAGTGGTGTCCGACTCTTTGTGACTCCATAGACTGCAGGATGCCAGGCTTCCCTGTCCATCACCAACTCCTGGAGTTTACTCAAATTCATGTCCATTGAGTCGGTGAAGCCATCCAACCATCTCATCCTCTGTCGTCCCCTTCTCTTCCCACCTTGTCTTTCTCAGAATCAGGGTCTTTTCTAAGGAGTCAGTTCTCATTAGGTGGCCAAAGTATTGGAGTTTCAACTTCAACATCAGTCCTTCCAATGAATATTCAGGAATGATTTCCTTTAGGATGGACTGGTTGGATCGTCTGGCTGTCCAAGGTACTCTCAAGAGTCTTCTCCATCACCACAGTTCAAAAGCATCAATTCTTCGGCCCTCAGCTTTCTTTATAGTCCAACTCTCACATCCATACATGACCACTGGAAAAACCATAGCCTTGACTAGACGGACCTTTATTGGCAAAGTAAAATCTCTGCTTTTCAATATACTATCTAGGTTGGTCATAACTTTCCTTCCAAGGAGTAAGTGTCTTTTAATTTCACGGCTGCAGTCACCATCTGCAGTGATTTTGGAGCCCCCAAAAATAAAGTCTCACTTTTTCCAGTGAAGTGATGGGACCAGATGCCATGATCTTAGTTTTCTGAATGTTGAATTTTAAGCCAACTTTTTCACTCTCCTCTTTCTCTTTCATCAAGAAGCTCTTTAGTTCTTCTTTGCCTTCTGCCATAAGGGTGGTGTCATCTGCATATCTAAGGTTATTGAAATTCCTGCCAGCAATCTTGATTCCAGTTTGTGCTTCATCCAGCCTAGCATTTCTTATGATGTACTCTGCATATAACTTAAATAAGCAGGGTGACAATATACAGCCTTGACTTTCTCCTTTCCCCATTTGGCAACAGTCTGTCATTCCATGTCCAGTTCTAACTGTTGCTTCCTGACCTGCATACAGATTTCTCAACAGGCAGGTCAAGTGACTTTATCAGCATAAAGTTATTGGGTTAGAGTGGTAAGATGATGAAATCTAGCTCTAAAACTCTGAGTTTTTATCTTGCTTTAGGTAGTGTGTGTGCTGCAGTTCCTAATTTGCATTGATCCGGGATAGGACATTCATCAGCAAATTACCTCAGATATTTTTGCTCTTGATGGAATGATTGGGTGCATATATGGTAAGTTGCTTCAGTTGTATATGAAGTGACTTTGCCACACTATAGACTGTAGCCCTCCAGGCTCCTCTGTCCATTGGATTCTCCAGGTAAGAATACTGGAGTGGGTTGCCGTTTCCTTCTCAAGGGGATCTTCCTGGCCCAGGGATCAAACCTGCACCTCTTATGTCTCCTGCATTGGCAGGAAGGTTCTTTACCACTAGCACCACATGGGAAGCCCCAATAGAATGACTGACTTCAACAAATAGCCCTGAAGTCATTCAGCTAAGAACAGGCCACAGAACAAAATGTTCTGAGGTGAACCTGTGGACATGGATCATCACTTACAAGTTCTTGTTTACTGTCTTTTGCAATCATTCTCTCTATCTCAATCTCCTCATTCTCTATCTTAATCTCCTCCTCTCTACCTTCTGTTTCTCTCTCCTCTCTTTCCCCCATTTTATTTGTCTCCTTTCCTCTCCTACACGAAAGAAACACAAAGAAAGATTTTTTTAAAAAAAGAATAATTTTTCTCCTATGTAATTTAAACAGCCACTCAGAATATGGTGGGGCTACTACTCAGGATTATCGGTTATCTTGACCTTCCATTTGCTTCAATATCCAGTTTCCTATATTCATTTGCTTGTGTCCTCAGACCTCTGAAATCAAATTATTTTTATGTATCTGTTGTAAATTTTCTAGCCTATCTTCAAATCTTCATTTCTTAAATTCATAAATCAGATATTGAAATTAATAATCTTTAAGAATAATAAAAATATCAGAAGAAGTGACCGTTGATTTTTTACTTTAGCACCATTGAAAATGCAAGACCTATTTCAAGCAAAGATTCTTCCTACTTCTTTTCTATTAATATGACTTTCTCATTTCTTTTTTAAAGACTTTCTCATTTCTTTTTACACAAAAATCAGTATTTTTAGTCTATATAGAAATATTTATTTTTCTCAAAGTCTATATCTAGTTTCTCAGTCTAAGTTGCATCATGCTAAGTAGTTTGTGGTTGAAGTATGTTCAAGACTAAAATCAAAATCTTAGTTTATAAACAGATAACTAAAATGATGATGAAGGTAAAATTATTCATTTTATATCAATTGCACAGTTATTCTAACCAAAGCAAAGATCAAATCTTCCTACTTCTCCATGAAATGAGAAATAGTCTATTTATTTTAAATTCAATTTTTCATAGAAGTTTTTGTTTTTGTGTGATATTGGCATTCTAATTCAGAGTTAAATTGGAAGTATTATTTTGGAATATTTAAGTACATATGTTTTCTTAAGAAAAAAAATGTTGAAACTAGGTTCCTGGCATGCCTTAACTGAAAAATTTAGATTCACATTCTTTGTCTTGAAACAGAGAAAGCAGGATGGTCAGAATAACTGTTCCATTTTTAAACTACAAACTTGATTTAATCGGCATATCATTAAAAAAAGTTTGGACATGACAACTAAGTGTCTGATGAAAAAGAGTAAATGTTATTTTTCTAGAGTAGCAAAAAATAAGTATTTGGCAAAATAAATATTACTATATTACTAAAAATAAAATATAAGAGGCAAGGAAAGCAGTGGTCCAGACTAAAATTTAGAAAAAGAATTAGACTATTAGCTAATTAAAATGAACTTTGAAAGTTGAATAGAAAATGAAATTAAGATGATAATTTTTGTTTATGAGAATAAATATGAAGCATCTGCCATCTCAACAACCAGAATACCTTTCTTAATTTCCTTACTTGAAGTAAGCTATATTTTAGTCTAAATATATTTTTATTTATAATGAAAGATATGCATAAACATTAAAAAAAAAATATATCCATCCATAAAGGATAATTGTAAAGCTTTAGAATATAATCATTTAGATGTGTGTGTGTACAAGGACAAAAGGCATGTTATCTTTATGTATTATACATTACAAAGTAAAGTATATATGCATATGTAATGAGCTTCAGGGTTATAATTTGCATTTCATTATTATTCCAAAAATATATTTGCAGCTAAATGCATATTCTTTAAAATCATATGTATACATATATATAAATTATATCTTTTTTCTTTAATATTGTTTATATACACCCACACAATAGAAGGCATTAAGAATATATATGTGTGTGTGTATATTTACACACATATATAGCTTATGGCTCAAAATATATATAATTTCAATGGCTTTTAATAAACAACTCTAGGCTGAACTCCAAGTAGACTGTTATTTTAACCATTGATAAGGAGAATATTAGAGCTTCCACTTGATAACTTAGGCATTTTTTCTTAATCTTGATAATTTGATAGCCAAAATGTAAAAGTAGTACATCATTATTTTATATCATATTCCACTGCCCTCTGGATAAATTATTTTATTCTTTCATGTTTTTTCTCAACTATTTTTTTGACTTTTAATCATGAAATATTTTCTAATTTTATCTTATTGTATTTTATTTTGGAATGTGTATATACACATATATATACATACATAAATATAGTCTGTGTATATATGCTATATATATGTTTATGACATATGTGTAAGTATATATAAATATAAATTAAGAGTATTAATTGTTGTACTTCTTTGTCAGTCTTGCTTCTGAAGTGATGGTACCGTTGGTCATATATTAACATCTATCATGTTTTTTTATTATTATTGCTATTACTGTGAGCCTTAGAAATTCCCCTGTACACAAACAAGATTTATTAAATTAAATATGGCAAGTTTTTAATATTTTGTACATTTACTTTCACTTTATACTTTGATATTTTAGCATATGAATTATTTCCTTTCTCATTTAATGAGCTAAGCAGTTAATTCAAAGTAATTTTTATATAATTTATATTTTATGAAAAAGTATTTGCTTACCTGTGCCTCTTTCTTCAACTTATATTTCATGTAATAAATCTGTCTATACATTCTGATAATAGCACTCAGTTTTAAAAGTAAGTAACTATGATGCAATAATAATGCAATGCAAATCTTCTTTAACTATAACTTTGAGGTATTCTGAAATATACATTCAGACTTGCAGACAAATTTGAATGAATATATTAGGCCAAAAAATTATAATGTTTTGTAGTATAATAAAAGGATTTTCTTTTTTTTTTTTCCTTCTTCACCTTTCAGGAATGAGATAGTTTTAATTGTACAGATCCTACACATATAGTGCTAACATTACCAGGTATTTAATACTTTTCTTTGTCAATCTTTTTTTTTAATATACTTCATTTTCTAAATGATTATCTTTAGTATCTAGGAAAATTATGTTTCTGTTCTTATTTTTGTAACCAGACATTTTTTACAAACAGGCTTATTAAGTCTATTGGCTTTTCAGTTTTTCCTGTGGTTTTCCAGGTAGTAAACTATATCAGCTTGAAATTAAAGATATGTCTCTGTTTTTCCTTCATATTAACTCATATTTTCTCACCTTTGGCTTTATTGCATGAGATAGAGCAAAGTAGCATAAAAGTGCTTGATCATGGGAGTCATTACTTATTCTTAACCTGAAAGGCACCTCCTCAAAGCAGAGGTGTTTAACCTGAGTTCCATGGACTTTCAAGCTAATCCACATATCACCAGATATCATATAACAATGTATGTATGTGCAAGCTTAAGGGTGTTTAATTATCACTAATGGTGAAGTCTCAAGTGTTTGGATTTAGATAGTTAACACTATTGCTCATTATTAAATAAAATATTGTTTTTTATTTGAGGTAAGTATCCTATGTCACATTAAGAGAAATATATTGTAATTTTTTATTTCCTAATACTCTTTTTCTTCTTAATTTTCTTAGCTTTGCTTTGATTTTATATTCTGAATATTCACTTTTCTCAAATACCTTTAGGTTTAACCTTTTAATAAGATTTATTGAACACTTTTAAAGTTTAGAAATGGCTCTCAGCTGTTAAAAAGAATGCATTTGAATCAGTTCTGATGAGATGGATGAAACTGGAGCCGATTATACAGAGTGAAGTAAGCCAGAAAGAAAAACACCAATACAGTATACTAACACATATATATGGAATTTAGAAAGATGGCAATGATGACCCTGTATGCAAGACAGCAAAAAAGACACAGATGTGTATAGCGGACTTTTGGACTCAGAGGGAGAGGGTGGGATGATTTGGGAGAATGGCACTGAAACATGTATACTATCATGTAAGAATCGAATCGCCAGTGTATGTCCGATGCAGGATACAGCATGCTTGGGGCTGGTGCACGGGGATGACCCGGAGGGATGTTGTGGGGAGGGAGGTGGGAGGAGGGTTCATGTTTGGGATCGCATGTACACCCGTGGTGGATTCATGTCAATGTATGGCAAAACCAATACAGTATTATAAAGTAAAATAAGTAAAAATAAAAAGTTAAAAAAAAAAAAAAAGAAAGAAATGGCTCTATTGGTTACATTGTATTATTCTGTTGGGCTTTCCCGGTGGCTCAGAAGTAGAGAATCCACCTGCCATTGCAGGTGATATGCATTCAATCCCTGGATTGGGGATATCCCATGGAGAAGGAAATTCCAACCCAGTCTAGCATTCTTGCCTGGGGAATCCCATGGATGGAGGAGCCTGGTGGGCTATAGTTCATGGAGTCACAAAGAGTTCAGCACAACTTAGTGACTAAGCGACATCAACTCTTCATTTAGCTTTTTGGAAGGTGCTACTTTTGTTGCTAGCTTTTCCAAATAAATTGAAAGATTTCTGTCTTAGGGTCTGGTAAAGTTCATATACAAAATTATCATTTATTAGTTGAAAGTTCACATGTAATTTAAATTCCCAAAGGCTCATGATATTTTCTAGACTTATTTTTATTTTTTATTTTTTTTGGTCAAAGCTCCCTTCCTGTTTATCAGTCAGCTCAAATCCTCCATGTTTTTTGTTGTTATTGATTCAGTTAACAGTTATTAAGCACAGAGTGATAAGTAAGGGGAATACACATACTATTAAGATGTTGTTGCTGCATTTTAGTGCTTATAGTCTGATAGAATAGGATCTTATATTGCAAGTCAACACTGAATATCCTTTTACATTTGTTTACTTCTTTGTAAAAATAAGCATTTGAGAAAGTTTGGAAGTTGGTGTGACTTTTTTTAAAAATAGAAATAAAATATGGGGATTGTGGAAAAGTTGTAGAATACAGAAACTTATATAGAGAGAAATCAGATAATCATCCTAATATTCAGAGAAACCACTAGTAACATTTTCATGTATTTATTTCCAGTTTTTTTAATCTGTGCTTATATTTTATGATCATACCACACATACATTGTGCATACTGCAATTCTGCTTACCATTATAGTGCAAGCATTTTTCTTTGCTATTAAAAATGTTTTTAAGGCATAGTAACTATGTAAAATTACATCCTGTGTAAGCACAGGAATTTTCTTGAAAGTGCACTTGGATATTTAAGTTGCTTACATTTTTTCACTTTAACAAACATCTTTATTTACACATGTTTATCCACCTTTTATATTACTTCTTTAAAACAGATTATAAGCAATAGAATTACTGGGTTAAATGTTTCAGCATTTAAAATGCTTTCAGTATATTTTCCCCCATGTTGGAGGGTTTTTATTGTGGTGCTATTTTAATTGGATATGAGATTGTAATCTTACATTGCATACAATTTTACATTCTACTTTTTTGGCTTAACAGAAACATTATTATGTATGAATCAATTAATAGGCATATAATAATCTTTAGATATAACCATAGTTTGCTTAAACATTTGTCCATCATTGGAATTTAGTTTTATCCCAAATTCCAGCATTATACATATGTAATTTTGTATGAAAGTAGTTATCATAGTAATTATGATTTGGCTTTTGACAGTTGACAGGATTCCCTGACTTCTAACTTGCTCCTTGACTTGGCAACTTACTCTTTCTTTAAGTTACTTTTTAATTCTCTTCATGGGATTGTCGTGCAAATTCAATGAAATAATACAACAGAGTGTAGCCCAGTGCCTGTTATAAAACCAAGTGCTCAACATAAATAAGATTCAAAGGCATTTTTTTTAAGTCACACTTGACTTGCTTAGTCTAAATTAGGTACCAAAAAAACATCTAAATTTTGATTACATTAGGATCAATATAAAAGACTTTTTAGCTCAAACTCTAAATCTAAAGACTCACACTCAAGTTCTGAATCTCTAAAGAGATCTCTGAAGTGCTCAACTTTAGCTCTCCCAGCTCTTTAGCTCTCCCAGCTCATTGACACTGACATGCCTGGTGAAGTAGTTTTCAGGGACTGGGACTGCTCCAAACTCCCCAGTTCCTGAGGAAAGGATTCATGAGAAAAAGTGGGATGGGAGGGAGAGAGGAGTACAGTGAGACAGTTTTGACTTTTGTGTTGCTAATAGGATCTTCTCTTGTCGGCTTTTCACTACCCCAATCATCCATACTCTGTGAGTACCTTTTTGGTTGAGTTTATGTGTATCTGGCTCTCAAACTACAGCTTAGTTTGAGTACAAAAATTCTCTTTCAAATTTAACACCACCATTCCTCCCTTTTAGATAATTGTGTAGGGTTGCTACTAAAACAAATCTTCCAGATGTAGGTCTTCTTGTAATCTTGGGGTATAGGAGTGTGGTAGTAACCTGCCAGGAGAAAGTTCTCCTGGGCCTGAAGAAGAGCTTAAGAGCTGTAAAAGTGCTGAAGATGAAGGATAGCACTCCAATACTAATTAATGTATCTTTTGGTCAACTAAATACTATGCCCTAGACTTATTACCACATGGTGGAGATGCAACATAAAGAGGTCCCAGATTCTCATTTTGATACTCGCAATCTAGGTTGAACAGCATAGTACAAAATGCTTAGGCACAGAGTCAAAGCAGGGCATCAAGGGCTAAGTGTGACTGAAAAAAAGAATTTCATACTAGGAATTTATTTTTGAATCAAGTTCTAATTATTTTGGATAATGGTTACTGGGGAGAAAAATAATCCTATTTTTTTCCCTAAAAGTTAACACAAGTAGAATTTAAAATACACTCTTTACCAAAACTTAACTAAAACAGTAACATTAATATAAATTCAGTAACTTTGGCTACATAAAAAAGAAAGAAACATAAAGTAAAAGAGGAAGTAAGAAAACATTTAAAGGAACAAAGCAAAATTTTACCTCAAAAAAGTTACATTCTAAGATAATAGTAATAATACCAGACATAAATTATCATTGCAAATTTAAGTGGGGAAAGTGCTCTATTAACAAAGGTAAAAGATTTTATAGATCATGTGTGAATAATTGTTGTTGTTCAGTGGCTAAGTCGTGTCTGACTCTTTGCGGCTTCACAGACAGCAACATGCTAGGCTTCCCTCTCTTTCATTATTTCCCAGTGTTTGCTCAAATTCATGTTCATCGAGTCAGTGATGCTATGTAACCATCTCATCCTCTGTTGCCCTCTTCTCCTTTTGCCTTCAATCTTTCCCAGAATCAAGGTCTTTTCCAATGAGTTGGATCCTCACACCAGGTAACCAAAGTATTGGAGCTTCAGCATCAGTCCTTCCAATGAATATTCAGGGTTGATTTACTTTGGGATTGACTGGTTTGATCTTCTCATTGTCCAAGGGACTCTCGAGACTTTTCTCCAGCACCACAATTTGAAGCCATCAATTCTTCACTTCTCTGTCTTCTTTATGGTCCAACTCTTACATACATATGAATAGTAACCTATCTGAAATGTTAAACTTTGGAAAATGTTCATTTGTGCTCTCACACTTGATTGCTAGTTAGGCTTTACTGAATTTTGGTTTCAAACTGATGCTTTTAAGGATGGTTAAAATGTTCCTCTGGCTTCATAGACATTTATGAAAAATCAAATCCCAATTAAGTTCTCAATTCACTTATTAGCAGGCTGTGGAATTGCTGTTGTATTAGTTGTGGTCATGGGAAAAATGAATTTGGTATTCTTGCTTGGAAAAGTCCATGGAGAGGAGCCTGACTGGCTACAGTTCATAGAGTCACAAAGAGTTGGACATGACTTAGCAACTGAGTGCACACACACTAAGAATACTAAATAATATGCATTTATAAAATGCTTCTTGTTTAGTTTATTAACAATCGTTCATAAAAGTAGAATAGTCATTAATTTCTGAAAACTTATACATTCAAGCAAAAAGAAACCTTAAAAATGAAAGGAATAAATGCTTTAAAATGTATAAACTCTTCCTTATTGAAATTGCACAAAATTATGGATATTTTAACTAATAAAATATTTTTCAATCAACTTTTTTGGGACTACTAACTTAAACGGATGGAAATAAATGAATTAATCAAAAACTTTGCCAAAGAATCAGGGTAGACAGAATCTACTCAAAATAAAATTTACCTGTACTTTTTAAAAAAATGTTAAATGCTAAAAGCTAAAATTCTCCAAGCCAGGCTTCAGCATTACATGAACCGTGAACTTCCAGATGTTCAAGCTGGATTTAGAAAAGGCAGAGGAACCAGAGATCAAATTGCCAATATCCGCTGGATCATGGAAAAAGGAAGAGAGTTCCAGGAAAATATCTATTTCTGCTTTATTGACTATGCCAAAGCCTTTGACTGTGTGGATCACAATAAACTGTGGAAAATTCTGAGAGACAGGAATATCAGACCACCTGACCTGCCTCTTGAGAAACCTGTATGGAGGTCAGGAAGCAATAGTTAGAAATGGACAGGAAACAACAGACAGGTTCCAAATAGGAAAAGGCATACATCAAGGCTGTATACTGTCACCCCGCTTATTTACCTTATATGCAGAGTACATCATGAGAAATGCTGGGCTGGAAGAAGCACAAGCTGGAATCAAGATTGCTGGGAGAAATATCAATAACTTCATATATGCAGATGATACCACCCTTATGGCAGACAGTGAAGAAGAACTAAAGAGCCTCTTGATGAGAGTGAAAGAGGAAAGTGAAAAAGTTGGCTTAAAGCTCAGTATTCAGAAAACTAAGATCATGGCATCCAGTCCCATCACTTCATGGTAAATAAATGGGGAAACAGTGTCAGACTTTATTTTTATGGGCTCCAAAATAACTACAGATGTTGATTGCAGCCATGAAATTAAAAGACACTTACTTCTTGGAAGGAAAGTTATGACCATCCTGAAAGTGAAGTCGCTCAGTCGTGTCCGACTCTTTGTGACCCCATGGACTGTAGCCTACCAGTCTCCTCTGTCCATGGGATTTTCCAGGCAATAGTACTGGAGTGGATTGCCATTTCCCTCTCCAGGGGATCTTCTCAACCCAGGGATCAAACCTGGGTCTCCCACATTGTAGACAGACGCTTTACCATCTGAGCCACCAGGATCATCCTAGACAGCATATTAAAAAGGAGAGATATTACTTTGTCAACAAAGGTCCGTCTAGTAAAGGCTATGGTTTTTCCAGTAGTCATGTATGTATGTGAGAGTTGGACTGGGAAGAAAGCTGAGTGCCGAAGAATTGATGCTTTTGAACTGTGGTGTTGGAGAAGACTCCTGAGAGTCCTTTGGACTGCAAGGAGATCCAACCAGTTCATCCTAAAGGAGATCAGTCCTGGATGTTCATTGGAAGGACTGATGTTGAAGCTGCAACTCCAATACTTTGGCCACCTGATGCAAAGAGCTGACTCATCTGAAAAGACCGATGCTGGGAAAGATTGAGAGCAGGAGGAGAAGGGGACGACAGAGGATGAGATGATTGGATGGCATCATGGACTCAGTGGACATGGGTTTGGATGGACTCCGTGGGTTTTTGATGGTCAGGGAGGCCTGGCATGCTGCAGTTCATGGGGTCGCAAAGAGTCGGACACGACTGAGCGACTGAACTGAGCTGAAAAGTTGTAAGACCTTCTCTACTTTTCAAAGCCTCTGATACATTCTAGATGAAAATTCCAAAAATTATAAAATCACTTAAGTTTAAAATATAAGCATACCTTGAAGATATTGCAGATTAACATCTGGACAATGGTAATAAAACAAATACTTCAATAAAGCAAGTCAGAGTAACTTTTTTATTTCTCAATGCATATATTAATAAAAGTTACACTTACATTATGGTCAGTTATCATGCAGGAATTCCTTAGAAGAAATGGAGTAGCCAACATGGTCTACAAAAGAGTCTGAAATGCAGTACTTGGCTGCAATCTCAAAAATGACAGAATGATCTCTGTTCGTTTCCAAGGCAAACCATTCAATATCACGGTAATCCAAGTCTATGTCCCAACCATAACACTGAAGAAGCTGAAGTTGAATGGTTCTATGAAGACCTACAAGACCTTTTAGAACTAACACCCAAAAACGATGTCCTTTTCATTATAGGGGACTAGAATGCAAAAGTAGGAAGTCAACAAACACATGGAGTAACAGGCAAATTTGGCCTTGGAGTACAAAATGAAGCAGGGCAAAGGTTAACAGAGTTTTGCCAAGAGAATGCAATGGTCATAGCAACCACCCTCTTCCAACAACACAAGAGAAGACTCTACACATGGACATCACCAGATGGTCAACACCAAAATCAGATTGATTATTCTTTATAGCCAAAGATGGATAAGCTCTATACTGTCAGCAAAAACAAGACCAGGAGCTGACTGTGGCTCAGATCATGAGCTCCTTATTGCCAAATTCAGACTTAGATTGAAGGAAGTAGGGAAAACCACTAGACCTTTCAGGTATGACCAAAATCAAATCCCTTATGATTATACAGTGGAAGTGAGAAATAGATTTAAGGGACTAGATCTGATAGACAGACTACCTTATGAACTATGGATGGAGGTTCATGACATTGTACAGGAGACAGGGATTAAGACCATCCTCATGGAAAAGAAATGAAATAAAGCAAAATGGCTGTCTGGGGATGCCTTACAAATAGCTGTGAAAAGAAGAAAGTCAAAATTACTCCTTGATCCATGAGCTGCAGAATGGATATTGTGTTAGCAGGCATGGAAGAAACTTGATGTCATTGCTCATCTCCATCAGAACTCTAAAATAACCAAGTGCATTGTCAATAAAATATAGCATCTTGAAAGAAAAAAAAATTTTTTGAGCAGTAGGTCTTGACAATGGTCTTAAAATATTCAGTAAGCCATGTTGTAAACAACTGTGCTACAATGCAGGCTTTTTTGTTCCACTGATACAGCATGGCTAGAGTAGCTTTAGCAGAATTCTAAAGGGCCCTAGGATTTTCAGAATGGTAAATGAGTAATTGGCTTCAATTCAAAACCACCAGCAACCTTAGCCCCCTAACAAGAGACTCAGCCCTTCTTTGAAGATTTGAAGTCAGACATTGACTTCCCTCTAGCTATGGCAGTCCTCTTCTTCCAACAGAAGTCTCATTTGCCAACAGGGAAATCTGTTGTTTATCTTAGCTAACTTCATTAATTATCTTAGCAAGGTTTTTTGGATGGATAACATGCTGCAACTCCTACATTAGCACTTGCCTCTTCACCTTTCAATTTTATGTTATGGAAACAGCTCCCTTCCTTAAACCTCATGAATCTACCTCTGTTAGCTTCAGATTTTTCTTCTGCAGCTTCTTTGTCTCTCTCAGCTTCCATAGAATTGAAAAGAGTGGAAACTTGCTCTGGATTACATTTTGGCTTAACGGAATTTTGTGGCTAGTTTAGTCTCCTACACCAACTCCTAAAATTTTCTCCATATCAGCAATAAGGCTGCTTTCCTTTCTTATCATTCATATGTTCACTAGAGTAGCACTTCCAAGTCTCTTTAAGAACTTTTCCTTTACATTCACAGCTTGGCTAACTGGCTCAAGAGGCCTAGCTTTTGACCTATCTTGGCTTTCAACATGCCTTGGTCACTTAGGCTTAATCACCTCTAACTTCTGATTTACAGAGAGAGACAAAAGACTTTCCTTTCACTTGAACACTAAGAGGCCATTGTGGGGTTATGAGTTGGTGTATTTTCAAGATTTTTTTTTTTTAATCTCAGGTAATAGAGAGACCCAAGGAGAGTGAGAGAGAATGGCTGGTCAGTGGAGCAATCAGAACACATTTATTGATTTTTTTGCTGTCTTATATGAGTGTGATTTGTGGTACACCCAAACAATTGCAATAGAACCATCTAAGATCACTGATCACAGATGACCATAACAAATAAAATAATCATAACAAATTTGAAATATTACAAGAATCACAAAAATGTGACAATAACAAAATAAGCAAATGTTGTTGGAAAATTGGTGCCAATAGACTGACACAGAGTTACCACAAATCTTTAATTTATATAAGATTGTGTGGTTGTGTACACAATGGATTTTTATTTATCTACTTTATACACTAACTCTGGCTGAATTATTTTCCAGCTTATAAACTAATAGAGGTTGAGTACAACCTCATACCCTCTGCAAAGTGAAATAAAGTGAACTGCAATAAAATAAAGTATGCCTGTAGCTTCTTTGGGACTTCCCTGGTGGTTCCAATGGTACAGTGTCTGTCTACAGTGCGGGAGACCCAGGTTCAGTCCCTGGGTTGGGGAGATCCCCTGGAGAAGGAAATGGCAATCCACTCCAGTACAAACTATAAAGGCTGTTTAAATTTGGAAAACTAGAGATGAGAAGCCTTTATTTTAACCAATCTACTGACATAGACCTCATTACACCATCATTTCCTTCCTAATGCATGTCATATAAACTTATGTCCATTACTGTTTTATTTTTAGACTAAAATTATTATTGAGATATACTGATATATCATATTAATACTGATTTCAACTATACGACATAATGATCTGATCTATGTGTATAATAAAAATAATTCAGCCAGAGTTAATGTATAAAGTAGATAAATAAAAATTCATATGCTATTTTTATAGTCACAATAAGAATTAATATACAAAAATGGACTGGATATATCAAATTTTCATGATATATTAGTTGTCTCTTTTATTATTTATTTATTTTTTACATTACAGTATTGTATTGGTTTTGCACACGTGGTTGTCTCTTGAAGGAGGGAGGTGGAATGGCAGGAATGAAGAACAAGAAAGAGCATAAAAATGATGTTCAATTTTGTGTATAAGAATTTGTTAACAAAAATATTCTGAGGCAAATATGAAAATCATAGGCATTATATGTTACTTTTGAGCCCAAGTGGTGCTAGTGGTAAAAAAGTAGATCACCTTGTGGAGGGCATGGCAGTCCACTCCACTATTCTTGCCTGGAGAATGCCATGGACAGAGGAGCCTGAAGGGATACAGCTCATAGGGTTGCAAAGAGCTGGACACAACTAAAGCGACTTAGCAAGTACACACACATATAGATACTAATTATATTATCTTTTGTGCTTTTTAAAATATGTGTGTCTAAGGATAATGGATTCCTGGTTTGGGAAGATCCCCTGGAGAAGGAAATGGCAAGCCACTCCAGTATTCTTGCCTAGAAAATCTCATGGACACAGGAGCCTCGCAGGTTACAGTCTATGGGGTCACAAGACTCAAAAACAACTGAGCAACTAAGCATGCACACCGCACAAGGATAATGGAAATTATAAATTTTTCTTATACTGTTATGCCTAATAGAGTTTTTTTAATATAAATTTATTTATTTTAATTGGAGGTTAATTACAATATTGTATTGGTTTTGCCATACATTGACGTGAATCCGGCATGGGTGTGCATGTGTTCCCCATCCTGAACCCCCCTGCCATCTCCCTCCCCATCTCATCCCTCTGGGTCATCCAATTTTGTTGTTCAGTTGCTAAGTCACATTGGACTCTTTGCAACCTCATGGAATGTAGCACGCTAGGTTTCCCTCTTCCTCACTGTCTCTGGGAGTTTGCTCAGATTCATGTTTATTGAGTTGGTGATGCTATCTAACCACCTTTCAGTTAAAAAAAATAATAGTTCATTTCAGTACATTCCCCAGGCCTTTAAACTAGCAAAAACTATCTAACAATTTTTAATCTTAATGCAATGATGCAATGTTTTTAGATAGTTTTATGTCCCTGGTAGTTAGATGCCCAGCACTAACATCGAGTACTTCATTAGCTTTTACAAGTGTTTTTTGAGTTGAGACATTTTAAATGAACAACTTTTTAAAATAAGGTGTAGGTATGTCAAAAATCAATCCAAATCATACTCATTTCTCAGAAGAATACCTCCCTATTTTTCTAAAATCTTTACATATACTATGTTCTTCACTGTGTGTATATATAATTCTTATCTCTAGGGAAAACACCAATTAGACTTGATAGAGAGTAGATTCCGTGGGGACTACTAGAGAAAAGCTCATTAAATTTAATTATAGTGAAGATGGCAACAAGTTAAAAGATGGGAATTTTGTTTGTTTGCTTTTTTTTTAACTCTAAATAGTATTCTAAGTTAGTAAACTCTCTTACTCAAAGTGTTTTCCCATGTTAGCACTACTCTAAAGAAACATACATTTCCAACCACACACTATGACAAAATCCATTCAAGATGGCAGAGTAGAAGGACATATGCTCATCTTCTCTTGTGAGAACTCCAAAACTACAACTTGCTGCTGAACAACCGTCTACTGGAAAATGTCGGATCCCACCAAAAAAAGATACCCCACATCCAAGGGCAAAGGAGAAGCCCCAGCAAGAGGGGGCAAAGAGGGGCAAAATCGCATTTAGAATGAAACTCTTTACCTTCCAGAGATGCTCAAAGGGCTCAGGCAAACCTTGTGTTCACCAGGACCCAGAGACCCCACAGAGACTGAGCCAGAACTGTGTTTGAGTGTCTCCTGCAAAGATAAGGTCAGCAATGGCCTGCCACAGGGGTAGGGGCTCTGGGTAAGCAGACCTGAGTATAGCATAAGCCCTCTTGGAAGAGGTCACCATTAACTCCATCACAGAGCCACCAGAACTTACACAGGACTGGGGAAACAGACTCTTGGAGGGCACAAACAGAAAATTGTGCACGCCAGGAACCAGGAGAAAGGAGCATTAACGCCACAAGAGACTGACCCAGACTTGTTTGTGAGTGTCCAGAAGCCTCCAGTGGAGGTGTGGGTTGATGGTGGCCTGCTGCAGGTTCAGGGGCACTGAGTAGGGTAGTGCATGCATGGAAAGTTTTGAAGGAGGTTGAAATTATCTTCATTACCTCCACCCTAGTTTGGCCTCAGGTCAAACAAGAGGGAAGGAACACAAACCTTTCCCATCAACAGAAAATGGAATTAAAGATTTACAAAAGAACTCTACAGAAAAGATCTTTATGACCCAGATAACCATGATGGTGTGATCACTCACCTAAAGCCAGACATCCTGGAATGAGAAGTTAAGCGGGCCTTAGGAAGCATCACTATAAACAAAGCTAGTGGAGGTGATGGAATTCCAGTTGAGCTACTTCAAATCCTGAAAGATGATGCTGTGAAAGTGCTGCACTCAATATGCCAGAAAATTTGGAAAACTCAGCAGTGGCCACAGGAATGGAGGTCAGTTTTAATTCCAGTCCCTAAGAAAGGCAATGCCAAAGAATGCTCAAACTATCACACAATAGCACTCATTTCACACACTAGCAAAGTGATGCTCAAAATTCTCCAAGCCAGGTTTCAACAGTATGTGAATTGTGAACTTCCAGATGTTCAAGCTGGATTTAGAAAAGGCAGAGGAACCTGAGATCAATTTGCCAACATTGTTGGATCATTGAAAAAGCAAGAGAGTTCCAGAAAAACATCTACTTCTGCTTTATTAACTATTCCAAAGCCTTTGACTGTGTGAATCACAACACACTGTGGAAAATTCTTCAAGAGATGGGAATACCAGTCCCCTGACCTGCCTTCTGAGAAATCTGTATGCAGGTCAGGAAGCAACAGTTGGAATTGGACACGGAGCAACAGATTGATTCCAAATCGGGAAAGGAGTATGTCAAGGCTGTATATTATCACCCTTCTCATTTAATTTATATGCAGAGTACATCATGAGAAACGCTGGACTGCATGGAGCACAAGCTAGAATCAAGGTTGCCAGGAGAAATACCAATAACCTGATACACAGATGACACCACCACCCTTATGGCAGAAAGTGAAGAAGAACTAAAAAGCCTTTCAATAAAAGTGAAAGAGGAGAGTGAAAAAGTTGGCTGAAAACTCGACGTTCAGAAAACTAAGATCATGGCATCCGGTCCCATCACTTCATGGCAAATAGATGGGGAAACACTGGAAACAGTGACACACTTTTGGGGGGTTCCAAAATCACTGCAGATGGTGACAGCAGCCATGAAATTAAAAGATGCTTACTACTTGGAAGGAAAGTTATGACCAACTTAGCATATTAAAAAGCAGAAACATTACTTTGCCAACAAAGGTCTATCTCATAAAAGCTATGGTTTTTCCAGTAGTCATGTATGGATGTGAAAGTAGAAGAAAGCTGAGCGCTGAAGAATTGATGCTTTTGAACTGTGGTGTTGGAGAAGACTCTTGAGAGTCCTTTGGACTTCAAGGAGATCCAACCAGTCCATCTAGAGGAAATCAGTCCTGAATTGGAAGGACTGGTGTTGAAGCTGAAATTCCAATACTTTGGCCAACTGATGCAAAGTGCTGACTCATTTGAAAATACCTTGATGCTGGGAAAGATTGAAGGCAGGAGGAACAGGGGACGACAAAGAATGAGATGGTTGGATGGCATCACTGACTCAATGGATGTGTGTTTGTGTAAACCCTGGGAGCTGGTGATGGACAGTGAAGCCTGGCGTGCTGCAGTCCATGGGGTTGCAGAGTTGGACATGACTGAGTGACTGAACTGAACTGAAAATTTATACTGTAGTCGACTCTTAATGAGTAACTAGTTTAGCAATCTACATAGTTTTACCACATCATCTAGTTAAGGATATCTCAACGAATTGAATGTATTGAATTAATAATTTTCTGTTTCTGCCATAATTATCTCTGCCCCCTGGTATTATTTCCACCTACTGAAACGGCAAGAAGTGTGATTTTCTTCTAACTAGTAGAATACAGCAGTTGATGGGCTATTACACATGGTTGTAACTATTGCTTTGGTAACTAAAAGCCTGCTACTGTTTCATGAGCTGTACTATGAAGAGATCTGGGTTGTAAGGAAATGAGTGCTACCTCTGACATCCAGCAAGGAATTCGGTCTATATTCACACAATGTACAAGGATTTAACCCATTCAGTAGTTATGTAAGTAAGCTCTCAAGAAAATCCTTCCCCAGTCAAATCTACAGATAAATCCTCAACACCTTGATTGAAGCCTTGTGAGAGACTCTGAAGCAGAGGACCCAACCACGCTATTTCTGAACAACAGAAAATGTTTGCCTTAAGCTGCTAATTTTGAGATACTCTGTTAAGCAGCACTAGATAACTAATACAATTTACTTTTGAGCAAAATAGCAAGGTACTGATCCAATGTTTAAAAGAGATAAATATTATCTACAATCAAGAGAAAGTAGCTGCAATATGCAAACATTTAAGTTTTTCCTCTACTTTGGAGTAGGTTAAAAACAGACTCACAAAACTCCATTAAAATTATCATAAAACAGTTACATAGTTGTGAATCAATAAAAGTAATAAAAATGCAATTATTAATAGAAGTAAATTACAATTACCTTCCAGAATGTCTTTGCACACAACAAATTGTTCTCTGAATGTCACTCTACTTGCTTATAGATCCCCTTATTGAAGTGCTCAGTGTCACCTCCAGAAAGCCACCTCTGATCTCCAGGGTCCATGTATGGTCTTGGTTTCATTTGCCCTCTCTGAGAACTTACTGTTCACTTACACAGCACTTAAAATATTCTACTGATAGCATCTTGTCCCTCTAATATGCACTTCTAAGTGAGTGAAACTTCCTGAAGGCATGTATAATATCTTTTACCTATCTAATACTAGCATAATATATAAACATTTATGACAGACAAGATGCTCAAAAATCTGTTTTTGAAGATTATGTTGCTGATGTTGCCAGTAGAAATAATTTATGTCTCTTCTATTTCATAGTGTAGTGAAAGTCGCTCAGTCGTGTGACTCTGCAACTCCAAGGACTGTAGTCCATGGAATTCTCTAGGCCAGAATACTGGTGTGGGTAGCCGTTCCCTTCTCCCAGGGATCTTCCCAACCCAGGGATCAAACCCTGGTCTCCCACATTACAAGTGGATTCTTTACCAGCTGAGCCACAAGAAGGAAAAAATTCAAGTAACAAAAGTTTTCAAGGCATAAGGAAACCCATTTGCATCATAGTAGAAAATTAGATAATTTGTTTAGTATTTTCAGACCTAGATACTCCTAGACACTGGTACCTTTCCCATCATCTAGTCAGTCACCTATGTTTATGCAGGGTAGTTGTAAAACCAGCTCTGAAAAAAAAAAAAAAATAGCTAGCTTCTCTGAGCGATTATTGATTTTTCCTCTGGCATTCAGTCTGGTAATTAGTCTAACACTTTATCCCATCTTTAAATTCTATGATAGCTTTGTGTAAGACACAAAGCTGGCATGTGTGAGACAAACATGTACTACTAGGTGGCATTTTACTAGGTGACCTTATTTTTAATTATCAGGTATGCTGCTTGAAGTCACATATATTAATAGGTGAAGCATGGAAAACAAGTTGATAGATTGATATCTTAGCCCTGATACTAATGTATTCAAACACAAGTGAACTCATAAACAGTGTAAAGAATAAATTTAAGTATTGATTACTTCCTTTGAAGGTCACTCCCCTCTAATCACTTGAATCTCTTGCAAATTTACAAGGTTAATTTTTCCTAATTTAATAGCAAATCATGCTTATTATAAACAAAATTTAATTTAAAAAATTAAAATCTAGAAAAAGTTATAAATACAAGCCAAAAATCTACCTCCCACAGAGAATCATTGTTAGTATGCTGGAGTACTTTACAGAAAATTCAAATCATGCTGTAGAGGAAAATGTTTATTTCTTTGGACAATGGCAAATAATTTTTTTTCTGTATGGAACATTCTTACAAACATTCTTTGTCTGCTGAAATTCTGCTTATCCTTCTTGTTCCATCCTAGACAACCCTTGAGGAAGTCCTGACAAGTCAAAGTTGACTTTGATTCAGCAAATTTTGCTCACCAAATTTTTATTCTGTTCTTTTAGTACCTTTTTCTTTTATCTCAATACATACACACACAATATCACGTTTAAATTGTTTGATTCATTGTTTAACTCTATAGCTAGGTAATAATCCTCATGAGGGCAAGAACAATGCCTTGTACACAATTGTACTCCCAAAATAGGTGTATATCAAAATAGTAATAAATATTACATAAATGAATGGCTGGACAATTAAATGGCCAGACTTAATACATAAATTCTGAGTATATTTGATAGTGATCAAATATTGAGAACAATATTTTGAATAGCTATCTAATATTCTACCATATAAATAGGCCAATGTCTACTGAGAAATTCTTTTTTGTTATTGACCATTGATGTCATTTTAATGTTATTATATTTTAGATAGCTATTCAGTGGTTGATTTTGTAATGTAATCTTAATCTCTGTTTCTGATGACTTCTATATTCCTGTAGAATATATTCCTACAAGTAGAACATATTTAACCTCTTGATACTACAGCCAGATTATTTTTTTTTTACAAGATTAATGACTAGTAATGTTAACAGTAGGTATGACCCCATGGACTGTAGCCCACCAGGCTCCTCTGTCCATGGAATTCTACAAACAAGTATACTAGAGTGGGTAGCCATTCTCTTCTCCAGAGTATCTTCCTAACCCAGGGACTGAACCCTGGTCTCCTGCATTGCAGGCAGATTCTCTACCACCAGAGAAGACTTTATTTCTTATTATTTAATTATTTTATAGGTGACAGCCTCAGGTCTAATTTATAGTTATATGATGAAGGTTAAATATTCTGTTTATAGATTTGTCATTTATCTGTTATAATAATTTACATCTATTCATTTATTATAATTATTTCTATTTCTCATTTATAGATTGTTTGCCAATATCCTTGTTTCATTACTGAAGTGGCATTTTATTTGTGGAATTTTTTTATGTCTATATATTCTGCTACACAATGTTGGAAACTAGAAGCTTCTGCATGACCCAAGTAGCATACAGGCTAAAATAAACATAAGTTCATAGTTCATTTATTTTTAATGATGCACACACGATGCCTCTAAATTACCAGGAAGCCATCTTTGTAGTCTCACATTTAGCCAAATCTGACACATTTTGTTGGAACATATTGTTTAAAAATGAGTAATTATTAGTGAATGAATGAGTCAGTCAAGTAATTACAATGCATTTCCATCCATATTGTCATGCAGATAGTAGGAGTATAAGGTAATAAGAAAGCCAAATTTTGATGACAAGCAAACGCTAAGAAATATATAGACTCTGGCCTTTGCCTGTTTCTCTATGTTTTCTAGAAATATCCATTTCTTAATTAAGCACTGCCATCAAATTATCATTCATAATTTGAAAAAGTTGGATGTGTTTACATGGAGAGAATAATTTTGCCTCCCATGACACATCAGATCTTTCATCACATCCTTAATGGAAACTATTTTTCCAAATGCAGTAATACTTTTTGAGTGTATGGTGAGAGTATGGGTTTCCCAAGTGGCACTGAAGGTAAAAACCCTGCCTGCCAATGCAAGAAACATAAGAGGTACAGTTTCAATCCCAGAATCTGGAAGATCCCCTGGAGAGGGCATGGCAACCCACTCCAGCATTCTTGCCTGGAGAATCCCATGGAAGGAGGAGACTGACGGGCTAGAGTCCATAGTGTTGCAAAGAATAAGGCACAACTGGAGTGACTTAGCAAGAATGCACACACACAATGGGAGCATAGGCAATTATTGTAGGCAAAATCTTACTTTCCCTGAATTGTGTCATCTGCATGTGTGCTAAGTTGCTTCAGTTGTGTCCGTTGTGTCACAGTGACAGCACACCAGGTTTTCCTATCGATCACCAAATCCCAGGGCTTACTCAAACTCAAGTCCATCGAGTCGGTGATGCCATCCAACCATCTCATCCTCTGTTCTCCCCTTCTCCTCCCACCTTCAATCTTTCCCAGAATCAGGGTCTTTTCAAATGAGTCAGTTCTTCGCATCAGATGGCCAAAGAATTGGAGTTTCAGCTTCAGCACCAGTCCTTCCAATGAATATTCAGGACTGATTTCCCTTAGGATGGACTGGTTGGATCTCCTTGAAGTCCAAGGGTCTTTCAAGAGTCTTCAACACCACAGTTCAAAAGCATCAGTTCTTCAGCACTCAGCTTTCTTTATGGTCCAACTCTCACAACTGTACATGATTATTGGAAAAACCATAGCTTTGACTAGACAGACCTTTGTTGGCAAAGTAATATGCTCTATAAACCACTATATAAGGTTAGTCAAATCGTCAACTCCACTAATGCTCAGTTTCATCATCTATACTATAAAGATATTGGACTAGATATCTCTTTCTTGCTAATATTTTATTACTTTGCATCACATGCAATAATTTTAACTCTTAAGGCAAATTTGACAGAAGGGCTTTTTAAACGCTTAAGTGGAAGTTTACTTTTTTCTACATTTGCTACTCTACATTGTTGAAACAATCTTTGTTCTCTCCAGTATAGAATGTGCTCAGTCACTTCAGTCATGTCTGACTCTTTGCAACCTATGGACTGGAGCCCACTGGGATCCTCTGTCCATGGGATTCTCCAGGCAAGAATACCTAAGTGGATTGCCATGCCCTCCTCCAGAGGATCTTCCTGACCCAGGAATTGAACCCATATCCCTGGCATCTCCTGCATTGCAGGCAGATTCTTTACCCACTGAGCCACCTGGGAAGCCCTGTATGGAATATGCCATTTTAACATATGAGTAACCAAGCTGATGTTGTGTTGATTTTTTTTTCAAAGATTTTATAATCTACATTGTACTGTGCTGTAACCTAATTGTGTAGTCTGTAAGGTGTAGAACTCTGTACACATGATCAGGAGCTGTGTCCCTGGATTCATTCAGAGAACAGAGATTAGTACAAAGTTAAGATGATTAAGTTGTGTATTATTAGGGATCAGCTGAGTAACAACATTTCCATGAAGTTTGACATGTGCACAAATGGAGAAAAACAAAAGATCTAAAAAGATTGAAAAGGAGTTGACCAGTATTCTATTTAGCACTAGAAACAAAGATGCTGGGCAAAGTTCACTCACTACTGTATACCTGTACTTGCTATCTAATCATCCCTAATATATTTTTTTTTTCCCAAAGAAAATATTTTACCCTAAAAATTTCAGTTTTTCTTTCAGGAAATATTAGGGATGGAGCTTAAAGTGTTCTGACTATACTCATGCAATCGTATTCAACAATGTACTGTCTTGCAGAAATCAGTGAGAGATGCCAGAGAGGGTTACAATATCTCTTATTGTAAGATACAGCACACAACCCCTTTGAAAAGAGCTTATCAGCCTACTCAGCAGCTTTGCTGATCCAAATGTAAACTATGTATTCTTCCTGGAGAAGGCAGTAAAAGGCATTGGTATGCAAAAATGCTGAGCAAACAGTGAACACTGGAGGACTTCAGTAAAATACAATGTCATATGTCATTCTGGTAAGAAATAAAAAAGGATACTAGCTACTGGTGAGCTTTAAAGATCCCAGGATACTTCTCCCAGGATGGAACTGTTAATCTATGCACTCTGGCAATATTCCAGTTTGGGTAATTATCTTCTGTCTCCCTAAATCTATTTTTTTTCTTTTTTCATTTACATTGAAAATCTCCCAATTTCTGTCCCAAATAGATTAGACAATCATTCACTTCTAAAGGGATTTTATTGAAACATGTATACTATCATGTAAGAAACGAATCACCAGTCTATGTCCGATGCAGGATACAGGATGCTTGGGGCTGGTGCACAGGGATGACCCAGAGAGATGTTATGGGGAGGGAGATGGGAGGGGGGTTCGTATTTGGGAACGCATGTACACCCGTGGTGGATCCATGTCAATGTATCGCAAAACCAATACAGTATTGTAAAGTAAAGTAAAAATTAAAATTTAATTTTAAAAAAAGGGATTTTATAAGAAAGCAAATGTAAATTTATCTGTAAAATGCCAAATAATGTGCACACTTAAAATACTACTGCCTTTATCATTACTATTATTAATTTATAGGTTGTTATCTGCTAGAATATTTTGTTGTCCTTGGGTATTATTTTAGTTTGTAGCTTTCTTTCAGATTATCTTATAACCATATAATTAAAACTTCAATTATATTTCCTAGGTTAAATAAATTCATTTTGCCTTTCATTATATTGTATTTTGATTTTAATAGCAAAATTTACTTATATCACACATAATAACCATGTTTTTAAGCATATCTTACCCACTCCAGTGTTCTTGCCTGAAGAATCCCAGGGATGAGGGAGCCTGGTGGGTTGCCGTCTATGGGGTCACATAGAGTCGGACACGACTGAAGTGACTTAGCAGTAGCAGCAGCAGTTAGTTGGAAGACATTTTTTTTTAAGTTCCCCTCAAAGATCTGAATCTTTTTTAAAAAAATCAATCATCTAGCCTTTTTCATCTCCCATTCATTCTTCAAATCAGTCTCAGAAAAAGCCAAACCATACCCTGTGACATTTCAGAGCTTTGCTAGTCTGCATTTATAAGGTTAGGAAAAGCCTAATATAACAAATAATACATGAAACTGGGGACTATCCTGTTATACAATTGGAAAGGCAAAGAGAAGGCTCAGTCTCTTCAACTTGCTAGCTAAATGTGCCTTCGTAACCTTAAAGTTTTATTACTGTTAAAAATACAAAAACCCAGAGGGGTAAAATAAAACTGTAAATAATTGCACATATGTAGGATTAAGTAAATTCCCTATCTTTTCCTGAAAGCAGTTTTGATAGGGTGGCCAGGGAAACTATAATGAAAATTGAGATACTTGGGAGTAGGATGAGACAAAGGATGATTTTGTGGGGGCAAAGAAAACAAAAAAGATCAAAGATCTACTTCATTCTCTTTCATCTGGGTCTGACTCAGTTTAATTTTTTATGCTTCTTTTTATTTAAGTGACTGAGCTCCCTACTACATAATGCCTATTGCAAATTCACTGGATATTTTTTTATTATGTTCCTAATGATATTTCTGCATAGAACAAGACAATATAAAAATACCTTGAACTTTCTTAAGTTGAGTGAGGGCTAAACCAGGTTTTTTTATTCTGCTAAAGACTTTCTCTAACATAATCTTAAAATAGCCCTTTGAAATTGCTGATAGATCCATGGGAGTTTAATGCATGTATTTGAGAGGAAAAATTAACCATGTACAGTGTACAAAGAACATTCTGATTGAAAGGTGCTATATAAACGAGAGATATTTCTTCATATTCTGTTCCCACCAGAAAACATTTTTTGAAAACTGACCGTGGTATGTCTATAGATAGAAGATACTGAAATTTTAATAAATGTCATTCAGATTCACGTAGGACTACAGACTGGATCTTCAATCTGATTCCTCCTTGAACTATTAAATTAATCAATCAAACAATATATAATGATATCAGAAAAAAATTTAGCTTTGTTCTGAGATTTTTTAGGTGAGAGTCTGCTTCTTAAAACTTACTGTAGATTGACTGAGTTCAGCTGAAAAATATACCTAGTTCCATCAGATGGCTTTTCCCTGACTTAGATTGTGATACTCACATTGAAGTGAAGTCACTCAGTCGTGTCTGACTCTTTGCAACCCCATGGACTGTAGCCTCCCAGGATTCTCCGTACATGGGATTTTCCAGGCAAGAGTACTGGAGTGGGTTGCCATTTCCTTCTCCAGGGGATCTTCCCAACCCATGGATCAAACCCTGGTCTACAGCACTGCAGGCAGACGTGTCACCCTCTGAGCCACCAGGGAAGCTGATACTCACATTAGCTCAATGTAAAACAGAATATCTACATAAACCATGAAATATCCCCACACCTGAAAATGATTCAGTAGGATAGATTTTTTGTTCTTGTTAACTTGGCAGTAAGATTTAATGCTGTTCACAGGGTTTTCAAGGCAAGAATACTGAAGTAGTTTGCCATTCCCTTCTCCAGTGGACCACTTCAGTATTCTTGCCTTGAGAACCCTGTGAACACCATGAAAAAGCAAAAAGATACAACACTGAAAGATGAACTCTCCAGGTTAGTAGGTGCCCAAGAGTATATTGAAGATCAGTGAAGAAATAACTCCAGAAAGAATGAAAAGAGAGAGTCAAAGAAAAAACAACACCCAGTTGTGGATGTGACTGGTGATGGAAGTAAGTCTGATGCTATAAAGAGCAATATTGCATAGGAATCTGGAATGTTAGATCCATGAATCAAGGTAAATGGAAGTGGTCAAACAAGTGATGGCAAGAGTGAACAGTGACATTCTAGGAATCTGTGAACTAAAATGGACTGGAATGGATGAATTTAATTCAGATGACCATTATATCTACTACTGTGGGCAAGAATTCCTTAGAATAAATGGAGTAGCCATCATAGTCAACAAAAGAGTCTGAAATGCAATACTTGGATGCAATCTCAAAAATGACAGAATCATCTCTGCTCATTTCTGAGGCAAATCATTCAATATCACAGTAATCCAAGTCTATACCCCAACCACTAATGCTGAAGAAGCTGAAGTTGAATGGTTCTATGAAGACCTACAAGACCTTCTAGAACTAACACCCAAAAAAAGATGTCCTTTTCATTATAGGGGACTGGAATGCAATAGTAGGAAGTCAATAGATACCTGGAGTAAAAGGTAAATTTGGCCTTGGAGTACAAAATGAAGCAGGGTTAAAGGTTAACAGAGTTTTGCCAAGAGAATGCACTGGTCATAGTAAATATCTTCTCCCAACAAAATAAGAGAAGACTCTATGCATGGGCATCACAAGATGGTCAATACCGAAATCAGATTGATTATATTCTTTGCAGCCAAAGACGGGGAAGCTCTATACAGTCAGCAAAAACAAGACCTGGAGCATACCGTGGCTCAGATCATGAACTCCTTATTGCCCAATTCAGACTTAAATTGAAGAAAGTAGGGAAAACCACTAGGCCATTCAGGTATGACCTAAATCAAATCACTTATGATTGTACAGTGAAAGTGACAAGTAGATTCAAGGGATTAGGTCTGATAGAGAGTACCTGAAGAAATATGGATGGAGGTTCGTGACCTTGTATAGGAGGTAGTGATCAAGACCATTCATCCCAAGAAAAAGAAGTGCAAAAGGCAAAATGGTTGTCTAAGGAGGCCTTACAAATAGCTGTGGAAAGAAGAGAAGCAAAAGGCAAAGGAGAAAATGAAAGCTATACACATTTGAATGCAGAGTTCCAAAGAGTAGAAGGAGAGATAAGAAAGCCTTCCTCAGTGATCAATGCAAAGAAGTAGAGGAAAACAATAGAATGGGAAAGCCTAGAGATCTCTTCAAGAAAATTAGAGATACCAAAGGAACATTTCATGCAAAGAAGGGCTCAATAAAGGACAGAAATGTTAAAGACCTTAACAGAAGCAGAAGATATTAAGAAGAGGTGGCAAAAATACATGGAAGAACTATACAAAAAAGATCTTCATGAGCCAGATAATCGTAATGCTGTGATCACTCACCTAGAGCCAGGCATCCTGGAATGTGAAGTCAAGTGGGCTTTAGGAAACATCACTATGAACAAAGCTAGTGGAGGTGATAGAATCCATGCTGAGCTATTTCAAATCCTAAAAGATGATGCTGTGAAAGTTCTGCACTCAATATGCTAGCAAATCTAGAAAACTCAGCAGTGGCCACAGGACTGGAAAAGAACATATTTCATTCTGATCCCAAAGAAAGGCAATGTCAAAGAATGTTCAACCTACCACATAATTGCACTCATCTCACATGCTAGCAAAGTGATGCTCAGAATTCTCCAGGCCAGGCTTCAACAGTACGTCAAGCATGAACTTTCAGATGTTCAAGCTGGTTTTAGAAAAGGCAGAGGAACCAGAGATCAAATCGCCAACATTGTTGGATCATTGAAAAAGCAAGAAACTTCCAGAAAAGCATCTACTTCTGCTTTATTGACTATGCCAAAGATTTGACTGTGTGGATCACAATAAACTGTGGAAAATTCTTCAAGAGAGGGAAATGCCAGACCCCCTGACCTGCCTCCTGAGAAATCTGTATGCAGGTCAGGAAGCAATAGTTAGAACTGGGCATGGAACAACAGACTGGTTCCAAATCGTGAAAGGAATACACCAAGGCTGTATATTGTTACCCTTCTTATTTAACTTATATGCAGATACAATGCAAAATGCTGGACTGGATGAAGCCACTAGCTGGAATCAAGATTGCCAGGAGAAATATCCATAACCTCAGATTTCAGATGACACCTCACTTATGGCAGAAAGTCAAAAAGAACTAAAGACCTTCTTGATGAAAGTGAAAAAGCAGAGTGAAAAGGTTGGCTTAAAGCTCAACATTCAGAAAACTAAGATCATGGTATTTGGTCCCATTACTTCATGGCAAATAGATGGAGAAACAGTGGAAACAGTGACAGACTTTATTTTGGGGGGGCTCCAAAATCATTGCAGATTGTGACTCTGGCCATGAAATTAAAAGATGCTTTCTCCTTGGAAGAAAAGTTATGACCAACCTAGACAGCTTATTAAAAAGCAGAGACATTACTTTGCCAACAAAGGTCTGTCTAGTCAAGGCTATGGTTTTTCCAGTGGTCATGTATGGATGTGACAGTTGGACTATAAAGAAAGCTGAGCACCAAGGAATTCATGATTTTGAACTGTGGTGTTGGAGAAGACTATTAAGAGTCCCTTGGACAACAAAGAGTCCAACCAGTCCATCCTAAGGGAAATCAGTCCTGAATATTCATTAGAAGGACTGATGCTGAAGCTGAAACTCCAACACTTTGGCCACCTGATGTGAAGAACTGACTGCTTTGAAAAGACCCTGATGCTGGGAAAGATTGAATGCAGGAGGAGCAAGGGATGACAAAGGATGAGACAGTTGGATAGCATCACCGACTCGATGGACATGAGTTTGAGTAAACTCTGGGAGTTGGTGATGGATAGGGAGGCCTGGCGTGATGCAGTCCATGGGGTGACAAAGAGTCAGAAACGACTTAGCGATTGAACTGAACTGAAGAATTAATAAGAGATTCTCATGAAGTAAATCTCTATAAAATTCCTAGGGCTATAAGCAAATAAAACTTCAATACTATGTATCTTGGGACTTTGATGGTATTTCTATTGCTAATTAGAATGAGAAGAAACATATATATGTGTGTGTGTGTGTGTGTGTGTGTGTGTGTGTGTGTGTGTGTGTATACATGGGTGTGTTTTAGAAGGTACATGTCTTGTAGCAAATATATTCTATTCCAGACAACACATGTCCCATAGTGCCATATTTTATTAATCAATAAGAGCAATCTATTTCAAAAGGTTAAAAAATGTTGAAGTCAGTGATTACATATTGAAGCGGTCTTATAACAGAGGGAATATGAGCAGTGATGGAAGTACATTGTGCTTTTAGGATCTCTGTAGCAGCAGTTGCACACTAAGATATTGGCAGATACCTCCCCAACTGAAAAAAAAAAAAAATCTCTAGTTTTTATAATAATAGCTAACTTCTAACAT
The DNA here is from genome assembly GCF_023091745.1 of Budorcas taxicolor. Taxonomy (NCBI): domain Eukaryota; kingdom Metazoa; phylum Chordata; class Mammalia; order Artiodactyla; family Bovidae; genus Budorcas; species Budorcas taxicolor. The sequence goes on from NC_068920.1 coordinate 118,824,937, forward strand.
TCATGTAAGGAAACAAATGAAAATTTAAACACGTGTCAACCACACCAAAGATACCCAGAGGAAATCAAGAGTAAAATTGTTTCAGCATTTTGACTACACTCTAGGCATCTTTGGGCTTCCCCTGTGGCTCAGCTGGTAAAGGATCCACCTGCAATTTGGGAGGACTGGGTTTGCTCCCTGGGTTGGGAAGATCCCCTGGAAAAGGGAAATGCTACCCACGCCAGTATTCTGGCCTGGAGAAGTCCATGGATTGTATAGTCCATGAGGTCACAAAGAATCTGACATGACTGAGTGATTTTCACTTCACTCAATTCAGTCAGTCAGTTCTGTAGCTCAGTCGTGTTCAACTCTTTGCCACTCAGGAATCGCAGCATGCCAGGCCTCCCTGTCCATCACCAACTCCCGGAGTTCACTCAGACTCACGTCCATAGAGTCAGTGATGCCATCCAGGCATCTCATCCTCTGTCATCCTCTTCTCCTCCTGCCCCCAATCCTTCCCAGCATCAAAGTCTTTTCCAATGAGTCAACTCTTCGCATGAGGTGGCCAAAGTACTGGTGTTTCAGCTTTAGCATCATTTCTTCCAAAGAAATCCCAGGGCTGATCTCCTTCAGAATGGATTGGTTGGATCTCCTTTCAGTCCAAGGGACTCTCAAGAGTCTTCTACAACACCACAGTTCAAAAGCATCAATTCTTCAGCGCTCAGCCTTTTTCACAGTCCAAATCTCACATCCATACATGACCACAGGAAAAACCATAGCCTTGACTAGATGGACCTTTGTTGCCAAACTAATGTCTCTGCTTTTGAATATGCTCTCTAGGTTGGTCATAACTTTTCTTCCAAGGAGTAAGTGTCTTTTAATTTCATGGCTGCAGTCACCATCTGCAGTGATTTTGGAGCTAGGCATCTTTAAATCATTTTATACTTGAACTTACTTGTATCCAATTTGGTTTGCAAACATGATCTGAAGGTTTTCATATTTGTATTCATCGGCAGCATTTGTTGTAAAACCTCAAAGAAACTTGTCCAACAAGAATCACATTGCATCCTAATGTTCGTTGTTCATTTAGTCCATCATTCCCACTTGTTCGTTGACAGGTTCATGCAAGGAGACAGGAGTTACCTAAAGTGTTGTGACACAACCTGACACATCAATCAAGGATTGTTGGAAAAAGGATGCAGTTTAGAGTTTTCAAAGTTTTGCCTTTTGTTAAAGAAAGGTTTTTAATTTCTCTTAGGAGGAAAAAAAAAAAAAAAAGAGAGATGAAGGGCCAATCCAAAATTGAAAGAGGAAAAAATACAGTATTGATCCAATGCTGCTTGCTGAGTCATAAGGAAATTGAAATTGCTCTAAGGAAAGAAAGGTAACCAACAGAACCGATGAAAACCCTGAGGAAATGTTCCAAATGAGACCACTGCATCGTAATCATTGAGTGTTGGCAAGCTTGTCAAGGCTTCAAAGAGAAGGATGGTGGGAACTGAGACTGGTCCTCAGTTGAAGAGCATACAGATAGATTTAAACTAATTTCTGAAATGTTCAGTGGTCCTCAAAAGGATTTAACTCCCTAACTTTGGACAAATCTTGTAGGGAGGTAGGTAATAAGGATTCTTCTTTGGCAAGAGCACTATATTACTCTGGAAGGAATAGCATCAAGTTCCTCTATTTTGTTTGCATTCAAGGATGGGTTACAGAATAGTACCAAGACTCCTCCCCACCTGCTCATATCACCCCAGCTGCTAAGAGAAGTCTTACGTGGAGTTTTATTATCACCCTAAGAGTAATACATGCCTTTTTCAAAACAATTGAAATGATTCAAACATGGGAATTTTGATATACACAACATTTGTCATAATGTAAAATAGCATTCTAGACCCTAACCTTAATCTTCAGGGATCTAAAGATAAATTTCATTTAGTTTCTTACTCTCTATTCAGTAATATACAATGTGATTATGTGATTGTCCCAATACATTTTCCTTTTATATACTAAACAGGGTAATCACATGATAAAATGTTTCTCTCTCTTTCTCCTTTAAATGTATAGTCTTTGCCCTTTATTTAGTCAATATTTATGTCCTAAATATGTGTGTTTCTGCTTGATTTATTCTTTAAACTGAGGTTTTATCTTAGCAATCTCCTTGAATCTAAAACATCATTTAACTCTTGACTTTTAGCATTTATGAGAGGGAGCTCAAGATCATGTGATCCCAGATGCTTAATGAGAAATTGGGCAAAAAGCCTAGAGAAACTGACCTCTTCAAATTAGCAATAAAAGTTTTATGAAACAATAATAACTTCTCTATAAAGTAACAAAGGTGAATGAAAACTGGGTACAAAAATGTAAAATGATATTTTGGAAAAAACTTTAATTTTATAAACTGCATTCAAAATGACCATAGAGACAGCTGGAACATGCCCATCCCCGAGATCCCATGGTGGTGTTGGCATCAATACTACATTGGTCTTTAACTCTTTTTTTTTTTTTTTTTAACCAATGAGCATCCAGAAGTAGCTCCTGAAAAGGGGACTCTGGTGATTAATCAGTCAATAAATATTTATTGACTTCTTCCCCTATGGTGGGTAAACCATGAATATTAAGATGAACATGATCCTTGCCCCAGTGGTGCATATAGTCCAAAGGAAAAGAAAGAGTTTGAAAACAGGCCAAATAACCTCTGAAAACAGGATGCATGCAAAGTGCTACACAATGATTGCTTGTGCTGTGGGAGAGTGGGTGGGGCAACCTAACCTAACCAGGAACAAGGACAGAGAATGATGTCAGAGCCCTAGTAACAATTCTCTCCTACAAGAATATGAACAGCATAAATAAGTAACGATCAAGATTTAGATGGGATTATCAGCACTGTCAGACACTGAAATCCCTTTTTAAAAATCACCAACAAATGGTTTTTAAATTTGTGCATAAAAAATTCAAGAGGAGGAAATTTGTACCCCTGGGTATTTCATTCTCTCTTATGCCAACTTGGTTATACATTGAGAGGAAATTTTGACTCCATATTCTGCCTTTTGATCTGAATTCTACCACTTAAAAAACAAGGGGAATTTTTGTTCCACATGACTATGTCAAAATATTGCAAGAAGACTATCATATTTTCCCCAAGACTTTTATTCTCTCAAGCAAAATTCCTTTGATGGTATATTACCAATTTACATAGTAACCCTTATCATCATCCTTAAAATTGGATATAATTTGTTTGGTTTCCCTTGCTAAAATGTGGTGAAAAAGTTTAAGTTGGTCTTCTCTGCTGGCTCAGTGGTAAAGAATACATCTGCCAATGCAGGAGACATGGGTTCTATCCCTGGGTTAAGAAGATCCCTTGTAGCACAAAATGACAACCCACTCTAGTACAGAGCAGCCTGGCAGGCTACAATCCATGGGGTCACCAAAGATCTGAATATAACTTAAAGACTAAACAACAAAAAATAAAATTTTAGGCTAAGGTTTCTAAATCTTTTTAAGTATTGCAGATTATTTTTTAAATCAGAATCCAGTATTTAACATTTATTCTTACTAAATTTCATCTTAGTTAAATGTTGCATGATATTCCAAATAGCTAAGAACTTTTAGGTCTCATTCAGTCACCCAGTGTTTTTCAGATGCCTGAGTGTTAATGACTTGTGAAATATGATTATCTTATCTTTTATAATATCAGAAAACTGTGAAAAATTAGCTTGTTAATATGTAAGGGAAATGCCTTTATATTCCTCTATATTTTCTATCTATTTCTGGGCAGAGTTTTAGTTATTTGTGTCCAAGTAGCATCTATTTATAATTGTTATTTGAAAAACTGTGGACTTGACCTTTGGCAATGAAAAAGGGAATCAAAGATACATAAATATGAAACACATTTACCTTTGAAGAACAGTGAACACGAAGCAAATTTAGTGCCAGGAAATTTAGGATTCATACACTGTATCTGCTAATACTAACTAGGTGATCTAGTTCAGTTCAGTTCAGTACCTCAGTAATGTCCGACTCTTTGTGACCCCATGGACTGCAGCACATTGGGCTTCCCTGTCCACCAGCAACTCCCAGAGCTTGCTCAGATTCATGTCCATTGAGTCGGTGATGCCATCCAACCATCTCATCTTCTGCCATCCTTTTTCCTCGTGCCTTCAATCTTTCCCAGTGTCAGAGTCTTTTCAAATGAGTCAGCTCTTCACATCAGGTGGCCAAAGTATTGGAGTTTCAGCTTCAGCATCAGTTCTTCCAGTGAATATTCAGGACTTATTTCCTTTAAGATTTACTGGTTGGATCTCCTTGCAGTCCAAGGGACTCTCAAAAGTCTTCTCCAATACCACAGTTCAAAAGCCTCAATTTTTCAGTGCTCAGCTTTCTTTATAGTCCAACTCTCACATCCTTACATGACTACTGGAAAAACCAGAGCTTTGACTATATAGACTTTTGTCGGTAAAATAATGCCCCTAAATAAGTCTGTCACTGTTTCCATTGTTTCCCCATCTATTTGCCATGAAGTGATGGGATCTGATGCCATGATCTTCATTTTTTGAATGTTGAGTTTTAAGCCAGCTTTTTCACTCTCCTCTTTCACTTTCATCGGGAGGCTTTTTAATTCCTCTTCACTTTCTGCCATAAGGGTGGTGTCATCTGCATATCTGAGGTTATTTATATTTCTCCTGGCAATCTTGATTTCAGCTTGTGCTTCATCCAGCCCAGCGTTTCTCATGATGTATTCTGCATATAAGTTAAATAAGCAGGGTGACAATATACAGCCTTGACATATTCCTTTCCCAATTTGGAACCAGTCCATTGTTCCCTGTCCAGTTCTAATTGTTGCTCTTGACCTGCATGCAGATTTCTCAGGAGGCAGATAAGGTGGTCTGGAATTTCCATCTCTTGAAGAATTTTCCAGTTTGTTCTGATCCACATAGTCGAAGGCTTTGGCATAGTCAATAAAGCAGAAGTAGACGTTTTTCTGAAACGCTCTTGCTTTTTCCATGATCCAGCAGATGTTAGCAATTCAATCTCTGGTTCCTCTGCCTTTTCTAAAAACAGCTTGAATATCTGGAAATTCATAGTTCATGTATTGCTGAAGCCTGGCTTGGAGAATTTTGAGCGTTACTTTACTAGCATGGGAGATGAGTGCAATTGAGCAGTAGCTTGGACATTCCTTTGACATTGCCTTTCTTTGGGATTGGAATGAACACTCACCTTTTCCATTCTTGTGGCCACTGGTGAGTTTTCCAAATTTACTGACATATTCATGCAGTACTTTCACAGCATCATCTTTTAGGATTTGAAATACCTCAGCTGGAGTTCCATCACCTCCACTAGCTTCTTCGTAGTGATGCTTCCTAAAGCCCACTTGACTTCACACTCCAGGATGTCTGGCTCTAGGTAAATGATAACACCATTGTTCTTATCTGGATCATGAAGATCTTTCTGTATATTTTTCTATGTATTCTTGCCACCTCAGACATCACGAACCTCTACATCTTGATTTTCTGACATGGAAACACACACACATATACACATGCACTCTTAATTTTATCTATCTTACCAATTCAGTGTGTGAACTGAATTATTACATGACTTTAGGCAGCTGTATTTTCTCTCTTCCCAGAAGTTTATAATAACCTCGAGAAGACTGACAAGTTTTCAAATAATAAACTAATTTGAATGAACATGGTCGGTAAGTGGGAGGTAGGAGTGTCCAGAGGGGTTATATTTAAATCACCAACTAAGTGCTTCCAATTTTGAAATCAAGTGTGGTGGTGTATGACTTAAATTGTTCCCTAGCAAAGGTAGATAACTGGGGGTTGGGGGCAGAAAAAGAGTTTGAATGTAGAATCTGCTTTAGATTATACAAAAGAATATATTAATATACAGATGGTGCCATCCTTAATCAACCATCGGTTTTCTGTAAACATAAGAATTCTTCTCAGCAAGGTGTCTTCATTTATTAAAGTTGCATTTTCTCTTTTAATTTCAATTCTCTCTTTTTTTCCCAATTCTTTGATTGCTGAGAAGATTTTATTTCTGCTGGGAATAATGCAGAAAGACAAAGAAAGTTTAATCTTGAAACTGAACTCTCAGAGGCATGGTTGCTCTAGTCCTGAAGAGAACTAAGCCATCCTGAACTTGAAGAGTCCAGGTTTAGGTATAAGAAATTATATGTGCTATAGTCACGATGCTGGAGATTCTTATATGTGTTGTCAAATGGCTCAGCCAGGACAGCAGCTGGTTTTTTGGTGGACTTTTTGCTTCTTAGGATTCAGTTGCAATCCATTTTCATTTTTTCCTGTTTCTGCAGAGAGAGAAACTGTAGAAACAGTTTCCTCAAAACATTCCTTCTTCTAGAAGCACAGCCTTCAGGCCCCAGCTCGTCCTTGCAACAGGAGAAAGAAGTCCACCATGGCCGTGATTCAGGGCTGGGCCAATTCTCCTTTATAGTGAACAAATATATGTGAATAAGAGTCTCATTTTCAGTTCTTTCTTTGTTAAAGCATGGGTCAATAAAATTCAGTTTGATAGACAAAATGCATTTATAGAGCATTCCCCAGTATTATCATTGCTCTATTTTTGATACACATATATATATGTATATATTATATACACATATGTATTTTTTATATTCATATATATAAATATATATATTTGATACATATATATACATATAAATAGAGAGAGGAATATGTATTATATATATAATATATTACACATATGTGTATATATATATAAAATACATGCATATATATTTCCCTCCCTCTCCTCAGAGTACAATCTTCTTTTCTTTTGGTCATCAGTTCATGCTGCTAGTGTCTATTGTGTCTGATCCAGAACAATGACCTTCAGTTTAATCTTTTCAGGACAATAGCATTTTTCAGCATTTGTTTCTCACCTGAGAAGTGGCAGCTGGCTTTATCACCCTTTCCAAGCACTTCTCTGAATAAAGAACAAAGTTCACAGCAATTTTAGGTAGAAGCAACAAATAACAAGTGATTGCTAGATCTCAAAAAGCATTTTCTAAGCACTGCTGTGAATTGCCATTTAATCTGAACTTCCTCACTTCCCAAGGACAAACTCTCAACCTGTCAGAGACTGTGTTCCAAGAGTACAAACAACCAGTACTACCAGACCTTACCAACCACTTAAGCAGAGGACTGCATGGCACCAAACATTTCCTGCTAACTTAATTTGTATGAATTGATATTTTAAGTTCCCAAATCCCTGGGACATTGAATAGTTCAAGTTTCTGAAATACCAAGACTGGTACAATCCCCAAGAAAATTTCTTCACATATGTGTCTTAGAAGCCAGTTTGCAGATCTTCTCTAGCAAAAAAAGAACTGTGTTGTGGGGCTTCTTTAAACACAACATACAGAAGAGTAACTGTTACTGAATTTATATTTAAAACATAGCTATTTATACTTTCCATAGCAATTTTCTGTATTATCAGCTTAATTTTTCTTCATTAAAAAACTTAAAGCAGGAATACCTAAAAGATATTATATTTAAACTTACTGAGGAGGTGAAGGATATGGGTTGAATGCAAGGGTATTGGAATCAGAAAGAGCCTGAATCTCAGCTTTGTCATTTGTTCTTTCTTAAAGCTATTTATTCTGGCTTCCTCCAGTTCTACAGTTATAAAATAGAAACATTCATAGACTTATTTTGAGCAGTGTATGCTGCTGCTGCTGTCGCTTCAGTCGTGTCCGACTCTGTGCGACCCCATAGACGGCAGCCCACCAGGCTCCCCCGTCCCTGGGATTCTCCAGGCAAGAACACTGGAGTGGGTCACCCTTTCCTTCTCCAAAGCATGAAAGTGAAAGTGAAGTCGCTCAGCCGTGTCCGACTCTTTGCGACCCCATGGACTACAGCCCACCAGGCTCCTCCCTCCATGAGATTTTCCAGGCAAGAGTACTGGAGTGGGGTGCCATTGAGTAGTGTATAATACCTGGTAAATACACAGAATACTGCCCACTATGTATTAGGTGCTCAATAAAAGTTAAATGGTGTTTATATTAACAATATTACTTAGTAATGGAAAAATGAGACACAAAGTTCAAATGATGTACAAAAATACAGAAAGACATGATTAGTGACAAAGTGGGATTTAGAAGTCACTCTCTTTCAACTCCTGTGTAACTATCCTCAGTACTTCCCTGATATATTACAATGTAGGATTAAATACAAAATAAATAGAATAAAAAGTCACATGGAAATACAGGATATGGACAATTGTATATGCCAGGTTTTCTGCCCCAGAAAACCAATAATTCTAAACTTTTGCCTGGAGTTTTTGAATTCCCAGAAACCATCCACTAGATTCAAATATTTGATATAAATGTATTCATATGAATATATGAATAAATATTACATATTTCTGTGTATACTATATTGATAACTTTGTAAATAAATGTGTTTTAAACAAAAAGGGTAATGTAAACATATACTGGAGCAATAAGAGAAACATACTTATGAAGCCTGTTTGCTGTACATTTTTCTTTTATTTTAATGATTATTTTAAGAATGAAAGACATGCTTGTTTATTTTTCAAAACTTGGGAGGGGAAAGAGCAAAGCAAGAAAACAAAGAAGAGAAATCATGCAATGACCAGTTCTAAATATGCTTATAAACTTTATTTCAGTCATATGTATATTTAATATTTTGATTATAGACCTAAATATTTAGAAAAACAGTATGAAAGTTTAAAACACGTTCAGTCTAATGATATACAGGGACATTTTCACAAATAGTTTAATATGTATTTTTCTAATGGAAAATAAAGTGTCTTATTGATAAGTAAGTACTTTAAGTATTAACTTATAGTAAATATTTAGGTCATTTCCTATTTTTCTATTTAAACGGCACTTGTACACAAATGACTCAAAAATAATATGAATCTTTTAATGGAAATTCCTAGAAATCAAATTTCTGAGATAAATTCAAGGCATACTATTAATGTTTTTGCTACATCTGGCTTCATATTTCTTACTAATAAATGTTCTTATTTCAATATTTACATTTACATATATAAGATATCTCTTAACCTGAACTTCAATTATTTTTGATATCATATCCAATTATATTGTTATAATATTTTTTCTTAATTTTTTTCTTAATTTGTTTTTTGATTATCAGAGTAATTGAATGATTACCAGAGTAGCCGATTGTAGTTCTTCTATGAATTGGTTATATCAATTTCCCACCACAAAAATATCCTGAAGAGCCTTTATTTAAATCTACTGTTTATTCTCAGCCTTCAACACCAGCGTCATTTGTGCTTTCTCTTGAAGCTCCACATCCCAAGTGGGAGCCTTGCTATCAAGCTCCCTTAACCCACACAGCACCCAAATATGCCAATAGCAGGATGACTGCTCTTCTTCCAAGTTAACAGATTCACTTTCTAGACTGTCTTGCTGTTCACACTGTCCACACTGTTCGCTGAACCCAGGGTAGCAAGGTGTGAGCTAAGAGCCTGGAAGAAGACACAAGGAGCTGCAGGAACGGCAGAAACATTTATTCTCTCTTGGCTGGCATGGCAGCCATAACACAGCCTCTCTCCTGGCTGACGCAACAGCTATAGCAGCAGCCGTAACATAACCATAACATAGCCATAACATAACCTCATTTAGCGTAACCATGAGGTCGCTCCAGTGTAGCCCTGATGCAGCAGCAGCCAGTGCTTTCATGGTGAAGCTCGTACAGACATACCACACAAAGCAGCGTGTGATCAAGCGAGTACCTTGTGATGCACGTGTGCAGTGTATAGGTGACCTCAGCTGTTACATAACCATGCAGGGTCATTGTAGAATATGGGGCGAAAGGGCGTGGGGTAAGGGAGCCTGACTGCACCATCTTGGCTAATTTGCTCTTTCCCTTCACTCTACCCCTTCAAGGTCGCTTGCCTCACAGTCTGTACACAGTTCATCTTCCAGTATAGTTCCTCTCACCTGGAACTCATGTTATAGTCCTTGCCCTCATGGGGCTTGAAGAGCCTCCCACTGCACGTGGAGTGCTTTTATCTTCCATGGCCAACTCCACTCTACCGTCTACCTTGTGAGATTACAGGAAGGCAACCACAGGGGCAACTCCATCCCTGCATGGTTTTTTATTAAGGACCCACAAAACCCCTCACAAGCTCCAGGCCCACCCCTTCAATGAGGGTTGTTTTTTTTTTTCTCTTTTTTTGCACCATTCACAACCCAACCACATGATTCCAAAAGCTTTCACGCTATTATAAATCTGCAAGATAATCAGATGTCAGCCAAACATCATAGATCACAGCCTTTACAGTACACTGTTCGACTCAGTCTACATCACAGGTCACAATCTTTACAGTGCAGTTTATATCATAGGACACAATCTTTGCAGTACACTGTTCTGAATCTAGGACACAGCTAAATCTTTGCAGTCTAAATCTACATCATTTGGCCACAATAACCATCAGTGTGTGCACTAGGACCATGAAACTGCTCTGGCTTGCCACAAGCAAGGTTGCATTCGGCATAAGTATCAACCAGGGCCATTACTCTCTGTACATTACCTAGTAACAAGTAAATTGCAAGTTCTAGATGGGGCCTCTGGTCCCTGCTTGGGCTCTTCAGAAGGACACCTTGGTCTGAGTCCTATTCAACATGGAAAAGGACATCATTGAAAGGAACATCCTCGGGCATCATGTAGTTTTCTAACTGAACCACCTGTATCTCTTGCTGCGGATGCTTCCCAAACTTGGTAAAGCTGCTTCCCCGGTCTCAGTTACCTCCACAGCTCTAGGAGCAGAGCATTGGGCTGTCTATCAGTTTTATTTTGGTCAACTCCCACTGCCAGCAAATCAGCCTGCATTTGCAATATCATCACTAAGATGAGGTCTTTACCAGCTCAGGCCCTCTTCGGGGTCTTCACACTTCTAATTCCCTTTGCTTGCCCTCATCCCTCTATTTCTCCCAAGCTAGCCACCACTGAGGCCGCTTCATAGATGGGGCACCCCATATAGGGTGCAAGAATAGTAGTCAGGGATCCAAAAGTGGTAGATGGGGCACTGCTCAAAATGGTGTCTTGAATGCCACCAGTAAAATGCTCATCATATGAGCCTCTAGTGTTTGGGTTAAATATTGACTGCTTCATGCCCAGTTCTCTCACCACTTGGGTCAACTGGGCATACATATGCCATTTACTCACAGTATCCAGGAGCTCTCCTACATTCGACCAGATGGTGTGGATGGCAGCATTAATCCATTCCATGAGGGTGTGTGTTTGGTTAGGCACCCATTGCATGAGTTGCCTAGCATTTTGCAACCTTTGTCTCAATAAGGGTGAAGTTATAGATGCCAACTGTTCTATTTCATCCCAATACATATGCCCACCCCTGTGTCCCAAAGTTGTAAGAACCATGCTCTCAAGGGTTCCCCATGCTTTTTCTGAAATTGAGTACCCAAGTCAACCAACTCTGCCTGAGTATATAGTCAATATGTTGTGACCTCATATGGAGGGCCCCTTGAGGATTCCCACCACCCTGGGCCCTATGCTTCACTTTCTGCTGTACAATGGGCCTCACTGCCAAAAGGGGACCTGCAGTCTCATAACGTTCATCATCACCATCACTCACTACCTCGCTGTCAGAGATGTTGGGTTCTTCAGGGCCACAGGGTTCTTACTCTAAGACCAATATACATTGCTGTAGTTCTTCCAAGTCTCTCTGCACATTGCATATCAACAAAGCAACGCAGAGAGCACTATCCATATTCGCCTTCAGGGCAATCCAGAACACTCCACCCCATGGTGCCAGCGGCAGTCTGTGCCATCAGAACAAATGGGAACTCACCACCTGTAACGCCCTTTCAGTGCTATTCAGTGAACCATCCGCCACTTCCCAGTCTTCCACAACAGCCCATGCTGAGAGGATTGCAGCCACACGGTACCACATGCTATATGGTGGCCACTGGCTTCCTCCATCCAGTGGCGTCTCAGGCTTTTCTACTTGCTGGGTATCCTGCTGACTATGCCAATCGTATCCACATTAAATATTTTCAGAGTTTTTGCTTGCATTTTGACATACTGATGTTACTATTTGCTGGTTTTAATTTTAATGTTGATTTAAAATGATTTGATTGTGTGTGTGTGTGTGTGTGTGTGTGGTTTCATTAAACAATGTGGAAGCAAAGGAAGAGACTCATATGAATGAAATTTATTTTCTCTACCAATAATCTACTTCCAGAATGTGATTTATAATTTTTTTCTAATTTTAAAAGAAACTTTGTAAAATATTGTATATGATTTTACTGTTTTTCAAGTAAGAATATACGTTTTCTTTCATAAAAATGGAAAATTTTAATAATTTAATAGTTTTAGTTCTAACCATCATTTAAGGAAAAAAATGTTTTTGTTTTTTTTTAGAATATTTAAGTTCTAAGAGAAAATTGATTTCAACAGAGCATGAATTAACATTTAAGGACTGGACTTCCCTGGTGGAGCAGAGGTTAAAGCATCTGCCTGCAATGTGGGAGACCTGGGTTCGATCCCTCGGTCAGGAAGATCCCCTGGAGACGGAAATGGCAACCCACTCCAGTATTCTTGCCTGGAGAATCCCATGGACGGAGGAGCTTGGTGGGCTACAGTTCACGGGTCGCAAAGAGTCAGACACGACTGAGCGACTTCACTTTCTTACTAAAGAGTATGAGATCAGGCATTCATAAATATCAATCCATGTCTTAGATATAGATCAGCAATTTTCTTTGGTTATTTCAGCAATGATGGTCAATGACCTAACAACTAGTGACCTAAAAGTCCTCCCTGACCTGTTACATTTTTCTTTACCTACCTCACCTGCTCCTGGTGACTCCTCAATCAGGCCTCCCAGGCTTCTGCACAGAAACCTTTGCTCTAACAATTCTCTCTGCCTGGAATACTTTTCTCCCAGATATCTACTTGGCTAAGTCTTTCTTCTCCTTCAAATCTTTGGCCAAAGGCTACTGTCTCAATCCATGTTATTTAAGATATCTAATTTCTTACTGTAATTTATCTCTTCTGGCCACTAAACTCTATATATCTTTACTCAGATCTACTGTTTCTTTTTAAAATAATACTTATCAACTTCTAAAATGTTATATAATTTGATTATGTATTTTATTTCATTATTATTGAAATAATATAGAAAATTACTTGACTATCTTTCCCTTTCTTCTAGAATCTCACTTCCATGAGGGCAGAGATATTCTCTCTGTTTTGCACACAGATGTGTTCTAAATGCCTTGAATAATTTTTGACATGTGATAGGTGTTCAATAAATATTTTTAAAATAAGTAGAAGTACTTTAAAGTAAGCAGTCTAGAGCAGGCTTAGTAGTTCAGTTTTAATCATTAGGTACCCATTTAATCATTAGGTAGTGGTGTGGTACATATATAGTGATTGGTAACTTCAATTCAGCAATAATAGGAATGTTTATAACACTAAAATTGGTAAACAATACAAATCATTAATTATTTTATTCTCAAAAAGTGGATTATGAACCTCTCTGGACCCAAGTTTTTCATTCCTTTTTTTCTACCATGCTTATTGGTTTGGATTTGGATTATTGCACTTGCTACTTCATGACTGGAAGAAGATTGCCACTTCAGCTGTATTACCACTCATTTTAAGATCTATGTGTTTGTTAAGGGAAAGCAAAACCAAATTCTCAGCATGGCTCACCCTTTTATCAGACAGCCAAAGCTCTTGCAGAAGCTCCCTTAAAGATTAGTGCTAACCTGTTGCTTCTGTCGTGTCTGATTCTTTACAACCCAGTGGATTGTAACCTGCCAGGCTCCTCTGTCCATGGGATTCCCCAGGCAAGAATACTGGAGGGGATTGCCATTTCCTTCTTCGGGACATCTTTCCAACCCAGGAATTGAACCCACATCCCTCATGCCTGCTGCATTGGCGGGCAGGTTCTTTACCACTAGTGCCACCTGTGATGGTCTGATTATTTGTTAAAGGATCATCTTTTAGTTGCATGGGAGACTGTGACAGTGAATGCCTAGCAATGGGAAGTAGTCTACTTCTTTTGCCTTAGAGCAATCATAACTCATCTACTGAAAATGTAATTTTATCCCTGATCAAAATCAAGAACTAGTTGCTAGAAAAGAAGTGGAATATGAAGGCTTTAAGATTGACAACTCAGCATGGTTATTTAAGGCAGACTGTGATTTTCTTAAGTATTGAATGCTTTAATGGATAGGAAAATGAGAAACTGCAATATTGAGGAGAGGCAGACACATATGAATATTCAATAATTTCTATAACTAGGTGATAAATGCAACTAAACTTTGTGTCATTCAGAAAACATATTCTGTTAGATGCCACATATGGCAGGTCAGCCTCATGTAGGATTAACTGTAATACTGCCATTGTACTTGTCCTTGCAAAACAGCAATCAATTTTTTATTTTTTGTTTTCTTTGCCCTTTGGAAAATGACTTCCTCTAGGACTTTATAAATTTTTGATGTACTGTGTACCTGATATCCACTGTGGAAAAGAGTTTGAGTACTACTTTCAATATCTTTTTTCTTTAGGATTAACTTTTTTTTCTGTGTACAAATATTTGCCACTTAACCTATTTTAAGTAGTATCAAAGGAAGTCATTTTAAGTGTAGGTCCCGGGTAGCATTTCTTAGACAAATTATCCACAACTGAACAGAGCTCCCACTCAAAGACAGCTTTAACAGCCAAAGGGCAAAGACAAGTATTTGGCTTGTCCTAGAAAAAAATCAGCAAGAAAACTGAGTTCTATTTAGGTGATGACAGGTGCTTTCAACAATTGGATGTTGAAATAAAGGTAGACTTATATTTTTTTTAAAAAAATGATCTTTGAGAACTGAGAGCCTATCTTGATTCAATCAGTTCTGTTGATTATATTTCTTGAACATCTCTTGAAACAATTTTTTGCTTCTCCTTTTTCACTACAGCTATATTAGTGACAACAGTTCCTCCCCATGCATTCCCCATGCTATACCCAGGTTTATCTCTCCAACACCAAGTTTTTCACATCAAAGCTCTGCCAAACACAAAACAAAACTGAAAAATCTTCCTCATCTCCTAAGACAAAGCCTAGATTTTTCCACAAAGTATAAAGCTTTCAACAAACAGGCACCAAGTTATGAGTTCTGTGTTATCTCTTTTTATTCAATTTGTTCTAATACACAGAGTCCCATCCTTTTCTGAGAATATACCATTTTTGTGCTTGCATACATCTTTTCTTCTAACAAAATCCTCTCTTAACTGAAAGTTCAATTTCTTATCATTTCCAGTCTCCTCACTGATGCTTTCTCAAACCTAAAATACACTTCACAAAACTAATTTCCACATCTATTTTTATTTTTGTGTGTGTGTGTGTGTTTTAATTTTTATTTTTACTTTATTTTACTTTACAATACTGTATTGGTTTTGCCATACATTGACATGAATCCACCATGGGTATATTTTTATAATAGTTAAGGCCTGTTTTAGTCATGAATTGTATTGGAGTGTTTGAGTGTCTTGCTCTATAAATTTCTAAAATATTATCAATACTTTATCTTATTTGCCTGTTTCATAGCAAAGAAAGTTAAAATTTTATTGAATGAATGGATGTATTAAATAATAATTACTGAAAATATTCTGTGTGGCCATAAAAATATGCTTTTTTTAAAAAGCAGCTTGTAAGCAACATAAATTTAATAAATAATAATATGTGAGAACAGAAAATTGCATCCAAAAGTGATACAGACAAAATTCCCTAAAAATATTCAGAAAGAGAGTTGATGGAATCTGATGTAATTATTACTGAGAGTTCCTGATGAGCATTGAGACATCATTTAAATCTTAATGTAAGTGTAAGTTTTGCATAGTCTAGGACGGAATGACAACAAACAATCCAAAAAAAATCAATGATTATAAGGAAGGAATGAAACAAAGATTATAGTAGGAATCTAGGTGAAATGGTGTCTCCAGTCTGTGCTGAATGGTAGTAAGAGGCATGATTTAATAGAAAAAAAAATTTTGTAAAAAGCTTCTAACTTTGGAAGAAGGTCAGAGTTGGAATCCAAGCTCTGCTTACTCATTTGTGACCTTCAATAAAGCTGTTCTGATGATAACATTCCATAATGAAGGTAATGAGTAAGAAAAAGTAAGTGTTCAAAATTATTAGTTAAAACGTGAATAGCATTAGAAGAAATGAGGTTTCCTTGGGACTTTAATCTACATGCAGTATGATCCAACCTTAAGCAATACTGCCTCATATTAAAAGGCCACAGTCATGAAAGTTGTACTTTCCTTACTCCCTTTGCTTGTAGAAACCTAGAGACTATTTCTTATGTGATTAGCAAATGGAATTAAAATTTATAATTTTTATTGTAATCAGAATTATAACCTAATTCAGAATTTAAAAAAAAAAAAAAAAAAAAAAAAACTATGCTCAATTTGCCATATCCCAAGAAGATAGTTTGGAGAAAGGCTCTTAGGAAAACACACAGCATCAAATTAACAAATAAACAAACAAATTAACTAAGCATGCAAGTTTCCGTAGAAGAGTACACTCCTGGACTTGGAATGAAACAAGATGATTAACTTCAAGCCTGTCAAATTGTTAAGAAAACTGAAATCTGCAGAGATTAAGCAACTGCCTAAATCTACAGCTAGTCTTGCAGGATTTTTTTAGAAGATAACTTCACAATCTCCATGATCTCTAACTCAGTATTTCCTTCTGACTGGTTCTAGGTAGGCATCTGTCAGCACAATAAATTAGGTCATGCATCTTTATCTATAGATCTTTTAGGTAAATCATTAGTCCTCAATGAAAACCCATTTTTAAGGTATAAAAAGATGCCCAGACAAAACCCCAAATTACATTTGCAGCAAAACCCCTGCTACTTCAGTACATTAGCTACAGATCCAATAAATGTAAAGTGGTTGTTAAGCTTTTCAGCTTGAATGGCATCATTTTTTTATTACACTTGGAAGAAAAATGTGGTGGCACCCACCCAAAATCATAAAACCAGGGCATCTAACAAAAGATGTTGTGAGCCTTGAGCTCCATTATAATTTCAGATTTGGTGCGCTTCCCACTCTGTAAATCACCTGAAATTTACAGCTGCACCTGCAAACTCAAGCGTGAATCTGAACTCTTAGATAAATAGAATTGCTCACAGTGTTCCCTGAATGTGCACTGTTAGCAAAACTGGGCCCTCGGCCCAAGAAGGGCTCTAGATTTAGCAAAACTGGCTGCTTCTATTTAGTCAAAATCA
Source organism: Budorcas taxicolor (assembly GCF_023091745.1). Classification (NCBI taxonomy): domain Eukaryota; kingdom Metazoa; phylum Chordata; class Mammalia; order Artiodactyla; family Bovidae; genus Budorcas; species Budorcas taxicolor. Next base: position 118,842,179 of record NC_068920.1, read on the forward strand.
ACTGGAACTTTGGAATTAAATATATTTAGAGATAGTCTCAATGTTTCAGAGGACTACAGAGTCTATGATAAGTTATGTAGGAAAATAGATATTCCTTTCCATTGTTCATAAATGATCCATTTCCCAACATTCTATACTTGTTTCCATTTCCCCTTTCATTAATGTTGCTATTCAGTCACTCAGTTAGGTCTGATATTTTGCAACCCTGTGGACTGAAGCAGTCTAGGTTGCCCTGTCCTTCATCACCAGCCAGAGCTTGCTCAAACTCCTGTCCATGAAGTCAGTGATGCCATCCACCTGACTCATCCTCTCTCATCCCCTACCCTCATAGCTTCAATTTTCCCCAAATCAGGGTCTTTTCTAGTGAATTGGCTCTTTGCATTAGGTGGCCAAAGTATTAGAGCTACAGTTTCACCATCAGTTCTTCCAATGAATATTCAGGACTGACTTCCTTTAGGATTGACTGGTTGAATCTCATTGCTATCCAAGGGACTCTCAAGATTCTTCTCCAGTACAATTCAAAAGCATCAATTTTTTGGCCTTCAGCCTTTTTTATAGCCCAACTCTCACATCCATACATGACTACTGGAAAAATCATAGCTTTGACTATATGAACCATTGCCAGTAAAGCAATGTCTCTGCTTTTTAATACACTGTCTAGGTTGGTTATAACTTTTCTTCCAAGAAGCAGGCATCTTTTAATTTCATGGCTCCAGTCACCATATGCAGTGATTTTGGAGCCCAAGCAAATAAAGTCTGTCACTATTTCCATTGTTTCCCCAGCTATTTGCCATGAAGTGATAGGACAAGATGCCATGATCTCATTTTTGAATGTTGAGTTTCAAACCACTTTTTTCCACTCTCCTCTTTTAGTTTCATCAAGACGCTCTTTAACTCCTCTTTGCATTCTGCCATAAGGATGGTGTTATTTGCATATCTGAGGTTACTGATATTTCTGTCAGCAACCTTAATTCCAGCTTGTGCTTCATCCAGCCTAGCATTTCACATGATGGACTCTGCATATAAGTTAAATAAGCAGGTGTCAATATGCAGCCTTGGCATTTTCCTTTGCCAATTTGGAACCAGTTTGTTGTTCCATGTCTGGTTCTAACTGTTGCTTCTTAAACTGCATGCAAGTTTCTCAGGAGGCAGGTAAGGTGGTCTAGTATTCCCATCTCTTGAAGAATTTTCCAGTTTGTTGTGATCCACACAGTCAAGGCTTTAAGGTAGTCAATGAGCAAGTAGATGTTTTTCTGGAATTCTCTTGCTCTTTCTATGATCCAGCAGATATTGGCAATTTTATCTCTGGTTCCTCTGCCTTTTCTAAATCCTGCTTGAGCATCTAGAAGTTCTCGGTTCACGTACTGCTGAAGCCTAGCTTGGAGAATTTCCAGCATTACTTTCCTAGCGTGTGAGATGAGTGCAACTGTGCAGTAGTTTGAACATTCTTTGGAGTTGCCTTTCTGAGGGATTGGAATGAAAACTGACCTTTTTCTGTCCTGTGGCCACTACCGAGTTTTCCAAAATTGCTGGCATATTGAGTGCAGCACTTTCACAGCATCATCTTTTAGGACTTGAAATAGCTCAGCTAGAATTCTATCACCTCCACTACCTTTTTTCGAAGTGACACTTCCTAAGGCCCACTAGACTTCGAACTCCAGGATGTCTGGCTCTAAGTGAGTGATCACACGATCATGGTTCTCTGGGTTATTTAATCTTTTTTATATAGTTCTTCTGTGAATTCTTGCCATCTTTTCTTAATATTTTCTGCTTCTGTCAGGTCAATATCATTTCTATCCTTTATTGTGCCTATCTTTGCATGAAATGTTCCCTTGGTATCTCTAATTTTCTTGAAGAGATCTCTAGTCTTTTCCATTCTACTGTTTTCCTCTATCTCTTTGCATTGATCACTGAGGAATGCTTTCTTATCTCTTCTTGCTATTTTCTGGAACTCTGCATTCAAATGGGTATATGTTTCCTTTTCTCCATGCCTTTAGCGTCTCTTCTTTTCTCAGCTATTTGTAAGGCCTCATCAGACAAACATTTTGCCTTTTTGCATTTCTTTTTCTTGGGGATGGTCTTGGTCACTGCCTCCTGTACTACGTCATGAACCTCTGTCCATAGTTATTCCGGCACTCTGTCTATCAGATCTAATCCCTTGAATCTATTTCTCACTTCCACTGTATAATCATAAGGGTTTGATTTAAGTCAGACCTGAATGGTCTAGTGGTTTTCCCTGCTTTCTTCAATTTAAGTCTGAATTTGGCAATAAGGAGTTCATGATCTCAGCCGCAGTCAGCTCCTGGTCTTGTTTTTGCTGACTGTATAGACCTTCTCCATCTTTGGCTGCAAAGGATATAATCAGTCTGATTTTGCTATTGACCATCTGGTGATGTCCATGTGTAGAGTCTTCTTTTGTGTTGTCGAGAGAGTCTGCGATGACCAGTGCATTCATTGGCAAAGTCTGTTAGCCATTGCCCTGCTTCATTTTGTACTCCAATGTGAAATTTGCCGATTACTCCATGTATCTCTTGACTTCCTACTTTTGCATTCCAGTCCCCTGTGATGAAAAGGACATCTTTTTGTGTGTGTTAGTTCTAGAAGGGCTTATAGGCCTTCATAGAACTGTTCAACTACAGCTTCTTCAGCAATATTGGTTGGGGCATAGACTTGTATAACTGTGATATTGAACCGTTTGCCTTGGAAACAGAGATCATGCTGTCATTTTTGAGACTGCATCCAAGGACTGCATTTCAGACACTTCTGTTGACCCTGAGGGCTAGTCCATTTCTTCAAAAGGATTCTTGCCCACATATTAATTACAATGGTCAGCTATTTCTCCACTGATCTCCAGTAGCATATTGGGCACCTACCGACCTGGGGAGTTCATCTTTCAGTGTCATATCTTTTTGCCTTTTCACTGTTCGTGAGGTTCTCAAGACAAGAATACTGAGGTGTTTTGCCATTCCCTTCTCCAGTGAACCACATTTTGTCAGAATTCTCCATCATCACCTGTCTGTGTTGGGTGCCCACACATGGGCATGGCTCACAGTTTTATTGAGTTAGACAAGGTTGTGGTCCATATGATCAGTTTTATTAGTTTCTGTGATTGTGGTTTTCATTCTGTCTTCCAGGAGGAAGCTATCTAGGGCTCAAATGTTAAGGAGGTTCTCATCAGGGCAGTACAAGTGTTGGTTCAGCCCCCTAACATGAATGCAATCTTAAATTTTGCCCCCTAAGTGCCTCACTCATATCACTCTGACCACTGCAATCGCCCACTTTTGGAATTACTTCACTGCCATATCAACTGTCTTCCAAATATTCAGTGCCTCCCCAAGATGGCTAGCTTCCAAGGTGTCCTTCTGCACTAGAGCACTGATTCCTAATTGTATTTAGGAGCCTCTCTCTCCTATTTCTTTATCAATGCTCCAGTTCTTTCTGCACTGTTGATGTGGAGAATGCTGTCACATAGACAAATTTATAAATAGCTTTTCCATTTTTTAGATAAAAAGACTAAAAAAAATTGATGCAAGCTCCCCAGGTAGTGCTTGAATATTGTAGAAAAATGCCTGGATACTAAGGAGTGCATTTTTCAGTGTCCCCAGTGCTCACTTCCACTTTGGTGTTATCACCTAGTGTGACGAAATCTCACCGTCCATCTACAGCCTCCAGTTGAGGCCTCTCTGCTAGGAAGGGATTCTTCCTCACACGCGTACAGGGAGCTACCACTCACACTGCTGTCCACACCAGATTCTGTGTTTTCTAGTTTGTCACATACACTCTAAATTTCATATTAATTGTTGTTTTTCAATAATGTTACATGCATTGGTTTTATCACATTGGCATATGTTAGTTTCTTTATGGTCTGTTTTTTTCACATTCAGACTTCTATTTTATAAATCACGAATCTTTAATTCTCTCACCTCAAAACAGTGTATAATCAGGTAATTAAGTTATAGATTTGGGGGCTGGGATTCTCAGTTGCACCACTAAAATGAAATCACAGTTGCAGTCCCATTATATCTCTGCTTAATGTAAGTCCTGCCAGCATCTCTTCCCTTCCTCTTCACTACTGCCTTTTAATTGGTAACCAAAGAATCTCATTGCAATTTCTCAAAATGAAGGTAACATATTGTTTTTAAAAATGAGTAAGCAACCTCTAGGCTGAAGTCCAACTACACAGTGTGTATGGTTTTGGTAGCATTATACCAGATTTTCTTATTAAAATCTGTATGCAGAGGTGACCCATTACTAAGACGTTCAGTGATTTTAGAAATGAGGTTAAGAGGCATTATCACCAAATAATCCCTTCTTTCTAAAACAATTTAACCCTCGTTGTCAATAGCAATGATGGTGACAAGTTTTTTAGCATGGGACTCACCAATTCTAAACCACATTATTAGAAGTGATATGTCATTTTTTTGCTTCTTTGCTTATTTGTAATATTTCAGTTAAAAACTAAATTATACAGCAGTAGACAAAGAAATTATTTAATTCAACTCTTACTGACATAGAGATGAGAACAAAAGGCAAGGAAAGATTATTCAGTTTCCCCCAAAACAGAGAAGATGATTCTTTCTCAAATAAATGTTAATAAAGAAATTACTTTTTTAAATGAATTTATTTATTTTAATTGGAGGCTAATTACTTTACAATATTGTAGTGGTTTTTGCCATACATTGACATGAATCAGCCATGGGTGTACATGTGTCCCCCACCCTGAACCCCCTTCTGTGAGTGTTTTAAAGTGTGGGGTTTTGCCAGAATTGAAAGAGACACATGTACCCCAATGTTCATCGCAGCACTGTTTATAATAGCCAGGACATGGAAACAACCTAGATGTCCATCAGCAGATGAATGGATAAGAAAGCTGTGGTACATATACACAATGGAGTATTACTCAGCCATTAAAAAGAATTCATTTGAATCAGTTCTGATGAGATGGATGAAACTGGAGCCGATTATACAGAGTGAAGTAAGCCAGAAAGAAAAACACCAATACAGTATACTAACACACATATATGGAATTTAGAAAGATGGCAATGACGACCCTGTATGCAAGACAGCAAAAAAGACACAGATATGCATAACGGACTTTTGGACTCAGAGGGAGAGGGAGAGGGTGGGATAATTTGGGAGAATGGCATTGAAACATGTATACTATCATGTAAGAATCGAATCGCCAGTGTATGTCTGATGCAGGATACAGCATGCTTGGGGCTGGTGCACGGTGATGACCCAGAGAGATGTTATGGGGAGGGAGGTGGGAGGAGGGGTTCATGTTGGATTCATGTCAATGTATGGCAAAACCAATACAGTATTGTAAAGTAAAATAAAGTAAAAATAAAAATTTTAAAAAAAAATAAAATAAAATAAAATTATCCTAAAAAATAAATAAATAAATAAATAAAGATATTTCATAATGCAATTTTAGATTTGTAGCATATATACTAAATCTAAGTCATCAGAAAGTCATCAAGGGCAAATATAAAAATAAAACTGAGACTGGAAAAGCTATAAATCACACTCTGACCATCTTCAGATTCTTCTTTTATGTTCTCTCTTACTCCTCCATCCAAAGCCATTGCTCTCACTCCTTCTTCACTCGTATTTACCTATTTGCACCCCTCAAAATGATGACAACTACCTCTTTGTCACTTGGAAATGAACATGAGCAAAACTGCACTATGACACTGTAGTTAATGATGGATAAATTAAAATTAAAAAACCAAGAGTGGCAATGTATAAATTTTCTCACTTATTTTAGAGAATCACTTTGAAACTATGGGGCCATTTCTAAGCAGAGAAAATTTCTCTCTCCATCTGAATTCATAGAAGTGACAGCTAACTCTAACTATATATTTATAAAAAGTAGCTAATCTCCTATAATAAGGATATATTTCACAACTTACCCTAACCATTTTTCACTCATAGAAAAATAGAGTGCCAATTTCCTCCCTATTTTACTTTGTCACAGAATTTTCCTTATTTTGATATTATTTCAAATTAAATATGGGAAACAGAAGTTTGAATTGTTAAAACTCAATTCAAGATACATTTTTAATGATAAAAATGACCAGTTTTTAATAATGTATGTTCAGGTTTTGCCTCCCATGAGCATATTTTTTCACAGTTTCACTAACATCTTTCTAAATTTTTGCCTATTTGATATGTAAAAATAATATCTTTTGTTTTAAGTTATGCACCTTTGGTTATTAGTACAGTTGAATATTTGATATTTTATTGGCTATTTCATTGGTTTCTTATTATATTTATACACTTTTTGATTTTTGTATTGGATCATTTGTCTTTTTTTATATTGAATTTTTTTATCATATGTACACAGTAGAGGTTTCATTTCCCTTTTTTACAGGTTCCAAACTGGCTCTGAACTTTCTATAATTTTGACTGACATTGTGTATCTTGAATACTAATAATCACTGGAGTTGCATGGTATTTAAATGTTGAAGATTCAAAGTACTCATTGGAATAAATTGTCATCACACCTCAGTATCACAAAGGTCTTTTAAAGATAATAAATTGAAAGTGACATTTTCCTGGATGCACAGTCAGAGAGATGGCAAACTTATAACCAGAAACAAGAATCCATATATCGTTACCAATTCTCTCCTCTTATCTTTTTCTCTTTTAAATCTGTTACCACAAGAAATAGAAAACTACATCTAGGCAAGGCATCTGTGGGAAGACAATCAATTGGTTTTTGTTTTGTTTTATTTTGTTGTTGTTGTTTTGTTTTATGATCCTGTCTTCTGTATGTGAGGAGCAGCAGATAAAATTTTGACATTCACCAGTACCTCTGTATGACCTTGTCAGGTGATGCTGAACATTCCCCCATGAAGTAAACCTAAGCACTTGCTGGATGAGTAAGTGAGTGATAGTCTCTCAGTTGTGTCCAACTCTTTGTGACCCCATGGACTATAGCCTGCCAGGATCCTCTGTCCGTGGAGTTCTCCAGGCAAGAATACTGGAGTGGGTTGACATTTTCTACTGCGGGGGATCTTCCTGATCCAGGGATGCATCTCCTGAATTCTAGGCAGATTCTTTACCATCTGAGCCACCAGGGCAGTCTACTGTTGAGAAACATTTCTAAGTATAAAGACAGATGAACTGAAAAAATATCAGCAGATACATGCTTGACTTCAGATTATAATCTATAGACAATATATTAGACTATGTATTGAATCCATAAACCTTTTCCAAAGGAATACCTGAGACAGAAGTAGCAATAAAGTTATAAAGGACAATCATCAATCAGATGAAATAATTTAGATGAAACTTGTCTCTCTCAAAGAGATGGTGACTGAGCAAGTGGCAAGGAAGGAAATACAGTGTGCTTAACTTTACATGAAAAATAATGTTCAACTCCATGTTGCTGAATATAGTTCTGTTTTTGCCACATATTCTCTACTTCAAATTATTTGCTGGATAACCAGACATGTTCTGAGAGATACAAGAGGAGGAAAGGAAAGCTCTTTTACTGGCAAGGAAAGGCTGGATTTGTGGAAGATATCTTCTACCTTTGCTCAAATAATTTTAGAGTTATTTTTGCAATTTCCCTCCAAATTTGTTTTGTGCCCACTGTATTTTATTTAAACAATGACCTTGAAAAAAGAATAATGACAACTTGAGTATTATGCATTTCACTAATATTAATTTAAAATAACAAATGGCTGTTATTCCACTTTGTCTTTGTCCTATAACCCTCCTTACTAAGAAGTTCATTAAAAGGAGCAACAATTTTTTGTCATTATTAATGATATTCAATAGAACATCATTATCAGAGCCTAAAAAGTAAAGTTAAAGGAGGGCCTTTCAGGAATAGAAGCAATATTTGGTCTCTCTTATTTATTATCATGTCCTCAGGGCCAGATTTGGTGCCTGGCATATAATGTTAGTTAGTCATATCTGACTCTTTGTGATCCCATGGACTGTAGCCCACCAGGCTCCTCTGTACATGGAATTTTCCAGGCAAGAATACTGTAGTCACTTGCCGCTTCCTTCAGACACTCAATAATTCTTACTAAGTAAATAAAAGAAAAATTCAGAATTCCAGAACCATTTGATTAAGCAAGAATTTCTTAGTGTGACTCTGCCATTGAGTTTACTCATACCTGTGGATCAAAGACTCCTTTGGACAGTTTTACAAGATTAAGCATTTAAAAATACAAACTTTTACTTAAAAATTACCTAAATTAATCAAATATGTTTATAAGCATAATAAATATTTGATAAAGAAATTAGTTATATGATACATGCAAATCCACTTTCTACTACTAGTAATAATGGAAACACTCTATTCCATTATGTGGGAAATATTGTGTTAGAATACTATTTTTCTGACAGTTTTCCAGAACAACCATCTCCAGCAAATATGCATAATTAGTTGAAAATGACAGAATCAAAACAATCTATCAGAATGTCTTATTATGCAATTGAGGCTTAAAAATATAATTAATTATAAGGAAATGGATATTTATAAATTGTCAAGTAAATCTACATTAAATATAGTTCACCACCTTTTTATTATTATTTTAAGATTACCATATGAGGATTTAGAGAGAGCAAAATGTTTTTAGTTATAAAAAAGTTGATTAAGGATTTTTTTCTTTCTTCTATGAGTCTTACATTATCTGAGATCTGGCTAGGACAATTAATACAATTTTGTATTTGTGCTTTGAGAACTTTCCTTTCAGAAATTTTCAATAGAGGATAAAATATCTCTATCTCTCTACTTCATTGACTCTCCATCTGTTGTCAGCAATTATTTGAGAGAGTGCTTCTTATTTTCCTCACACTGTCTCTTAATTTATTTTTATCTTTTATCAGTTTCATAATTAACTCTATATTATGGTAAATATCCTTGGGGAAAATACTACAAAGATATTTAGTGCAGAGTATTTACATTACAGAGGACTTGAGGTGATCTGGCTCCCATAATGGGTATATAAATCCCCTTTAACTTTTTTATTGAGGAATAGATGTTACACGTTTTGTTGTTAGTATTGTTCTTGGCAAAAACAAAATAATTATGTAAATTGAAAGAAATTGGATGGATGGGTTTCTTTTCAGAACAAAAAGTAGGTATCCTGAAATAATTGAAAAGTAAATCCAGCATAAATTGCTGAAATTTTCCCACATCAAATCAAAAGCGGTGTTTGGTTTATTTAGCCCTTTAAGTCCATCAGTGAGCTCTTGTTAACCAGTCCATATTATTGTAAAGTCAAAAATACCATTTTATTAAAATACCACCTATTATTTAAAATGAACTGTCATGCATTTCTGGATGTTTTTGAAGGCGTGATTCACAGAAGAAACTGTAACATTTCAGAATATGGTAAGTGTTAATAGCAGTTTCAAATAGAATGAGAAGCAAAGTGCCACTCTCTACTTCAACAGACATTGGGTGAGGGAATGGGAAATGGATTCTAAAACTAATTTACAAAGGCATTTGAGGTAACAAAATTAGAAATAGTTTCCACAAGTTGAAATTCTTTTATGCTGTCATGAAGAATAGTAGGATAGAGCCTGAAATTGTTACATTATTTATTCCTACTCAATAAGTTATTCTTCTTGATTTAAGGATATACATTAAACATTGCAGAAAGCCTTCTTATACAAAATAACTACAATCTTAGAAGTAGAAAAACAACTACTATAAACACTGTACAAAAAAAAAATAAGTTGAAAATATGCTTCTGGATAGCTCAACCAAAATAATTTCTTATAGTAATATAAATTAAATGATAAATGCAACTAAGAATCTCATATATTAATTAGTTGAAGATTATGACACTTTTGAGACTATAAATTTGAGCAGTACTAAAAATGACTTGAATATTCCCAAATTTTTGCTTCTACCTTCATTCTTAACTTCAAGGGTGATAGATGATCCCATTTTAAGATTTCACCTGCTATATACAACATGGAGAAAATCCTCTGACTTAGTGTATCATATATTATTTTTATTTACTCTAGCAATATAACTTAATATTAAAGTGTTCTTGGATTGGAAGAGAAAGACACACTAAAACAACTTCTATAGGACCAATCTTAACTACTCGTGGTCAAACATAATTTAGCCTCTGGTGACATTTTGCTCTCTACATCCTTAGACTTTGGGAAGCAAGTTCTTTGCTAAATTGAGAAAGATCTTGGATTTTGGCCACATGTGGATTTGAATCTCAGCTGTGCTACTTACCAATTGTGTAACATGGAGAAAGTACTTATCTCCAAAACTTTATTCCCTGTACGAGAACAAGGGAATAACCTTGGTAGATCTTATCATATATGGTTGTTATTAAAATTAAGTGACATTCATGTAAAGCACTTATCACAAGCTCTGGTATATATATATTTTTTGTTAACTGCTAATTATCAGTAATATCATCACTGTGTCTTTACAAATTAAGATGGAACAAAAGGACATGATAAAAGAGATCTTTTGGAAAGATGCGAGGAAGAAAATGAAAATGAGAAAGAAGACAGGAAGACATGGAGAATACTCTGGAGTAGGTGCTTGCAAATGTTGAAATGGGCATTATCAAAGTCATTAACTAAACAATGAAGAGGGAGGCTAATATTTATTGAGCAATTGCAATATACCAAGAGTCTTCAAAACACTGAAATTGGGGCTCAGAAAAGTTATGCAGTTGTACCAAAGTCATATTTCTAAAAAATTATTCACAAGGAAGAATTAATATTCAGTATTTTGATACCATTAAGCTAAGTTAAATCATTATTAGTCTCTTACATCCTGCTTATGATGTTGCTTGGGGATAATCACTCTTGAGGAAACATGTACCTGACACCAGAGTTAGACTATAAGTATCCTGACATTATTAGTTACCCCCAAATAATCTGGTTTACTAATGAACTAAATAGTAAATCTGCTGGTCACCAAATTCCATCATGGAGGTGAAGGATTTCCCCCAGATGATAAAGCAATGAAAAGACATCAGCTAATCGTTCTACAGCTCAACTCAGTTCTGACCCTATCTATCCAGAGATAGTGACAAATTCAATAGGTTAATGCTCATTAACTCCCCTCTCCACTTGAGAGCCCAGTCACAATTCCAGGTTATCACTTGACTGACCTACTATAGATTGGAAGTTCCAATGACCCTCACTGGGATGCAATCTCAAAAACAACAAATGATCTCTGTTCGTTTCCAAGGCAAACCATTCAATATCACGGTAATTCAAGTCTATGCCCTGACCAGTAATGCTGAAGAAGCTGAAGTTGAACGGTTTTATGAAGACCTACAAGACCTTTCAGAACTAACATCCAAAAGAGTTGTCCTTTTCATTATAGGGGACTGGAATGCAAAAATAGGAAGTCAAGAAACACCTGGAGTAACAGGCAAATTTGGCCTTGGAGTACAGAATGAAGCAGGGCAAAGGCTAATAGAATGCTGTCAAGAGAACTCACTGGTCATAACAAACACCCTCTTCCAACAACACAAGAGAAGACGTTACATATGGACATCATCAGATGGTCAACACCAAAATTATATTGATTATATTCTTTGTAGCCAAAGATGGAGAAGGTCTATACAGTCAGCAAAAACAAGACCAGGAGCTGACTGTGGCTCAGATCATGAACTCCTTATTACCAAATTCAGACTTAAATTGAAGAAAGTGGGGAAAACCACTAGACCATTCAGGTATGACCTAACTCACATCGCTTATGACTATACAGTGGAAGTGAGAAATAGATTTAAGGAACTAGATCTGATAGGCAGAGTGCCTGATGAACTATGGAATGAGGTTTGTGACATTGTACAGGACACAGGAATCAAGAACATCCCCAAGAAAAAGAACTGCAAAAAAACAAAATGGCTGTCTGGGGAGGCCTTACAAATATCTGTGAAAAGAAGAGAAATGAAAGCAAAAGAGAAAAGGAAAGATATAAGCATTTGAATGCAGAGTTCCAAAGAATAGCAAGGAGAAATAAGAAAGCCTTCCTTGGCAATCAGTGCAAAGAAATAGAGGAAAACAACAAAATGGGAAAGACTAGAGATCTCTTCAAGAAAATTAGAGATACCAAGGGAACATTTCATGCACAGATGCTCTCAATAAGGACAGAAATGGTAGGGACCTAACAGAAACAGAAGATATTAAGAAGAGGTGGCAAGAATACACAGAACTGTACAATAAAGATCTTCATGACCCAGATAATCACGATGGTGTGATCACTCACACTCACCTAGAGCCAGACATCCTGGAATGTGAAGTCAAGTGGGCATTAGAAAGCATCACTATGAACAAAGCTAGTGGAGGGGATGGAATTCCAGTTGAGCTATTTAAATCCTAAAAGATGATGCTGTGAAAGTACTACACTCAATATGCCAGCAAATTTGGAAAACTCAGCAATGGCCACAGGACTGGAAAAGGTCAGCTTTCATTCCAATCCCAAAGAAAAGCAATGCCAAATTATGCTCATACTACAGCACAATTGCACTCATCTCACATGTTAGTAAAGTAATGCTCAAAATTCTCCAAGCCAGGCTTCAGCATTACATGAACCATGAACTTCCAGATGTTCAAGCTGGTTTTAGAAAAGGAACCAGAGATCAAATTACCAGCATCCACTGGATCATCAAAAAAGCAAGAGAGTTCCAAAATAACATGTATTTCTGCTTTATTGACTATGCCCAAGCTTTTGAATGTGTGGATCACAATAAACTGTGGAAAATTCTGAAGGAGATGGGAATACCAGACCACCTGACCTGCCTCTTGAGAAACTTGTATGCAGCTCAGGAAGCAACAGTTAGAACTGGACATGGAACAACAGACTGGTTCCAAATAAGAAAAGGAGTACGTCAAGGCTGTATATTGTCACCCTGCTTTCTTAACTTATATGCAGAGTATATCATGAGAAACGCTTGGGCTGGATGAAGCACAAGCTGGAATCAAGATTGCCAGGGGAAATATCAATAACCTCAGATATGCAGTTGACAACACCGCTATGGCAGATAGCGAAGAAGACTAAAGGGCCTTTTGATGAAAGTGAAAGAAAGGGTGAAAAAGTTGGCTTAAAACTCAACATTCAGAAAGTTAAGATCATGGCATCCAGTCCCATCAATTCATAGCAAAAAAAAAAAAAAAAATGGGGAAACAATGAAAACAGTGAGAGACTTTATTTTGGGAGCTCTAAAATCACTGCAGATGGTGACTACAGCCATGAAATTAAAAGACACTTGCTCCTTGGAAGAAAAACTATGACCAACCTTGACAGCATATTAAAAGCAGAGGCATTGCTTTACCAACAAAGATCCATCTCATCAAGGCTATGGTTTTTCGAGTAGTCATGTATGGATGTTAGAGTTGGACTATAAAGAAAGCTGAGTGCCAAAGAATTGATGCTTTTAAACTGTGGTGTTGGAAAAGACTCTTGAGAGTCCTTTGGACTGCAAGGAGATCCAACCAGTCCATCCTAAGGGAAATCAGTCCTGAATATTCATTGGAAGGACTGACGCTGAAGCTGAAACCCCAATATTTTGGTCACCTGATGTGAAGAACTGACTCATTGGAAAAGACCCTGATGCTGGGAAAGATTGAAATGGGAGGAGAAGGGGACGACAGAGGATGAGATGGTTGGGTGGTATCACTGACTCGATAGATCTGAGTTTGTGTAGGTTCCGATTGTTGGTAATGGACAAGGAAGCCTGGCGTGCTGCAGTCCTTAGGGTCACAAAGAGTTGGATATGACTGAGTGACTGAACTGAACTAAACTGAAAAATCCTTTAATTAATTGGTCATAGTCTAATAATGACATTGGTCTTCTTCGAAATCACTTATATTGACTGAAATAAAAATGCATAATGTAAGAACTGTGAGTTTCAGTTTTATTTGAGGACTTACTCAGGACTATAGGTGCAGGAGAGAGCCTCTCATATAGTGCTGAAAAACTGCTTCACAGAGGTAGGAGAAGATCCTGGATATATATCTTTATATTTGATGCTAAAGCTGAAACTCCAGTACTTCGGCCACCTCATGCGAAGAGATGACTCATTGGAAAAGACTCTGATGCTGGGAGGCATTGGGGGCAGGCGGAGAAGGGGATGACAGAGGATGAGATGGCTGGATGGCATCACTGACTTGATGGACATGAGTCTGAGTGAACTCCGGGAGCTGGTGATAGACAAGGAGGCCTGGCATGCTGCGATTCATGGGGTCACAAAGAGTTGGACATGACTGAGTGACTGAACTGAACTGATATATATATATATCTTTCAACTATGTTTTAGCATGCTATTAACCATACGTCCTGTTAGTCATGTGGATCAGACATCTTAGTTAAAGAATTTAGTGTTTATGTACCAAAAGATGCAAGAATCTGGTGTCACTGAAATTCTTCCATTTTAACTATCTAGGGGCCCATGTATCCAAAACATAGGATAGTTCATCCTAAATTCCTTTGAGGGGGTATTATGGTCAGCAACTTGATCCGTATATTGGGATGATATCCAGCAACATTCTTTATTTATATTCATTTGACAAGTATTCAACTATTGCTGTGTAACACTGTGCGTAGTGTTTCTTCTATTCTTCTTGAATTTTATATAAAATCGCCTTTCCAAAGAGATCTATACATTTTATATATGCATCATCTATACAAGTATAATATAAGCCAACAAATTAAATATTTTGATATTTCCACAAATCCTAGCTCAGAGTTGAAAAGCAATCCTTGAATAGGAATTTGAATGATTAACCACAGAGAAAGCATACCCAGGCCAAGTGGCATATTCTCTAAAATACATGATGAATATGATTATGATGAAATGATACACTGCTCAGAATAAAAGTAAGCAGAATGGAAATGAGTGAAGAGGCTGTTAATTCTACTCTGATCTTAAAACTACCTTGTACAGCTATTATAGAAGTCTGCTCTTTGAGGCCATGAGCAAAAGAATCAATCACTTACAACTTTACATACATCCACAGAACCTGGAATTATCTTACGTGACTGCAGTTATCTTATCTCTTGAATGTGAACCAAGAGCCTTAAGTACACCAACAAGTCTTGATTCACTATTCTAATTCTAGGAATATGTTCAAAGAGAAAACTAACCAAATTTTAAGGACAAACACTCTTATTGAAGAATTAGGGTAACTGATATTTGGAAATTGCTCTAGTCCAAAAATAAGAGCTTGTTCAACTATATCATGGTTATCTTGTCAATGAGTATTACATACACTGTAAAGACTTAAATATATGAAGGATATTTAATGCCACTGAGGAAATGAAAAGAAAGAAAATGCAAAAATTATCTTTGTTACTCATAATTAAATAGAACAATATATATTTAAAATATAGACATGTCAAATATTATCCTTTTATTTTCTCTAAAAAGAAATTATTTTTAATTTTTTAAACTTAAAATTGTCTCTATTCTTAAAAATTTTAATGCTGAGCATGCTAAACATTTTATAGTCACAATAATTTTAAAGACTAATACAATTAAAACATTATTATGTTTTTACTAACAACATCACTTATAATTTATCATGCTTATTGATAATATATATTGACAAATATAAGGTTATAAGTGGATATTCTAATACATAGTTAACTGAACTGAGAAAGTCAATGATCAACCTTATTCTACTAGTTTTTATAGTGATTAAACTAATTTATACTTGACAGGTGCATTGTACATAAGGACAGCTAAAGTGTGTTTCAGTTTTTTTTTTTAATTTACTTTATCCTATGCTGAGATAAAATATGTTGGGAATAGCTAAGTTTATGAATTCAACTACTCTGACCCACTTAGAACATCCATACAAAGTTGGAGGACAAGTGGCATATTTACAGTCCAAATTTGCTGCATGGATGTGGATGAGCAAGTCACAATGAATTCTTTTAAAGGAAAACAAGAGCTTTAAAATAAAACTCTTCACACTTTATGATCACTGTCTTGCAGAGTTCATTTACTTTTATGGTTTCAACCATTATTTCTATGTCATACAACCCCCAAATCTGTATTTTCAACTATGCTCACTCACCCAATTTCCAAATCAATACTTCAT
The DNA here is from genome assembly GCF_023091745.1 of Budorcas taxicolor. Taxonomy (NCBI): domain Eukaryota; kingdom Metazoa; phylum Chordata; class Mammalia; order Artiodactyla; family Bovidae; genus Budorcas; species Budorcas taxicolor. Next base: position 118,858,235 of record NC_068920.1, read on the forward strand.
ACACAGTTCCACTTAGATGTCTAACAGTCACTGCAGACTCACAAAAACACACAATAACTGTTCCAACTTACAATCAGGTTCTCTTTTATAACTTTCCAATATTGCTAATAGCATCAAAATGTGTCTAGTGTACTACACCGTCTCTCTTATCTCAGCATTAACAACTTGATAGCTAAATTCCTCTGAGCACTTCCGCTACTGAGTTAGATAAATCAGCATGTTCTCTTGACATTTTTACTAATCTTCTGTAACTTTCTATTGCAATACCTTGAACTTTAATCAGACCTTCATCACATCACACCTAGATACTTGCAGTCGTCTCTGTCTTGAGCATCTTTAAGTGCATTAGAAGAGTTATCAGTTCAGTTGCTCAGCTGTGTACGACTCTTTGGAGCTTCAGGATCAGTCTTTCCAATGAATATTCAGGACTGATCAGTTAAGTTGCTCAGCTGTGTACGACTCTTTGCGACCCACGGACTGCAGCATACCAGGTTTCCTTGTCCAAAACCAGTGCCCAGAGCTTGTTCAAACTCATGTCTATTGGGTCAGTGACGCCATCCAACCATCACATCCTCTGTCATCCCCTTATCCACCTGCCTTCAAATTTTCCCAGCATCAGGGTCTTTTCAAAGGAGTCAGTTCTTCACATCAGGTGGCCAAAGTATTGGAGCTTCAGGATTAGTCTTTCTAATGAATATTCAGGACCGATTTCCCCTAGAATTGACTGATTTTATCTCCTTGCAGTCCAAAGGACTCTCAAGAGTCTTCTCCAACACCACAGTTCGAAAGCATCAATTTTTCAGTGCTCAACTTTCTTTATGATCCAACTCTCACATCCATACATGACTACTGCAAAAAATATAGTTTTAACTATACAGACCTTTGTCAAAAAAGTTATGTCTCTGCTTTTTAATATGCTGTCTAGGTTAGTCATATTTTTTCTTCCAAGGAGCAAGTGTCTTTTAATTTCATGGCTGCAGTCACCATCTGCAGTGATTTTGGAGCCCCAGAAAATAAAGTCTCTCAGTTTCCAGTTTCCCCATCTATTTTCCATAAAATGATGGCACTGGATGCCATGAACTTAGTTTTCTGAATGTTGAGCTTCAAGCCAACTTTTTCACTCTCCTCTTTCATTTTTATCAAGAGGCTCTTTAGTTCTTCTTTGCCTTCTACCATAGGGTGGTGTCATCTGCACATCTGAGGTTATTGATATTACTCTTAGAAATTTGGATTCCAGCTGTACCTTATTGGATCATAAAGACAGATAGGACACTGAAAGATGCATATTAAAAAGCAGAGACATTACTTTGTCAACAAAAGTCCATCTAGTCAAGGCTATGGTTTTTCCAGTAGTCATGTATGGATGTGAGAGTTGGACTATAAAGAAAGCTGAGCATTGAAGAATTGATGCTTTTGAACTGTGGTGTTGGGGAAGACTCTTGAGAGTCCCTTGGACTGCAAGGAGATCCAACCAGTCCATCCTAAAGGAGATCAGTCCTAGGTGTTCATTGCTGAGTGACTGAACTTAACTGTGCTTTATCCAGCCCAGCATTTCACATAATGTACTCTGCATATAAGTTAAATAAGCAGGGTGACAATATACAGCCTTGACATTCTCCTTTCTCAGTTTGGAACCAGTCCGTTGTTCCATGTTTGGTACTAACTGTTGCTTCCTGACCTGCACACAGATTTCTCAGGAGGCAGGTCAGGTGGTCTGGTATACCCATCTCTTGAAGAATTTTCCAGTTTGTTGTGATCCATAGAGTCAAAGGCTTTGACATAGTCAATAAAGCAGAAGTAGATGTTTTTCTGGAATTCTCTTGCTTTTCCTATGATCCAAGTGATGTTGGCAATTTGATCTCTGGTTCCTCTGCCTTCCAACTTGAGCATCTGTAAGTTTTAGGTTCATGTACTCTTGGAGAATACACTAGCTTGGAGAATTTTCAGCATTACTTTACTAGTGTGTGAAGTGAGTGCAACTGGTCAATAGTTTGAGCATTCTTTGGCATTGCCTTTCTTTGAGATTTGAATTAAAACTGACTTTTTCCAGTCCTGTGGCCACTGCTGAGTTTTCCAAACTTGCTGTCAGCTAGTTTTTAATCAATCTCACCTTCTCATTCATGAGTTGAGGTTAATCTAAAATGGCAAGACTTAGTAATTAGATTGTTGTTATTTAAATTCTGTCTGTTAATATCAAAATATACTCATTCTAGAACATTTTTGTTATAATAAATTGAATATACATTGAGAAAATTCAAGCATTACAGCAAAGGTAAAGATATTAATTCACATTTTAACAGATTTTCATCCAGCAACTAAGTGTTTCTTAGTCTTCTTTACCCTAATAAGCAGAGTAGATAAAAGAATCACTTCCAAAACTCACTAAAATGATATACTATAAAACAGACTATAGGAGAGACTATATTCTATCATAAGATTGGCAATCCAGGTGATTTCAGGGAAACCGTGTGTGTGTGTGTGTGTGTGTGTGTGTGTGTGTGAATGTGTGTGTGTAAAGTTTAATCAACTTGAATACAGTTGATTCAAGTTGTGTAAAGTACCTGCTTCACATTCAACATATTTTATGTTCAATACAGATGCAAAGAAGCCTAAGATAAACTTCCAAATGGTTTACAATTAAATTGGTGATAGGAAACTCAGACATGCTAAACAAAAGCAATACAATAAAGCAGAACACAGACATCTCTAAGTATCAAAACCTAATTTGTGTCTGCCAGTGTGTTGGAGAGCAAATTTTCAGACAGTGGGAACCTATATTACATTATTTTAAATTGAAGGGAAAGAATGGGTTCCAAGTGTATCCAAACCCCCAAACGTCTTCCTGGAAATCACTAAACTACTTTTAGCCACTAATATAACAATTCACAGAGGATTTCTGCAAAATAGAATATTTTTAATGTTACCAATTCTAATATTGCTTAATATTTAAAGAAGCCAAAATGATATATCTACTTGTAAAATACAAAGGTATGATACTGTGTCAGCTATAGACTGGATTTAATTTCCGCACTGCAACAAACATTTACCAACATATAAATTCTAGGAGAAGAAAAAACATGGTAATGATACTAAAGATGATATCTGAATTACCCACATTGGCAGTGTCCACAGGTGCTTGATATTTTCAATATTAAGGCCCATTAAAGGCTAAATTCTCAGCAAAGATGGGGAAGTGGTTAAACAATAGGATATCATGAGAGGAGTTAAACAAAAATGCTAGCATTCTAACATCCTTTCTTTCAGACATCAAAATTTTCACTGATATGAACGCATTTGTTGCAGCATACTCATTGGATCATGAATTTGAGGTAAACCATCCAGCAATCAGGTATGACCTAAATCAAATTCAGAGTGCCTGAAGAAATATGGATGAAGGTTCATAGCAATGTATAGGAGGTGGTGACCAAAACCATCACCAAGAAAAAGAAAAGCACGGAGGTAAAGTGGTTGTCTGAGGAGGACTTACAAATAGCTGAGAAAAGAAGAACAATGAAATGCAAAGAAGAAAGGGAAAGATATACCCAACTGAATGCAGAGTCCCAGAGAATAGTGAGGGGAGATAAGAAAGTCTTCTTAAGTGAACAATGTGAAGAAATAGAGGAAAACAATAGAAGGGGGAAGTCTAGCGATCTCTTCAAGAAAATTAGAGATACTAGAGGAACATTTCTAGCAAAGATGGGCACAATAAAGTACAGAAATGACAAGGACCTAACAGAAGCAGAAGAGATTAAGAACAGGTGACAAGAATATACAGAACTATACCAAAAAAAAAAAAAAATAAAAAGCCTTAATGACCCAGATAACCATGATAGCATGGTCAGTTATCTACAGCCAGACATTCTGGAGTGTGAAGTCAAGTGGGACCCAGGAAACATTATTATGAAAAAGCTAGTGGAGGTGATGGAATTCCAGCTGAGCTATTTCAAATCGTAAAAGATGATGCTGTTAAAGTGCTACACTCCATATGTCAGCAAATTAGAAAATCTCAGCAGTGATCACAAGACTGGAAAAAAAAATCAGCTTTCACTCCAATCTCCAAAAACAAGGCAATGCCAAAGAATGTTCAAACTACTGTACAATTACGCTCATTTCACATGCTAACAAGTGAAGTTACTCAGTCATGTCCAACTCCTTGGAACCCCATGGACTCTAGCCTACCAGGCTTCTCTGTCCATGAGATTTTCAAGACAAGAGTACTGGAGTGGATTGCCAGTTCCTTCTCCAGGGGATCTTCCCGACCCAGGGGTCGAACCCGGGTCTCCCATATTGTGGGCAGATGCTTTACCCTCTGCACCACCAAGGAAGCCCTCACTTCACATGCTAACAAAGTAATGTTCAAATCTTCAAGACAGGCTTCAGCCATATGTGAACTGAGAACTTCTAAATGTGAAAGATGGATTGAGAAAAGGCAGAGGAATCAGACATCAAATTTCTACCTCCATTGGATCATAGAAAAGACAAGAGAATTCCAGAAGGAAAAAAAAAAATCTGCTTCATTGACTATACCAGCCTTTGACTGTGTGGATCACAGTAAGCTGTGGAAAATTCTTAAAAGAGATGGGAATATCAGACTACTTTACCTGCCTCCTGAGAAACTTGTATGCTGGTCAAGAAGTGACAATTAGACTGGACATGGGACAATAGAGAGTTTCCAAATTGGGAAAGGAGTACATAAAGGCTAACTACTGTCACCCTGCTTTTTTAACTTATATGCAGTGTACACTATGCAAAATGCCAGGATGGTTAATCACAAGCTGGAATCAAGAGTGCTAGGAGAAATATCAACAACCTCAGATATGCAGATGATACCACTTCAATGGCAGAAAGCAAAGTGGAACTAAAGAGCTTCTTGATGAGGCTGGAAGAGGAGAGTGAAAAAGCTGGCTTAAAATGCAACATTCAAAAAACTAAGATCATGACATCTGGTCCCATCACTTCATGGCAAAAAGATGGGGAAGAAGTGGAAATAGTGACAGATTTTATTTTCTTGGGCTGTAAAATCACTGTGGATGGTGACTGCAGTCACAAAATATAAAGACACTTGGTCCTTGGGAAAAAAAGCTATGACAAAGCATATTAAAAAGCAGAAACATCACTTTGCTGACAAAGGTCCATACACTCAAAGCTATGGTTTTTTCCAGTAGTCATGTATGGAGGTGAGAGGTGGACCACAATAAGGTTGAGCACCAAAGAATTGATGCTTTTGAACTGTGGTTCTGGAGAAGAATCTTGAGAGTCCCTTAGGACAGCAAGGAGATCCAACCAGTCCATCCTAAGGGAAATCAGTCCTGAATATTCGTTGGAAGGACTAATGCTAAAGCTCAGGCTCTAATGCTTTGGCAACCTGATGCAGATTCAACTCATTGAAAAAGACCCTGATGCTGGGAAAGACTGAGGGCAGTAGAAGGGGAGGCAGAACATGACGTGGTTGAATGCATCATCAAATCAATGAACATGAGTTTGAACCAACTCCAAGAGATAATGAAAGATAGGGAAGCCTTTCCTGTTGCAGTCCATGTGGTTGCAAAGAGTTGGACACAGCTTAGTAAGTGAACAGTTTTTCAAGTCATTATAGCAAAATTGGATAATTGAATGATCAGATATCAAGGAATACACCTTCTTAGCAGCTAATGAATTGTATGTTTGGGATGATATATGCTATAGAAGGAATTAAATAGTTGAGCAAAGCTATTAGGCTAGCAAGTTTAAATTTTCTTTCCAGTGTTAATTTGTCCTTTCTTTTTTTCTTTTTTCTTTTTTTTTGCAGAAAATAAAAAAAAATCCCTGAAGGTGAAATGTAAAGGATAAAAACTGAGTAGATACAGCTGAATTAAACATAAGATAGCATAAATTTATAGAAATGTGAATACTTTGATGATAGTAAGAACAATGTTCCATGTGGACACTGAGCATGAATGAATTTGGGTTCTCTAAGATTCTCCCATGAAAGAATAGTAGCCCTGGTAATCAAATTACTGTTACTTCTGCCATGTAAAATTATGAGATTTGTTTCTATTCTGGGCAGTTTTTATTATACACTGGTGAGTTTAAAACTGCTCAGAGTCCTGCAATATATGCATCTGGAAGTCTAAATTTAGCTAATTAGGTGGACAATTAATCTTTAGTTATCTTCAAGGATGCTGTGGATTCCCGCCAAACAAAGGGAGTAAACTGAATTGTCATTCATGTTTCTTCATTCTCCATGATTTTATTATTCAAAAAATAAATCAACTCAAATTGTATAAGTGGAAGCTATGAAGTCTACAATCTTGATGAATTAAAATGTAAGGCAGAGGTCCAGTACTCTAAGGGAGTCAAGAACAAGATGCTGCTAAAACACATTGTTTTTACTTTTCTTGAGCACATTGATAAAATCAACAATCCAAAGAAAAATAGAAGAGGAAATCAGATTAATTGAAACATATACCTTGTTCTCTATATTTTGTATAACAAATTGAATTTAGTAACTAATTTATGTGATAGTGTACTAAACAGTAAATACAATTTGTATGTGATTACAAGGAGTAAGGAGAGTCTGCAACCAATCAAAAAGCAATCACAAGACAGTCTATAATTTGAACGATCAGATTGTAGTGCAGATTCTATGAACTCAGATGTCATAAGTGGGAGCTTTTCCATGAAATAAAATGACCAATTAAGGTAGCTAATGGTAGAATTAAACTGAACACTCTAGGCAGGAACAACCCTAATATTTGTGGGATTGAAGAAACAGTACAATTGGACACACCTGGTTTGCATCCGGCTTCTCTTATTTGTAGGTCTCCCTGTATTCAAGGAGCATCATACACATGGTATGGACACCCTCAACCCATAACTATTTCAGTCCCAGCCATCAGTTGCTCCTTGGCTGTTTATTAAGCCTGTGTGCCTGATCTCCAGTGGAAATGAGATTTGGGGTTATTTGAGCAGAGAATTCAAGATATGTGTTCTGAGGTTTGGACCTTTGAAGGACAGCACAGGCTTCAGCTGGGCTCATTTCCTTAGTTCCACAGATGCCAATCACATGGGAAAGTCATAACTGGAATAAAAACAGAGGTAGGCTCTTCAAAACAGAAGATCTGGGGCAAAATATAAGTATATTTTGTGGTAACAAATTACAGAAGAAGCATCTCAAGGCCTGATGCTGCTGCTGTTGTTGTTGCTGCTGCTGCTGCTGCTAAGTTGCTTCAGTCGTGTTCGACTCTATACGACCCCATAGACGACAGCCCACCAGGCTCCCCCGTCCCTGGGATATCATTCTCTCCCCATCTTAGCCAATCCAGCAGTTTATCAATTAACTTCATGTTCATTATATGTTCCGAATCAGAATGTTTCCTTGTATTCCCACTTCTCCCTACTCACTACTCTACATACCTAGTGCTGTCAGAATGGTCCAATCAGCTATTATCTCTAGCTTGGATTGCTGCAGTAACTTCTTAACTGTCCTCTTTACTTCAACACTTAGCCCCTTAATCCAATTCTACATCCAGCATCTAGAATGTCTTATAAAAATGTAAAGTAGATCATTTTTCCTCCTTAATCTTCTCTGCTTCTCTCCATTCTCTCTTTTATCACTTTTAGTACTAAATATAAATGTTTTATCATCTAAAATACTCTAAAAATATAAAATTCTTTCTGTCTCCTGTCTAACTCTTATAAGAACATTTGTGATTACATTAGGTCCACTCATATAATTCAGGGTAATCTCCACGTCTCATGATTCTCCATTTAATCACAGCACAAGTTCTGGGGGCTAGGACATGAACATATTCAAGGGGCCATTACTAACCTTACGACAAATCACTGCCTTCCTCTCTGAAAAGGGGATTTCCCCACTCAGTTTTGCACTGCTTTATGTTGCTCAGCACATACTAGCTACTCTCTTTTGTTTATATTCTGGTCATGGTCATTTTCCATTGTGTCTTTACACTTTTCAGTTTTCAATTACTCTTTGTTACTTCTCATCATTTAGGCCTCAGATAAAATGCCCTTCTTGGGGAAACTTCCTGACTGCTTCATAGACATCTTAAAAAGCCATTGCCTCTAGTCATTCTCCATTTTTAAACTTTACTTTTTGTCTGCCTTTCTAGAGATCTGGGACTTTTTTATCTAGCTCACATCACTAAGGCTTTAATTCCTGGAAAAGTTTCCTTTAAACAATGTAAATGTTTAGCAAATATGTCTAAATAAATACATTGATAAAAAGTAATGTAAAATGGAGTCATTGGTTATGTGTAAAGTGTCATTTCATGTCTACCAGGTACATTCTGTGAAATCTGTCTTGATCCATTTGATCACACTGTTTCCCTATTTGGAAACCACTCCATCATTCTCCATAACTATTCAGATCCTACCCAAACTTGATGTAAATTCAATCCCAAACACCTATCCTTTCATTAAAAACTTCTGTGACCAATCACATGTATCTGCCTCTGAAATGCCAGGAAACAATGCTAAAATATTCCTTTGGTATTTTATCATTAACTTTTATTAACTGGAATCATTATTAACTGATAATCCACTTAGCAAGTATTGTAAAACTAACTAATATGGACAGATAATAATTAATAACTAATTAATTAAGATTACTTAATTCAAACTGATTGAATGCACGAGGAGAAGGGAAATGACAGAGAAAGGGATGATTGGATGGCATCACCGACTTGATAGACATGAATTTGAGCAAGCTCCAGGAGTTGGTGATGGACAAGGAAGCCTGCCGTGTGGCAGTCCATGGGGTTGAAAACAATCGGACATGACTGAGCAACTGAACTGACTTAACTGAATTTCCTTATTATATTCTAAATTCCCCTAGGGAAGGGATTCTGTTCTGTTACTGACTGTCTACTTTAGCATTAGCGATACAAGCATAAGCAATACTTAAAGTAATTTGATGGTTAATATAATGAAGTAAATGTATTGGTACCACTCAGAATAAGGATTTATTAAATGGTTTGAATTTATTGAACATGAAAACACTCCAAAGAGAACATGAAAATACTATATTTGTGAGAATGTATGAGCATCAGTTGAAGGAAAACAGCTTTTATTCCCTGAAGTAAACGTGTCATTGTTGATTTTATTTCAAAAAAGATAAAATCATAACTAAAATGCACATATAAAATATACACATTCTAAATTTTTTATGCTCATTAATTTATGAGAAAACTAGGCAGCTATTATAACTGGTCAAAAGAATGCAAAAGACAGACATAATTATAGATGAGAAATTGAAAGATTATGTAAATAGAAGCAAAAACTGAAAAAGGATGTTGGGAAGAGTCAACTGAATCTGCACCAGAGAAGATAGAATTTGCATGTCTATGAAAATAACTATTTTTACACTCTTATACAAGTCCTTCTAGAACTAATGCCAAAAAAAAAAAAAAAGACGTCCTTTTCATCATAACTGATGAATGCAAAAATATGAAGTCAAGAGATACCTGGAGTAACAGGTATATTTGGCCTTGGAGAACAAGATGAACCAGGGCAAAGGTTAGCAAAATTAGCAAACACCCTCTTCCAACAACACAAGAGAAGACTACACATGGACATCACCAGACGGTCAACACCACAATCAGATTGATTATGTTCTTTGCAGCCAAAGATGGAGAAGCTCTACACAGTCAGCAAAAACAAGACCGGGAGCTGACTGTGGCTCAGATCATGAACTCCTTATTGCCAAATTAGGACTTAAATTGAAGGAAGTGGGTAAAACCACTAGACCATTAGGGTAGGACCTAATTCAAATCCCTTATGATTATACAGTGGAAGTGACAAATAGATTCAAAGGATTAGATCTGAAAGAGAGAGTGCTTGAAGAACTATGGACAGAGGTTTGTGACATTGTACAGGAGGCAGTGATCAAGACCATCCATCCCCAAGAAAAAGAAATGCAAAAGGCAAAATGGTTGTCTGAGGAGGCCTCACAAATAGCTGTGAATAGAAGAGAAGCTAATGGCAAAGCAGAAAAGGAAAGATATACCCATTTGAATGCAGAGTTCCAAAGAATAACTAGGAGAGATAAGAAAGTCTTCCTCAGTGTTCAATGCAAAGAAATAGAGGAAAACAATAGAATGGGAAAGGCTAGAAATCTCTTCAAAAAAATTAGAGATACCAAGGGAACATTTCATGCAAATATGAGCACAATAAAGGACAGAAATGGTACAGACCTAACAGAAGTAGAAGATACTATACAAAAAAGATCTTCATGACTCAGATAATCACGATGGTGTGATCACTCACCTAGACTTCCTGGAATGTGAAGTCAAGTGGGCCTTAGGAAGCATCACTGCAAACAAAGATAGTAGAGGTGATGGAATTCCAGCTGAGCTGATTCAAATCCTAAAAGATGACCCTGTGAAAGTGCTGCACAAATATGGCAGCAAATTTGGAAAACTCAGCAGTGGCCACAGGACTGGAAAAGTTTCAGTTTTCATTCCAATCCCAAAGAAAGGCAATGACAAAGAATGCTCAAACTACCCCACAATTGCACTTATCTCACACACTAGCAAAGTAATGCTCAAAATTCTCTAAGCCAGGCTTCAGCCGTATGTGAACCATGAAATTCCAGATGTTCAAACTGGATTTAGAAAAGGCAAAGGAACTAGAGATCAAATTGCCAACATCCGTTGGATCATAGAAAAAGCAAGAGAATTCCAGAAAAATGTCTATTGCTGCTTTATTGATTATGCCAAAGCCTTTGACTGTGCATATCACAACAAACTGTGGAAAATTCTTAAAGATATGGGAATACCAGACCACCTAACCTGACTCCTGAGAAATCTGTATACAGGTCAAGAAGCAACAGTTAGAACCAGACCTGGAAAAATAGACTTTCCAAATTGGGGAAGGAGTCCATCAAGGCTGTATATCGCCACCCTGCTTATTAAAATTATATGCAGAGTATATCATGCAAAATATCAGGCTGGATGAAGCACAAGCTGGAGTCAAGATTATCGGGAGAAATACCAAAAACCTCAGATATGCAGATGACATCACCCCTATGGTAGAAAGTGAAGAAGAACTAAAAAGCCCCTGATGAAAGTGAAAGAAGAGAGTGAAAAAGTTGGCTTAGAACTCAACATTCAAAAAACTAAGTTTATGGATTCTTGTCCCATCACTTCATGGCAAACTGATGGGGAAACAATAAAAACAGTGACAGACTTTATATTGGGAGGCTCCAAAATCACTGCAGATGGTGACTGCAGCCATGAAATTAAAAGATGTTTGCTCCTTGCAAGAAACACTATGACCAACCTAGGCAGCAGAGACATTACTTTGCTAACAAACATCCATCTAGTCAAAGCTATGGTTTCCCCATAGTCACGTATAGATATTAGACTTGTACCATAAAAATAACCTAGTGCTGAAGAATTGATGCTTTTGAACTGTGATGTTGGAGAAGACTCGAAAGTCCCTTGGACTGCAAGGAGATAAAACCAGTCAATCCTAAAGGATATTAGTCCTGAATATTCATTGGAAGGACTGATGCTGAAGCTGACACTCCAACACTTCGGCCACCTGATGTGAAGAATTGACTCATTGGGAAAGACCCTGATGCTGGGAAAGATTGAAGGTGGGAGGAGAAGGGGATGACACAGGATGAGATGGTTGGATGGCATAACTGATGGGATGGACATGAGTTTCAGTAAGCTCCAGGAGTTGGTGATGGACAGGGAAGCTTGGAGTGCTGCAGTCCATGGGGTCACAAAGAGTTGGACATGACAGAGACTTGAATTGAACTGATATGAACCTTCGTGGGCAAATATTTCTGCTTTTTAATATGCTGTATAGGTTTGTCACAGCTTTTCTTCCTAGGAGCAAGCATCTTTTAATTTCATGGTTGCAGTCACCATCTGCACTGATTTTGGAGCCCCCTCCAAAATAAAGTCTGTCACTGTTTCCATTGTTTCCCCATTTATTCACTATGAAATGATGGGACCAGATGCCATGATCTTAGTTTTCTGAATATTTTGTTTTAAGCCAACTTTTTCACTCTCCTCTTTCACTTTCCTCAAGAGGTTCTTCAGTTCTTCTTCACTTTTTGCCATAAGCATGGTGTCATCTGCATATCTGAAGTTCTTGATATTTCTCCTGGAAATCTTGATTCCAGCTTGTGTTTCATCCAGTCCAGCATTTTGCATGATGCATTCTGTGTATAAGTTAAATAAGCATGGTGGCAATATAGCCTTGACATATTCCTTTCCCGATTTAGAACCAGTCTGTTTTTTCATGCCCAGTTCTAACTGTTGCTTCTTGACTTGCATACAGATTTCTCAGGAGGCCAGTAAGGTGGTCTGGTATTCCCATCTCTTTCCACAGTTTGTCATGACCACACAGACAAAAGCTTTGGCATAATCAATAAAACAGAAGTATATATTGCTATATAAATTTTTCCCAAGATTTAGTGTCTTCAGACAGTAAATATGCATTATCTCAAAATTTCTGTTTGTCAGGAATTCAGTAACATATAAACTGGATGCTTATAGCTGGTGGTTTCTTACATGGTTGCAGTCAGAGTACCGTGAGGGATGGCAAATAACCCAAGGTGTATTTGGTGCCACAGGATTCATTTCCAAGATGGCTTATTCACATGGCTGAATTCTTCACTTTGAGAGCCTCTCCAAGACTGCTTTAATATTCTAATATCAGGGCAGCTACCTTCTCCTACAGCTAGCAATCTGAGAGAACGTGAATAATACAAACGCAGCATTGATTTTTATGACCCGGTCTTTGAAGTCACACACTGTCATTACCACCTGGTTCTATTAGGTAAGTGAGTTATTAAGTCCAGCCAACTTAAAAGGACAGGAACTAGGCTTCACTTCCTGAAGAGAGCAATATAAGAGAATCTGTGAATGTATTTTAAAATCACCACATTTGCTGTGAGAAGCTTTTCTTTTAATTGAAGTTTTTAGCCAATTTAGTTAAAAATATGTTCATATTCATTCTGGTTTGTTTCTTTGTTCTCTTCTACCTGGGTATATTTTCCCCAGTCTTTTGCTATATGGACAAGATATGTTTTTGTTTTTGTTTTTTAATTTCCTCTTGTGATTTGTATGTAGCGTAACCTGTTTTTAATTATTCTATGCTGGTTTTCTTTATTACCTGATTGTTTCATTTTGTAATCATTGTATCAAGACTAATACAGGATCTTTTCACTCTTTTCAATATAAAATAACAAGCAATATATCTTGTTCCATTTCTACTTTCCTTGTTTCCTCATTATTGTTTTTCTTAAGAATTTTTTTCTGAATATATGATGTTTGTTTGAATCTGGAGTATCATCTCTATCAAAATTTTACTGAATATTTTACAGGCCAAATTTGGTTTTATATTTTCACTCATTTAATTGTAAGAATTTATTGTTTCACTCTTTTCCAAAATCAAAATAATGTATTTGACATTTCCTTTAAAAAATTATTAGACTGTTCCAGTACACACTAGGCAGTGTACTCCATGGCTGGGCAGTAAGTTAATTCACCAGTACATTTTTTGCTCTCATGTTTGGTAAAATTTTTGTATTTTCTTTATACTCTCCTTTCTTAATGCAGAAATGAAGCTATTTCAGGGAAAAACCCCACCTCTCCACTTCCCCTACTGTGATAGGTATTTGCTAGATATACTAGCACTTTCTCTCTTTAGTATACCTCTTTTCAAACTAATTCAAACCTACAAGACTGAGACAGAGAAGACAATGGCACCCCACTCCAGTACTCTTGCCTGGCAAATCCCATGGACAGAGGAGCCTGGTAGGCTGCAGTCCATGGGGTCGCTAAGGACTGAGTGACTTCACTTTCGCTTTTTACTTTCATGCATTGGAGAAGGAAATGGCAACCCACTCCAGTGTTCTTGCCTGGAGAATCCCAGGGACGGCAGAGCCTGGTGGGCTGCTGTCTATGGGGTTGCACAGAGTCGGACACGACTGAAGCAACTGAGCAGCAGAAGACTGAGAAGTCAAAGGAAACGATCCATGCCAGGTGCTGCAAAATTATGTCAACTTGTGTTATTTGTTTTTATATCACTGTATTCCTGATTTTCCATTGCAATGGATTTGGTCTCATCTTCTTTTAGTCTGGTTATGTAAGCTTTATACCTAGAAAAATACTTTGCATTTCAGAAATTATGAAGGCTAAACAAACAAACAAAAGCAGCAGTTACATTAGAACTCAGGGCAGAATGTCTATCCTCAGTTGTACATAACAACCAGGGATGCAGTCCATCTTTCTTCCATTTTAATTTAATTCTGAAGATGGGACAAGAAATACGAATTATCCTACTCACTTTTTATGATTTTTCTCAAGTTGTTAAACCTTAGTTTCAAGATGTATTTAAACAAAGCAAAAGGGATGATTCCATCCCTTTTAAATGTGTGTTTCCATAAATTTTTAGCCTTATTTGTTATGATTGTATGACACGTTATGTTGTAGGAGTAACTCATTTTTTCTTACCCTTTCACAGACCGATCAGAATCAGTCTCTATTTATTTCTTATGTTCATTGACACCTCTTATTTATTTTCTATATTCATGGTGTTGATGGGATATAGTGCTGTGCTCAGTACACTGACGTACCCCATGATTTTACATCAAAATATATATCTAGTCACCTCACTCTTAGTTCAAAAATGAATGTCAACACATTAGGTGATGTCCTACCAGTTTGTCCTTATTTTCAGTATCCAGAGGATGGATATAATGGAGAATTAAGCTACTGCAACTGCTTCCAGCTCCTTTTTTTGCCTCAGTGATTTTTTACTTTATGAATGCAATAGTAGCATTCAGAATTTTAAATAGTATTAAATTATAAATGTGCATTACCAGTATTGCCAGCTTGATACTTAAGCTTACTTTTTCTATTATTTTTAACAGGGAGTTTTGGTATCTTAATATTTTTGATAATTGACTGTATTATAAGCAGTTCTCTATAAGCAAAAAAATACTAAAGATAATCACATATAGTTGAATAGGTTAATCTTAAAGATTAACATATCTAAAACATAGTCCATCATTTTTATGACAAATTTCTTGCAATGATTCTGCCTCCCAGTAACTAAAGCTAAAACTGAAGCAATAATTTATCCTAGATTTCTGTTTTGCTTTTACTCCCACTCCCATTGGAGCCTGGAGCAATCTTTTAATTCTCCATTCTCCAGTTCCACTAAATTAGCTATAGCTCTGGCCCTAATCTGGCCTTCAGTCTTGTCTTTTCTAATTTGATGCAGCAGGAAATTAGAGAGTCTAGAGAGAGAATGTTAAACAAGAAGAAAGTGAGTCCCAAGCTGGAGACTTGAGGAATGCCAACTTTGAGAAGCCAGGTAGGAAGGTTGACTACTCAACAGAGTTCAAAAAAGAGGTCATGAAAGATGAAAATTTTAATTGATACAATGTGCAACAATTAAATTTATAACAATTAAAAAGCAGTTCCATTGTTGTAGAGTGAACAAAAGCCTGATTTAAGTAGAATTATAATAGAATAAATAGAGTAAAATGGGTAAGGGCTTCCCTGGAGACTCAGACAGTAAAAAAATCTACCCCAAATGCAGGAGACCCAGGGTTCGATCACTGGGTCGGGAAGATACCCTGGAGAAAGGAATGGCTAGAGAACTGTGAGACATGTACCTGGTAAGGCAAGAGATTCAGAATTTTTTCTTGTAGTTGCCACCATTGCTAAGATGGGCATTATTAAAACATAACAGCATGCCAAGGAGATACAGAAGTTGAACATTCAAATCACAGAGAGGGTATACTGATGGTTTGGAACTTCTGAAAAAGCAAAAGGCTGATAGATTGACTTTTCACAGAAGGCTACTAAAATTGGATGAAGGAAAGAAGGATGATGGTTCCACATGAAAGTTGATTTTAAATGGGATAGCTGGAATCTGAACAAGTTCCATTATCTATTTTCTCAGTTGAAGGTTTAACGGCAGTGGTAGGCTAAGAATAACAATCTAGAATGTGAATCACAGTTTTGAGAGTGGAAAAATTATGCAAGTATCACTGTCGGATGGCAAAGCTTTGATTTTGAATTTTACCCGTGATTTTCTTGAAATAGCAATATTTTTAATGTTATGAAATGATATCCATCAATGTTTAAGTACTTCATCTATTAACACAATATTAAAATACAGTTTGCTTGTTGCTTTGCTCTCCAGGCCCAATTAGTCAGTCTTTATTTTAATTATGAAGTGTTTCATTGTTAGTTTCCATGACTTAGATTCATTGTTAGTTTCCATTCTTAGTTTCCATGGCTCTGTTTTGCTACATTGATGGTGATACTTGATTTGCTATTTATGCCTATTAATTTGGGAAGCATACATACTACTTTTATAACCTTGAAAAAATAACTAACTTCTCTGAGGTTCAGCTTTCTCATTTGCATAGCAAAAAAACTATTAATATCCACCTCAGGTGGTTTTTTTGAATGTAGATTAAATTATGTAATATACATATGGTATGAGATGGCAATAAATACGGGATATTATTATCATTGTTTGTTGTTGCTGCTTAGTTGCTAAGTGGTATCCTACTCTTTGTGACCCCATGGACTGTAGCCTGCCAGACTTCTCTGCCCATGGGATTCTCCAGGCAAAAATACTAGAGTGGGTTGACATTTCCTTCTCCAGGGGATCTTCCACACCTAGGTGTCAAACCTGGGTCTTCTGCATTGCAGGCAAATTCTTTACCGTCTGAGCCACCAGGGAAGTCTAGCTTTATTTCAGTCTATAATGAGAGACTAATAATCTTATTTTAGTAAGTTTCCATAAAATGAGGTTATAATCACAGAATGTTATTACATTTTTCGTATTTCAAACACTGTTTTGTTATTTGCTTTGTTTCATAACCATGTCAACAATTACTTAAGACAACATTATTTTTACCGGTTTCACTAATATTTAATGTACATGACTTCTCATCTTTTAATTGTAAATAGTGTATAAAATTGTTTTCACTTTTGTCTTTTATTTAGGATTAACAAGTGTTTTAAAAAATATATTCTCAGGAAACATATGTGTACAGTAACATGTCTCAGTACAGGGTTATCAGCATATGTGGGTGTTGTGATATGAGTGAACTTTCATGTTCAAGCTCATCCTCTTAATTACCTTAAATATTAATTGGATTGGGCACATTTGGAATGCATCAGTATTTTATTTGCAAAGAAATGAGAAATGGAAGACTGGTTACCATTTTTCTTTCACTTTACAGTATACTTTACATCTTAGCATTTGTTCATTCTGGCTGAGAAATAAGAAAGACGCTTTAGTTCAGACTTCATGTTCAATAATTCAATGAGTCATGACTGTGAGGAGATCATAGTTTTCACATATTTTTTCTAAATTTTTAAAGTATAAATTTAATATTATAAGAGATTACATCCTAGTAAGTAAATTCTACCATATTTTTCACTCACTAAAGTAACACAACAAATCAATAAAACGTTGTGTTTTAACAAACGTTTAAAAAATTAAGTTAAAATATTAATTTACTTTTTGTCTTATTAGTTTTAAAACTGAAAAACATCTCTAAAGATCATGAAATACATCACAAGCTTAAATACATATTACAGAGGATAACATACTGTAGCTTTTATTTTTTCCTTTCCTTGACCAAAGGCTGCAATCCACCATGTCCATGATTCTATTGCTATCTCTATCGTTAACTTTTTTAAGAACTTGCTCTGGATTTTTATCTATTCAGAGTTTAAGACAGCATAAAACCCTGTAGTGTTAGTCCAATCTGATTACATTTTAAGAATGAGGACAGGCTCTATTATAAATACCCACAGCTCTTTTTCCCTGGAGAGGTAAACCAATCCTTTTCACATAAAAGGTATAAAAACTAGCATATTTGGAGCAAGATGATATTCTGAAGCCCAGATTCATTAATACAAACATGTTAAAAATGTGTTTTATTCAATGATTATTTAAGCATACAGTAGTATTTTAACCACTTTGCATTTTAAAATGACACTAAAGGAGATTTTCCAGGGAAGTTGCTGAGAACTTGAGTAGATATGTTACGGGCATAGTCTTACTCTCTGGCTACAATTCTAATGGCTCCCCAGAGCTTCAAGAATAGAATAATAACATGTGATCTCATCAACATACTAGCTGTGCAACCTTGGATCTGTTCTTGGATCTGTGCAACCTCTTGTGTTCTTGTATCTGTGCAACCTCTTGTGTTCTTGTGAGGATTAAACAAGATATAACTCATTCCATTCCCAACACTGTAACTGGGTCAATGTTAGTTAATTGCTCCTTCTTATACATCCTGACCCTAACTCCACTGTGCACAGCCTCAACCTTCATGTCTTTTACTTCTATAATAATCATATCAACTTTACTATATTAATATAACCTCCAACTCAGCAACAACTTAAACTGAACTTCCAATCTGATAGCTTATTAACCATGAAATATAATTGCCCACTATACATCAGAATGAATCATCAAACTGTTGAGACTGCTTGCTCATTTATGCTAAACTCAACCATGCCTACTCCTGGCATCACAATTGCTTCAGCCTCTTCCTTCCTTCTCAAAGTCTCTTCCTTTTTCCCTGTCATTCTCAAGTGAATTCTAATAGTGGGGGAGGCTGCACATACGTAGGGGCAAAGGCATTTCAGAATGCACTTTATGCTCAATTTTGCTGTGAAACTATAACATCTCTAACAATATTTTTTTTAATGTCCAAGTAAAATAAAAAGAAACAAAGCATGTGAGAAGAAAAATATTTATTGAGTATACACCTATAATACTTTCTAATATCATGTTCTATTGTGCATACTATGGATACAGTGATAAATATGCATGTGTGTGTGAGAATATGAAGAGGTGTTTTAATACCATGTAACTAAAATGATGCCTATAGTCAGTTTTCTAGGTTTCATTTGTGAGATGAAGGGAATTTCCATTTTTAATTCCGTATCTCATTCCACACTCCATCACAGTCTAAGGTCTAAAATTGTACTATTCACCTGAAATGAGCATTTTCTTCCCTATAGAATTCTTAAATAAAATAGACACACATAAATCCCACTGGTAAAAGTGAAATCCTATGGAAGCATAATACTAAACTTCTCTAATCTCACTGAATCTGGATTGTGTATGTATCTGCTTCACCTGCTAGGCTGTGCTACACTCCATGATGCCTATGTTTAGCATAAAATTACTACTCCATAAATGTCTGCCAAGTGCAATTGCATTAAGTGATAAGTCAAAGCATTAGGTGATTTATTGTGCGCTCTGTTATTTGGTGTATGAGATGCTTTTCTCTATGACAGGTAGGGTCAAATTGGCAGCCGGAAATCACTAAGTGGCCTAGGATAAAAAAGTTTCTGCTAAAATGGGAGGAAAATGAAGAAGGAAAGAACTGGGAAGAGTTGCTTTCAAGGACACATATGACTCACTTTATAATTCTGACTGTCATCAACTCATACCGTAAAAATCACTTGGTGTTAAGCATTACTTCATGTGTCTCTTGGTCATCTGTACATCTTCTTTGGAGAAAGTCTTGGAAATCATTTTGCTGTACACCTGAAACTAACACAATGTTGTTAATCAACTCTGCTCCAATATAAAGAAAAATTTAAAAAAAAAAAACCCTCTGTGATGTCAACATCAGAGGTTCCCTACGTCTCCCTTACAGACAGTATACATTATTGTTCTTCAGTCGCTCAGTCCTGTGCAACTTTTTGCAACCCCATGGACTGCAGCACACCAGGCTTCCCTGTCCTTCACCATCTCCCAGAGCTTGCTCATGTTCATTGTGTTGGTGATGTCATGCAACCATCTCATCCTGTGTCATCCCCTTCTTCTCCTGCCTTCAATCTTTCCCAGCATCAGGTCTTTTCCAATGAGTCAGATCTTCACATCAGGTATTGGAGCTTTAATGTCAGCATCAGTCCTGCCAATGAATATTCAGGATTGATTTCCTTTAAGATTGACTGATTTGATCTCCTTACAGTCCAAGGAACTCTCAAGAGTCTTCTCCAACACCACAATTCAAAAGCATCAATTGATCAGTGCCCAGCTATCTTTATGGTCCAACTCTAACATCCATAATGACTATTAGAAAAGCCATAGCTTTGACTACATGGACCTTTGTTGGCAAGGTAATATTTCTGCTTTTTAGTATGCAATCCAGGTGGGTCGCTTTTCTTCCAAGGAGCAAACATCTTTTAATTACATGGCTGCAGTCACCATCTGCAGTGATTTCGGAGCCCAAAAAAATAAAATCTGTCACTGTTTCCATTGTTTCCCCATCTATTTGCCATGAAGTGATGGGACTAGAACCATGACCTTCATTTTTTGAACGCTGTTTTAAGGCAGATTTACACTCTCTTCCTTCACTTTCATCAAGGGGTTGTTTAGTTTCTCTTCCTTTCTGCCATAAAGGGTGATGACATCTGCAATCTGAGGTTCCTGAAATTTCTCCCAGCAATCTTGATTCCAGATTGTGCTTCATCCAGTCAGGCATTACACATATGTACTCTGCTTATACATTAAATAAGCAAGGCGATAATATATGCCCTTGACATGCTCCTTTCCCAATTTGGAACCAGTCCATTATTCCATGTCCAATTCTAACTGTTGGTTCTTGACCTGCATACAGATTTCTCACGAGGCAGGTAAGGTGGTCTGGTCTTTAAGAATTTTCCACAGTTTGTTGTGATCCATACAGTCAAAGACTTTAGCATAGTCAATGAAGCAGAAGTAGATTTTTTTTTGGAATTATCTTGCTTTCTCTATGATCCAATAGATGTTGGCAATTTGATCTCTTGTTCCTCTGCTTTTTTAAAATCCAGTTTGAACATCTGGAAGTTCTCTGTTCATGTACTGTTGAAGCATAGCTTGTTGAATTTTCAGAATTACTTTGCTAGATTGTGAGATTTGGAGAAGGCAATGGCACCCCACTCCAGTACTCTTGCCTGGAAAATCCCATGGACAGAGGAGCCTGGTAGGCTGCAGTCCATGGGTCGCTAGGAGTTGGACTGAGTGACTTCACTTTCACTTTTCACTTTCACGCATTGGAGAAGGAAATGGCAACCCACTCCAGTGTCCTTGCCTGGAGAATCCCAGGGACGGGGGAGCCTGGTGTGCTGCTGTCTCTGGGGTCACACAGAGTTGGACACGACTGAAGCGACTTAGCAGCAGCAGCAGCAGCAGATTGTAAGATTAGTGCAATTGTGTGGTAGTTTGAACATTCTTAGGCATTGCCTTTCTTTGGGATTGGAATGAAAACTGACTTTTTCGAGTCCTGTGGCCACTGCTGAGTTTTCCAAATTTGCTGGCACAGTGAGTGCAATACTCTCACAGAGCCATCTTTTAGGATTTAAAACATCTCAGCTGGAATTCCATCACCTCCACTAGCTTTGTTCTCAGGGATGCTTCCTAAGGCCTAATTGATCTTGTATTACAGGATGTCTGGCTCTAGATGAGTGATCACATCATCGTGATTATCTGGGGCATGAAGATCTTTTTTGTACAGTTTTTCTGTGTATTCTTGCCACCTCTTCTTAATATCTTCTGCTTTTGTTAGGTCCCTAACTAGTAAGTCTTTTATTGTGCCCATCTTTGCATGAAATGTTCCCTTGGTATCTCTAATTTTCTTGAAGAGATCGCTAGTCTTTCCCATTCTATTGTTTTTCTCTATTTCTTTGGATTGATCACTTTGGAAGGCCTTCTTATCGCTCCTTGATCTACTTTGGAACTCTACATTCAAATGGAAATATATATATATTTCCCTTTTCTCCTTTCCCTTTTGCTTCTCTTTTCTCAGCTATATGTAAGGCCTCCTTGACAACCATTTTGTACTTGGTTGTCAAAATGTACATGCTTTCTTGTACTTCTTTTTCTTGTGGATGATTTTGATCACTGCCTCATGTTCAGTGTTATAAATCTCCTTCCATAGTTCTTCAGGCATTCTGTCTATCAAATCTAAACCCTTGAATCTATGTGTCACTTCCACTATATAGTCATAAGGGATTTGATTTAGATCCTACCTGAATGGTCTAGTGGTTTCCCCTACTTTCCCCTTTTAGTCTCAGTTTTGAAATAAGGAGTTCATGATCTGAGCCACAGTCAGCTCTCAGTCTTCTTTTTGCTGACCGTATAGAGAATTTCCATCTTCAACTGCAAAGAATATAATCAATTTGATTTTGGTGTTGACCATCTGTTGATGCCCATGTGTAGAGTCTTCTCTTGTTTTGTTGGAAGAGAGTGTTTGCTATGACTGGTGTATTCTCTTGGCAAAACTCTGTTAGCCTTTGCCCTGCTTCATTTTGTATTCCAAGCCAAATTTGCCTGTTACTCCAGGTATCTCCTGACTTCCTACTTTTGCATTTGGCCCTCTATGATGAAAAGAACATCGGTTTTGATGTTAGTTCTAGAAGATCTTGTAGGTCTTCATGGAACTGTTCAACACCAGCTTCTTCAGCATTAATGGTTGGGGCATAAATTTGGATTACTCTGATATTGAATGGGTTTGCCTTGGAAATGAATGGAGATCATTCTATCGTTTTTGAGATTGTACCCAAGTACTGCCTTTCAGACTGTTTTGTTGACTATGAGGGCTACTCCATTTCTTCTAAGAGATTATTGCCCACAGTAGTAGATGTAACAGTCATCTGAATTATATTTGCCCATTCCTGTCCATTTTAGTTCACTGATTCCTAAAGTGTCATGTTCACGCTTGCCATCTCCTATCTGACCACTTCCAATCTACCTTGATTCATGGATATAACATTCCAGGTTCCTATGCAACATTGTTCTATAACATCGGACTTTACTTCCATCACCAGTCACATCCACAACTGGGTATTGTTTTTGCTTTGGCTCGACCTCTTCATTCTTTCCTGAGCTATTTCTCCACTGATCTCCATTGACCTGGGGAGTTCATCTTTCAGTGTCATATCTTTTTGCCTTTTCATACTCTTCATGGACTTCTCAAGGCAAAAATACTGAAGTGGTTTGCCATTCCCTTCTCCAGTGAACCATGTTTTGTCATAACTCTTCACCATCATCCATCCTTTCTGTAGCCTTACAAGGCATGGCTCATAGTTTCATTGAGTTAGACAAGGCTTGATCCATGCGGTCAGTTTGGCTAGTTTTCTGTGATTGTGGTTTTTATTCTGTCTGCCCTCTTATGGATACGGATAAGAGGTTTGTGGAAGCTTCCTGATGGGAGGGACTGACTTTGGGGAAATCTGGATCTTGCTCTAATAGGGAGGGCCATGCTCAGGGCCAATTTTCTCTTAATGAGTGGGGCTGTGTTCCCTCCCTATAGTTTGGCCTGAGGCCAAACTGTAGTAGGGGTAAATGAAGGTAGTGAGGACCTCCTAAAAAAGACTTTTGCCGGCACACCCAGGGGATCCCAGACTGCTGTATTCAGTGCTCCTGACTCTGGGGCAGACCACTGTTGACTCATACCTCTGCCAGAGACTCCTGGACTCTCAGAGGCATGTCTGTCTCGGTCTCATCTGAGGTCACTGCTCCTTTCACCTGGGTATCAGCAAAGAGATCCTTTCCCTTCTCTCTCTGTGGCTAGGCCTGCATATTTTAGGTTGTTGATATTTCTCTTGGCAATCTTAATTCCAGCTTGTGCTTTATCTATCCCTGAGTTTCCCATGATGTACTCGGCATGCAAGTTAAATAAGCAAGGTGACAGTGTACAGCCTTGACATACTCCTTTCCCAATTTTGAAACAGTCTGTTGTTTCATGTCCAGTTCTGTCACTTCTTTACCTATGTACAGGTTTTGCAAGAGGCATTATAAATTATAGAGAGTGCTTATTTCTCATTTTTCTTTATTTTCCTTGGTAAATATTTTTTTTTTTTCAACAAAGGATCTATGGATGGGTCCCAGAATTTTTTAATATTCTCATAATTGGTGAGAGAATAATCTTTCTCAACATTCTCATTATTTGTGAAGAAGTGAAGTGAAGTGAAAGTGAAGTCGCTCAGTCGTGTCCGACTCTTTGTGACCCCATAGACTGTAGCCTATCAGGATCCTCCATCCACGGGTTTTCCAGGCAAGAGTGCTGGAGTGGGTTGCCATTTCCTTCTCCAGGGGATCTTCCCAACCCATGAATCCAACCCGAGTTTCCCAAATTGCAGGCAGATGCTTTACCATCTGAGCCACCAGGGAGGAAATAACTGGGCAGTGGAGGTGATTGAGACTTAAATTGAAGAAAGTAGGGAAAGCCACTAGACCATTCAGGTATGACTTAAATCAAATCCTTTATGATTATATAGTGGAAGTGAGAAATAGATTTAAGGGATTAGATCTGATAGATAGAGTGCCTGATGAATTATGGAATGAGGTTCGTGACATTGTATAGGAGACAGGGATCAAGACCATCCCCATGGAAAAGACATGCAAAAAAGCAAAACGGCTGTCTGGGGAGGCCTTACAAATAGCTGTGAAAAGAAGAGAGGTGAAAAGCAAAGGAGAAAAGGAAAGATAAAAGCATCTGAATGCAGAGTTCCAAAGAGTAGCAAGAAGAGATAAGAAAGGCTTCCTCAGTGATCAATGCAAAGAAATAGAGGAAAAGAACAGAACGGGAAAGACTAGAGATCTCCTCAAGAAAATTAGAGATACAAAGGGAATATTTCATGCAAAGATGGGCTCGATAAAGGACACAAATGGTATGGGCCTAACAGAGCAGGAGATATTAAGAAGAGGTGGCAAGAATATGAAGAAGAACTGTACAAAAAAGATCTTCATAACCAGGATAGTCACGATGGTGTGATCACTCATCTAAAGCCAGACATCCTGGAATGTGAAGTCAAGTGGGCCTTAGAAAGCATCACTATGAACAAAGCTAGTGGAGGTGATGGCATTCCAGTTGAGCTGTTTAAAATCCTGAAAGATGATGCTGTGAAAGTGCTGCACTCAATATGCCAGCAAATTTGAAAAACTCAGCAGTGGCCACAGGCCTGGAAAAGGTCAGTTTTCATTCCAATCCCAAAGAAAGGCAATGCCAAAAAATGCTCAAACTACTGCACAATTGCACTCATCTCACATGCTAGATGGTGATCGCAGTCATGAAATTAAAAGACTCTTACTCCTTGGAAGAAAAGTTATGATCAACCTAGATAGCATATTCAAAAGCAGAGACATTACTTTGCCAACTAAGGTCCGTCTATTCAAGGCTATGGTTTTTCCTGTGGTCATGTATGGATGTGAGAGTTGGACTTTGAAGAAGACTGAGCTCCGAAGAATTGATGCTTTTGAACTGTGGTGTTGGAGAAGACTCTTGAGAGTCCCTTGGACTGCAAGGACATCCAACCAGTCCATTCTGAAGGAGATCAGCCCTGGGATTTCTTTAGAAGGAATGATGCTAAAGCTGAAACTCCAGTGCTTTGGCCATCTTATGCGAAGAGTGGACTCATTAGAAAAGACTCTGATGCTGGGAGGGATTGGGGACAGGAGGAGAAGGGGATGACAGAGGATGAGATGGCTAGATGGCATCACTGACTCGATGGACATGAGTCTGAGTGAGCTCCAGGAGTTGGTGATGGACAGGGAGGCCTGGCGTGCTGTGCTTCACGGGGTCACAAAGAGTCAGACACGACTGAGCAACTGAACTGAACTGAACAAATGCTAGTAAAGTAATGCTCAAAATTCTCCAAGCCAGGCTTCAGCAATACGTGAACCATGAACTTCCAGATATTCAAGCTGGTTTTAGAAAAGGCAGAGGAACCAGAGATCAAATTGCCAACATCCGCTGGATCATGGAAAAAGCAAGAGAGTTCCAGAAAAACATCTACTTCTGCTTTATTGACTATGCCAAAGCCTTTGACTGTGTGGATCACAAGAAACTATGGAAAATTCTGAAAGAGATGGGAATAACAGACCACCTGACCTGCCTCTTGAGAAACTTATATGCAGGTCAGGAAGCAACAGTTAGAACTGGACATGAAAAAACAGACTGGTTCCAAAGAGGAAAAGGAGTACGTCGAGGCTGTATATTGTCACCCTGCTTATTTAACTTCTATGCAGAGTACATCATGAGAAACGCTGGACTGGAAGAAACACAAACTGGAATCAAGATTGCCGAGAGAAATATCAATAACCTCAGATATGCAGATGACACCACCCTTATGGCAGAAAGTGAAGAGGAACTAAAAAGCCTCTTGATGAAAGTGAAAGAGGAGAGTGAAAAAGTTGGCTTAAAGCTCAACATTCAGAAAACGAAGATCATGGCATCTGGTCCCATCACTTCATGGGAAATAGATGGGGAAACAGTGGAAACAGTGTCAGACTTTATTTTTTTGGGCTCCAAAATCACTGCAGATGGTGACTGCAGCCAGGAAATTAAAAGACGCTTAGTCCTTGGAAGGAAAGTTATGACCAACCTAGACAGCATATTAAAGAGAAGAGACATTACTTTGCCAACAGTGGTACGTCTAGTCAAGGCTATGGTTTCTCCAGTAGTCCTGTATGGATGTGAGAGTTGGACTGTGAAGAAGGCTGAGCACCGAAGAATTGATGCTTTTAAACTGTGGTGTTGGAGAAGACTCTTGAGAGTCCCTTGGACTGCAAGGAGATCCAACCAGTCCATTCTGAAGGAGATCAGCCCTGGGATTTTTTGGAAGGGAATGATACTAAAGCTGAAACTCCAGTACTTTGGCCACCTCATGCGAAGAGTTGACTCATTGGAAAGGACTCTGATGCTGGGAGGGATTTGGGGCAGGAGGAGAAGGGGACGACAGAGGATGAGATGGCTGGATGGCATCACTGACTCAATGAACGTGAATCTGAGTGAACTCCGGGAGTTGGTGATGGACAGGGAGGCCTGGCGTGCTGCGATTCATGGAGTCGCAAAGTGTTGGACATGACTGAGCGACTGAACTGAACTGAACTGAGAGGTGTGTTAGCTCCTTTTTATCACCACTTGGAGTACACTTTAATACCAGTAGGTTGATGCAAAGAGTCAGCAGAAATTGAGACACATTCTTTTCAACAAAATCTCTACTTGACCTTTAACCAGAGGAATGATAAATTTACATTTCCTTGCATATTTAAGCCTTTTCACTATTTTATGATTATTGTATTATTACAAAATATATACCCATGTCAAAGTGATACTAAGAGCCAACTGGAGAGCTCCCAATGATCAAAGCTGGAACAACTTGAACAACAAAATAAGCATCATAGATTGTAAAGCAAAACATAAAATAAATATCCATGAGTCATACCAATATTAATGAGCGATTAAGTAAAGAGAAGAGAAAGAATAGAAAAATGTCACACACAGAATTCCAAATAATTGAAGTTGATATTCCTTCTCAAGAATAAAGATCACAACTCCCTATTCCTAAAGTGTTCCTGGGCATAGTGATTTCTTCCACAAAACACAGACTGGAAAAGGGATGAGAGTCAGGAGTAAGTTTATGGTGTATAAATAAGAAGACCCTACCTGAAACTGGTAATACAAATTAACATCACCAACAATGTCATGTTGACAGTATTTCCCCTTGATAAATTTTATGAAAATTACACTTTCTCCTCTGTTATCTTCCTTCCCCAACCCCATAATTCTGATATAACTATGAGAAAAACATCAGAAAGATCCCAGTTTAGGGCATGCTACAAACTACCTGACCAGTATTTCTCGAAACTGTCAAGGTCATTAAAAATAAGGAAGGCTTGAGACATTGTTACAGCCCAGAGGAGACAAGGGAGACACAAAGACTAAGTATATTGCAGGGTCCTGGAACAAGAAAAAGACATTAGGAAAAAATTAAGGAAATCTTAATGGATTTTAGTGACTATTAGCATGCAAATTAACTGTGACAATGTAATACCAGTGTTTCACTACGGTAAGATATTAAGAATAGCACAAACAGGGTGTACAGAATATAAGAACCCTCTATACTATCATTTTTGGCAAAAAATTCTTCTGGTTTTTTTTTTTTTTTTTTTTTTTTTTTTGGTAAAGCGAAAACTAATCTTTGAAAAAGTTTATTTAAAAAATAACACTCACTCTTTCCTCCTTATCTGCCCCATGCTACTGCTGCAGAAATAATAAAATTTAAAGCTTGTCAACCAACCCTACCTAATCTGAAATTCAAAAAGGAAGAAATGTACAAAAAACTGACTTGAATTACTTTATTTTTGCTGCATTTTTGTTTTTGAATGCAATTCTTCGGGGATTGTTTATTCTATTACTCACATAAATGAATAGCTTACATCCAAAACACATGAATTACATATTTTAACTGAAATAATATGAGTAGTTATAAAGAACAAAGTATTAATAGTTATTTTCATGCTTTATGTCTTATGGATTTCATGTTTTGAAACAGAACCAGGGCTTTCATATTACCCTGACATGAGTGAAAGTCAGGAAAACCCAAGATTGATGAAAGACATCTGATGAAATGGCTAATGAGAGATAGTCCTTGTGTGACAGAAGTGAGATTATACCATTCATGATTTAAGTAAAGAAAAATAGTTCCTATAAACAATTCTCGAGTGAGGTGATTGCATGTGCACACCTTTCCAGATGAAATATGTACACAAATTTGTCCTGAAATGGATCTGAGTATGTTTTTTAGCAAAACATATGCAAACTTTTTCTAAATCTGACCTTGGAAAAAATCTATTTTATATTTTTAAATTTAAATTTATTTATTTTAATTGGAGACTAATTACTTTACAATGTTGTATTGGTTTGCCATACATCAACATGAATCCGCCATGGGTGATAGGTTACAGCGACCGCACTTGCCAAACACCTCATCACCTAAGCTGCTCGGACCTGGGAAGGGCACAAAACGCTGGCCCAACTGAGCCTGCACCTATGAGAACGACCCGAGTGCCTGAACCTGAGTGGCTTAGACCTGGGAGGTGCATGCAGCCCAGGACTGGCCTCAAACGGTTCCGGCGGAGCGACCTAAAGCCTGAGCAGTGTGGGCAGAGAGGGCACACGAGCCGTGAGCGGGGGCAGGGCCAGTTCTGTGAAAAAAAGGCAAGCACACTTCAGTTCAGTCACTCAGTCGTGTCCGACTCTTTCCAACCCCATGAATCGCAGCACGTCAACCTCCCTGTCCATCACCATCTCCCAGAGTTCACTCAGACTCACATCCATTGAGTCCGTGATGCCATCCAGCCATCTCATCCTCTGTCATCCTCTTTTCCTCCTGCCCCCAATGCCTCCCAGCATCAGAGTCTTTTCCAATGAGTCAACTCTTCGCATGAGGTGGCCAAAGTATGGGAGTTTCAGCTTTAGCATCATTCCTTCCAAAGAAATCCGGGGGCTGATCACCTTTAGAATGGACTAGTTAGATCTTCTGGCAGTCCAAGGGACTCTCAAGGGTCTTCTCCAGCACCACAGTTCAAAAGCATCAATTCTTCAGCACTCAGCTTTCTTCACAGTCCAACTCTCACATCCATACATGACCACTGGAAAAACCATAGACTTGACTAGATGGACCTTAGTCGGCAAAGTAATGTCTCTGCTTTTCAATATGCTATCTAGGTTGGTCATAACTTTCCCTCCAAGGAGTAAGTGTCTTTTAATTTCATGGCTGCAGTCACCATCTGCGGTGATTTTGGAGCCCCAAAAAATAAAGTCTGACACTGTTTCCACTGTTTCCCCATCTATTTCCCATGAAGTGATGGGACCAGATGCCATGATCATTTTCTGATTGTTGAGCCTTAAGCTAACTTTTTCACTCTCCTCTTTCACTTTCATCAAGAGGCTTTTTAGTTCCTCTTTACTTTCTGCCATAAGGGTCGTGTCATCTGCATATCTGAGGTTATTGATATTTGTCCCAGCAAACTTAATTCCAGCTTGTGCTTCTTCCAGCCCAGTGTTTCTCATGATGTACTCTGCATAGAAGTTAAATAAGCAGGGTGACAATATACAGCCTCGACGTACTCCTTTTCCTCTTTGGAACCAGTCTGTTGTTCCATGTCCAGTTCTAACTGTTGCTTCCAGACCTGCATATAAGTTTCTCAAGAGGCAGGTCAGGTGGTCTGGTATTCTCATCTCTTTCAGAATTTTCCACAGTTTCTTGTGATCCACACAGTCAAAGGCTTTGGCATAGTCAATAAAGCAGTAATAGATGCTTTCCTGGAACTCTCTTGCCTTTTCCATGATCCAGCAGATGTTGGCAGTTTGATCTCTTGTTCCTCTGCCTTTTCTAAAACCAGCTTGACCATCTGGAAGTTCATGGTTCACATATTGCTGAAGTCGTGCTTGGAGAATTTTGAGCATTACTTTACTACTGTGTTCAGTTCAGTTCAGTTCAGTCGCTCAGTCACATCCAACTCTTTGTGACCTCATGAATCGCAGCACGCCTGGCCTCCTTGTTCATCACCATCTCCCGGAGTTCACTCAGACTCATGTTCATCGAGTCAGTGATGCCATCCGGCCATCTCATCCTCTGTCGTCCCCTTCTCCTCCTGCCCCCAATCCCTCCCAGCATCAGAGTCTTTTCCAATGAGTCAACCCTTCGCATGAGGTGGCCAAAGTACTGGAGTTTCAGCTTTAGCATCATTCCCTCCAAAGAAATCCCAGGGCTGATCTCCTTCAGAATGGACTGGTTGGATCTCCTTGCAGTCCAAGGGACTCTCAAGAGTCTTCTCCAACACCACAGTTCAAAAGCATCAATTCTTCGGCACTCAGCCTTCTTCACAGTCCAACTCTCACATCCATACATGATGAGTGCAATTGTGCGGTAGTTTGAGCATTCTTTGGCATTGTCCTTCTTTGCGATTGGAATGCAAACTGACCTTTTCCAGTCCTGTGGCAACTGCTGAGTTTTCCAAATTTGCTAACAGATTGAGTGCAGCACTTTCACAGCATCTTCTTTCAGGATTTGAAAGAGCTCACCTACACTAGCTTTGTTCATAGTGATGCTTTCTAAGGCCCACTTGACTTCACATTCCAGGATATCTGGCTCTAGATGAGTGATCACACCATCGTGATTATCTGGGTCATGAAGATATTTTTTGTACAGTTCTTCTGTGTATTCTTGCCACCTCTTCTTAATATCTCCTGCTTCTGTTAGGTCCATACCCTTTCTCTCCTTTATCGAGCCCATCTTTGCATGAAATGTTCCGTTGGTGTCTCTAATTTTCTTGCAGAGATCTCTAGTCTTTCCCCTTCTGTTTTTTTTTTTTTTTTCCCCTATATTTTTTTGCATTGCTCCCTGAGGAAGGCTTTCTTATCTCTTCTTGCTATTCTTTGGAACTCTGCATTCAGATGCTTATATCTTTCTTTTTCTCCTTTGCTTTCCACTTCTCTTCTTTTCATAGCTATTTTTAAGGCCTCCCCAGACAGCCATTTTGCTTTTTTGCATTTATTTTCCATGGGGATGGTCTTGATCCCTGTTTCCTGTACAATGTCATGAACCTCCATCCATAGTTTATCAGGCACTCTATCTATCAGATCTAGGCCCTTAAATCTATTTCTCACTTCCACTGTATAATCATAAGGAATTTGATTTAGGTCATACCTGAATGGTCTAGCGGTTTTCCCTACTTTCTTCAATTTAAGTCTGAATTTGGCAATAAGGAGCTCATGATCTGAACCACAGTCAGCTCCTGGTCTTGTTTTTGTTGACTGTATAGAGCTTCTCCATCTTTGGCTGCAAAGAATATAATCAATTGGTTTCAGTGTTGACCATCTGGTGATGTCCATGTGTAGAGTCTTCTCTTGCATTGCTGGAAGAGGATGTTTGCTATGACCAGTGCGTTCTCCTGGCAAAATTCTATTAGCCTTTGCCCTGCTTGCTTCCATATTCCAAGGCCAAATTTGCCTGTTCCTCCAGGTGTTTCTTGACTTTCTGCTTTTGCATTCCAGTCCCCTATAATGAAAAGGACATCTTTTTTGGGTGTTAGTTCTAAAAGGTCTTGTAGGTCTTCATAGAACCCTTCAACTTCAGCTTCTTCAGCATTACTAGTTGGGGAATAGACCTGGATTACTGTGATATTGAATGGTTTGCCTTGGAAACAAACATAGATCATTCTGCTGTTTCTGAGATTGCATCCAAGTACTGCATTTTGGACTCTTGTTGACCATGATGGCTTCTCCATTTCTCCTGAGGGATTCCTGACTGCAGTAGTAGATATAATGGTCATCTGAGTTAAATTCACCCATTCCGGTCCATTTTAGTTCTCTGATTCCTAGAAGGTCAACGTTCACACTTGCCATCTCCTGTTTGACCACTTCCAACTTGCCTTGATTCATGGACCTAACATTTCAGGTTCCTATGCAATATTGCTCTTTACAGCATTGGACCTTGCTTCTATCACCAGTCACATCCACAACTGGGTATTGTTTTTGCTTTGGCTCCATCCCTTCCTTCTTTCTGGAGTTATTTCTCCACTGATCTCTAGTAGCATATTGGGCACCTACTGACCTGGGGAGTTCCTCTTTCAGTATCCTATCATTTTGCCTTTTCATACTGTTCATGGGGTTCTCAAGGCAAGAATACTGAAGTGGTTTGCCATTCCCTACTCCAGTGGAGCACATTCTGTCAGCGCGACTAAACAAGTGAGCCTAAAAAAGTGTCCACCACCGCCCCCTTGTGTCAGGGCGAAAATCAGACACTGAAGAGACCAGCAAACAGAAGCTAAAACAGAGGGAACTGCCTTGTAAGTGACAGGTGCAATAGATTAAAACCTTGTTGTTAGTACCGACTACATAGGAAGGGACCTATAGATCTTAAGAAATATAAGCTGGACCAAGGAACTATCTGAAAATGAACTGACCCCTCACTGCCCACAACAACACCAGAGAAAGTCCTAGATATAGTTTTACTATTTTTATGATCTTTCTTTTCTTTTAATTTTTTTGATTGTAAAGTCCTGTAGTACTCCTTTAATTTTCATTTTTATAACCTATTATTACTTTGCACACAAAAGACCCTATTTTTTAAAAAAAATCTATTTTAATGGAGAAATGCAGTAAAGCATTTCAGATTAAATATTTATCCCATCTTCAGCTTAGGCACAAAAAGGCTGCCTTCTTGAAAAACATTTTCTTCATGTCTCCTTCACAGGAAAGCACTGGGGCTGGAGGCGACCCAACTATAATTGAAAGACAATAATCACTCTGAGTTAAGTATCTCTTGGTGGTACAGGCTCTAATTAGCTTGTGCAGAGCCTATTAGAGCTCATTTCAATCCTAACAAGTATCCCCAGTCAATTTAAACCACAGTTTAGCAAGCTGCCTCTCTTTTTTCCAAAACTCTCTTAAGACAGGAGAATTTACTACTGGGCCAGGCATTTGTTAACCACTGTCCCTTTTTACGGAGCATTTCATTGGTTGGCAGCCAGAAAAACACTCAATGAAGTTTTCATTCTGTCGGTATTTCTATAGTACCAAGCATACACATAATATAATTAAATGTCAAAGAAGTTTATGAGGTGTTTAAGTGACTAGAATGGATCCTAGATCTGAAAATTGGATTAGATATACGAGATGGGAGGACGTATACATTGTTTCATTCCTTCTTCCAGACCTCAAAGACTTCCACTAACTGTGTTTATTATTCAGTTACACTATAAATTTTTTCTTAGTACTTTATGAAGTTCAAATAACTCCATTTATCAAAAGGAGTATAAGCTATTTTAATGTTTTATTGCTATAGAAAAAAAGCTCAGTGTTTAAAATTTAATTCTTATGAAACATATCTAGTAGTATAATGGGAATCAGGAAAATGGGAGATTAACTTGAGAAAAGTAAAGGAGTAAACGTTATACAATAAAAACAAAAAAGATGGTCAATGAAGAAAAACATACAGTTGGTGGGAGGGGGTGTGGGGCTGTGGTTTTTCCTATTCTGTTGTTTTTCAGTCACTCACTTGTGTCTGACTCTTTGCTCCCTCATGGATTGCAGCATGCCAGGCTCCCCTGTGTTTCACCATCTCTGGGAGTTCGCTCAAACTCATGTCCATTGAAAATTATGCCATCCAACCGTCTTATCCTGTCACCCCCTTCTCTTCTAGTCCTCAGTCTTTCCCAGCATAGCCTTACTTCCAAGGAACAAGCGTGCTTTAAATTTGTGAGTGCAGTCACTGACCATAGAAACTTTGGAGCCCAAGAAAATACGTCTCTCACTGTCTCAACTTTTTCCCCATCTATTTGCCATGAAGTGATGCGACCTCTTGAGAAATCTATTTGCAGGTCAAGAAGCAACAGTTAGAACTGGACAGGGAACAACAGACTGGTTCCAAATCAGGAAAGGAGTACATCAAGGCTGCATATTATCACCCTGCTTAGTTAACTTGCATGCAGAGTACATCATCAGAAATGTTGGGCTGGATGAAGCACAAGCTGGAATCAAGATTGCCGGGAGAAATATCAATAACCTCAAAGATGCAGATCACACCATCCTTATGGCAGAAAGGGAAGAACTAAAGAGCCTCTTGATGAAAGTGAAAGAAGAGAGTGAAAAAGTTGGCTTAAAACTCAACATTCAGAAAACGGAGATCATGGCATGCGGTCCCATCACTTCATGGCAAATAGATGGGGAAACACTGGAAACAGTGACAGAATTTTATTTGGGGGGCCCCAAAATCACTGCAGATGGTGACTGCAGCCATGAAATTAAAAAATGCATACTCTTTGAAGAAAAGTTATGACCAACCTAGACAGCATATTAAAAAGCAGAGACATTACTTTGCCAACAAAGGCCCATCTAGTCAAAGCTATGATTTTTCCAGTAGTCATGTATGGATGTGAGAGTTGGACCATAAAGAAAGCTGAGCACTGAAGAATTGATGCTTTTGAACTGTGGTGTTGGAGAAGACTCTTAAGAGTCCCTTGGACTGCAAGGAGATCCAACCAGTCCATCCTAATGGAAATCAGTCCTGAATATTCACTGGAAGGACTGATGCTGAAGCTGAAACTCCAATACTTTGGCCATCTGATGTGAAGAACTGACTCATTTGAAAAGACCCTGATGCTGGGAAAGACTGAAAGCAGGAGGAGAAGGGGACAACAGAGGATGAGATAGTTGGATGGCATCACCGATTTGATGGACAGGAGTTTGAATAAGCTCCAGGAGTTGGTGATGGACAGGAAAGCTTGGCATGCGGCAAGCATGGGGTGGCAAAGAGTCGGACACAACTGAGTGACTGACTGAACTGAACTGAACTGATGGGACCAGATGCCATGATCTTAGTTTTTTGAATGCTGAATTTAAGCCAGCCTTTTCACTCTCCTCTCTCACTTTCACCAAGAGGCTCTTTACTTCCTCTTCACTTTCTGCCATTAAAGTGGTATTATCTGCATATTTGAGATTATTGATATATCTCCCGCCAATCTTGATTCCAGCTTGAGCTTCATCAAACCTGATTTTTTGCATGATGTACTCTGCATACAAGTTAAATAAGCAGAGTGACAATATACAGCCTTGATGTACTCCTTTCCCAATGTGAAAGCTCTGCAAATTCCTACCTTTCAAATCAAATGAAGACTCACTTTTAACCATTGAAATTTGGATTCTAATTCTCAGCCACCTTGGTGTTTAGAATCAGTAAGATGAAAATGTAAGGCCTTTGCTCAACAGCTAATTAATCTTGAGGCCCTTCCAAATGTGCGAGGCACAGTTACACATGAAGTTGGTTCTGTTGGTGTTCAGTTTTCTCATGTTGATTTTTACAGAAACCCATTCATCTTCTAGATAAACACATTGCAGAAACAAAGGCAGACAACTCTAGCACAAATGATAGCCAGAAAGGT
Source organism: Budorcas taxicolor (assembly GCF_023091745.1). Taxonomy (NCBI): domain Eukaryota; kingdom Metazoa; phylum Chordata; class Mammalia; order Artiodactyla; family Bovidae; genus Budorcas; species Budorcas taxicolor. The sequence continues at coordinate 118,893,965 of NC_068920.1, forward strand.
TTTCTCTTCAGATGGAAAGCCTGAAGTAAACACAATGTAGGAGAGATGATTGTGTGGCTGCTCCCTTTGGTTCTCACAGGTAAGCCACTTGTGGTCTTTTTTCAAGTTTTCAGTGTCCATTTGCTTTTTTGGATGCCCAAGAGGTGCCAACCATGTTGTTCTGTCCTTGTTTAATGTTTGTTCTTCAAAATGTCTATTCATCCTCTTTAGGCCTTCAAGATTCTGCAAGCTGATTTGTGAAATCTATGAAATTAGGTAAAATGCATAGTTTTAAGGAGTTATAGAGTACTAATATTTATTTTTTATTAATAATATAGATTCGTGAATATTCAAGAAAACTTGAAGATGCCTACAAGGTGTCAGGAAGTGTGTATTCAAGGATGTCGATAATAGCTCTAGGATCAAAGTCATAAAAGAAAGAAATGCCTCTAACCATGGAACTGCCAAAGTCTGTGGTGGCACATTGAGGAAAGGATGGAGATAAGGTGGGGGTGGTGTGGTTGGAGGACTTTGTGATAATAAGAAGCACTTTTAATTTCCATATCTCTTTCAAATGAGTCATGTCCAAATATCTCCTGATTTATTTTCAGTAATATAGTTACTAATATTTTAACCAATGATTACAATATTACCACATAAAATAACATGAAGTATTCATAAACTCTAAGATGAAGTTTGTAATATTGAATAATAACTAGAACTAAACCTCTGGGATTTTAGTGCCTGGAGAATATGCATTCATGCCTAGTCACCATGCTTTTGTAATATGGTATATTCATTCATCTCAAGGCACAGTTTTCATTAAGACACTAATAATCTTACTGAAGCAGGGACAAATATTTTAGTGATAATAATGAGAAACTCAGGCAAGTTGTTGCAACAAGCTAAAAACTAGCCTTTTATGTTTGAAATATAATTTCTCTAGATTCTAAGACTTTTTAGAGAAACAACACATTTAGAATTTTTTTTAAGTTACTAACCTGTACTGATAGCTCACTATGTAGCAGGCTGTTTACATAAATGATCTCAAAACAGTTTCAATAGTAATACCTAAAATTTGTGAAAATAATACCTTGACTCACAAGTAAGTGGAAAATATAAGAGAAACAGTGTCCATTGATTATAAGAATATTAGGTATTCTCATTCCCTGTTAGTGGAAGCTTAAATTAGAACAATCTGTTATTAAGAAACATTCTGCAAAATATTAACATGTTTTAAATGATGCAATTCATTTCCTAGGGTTTACTATTAAATTATAATTAAGGATTAAAATCATTGTCTGTAAGAGAAAATAAAAATTGTGCAGTTAAAGGAAACTGGTTTAATCTATTTATAAGTGACTATTGTGTGTCAGTTACTTTGAAAGTGGTGAGTATATAGCAATGAACAAAAATGACAATGTCCCTATCTTTATACAGCTTGCATTCTAATGAAGAATATAGAAAATAAGTAAAACAAGTACATAAATATACAACATATCAGCTGGTAATAAATGCTCTGAAGAAATATTAAAGCAAAATGTAGAACAGCAAGTCACAGGTGATATTTTTTACAGGTAGATATCTGAGGTGAGAACATTTGAATAGGACTTAATGGGGTGAGAAAAGGAGCCATGAGGGTCTGAGGAAAGGTCTTAAGGCCAGAGTAAAGGCTCTCAGAAGCAAGTATAGCATGTTCAAGTGTCCTTAAGAAAGCAACTGTAGCTGCAGCCCAGTGAGAGAGGAGAAAAGGATAAAGACTGATCAAAGAGAAGCCACAGACAAGTCATACAGGTTCTTGCAGGCCAAGGCATGTATTAAGACCTCCTCGTGGCTGACCATAAGAAATTTGCCTGCAGATGGAGGGTGCAGGATCAATCCCTGGGTCAGGACGATACCCTGGAGAAGGGAATAATTACCACTCCAGTATTCTTGCCTGGAAAATTTCATGAACAGAGGAGTCTGGCAGGCTTCAGACCTTGGGGTGGCAGAGAGTCGGACACCACTGAGCAAGTAACGCTTCCCTCTCACTGCCAGAGTGAGGGAGAGCATTGGTGGATTCCGCGTAGAGGAGTATGCAGTCTGCCATATTTAACCACTTGTAGGTGTGGCAAGGGTTTCCCTGGTGGCTCAGATGGTAAAGCGTCTGCATGCAATGCGGGAGACCTGGGTTCAATCCCTTTGGTCAGGAAGATCCCCTGGAGAAGGAAACGGCAACCCACTCCAGTACTCTTGCCTGGGAAATTCCATGGATGACAGAGCATGGTAGGCTACAGTCCAGAGGGTCGCAAAGAGTAGGACACAACTTAAAGCTACTTCATCTTGGTTCTGGATTAGCTGTGGCAAAGCAGAAGAAGAGAGGCTTCTCTTGCCAACTAGAAAATTAAAACAAAACAAAAAAAAAGACTGGCTAAGGAGTTAGCAGTGGAGGTTGGGAAGTTTGTAGATTATGGAGATTTTTGAGGTAGTTATTAGGATGACTGGATGTGGGTTGTGAATTAAAGAGTAATAGACCAGTCCATGGTTGTTATTGTTGTTCAGTCGCAAGGTTGTGTCTGACAGTTTGCCACTCATTGTGGTTTGACTGCCTCCGCCAGGCTCCTCCATCTTTCATTATCTCCCAGAGTTTGCTCAAATTCATGTCCATTGACTTGATGATGCTATTTAAACATCTCATCCTCTGTTGCCCCCTTATCCTCTTCCCCTGATTCTTTCCCAGCACAATATTTCCAAATGTATCAGCTCTTCACATCAGGTGGCCAAGATACTGGAGTTTGATCTTCAGCACTAGTCCTTCCAATGAATATTCAGGGTTGATTTCCTTTAGGATTGATTGGTTTGAACTCTTTGCTGTCCAAGGGACTGTCAGGAGTGTTCTCCAACACCACAATTTGAAAGCATCAGTTCTTCAATGCTCAGCCTTCTTTATGATCCACATTTTATGTACATACATGACTACCAGAAAAACTGTAGCTTTCATTCACATACAGTCCTTTGCCTGCAAAGTGATGTCTCTGCTTTTTAATACACTATATAGGTTTTTATAGTTTTTCTTCCAAGGAGCAAGTGTCTTTTACTTTCATGGCTACAGTCATCATCTGTAGTGATTTTGGAGTTCAAGAAAATAAAATCTGTCACTATTTCCACCTTTTCCCCTTCTATGTGCAATGAAAAGATGGGACCAGATACCATGATCTTAGTTTTTTGGATGTTGAGTTTTAAGCCAGTTTTTTGTTTTTTGTTTTTTTTTTTAACTGAATGATAATTGCTTTACAGCATTGTGTTTGTTTCTACCAAATATCAACATGTATCCACCATAGGTTAAAACATGTCCCCTCCCACTTGAACATCGATCCCATCTCCCTCCCTATTCCACCCCTCTATGTTGCTACCAAGCCCAGGTTTGAGTTCCCTGAGTCATACAGCAAATTTCCATTGGCTATCTATTTTTTTTAATGGTAATGTATGTCTCCATGTTACTCTTTCCATACCTCCCACCCTCTCTCCCCCTTAACCATTTACATAAGTATGTTTTCAATATCTGTGTCTCCATTCAGTTCAGTTCAGTTCATTCACTCAGTCGTGTCCGACTCTTGGCGACCCCATGAATTACAGCACGCCAGGCCTCCCTGTCCATCACCAACTCCCGGAGTTCACTTAGACTCGCGTCCATCGAGTCAGTGATGCCATCCAGCCATCTCATCCTCTGTCATCCCCTTCTCCTCCTGCCTCCAATCCCTCCCAGCATCAGGGTGTTTTCCAATGAGTCAACTCTCCTCATGAGGTGGCCAAAGTCCTGGAGTTTCAGCTTCAGCATCATTCCCTCCAAAGAAATCCCAGGGTTGATCTCCTTCAGAATGGACTAGTTGGATCTCCTTGCAGTCCAAGGGACTCTCAAGAGTCTTCTCCAACACCACAGTTCAAAAGCATCAATTCTTCTTTGCTCAGCCTTCTTCACAGTCCGACTCTCACATCTATACATGACTACTGGAAAAACCATAGCCTGACTAGATAGACCTTAGTCGGCAAAGTAATGTCTCTGCTTTTGAATATACTATCTAGGTTGGTCATAACTTTTCTTCCAAGTATAGGTTTCATATATATGCATTAGTATACATTTTTTTTTCTCTTTCTGACTTATTTCACTTTGTATAATACCCTCTAGGTTCATCTACCTCATTAAGACCAACTCTAATGCCTTCCTTTTTATGGTTGAATAATATTCCATTGTATACATGTATCACAACTTCTTTATCCATTCATCTGTTGATGGACATCTAGGTTGCTTCCATGTCCTAGCTAGTTTAAATAGAGCTTCAGTGAACATTGAGGGTACATGTGTTTTTTTCAGTTTTGGCTTCCTCAGGGTATATGCCCAGGAATAGAATTGCTTGGTCCTATGGTGGTTTTATTTCTAGTTTTTCAACGAATCTTCATACTGTTCTCTATAATGATTCTATCAATTTACATTCCCACCAACAGTGCAAAAGGGTTCCCTTTTCTCCACAACCTCTCCAGCATTTATTGTTTGTAGATTTTTTGATGACGGCCATTCTGTCCAGTGTGAGGTGATAACTCATTGTAGTTTTGATTTGTATTTCTCTAATAATGAGTGATATTGAGCATATTTTTGTGTTTATTAGCCATCTGTTTGCTTTCTCTGGAGAAATGTCTGTTTAGGTCTTTTGCCCACTTTTTGACTGGGTTGTGTTTCTGGTATTGATTTGTATGAGCTGTTTGTATATTTCTAAAATTAATCCTTTGTCAGTTTCATCTGTTACTATTTTTTCCCATTCTGAGGGTTGTCTTTTCACCTTGCTTTAGTTTCCTTTGCTGTGCACAAGCTTTTAAGTTTAATTAGGTCCCACTTGTTTATGTTTGTTTCTATTCCCATTACTCTAGGAGGTGGATCATAGAGGATCTTGTGATTTATGTCATAGAGTGTTTGGCATACATTGTCCTTTAAAAGTTTTATAGTTTCTGGTCTTTAATCCATTTCGAGTTTATCTCTGTAGATGGTGTTAGGAAGTGTTCTAATTCATTCTTTTACATGTAACTGTCCAGTTTTCCAGCAACAGTTATTGAAGAGATTATCTTTGTCCCATTTATATATTTTTGCCTCCTTTGTCAAAAATAAGATATCCATAGGTGCTTGGGTTTATCTCTGGGTTTTCTATGTTGTTCCATCAGTCCACATTTCTGTTTTTGTGCCAGAACTAAAAGGGCTTCCCTGATAGCTCAGTTGGTAAAGAATCCACCTTGCAATGCAGGAGACCCCGGTTCAATTCCTGGGTCAGGAAGATCCCCTGGAGAAGGGAAAGTGTATACACTCCAGTATTCTGACCTAGAGAGTTCCATAGTTCCTGGGATCACAAAGAGTTGGACACAACTGAGTGACTTTCACTTTCACCATACTGTCTTGAGGGCTATAGCTTTGTAGTATTGTCCGTTTTCTCACTCTCCTCTTTCATCCTCACTAAGGAGCTCTTTAGTTCCTCTTCATTTTCTGCCCATAGAGTGATATCATTTGCATATCTGAAGCTCTTGATATTTCTCCTAAGAATCTTGATTCCAGCTTCTGATTCATCCAGCCTGGCATTTCACATGATGTACTAGGGCTTCTCTGGTGGCTCAGATGTTAAAGAATATGCCTTCAATTGTAGGACACCCTGGTTCGATCCCTGGGTCAGGGCAATCCCCTGGAGAAGGGAATGGCAACACTCTCCACTATTTTTGCCTGGAGAATCCATGGGCAGAGGAGCCTGTTGGGGTCACAAAGAGTTGGATGTAGCTGAGTGACTAACACTTTCACTTTTTCACTCTGTATACAAGTTAAATAAGCAGGGTGACAATATACACCCTTGTCATACCCCTTTCCCAGTTTTGAACCACACTGCTATTCCATGTCAAGTTCTAATTGTTGCTTCTTGACCAGAATAGAGGTTTCTCAGGAGACAAGTAAAGTAGCCTGTTACTTCCATCTCTTTAAGAATTTTCCACAATTTCCACACAGTCAAGGGTTCTGTATAGCAATGAAGCAGAAGTAGATGCTTTTCTAGAATTCACTTGCTTTCTCCATGATCCAACAAATGTTGGCAATTTGATCTCTATTTCCTCTGCTTGGGAAAAGTATGAAGTTGGCATAACTGATGGGGGAGGTGCTGGGAAAGGAAGGTGGTTGTAGGGGAGCAACAATGAACTACAGATATTAATGTTCATACTTTAGAAGAATATGTAACAAATTTGGAAGCTTAATGCTGTAGTATGTAAATGGTATAAAACAATATGTACAATAGGATTATACTTGTATGTGTATAGAAAAATTACTAGTGATAAAAAGATGTTAACATTATCTTTCACTGGTTAGTGTGATTATAGCTGATTCATTTTCTTCACCATTTCATTCTCCATTTTCCAATTTTTTTTTTACTATAAACATGTGTATTGAATCAGGGGAAAAATCATTTCAAATAGCTTTGAGATCATGGAGAAATATAACTGGGATAAGATACGGCTGAGAAAGCCCAGCTGTTTGAAAATCACTTGAAACATTTAACAAACACAAAACACAGCTGGTCTAGAAGACAGAGATATTATGTAATTTGAATTCTTTACTGTCTCAGCTAAAATAAGAAAGAAATTGGAGAAAACATTCTTTAAAATAAGATTGCCATCTATTTTCTGAGTTGAACTTTAAAATTCCAGCAAAAAATTCTGTGCAATCCATCACATTTTTTAGTTTCTTGACTAAATATGTTACAGGAACAATCACTGGCCATGCAACATTCCACATCATTGATGCACATGATAGTAGATTCCAGAATCATTCGGTACCACTTCTGGCAATTTGGTACTGGCATTCAAAAGACTGGTTTCTAATTTTCAGGAAAATGAAAAAGCATAACAAAATAATGTCAAAAGTAGTTTTCCAAGTTTTAAAACAGCATAAAGTATATTTATGCATCAAGAAATAACAAAAAAGGCAACTCTTGACTGAACCTCATGTGATTCCTTTCTTTATAAGTTTATGTATTGTTTCTTTCAAAAACAATGTACATATATCAGGGGCTTCCCTCATAGTTCAGTTGGTAAAGAATCCACCTGCAATACAGGAGACCACAATTCGATTCCTGGGTCGGGAAGATCCGCTGGAGAAGGGATAGGCTACCCACTCCAGTTCTTGGGCTTCCCTTGTGGCCCAGTTTATGTATTCTTTCTTCCAAAAGAAATGCACATATATCAATTATGTAGACACAAAATATTGACAGAAATCAATGAATGTGCATTAGAGATAATTGATAATTTATGAAAGTAAAGTTAGAATAAAATGCAATAATAAGTAGAAACTATTTTTTAAATGGAAAACCAAGTCTATGACATACAGAAAAAAATCACCATGATCAAGATTTTAGATTCCCATACAGAAAGCAAGTTTTTAAGATAAAACATACTGTTTATATCTAAGTACTCCAATAGGGGGAAGGGTCAAGGAGACATGAACAACTATGAAGCATAACAATGGGAGAATGATTTCCCTGAAACCTAGAGAAAATGGCATAAGCCATTCATCACATAACAACAGGACCCTGAACCCTACTTTCCTAAAAAGTTGAATGTGAATGCTAACTCATACTTCCATGTATTGTGTGAAACTCAGAAAGTTATTTGATATTGATAAGGCTTTGAATTCTTCACCGGCAAAGGAGAAATTTCTTCTTCTAAGAGTATTATAGAATAAATGAAGACTTTTAATTTCCATTAAGATGGAATGACAGACATAGGTTTTACCCTCCAACTCAGAACAAATAAAAATCCAGACAAAATATATAAAACAAGGGGTTCTTGAGACACTACACATCAGGCAATGGCAAGATGGTGATTCCTAAGATATGGAGACAAAAAGGGTAAAACCTATGACTGCTCTGTCTTACTGCCTTGAATGAGTTTCCAGGTCACAGTGTAAGGAGGGAGGACCCAGGCAAAGCCCAAGTGACTCTGTAAATTGAGGGGCAAAGCTGAGAGTCTGTAGTTACTGGCACCTACAGTAAAAAGTACTAAAAAGTGGAAAATTGCATAAATAGAGAATTCCAGAGATCTGTAGAGCATCCCCATGAAGAATCTAGCAGAAGAGTGACATTTATCATGTTCCTTTACCTGCTGAATATTCTCTGCCTTTTCATCTTGTTTAGATTGCTGTGTTTGGGGTGGCCTTTCTGTATTCTGGCAGTGTGTGGTTCTTCTTTATTGTGGAGGTTCCTCCCTGTGGATGGGGTCAGATGAGTGGCTTGTCAAGGTTTCCTGGTTAGGGAAGCTTGCATCAGTGTTCTGGTGGGTGGAGCTGGATTTCTTCTAGCTGGAGTGCAATGAAGTGTCCAGCAGTAAGTTTTGACATGTCTACAAGTTTGGTGTGACTTTGGGCAGCCTGTATATTGAAGCTCAGGGCTACATTCCTGCATTGCTGGAGAATTTGTGTGGTATGTCTTGCTCTGGAACTTGTTGGCTCTTGGGTGGTGCTTGGTTTCAGTGTAGGTATGAAGGCTTTTGATGAGTTCCTATCGATTAATGTTACCTGGAGTCAGGAGTTCTCTGGTGTTCTCGGGTTTTGGACTTAAGCCTCCTGCCTCTGGTTTTCAGTCTTATTCTTACAGAAGCCTCAAGACTTATCCATCTGTACAGCACCAATGATAAAACATCTAGGTTAATGGGAGGGGGGTTCATGTTTGGGATCGCATGTACACCCGTGGTGGATTCATGTCAATGTATGGTAAAACCAATATAGTATTGTAAAGTAAAATAAAGTAAAAATAAAAATTAAAAAAAAAAAAAGAATTGAAAAAAAAAAAAGAAAGAAAAGATTCTCCACAGTGAGGAACACCCAAAGAGGTTCACAGAGTTACATGAAGAAGAGAAGAGGGAGGAGGGATATAGAGGTGACCAGGAGGAGAAGAGGAGGAATCAAAAGGGAGGAGAGCAATCTAGCCAGAAATCAATTCCCTATGTGCTCTCCACAGTCTGGAAGCCTCAGAGAGGTTCACAGAGTTACATAGAGAGAGAAGAGGGAGAAAGGAGATAGAGGTGACCAGGAGGAGGAAAGGGGGAATCAAAAGGAGAGAGACAGATCTAGCCAGTAATCAGTTCCCTAAATGTTCTCCACGGCCCAGAACACACAAAGAGATTCACAGAGTTGGATAGAGAAGAGAAGGGAGAGGGAGGAGATAGAGGTGACCTCCTTTCGAAGACAATGGGCTGCCTTTCTGGGTGCCTGATGTCCTCTGACAACGTTCAGAAGTTGTTGTGTGGAATTTGCTCAGTATTCAAATGTTCTTTCGATGAATTTGTTGGGGAGAAAGTGGTCTCCCGATCCTATTCCTCCACCATCTGGGAACTCTCCCTCTCATTTACTTCTTTTATAAATTTGTTGATAAATTATTTAATAATCAGTTGTGAATCTTATATCCAATTTTGTAATCAAAAGGCCTTCTCTTGATTTTTCAAAACTACTAAAGAGCATGAACAGACTTGGACAAAGAGTTTTGTTTTCCCAAATAGATAATGCTTCCTAACAATGATTTATAGAAAGGTTGAAATGATCATTATAGAATTTTAGAAGGTGTTCAGTGAAGATTTTTCCACATATCTTAATTGTAACAGGATTTTACATGATCTTTCCCTTGATCACTTGCAGGTCTAATGGGCAGTGTTTCTATTATTCTCTGATTTCAATTTTAACTTGAGAAAAAGCGGCCCTGCATTATATCAAGTGAACATGGGAGATGCAAGGGAATATTGACCCTGGGTCCTCTGATGCCATCAGAGTAACAGCCAACAAATCATATCCCTGGTAAATTGTCTTTGACATTGTTATGTCAAACTGGATTACCAACTAGTTGAGAAAAAAACTGTGGATTGTGTTATTATTTCATATTTATAGTGAGATATAGAAACATGCCCTGCCATTGTAGCATCACAATATTTATCAATTATGATCCTTTCAGGGATCCAATCAGAAAGTGTTATTTCCTAAATCTGGTTTCTAAGAAGAGAAGCACATTAAGTCTAACATTGAACTGTAGCTATGGCAATAAAATTATACCACTAAGAAGATACTGACACCTCATCTATTAGATTTCCCTGGGGAGGGTTATCCAACTAATTAATAGTCCAATATATTTTTTCCCAAATTCAAAAGATCTAATTATGTTCACAAAAGGTGGTAATAGGAATATTTTATTAATAGCTAATGCTTATTGGGTGCTACTTCTTGCCAGGCTTGACATGTATTTTATTATTTAAACTCCATAGCACTCTATGAAATAGCTTACATTTTCCTTATTTTAAAGATAAAGGAATGGAGGCCAATGCAAGATCATACATCTAAAAAGATGTGAAGGTGAGATTTGAACCCTGGCAGTAGGAGGAATGATAACTCCTAAATGTGTTTCTTTCTTTGTTAAGGGGTGGGGAGGAAGCCTCAAAAATAGAAGCAAATCCAAAAAGGCCTTGCATCACTATTCTTGCAGAGTACATACCATACAATGACTGCCAAAGCAAGGCCAATGACTCCCGTATCATTAGTTTGGACTTTATTTCCTTTTCCAGTTTTATTTAAATATAATTGATCTATAACATTGCATAGATTTATAGAATACACACAATTTGATATAGATATATATTGTTAAAAGATTACTACAATAAGTCTAAAATCCATTACCACACATAGTTATGTTTTTTTCCTGTGATAATAACTTTAAATATCTACTCTCTTTGCAACCTTCAAATATACAATACAGTATTTTTAACTATAGTCATCATACTGTACATTAAATCCTCAGGACTTATTTATCTTATTACTGGAATTTTGTACCTTTAAATCAACTTCACCCTTACCCCTTGCCTCTGACAACAAATGTTATCTCTTTCCTATATTTTCTTTAATTTTTGATTCCATATATAAATGAAATAATGCAGTATTTTCTTTCTTTTTGACTTATTTCACTTAATATAATGCCTTCAACATATACCCATCTTGTCACAAAAGGAAGAATGTCTTTCTTTTTTCTTGCTGAGTAGTATTCTACTGTATATGTGTATATATAATATTTACTTTATCCATTCATCCACTGATAGACACATAGGTTGTTTCCAAGTCTTGGCTATTGATAATAGTGGTGCAATGAAAATGAGGGTATAGATATTTCTTTGGCATAATGATAATCTTTTTTTGGATGTCATACCTACAGCACAAACAACAAAAGAAAAAATTAACAAGTGGGCATACATACAATTGAAAGCTTCTGTAAAGCAAAGTAAATGTTCAACAAAATTAAAAAACAACCTAAGGAGTGGGAGAAAATATTTATAAATCATGTATTTGATAATATACAAAATATATAAGGAATTCATAAAGCTCAATAGCAAAAAAAAAAAAAAACCACAAATAATTAGGTTTTAAAGTGGGCAAAAGGCATTACTAGACATTTCTCCAAAGAAGATGTTCAGGTTGTCAATAGGTATATGAAAAGGTGCTCAACATTCCTTAGGAATTGGGAAAATGCAAATCAAAACCAAAATAAGATAAGATCTCGTATTTGTTACATTGTCTGTTGTTGAAAAGACAAGAAAAACATGTGCTTTTGAGAATGTGGAAAAAAGGGAAACCTGTGCACTGTTGGTGGGAATTTAAGTTGATGCAAGAAAATAAAATGGAGGTATGGAGGTTCCTCAAAAAATTAAAAACAGAACTACCATATAATTCAGCAATTCCTATTCTAGTTGTATAACTGAAGGAAATGAAATCACTATCAGTTTTACTTTAACTCTTAGCCACAGGACAGGAGTCTAGTGAATTATTCTCACCGTTGTGGATTTCCTCCACTGAGTGTGGAATAACTGCTTTTGTACTTCTAAAGGTAAGTCAGAGTCTCTGATGCTAGGAAAGTTCTCCTGATAAGATGAAGGAAGTCTAAGAGCATGAAGAATCAATCGAAAGGATACACCCACCTCATCACAGCAAAGATATTCTAGGTCATTTGTCTCAGACCACTCATCCTGTGAACTTGTCCTTTATCCTGGTAACTTCAAGACAGAATCAATCTATCTATAAGTGAAATATTGGAAAAGCTAGAGCTAAAAAAGCAAAAAAGAAGAATTCGGGCTTATTCTACAGCAAATGAGTCCAAGTCATCCCTCAACCAAGAAACATGGAAAAAGATCATGCCCTTGTGCTCCATGACTTTGAAACTTTTATCCATAGGCTTGAGAACCTAGAATTCGGCTATTCCAGATCAACGCTTTCTTCATGACCATAAAGGAGGTGTTGTTATAAACTCCTTCTGAAATTCAAGTTCTCACCAAACTAAGAAAACTTCTAAAAATAATAAAATAAAATTATATAAAGTTAGAATGTCACTAACTTCTAGTAGTACATCAAGGCTGTATATTGTTACTGTGCTTATTTAAATTCTACGTAGGTCATATCATGAGAAATTCCAGGCTGGATGAATCACAAGCTGGAATAAAGATTCCTGGGAGAAGTATCAACAACCTCAGATATGCAGATGATACACCACTCTAATGGCAGAAAGTGAACAGGAACTAAAGAGCCTCATGATGAGGGTGAAAAAGGAGAATGAAAAAGCTGACTAAAAACTCAATATTCAAAAAATGAAGATCCCCAATTCTTCCCTGCGGTTTATGTTCTCTTTCATCACCACCTTTGCCAGCACATACAGTATCTTAGCGTGAATAAAATGAGTGAGCATCTCCTCTAAATAATTGCAGCAACTCCAGGAGAGTGCTCCCCTTGGGGAAGAAAGTGTGGGTGGAGTGTGGGCTGGAATTGAGCTCCCTCATTTGTTTGGCTGGGCAATTTCTGAACGGCACAGCCTGACAAATCCTAGGTGGTATTTCTGCAAGTTGATAAATTAGTCAATACACCAGGCATGCAGCATCTAACAGTGGCCTAAGCTGAATTTGAGGAAAAAACTGGCATTTGGGGTCCTATACAGAAGAGTAAACAAGAAAGCTATAGGCTTATGCTACATCGTTTTCTTTGATAAATATTACCCTTATTGAAATTAGTACGGTTATATAGGAGTTGTTAAGATTTTCCTTGATCTTTATATGTTTTCTGTAATCTTGTGTCATTTTTTTAAAACAAAAATGCATTTCTTTTAGAAGGCAAAAAAGTAAGCTAAGTATAACAGTATTGGGATAAACTATTATAATATGAAATTCTTTATTGCCTCCAGATATCACAGACTGAGGGTAGGATAATACAGAAGGATAGCCTAATTCATTCCTCTGCAATCTCTGTCCCACCCATATTTCTGGCAATTAAAGAAGCTAGAAATTAGGGACAAAGCTCTAGCATCTGATTCTAATCTCAAATTCTATTCTTTCCCCTAATGTGTCCTCAGCCCTGAACCCTGTGAACCCAAAGCATCTCCAGAGCATAAGGATCCATTTTACTGAGAAGCAACTTGTAGCAGAAAAAGCAGAGAATGCAGAACCAGAAAATCAGGGTGCATATATTTGCTGTTTAACTTGGTATAAAAAAATTTATGTCTCTAAAACTCAGCTTTCTCATCTTTAAAATGTGAAAATTAAAACTTCCTTTTCAATAGCAGTTAGGGAAGTAAAGTAAATGCTGTATAGAGAAAATACTTTGAGATCATAAAGTTCATGTACATAAGAGCATTTATCATTATTATCACAAATCTTAGCATAAAAACTTCTCTATGTTTCAGTCCTCAACTATAAAACTGTTAATATTCTCTTCCTCAAAGGAATTCACAGGATCTGTTTTCTAAGTTTACTATGATACAATAGACATAACACACATGGAACAGAGACACTCTGCTTCAAATTTGTATTATTACCTTTTTTGCTTATGTGATATCCACCTTACATGATTTCCTTCTTATATAAAAAATAAATAAATAAAATCTTGCTCAGTCATGTCCGACTCTTTGCAACCCGATGGACTGTAGCCTACCAGGCTCCTCCATCCATGGGATTTTCCAAGCAAGAATACTGGATTGGATTTCCATTTCCTTATCCAGGAGATCTTCCTGACCCAGGGATTGAACCCGGGCCTCCCACATTATAGGCAGACGTTTTACCATCTGAGCCACCAGAGAAGTCTCTTCCTTCTTATATGCTTACCCTTAAAAAGGATTGGCCTCAAATTTTTAGCTAAATTTAGCCTTGCTTTATAAGCTTCATTGTACTTATTTTTTAATTATCTCTTTTATTTTTCCTTTCTGTGATTAATCTCAGCAACTGTGAAATCTACACAGTTTAGAGAACACTTTGTATTCTTGCTGATCTCCTAAACCTAGTAAATGTGACCTTGTGTTCAAGCTCATTTTAGTTCTAAGGAACCAGAGATCAAATGCCAAAATTCACTGGCTCATTGCAAAAGCAAGAGAGTTCCAGAAAACCATCTACTTCTGCTTTGTTGACTCTGTCAAAGCCTTTGACTATGTGGATCACAACAAACTGGGTAAAATTCTTAAAGAGATGGGAATACCAGGCCACCTGACCTGCCTCTTGAGAAATCTGTATGCAGGTCAAGAAGTAACAGTTAGAACTGGACATGGAACAACAGACTGGTTCCAAATCAGGAAAGGAGTACGTCAAGGCTGTATATTGTCACCCTGCTTATTTAACTTATATGCCAAGTACATCATATATGCATCATTTCTCAAATGCCAGGCTAAATGAAGCACAAGCTGGAATCAAGACTGCCGGGAGAAATACCAATAACCTCACATACACAGATGACACCACCCTTATGGCAGAAAGTGAAGAAGAAGAGTGAAATGAAATAATGAACATGAAATGGAAGGGTGAAAAAGTTGGCTTAAAACTCAATATTCAGAAAACTAAGATCATGGCATATGGCCCCATCACTTCATGGCATGTAGATGGGGAAACAACTGAAACAGTGACAGACTTTATTTTGGGGGGCTCCAGAATCACAGCAGATGGTGACTGCAGCCATGAAATTTAAAGACGCTTGCTCCTTGGAAGAAAAGCTATGACCAACCTAGACAGTTTATTAGAAAATAGAAACATTACTTTACAAACAAATGTCCATCTAGTCAAAGCTATGGTTTTCCAGTAGTCATGTATGGATGTGAGAGTTGGACTATAAAGAAAACTGAGCACCGAAGAATTGATGCTTTTGAACTGTGGTGTTGGAGAAGATTCTTGAGAGTCCCTTGGACTGCAAGGAGATCCAACCAGTCAATCCTATGGGAAATCAATCCTGAATATTCATTGGAAGAACTGCTGTGAAGCTGAAATTCCAATCCCTTGGCCACCTGATGTGAAGAACTGACTCATTGGAAAAGACCCTGATGCTGGGAAAGATTGAAGGCAGGAGGAGAAGGGCACAACAGAGGATAAGATGGTTGGATGGCATCACCGACGCGAAGGACATGATTTTGAGTAGGCTCTGGGAGTTGGTGATAAACAGGGAAGCCTGGCGTGCTGCAGTCCAGTGGATCGCAAAGAGTTGGACACGACTGAGGGACTGAACTGAACTGAAGTAAAGGAGAGTTTATACACTCATTGCCTTTGTCCTGGATTCTGTGTTTAATATTGCAAAGTTTGATTATAGTTATTTATCAAGGATAGCTAAGGACAATAACATGATTGGCTAAGTTCATTTCTAATCTGATTCTCAACCTTTGCCCCACCCACAACCCATATTTCTCTAGACCCCAAGGCAGAGTCACTTGCTGTTCTATACACATTTCTATAGTACCTTTCACTTACCTCAGTTACATTTCTTAACCCACTGGACTGCAACTATCCATTCTATTGACTTTCACTATACTCTGACCTTCAGTTTTAATCATAACTCTGTCCAGCATGTAGAATCAAGAACACTGGCTCACAAAAATAATAGCAAAACTTCAACATTTATTCATCTCTCCTTAGGTCAGACAAGGGTCCAATTGTTTTTCCACATATTACTCTGCAAAAATCAATTTTTAAATGATAAAATTATGAACCTCATACAGACAAAATGAGCATGTGTTAAACATATTATTTAACTCATAATGAAGATTTCAGTCATCTGTTACAAATTGTTCAAAGAAGTTAAACAAGCACAAATTTATGTAAAGAACTGATGAAATGAATTACAAAGAGAAATTAGCTTTTTCCATGGAGAAAAAGCAATCAAACCTCCCTCTCAAAGAAGATCTTCATTGTCTATATATAAGAACTATTTTCCATAGCTGTAAATGATCTATGGGATCAGGATCAGGTAACCTGGAAAAATATACTGTGGAAAATGCATAATTTCCACCCAAACACATTTTTCCCTGTAATTCTTTTAACTTTCACAAAATAGACAATCTTTGTTAAATTTAACCAAAGCACTAAATTTTCCTATTCACTCCATAGAAGAGTCCTTTTATTTTCCTTTTGTATGTTTTTAATCCTACTCTCTATTATCAGCTCAACACTTAATCATTAAATATTTTGCTCTGAACTCAATAGACAATGGGCTTTCTACCTGTTAATCTTGAATTCTGGAAGTGTAGACATTGGGGAGAATATGCAGAGAGTCTGCCTATGTCAGTACAGGAAAGAAAACAAAGAGACAAATATCAGCATTGGCTGAAAATTTGCTAATAATGGCAAGTTACATCTTATTCAGTTCAGTAGCTCAGTCGTGTCCACTCTTTGCAACTCCATGAATCGCGTTTCTCATGATGTACTCTGAATATAAGTTAAATAAACAGGGTGACAATATATAGCCTTGGCGTGCTCCTTTTCCTATTTGGAACCAGTCTATTGTTTCACTTCCAGTTCTAACTGTTGCTTCCTAACCTGCCATAGGTTTCTCAAGAGGTAGGTCAGGTGGTCTGGTATTCCCATCTCTTTCAGAATTTTCCACAGTTTATTGTGATCCACATAGTCAAAGGCTTTGGCATAGTCAATAAAGCAGAAATAGATATTTTCCTGGAACTCTCTTGCATTTTCAATGATCCAGTGGATGTTGGCAATTTGATCTCTGGTTCTTCTGCCTTTTCTAAAACAAGCTTGGACATCTGGAAGTTCATGGTTCACATATTGCTGAAGCCTGGCTTGGAGAATTTTGAGCATTGCTTTACTAGTGTGTGAGGTGAGGTAAGGTAATTCGCTCAGTTGTGTCTGACTCTTTGTGACCCCATGGACTGTAGCCTACCAGGCTCCTCCCTCCATGGGATTCTCCAGGCAAGAGTACTGGAGTGGGTTGCCATTTCCTTCTCCAGGGGATCTTCCCGAACCAGGGACCGAATCCGGGTCTCCCGCATTCCAGGCAGACGCTTTGACCTCTGAGCCACCAGGGACCTCTCACCACTAGTGTGTGAGATGAGTGCAATTGTGTGGTAGTTTGAGCATTCTTTGGTATTGCCTTTCTTTGGGATTGGAATGAAAACTGACCTTTTCCAGTCCTGAGGCCACTGCTGAGTTTTCCAAATTTGCTGGCATATTGAGTGCAGCACTTTCACAGCATCATCTTTCAGGATTTGAAATAGCTCAACTCGAATTCCATCACTTCCACTAGCTTTGTTCGTAGTGATGCTTTCTAAGCCCCCCTTGACTTCACATTCCAGGATGTCTGGCTCTAGGTGAGTGGTCACACCATCGTGATTATCTGGGTCGTGAAGCTCTTTTTTGTACAGTTCTTCTGTGTATTCTTGCCACTTCTTCTTAATATTTCCTGTTTCTGTTAGGTCCATGCCATTTCCATCCTTTATCGAGACCATCTTTGCATGAAGTGTTCCCTTGGTATCTCTAATTTTCTTGAAGAGATCTCTAGTCTTTCCCATTCTGTTCTTTTCCTCTATTTCTTTGCATTGAACACTGAGGAAGGCTTTCTTTATCTCTCCTTGCTATTCTTTGGAACTCTGCATTCAGATGCTTATCTCTTTCCTTTTCTCCTTTGCTTTTCACTTCTCTTCTTTTCACAGCTATTTGTAAGGCCTCCCCAGACAGCCATTTTGCTTTCTTGCATTTCTTCTCCATGGTCTTGATCCCTGTTTCCTGTACAGTGTCATGAACCTCCATCCATAGTCCATCAGGCACTCTATCTATCAGATCTAATCCCTTAAGTCTATTTCTCACTTCCAGTGTATAATCATAAGGGATTTGATTTAGGTCATAGCTGATTTAGGTCATAGCTGAATGGTCTAGTGGTTTTCCCTACTTTCTTCTATTTAAGTCTGAATTTGGTAATAAGGAGTTCATGATCTGAGCCACAGTCAGCTCCCGATCTTGTTTGTGCTGACTGTATAGAGCTTCTCCATCTTTGGCTACAAAGAATATAATCAGTCTGATTTTGGTGTTGATCATCTGGTGATGTTCAAGTGTAGAGTCTTCTCTTGTGTTGTTGGAAGAGGGTGTTTGCTATGACCAGTGCATTTTCTTGGCAAAACTCTATTAGCCTTTGCCCTGCTTCCTTCCATATTCCAAGGCCAAATTTGCCTGTTACTCCAGGTGTTTCTTGACTTCCTACTTTTGCATTCCAGTCCCCTATAATGAAAAGGACGTCATCTTTTTGGGTGTTAGTTCTAAAAAGTCTTGTAGGTCTTCATAGAGCTGCTCAACTTTAGCTTCTTCAGCATTACTGTTTGGGGCATAGGCTTGGATTAGTGATATTGAGTATATTTTATTAGTGTAAACTAAATCTCATTATACCAGGTGTGCACTCTGTCTCTGGAATAATCTTTCTCCATCCAACCATCATGTTTCCCAAATCATTTTCATTTTCCATATCGATTATCTCTTTTCATAGGATACCTCACAGATCACTGCTTCTGTTATAGCATGGATACTGCCCTTCTTTTCCCTTGCCACATGTTGTCTTTCCCCAGCTTTGGATAATAAGGTGTGACTTTCCCAGGACACTATATACTTTCCCTTCAATATGCCTTTGTCCCCCCAAGTCACCTGACCACGGAAGGAAATAGAATTAACAGTCAGATTTGCTCCCCAACAAGTTTTCACGACGTTCAGCCAATCAAGATGTCAGGAACTTGCTGACTAGAATGGCTTCACTTTGATGTTATCAGAATGAAGGGGGAGGTGGGGGAGGAACAGCATAGGAAGCAATATGAAAATCCTGTTTCCTCTGTATTTTTTAAGCAAGCTATTTTTAGTTTGTCAGCCAAGAAAATTATGTATTCTTTTTCAGAAATCTTATAGCCTGTTGACACAAGATACAGAAACTTAAAGGGGGCCGATTAGAGCAGGAATCAAAGTGGTAGAAACTGTCTGAATGCATCTCCACCTCCCCTAGATATTTTTAAAACTAAATTACCTCTCTGTTCTTAGGTCTCTTGTTATTTCGCTCCTCTGTAAGATAAAGTGGAGAAAAGGTAGAGGAAAATTGAATTAGACAACTCCCTCAAGGATTGAAAGAGCTACATGACAAACTTTCAAAGTTTTCATTAAATTTAACAATTAATTTTTATTTTTAGAATGTTATAACAATGAAACATGATAGAATTGAAAATATTATACAAATACTGCTAAACAAGTGTTAGAGAGTTGGGGAACCAGACAATCAACTTATGCATTTATAATTTATATTTTCTTGATTTTTTCCCACATTTTATAAATATTCACTGTCAATGTACTCTCTGCCATTTTCAAATTTATAATCTAAGAAAAATTAATCACTTGAAAAAGGCTGTTTTAAATGTAGCTTATTTTTAATGGTTCAAATTTCATTTGGAAGATAAGATAGAGCTTTCTTTATTGCTCTATGAATAGGAAAAATTTTGTACTTCTTTTCAAATCAATTGTGGCAGGTTTCCCAGATGAAGTTGAATTTGAGGTGAGGGTTGAAGATACAACTTGCCAAGAAACTCATATAACTTATGTTTTCTGGACTCACAAACTATTAAAAAGATAGGGAAGGCTAGATATCTTTCAGCTAAAGTACATATTGTTCAGAAATCAGTCAAGTGCACTGTCATTGATTAACTTTTGTTGAAGATATTTCAACTTATGGTTCATTTTGATTCTGATTGACCAACAGGTAATAATTTTTTTTCCTCATCCAACTTTGTAGATTCTATCTGATTGGTCTTTGTCATCCAATGACCTTCATTATAACCAAACTCGAAAACATGATTGATTTAACCCATAGTATCAGTTTAAATATAGATTTGTTAAACTTCTTATTCATCAAAGTCAATTTTATTTTCCACCAGATATTTGCAGCATTTCCATTATATAAATATGAGAAGGGTAAAATATACTTTTTAATTTTAACATTTTAATATATACCGTACAACCATTTACTCCAGTTCTATCTTTTAATGAAGAAGATTATTAATTATGTTCAGTTCAGTTCAGTTCAGGCGCTCAGTCGTGTCCGACTCTGCAACCCCATGAATCGCAGCACGCCAGGCTTCCTTGTCCATCACCAGCTCCCGGAGTTCACTCAGACTCATGTCCATCGAGTCCGTGATGCCATCCAGCCATCTCATCCTCTGTCGTCCCTTTCTCCTCCTGCCCCCAATCCCTCCCAGCATCAGAGTCTTTTCCAATGAGTCAACTCTTCACATGAGGTGTCCAAAGTACTGGAGTTTCAGCTTTAGCATCATTCCTTCCAAAGAAATCCCAGGGCTGATCTCCTTCAGAATGGACTGGTTGGATCTCCTTGCAGTCCAAGGGACTCTCAAGAGTCTTCTCCAACACCACAGTTCAAAAGCATCAATTCTTCGGTGCTCTGCCTTCTTCACAGTCCAACTCTCACATCCATATATTACATGTTTATAAAAGAAGAGCATAAAAGCCCCCTTAAATTCATCACCTAGTGGAAAACACAACATTCATATCTGTGCATAGGCATATATGCTAGATTTATTTTAATGGAAGTATAGTAATTTATCAAAATTTTTCATTTGACATATATATATATATGGTTTTTCTGACCTTAAATATGTTTTCCATCATAATCTTCAAAGTCTGAATAGTATTACAATACATAAATTAATGTAGTATTTTTTATTTGAATAACTACTTAACTAAAGAAACTGGGATTCTTTTTCAGAAACATTAATCTAGTGTTACCTATGCATCTATTTTGTAATACAGCTATATTTAGGACTGAACATTATCTATTCACATTAGATAAATGTGAATATATCATGAACATTATGGATATTTAGTTCAAAATATTAAAGCTTATTTGACAATGAGCTTCTAAAAATATATAATTGTTTGCATTTTCTCACTTTAACAATTAAATAAGGTAAATGCAAGAAAATTTTAATTTAAAAAAATCAAACATTTTGTTAACCCTCCAGTTCTACATTTTTCCTAATGAATAATCTAGATATTACTAATTACTTTTGCTGTGATTCCTTTTACTATAAGCTCATATACATATTTCTCTCATCACATTCTAAAATGCTAATTGAGCATTGCAGTTAAAGTACCCCAAACACACATATACACATGCACACACACAAGTCCTGTCACCTTGGATTCCTTTCAAAAATGCTATTGTCTTCTCTTGCCTCATGACTTTGCACCTGTTTTCCCTCTGCCAGGAATGTCATCTTCCCAATCTAACCATTTACTTGGTCATATAATATCAGTATGTAAGACAGAGACCCTGCCTGTTTTGTGTGCTATGCATCAATCTCCCAAGGTCTGATTGTGGAAAGTGCAATTAAATACTTGTTAAATAATATATTTGTTAAACATGGCAGGGAAAAAAGATTATATGGATTAGCACAAGGAAAATGTATTTGTCATTATCTTATAGCAGTTTTCAGAGAAAAAATTAAATGGTTAATAATATGTAATTGTTTTTTATTAGTCAACAGTTTGTTAAATCCCTTCTTGAGATATCTTTTTCTCACACAGATTTATTTTATTATCTTTTAAAATTAGTTTTAGTTTCTTGAAGCAAATGTTTAGTTTGCTTATTTTTAGTATTTTAATACCAAAAGAATTAAGGTTCTATTAATATATTTTCCTCTAAATGAAAATAATACAATTTATTTATTCATTCCAAGTTGGTGGGATTTGAATTGTTTCCAACAGTAATTAACATTGGTCATTTTGTAAACAATGTTCTCCTGTACCTAAGCATGCATATCTCTAAGATACATATTAATATATATTTAGAGGATAAAAAAGATTAAAGTTTAAAAGACATTTATAAGTAATTTATAAATTTTGAATACAAGCTTAAGTAATTGCTATGCATTTAATAAAACCTCAACTCTAGAAATACACCTCCTTCACAATTTAAATCATTTCCCTAGCAACAATTAAACATTTCAGAAATCATTAACTAATATAAAATTAGTTAATACGGTTGCATTTACTATATTATTAATTTTTTCTTCTGAACAGCTATAATTATGTTAAATTCAACATATATTTGACAACAATGGAATTTAAGAATTCTGAAAATGTATTACACCTAGTAAATAAACATTGATTCCAAGATTAAACTTTTTACAACCTTTATTTTTTCCACATGGTCTATGAAAAACTGAAAGGAACTATTCAGTTTCTCTTTGGATTCTAGTGATCTTTTTCCCCTAAAATATTTTGATTTTATATATTTCTTTGATGTATTATCTGTGTAAATATCACATCTTTGGGAATTTAAATTTATATTATTTAAATGTTTTATCTTTGATTTATTTTTAGTTTTTTCATTCCTTTAAATCTACTTTGGAATTAGCAATCTTTCTTTTCATTTCAACTTCTATATTGAAATTACATATAAAATGGTGATGACAAATAATGAAAAATTTATCATTTTACTCACCCACATATATGGTATATGGCCCATACTTTACATAGCTTTTATTGAAACTATATGGGTTTTGTCAAAGAAAAATTCCACTATACAGACTTAAATAGGCAAGAAAGATTTTATTAAAGACGACTGCAATAAGTAGGAGATTGAACTGAGCTGCTCTGCTGAAACAAGGCTAGACAGTGAGTACGCCCTTTGTGAGCTAATGGAAAGTCACTGGATGCCATTGGGGCAAAGTTGATCAATATGATTAGGCCATTTGTGTTGCTAATTGGTGCATCTTGACCATCCCACAGAGACTAAGAGATAGGGATGCTATTTTTTTAATGATTACGTTTCAAAATTCTTTGAGAAAGATATTCCTGGGTTGTAGAACTGCCAAGAGGCTGAGAGAAGACAGATCTTACAGGGGAAGAGAAAGTATTTATAACTGTAAGTTTTCTAAAATAAACACTGTTTAAAAAAAAAAAAAAAGAGTAAAGGTATATCGTTTAGAAATTTTAAAATTTAGTCCAAGTTAGGGGAATGCAAAGGTTCTCTTAGTCAGTTTATTATTGCTTTTACATATTTGTCTCTTTCAGTAATTATGCTCCATTTTTTCTTTTTTTTCACTTAATACATCATCAACAGGCTTCCCAGGTATCTCAGTGATAAAGAATCCTCTTGCCAATGCAGGAGACACAGGAGACGCAGGTTCAACCCGTGGGTGGGGAAGATCCCCTGGAAAAGGAAATTTCAACCCACTCCAGTATTCTTGCCTGTAAAATTACATGGACAGAGGAGCCTGGTGGGCTACAGACTGTGGGGTCACAAAGAGTCAGACACAACTGAGCAAGCAAGCACACATACACATCATCAAGATTTATTTGTGCTAAGTCGCTGCAGTCCTGTCCCACTCTTTGTGACCCTATGGACTGCAGCCCGCCAGGCTCCCCTGTCCATGGGATTTTCCAGGCAAGAATACTCGAGTGGATTGCCATGCCTTCCTCCAGCGGATCTTCCCAACCCAGGGATGGAACCTGTGTCTCCTATGTCCTTGCAGTGGCAGGCAGATTATTTATCACTAGGGGCACCTGGAAAGTATATCTATTTACTACTTGATTCTCACTAAATGTTTTTTAAATTGTTTTGAAATTGCTTTCTTATTTTGTTTTTGTCCTGTTCTACCTATATGCAATGGTAGTGCTTCAACCTCCCCCCCCAAAATATATATGCCTTCTGTTCATGGTTTCTGAAACTTTAAAAACCTTATGTATTGAGAATTTCAATTGAGTGAGGGCATATTTTAGTCCAAATAGTTTTTAGATTTGTCAGGTAGGTTTATTTCTCTTCTCAGTTCTTGCCTCATAGCAACAAAAATTTGGAAAAGTGGACTAAAGTGTTTAAAACAGCAGACAAGTTATAGCTCAGTTCAGCCCAAGCAGACAGATCTTTTATTTAGACGTTGCTAACTTTCTGGTTCTTTTTGCCCACAACTTTTTTCCTATTCTTAAGTAATTTCCTATAAATTTTTGCATTTGTCTCACACCTGCCCATCTATGTTTTGATGTTTATTTTGTTCTTTTTTTCTTTCTCTTTCAGACATGCGAAAAACTCTGGGCTTAAATTTCCACCAAAATCACTTGGGTGGGTTTTCCTACGATTCCCCATTTCTCCCATAGACAGTATAAGTGTCCTTCTGGATACTAACTGGAAGACACTCAAAATTCAGAATCCTAGAACTTTAGAGGCAAAGGAAGAGTTTAGTCCCTGGGGTGTGTCAAGAGGAAGATCCTCTCAGTTCTGGTTTGGACTCCTATACTGTATTTGCCCTGAGGTATATCCCAGGTTAGTCTTAAACCAAACTGTTCCAGTTCATCTGGAAATGATTCAGGGTGCTACACACACCCTTCTTGATGCTCTAGGGAAGTAATCTAGCCAAAGCTGTTTGAGGTGACAGTACTGGACCTCAGGCCTTCCTGTCAGCTACTTAAGACTACTGAGGAAACACAGTGGTCAAAAGGATTCCACATGGAGGCTTTGCTGCTGCCCCACTTCCCTTCCATTCCCTATTCTTATGAATAAGATCATTTTAGTCATATTTTGCCTCAGTCACATCTAAATGGACTTCCCTGGTAGCTCAGATGGTAAAGCATCTGCCTACAATGTGGAAGAGCCGGGTTCAATCCCTGGGTTGGGAAGATCCTTTGGAGAAGGAAATGGCAACTCACTCCAGTACTCTTGCCTTGAAAATCCCATGGATGGAGGAGCGTGGTAGGCTACAGACCACGGGGTCACAAAGAGTTGGACATGACTGAGCAACGTCACTCACTCATCTAAATCAGATTGAGTAGTTCTCAGCAAGCCATTGTTTTCCTTCTTCTAGATGGTTCTTGCTGTATTAAACTGTCCCCCAAATCCTCTAAGGTGATGGCAAAAGGGTAATACTTTATACTGTTTCCAAATTACTGGTACTGCAATTCCAACCCCTGCATGCAGGTGCACATGTGCATGCGTACACACACATACACACACACACACACACACACAGCATCTTTTTCACCCTTTAGTCGTTTCTTTGTGTTGAAAGTGAGACAAGATGAAGATTAGGCATTTGTAATCATATCACTGTATTTTCAACAATTCTTTCTCACATTTTTTTGTTGTTGTTGATTTTTGTTTTGTTTTTCAGGATTGAACCTGAGAAAAAAGAAATTATTAGAGAGCTAGGAATAATAATCTTAATAAGAAATCTAATAACTGCAAGGGCTTACATTTGACCAAGAGTCAAAATTTTCCTTGGATCTTTCAAACTATTATATAAATGAGTAACATTTGCTAGCAACCTATTTTTTGAGGATTAGAGAGTGAAACTAACTTGGACTCTTGGAACATGTAACACAGTGTGAGTACTTAGTTGACCTAGAAAAGCTCTCCAAGGGACACAGAAACAATTGCAGATTTAAATGGATGAAAATGGAGACATATTTTATGTATGTCAAATGTTTCAGTTGTACTACTGGGGGGTAAAAGACCTTCTATGACTTTGTTGGTAGATTCTTTTAATGCATAATACATAAAAGGAGAAATTCTTAACACAGCTTACTTTTAATCAGAGAACGTCAATGTATTTTATAGGTAGTTATTCATCTTTAAGGAAAATAAGGAAAGTGAAAAGTAAAGTTGCTCAGTCGTGTCTGACTCTTTGCAACCCCATGGACTGTAGCCTACCAGGCTCCTCTGTCCATGGGATTTTCCAGGCAATAGTACTGGAGTGGATTGCCATTCCCTTCTCCAGGGGATCTTCCTGACCCAGGGATCGAACCCAGGTCTCCCGCATTGTAGACAGACGCTTTACCATCTAAGCCACCAGGGAAGTCCAATAAGATGGCTTCTAAACCAGGAAAATAAATAGGCCTTTTCATCCCTAAACAAAACTTTAACAAATAAATGGAAACACATTTAGACAACAACTGTGTCCCAGGTAGGGGGCTAGATGCCGGGGGGCTACATAGATATGAGACCAAATATCTACCCTCTCGAAATTTTATATTTGAAGCAATCTCCCAAGATTCTTTGTACAAATAGTGAGGATGGGGGTTCAGAATGGCAAAACAATACTGTTTAAGGGACGTGGGTTCTGTAAAGGAGATAATATTTTATGAATTTTGAAGGACAACAATTTACTTAGAGTTGAAGAAAATATAACACTCATTGTCCATTCCACTCACATTACGTTACAAATTCTTTAAAACATGGCATTGTTTATGGAAATATGTCCTTTCCCTCTAAGCCTCTTTTAGGAACTTTTGTTTTATTATTTGGTAACTCCAGTTAACTGTTTTTCAGCCTGATTACCTATGTCCAATAATTCTTTAGCTCCCACTCTCAAAGCCACATTGTGCATTAAAATCAGCTGTAGGGCCTGTTCAAACAGATTCCTGAGCCCTGAACCCAGAAATTTGATTCCGTAGATCTGAGGAGGGGTAAAATTCTTTGCATTTCTAACGAGTTAAAACAGATAATGCTGCTGTTGCTAGTCCAAATAACCACTTCTGCGGGATCTACAAAAAAAATTATTTTTTTCTTTTGATTAATTTTTGGATCTAGGCACAATGGAAACATTGGGTTCATCTAGTATAAATACCATCACCATTCTGGTAGATGATGATTGTGAAAAAACTGATTTGTTAAAGCAATGTATCAAAACTTGAACATGCATATGACATATGCAGAAGCCTTCCTGAAATGCTGACTCAGGTTCATGAAGTCTGGGGTAAGACCTGAGATTTTGCATTTCCGAGAAGTTTCTAGGTGGGATAGACTGCACTACTATAAGTGAGATATTAAAGGACCTTGTGCATAGCACCTTAAAATGATTTTTTTTCAGTAGCAATTGAGCTTCTTTAAGTAACATCTTGAATCCCAAATTCATCTAATTAATGTTACCACTTGTTATATTATCATTGTCAACTACTCTCAACCGAAAAAAAAATTGTATTCACAGAAAATGCAAAATAAGTCAAAGTGTCAGTAGCTCAGTTGTGTCCAACTCTTTGCAACCCCGTGAACTGCAGCCAGGCTCCTCTGTCCATGGAATTCTCCAGGCACTGGAGTGGGTTGCCATTTCCTTCCCCCAGATAAGTCAAAGTAGACTTTAAATATCTTCCAAATTAATCCCTTCACTTTACTTATATGGACATTTTTCTGGGTCTACATGTGACTAGGAATATGACCAACACAGAGGAATCATTTCAAAAAAATATTTTTGTTTTTTTAGGGTAGATTTAGTCATTTAAATAAAGAGAAATCTCTTAAAACAGTTTATGAAACCAAGGTAGCAGAATGATGTTTCAAGTCCCATGGAGATGTTAATGATCTTCACCTGCCTCTTGTTATGGCTATTAAAAGAAATACTTACTTTATAGCCTGACTGTGCCTGCAACTAGTGGCAATTATGAGCAACCCTCCAAGAAACATGAGTCATTTCTTAAGCAGTGCTACAGGATGCTTCATTTGGTATCTTGTTCAAACCTCTTTATAACGCAAATTAGACACATCAAAAGAAGATATTTCTCTGTGTCAGTTTCATGTGAATTTCAATATAGTTTATCTCCAGCACATTCTGTTCCCTGCAGAGAATGAACTGGACAATTAATCTCTCCCAATTCTTCAGTTATTCAGGATAGTTTTAGGCAGGAGGAGTCACATCCTGATTTCAGTTAAATTTCCAAAATGTCATCATAATGCTTTGCTTTTGAATTGTAAGAGTGTTATTTACAGAGAAAATTGCCATAAGAAATAGTGTGGTTTGTTTTCTTATTTCTGAAGGTTACTTTTGTCCATAAGAAGACTGAGTAGAAGAGCACTTTGAATTTACAAGCATAAAGTTCCATTCTTAACTCTTTCTATATGTAATTTTAGGACAAGCATGTTGTGCATTGCTCTCAATCCACTTGCAATGCAGGAGACCCTGACTCAATTTCTGAGGTAGGAAGATCCCCTGGAGAAGGGAAATGCTACCCACTCCAGCATTCTTGGGCTTCTCTGGTGGCTCAGACGGTAAAGAATCTGCCTGCAAAGTGGGAGACCTGAGTTCAATTCCTGGGTTGGGAAGATCCTCTGGAGAAGGGGACAGCTACCCACTCCAGTATTCTGTCCTTGAGAATTCCATGGACAGAGAAGCCTGGCATGCTACAATCCAGGGGTCGCAAAGAGTCCAGTGCAACTGACCAACTTTCACTTTCACTTTTCAGTAATAGAAATTAGAAAAAAATTATTCCCCTAGGAAAACATAACTTGTATATTAGAAAGAGTACTTAAATTTCTTTTTAAAAAATATTGATTCTTTGCATGCTATGAATTCCTAATTAACTTAATAAAAATCCAGTATTTCCTCTAAGAAATATCTTATTTCATTTATCCACCAATGTATCCATTTTCACAGTGTCAGGCCAACTCGGCTTTTGATGTTAAGCACTGTACATATTTATTGTGAAAAATGGATGGAATAGGTTCCCATATTAGAATAATTGCGTATGAAATAGCAGGTATACTTTTTCCCTTACTGTCATAATTCCTTAGAGAATGAATCAACTTGACCACTTTTAAAAGGTATTTTCAGAGAGACTACTATTTTAAAAGTCAGCAGTTTGTATTTTCAAACCAAAGCCCTTATGAAAATAAACTATGCCTTTAAAAAAAACTTCATATCTCTATATAATATGTATATAAATTAAAACCTGCTTTTTCTGGGTTTTTAAAATATTGACTTTAAGATTCAATTGATTATATAACAAAAATTCCTTATACTCTTGCTTTAGGACACTAAAACTTGGAAAACTAAAGTTTGATTTTATACTTAACATTTCATTAAATCTTGCAAATAGCCTTAATTAATATTCCATACATTCTCTCTGTTCCTAATGGTTTGAATGCCATTCTGACTAAAAATGAACCTAGTTTATCATCTAGGTACCTGAGGCCGACCTAAGTTTTGTTAAAAATAGGCAAGGAGGGAACAGTGGGAAATGAAGAGACATGCAAGAAGAAAAGGAAAAGAGAAACAAAAAGGAAATGAGAGGCAAGAAGAAAGTAGGAATAGAGAAGTAAAGAGGAAAAAAAGGATGTGCAGAGTGGGAGTATAGAATGCTACCAAGAGTTGTTACTGTGACAATTTCTTTGTGATTATTTGAATGATTCATACCACCAACTATGACTTTTTGTGTTACAGATATTATAGAGCTTTTTTCTGAAGTGCACTGCCTGAGGTAAACACCCAGGCTTGACAGCCATTATCAATACTTGACCTAGGGCAAGTCATTTCACCCATGTGCCTCAGTTTTACTATCTTCTAAATGAGAATCATATTAGCATCCAAATCAAAGAAATTTTGTGAACATTGAATTGATCACATCAAGCACTTACAAAGATGAGTGGCCCAGAGATAAACTCCATAAATGTTACCAACTAGTACTGGTGGAAGTTTGCCATCCTGCTTAAAATTTTAAGCAAAATGAACATGATGTTTAATGTTCATATCAATTGCTACAAGTAAAACTAAAATTCTGTCACTTAGAGTCCCACAGAGAAACACCAAAATTTTAACGAAAGAGCGTTTAATGAAGGGAATTGTACAGAGATGAGAGCAGCATTAACAGGAGAGCTACAAAGCATGATGAAGAATTCAAACAGAAACAGCGAGAAGCTGCTCCTGACCTCTCCCCCCCAAAGCCTGAAGGGATGCATTGTAGGATGTTTAGTAGCCTCACTGGCCTCTAACCACTCAGTTCACATCAGTCGCTCAGTTGTGTCCGACTCTTTGTGACCCCATGAACAGCAGCACACCAGGCCTCCCTATCCATCACCAACTCCCGGAGTCCACCCTGTTATGCCCAGTGTCTGAGTCCCCAAAACTGAGAGAATAAGACGTCCACAGAAATGCAAAAGCATAAAGGGGTTTATTGCTAGCTCGAGCTAGGGCTCAAGTCTCATTCAGTGCAGTGGAGTCTTGACGAGAGCCCCAAGCTCTGAATCACAGCTGCTTATATACAGGCGGTCTTTTGTCTCAGCAATAGTGTAGTTGGCGTGTGGTGATTGACTCAACCTTGGGTCATCGTGGTGATTGACTTAACCTTGGCATCATCGGGGGGGACCTTGGTGTCATCGGGGACCTTGGTGTCATCAGAGACCTTGGTGGGGCTTCCCAGAATTATGACTCATGCTTACAAGAACCTGAGGCCTAGGCCTAGTGTGGCCCATCGAGCCTGTCATGGCTCAGGTCAGGTCCCAACATTCCCCCCTGTCTCTTGATCATATAGAGGAATCTTCCTCTTTGTTTTGGGGCAAGGCCTGGTATTGTTGCCTGAGTATGAGTAGTCGGACTGTATTAATACGTTCCTTTACAAAAGTTACAAGCTTGTTTAGGATATATGGGCCAAAAGTGAGTATTAATAATAGCACCATAAGAGGCCCCACCAGGGTGGAAATCAGTGTTGTTAGCCATGGAGATTGTTGGAACCAAGACTCAAACCATCCCTGTTGGGCTTTTCGCTCTCTTTTCCGTTGAGCTAGTACTTCCCTTACTTTGGCCATAGATTCTCTCACTACCCTGGTGTGGTCTGCCTAAAAACAACATTTTTCTGGCAGAGCTGCGCAGAGCCCCCTTGTTGCAAGAAAACCAGATTTAACCCCCTTCTGTTTTGCAAGACTACTTCGGACAGGGAAGTCAATGACCTTTCTAGGTGACTAATTGACTCTTCTATGCGGGTAATGTCTTTATCTATAGCTGCCCGCAACGACGTAAACCCCTGGCCTTGGAGGGACAAGGCCGTTATCCCAGTTCCCACCCCGGCAACCCCAAGGCTGAACATGGTTGCTAATGTGATGGCCGTAATGGGCTCTCTCTTAATTCTGTTTCCTGCCAACTGATTTGATATTTCTCCAGTCTGATAGCTATACATAACTTTTTCAGGGTAGTATAAGATTTGGGGCATGACAGCCACCAACATGCAAAACTCTCTATTTTGATTAAAAACTGAGACATGTAAGCATGGAGTCAGTCCGGCATGAGAGCAGACCCACCAACCCCCTGCCTCTGGCTCAATCTATTTTGTCTTATCTAACTCTGTGAACTCAGCTGATCGAGCGCACAAGGGAGATGTCTCTGGTGGGACTTTACCTACTCAAAGTCCTTTTCCGCACACTTTTCTCATTGTGAGGCTCACCTTTTGTTCTCCCCAGTGGCATTTAGGTGGATCTATGCTAGTGGTCAGGCTGTAAGAAGCATTTAAGCCTATTGCTTCATAATAGGGAGGTTATAGAGTGTAGCAGAGCCAACAGGATTCAGCTGCTTCTGGGTTGGTTTGGTTTAGGGTTGTATAGGCTGCCCTAACTAATTTCCATAATGGGTCTGATTTCCCGAGGTTGGAGATGTGGACCAGGGGACCAAGGGAACTGGAGGATGTGGAATCCAGGGTAGCAAGGCTCGGTGTCGGGTATGTCTCAGCTATTTTTAGTGAATCAATCTTTTCGACCCGGTTGTGACCTATACTATGCACCTGTGTTGGCTCTATGATCTGGCTGACAATTATAATTCCTCCAAAATACCCATGGGTCCATTGGGCGCTAGTTTGTATTCCCCAGGACAGACCGGAAACCCAAAACCTCTCTTTTCTAGCAGCCTCTTGATTGAAACTTATTCCAACTTGTGAATAGTCACACTCGACACAGTGATAGTATGGGTCTCCGAGGGCTTGGGCCAAGGGCCCTGCAAACGAGAAGTTGAGTAAGTCTCGGTTTTATACTTCCCAACGCCATTTTCCATTATTAGAAGTTACACAACTCCAGGACTTACAGAAGTAGTCCTGCAGACCCCCACAAGTCTTCCGGTTGCTCCTTTGGTGGCCAGGACATGCCCAGAACCCGTAAAGTCAGAGGAGACCCTTTGCCTAGGATACATCCACCACCTCTTTTAGGTCAAAGTATAGATCTGACCACCAGGTGTTCGGGGGATGTGTTCCTGAGGTTAAGTACCTCTCGCGTCAGTCCGTTTTGAAGTTTCCAGGTGATCCTGGCCAGCTGGTGCAGGTTTCCATTGGTGGCTCCCGGGTAGAGGAGGATGGTCACCAACAGGAGGGTCAGGGTGATTCGTCTGAGTCCTGTTGACGGGTGAGCTTCATCTTTAAAGGATTGGAGGGATGTGGTGTCACCTTCCATTCTCTCTGGGCCTTTTCCTGTTTCTCTGGAGTGGCACAGCGCACGTGGTTACAGTGCACCCAAGGTCCAATGCCATCGACCTTCAGGGCAGTAGGGGTAGTAAGAAGAACAACATAAGGGCCCTTCCATCTAGGCTCTAATGTCTTGACTTGATGCCGTTTGACCCAAACCCAGTCCCCCGGACCAATGTTGTGTGAAGGAATTGTTCCCTTCTCTTGGCCTTTATGGATGTCTTTGAGTAAAGTCCAGATGGGCACATGCACCTTGCTTAAGGCCAATAGAGCTTTTTGGAACTGCCGCAATGAAGGAGGCGCCTGGATTCTTCCCTCAAAGACATGACACACTGGAGGGGGCGCCCCATAAACAATTTCAAAGGGGGTTAGGCTTAACTTGTAGGGGGTATTACATGCTCGGAAGAGAGCGAAGAGAAGGAGAGTCACCCAGTCCCCACCAGTCTCTATTGCCAGTTTTGCCAAAGTTTCTTTTAGAGTACGATTCATTTTTCCTACCTGTCCTGAGCTCTGGGGATTGTATTCGCAATGTAGTTTCTATTTGGTCCCCAGAGCTAAGGCCAGTCCCTGAACAATTTGACTCACAAAAGCAGGTCCATTATCAGAGCCAATGGTTACCGGCAGCCCAAACCTAGGCACTATCCCTTCTAGGAGATTTTTAGCTACCATTGTTGCTGTTTCCCTCTTAGTGGGATATGCTTCTACCCACCCAGAGAAAGTATCAACCAGAACTAACAGATAATGGCACCCATACTTGCCTGGCCTTACCTCTGTAAAATCTATCTCCCAGTGTTGTCCCGGCCTTTCTCCCTGGTACCTTATACCTGTGTGCTGTCCTTTTCCTGGTCTCATCATCTGGCACGCCTTACAGGCACAGACTATGTCTTGTATAGTTGCCTTTTGTCGGGGAAACCACAGACACACTGTCTGTAAGAGTGCTAGAGTCTTTTTCTCTCCCAGATGGGTGGTCTGATGTAGGTGCGTGCAAAGGTGTCAACCCAAGTTAGCTGGAAGCAACAAGTTGCCATTTTGGTCTCGATACCATCCGTCTTTGCCCTCCAGACAGTTGGCATTTTTTTTGACTCCAACTTAGATTGGAAGAGGAATACTCGGGGATCAGGGGCAGGGTTCCCATTTCCGGGGGTGGCAATCCCACAGTCAATATGGGGGTTTTACAGTTTTCGAGGGCTGCTTCCCAAGCCGCCACATTGACAGCACGGTTGCCCCAAGCCTTGATATCTTTTCCTTTTTGGTGTCCTGGGACATGTACTATGGACACGGCTCAGGGTCAGTGGACTGCTGCTAGGAGTCTGCGAATCTCAAGTAGGTTTTTAACTTCTTTTTCCCCTGCTGTCATAAACTCCCGCTCTCTATATATTGGGCCCTGAATATGCACTGTTCCAGATGCATACCGGCTGTCGGTATAAATGGTGATCTTTTTTCCTTCTGCCCTTTCTAGTGCCTGTATCAAGGCTATTAATTCCACTTTCTGGGCGGATGTCCTTCAGCCCAGATGACCCTTCAAGAGTCATCTACAATGGCTGCCCCTGCCCTTCTTTGTCCATCTTTCACAAAACTACTTCCGTCTGCAAACCATACCAGTTCACTGTCTTTTAAGGGCACATCTTTTAGGTCTTTCTGTATGGCCGTCACATCGGCCAATATCTCACCACAATCATGGAGGGGGCCGTCTTTCTTCGGGGCAGGCAGGAGAGTGGCTGGGTTCAGGAAGCAGGGCGTCTGAAAGTGTATCTGGGGGGTATCCAGCAGCAAGGCCTGGTAATGGGTTAAGCGGGCATTGGAGATCCACTTACCTGGTGGCTGCTTAAGAATCCCTTCAATGGCATGGGGAGTGTAGACCAGGAGCTGTTGTCCATACATTAACTTGTCGGCATCATGGACCAGGAGAGCAGTGGCTGTGATGATTCGGAGGCAGGGTGGCCACCCCGCGGCCGGCCACTGGGTCCAGTCTTTTAGAGAGGTAGGCTACAGGTCGCTTCCAAGGCCCCCATTGCTGTGTCAAGACTCCCTTTCTTACTCCCTGTTTTTCATCCACAAACAGTTGGAAGGGCTCAGACGGGCTAGGGAAAGCAAGGGCCAGGGCTTTCAGCAGAGCCTGCCGAAGTTCTTGAAATGCCTGTCTCATTGGCTCAGTCCAAGTCCAATTTTTACTCTCCCTGCTCCCTTCATACAATGGCCAGGCCTTTTCAGCAAACCCCAAGATCCACAGCCTGCAATACCCAACAGTCCCAAGAAATTTTCTCACTTGACGAGGAGTTGCTGGCTCAGGGATCTGCAAAATAGTCTCTTTCATAGCCTGTGTCAGCCATCTCTGCCCCTGCTTTATCTTATATCCTAAGTAGGTGACCTCCTCTCTAGCAATTTGGGCTTTCTTTGCACTAGCCCAGTATCCCAATGTCCCCAAAGTTTGGAGGAAGTTGCCTGTCGCCTCTAGGCATGCCTCCTCGGTAGCAGCGGCTAGCATAAGATCATCCACATACAGCAACAAGACAACGATGGGGTGATCAGCCTGGTACTCACGGAGGTCTTCGCCCAGAGCCTCATTAAATAGCGTTGGTGAGTTTTTGAAGCCCTGTGGGAGGCGAGTCCAGGTTAGTTGTCCTGTGGTCAGGCTGCCTTCCTTGGCCCACTCGAAAGCGAAGATCTCTTGGCTCGAATGGGCCAGCGGCAAACTGAAAAAGGCATCCTTCAAGTCCAGGACCGTATACCAGACATAGTCTGGTGGCAGGGCACTCAAGAGGGTGTATGGGTTAGGGACAGTAGGATGAATGTCACTCACCCGTTTGTTGACTTCACGAAGATCTTGGACCGGTCTAAAGTCCATTCCCCCAGGCTTTCTCACAGGTAACAGGGGAGTGTTCCACGGAGATCGACACCTTCTGATAATCCCTACCTTTAAGAGCCTCTGGATATGTGGCGTGATTCCTCATTGGGCCTCCAGACTCAGGGGGTACTGTTTCACCCATACCGGGGTGGCATCTGCTTTCAGTTCAACAATGATGGGGGGTCTCTGTTTGGCTAGTCCTACTCCCACTGTTTCTGCCCAGGCCATAGGGTATTTTTGGACCCAAGGCTGCACATTAGGGTCAATAGCCATGGGAGGCCTCGGCTGGTACAGTCTATATTCGTCCCTCAGCGCCAAGGACAAAACCTGTATAGGATATCTGGTCCCATCCATAACTGATATCCCTCTGTGGTCAAAGTGGATTTGAGCATTGACCTTAGATAATAAATCCCTCCCTAGTAAGGGAGCCGGGCATTCTGGTATCACAAGAAATGAGTGGGACACTCATTGGGCCCCCAAGTCCACCTGCTGTTTAGTAGTCCACCCATATCGTTCAGTTCCGGTGGCCCCTTGTACCCAGCTGGTTTTCTCGGACATTGGTCCATCTTTCCAGTTAAGGATTGAGTATTGGGCCCCTGTGTCCACCATGAAGCCGACTGGTTTCCCCTCCACATGTATAGTTACCCAGGACTCGGGGAGGAGGGCTGAGCCCTGATCCCCCTAATTGCTATCATCTCCTGCATATAAGACGTGGGCCCCCAGGGAAGGTGCTTCTTCCCTGGTGGGCTTTTCCCCTGGTTTTCTTTTAGGGCACTCTCTTCTCCAGTGTCCTCGCTCCTGACAATATGCACATTGGTCCTTTCTTAGTCTCTGTCCAACTTGTTTTCCTTCATCTCTCAGCCTGACTTCACTAGTTCCCTGAGAATTAGCTCTCTGTCTCACCCCTGCAGAGAATATCTGGGCTAATTCTTTCTGATTCCTACAGTTTTCCTCAGCCCTGAACTCTCTCTCTTCCCTTCTAACACGTTCTTCTCTTTCCTCTGGAGTTTCCCTATGGTTAAAAACCCTCTCTGCTGCCGTCACCAGGTCTTGTATGGATTGTTCCCCTAACCTCTCTATTTTCTGCAGTTTCCTCCTGACATCTGGAGCTGCCTGATTTACAAATGCTAGCATAATTGCCACACATGACTCATCAGCCTGTGGGTCCATGGGGTTATACTGCCTAAAAGCTTCCATTAATCTCTCAAGGAAAGCTGCCAGGCTTTCATTTGGCTCCTGTCTAACCAGATTTACCTTTGCCAAATTTCTTGGTTTCCTGGTGGCTGCTCCGAGCCCAGCCATAAGAGTCTGGCGTTACACTCGGAGACGCTCCCTACCTTCAGCGCACTCGAAGTCCCATTGGGGCCGCGTCAGGGGGAATCCTTCATCAGTCAGATTAGGTTGCATTGTAGGTTTCCCATCTACCCCTAGAACATTTTTCTGTGCTTCCGACAATATCCGTTTGCATTCCTCTGTGGTGAAAAGCACTTGTAATAGCTGCTGATAATCATCCCAAGTGGGGTTATGGGCGAAAATAATGGATTCTAAAAGGTCAATGAGGCCCTGAGGCTTTTTTGAGAACGAAGGGGTTTGAGTTTTCCAATTATATAAATCACTAGTGGAAAAGGGCCAGTATTGGTACGTTCATTCCCCGACCCGACAGGCTGGCCCCACCCGAACAGGAAGTGCCTGGACCGTGGAGGTGGGGGCTTCCGGGCTGTCCTCGTCTGCCACATTGAGGACTCCTCTAGTTCTTCTTTGAGTTCCCTGGGCGGGGCCCCTTTCCTGGGTTGGGGCCGAAGGTTCGGTATCCCTTCGTGTTCCTCCGGACAAAATCTGAGGTACCTGAGGGGGCAAAGGCAGATGTGCATAGCAGAGTGGGGAGAGATCGGTTTCTAGGTCAATTAGGTTAGGATATAGTGAGGATTCCTGGAATACCTGCTTTATTTGGCCATTGCGCTCTTTGTGTTCTTCCTCTTTGGATGTTTCTACAAGTACCTGTGGGATAGACGAAGTGGGGGAAGGGGAAGTAAAGGGCTGGGGAATAAAAGGTCTCAGCCAGGCAGGTGGATTTTCTACCAAATCCTGCCAGACCAAAATATAGGGAGCTTGGTCTGGGTGTCCAGACGGGCCAGGAGCAAGCACTTTCTCTCTAACTGCTTGAATAATTGGCAGGCTGAAGGTTCCCTCTCGCGGCCAGCCGACATTAAAGGCAGGCCACTCAGCGGAACAAAAAATCATTAGTTTGTTCTTCTTCACCAACGCCGATAGACTTCGTGCTCTAGACTTAAAATCAGAAAAGTGGTCAGTCATAAGGGACAAAGGAGTGGAAGTTGCTTGCCCCATGATTACAGAGAAGAACGCAGGAGACAAAATGAACACACAAAGAGCAGAGACAATGCCGGCACTCACACAGACATGACAAACAGATAACAAATACACATCGGCCGAGAACGCAGCACTAGGTCTTCTTGGCCCCCCCTGAAACTTCCTTTTTCTTGAGGTTATCTTACCAACAAGGTGTCCACAGAGCCAGCCGCCTTCCCAGCACAATGCTTGGCCTCAGCCTTACGCCGGCTAGGTTTAATCCCCTTACAGAGCCAGCCGCCTTCTCAGCACAATGCCAGGCCTCAGCCTTATGCCGGCTAGGTCGACCTATTTCAGGTTAAGGAATCCCTTCTGCCAGGAGGGTGTTATTCCCCTCAGTTAAAAGGAATCCCGGACGAGCCCCCAAATGTTATGCCCAGTGTCCGAGTCCCCAAAACTGAGA
The DNA here is from genome assembly GCF_023091745.1 of Budorcas taxicolor. Taxonomy (NCBI): domain Eukaryota; kingdom Metazoa; phylum Chordata; class Mammalia; order Artiodactyla; family Bovidae; genus Budorcas; species Budorcas taxicolor. The sequence continues at coordinate 118,932,067 of NC_068920.1, forward strand.
GAATAAGACGTCCACAGCAATGCAAAAGCATAAAGGGGTTTATTACTAGCTCGAGCTAGGGCCCAAGTCTCATCCAGCACAGTGGAGTCTTGATGAGAGCCCTGAGCTCTGAATCACAGCTGCTTATATACAGGCAGTCTTTTGTCTCAGCAATAGTGTAGTTGGCATGTGGTGATTGACTCAACCTTGGGTCATCGTGGTGATTGACTTAAGCTTGGCATCATCGGGGGGGACCTTGGTGTCATCAGGGACCTTGGTGGGGCTTCCCAGAATTATGACTCATGCTTAGAAGAACCTGAGGCTTAGGCCTAGTGTGCCCTGTTGAGCCTGTCATGGCTCAGGTCAGGTCCCAACACACCCAAACCCATGTCCATTAAGTCGGTGATGCCATCCAACCATCTCATCCTCTGTTGTACCCTTCTCCTCCTGCCCTCAATCTTTCCCAGAATCAGGGTCTTTTCAAATGAGTCAGCTCTTTGCATCAGGTGGCCAAAGTATTAGAGTTTCAGCTTCAGCATCAGTTCTTCCAATGAACACCCAGGACTGATCTCCTTTAGGATGGACTGGTTGGATCTCCTCGCAATCCAAGGGACTCTCAAGAGTCTTCTCCAACACGACACTTTAAAAGCATCAGTTCTTCCATGTTCAGCTTTCTTTATAGTCCAACTCTCACATCCATACATGACTACTGGAAAAACCATAGCCTTAACTAGATGGACTTTTGTTGGCAAAGTAATGTCTCTGCTTTTTAAGACACTATCTAGGTTGGTCATAACTTTCCTTCCAAGGAGTAAGCGTCTTTTAATTTCATGGCTGCAGTCACCATCTGCAGTGATTTTGGAGCCAAGAAAAATAAAATCTGACACTGTTTCCACTGTTTTTCCACTATTTGCCATGAAGTGATGGGACCAGATGCCGTGATCTTAGTTTTCTGAATAATGAGCTTTAAGCCAACTTTTTCACTCTCTTCTTTCACCTTCATCAAGAGGCTCATTAGTTCTTCTTCACTTTCTGCCATAAGGGTGGTGTCATCCGCATATCTGAGGTTATTGATATTTCTCCCAGCAATCTTGATTCCAGCTTGTGCTTCATCCAGCCCAGCGTTTCTCATGATATACTCTGCATACAAGTTAAATAAGTAGGATGACAACATACAGCCTTGATGTACTCCTTGTCCTATTTGGAACCAGTCTGTTGTTCCATGTCCAGTTCTGTTGCTTCCTGACCTGCATACAGGTTTTTCAAGAGGCAGGTCAGGTAGTATGGTATTCCCATTTCTTTCATAATTTTCCACAGTTTATTGTGATCCACACAGTCAAATGCTTTGGCATAGTCAATAAAGCAGAAATAGATGTTTTTCTGGAACTCTCTTGCTTTTTCCATGATCCAGTAGATGTTGGCAGTTTGATCTCTGGTTCCTCTGCCTTTTTTAAAACCAGCTTGAACATCTGGAAGTTCATGGTTCACGTATTGCTGAAGCCTGGCTTAGAGAATTTTGAGCATTACTTTACTAGTGTGTGAGATGAGTGCAAATGTGCAGTAGTTTGAGCATTCTTTTGCATTGCCTGTCTTTGGGATTGGAATGAAAACTGACCTTTTCCAGTCCTGTGGCCACTGCTGAGTTTTCCAAATTTGCTGACATATTGAATGCAGCACTTTCACAGCATCATCTTTTAGGGTTTGAAATAGCTCAACCGGTATTCCGTCACCTCCACTAGCTTTGTTCATAGTGATGATTCTTAAGGCCCACTTGACTTCACATTCCTGGATGCCTGGCTCTAGGTGAGTGATCACACCATCGTGATTATCTGGTTTTTGAACATCTTTTTTGTAAAGCTCTTCTGTGTATTCTTGCCACCTGTTCTTAATATCTTCTGCTTCTGTTAGGTTCCTATCATTTCTGATCTTAATTGTGCCCATCTTTGCGTAAATGTTCCCTTGCTATCTCTCATTTTCATGAAGAGATGTCTAGTCTTTCCCATTCTATTATTTTCCTCTATTTCTTTGCATTGATCACTGAGGAAGGCTTTCTTATCTCTCCTTGTTATTCTTTGAAACTCTACATTCAAATGGATATGTCTTTCCTTTTCTCCTTTGCTTTTCACTTCCCTTCTTTTGACAGCTATTTGTAAGGCCTCCTCAAACAGCCATTTTGCTTGTTTGCATTTCTTTTTCTTGGGGATGGTCTTGATTCCTGTCTCCTGTACAATGTCACAAGCTTCCATCCATAGTTCCTCAGGCACTCTATCAAATCTTGTCCCTTAAATCTATTTCCCACTTGCACTGTATAGTCATAAGGACTTTGATTTAGGTCACACCTGAATGGTCTAGTGGTTTTCCTCCACTTTCTTCAATTTCAGTCTGAATTTGACAATAAGGAGTTTGTGATTTAAGCCACAGTCAGCTCCCGGTCTTATTTTTGCTGACTGTTCAGACTTGACAATCTCTTATATTGACCACTTCAATCTTGATTATAGAAATGCCTTCAGATATTAGCTGCTAAATGTTCCTCTACCAGGGGTGGGGAAGTGCAAAATTGCTTCAGGTTGAAAATCACTGCTGTAGAAGAACCAGCAACTGTAGAACTATAGCAAGGCCAGAATGTTTGGTAAGTTATAAATACTCTGGCCTACCACTCCCATCAGCACTGGGTGCCTCTCATTACTGAAACCAATCAAAGGTGGAAAGAAAGCGAGCTGGTGAAGCAGTCTAGTTATGAATTGAGATTTTTATAGCACTGAAGAAAGGTGTCTGAGGGGACAAAAGGAGAATAATCAACATGCAATCCAAAGACATGTATTAAACCAGAGTTACCTGGTCCCTTTTGCAATAGTGTTGAGCCTCTGAGGTAACATGAAAAGATAAGGAATGCCATGGCTTGTAGGTTCCCAGGAAAAGGTACTGATGTCAGGTCTCCAGCTCGACACTATGAGAACTACAGCTTGCGGGTATTCTCAGTTGCTCAGTTGTGTCCAACTCTTTGTGACCCCATGGACTATAGACCACCAGGCTCCTCTGCCCATGGGATTTTATAGATAAGAATACTGGAGTGGTTACCACTTCCTTCTCCAGGGGATCTTCCTGACCGAGGGATCAAACCCATGTCTCCTGTGTCTCCTGCACTGCCAGGAGGATTCTTTACCACTGCGCCATCTGAGAAGCCTCAAGTACAGTTTAGATGTATACAAATGACTTCATCTTATAATCCAACTGGATGTTAGAAATAAGGAGCAAGTAAGAAAAAACAAATCCCCTCATGTATAACCCCAGCTCCATTTAAAAAGTAGAAAGATTAACATTATAAAATGGAGGATGGGGGAAGATTTAAAAAAAAAAAAATACAAATCACAATACTCCTTTTATTTCTGTCCTAAACTCATAGATACCTTTTCTTTCCCATGAGGGAGATCTCAACATCTTGTGAGAGTCAATTGATATTTGCAGTCCTGTGTTGATAAATTAGATAAATATCAATAAAATCCATGTGCTCTGCCATTAAATAGCAGGATTTCACTCAGCTCTCTTAAGAATTTTTTTTTTTCTGGGACTCTACAGAAGAAAAATGGACTGATTCCAAATTGAGAAAGGAATATATCAAGGCTGTATATTGTCTTCTTACTTATTTAACTTAAATGTGGAGTACATCATGCGAAAAGCTGGGCTTGATGAAGCACAAGCCAGAATCAAGATTGCTGGGAGAAATATCAATAACCTCAGATATTCAGATGACAACACCCTTATGGCAGAAAGCAAAGAGTGAATAATTCTCACCTTTGGATGAAAGTGAAAGAGGAGAGTGAAAAAGCTGGCTTAAAACTCAACAGTCAAAAAACTAAGATCATGGCATCTGGTCCCATCACTTCATGACAAAGAGATGGGGAAACAACGGAAACAGTGACAGACTTTATTTTCTTGGTTTCCAAAATCACTGCAGATGGTGAAGGCAGGCATTAAATTAAAAGACACTTGCTCCTTGGAAGAAAAGCAATGACAAATCTAGACAGCATATTAAAAAGCAGAAACATTGCTGACAAAGGTCCATATAGTCAAAGCTATGGTTTTTCCAGTAGTCATGTATGGATATGAGCTGGACGGTTAAGAAAGCTGAGAGCTGAAGAATTTATGCTTTTGAAATGTGGTATTGGAAAAGACTCTCTAGAGTCCCTTGGACTGCAAGGTGATCCAACCAGTCCATCCTAAAGGAAATCAGTCCTGAATATTCATTGGAAAGATGGATGCTGAAGTCGAAGCAATACTTTGGCCACCTGATGCAAAAAACTGACTCATTGGAAAAGACCCTGATGCTGGGAAGATTGATGGCAGGAGGAAAAGGGGATGACAGAGGATGAGATGGTTGGATGGCATCACCAACTCGATGGACAGGAGTCTGAGCAAGCTCTGGGATTTGGTGATGGACAGGGAAGCCTGGTGTCCTGTAGTCCATGGGGTGTCAAAGAGTTGGACGTGACTGAGTGACTGAAGTGAACTACAGAAGAATTAACAATACTTTTTCACAAAATGATTAATCAACCACAGCCATACTTCTTCCATCACTGTGAAAGCATCCACCCTCCTTCATGAAAAAAACCTCACCACTAGTGATGATGATGCCTATACTAGTCAGCTCAAGCTGCCATAAAAAAATATCACAGGTTGGGTAACTTAAACAATAGTTCTGGAAGCTAGTAAATTGAATATGCTGGCGAGGTACGTTTCACTCTGAGGCTCCTTCTCTTGACTTGTAACTGGCCATCCTCTCACTGTGTGTGCACATGGAGCAAGAGAAAGCTCTCTGGTATCTCTTCATATAAGGACACTAATCTTATGAAATCAGGACCCCAATATTTATAACCTCATTTGACCTTAATTAACCTTAACATAAACTTCCTACCAAAAAGGTGGTAGAGATAGGAACATGTATTAACTACATCCATTTAGTAAGTTAGTTAAACACAATTTTCCTGTTTCACTAAATGAAAACCACTATATTTCTTTAAATGCTATATAATTTATAATTCACATTAAGTGATCATCTCTTAGTCTCAATCAATGAAGTTTTACTAGATGCTTAGCTAAAAATATAGTGGGGCCCTTTCATAGTTTTAGTTAGTTAAATACAAGTATCCTGTCATTCTGGAAAACAGTACTTTAGGTTTCCATGTATAAACTATATAAAATTAATATACCCAAGAATATTTTGAGTTCTTTTTCTACCAAATTTTCAATGTTAGACTGCATTCCAAGCATCTGGAACCTTTTCTCTGAGGCTCTAAATTCATTATGAAATAGTAAAATGATATATAACATATTACTATGTTATAAATAAGCTTGTTTATAACATTATTATAAATAAAAAGTATTATTAATATTCAGTTCAGTTCAGTTCAGTTGCTCAGTTCTGTCCGACTCTTTGCGACCCTATGGGCTGCATCACAGCAACCTCAATGTCCATCACCAACTCCCAGAGTTTACTCAAACTCATGTCCATTGAGTTGGTGATGCCATCCAACCATCTCATCCTCTGTTGTACCCTTCTCCTCCTGCCCTCAATTTTTCCCAGCATCAGAGTCTTCTCAAATGAGTCAGCTCTTCCCGTCAGGTGGCCAAAGTATTGGAGGTTCAGTTTCAACATCAGTCCATCCAATGAACACCCAGGACTGATCTCCTTTAGGATGGACTGGTTGGATCTCCTTGGAGAGTCTCCAAGGGACTCTTAAAAGTCTTCTCCAACACCACAGTTCAAAAGCATCAATTCTTCAGTGCTCAGCTTTCTTTATAGTCCAACTCTCACATCCATACATGACTACTGGAAAAATCATAGCCTTGACTAGATGGACCTTTGTTGGCAAAGTAATATCTCTGCTTTTCAATATGCTATCTAGGTTGGTCATAACTTCCTTCCAAAGAGTAAGCATCTTTTAATTTCATGGCTGCAATCACTATCTACAGTGATTTTGGAGCCCAAAAAAGAAAGTCTGACACTGTTTCCACTGTTTCCCCATTATTTGCCATGAAGTGATGGGACCAGACGCCGTGATCTTAGTTTTCTGAATGATGAGCTTTAAGCCAACTTTTTCACTCTCCTCTTTCACTTTCATCAAGAGGCTCATTAGTTCTTCACTTTCTGTCATCCGCATATTTGAGGTTATTGATATTTCTCCCAGCAATCTTGATTCCAGCTTGTGCTTCATCCAGCCCAGCATTTCTCATGATATAATCTGCATATAAGTTAAATAAGCAGGGTGACAGTATACAGCCTTGATGTACTCCTTTTCCTGTTTGGAACCAGTCTGTTGTTCCATGTCCAGTTCTAACTGTTGCTTCCTGACCTGCATACAGGTCTTTCAAGAGGCAGGTCAGGTGGTCTGATATTCCCAACTCTTTCAGAATTTTCCACAGTTTATTGTGATCCACACAATCAAAGGCTTTGACATAGTCAATAAAGCAGAAGTAGATGTTTTTCTGGAAGTCTCTTGCTTTTTCAGTGATCCAGCGGATGTTGGCAATTTGATATCTGGTTCCTCTACCTTTTCTAAAATCAGCTTGAACGTCAACGTATTGCTGAAGCCTGGCTTGGAGAATTTTGAGCATTACTTTACTAGCGTGTGAGATGAGTGCAATTGTGCGCTAATTTGAGCATTCTTTAGCATTTCCTTTCTTTGGGATTGGAATGAAAACTGACCTTTTCCAGTCCTGTGGCCACTGTTGAGTTTTCCAAATTTGCTGACATATTAAATGCAGCACTTTCACAGCATGATCTTTCAGGATTTGAAATAGCTCAACTGGAATTCCATCTCCTCCACTAGCTTTATTTGTAGTGATGCTTCCTAAGGCACACTTGACTTCGCATTCCAGGATGCTGGCTCTAGATGAGTGATCACATCATTGTGATTAACTGGATCATGAAAATCTTTTTTGTACAGTCCTTCTGTGTATTCTTGCCACCTCTTTTTAATATCTTCTGATTCTGTTAGGTCCATACCATTTCTGTCCTTTATTGAACCCATCTTTGCATGAAATGTTCCCTTGGTATCTCTCATTTACGTGAAGAGATGTCTAGTCTTTTCCATTCTATTGTTTTCCTCTATTTCTTTGCATTGATCACTGAGGAAGGCTTTCTTTTATCTCCTTGCTATTCTTTGGGACTCTGGATTCAAATGGGTATGCCTTTCTTTTTCTCCTTTGCTTTTCACTTCTCTTCTTTTCACAGCTATTTGTAAGGCCTCCTCACACAGCCATTTTGCTTTTCTGCATTTCTTTTTCTTGGGAATGGTCTTGATCCCTGTCTCCTGTACAATGTCATGAACCTCGGTCCATAGTTCATCAGGCACTCTGTCTATCAGATCTAGCCTCTTAAATCTATTTCTCATTTCCACTTATTAATATTACTGATAATAATAAGTCAGCAAACCACAATTTAGTTGGCACTGAAAAATTAGTCAGTCCATTGAGCATTTTTAGTAACATTGACTGAGTGCCAGTCCTCTTGCTAAATGCTATGATCTATCTGCATTAATACAGTTCAGAAAGAAGAATTACAGATAAACTATTAAGAGCAATGGGAAAATAGGAATATTGGCCAAATACCTTGAATAGGGGCCTTCCCAGGTGGCACTAATAGGAAAGAACTAACCTGCAAATGCAGGAAACATAAGAGACACAGGTTCAATCCCTGGGTCAGTAAGATTCCCCAGAGAAGGGTGTGGCAACCCACTCCAGTATTCTTCCCATGGTGGGCTACAGTCCATAGGCTCACAAAGAGTCAGACACAACTGAAGCAACTTAGCCCAGCACAGCACACAGCACGTTGACTAGAGTGAAGCACTCAGAGATCAGGATCTAGGAGAAACAGGTAAACCTCGAACACAACAGTAGATTAGAAGTGACCTATTGAGATAGTCAGAGGTAAAAGGTATCTGAATCATGATAAACAGCTGAGGAAACTACATGCCATTTGTTGAAGTGGTTTGGGATAGAGGATAGTTAATGATGTGATCAGAATTCAAGAAGACAGGGTAGAATTTTTTAGGAAATGTAGAAAAGCAATTTGGGTTGGGGGAAAAAAAGGCTATTTTAAGCATGGTGTAGAGTGGGTTTAGATACCCAGAAGAGGTTAGATTTTGGATGTTGGCCCAAAAAGAAAAAAATAAATAAGTAAAGTGCAGCATGATGAATTTACCCAACTCCTCTGGAGTGTGTCAAACAATTCAACTACTCAGTTTAGCTTCATTCTAAAATAGGACTTATTCCAAGGCAATAAACATAAAAACAAAAATAAACAAATGGGACCTAATCAAACTTACAAGCATTTGCGCAGCAAAGGAAGCCATAGAAAAATTACAACAATGGAATGAGAGAAAATATTTGCAAATGATGTGACAAAGTCTTAATCTCCAAAATACACAACAGCTCACACAACTCAACAACAAAAATGGCAATCAAAACATGGGCAGACACTTCTCCAAAGATGACATGCAGATGGCCAGTAGACACATGAAAAGATACTCAACATCACTAACTATTAGGGAAATGCAAATCAAAACTACGATGAGGTATCACCTCACATTGATCAGAACGGCCATCATTAAAATGTCTACAAATAACAAAATGCTAGAGAGGATGTGGAGACAAGGGAACTCTCCTATACTGTTGGTGGGAATATAATCTGGGGCAGCCACTATGGAAAATAGTGAGGAGGTTCCTTAGAAAACTAAAAATAAAATTATCATATGATCCAGCAATTCCATTCCTGAGCATATACCAGACAAAATTATAATCAAAAAGATACATGTAGTCCTATGTTCATACAGCACTATTCACAATAGCTAAGTCATGGAAACAACCTAAATGTCCATCAACAGATTAATAGATTAAGATGCAGGCCACTTAAGCAATGGAATACTACTCAGCCCATAAAAGAGAATGAAATAATGCCAGTTGCAGCAATGTGGATGCAACTAGAGATTACCATATGAAGTGAATCAAGTCAGAAAGAAAAAGACTAATATCATATAATAGTACTTAGATGTGAAATCTTAAATATGGCACAAATGAACCTATCTACAAAACAGACTCACAGACATAGAGAACAGACTTGTGATTGCCAAGGGGGAGGAGGTTAGGTGAGGGAAGGACTAAGAGTTTGGGATTAGGAGATGTAAACTATTAAGTACATGATGGATAAGCAACAAGGTCCTAATGGATAGCACAGGGGACTATATTCAAATGCTGTGATAAACTATAATGGAAAAGAAAATTTTTTGAAAAAAGAATGTCTGTATGTGTATAACTGAGTCACTTTGCTGAACAGCAGAGCTTGGCACAATATTATAAATCAACTGTATTTTAATTAAATATTAAATTGAAAACTAAATAAAACAGGGACCCATGAAGGTAGTCTGTAAAAGTAGTCCTTCAGAAGTATAAGCATGGTACTTATACCCAAGCAAATAAATCCTGTGGTCTTCAGGATGGGTGGCACCTAGTGCTGGTAGTGGTGGGTGGAGGAGCTTCTTCAAGCTGGCGTCTGCAGTCTCACACCTGCAGATCACTTCCCACCATTATTTACTACAACAGACGGTGAATTTCATCAATTATAAATCAATTCTTAACTAATTTCAGTGGCAGAAGACACCCTTTAGAGTCCCGTATGTATTTGAGTATCAGGTTGTTTCAAAGCAAAGATGAATTTAATGATCCTTCCCGAAGTTTTTTCCTAATCATTATTGCTTACTTGCTAATACTTTGGAGTTATAATTTTTTCTCTTTCATTTTAAATTTATCACTTGATGGAAATAATTGGGAGGTGTGAATATTTTTCAACAGTGGGAGCCTTTATTAGCTTTTAAGTAGATAAAAATATCCTTTCTTCCCCATAGTGCAAAGTGGAATGGGCTATTACTACCACCTCAGTAAATTAAATGACTTTTTTAAAAAAAGAAATAGATTGTGAAAATGTTTAGCCAAAGGAGTTCTCCAGCTGACTGAACATTTATGGGCACTTTACCATCAGGGTAAGGTAAATTCACCTACAAGTAGCTATTTAAGAAACATGTGTATAATGATAGTTGTTAAACCTACCCAACTGAATTACACCTAACTTTAGATGAAAGAGTAGAATATACTCATTACTAAATTGGTGATAACTAAAAGGATGGTAGAATAATCACCTACAAGAATATGAATAGGGCCAAATGAAGAAGCCTAAATTTGTGAGACAGAATAATTAGCAGTAATGTATTGAACTTAAGAAAACTTAATTGGAAAGTAAACACACCCACACACACAAACATATGTACACATGTTTGGTAACTTCTGATTGGGAAATAATTGCTTTGTTTTGAGCCAGGTGGTCTCCAGGCAGGTATGGGAAATTAGGTAAATCATACTGTGTACTCCCTGCTGGGCCTAATTATTTAAAGGAAAGTCATCTAAATTTAACAAGAAGCAGTGTTCCAAGGGGAGAAGGCAATGGCAACCCACTCCAGTACTCTTTCCTGGAAAATCCCATGGATGGAGGAGCCTGGTAGGCTGCAGTCCATGGGGTCACTAAGAGTCGGACATGACTGAGCAACTGCACTTTCATTTTTCACTTTCATGCATTGGAGAAAGAAATGGCAACCTAGTCCAGTGTTCTTTCCTGGAGAATCTCAGGGACAGGGGAGCCTGGTGGGCTGCCGTCTGTGGGGTCGCACAGAGTCGGACACGACTGAAGCGACTTAGCAGCAAGTAGCAGCAGTGTTCTCAAATGTAGTTACACATTTGTAACACCTGAGTTTCTTGCTATTTGCTTTTTGATAAACCATACCCTAGAAATTCTGAGTTAGTTGATTTGGGATAGGGATGAGACAGAAGTATTTGTTTCAGCCAAACCTGAGAACCACTGTTTAAGTGCAGTTTTGTGGTTGATGAAATCCCAAATGACAAACGAAAAGGAGAACAAAGCACTCTACTTTTAGGTTTCCATTAAGGGTGGCATGGGTTGATTGTTTTGTTTCTCAGCAACAGCTGAGAAAGCAGCTATAGCAATGCCCTGCCTCCTCCCTATCCCAGAGGCATGATAAGCCTCTACTGCTTAGCATAACTTGGAGATGTTTCATTTGCAATACTTCATTTGCAACATTGGCCTGAGAGGTGTGGGCAATAGGCTAAAGAGACTGAAGGTGTAGAATCCATTCTGTACAAGAACAAGTTGTGGGTAAATTTGGTAAATTGTTAAAAGAGTACCTTTTTGATACATACCACCTGGGCAGTAGGCTCTCGATGACACTTAGGAAGCCATGCACCATGGCAGCATTAACAGATGTGCTGACTGTGTACTGATGCTACATGGGCACCAGACCTTCTCTTGGTGATTTCATTAACATTTGTTCTTTGAATCAGAAATCGACTGATGAGTGTCTTATTCCATCTTCCTTTCCTCCCTTTTCATACACGTCCAGTACTGGATTTTATCACAAGTGATGTTACATTGTAAATCTGCTCACATTTGTTTTCCATATTGAACTATAGATCTCTTAAGATCATGGATCCCTATATAGTCATTTACATACCTTCAGCTATCAGCAAATGCCAGGCATGCTAATTTTTGTAGACAGAAATGTTTATGTGCTATCCTAAATCCCCTTTAGATTCAAAGCCACACATGGATGAAAGACAGTAGAAACAAAACAAAGGAAAGGGAGAAGTTCCACCACCACCACCACACTTTCTGAGGCAAACCTCTTCCAAATAAAACCCAACTTTCTAACAAATACTTCTCATAACATCATATTCTTCTAGAATGCATTGATTGAAGTATTATAGACAGCCCCCAAACCAATCAGAAAAGCTCTCGGACAGCATGAGGCTTACACTGGGGGAAAACAGTACAAAAACAAAGGTACTGTGGATATTTAACATTTTGATAAATGCTGTGAAGAAAAAAGAAAAACAGGAAACTGAAACAAGGCATGGCTGAGAACTCTCTGCAGAGTTCCAAAGAATAGCAAGGAGAGATAAGGCCTTCTTAAATGAACAAGGCGAAGAAATAGAGGGAAACTATAGAATGGGAAAAATAAGGGATCTCTTCAAGAAAATTGAAGGTATCAAAGGACCATTTCTTGCAAGGATGGGCATGATATAGGACAGAAATGATAAGGACTTAACAGAACAGAAGAGATTAAGAAGAGGTGGCAAGAATACATAGAAGAACTGTATTAAAAAGGTCTTAATGACCCAGATAACCGGTATGATCACACACCTAGAGCCAGACATCCTACAGTGTGAAGTCAACTGGGCCTTAGGAAGCATTACTATGAACAAAGCTAGAGGAGGTGATGGAATTCCAGCTGAGCTATTTCAAATCCTAAAAGATGATGCTGTTAAAGTGCTGCAGTCATTATGTCAGCAAATTTGGAAAGCTCAGCAGGGCCACAGGCCTGGAAAAGTTCCAGTTTTCATCCCAATACCAAAGGGTAGTGCTAAAGGATGTTCAGACTACCAGACAATTGTGCTCACTTCCCATGCTAATAAGGTTATGCTCAAAATCCTTCAAGCTAGGCTTCAGCAGCATTTGAAACAAGAACTTCCGGATGTATAAGCTGGATTTAGAAAAGGCAGAGGAAGCAGAGATCAAGTTTCCAACATTCACTGGATCATAGAGAAAGCAACAGAATTCCAGGAAAACATCTACTTCTGTTTCACTGACTACACAAAGCCTTGGATTGTGTGGATCACAACAAACTATATAAAGTTCTTAAAGAAATGGGAATACCAGACCATCTTACCTGTCTCCTGAGAAACCTGTATGAGGGTAAGGAAGCAACAGTTGGAACCTTACATGGAAAAATTGACTGGATCAAAATTGGGAAGGGAGTACAGAAAGGCTGTATATTGTCACTCTGCTTATTTAACTAACATGCAGATTACCTTATGTGAAATGCTGGGCTGGATGAGTTACAAGCTAGACTCAAGATTGCTGGGAGAAATATAAACAAACTCAGATATGCAGATAATACCACTCTGATGGCAGAAGGCAAAGAGGAACTAAAGAGCTTCTTGATGAAGGTGAAAGATGAGAGTGAAAAAGGTGACTTAAAACTCAATGTTAAAGAAACTAATAAAATGGCATTTGGTCCCATAACTTCATGGCAAATAGAAAGGGAAAATGTGGATATAATGACAGATTTTCTTGGGCTCTAAATCACTGCAGCTGGTGAGTGCAGCCATGAAATTAGAAGATGCTTGCTCCCTGTAAGGAAAGATATGACAAACCTGGAGAGCATATTAAAAAGCAAAGACATCACTTTGCCAGCAAAGGTCTATGTGGTCAAAGCTGTGGTCTTCCTGGGCTTCCCTGGTAGCTCAACTGGGAAAGAATCTGCCTGAAATGCAGGAGACTGTGGTTTGATTCCTGGGTAGGGAAGAAGACCTGGAGAAGGGATAGGCTACACACTCCATTTTTCTTGGGCTTCCCTGGTGGCTCAGACAGTAAAGAATCTGCCTCAATGTGGAAGACCTGGGTTTGATCCCTGGGTTGGGAAGATCCCCTGGAGGAGGGCATGGCAACCCACTTCAGTATTCTTGACTGGAGAATCCCCATGGACAGAGGAGCCTGGTGGGCTACAGTCCAAGGGGTCTCAAAGAATCAAGCACAACTGAGTGACTAAGCACAGCACAGCACACGTGGTCTCTCAGTAGTTATATACAGATATGAGAGTTCTATCATAAAGAAGGCTGAGTGCTGAAGAATGGATGTTCTCAAATTCTAGTGCTGGAGAAGATTCTTGAGAGTCCCTTGGATAGCAAGGAGATCAAATCCATCAATCCAAAAGGAAATCAATCCATTGGAAGGACTGATGATGAAGATGAAGTTCCAGTACTTTGGCCACCTGATATCTATGAAGAGCTGACTCACTGGAAAATATCCTGATGCTGAAAAGACTGAAGGAAAAAGGAGAAGGGTGGCAGAGGATGAGATGGTTGGAGAACATCACCTATTCAATGGACATAAACTTGGGCAAACTCTCGGGGATAGTGAGAGATGGGACAGCCTGCCACGGGGTCGCAGAGTTGGACACACTTAGTGACTGAACAAGAACAACAATTATTTCTATGTGTGAATAGGAGTGAGATGACATTTTAGGCGTGATGACTGGACACAGCCCCTGTAGAAACATGACACTTAAACTGTATCTCAAGAGATTAAGGTAATTTTACACCAAAGAATTCGAAGAAGTATATACCCCCTGGAGAAGGGAATGGCAAACCACTTCAGTATTCTTGCCTTGAGAACCGCATGCACAGTACGAAAAGGCAAAATGATAGGATACTGAAAGAGGAACTTCCCAGCTCAGTAGGTGCCCAATATGCTACTGGAGATGAGTGGAGAAATAACTCCAGAAAGAAGGAAGGGATGGAGCCAAAGCAAAAACAATACCCAGTTGTGGATGTGACTGGTGATAGAAGCAAGGTCTGATGCTGTAAAGAGCAATATTGCATAGGAACCTGGAATGTTAGGTCCATGAATCAAGGCAAGTTGGAATTGGTCAGAAAGGAGATGGCAAGAGTGAACGTCGACATTCTAGGAATCAGCGAACTAAAATGGACTGGAATGGGTGAATTTAACTCAGATGACCATAATATCTACTACTGCAGGCAGGTCCCTCAGGAGAAATGGAGTAGCCATCATGGTCAACAAAAGAGTTCGAAATGCAGTACTTGGATGCAATCTCAAAAACGACAGAATGATCTCTGTTCGTTTCCAAGGCAAACCATTCAATATCACGGTAATCCAAGTCTATGCCCCAACCAGTACACTGAAGAAGCTGAAGTTGAACGGTTCTATAAAGACCTACAAGACATTTTAGAACTAACACCCCAAAAAGATGTCCTTTTCATTATAAGGGACTGGAATGCAAAAGTAGGAAGTCAAGAAACACCTGGAGTAACAGGCAAATTTGGCCTTGGAATGCGGAATGAAGCAGGCAAAGGCTAATAGAGTTTTGCCAAGAAAATGCACTGGTTGTAGCAAACACCCTCTTCCAACAACACAAGAGAAGACTCTACACATGGACATCACCAGATGGTCAACATCAAAATCAGATTGATTATATTCTTTGGGGCCAAAGATGGAGAAGCTCTATACAGTCAACGATAACAAGACCAGGAGCTGATGGTGGCTCAGATCATGAACTCCTTATTGCCAAATTCAGACTTAAATTGAAGAAAGTAGGGAAAACCACTATACCATTCAGGTATGACCTCAATCAAATCCCTTATGATTATACAGTGGAAGTGAGAAATAGCTTTAAGGGACTAGATCTGATAGACAGAGTGCCTGATGAACTATGGGCTGAGGTTCGTGACATTGTACAGGAGACAGGGATCAAGACCATCCCCATCGAAAAGAAATGAAAAAAGCAAAATGGCTGTCTGGGGAGGCCTTACAAATAGCTGTGAAAAAAGAGAAGTGAAAAGCAAAGGAGAAAAGGAAAGATTTAAGCATCTGAATGCAGAGTTCCAAAGAATAGCAAGAAGAGATAAGAAAGCCTTCTTCAGCGATCAATGCAAAGAAATAGAGGAAAAGAACAAAAGGGAAAGAATAGAGATCTCTTCAAGAAAATTAGAGATACCAAGGGAACATTCCATGAAAAGATGGGCTCGATAAAGGACAGAAATGGTATGAACCTAACAGAAACAGAAGATATTAAGAAGAGGTGGCAAGAATACACAGAACTGTACAAAAAAGATTTTCACAACCCGGATAACCATGATGGTGTGATCACTCACCTAGAGCCAGACATCCTGGAATGTGAAGTCAAGTGGGCCTTAGAAAGCATAGCTATGAACAAAGCTAGTAGAGGTGATGGAATGCCAGTTGAGCTATTTCAAATCCTGAAAGATGATGCTGTGAAAGTGCTTCACTCAATATGCCAACAAATTTGGAAAACTCAGCAGTGGCCACAGGACTGGAAAAGGTCAGTTTTCATTCCAATCCCAAAGAAAGGCAATGCCAAAGAATGCTCAAACTACCGCGCAATTGTACTCGTCTCACATGCTAGTAAAGTAATGCTCAAAATTCTCCAAGCCAGGCTTCAGCAATACGTGAACCATGAACTTCCTGATGTTCAAGCTGGTTTTAGAAAAGGCAGAGGAATCAGAGATCAAATTGCCAACATCCGCTGGATCATGGAAAAAGCAAGAGAGTTCCAGAAAAACGTCTATTTCTGCTTTATTGACTATGCCAAAGCCATTGACTGTGTGGATCACAATAAACTGTGGAAAATTCTGAAAGAGATGGGACTATCAGACCACCTGACCTGCCTCTTGAGAAATCTGTATGCAGGTCAGGAAGCAACAGTTAGAACTGGACATGGAACAACAGACTGGCTCCAAATAGGACAAGGAGTACATCAAGGCTGTATATTGTCACCCTGCTTGTATAACTTATATGCGGAGTACATCATGAGAAACGCTGGACTGGAAGAAACACAAACTGGAATCAAGATTGCCGGGAGAAATATCAATAGCTTCAGATATGCAGATGACATCACCCTTATGGCAGAAAGTGAAGAGGAACTAAAAAGCCTCTTGATGAAAGTGAAAGAGGAGAGTGAAAAAGTTGGCTTAAAGCTCAACATTCAGAAAACAAAGATCATGGCATCCGGTCCCATCACTTCATGGAAAATAGATGGGGAAACAGTGGAAACAGTGTCAAACTTTATTGTTTGGGCTCCAAAATCACTGCAGATGGTGATTGCAGCCATGAAATTAAAAGACGCCTACTCCTTGGAAGGAAAGTTATGACCAACCTAGATAGCATATTGAAAAGCAGAGACATTACTTTGCCAACTAAGGTCCATCTAGTCAAGGCTATGTTTTTTCCAGTAGTCATGTATGGATGTGAGAGTTGGACTGTGAAGAAGGCTGAGCGCCGAAGAATTGATGCTTTTGAACTGTGGTGTTGGAGAAGACTCTTGAGAGCCATTCTGAAGATCAACCCTGGGATTTCTTTGGAAGGAATGATGCTAAAGCTGAAACTCCGGTACTTTGGCCACCTCATGCGAAGAGTTGACTCATTGGAAAAGACTCTGATGCTGGGAGGGATGGGGGGCAGGAGGAGAAGGGGACGACAGAGGACGAGATGGCTGGATGGCATCACCGACTCGATGGACATGAGTCTGAGTGAACTCCGGGAGTTGGTGATGGACAGGGAGGCCTGGCGTGCTGCGATTCATGGAGTCGCAAAGAGTCGGACATAACTGAGCGACTGAACTGAACTAAACTGATATATCCCCAGCAAAGGTTACGGTGAGTACAAAGACCCAGAAATGGAAAAACGCTTGATGGAATTGAGAAATTAGAAGAATACTTTTTAAGTTTTTCACAAAGCAAAACATAACCTATTTATTATTAGATGATCTGTGAAACTAACCTCTGTTACTAAATCACAAAAAAATTTGGGGCTTTGCAATATAAACCATCATACCCCTTAGGGACAGTTTCACTGGAATAAAAGTGCTGCTTAAGGTCTTCACTAAAAGGTCATTGGGCATTTATTCTACCAGAGATGTTGGATATAAATGACCTGAATGGTAACTTCAGAACTCCCACCTGGAGGTTCAAGTCTGACTTCTAAGTACCAAGGTAGTGTGAATCTAGCTAGCTCTTTGTCTCAGATCTTCTGAGAGCTTTGCTCTTAAGTGAAAGAAAGACTTGGATCTTCACAAGGAAACCTTCAATGTGTACTGGCTGGGGGCACTTTTCTCCCTCTGCTTTCTGGATTTGGGTTATGTGGTATAAGACACAGGAAGTGGAATTGGGTTTGCCTCATTCTATCAGTGCTGAATAAGTTCCTTGAGTAAAATACTCTTATTTTATTCTTCTTCAGATACCAAGCACCTACTACAATGCCTAGCTTATAGTACGCCAGCTAATACCTGAATAGTTTTACTTTTTTAATGGTTGAAAAAAACAAAAATATAGAAATGCTTTGTGACACCTGAAAATTATATCAAATTCCATCTCAATATTCAAAATCAATTTTACTGAAACAGAGCCACAGTCATTTACATTTTGTCAAAACCTATGTGCTTTCACGTTATAATGGCAGCCTAGACTATGTGGGTTACAAGCCTTACTTACTATTTTCTAGTCACTTATTATTGGCCATAATTGCAATGGTGTGATCACTTATCTAAAGCCAGACATCCTGGAGTGCCAAGTCAAGTGGGCCTTAGAAAGCATCACTATGAACAAAGGTAGTAGAGGTGATGGAATTCCAGCTGCTGCTACTGCTGCTGAGTCGCTTCAGTCGTGTCTGACTCTGTGCAACCCTATAGTCAGTGGCCCACCAGGCTCCCCCGTCCCTGGGATTCTCCAGGCAAAAACACGAGTGGGTTGCCATTTGCTTCTCCAATGTGTGAAAGTGAAGTAGCTCAGTTGTATCCAACTCTTAGCGACCCCATGGACTGCAGCCTACCAGTCTCCTCCATCCATGGGGTTTTCCAGACTAGAGTACTGGAGTGGGGTGCCATTGCCTTCTCCAGGAATTCCAGCTAAGGTATTTCAAATCTTAAAAGATGATGCTGTTAAAGCACTGTACTCAATATGCCAACAACTTTGGAAAAATTATCATTGGCCACAGGACTGGAAAACATCAGTTTTCAGTTCAATCCCAAAGAAAGGCATTGCCAAAAAATGTCCAAACTACCACACAATTACACTCATTCACACGTTAGCAAAGTAATGCTCAAAATTCCCCAACCTAGGCTTCAACAATATATGAACCAAAAATTTCCAGATATATAAGTTGGATTTAGAAAAGGCGAAGGAATCAGAGATCAAATTGCCAGCATCCTTCGGATCATAGAAAAAGCTAGAGAATTCCTGAAAAACATCTGCTTCATTCACTATGCTAAAGCTTTTGACTGTGTGGTTTACAAAAAAACTGTGGAAAATACTTAAGGAGATGGTAATAACAGACCACTTTACCTGCCTCCTGAGGAGCCTGTATGCAGGTCAAGAAGCAACAGTTAGAATGGGACATGGAAAAATGGACTGGTTCCAAATTGGGAAAAAAAGTCTGTCAAGGCTGTTTATTGTCATCCTGCTTAAACCTATATGCAGAGTACAGCATCTGAAATGCCGGGCTGGATGAAGCACAAGCTGGAATCAAGATTGCTGGGGAAAATATCAATAACGACAGGTACGCAGATGACACCACCCTTTTGGCAGAAAGTGAAAAGGATCTAAACAACCTTTTGATGAAAGTGAAAGAGGAGAGTGAAAAGGCTGGCTTAAAATTAAACATTCAAAAATCGAAGATCATGGCATCCAGTTCCATCACTTCATAGCAAAATGATGAGGAAACAAGGAAACAGTGAGAGACTTGATTTTCTGGGACTCCAAAATCACTGCAGATGGTGACTGCAGCCATGAAATTAAAAGACTCTTGCCCCTTGAAAGAAAACCTTTGACAAACCTAGACAGCATATTAAAAAGCAAAGCCATTACTTTACCAACAAAGGTCCATCTAGTCAAAGTGATGATTTTTCCAGTAGTCATGTATCAACGTGAGAGTTGGGCTATAAAGAAAGCTGAGTGCTGAGGAACTGATGCTTTTGAACTGTGGTGTTTGAGAAGACTCTTGAGAGTCCCTTGGTGCGAGGAGATCCAACCAGTCCATCCTAAAGGAAATCAGTCATGAATATTCATTGGAAGGACTGATGTGGAAGCTGAAGCTCTAATACTGTGGCCACGTGATGGGAAGAGTAGACTCATTAGAAAAGACCCTGAAGCTAGGAAAGATTGAAGGAGGGAGGAGAAGGGGATGACAGAGAACAAGATGGTTGGATGGCATCACCAACTCAACAGACATGAGTTTGAGCAAACTCCAGGAGATGGAGCAAGACAGGGAAGCCTGGCATGCTGTAGTCCATGGCATCGCAAAGAGTCAGACATGACTGAGTGACTAACAACAAATATTGGCCATTCACAGAAAAGCTTGCCACCCTCTGTGACAAAAAATATTCATGTAAATGAATGAATATATGAATAAATTAACTATAACAGAAAATTTATTTTTATGCAATTACTCCTCAAAAGTACTCCATGACAGAGATCCAGATGCTGTCTAGATTTTAACACATTTTATTAAAAATATGACACTTGTATGTATCGTTTTGCTGTGCTATTTTGAAATAGATTCAATCAGAATAAAAATTATAATTGTGTTTTCTAAATGAGCTTCTCCTATTTTTGTAATTAAGCATACATCATCATGCTTCTTTTCATGAGGATCAGTCAATCCCCCAAGAAATTCTTTTTAAATTCTATTCATCGTCTCAGGTCAGTCGTCTCACTCTATCAAGTATGTGCATGTCCTTTTGGGATCTTCTTCCTTCTGCATTTGTCATTTGGTTCTAAACTTTTACCCTGTGATAGGCATTTCTGGTTTAAAAAATATGACTGCAAGAAACTCAATCACCTTCCTTATATGTGAATTTCACTTTTTTGTTTACATTTCTAAAAAAATTCTAGCTATTACTGAATACTCACTGCACTTTTTGAAGTGGTTATTTGGAAGAATCACAAAGTGACTATATCTTGAAAAGCAGAACCAGTCACATTTGGATGAAATAAGATTTATGCTCTTGTATAAAGCAAGTTGATGAGGGTAAAAGAAGAGAGTGAAAAACCTGGCTTAAATTTCAGCATTAAAAAAAAAAATAAGATCATGGCATCCGATCCCATCACTTCATGGCAAGTAGAAGGGCAAACAGTAGAAGCAGTGACAGTTTTTCTTTCATTGGGCTCCAAAATCACTGCAGATGGTGACTGCAGCCATGAAATTAGAAGACGCTTGCTTCTTGGAAGAAAAGCTATGACAAACCTAGACAGTGTATTAAATAGCAAAGACATCACCCACAAACATCCAAGTAGTCAAAGCTATGGTTTTACCTATAGTCATATACAGATGTGAGAGCTGGACCATGAAGAATGCTGAGCACTGAAGAATTGATGTTTTGAATCATGGTGCTGGAGAAGACTCTTGAGAGTCCCTTGGACTGCAAGGAGATCAAACCTGTCAAGGCTAAAGGAAATCAACTTTGAATATTCATTGGAAGGACTGATGCTAAAGCTGAAGTTCCAATAGTTTGGCCACCCCAAATCTCACTGAATGCAGACAGCCAGCTCATTGGAAAAGACCCTGATGTTGGGAAAGACTGAAGGCAAAAGAAGAGGGTGACAGAGGATGAGATGGTTGGATAGCATCACCAACTCAATGGACATGAACTTGAGCAAACTCCAGGAGATAGAAGAGGACAGGGAAGCCTAGCATGCTGCAGTCCAGGGGGCTGCAAAGAGTTGGACATGACTTAGTGACCGAACAACAACAACATAAAGCAAGATACACACACTGCTATTGATTTAACAACAACAAAAGCTATACAAAATACATATTACAAAATTAGAAATAAGCTACTCTGAACAGTGCAGGGAAACTGGAAGAGAACCGAAAGGAAAATGGCTCTAATGCTATTGCTTACACCTTCCTAGTGTTGGCATTCCTGCCGCTTTTCATTTATTTTCTTTTCAAAATTTCTGAAAAGGGATTACAAAGTAAATAATAAGCTGAATCTGTTACCTGAGATGACGAGTTTTTTTTTTCCTTTTGTGCAGTTTTGCTTTTAAATTTGGAGAAGTGGATTCAGACTCAAGTTCTTTTAAAACAGAAAGCTTGTCTTCTGCACATCATTGATATCACTGAAACTGATAATTTTATCGAGGCAAAAATGTGGGTTTTGATATTTATCATCCCCTTTTTTTCTCTAAGTGTTTTGGAAATAAATTTATATAGATTGCAGTTAAATAGTATGTTCATTTGCAATACACTATAGGGGAGATATTCTTTCAAATTCAGGGGCCAGTGCTACAGAAGGAAAAGCTTTAGAAGTTAATACTACTTAGTTAATCCAGCTCATTAGCCCTAAATCTCACTGAATGCTGAGAATGCTGTTAATGTAATAATTTCCTCTGTTAATGGAGTCAAAGCAAACTTCAAAGAATGGCTAGTACCTCATTCATTAACTTAATCAACTCTCTGGACACCTCACAGACAAGGTGTCCTGGTAGGAGGGCAATAAAGATGTAAGTAGGTGTTCTGTTCTGTTTTCCCACCACTGATTTAAAAGTTAAAATTCAAATAACCAAGAATGCACAAAGAGTAAACAGTCCCAGCCTCCCTGGTGACTCAGACAGTAAAGAATCTGCTGGTAATGCCAGAGACCTTGGTTTGATTCCTAGGTTGGGAAGATCTCCTGGAAGAGGAAATACAGCATTCTTGCCTGGAAAATTCCACAAACAGAAGATCCTGGCAGGCTACGGTCCATAGGGCCACAAACAGTAGGACATGACTGAGCACACAGGCAGACACCACCTTTAAATAAGACCAGAACAAGAAAAATAAATGCTACTATGTAACTTTTGTCAGAACTTAACTGCAAGGAGATCCAACCAGTCCATTCTAAAGATCAGTCCTGGGTGTTCATCAGAAGGACTCATGCTAAAGCTGAAACTCCAATACTTTGGCCACCTCATGCGAAGAGTTGACTCATTGGAAAAGACTCTGATGCTGGGAGGGATTGGGGGCAGGAGGAGAAGGGGACGACCGAGGATGAGATGGCTGGATGGTATCACTGACTCGATGGACATGAGTTTGAGTGAACTCCAGGAGTTGGTGATGGACAGGGAGGCCTGGCGTGCTGCGATTCATGGAGTCGCAAAGAGTCAGACACAACTGAGCAGCTGAACTGAACTGAACTGAACTGAAGTTTGAAATGATCCAAATAGAGAACAGTCAATATAAAAAGCCAAAATCTAGTGTACTAGCATTGTACATTTTACATGCTAGAACTGCTGTACACACTTTAGCCTGTAAGCAAAACGGATGCTGGGTGGTTATTCATTTGTACCATTATTATTTTGTTTTCCTTTAAAAATTTTCTAAAACAAAGGTCAATATATTTAATGAATACATACAACAAATACTATTTTTTTTCACACTTATGACTTTTTTTATCTTTAAAACAAAGTAGGAAAAAGAAAAGATTGCTATTTTTCTTTCACTCAGTCAATATGTGAATACCTTCTGCCTACCTAAGCAGTATTTAAATGTTGTTTTTGCTGCTTAGTCACTAAGCCATGTCCAACTGTTTTGCGACCCCATGGACGGTCCCATGGGATTTCCCAGGCAAGAATAGTGGAGTGGATTGCCATTTCCTTCTCCATGGGATCTTCCTGATTCAGAGATCAAATTCAGGTCTCCTGCGTTGGCAGGTGGATTCTTCATCACTGAGCTACCAGGGAAGCCTGGTGTCTAGATGATAAAATTCATTAAGAATGCATTTTAAATTATTTTTTATTTTTATTAATTTTTAGCAGATCTTCTTATGAGTTCTTGAATCTCTCTCATTTCTGGATAGTCTTCACTACTATAGTTACTACTGAGGGAGGGAGGAAGGTCCCTATGCCTGTATAAAGTGTTAAGATGTCTGAGATTGCGTGGGATTCTTTTTTAAAGAAATAGGTTTTGTTTAACTAGTGAACTAGTTAAAGTTTGGGGGTGGCAGAGAGAGAGAAGTTATTGGTGACAGCAGCTGGACAAGAAATAAAACAGCAGGAAGAGTTTTGCTTCTCTTTTGTCACTTGAAGAACTCTCCATTTTCTAAAACATAAAGTGAGTTTTCTGGTTCCGGCACAACCTTAACTGACTTCAAGTCCCATGGTGTGAATCCTTGGGAGTGACTGTTATTCTCCTTCTACACCTGCCCCTGGTTTCACCCCCAGCCAGGGAATTATTCAAAACTCTGTTTTCTTTCCTCTTTGCCTACTTAGACACTCAAAGCTGGGGAATGTTTCATAGTTCTACAAAGGACTTTTCCCCAGCCCAAACTAGCTGTTCCTCCAGTTGCATTGAATTATATGCTAGCAAAGCTTTCTTTTATTCTGTTCTATCTTGCAGGAATTTCTAAGAAGCTTTGATATGGTTACAGAGAAACTCACAAACATCTCTGATTTATAAAATGAAGATGTACTATTGAAAGCTTTACTTTTAATTAACAGAAACTAAACGCTTAGAAAATCAGTGTTCTCTAATGCATAAGCAGCCTGTATTTTTAAAATAATGAATAAGAATGTTTCATGTAGAATGGGATTTAAAGTGTAATTTGATACATTGATTTTGTGTTCATTACTTATATTGTGTCTCTTTTACATTATACATGTCTTTAGATATTCAAAATCTAAGAAGGTAATTGGTACTTCTCTCGATTGAGACATGAAGGATAAAATCAGGTTTAGAGGTACTATTAATTTTCAGTTCAGTCTAACGCTCATATGTCCTGTGGGGTTTTTGCTCTTGGGTATATGTGCCTGGAACAAGCTTCCATGAGCTGTATGGGGTGTCAGCTAGTCTAAGAAGCTCTAGTTGCTCCACCGGAAGGAAGGCTTTCCTTTCTTCCGTGGTCTCACCTGGGCTTGTTCACATGGTGGTAGCTAGCCTGGAACAGGATCCTAAGAGCCTGGCAATCCAAACAGCATTGCTGCCATTTTGTTCTATTAGCTAAAGAAAGTTACAAAGCCAGTCGGTGTTAAAGGCAAGGAGAAATGAACTATAATATCTGGAATAGATAAACTAAGAATCGTAGTCATGCATGCGATCGTCTGGAACATGCACAGCTTTGGAGCTGTAGCAGTCATATGTACAATCATGTTGGGGAAACAGACAGTCAGGACATGAAGATAACTTGCAGAGATAATAATGTGTAACTGACTAAGATGACCCTGGTAACATTTGTGTTCCTGGTTTTAGCTGTTCCCAAGATTTTAGTGGTACCCTTGCACTTCCCTCAGTGTTGCTGTTAAATCCTTTCTTGAATCTGTGAGTCAATTAAGTCTCCCTTTTTACCTAACTTAAATGAGTTCTATTGGCTTTAATCAAAATTCCTGAAAAAATACCTGCACCCAAACTTATTTACATTTTCTTATTCCCTGTCCATTCTTGTCTTATACTAATATACTCAGTAGAATAAAGGTTAAGTTATATATTCATTTAGCTACTGCCTTTCATTTTTCAATCAATTTTATTTCCAATAAACCAAATGTCCATCTTCATTAAGCAACTCAACTGTATTTAATTCCTCATCTGGATTTGTAGGATGGTACTTTTTAAATGGTCCGAGTAGTCAGACACTACCCTTTAATTCCAAAAATTAGAGACTAAATGTCATTTAGGAAATTGAAAATCAACTTTTTATGACTTCAATTGAAAGAAGTCGTACTGAAATGTGAACAATGTTCATGAAAAGTTAATGAATAAGACTAATGATAGTGTGTAGTAATTTTAGAATGATCAGGCTATTAAACTACTTATAACTAATGCTAATACCTTAGAGAAAAGAGGTTAATGGTATTAGAATTTCATGCTCATAACAAAACTGAACTTCAAAAGCCTTTCATGATCACATATATCAAGAGTCCACTTCACATTGCTCTCACATTCACTATCTAGACACATTCATTTATCATTTTAAATATAATTATTATGGATGTCAAACTCTAGTATCTGAAGCAATTTTATGACTTTTGAACACTGCATATCCCTGTATAATTTTGTGCTTCCTCCTAAGATTTAAAAACATTCCCTTTTCTTGTTCCCTTTTTGGGCCACTGTAATTGAGAGGTCTGTGTCCTTTTAAAGTCCCTTCAGCATATTGGAAGAAAAACATCATCTAGGAAAAAGGTAAATAATGTTTTTAGAAAACCAGCACAGACGGTAAGGATGCTAAGTTACTGAATGCACAGACTAGGAATAAAAGCCTCTGCTAAAAGAACGATTCTGTGACCCATTACATCCTTGCATCTCTCTGACAGTTTCCAGGAAAGACACTATCAATGTTAGGTAAAATTTGTGTAGGAATATGCCTTTTCAGTATATTCTTCTTTCTTCAGAACCAGGCAGTTACTTTCAGTTACCTGATATTTACAGAGGTCAAGGAGGTGTCATTATTGTCCTCAGTTTCAGTAGATTCACAGGCAATGTGGGAGAATTTAAGAGACTTACAATTAGTGATAATGGTGTTTCCTCCCTTTGATAATCTACTTCAAAATGTCTCTATAGAAGTTTATATGCCTCTATAAAAGTTTAAATTCAATTGAGTCAAAATGTTCATATTCCTGAGAAAAACAAATAATAGAATTTTAGTATACTTCCCCCAGTGAGACCCCTTCGTTCCAGTGCCACACTAGTTATCTGTAAATAAAGTGCAGATTTCAAGGCAGTCAGTGAGCCGTCAAGCATGTGAAAGAGGCAATATTTCAGCAGTGCTGTGCTGTGCTAAGTGAAATCCATCAGAGAGCTGATAAAACACAGGGGCCATTTGGGAAAGCTCTAAGCACACATTTACAAAAATATCAAATACAAATTAAAGGGAACTTAAGGATACTTTGTTTTGACTGCTGAAAAGGAAACAATGATACACAGAGGGACCCAGGTGGTTAATGTACTGTGCACATCACCACTATGAAGTACAAAACCTCAGTCTCTCAGCTCTTCAGAAACTACAAAGTCAGTTGATTACATAGTGCCCTATAGGATAGACTTTAAACTTAAATGAGCAAACATCCCAGATATCCTTTCAAAGCCTGCCAATTCACTTGGCTTTTGAAGTCTTGTTATAGCGCTGTTGTGCAGGATAAGACTACAATGTTTTAACTCTACTAGAGGTTCTAAGCATATCTCAAAAACAATACAGAAAATGGCAGGATCCCTTGTTCATTGAAGTAAAAGTAAACAGGCACAATAGTAACAGCAAAACAAATTTTCCAGATTCAGAGATGGTGCAATATGTAAACCTAAGGATCTGATGTTAATGTAAGTCCCTAGACATGGTAGTCAACTTCATTAGAAGGCAAATAGGGAGTTACTTTTTTCCATTTTAGTTCAATTTTAGGGAGTTTATTTTATATTGGAAACTCAACTATGTTCACATATGAGCTAATGGTTTTCATCTATAGATTAACCTGGTTGTTTCCTGAGAAACCTGTATGCAGGTCAAGATGTAACAGTAAGAACCAGACATGGAACAACTGACAGGTTCCAAGTTGGGAAAGGAGTACATCAAGGCTGTAAATTGTCAAGCTGCCTATTTAATTTATATGCAGAATACATCATGTGAAATGCTGGGCTTGATGAATCACAAGCTGGAGTCAGGATTGTAAGGAGAAATATCAACAACCTCAGATATGCAGATCATACCACTCTAATGGCAGAAAATAAAGAGGAACTTAAGAGCTTCTTGATGAGGGTGAAAAAGAAGAGAGAAAAAGCTGGCTTGAAACTCAATATTAAAAATACTAAGATCATGGCATCCAGTCCCATTACTTAATGACAAATAGAATAGGGAAAAGTAGAAATAGTGACAGATTTTATTTTCTTGGCCTCCAAAATCACTGTGGACGGTGACTGTAGCCATGAAAATAAAAGATCCTTGTTCCATGAAAGGAAAGCTATGACAGACCTAGATAGCAGAGACATCAGTTTGCTGAAAAAAGTCTGCATAGTCAAAGCTATTGTTTTTTCCAATAGTCATGTACAGATGTGAGAGTTGGACCATAAAGAAGGTTGAGTGCTGAAGAACTGATGCTTTTGAATTGTGGTGCTGGAGAGGACTCTTGGCAATCTCTTGGACTGCAACGAGATCAAACCAATCAATCCTAATGGAAATCAACCCTAAATACTCATTGGAAGGGATGATACTAAAGCTGAAGCTCCAAAACCTTGCCCACCTGATACAAAGACCTGATGCATGGGAAAAGACCCTGGTGCTGGGAAAGATTGAAGGCAAACAGAGAAGTTGGCAGAGGATGAGATGGTTAGGTAGCATCACCGACTCAATGGACATGAATTTGAGCAAAATCTGGGAGACAGTGAAGGACAGGGAAGCCTGGTGTGTTGCAATCCATGAAGTCTCAAAGAGTCGGACATGACTTGATGACTGAACAGCAACAACAGAAGGGTCTTTAGGATCCTGTCTCATTATCACATTCTCTGCTCATATATATTTGTAGATTCAAGTGTCTTCTTACCCCAATGACTAGAAAGTCTGTAATGAAAATGGAAGATGGTGGACAAAATCACAACCCATGCTTAATGTTTACTTTGATGTCTTTTAGTAATTTGATTTGATAATTTGGAGATACAAAGTCATTCCTCTAATTGAAAGTGTGCAAAAAATGATCCATATCCAGTGAATGTTGCTGTCATTGGAAATAATTTGGTGGGTGTTTTTGGTTTTGAGTAATATTATTTCACATATCAATAGCAACAACAAAAATTAAGAGTGGACTATGTAACCAAAAAGTGGACTATGTAACCAAAAAAGATGTCCTTTTCATTATAGGGGACTGGAATGCAAAAGTAGGAAGTCAAGAAACACCTGGAATAACAGGCAAATTTGGCCTTGGAATGTGGAATGAAGCAAGGCAAAGACTAATAGAGTTTTGCCAAGAAAATGACTGGTCATAGCAAACACCCTCTTCCAACAACACAAGAGAAGACTCTACACATGGACATCACCAGATGGTCAACACCAAAATCAGATTGATTATATTCTATGCAGCCAAAAATGGAGAAGCTCTATACAGTCAACAAAAACAAGACCGGGAGCTGACTGTGGCTCAGATCATGAACTCCTTATTGCCAAATTCAGACTTAAATTGAAGAAAGTAGGGAAAACTGCTAGACCATTCAGGTATGACCTCAATCAAATCCCTTATAATTATACAGTGGAAGTGAGAAATAGATTTAAGGGTCTAGATCTGATAGAGTGCCTGATGAACTATGGACTGAGGTTCATGACATTGTACAGGAGACAGGGATCAAGACCATCCCCATGGAAAAGAAATGCAAAAAAGCAAAATGGCTGTCTGGGGAGACCTTACAAATAGCTGTGAAAAGAAGAGAGGTGAAAAGCCAAGGAGAAAAGGAAAAAGATAAGCATCTGAATGCAGAGTTCCAAAGAATAGCAAGAAGAGATAAGAAAGCCTTCTTCAGCCATCAATGCAAAGAAATAGAGGAAAAGAACAGAATGGGAAAGACTAGAGATCTCTTCAAGAAAATTAGAGATACCAAGGGACCATTTCATGCAAAGATGGGCTCGATAAAGGACAGAAATGGTATGGACCTAACAGAAGCAGAAGATATTAAGAAGAGGTGGCAAGAATACATGGAAGAACTATACAAAAAAGATCTTCATGACCCAGATAATCATGATGATGTGATCACTACTAATCTAGAGCCAGACATCTTGGAAAGTGAAGTCAAGTGGGCCTTAGAAAGCATCACTACGAACAAAGCTAGTGGAGGTGATAGCATTCCAGTTGAGCTATTTCAAATCCTGAAAGAAGATGCTGTGAAAGTGCTGCACTCAATATGCCAGCAAATTTGGAAAACTCAGCAGTGGCCACAGGACTGGAAAAGGTCAGTTTTCATTCCAATCTCAAAGAAAGACAATGCAAAAGAATGCTCAAACTACCACACAATTACTAGCACATCTCACATGCTAGTAAAGGAATGCTCAAAATTCTCCAAGCCAGGCTTCAGCAATATGTGAACCGTGAACTCCCTGATGTTCAAGCTGGTTTTAGAGAGGGCAGAGGAACCAGAGATCAAATTGCCAACATCCGTTGGATCATGGAAAAAGCAAGAGAATTCCAGAAAAAAACATCTATTTCTGCTTTATTGACTATGCCAAAGGCTTTGACTGTGTGGATCACAATAAACTATGGAAAATTCTAAAAGAGAAGGGAATATCAGACCACCTGACCTGCTTCTTGAGAAATCTGTAGGCAGGTCAGGAAGCAACAGTTAGAACTGGACATGGAACAACAGACTGGTTCCAAATAGGAAAAGGAGTACGTCAAGGCAGTATTTTGTCACCCTGCTTATTTAACTTATATGCAGAGTACATCATGAGAAACACTGGACTGGAAGAAACACAGCTGGAATCAAGATTGCCAGGAGAAATATCAATAAGCTCAGATATGCAGATGACACCACCCTTATGGCAGAAAATGAAGAGGAACTAAAAAGCCTCTTGATGAAAGTGAAAGAGGAGAGTGAAAAAGTTGGCTTAAAGCTCAACATTCAGAAAACAAAGATCATGGCATCCGGTCCCATCACTTCATGGGAAATAGATGGGGAAACAGTGGAAACAGTGTCAGACTTTATTTTGGGGGGCTCCAAAATCACTGCAGATGGTGACTGCAGCCATGAAATTAAAAGACGCTTACTCCTTGGAAGGAAAGTTATGACCAACCTAGATAGCATATTCAAAAGCAGAGACATTACTTTGCCAACTAAGGTCCGTCTAGTCAAGGCTATGGTTTTTCCAGTAGTCATGTATGGATGTGAGAGTTGGACTGTGAGGAAAGTTGAGCACCAAAGAATTGATGCTTTTGAACTGTGGTGTTGGAGAAGACTCTTGAGAGTCCCTTGGACTGCAAGGAGATTCAACCAGTCCATCCTAAAGGAGATCAGTCCTCGGTGTTCTTTGGAAGGACTGATGCTAAAGCTGAAAACTCCAATACTTTGGCTACCTCATGCGAAGAGTTGATTCATTGGAAAAGACCCTGATGCTGGGAGGGATTGGGGGCAGCAGAAGAAGGGGACGACAGAGGATGGAATGGCTGGATGGCATCACTACCCCACCGCCCCAGGGATCGAGCCAGGTCTCCTGCATTGCTGGCAGATTATTTACCACTGAGCCACCAGGGAAGCCTGGTTAAAAGACATTGTCACAGTATAACATAGACAGCAACATCAGGAAATAACTGCCACTCCTACCACTTGAAGGATTAAGGAACCAAAGGAAGGAAGGCATTGGAATCATTAAGGATTGGAGGAGGAGCTTTGTGGAGATGAACATCAGACTTCCCTGGTGCTAGAGTCTCTGAGGCGGACATAATGAAATTAAATGCTGGGAATGCAAATGTTGGAAAGACTACAAAGTAGAATCACCTGCTATTACAGAAAGGCACTGCTGCAGCCAGAATGAAGAAGTGTTGAGGTAACTACCTGAAGCAGGAAGAAACAGAGAGGAAGTCCACCATATGAGCAATCCTTATGTCTCCTCTAGTCTTTCTAGTTCCTTCCAGTAGTCTCAAGCAGAGGGTCAAGAGAGAAATGGGGTTTGCAAAGCTCCTGCTCAGCATAATAAAGCCAACTACCGAAGTGGGGCTGGAGCCAAGAGACAACGGTTTGAACTGCCACAACCTCTACCTTACAGGACAGTGAAGGGTTTGCAATTACATCATTGATGGACAGTTCTCAAGAGTGTCAGATTGGATCCAGTGAGTTATGAGAAATGCTCTAGCATGAAAGCAAGAATTAACTAATGATCATTTCCCTTTTTTCTAGTTTTGAGATACATTTTTCTTTATCAGAAAGTTGTAGCTTAATAAAAATCTATACAGAGTACATCTGTACATCTGTACATATTCAGTGTTTCCTATTAAAGAGATTTCTACAGGCCATTATTCAGGTCTATTATTCTAACATTAGACACATTTTAGCTTATTAGCTTAAAATCAGCAACATTACATATTACAAATGCAAAGATGTGCCCGCTTTCAGGATTCTAGACTGCTTTTGTCCAGATATTATAGAATTGTTAGAAATAATCCATGAGAAACTGTGACTTTTTTAAATTAAATAAAATTTATATATAGACAATAAAGATTTCAATTATTTATAAAAAATATTTTTAAAGTAAAAAAATCTATGTTTTAGTCACACAAAAATGGATCCTACCTCAATTTTTTTACTTAATATCATCCCTTGTAATATTATACAGATTGATATTCCCCAATCTTGGTATTATCTGCATTCAAATGTACATGCACATAATATGTTAAAATTCCCTTTTGATGGTAATTTATGTTGTTTCTAACT
Organism: Budorcas taxicolor; assembly: GCF_023091745.1. Classification (NCBI taxonomy): domain Eukaryota; kingdom Metazoa; phylum Chordata; class Mammalia; order Artiodactyla; family Bovidae; genus Budorcas; species Budorcas taxicolor. Next base: position 118,964,063 of record NC_068920.1, read on the forward strand.
TTCTGCTATGATGATAAATGATGAATGAACAAATGATAGGATACGCATTAAACAATCTTTATATGTGATCTCATATACGAAATGTTGGAGAAGGAAATGGCAATCCCCTCCAGTATTCTTGCTTGGAAAACCTCATGGACAGGGGAGCCAAGCAGCCTACAGTCCATGGTGTCACAAAAGTGCTGGATACGACTGAGCAACTGAACAACAAATATACAAAGGGCATATGTGTGTGTGTGTGTGTGTGTGTGTGTGTGTGTGTGTGTGTGTGTATTCTTGGCATATAAAGTGATATATATAATGGACAAAACAATACCGAGTTAGATAAACAATCAGTATTTTGTTTAATGTTCATTAATAGTTGGGTCAGCCATTGATGACTTAAAACATAATGAAAAGAGAACAAAATACAGTCCTATGAGTGTCATGTCATCTTTTTATTCAAAGCATTTTTATAATCAGTATTTTTCTTTCTCATAACCAGATCCTACACCATGTGAAGCCCTTACCATATTACAGCTACGACCAGCCGGTGATCAGGTACTGCCAGGCTCACCAGCCACTCCATGTCAACAAGGGCTACGAAGCAGTGTCTCCAGAACAGGACGAATCTCCCTGTCTGGAGCTTGGGCACGACCACAGCTTCATCGCCACCATCGCCAGGTCTGCAGCCCCAGCCATTTACCTTGAGAGAATAACAAACTAACGTGAAAGGCAACCCCTCGTTGGAGAACTCAATCCGGGGAAGGAGGGCCTTCATCTTAAAGGAGAATGAGTGTCCCAATCACGCAATCCAGCCGGTTCATCGTTCCTGAGATATTTATGGCATAGAGGAAAAGAAACAAAGAAAACTGCTTAAAGAGAGCAGTGGATATACCTGCAAGCATAACCAGGAGAACTACAGAACTCTCTTTGCTTTAAAACATACAAACAGAAATTCTCCTGGATGTAAATAGTAAATATGTCAGGTTCTTATAAAAATAGATTTCACCTTAGCTACATATAGCTTTGTTTGTATATTTTGCCTTTTCTACAACTGCATGGTTCCTGGGCTGGAGAACCACAGTGGGGTGGGGGTGGGGGGAGCATCAAACCAGATGTGGGTGGGAAATTGGGGAAACAATACATTTTTCACTGTTAAATGTGTGTAACAGATTATTCCACTTGTTTTTGACTCATTTTTTCTTTAAAAATGTCATTTGTTCTTGTTTGGTTTGTTGTGTTTTTTTACTGGTCATGTGATTCTATTTCCAGTTCTAAACATGGGCACTGAAATTTATGTTGTTCCAAAAGATTTCCTTTACTGCAGACCACAAAGAAACAAAGTTGACCACAAAGTCTGACAGAACTGCTGGAATGAAAATCCAACAAAATCTGAGCAAATGATCCTTCAAGTCACATTGTATGCAATGTGAAGAGTTTTGATTTTTTTATACTATTGGCAGCCCACACTGTGAGCTTTCACTGTGTGACAGGTGAAGAGAAAGACCTGGGAAGACCTCCAAATAAGAAGACTCTTAGAAAGTTTCTCAACTTCATATACCTAGGGATATATGAAGAACAAAGTCCATGTGGTCAATGAACGAAACTACCAAGCTGACAAATTTCTAAACACAAGATAATGTGTCACCTTGCTTTTTAAATTAATTATCAATTAGCTTTTGTGTAGATTTTATCAATAAAAGAAAAAATATTGGAAAAAATAAACAATTATTTTGTGGTTAGTATACCACAGCCCACCTAATGTTGAGTGCTTTGTCTCTATATTATGGAATCGTTCTAATGTATAGTGACAATTTGAGAAGAATATTTTGATACCTGTCAAGTGCCTTCTATATGTTCTTCCCTCAGGTAAGGAAGTCCTACAAGATTAGAAAAGAATTATGAGATATCTTATGCACTAATCGCTTTCATAGTTTCATTTACAGATATGATGTGACTCAGAACTGTTTAGCAATAAGAAAAAATTAAGTATCCATGAAAGTTTTGGAGGTTGAATGATCTTCTAGGACAGACAGATCTGTGTGGATATTGATTACAATTTCAATAAAGCATAGTTATCACCCATTTTTTAACAAAGGATATACCTATGCACACATCAGTTGAACCATTTTCACTTGACTTCCTCGGTTCTGTGATGCTATCTCATCAATTCTCCGATTCACTACAGACATTATCCTGATCTAGCCACTTGTCTGATTCGCTATTTTTAAAATAAATTGAAAGTATATAATGTATGTCATCCTTTATTAGGTGAGATTTTGCATTCTGAAAGGTGTTAATATATGGTGATACTAGTGGGTTTTCTGAAGAACTAAATTGATTGCTGCCATCCATTTAATTCCAAATTCTCTTAAAATAAAATTATTGTCAATTACTTTCACATCAAAGTAAACTAGCATAGAGTACTAAGAATTTTTTCTTCAAGGTCATTCTGTCTTACTACTATTTTAAATTAGATTTGAAGATAAATTCTCTTAACTGATAAAAATGTTGTCATATTAGAGAAAATTAAAGGAAGCGTTTTACATGGGAACACAGGTGGTTGCCCTCAGATTCTGATAACTTTCCTGTTAACATTTGTATGGGCTTCCCTGGTAGCTGAGCTGGTAAAGAATCTGCCTGCAATGCAAAAGACTCCAGTTCAGTTCCTGGATTGGCAAGATCCGCTGCACAAGGATTAGGCTACCCACTCCAGTATTCTTGGGCTTCCCTGATGGCTCAGCTAATAAGGAATCTGCCTGCAGTGCAGGAGACCTGGGTTTGATTTGAAGTTAAATTCTATCTTAATTGATAAAAATTTTGTCATATTAAAGAAATGTAAAGGAAGCTTTTTACATTAGAACACAGGCTGTTGCTCTCAGATACTGATAACTTTCTTGTTAACATTTATAAGTTTTTATTATATTATATCTGGGTATGTTTCTTATACATATTCAAGTACATATTCAAGTATAGTTATATATCACCAACTCAGTGAACCTAAATTTGAGCAAACTCCAACAGATAGTTATGAACAGGAGCCTGGTGTGCTGCAGTCTACAGGGTCACAAAGAGTTGAACATGATGTAGTGACTGAACAATAACAACAAAATTCAAGTATAGAATGAATTGATTATGAGCTTAAAATTTAAAAATAATTATTTGCCAATTTAATTTTTTTTAAGAATTATTTAACAGATTTGTGTAGTCTTCCAGGTGGCACTAGTGGTAAAGAGCCCACCAGCCAGTGCAGGAGACTTAAGAGATGCAAGTTTTATCCCAGGTAGGGAAGATGCCAACCCAGGAAATGGCAACCACTCCAGTATTCTTACCATGGGAAATCCTATGGACAGAGAAGCCTGGCAGGCCACAGTCCATAGGGTTGCAAAGAGTCAAACATGACTGAAGTGACAGCATAGCACACAATATATTTGTAGCAAAATATTTTGGAGTGTTTTCCCAAATTACATGGATTCTCTTAATTCTTCCCCACCATCTCCATCTATCCAACATCACCTATATATCCCACCTGCCACCCATCCCTGCCTGAGGTGATTTACTAGAGGTCATACCTGAAAAATTGTGATCAAATTTCACTTAAATCAACAATTTATTTTGTTTATTTCTCTTTCTTGTAAGCAAAAAGTGCCCTATAATTGATAATAGTCATGTTATATAAAACTGCCATATTTGGTCAACCATTGCCTCAAATCTAACATGAAATACTGAACTCCTAGCAAAACAGACAACATTATGACAACGCTATATCCTCTTAATGGGAAAACTTTCAAAGAAGTTTTTAAAAACAGTTTCACTTACATATACCAGAACAAGTTTTACTGCATTTTGGAACTCTACTGATGATTAAACAAAAAATTGAACCAGCCAAAAAACCTAACAAACCAAAAAAAAATCTTAAAAAAAAAAAGTTGCTTAAGTAGGTTTAGAAAAGTGATTGAAAAATTCAACCAAAAAATTGTGTGAGAGATCAAGTAGATTCTTAGAGAAAAACAACTTCTTGAAAAAATTAGTGCTATTTTCAACAAAGAACATAACCAGATACTGGATCTTTTAAGATCCTTTAAGCCCAAAAGTTAATCATGTCTATGCTGAAAGCCTAGTATAACCAAGAAGGATGCAAGTTTTCTGTCAGTCACAATCAAGACTATATTATTGTCAGGACCCCTCAGTGATATACAGCAAACCTCAACCAGCTGGTCATGTTCATCACCATTCCCAGTTTACTCAACTGCTGTGCTATGCAAACTGATTGCCCTAGATTCCCTTTTCTCCCTAAACCTGGAAGAGAGTCCGTAATTTGGAATTGTGGCCCCATCAGAAGGTGCCATTCAATGAGTCAAGCAGCATGCTCAGTATTTTCCTAGTACAGGGGAAGAAATATATCACACCTCTAGAGACATTTTGAATTTTTTCTCTAGGTGTAGCTAACATAAGTTTGGGTTTTGTTTTATACTGTCTTCTAAAAGTCAGAAATCATTTTGATTCTATTTATTTTTTAGGTTAAAATGTTAAACATCCTTAAAATGAGTTATGCTTTATTTCAAGACCACACTAATTAGTAGTTTGCTTTTATACTATAATATTTATTAAACCTCTGAAAGGTATGCAAGTTGAGCAGTAGCATGGTGTTAACCATGCTAATCAGAACTATGAATGTGACACCTACAGACTGAAATGTCAATTATTCAAACATTATATTTTTCATAAACATTCTTAGTAAAGTTGAATTTGCTTTTACTTGCTGTTTAATACAATAAGGAAATATCTAAAATCAGAAACTGTATATATATATATATGTTTAAATTTTAATTCTATTGTAGCTCTACTCACAATATATCATATATGACCTTCTGAGACTAAAGCTATAAATGGTGAGTCATCATTGGCAGAATGCCAGAAACCCAAGTACTTTGAAAATTAAAGAGAGACTAAGTTACAATATTTCATATAATTTCACTCAGTAATAAGCCAGTGTGAGAGGAAGGAGGCCTCTAGGAGGATGTCCCTAGCATCTGCATTTAGCCTTCATGCCACACTTTTGTCAGTAGCTTGAGTAAAAGTGATACATATCATGAAACAGAAAAGAGAGAAAGTGTAGCATTCCAACCTGTAAACCTTGTTTTTTATAAGCAATCATTTCATGTAAATCACATTTGGAAATTTTGGTTGACCAGAACTTTATCATTACTCCACAGTATCAGAAGACCATCAAAGGAAACAAATCAAAGAGAAGCACAAAATAAAGAATGTTATTATTTGAACCTAACCTTTACTAGTCAAACCATGCCTAGGATTCAGTATCAGTGTTATATCAGCAAGGGGACATCTCCAAGAATAGTAAAAATAATACTGATATTTGTGCAATCCGTAGCATATATCCCTGCTCAATCAAGGAAAGCATGTACCTTTGCAAATAAATATTTCCACATTTACAAATGACATGAAATACTCTTATGTCTGAAATCCATGGAGGCATTTCTTTATGAAGAACACAATATATTTCAATCTTGCTAATAACAGAGCAAATGTCAAGTTCATCTGGATTAAATGAAAATGAATAATTAAAATGACAAGAACCTAGTATCATGAATGGAAAATGGATCTTTCCATATACAACTTTCCTCTTCCTTGTTGGAGATAGGCCCATTGTTTCTACTGTGTAAAGCATTGCAAAATTATAATAAATTAATAAATGCACAGAGTATTGCAGAAAGCAAAGAAGAAGTAAAGAGTCTCTTGAGGAAAGTTAAAGAAGTGAGTGAAAAAGTTGGCTTAAAATTCAAAAAACTAAGATCATGGCATCCAGTGCCATCACTTCATGGCATATAGATGGGGAAACAATGGAAGCAGTGACAGATTTTGGGGGGCTCCAAAATCACTTCAGATGGTGACTGCAGTCGCGAAATTAAAAGCTACTTGCTCCTTGGAAGAAAAGCTATGACCAACCTAGACAGCAGAGACATTACTTTTCCAATAAATGTCCATCTAGTCAAGGCTATGGTTTTTCCTGTGGTCATGTATGGATAGGTGACTTGGACTATAAAGAAAGCTGAGCACTGATGAAATGACGCTTTTGAACTGTGATGTTGGAGAAGACTCTTGAGAGTCCCTTGGACTGCAGGGAGATCCAACCAGTCCATTCTGAAGGAGATCAGCCCTGGGATTTCTTTGGAAGGAATGATGCTAAAGCTGAAACTCCAGTACTTTGGCCACCTCATGCGAAGAGCTGACTCATTGGAAAAGACTTTGATGCTGGGAGGGATTGTGAGCAGGAGGAGAAGGGGATGACAGAAGATGAGATGGTTGGATGGCATCACTGACTCCATGGACATGAGTTTGAGCAAGCTCTGGGAGTTGGTGACGGACAGGGAGGCCTGGCATGCTGCAATCCATGAGGTCGCAAAGAGTTGAATAGGACTGAATGACTGAACTGAACTTATATATGTATATACATTAAATAGATGTGAATTTATTATTTATTAAATAGTTGTGCAAACTCTGGGAAATAGTGGAGGAGAGAGGAGTTTGGCATGCTGCAGTCCATGAGATCACAAAGAGTCAGACGTGACTTAGGAACTGAACAACAACAATGTATTTATATGTTAGTGTGTGATTTTATAATATTCTATAAAGTCGGCTTTTTCAAGTTAGAAAAATATATATATATTGCTTCATATTTCAGATATATATATATAATTTAACTAACTACTTATATTAGGAGATTTCCTTCAAGAAGAACAAAATAAAGTTAGAATTTCTACTTTAAAGCATTAAAATAAAATGAATATTGAAATATAAAATTTAAAATAATTTAAGAAATTTAAATGCATATGCATTAAGTCCACAAGAATAATATAGGTAAATGGATAATATTACAGAAACACTAAAGGCAGAAAATGTAAAAATGATATTTTAATAAAGAAAACATAAACCCTGTAAAAGAATTATCTCAAAAAAATGCAAAGCAAACTGGTCCTTTAGAATTTGTAACATAAACAATTACAATTATGTAATATCTTTAATATACAAAGAGTTCTAAAAAGATAGGGATTCTATTTATGTAACATTGATATGGTAAAATTATAGAGGTGGTGAGCAAATTAGTGCTGTCTGTGAGTCAGGAATGTAAGAGAGAGGTCTGAGTGTGACTATAAACAGATAGCATAAAACACAGAGGTGATAACATAGTTCTATACCTTGATTATAATGATACTTACACAGAATAATAAAAATGGCAGATAATGTGCTAAAGTCAATTTCCTAGTTTTGATTTTGTGTTATACTTATGTACGATGTAAATATTTTGAAAACAAGGCAAAAGTTACATAAGAACTCTGCAACTTTTTGCAACTTCTCAGGAATCTGAATTTATCTTAAAAATGAAAACTTAAATTATAAAGAAAAATATGAAGAAAAGAGTCAAGATTTTGAATACAACAATTTCATACACACATTTGCATAAAAATACACAAAGAAGAAATAAAAATGCCCAATAATCATTCTTTATCCATCATTAATCAAGTCTAACCACTAGACCATTCAGGTATGACCTAAATCAAATCCCTTATGACTATACAGTGGAAGTGAGAAATAGATGTGAAGGACTAAATCTGATAGAGTGCCTGAAGAACTATGGACGGAGGTTTGTGATATTGTACAGGAGACAGGGATCAAGACCATCCCCAGGAAAAAGAAATGCAGAAAAGCCAAATGGCTGTCTAAGCAGGCCTTACAAATAGCTGTGAAAAGAAGAGAGGCGAAAAGCAAAGGAGAAAAGGAAAGATATCCCATTTGAATGCAGAGTTCCAAAGAATAGCAAGGAGAGATAAGAAAATCTTCCTCAGCAATCAATGCAAAGAAATAGAGGAAAACAATAGAACGGGAAAGACTAGACATCTCTTCACAAAAATGAGAGATACCAAGGGAACATTTCATGCAAAGATGGGCTCAATAAAGGACAGAAACAGTAGGGACCTAAGAGAAGCAGAAGATACTAAGAAGAAGTGGCAAGAACATGCAGAAGAACTGTACAAAAATGATCTTGACGACCCAGTTAATCATGAAGGTGTGATCACTCACACTCACCTAGAGCCGGACATCCTGGAATTTGAAGTCAGGTGGGCCTTAGGAAGCATCTCTATGAACAAAGCTACTGGAGGCGATGGAATTCCAGTTGAGCTATTTCAAACCCTAAAAGATGATGCTGTGAAAGTGCTGCACTCAATATGTCAGCAAATTTGGAAAGCTCAGCAGTGGCCACAGGACTGGAAAAGGTCAGTTTTCATTCCAATCCCAAAGAAAGGCAATGCAAAAGAATGCTCAAATGACCGCACAATTGCACTCATCTCACATGCTAGTAAAGTAATGCTCAAAATTCTCCAAGCCAGGCTTCAGCAATATATGAACCGTGCACTTCCAAATGTTCAAGCTGGTTTTAGAAAAGGCAGAGGAACCAGAGGTCAAATTGTCAACATCCTCTGGATCATGGGAAAAGCAAGAGAGTTCCAGGAAAACATCTATTTCTGCTTTATTGACTATGCCAAAGCCTTTGACTGTGTGGATCACAATAAATTGTGGAAAATTCTGAAAGAGAAGGGAATACCAGACCACCTGACCTGTCTCTTGAGAAACCTGTATGCAGGTCAGGAAGCAACAGTTAGAACTGGACATGGAACAATGGATTGGTTCCAAACAGGAAAAGGAGTACGTCAAGGCTGTATATTGTCCCCCTGCTTATTTAACTTATATGCAGAGTACATCATGAGAAATGCTGGGCTGGAAGAAGCACATGGAGGAATCAAGATTTCTGGGAGAAATATCAATAACCTCAGATATGCAGATGACACCACCCTTATGGCAGAAAGTGAAGAAGAACTAAAAAGCCTCTTGATGAAAGTGAAAGAGGAGAGTGAAAAAGTTGTCTTAAAGCTCGACATTCAGAAAACAAAGATCATGGCATCTGTTCCCATCACTTCATGGCAAATAGATGGGGAAACAGTGTCAGACTTTATTATTTTGGGATCCAAAATTACTCCAGAGGGTGATTGCAGCCATGAAATTAAAAGGCACTTACTCCTTGGAAGGAAAGTTATGACCAACCTAGACAGCATATTAAAAAGCAGAGACACTACTTTGCCAACAGAGTTCTGTCTAGTCAAGGCTATGGTTTTTCCAGTGGTCATGTATGGATGTGAGAGTTGGACTATAAAGAAAGCTGAGCACTGAAGAATTGATGCTTTTGAACTGTGGTGTTGGAGAAGACTCTTGAGAGTCCCTTGGCCTGCAAGGAGATCCAACCAGTCCATCCTAAAAGAGATCAGTCCTGGGTGTTCATTGGAGGGACGGATGTTGAAGCTGAAACTCCAATACTCTGGCCACCTGATGCAGAGAGCTGACTCATTTGAAAAGACCCCATTGCTGGGAAAGATTGAGGGCAGGAGGAAAAGGGGACAACAGAGGATGAGATGGTTGGATGGCATCAGCAACTCAATGGACATGGGTTTGGGTTGAGTCCAGGAGTTGGTGATGGACAGGGAGGCCTGATGTGCTGTGGTTCATGGGGTCACAAAGAGTAGGACATGACTGAGCAACTGTACTGAACTGAACTGAAGCAAGTCTAATGGAGAAGGCAATGATAACCTTTTTTTTCCTTAATTTATTAAGTGGTCAAAGCAAAAACAGCTTTTGGTGTGAGAAAGTGGAAATTCTCACACTCTACTACAAAAGATTAAATTCTGAGAAATTAAGCCTCGAATACAAAAGTCTAAAATTGCATATCTCTAATCCTAGAAATTCGTTTTTTGTTGTTATTTATCACATTTAAGTAACAAAGATGTCTTCATACATGTAATCTCAAGGTTATATGTTAAAATGTAATTTATAAAAGTTTAAAATTATAAAATCTCAAAGATACAGTGAGAATATTGGTGAAATGAAATACCCATTAGCATGATTGTTGTTGTTGTTCAGTAACTCAGTCATATCTGACTTTTTTGTGACCCCATGGACTGCAGCATGCCAGGTTTCCATGTCTTTCATCATCTCCCAGAGCTTGCTCAAACTCATGCCCATTGAGTGGTGATGTCTTCCAACCATCTTGTCCTCTGTCGTCCCCTTCTCCTCCTGCCTTCAATCTTTCCCACCTTCAGAGTCTTTTCTAATGAGTCAGCTCTTCACATCAGGTGGCCAAAATATTGGAGCTTCAGCTTCATCATCAATCTTTCCAATGAGTATTCAGGGTTGACTCCTTTATGGTTGACTGGTTTAATCTCCTTGCAGTCTAAGGACTCTCAAGAGTCTTCTCCAACAGCACAGTTCAAAAGCATCAATCCTTCAGTGCTCAGCCTTCTTTATGGTCCAACTTTCACATCCATATATGACTACTGGAAAAACCATAGCTTTGACTATATGGACCTTTGTTGGCAAAGTAATATCTCTGCTTTTTCATATGCTGTCTAGGTTGTTCATAGCTTTTCTTCCAAAGAGCAAATGTCTTTTAATTTCTTGGCTATAGTCACCATCTCCAGTGATTTTTGAAGCCCAAAAAAATAGCATGATATCATTAGCATGATCATGTTTAATAATAATTTATATGCATGTCCATGTTTATATCTGGAAATGTGTATCAAAAATTGTCTTGTGGTAAGATTATTTATATTTTCTTCATTATATCAATTCTCATCTTGTTTCCAGACTTTCATAGGTTCTTTTTAATAGATGTAATTATATTTTAATAATAATTTAATCAGAAAAATAATTAATCTGCTTTAGCTTTGTGTGTGTGTGCTCAATCATTTCAGACTCTTTGTGACCCCCATGGACAGTAGCCTGCAAGGCTTCTCTGTCCATGGAATTTTACAGGCAAGAATACTGGAATGCGTTGCCATTTCTTAATCCAGGGATCTTCCTGACCCAGGGATTGAATCTACATCTCCTGTGTCTCCTGCCCTGGCAGGCAGGTAATTTGCCACTAAACCACCTGGGTAGTTCCATCTTTAACTTCAAATGAATTTAAAATTTAAAGAAGGGAAATATATCTGCATCAAATGATTATTGAAAGATCTCACCTTCAAAATGCATTTATGAATCACTTCCACAAGCTAAAACAACAACACATCAATAAAATTTAGCAATTTTATACTGATTGGTGCAAGAATGTGACATTACATATCATTATTTATTTTCATCTTGTGTCTATTCCAAAGATTTGTTACCTTTTTAATTATATAATTTAGCTGAATTATTGTGTCTTTCTAGGATGAAAGTGAAATCTTTCCTTCCCTCTTGTATGACACAACGTCAATCTAGTTAACGGTGAATAAGAATATCAGAGACGTGTGACAATTGATGTGAAAAAATTAGGTTCCTGCTGGCAATTACCCATCAAGAGCAGGTTGACTGATTGCCAGAGTTAAAATGCATGCAAACTGTCAGCTATCATAATAGAGCAAATGTCCCAGAACCTTGGTGCAGCGTCAGGTAGAAATTCAGTTTTCACTGCTGGAAACCTGCCCTTGATGCCACACATTCATAATCTTCCCTCATCAAGCCAGATCCACACATTCAAAGATGCCCATCATTCCAACAGCCAAATATATGTCCTGTCATACACATTCAATGGCTCTCATGATAAGTTGGACAAGAACTGACATGCTACTCATGATTGAATAGAAGAGCATATAGTGCACAATGCCTGCTGTCATAATTTGTCATTCTTCTTCTCTAGCTAGGTAAGGGACAACCTTGACATTTCCTAAGTTCAAATATTATGGTCAATTAAAAGATAAGACAAATGTAGAAATTATTTCAATGTTTCATATAAACCATAACTATGATGATATAGTAGTAGATAGTCAAATAATAAATTTAATTTTATTTTTAAAACAAATGTATCAAGATTCAATAAAAAAATTAAAGTGGGAAACACTGTGACATTCAACTTCAAATTTTGCCTAAACTGCCAAAGGCATCCTAATGATTGAGCACTGTGCTGATGTGTTTACAAGTATTAGCTCCTCTAGTGTGAGCATATGTTTTTCATTACACAAATGAAATATCTATAGATCAATATTATATTCAAAAGCATTCACTGAAATCTAGCTTACAGCCAAACCCTGGGCAACAGAAAAGAAACTGATTCACCTCTGAGAGCTTTCTAAAATTAATCAAGAATTCAACATAATGAACAAATATGCAGAAACTTTCTTCACTTCAGGTTTTTTAATTTATTTATTCATTTTTATTTGGAGGGTAATTGCTTTACAATATTATGTTGGTTTCTGCCACATATCAACACAAATCAGCCATAGGTATACATATGTCCCCTCCCTCTTGAATGTCTCTCCCACCTCTCACCCTCTCCCATCCCGCTAGATTATCACATAGCAGTAGATTTTAGCTCCTGGAGTCATAGAGTGGGAGCATACCGTAAATTTCCACTGGCTATCTAATTTTACAAGTGGTAATGTATATGTTTCAATGCTACTCTCTCGATTCATTCCACTGCTCCTCCCACCACCCTCCCCATGTCCACAAGTCTCTATTCATTGCTACCCTACAATGTTCATCAGTACCATTTTCTAAATTTCATATCTATGTATTAATATATGAAATTTCATTATCTGTTTGACTTAATTCACTCTGTACAAAAGGCTCTAGGTTCATCCACCTTATTAGAACTGTGAGTTGCATTCACTTTTAATGGCTGAGTAATATTCCACTGTGCATATGTACCAGACCTTCTTTATCCATTCATCTGTCAATGGATATCTAGGTTGCTTCTGTGTCCTAACTATTGTAAATACTGCTGTGATGAATATTGGGGTGTGTCTTTCTCACCTATGGTTTCCTCAAGGTATATGCGCAGTACAGGAATTGTTGGGTCGTATGGTAGTTTTATTTCTAGTTCTTTAAAGAATATCCGTACTGTTCTCTATAGTAGCTGTAGCAATTTGTATTTCCACCAACAGTGCAGTAGTGTTCTCTTTTCTCCACTTCTTCTCCAGCATTTATTGTTTGTAGATTTTTTGATCATAGTCATTCTGACCAGTGTGAGGTGATATCTCATTGTAGGTTTGATTTGATTTCTCTAATAATGAGTGATGTTGAGCGTCTTTTTTTTTAATTAATTTATTTTTTATTGAAGGATAATTGCTTTACAGAATTTTGCTGTTTTCTGTCAAACCTCAACATGAATCTTTTTATGAGCTTATTAGCTATCTGTATGTCTTCTTTGGAGAAATATCTGTTTAGATTTTCTGCCTACATTTTGATTGGGTTGTTTGTTTTTCTGATATTGAGCTGAATGAGCTGCTTGTGTATTTTGGAGATTAATCTTTTGTCAGCTCTTATAGTGAAAACCTGAAGACCTGACATGTCTTTCTTCTAAGATCAGGAGCAAGGCAAGCATGCCCACACTCACCACTATTATTCAACATAATTTTTGAGGTCCTAGCTACAGCAATCAGAGAAGAAAAAGAAATGAAAGAAATCCATATTGGAAAAGAAGAAGTAAAGTCTCACTGTTTTCAGATGATATGATTCTTTACATAGAAGACCATAAAAATGCTACCAGAAAATTACTAGAGCTAGTCAATGAGTATAGCAAAGTCACAGGATTAAAAGATAATACACAGAAATCTATTGTATTTTTATAAACTAACTGAAAAATAAGAAAGAGAAATTAAAGAAGGAATCCCATTCACCATTCCAACAAAAAGAATAAAGTACCTAGGAATAAACCTACTTCAGTGGGTAGTAGATTAAATGGATAGCAGACCACCAAACAGGGACCATGACCTTTTTTTGGTGCAGGTTTGGCTTTGGGAAGTGCTTTGGAGCTTATTCTCAGTTCAGCCACTCAGCTGGTCATCACTAGTTGTATAAAATCCACTTTTTGTCACACATCATAATCTGATTGAGAAATGTTCTGTTGTTGCATAGAACAAGAGAAGGTGACACTTTAAAATGATGAGTTTTTGGATTTTCAGTCAGTTCATGAGGTACACACTTATCAAGCTTTTTCAAATTTCCAATTTGCTTCAAATGCCAAATAACTGTAAAATGGTCGATGTTGAGTTCTTTGCTAACTTCTAGTATGGTTATAAGAGGATCAGCTTCAAAGATCCAGTTGGTCATTGTCAACTTATGATGGCTGGCTACTGCACTCCTCATCTTCAAGGTTCTTGTCTCCTTGTAAAACTTCTTGAATCAACATTGCACTGAACATTCATAAGAAGTTCTTGGGCCAAATGTGTTGATGTTGCAAGTTGTCCCTGCTGCTTTGAAACCCATTTTGAACTTGAGTAAGAAATTTGCTTGAATTTGCTTTTTGTCTAATATAATTTATCTAGTCTAAAATAAATATAAAATAAGCAACACATAATAAGTTATTAGCAAAAAAAACTAAGCCAGAAATGTTCATTATATTATATATAACATAACCACATTTATTTAGGAATATATTCCATATCAAAGTTCAAGAATGCAAAACCGCAATTACTTTATAGTATCTTTTCCTCTCTGTAGTACCCACACCTGTAGCAACAGCATAGATTTTGCCATCTTTTGATTTTTTTCTCCGTTTCAAAAGTCTTTATTTAAACATAAAATTCTGACTATTGTTACCTCTCTTAACACATATCTAACTCCCTTGTTCTTACCTATCCTGTTCTTTTAGACTCATGGACAAAACCATTTTCTTGGCGGTGGGGGGCTTTTCATTTCTCTTTCACCTCATTGTTTTTATAAACTTGGATCATTCTAATTATACATTCAAATATTATCCATTTCTTCATACTGCATGCCACCTTATTATCTTTCAATTTCCTCACTCTTTTGCCTGAAAGAAATTTGAGATGAAAAGCAGCAAAGAGGGAGAAAACATGCATAAATATGAAAAAGGGGATCAGTTCAGTTCAGTCGCTCAGTCGTGTCCAACTCTTCGACCCCATGAATTGCAGCACACCAGGCCTCCCTGTCCATCACCAACTCCCGGAGTTCACTCAGACTCATGTCCATCGAGCCGGTGATGCCATCCAGCCATCTCATCCTCTGTCATCCCCTTTTCCTCCTGCCCCAAATCCCTTCCAGCATCAGAGTCTTTTCCAATGAGTCAACTCTTCACATGAGGTGGCCAAAGTATTGGAGTTTCAGCTTTAGTATCAGTCCTTCCAAAGAACACCGAGGACTGATCTCCTTCAGAATGGACTGGTTGGATCTCCTTGCAGTCCAAGGGACTCTCAAGAGTCTTCTCCAACACCACAGTTCAAAAGCATCAATTCTTCAGCACTAAGCTTTCTTCACAGTCCAACTCTCACATCCATACATGACCACTGAAAAAGCCATAGCCTTGACTAGTTGGACCTTTGTTGGCAAAGTAATGTCTCTGCTTTTGAATATGCTATCTAGGTTGGTCATAACTTTTCTTCCAAGGAGTAAGCGTCTTTTAATTCCATGGCTGCAATCACCATCTGCAGTTATTTTGGAGCCCCAAAAATAAAGTCTGACACTGTTTCCACTGTTTCAATGGTGTCTGATAAAAAAATTTGAACACTATTTTATGGAGTAGAACATGAAAATGTTCTGTAGAGCTAAGAGACTTGTGTTCTAGATAAGAAAGTGAGCAGAAAAGAAAAATGAAAGGCTGATACACTTGGAAAAAAGAAACTCCAGCCTTTATGTGTTTGTTAAATAAGTGGTTACTGACAACTTAATAGGATGATAATGTATCCAGACACTTGGAAGTATCAGTGAACAAACCAAAAACCATGCCCTCATGAACTAATGCAAAGAGACAGAAGACAATAGACAAATAAGTAGCAAATTACATCGTGTCTTAACAGGTGAGATATATATATATGAAGTGTAGAAGTGTCAGGCATGTAGAGCAACAGATATATTCATTCTGGGTTTCCTGGTCAACAGGAAAGCTTGGACTAGACTCTTCCTACTTTCCCTGTGGAGGGACTATGCATGCTTGCGTGCTAAGTCACTTCAGTCATTTCTGACTCTTTGAACCCAATGGACTGTAGCTTGCCAGGCTCCTCTGTCCATGGGATTCTCCAGGCATAAACACTGGAGTGGGTTGCCATGCCCTCCTCCAGGGAATCTTCTGCTCCAGGGAAGGAACCCAAATCTCTTAGGTCTCCTGCACTGGCAAGTGGGTTCTTTACCGCGAGTGCAATCTGGGAAGTCTAGAGGGACTATAACTGAACCCAGTTAATGATCACATCTTTCATCCCCTGACACAAGGATCTATAATTCACAAAGATCCCAAAATTGCCAATGGGAAGCTGACTTTCTCAGACAACTCCTATAGAGCAGACTTCTAGATGTGTCTGTAGACATCTCAATAATCTGCATCTCCTCCACCCTACCCACCTGCATGACTTGGTTGTTTTCATATTTGTCCTAAAAAAGGAGAGCGAGGGATATGGATTACAAACCCATACTTCATGTCCCACACAAAGTCCTGATTCTGACAAGCTTCTGTCTCTGGAAAAGGAAATCTTTGTGGAGTGATTGCCTTTTCTTCTTGTTAACCCCAGATTTATATTTCTGAACAATAGTAACTTCTTAACTTATATAATATGATTTGTTCCAGCCCTTAGTACATGAGAGGTGGCAACTACAAAGAAATTTTTCTTGCATAACAAATCCTTATCTCTTCCCTTCATACAATTTTGAGATTTAATTAACAGAATCTTTCTTATTTAGTTTATAATAAATAAGTGCTGCTGCTGCTGCTGCTGCTGCTGCTGCTAAGTCACTTCAGTCGTGTCCAACTCTGTGCAACCCCTTAGACGGCAGCCGACCAGGCTCCTCCATCCCTGGGATTCTCCAGGCAAGAACACTGGAATGGGTTGCCATTTCCTTCTCCAATGCATCAAAGTGAAAATTGAAAGTGAAGTCGCTCAGTCGTGTCCGACTCTTCGCGACCCCATGGACTGCAGCCTACCAGGCTCCTCCATCCATGGGATTTTCCAGACAAGAGTACTGGAGTGGGTTGCCATTGCCTTCTCCAAATAAGTGCTAGTAAAGTACAAAAAAAAGTTTATGATGTTTGTTCATGAACAAAATTAAACATCAGATATTATAACAGGTATAAACATCAAATATAAGGATTACAAAAGCAGATTTTGAGGAAATTTTAAAAAAGAACAAAAGAGATAGTGACTTAGATGAGCTATTAACTGCAGAAGTAGCTTCCACCCATAGGTCTGGGGGAACAAAAGGAAAAGTTTGAGATTATCAGATTTAAGAAACTCAGAAAAGGTATTCCATGGAATCAAGGGCTCTAACCCTTTTGGAGAGTCACTGCAGATCAACAGCTTGCCTTCTCAGCATCTTGGAGAAAAATATACCCTGAGCAACCCAGACCTCCATGGGGAGGGCACTTCTCTTCCTAATTTTTTTTTTAATGTTATTTGTTCTCTGAGATATGTTTCTTTGTTCCTTTGTAGTTTCTTCTATTGTGATTTTAAATAACCTACCTCACTCAAAGCTTATACAAATGCCCATAAACTATTCTTAGTTTTTAGTATTTTTAGTTTCACTTTCTCACCTTCAGTCTTTGACATATCTAGAATTTATTGTGAGGATTAAATTAAATTAGAGGTACAACTATGATTTCACAAATAGGGACCCAATTTTTAATACCATGTGATAAAAAATCTTTACAAATTCAAATTGGCACTTTTATTATATTTTAATTTTGTATATATTTTTCAATTATGGTAAAATATACATAACATAAAATTTACCTTCTCAACCACTTTTAAGTGTGCAATTCAGTGGTATTGCACACATTCATAATCCTGTACAACCATCATATCTCCTTCTATATAACACTTTTCATTTTGTTGATTTGAAATACTATGCTCACTAGTTAATAGCTCCCCATTTCCCTTTCATCCAGATGCTGGACATCACCATTCTGCTTCTGTTTGTATAATTTTGACTACTCTAGCTACTTCATGTAAGCAGAATTATAGCGTTTGTTTCTTTTTGTGACTAGCTTACTGTATATAATATCTTAAAGGTGCATCCACATTGTCACTTATGTCAGAATTTCCTTCCTTTTTAGGGTTGAATGATATTTTATTATATGTGCACACCACGTTTTGATTATTCCCTCCTCTATCAATGGACACATGTTGTTTTCACTTTTTGGCTGTTGAGAAATGCTTCTATAAACACGACTGTACAAATATATCTTTGAGATTCTACTTTCAATTCCTTTGGATATATACCCAAAAGTGAAATTGCTGAATTATAGTGTAATTTTATTTTTAATCTTTATGGGCACCCACCATGATGTTTTCTATAGCAGCTTTATCATTTTACATTTGCACCAACTCTGTACAAGTGTTTCAATTTCTCCACACCCTCAGCAACACTGGCTCTTTTGTTTTTTTTACTAAAGTAGCCGTCCTAATAGGAATGAGGTGGTATTTCAATTTGGTTTTGATTTAACTTTCTATAGTGATTCCTGAAGTTGAGCATTTTTCATATGATGATTGTCCACTTTGTAAATTTTCTTTATAGAAATACCTATTATAGTTTTTTAGCCACTTTTTAATCAGATTTTGTTGTTGCTAGGTGATGGGAGTTATTTACATGCTCTGGATAATAGTCCCTTATCAGATATATGATTTGAAAAATGTTATCCTATCCTATAGACTATCTTTCACCCTACAATGTTGGTTATGTCTCTGATACAGTTTTAAACTTTGTTTGTCCAATTTATCAATTCTGTTGTTGTTTTTTTCTGCATTAGGATTCTACAGAGAAACACAATCAATAGGAGACATATTGGGTTGGCCAAAATGGTCATTCCAGTCTTTCTGTAACAGTTTATGGCTTTTTTTTTTTTTTTTTTTTTTTGGTCTGTCCAGCCTGGCCAGGGCTAGCAGGCCTCCTGCGGTCCTTTCTGGACCTCCTTGTACATCCCTTCTCCCCCAATTCCTTGAACACTACTTGACATAATCATGTCACGTTTCCAAAGTTTTCAACTGCTATCAGAAAAACTCAAATGAACTAGGTGGCTAGATATAAACATATAAAATAAGAACTGGCTCACATAGTTACAGAGGTCAAGAAGTCCCACAGTTTGCTGTCTGCAAGCTGGAGAACCAGGAGAGCTAATATGATTCTGTTTTAGCACAAAGACCTGAGAAAAGTGCCACTGGTGCATGTCCTATAATCCAAAGGCCCAAGAACCAGGAGCTCTGATCTCAGAGAGCAGAAAGCAAACATCTCAGAAAGCAGAGATGTCCCAGCTCAAGAAGAGAGAGAAAATTTGCCCTTCCTTTACCTCTTTGCTCCATTTGGGAGCAATAATTTGAATGTTTCCCACTCACATTTGTGAGGGTGAATCTCTTCAATCTGTCTACTGAATCAAAGGCTAGTCTCTTCCAGAAGCACTCTCTTAGGCACACCCAGAAATAATGTTCTACCAGTTATACGGGCATTATTTAAGTAAGTTAAGTGGAACAAAATTAACCATCACACTGTGCTTTTGATGTCATAGCCAACAAATCATTGTCAATTTCTATATCATGTAGATTTTCCCCTACGGTTTCTTGTAAGAGTTTTCCTTGTTGGTTCTTATGTTTAGGTTTTGCTACATTTTGAGTTAATTTTTGTATATGGTTTAGGTAAAGATTCAACTTCATTTTGTCAATAGTCTTGAATCTTTACTTGGACATATTTCTCTTTCTATGAATATCTTTCTATTCTAGTACTATTTCCATGCTACTTAATTTGTTTGACAGACCACACACATGCACATGTGTAGATATATGGATATTTGATGATGTGACATTGTATTTCTTTACCCTTAATGCGTTAGATAATCTAAATCAAATTGCATATATATTAAAACAAATTAAACATGTATCAGAATGCCTTGAACAGCTTATTAAAACAGTGAATGTTGGACTTCAACCTCAGATTTTCTGATTCAGGAAGTCTGGTATGGAGCCTGACAATTCAAATTTCAAACAAGTTCTTAGTGACACTAATAATGATGGTCTGGGGATCGCACTTTGAGAACCACTGGCCTAAGGTATTTATTCTTCAAAATAAGCTTTTGGATTATCTTTGCCATGTTTTAAGAAAAAATAGTCATATTTTTAAATTTGAAGCATACCGTTCTTAAATTCTTTTGAAGACATTGCTTTCACTAACTTTTCTTCTGAATTCTACAGATATGGTCAGTTTTTGGTTCTTTGTCTCACTAGATTTATAATAAGCCATCCACCATTTTGTGTTCAATTTCTGGTTTCTAACACATTTTCAGCTCATTATATATACATAGAGAACACATATCAAGTGTTCCTTCTATACACTAACTAATTGTCTAATACCCTAAAAATTTGAAATATTAACAATTGCAATACTAGGATTTGTTGCTAAAGCAAACAATTTATGCTATCCAGATAACTTGTCTTCCCACAGCCCTGTTTCCAACTCTACTCTAGTCATATCCTGCCCAGTGCTTTTGGAAATTCGGTGTTCCTACTGCTCTATTGGTAGATTTAAAAAAAAAAAAGAAGAAGAAGAAGATTAAGACCCTCATGTAGAAATAATATTCTTAAACCTGCATTACAAAACATCTGGGGAAAAGGATGATAGCAACAGCAAAAACATCAGTAATGGCGAGATAGCTGCCTCTTTCTTTGGATGACAGAAACCCTGTATTTCCAATACTGACACCAGATAATAGAGAATATGACAAATGCCTGCTACCTTGTTTCATGAAAAGATTAAGTACATGCTAATTTGATAAGTATAATTGTAACATAAATTAATCAGGTTTATGATTTTGTCTATTTTCTTTTTAGAAGTTGAACTTGGCATGCCTGCTAGGCTCAGTTCTTGCTGATGTTGTGGTCCCTTCTCCCATCTCCATGGCTAATTTAATGGGAAGTCAGAGGAGTGAGCAGTAGAAGTTTGGGTTATATACCATTTTAAACTGGTCTGGTCACATTCATCTCTTGGCCGTCTATAATAAAATAAAAATATAGTTTCGTTCCAACCTCATAAACTTTCTTCCTTTTTTTCTTCAAATGTATAAACACTTTATAGACAGAGACATACTTGCTTTCATTGCAATTATTTTGATTTACTTATTATTTTTCAATATCATTGTTAATACCTTTTTAAACAGTTCTTGAAAACAAGAAACAATGCAGAATCTTCTCGATACAAGAAAAAAACTGAAATTAAATTAAGAACACAGATTATATCTGGTTTACCCATTGTAATATTAGTACATAAAACTTTTGAAAAAGTTAGTTACTAAGAAGCTCTTAAGTTTAGCATTAATCATAAAATGTTTAACATAGTTATTTAGACAAAATGTCAATTAATAATTTTTTAAAAACTCTTACATTCTTACCTTCAGCAAGAAATAAAAAATTGGGGAAGAAGGGATAACTTTACCATACAAGCATTTTAACCTAAATATAACAAATTTTTATTTTTAAGGCTTTCCTAGTACAAGAGAAGTGACAAAAATAAAATTACTGGAAATTTACTTTTTAACTGTATACTTGGCTCACCTTTATTTTTTATGATCAGTTCAGTTCAGTCGCTCAGTCATATCCAACTCTTTGCAAACTCATGGACTGCATGAAGCATGCCAGGCTTCCCTGTTCATCACCAGCTCTCAGAGCCTGCTCAAACTCATGTCCATTGAGTCAGTAATGCCATCCAACCACCTCATCCTCCATCAACCTTTTTCCTACTGCCTTCAATCTTTCCCAGAATCAGAGTCTTTTCCAATGAGTCAGTTCTTCTCATCAGGTGGCCAAAGTATTGGAGTTTCAACTTTAACATCAGTCCTTCCAAAGAATATTCAGGACTGATTTACTTTAGAATTCACTGGTTTGATCTCCTTGCAATCTAAGGAACTCTCAAGAGTCTTCTCCAACACCATGGTTCAAAAGCATAAATTCCTCATTGCTCAGCATTCTTTATGGTCCAACTCTCACATCCATACGTGACTACTGGGAAAATCATAGGTTTGATTATACCCACATTTGTCAGCAAAGTAATGCCTCTGCTTTTTCATATGCTGTCTAGAATTGTCATAGCTTTTCTTCCAAGGACCAAACGTCTTTTAATATCATGGCTTCAGTCACCATCTGCAGTGATTCTGGAACCCAAGAATTAAAGTCTGTCACTGTTTCCATTGTTTCCCCATCTGTTTGCCATAAAGTGATGGGAACGAATGCCATAATCTTCATTTTTTGAATATTGAGTTTTAAGCCAATTTTTTCACCCTCCCCTTTCACTTTAATCAAGAATCTATTTAGTCCCTCTTCACTTTCTACCATAAGGGTGGTGTCATCTATATATCTGAGGTTATTGATATTTCTCCCAGCAATCTTTACTTCCACCCTTCCAATCTTTATTTCCAGCCCAGCATTTTACATGTTGGACCCTGCATATTGAATGGTTTGCTGTGGAAATGAACAGAGATCATTCTTTCATTTTTGAGATTGTATCCAAGTACTGCATTTCGGACTCGTTTGTTGAACATGATGGCTACTCCACTTCTTCTAAGGGATTTCTGCCCGCAGTAGTAGATATAATGGTCATCTGAGTTAAATTCAATCATTCCAGTCCATTTTAGTTTGCTGATTCCTAGAATGTCGACATTCACTCTTGCCATCTCCTGTTTGACCACTTCCAATTTGCTTTGATTCATGGACCTAACATTCCAGGTTCCTATGCAATACTGCTCTTTACAGCATTGGACCTTGCTTCTGTCACCAGTCACATCCACAACTGGGTATTGTTTTTGCTTTGGCTCCATCCCTTCATTCTTTCTGGAGTTATTTCTCCATTGATCTCCAGGAGCATATTGGGCACCTACTGACCTGGGGAGTTCCTCTTTCAGTATCCTATCATTTTGCCTTTTCATATTGTTCATGGGGTTCTCAAGGCCAGAAAACTGAAGTGGCTTGCCATTCGCTTCTCCAATGGACCACATTCTGTCAGACCTCTCCACCATGACCTGGCCATCTTGGGTGGCCCCACAGGGCATGGCTTAGTTTCACTGAGTTAGACAAGGCTGTGGTCCTAGTGTGATTAGATTGACTAGTTTTCTGTGATTATGGTTTCAGTGTGTCTGACCTCTGGTGCCCTCTGGCAACACCTACCGTCTTACTTGGGTTTCCCTTACCTTAGACGTGGGGTATCTCTTCACAGCTGCTCCAGCAAAGTGCAGCCTCTGCTCATTACCTTGGATGAGGGATATCTAATCCAAGACTATACCCCAACAAGTAACCCAGAAGAAGCTGAAGTTGAACGGTTCTATGAAGACTTACAAGTTAGTTAGTTAGAACTAACACCCAAAAAAGATGTCCTTTTCATTATAGGGAACTGGAATGCAAAAGTAGGAAGTCAAGAAACACCTGGAGTAACAGGCAAATTTGTCCTTGGAGTACAGAATGAAGCAGGGCAAAGGCTAATAGAGTTTTGCCAAGAGAACGCACTGGTCATAGCAAACACCCTCTTCCAACAACACAAGAGAAGACTCTACACTTGAACATCACCAGACGGTCAACACCAATATCAGACTGATTATATTCTATGTAGTCAAAGAGGGAGAAGATCTATACAGTCAGAAAAAACAAGACCGGGAGCTGACTGTGGCTCAGATCATGAGCTCCTTATTGCCAAATTCAGACTTAAATTGAAGAAAGTAGGGAAAACCATTAGACCATTCAGGTATGACCAATATCATATCCCTTATGATTATACAGTGGAAGTGAGAAATAGATTTAAGGGATTAGATCTGATAGACAGAGTGCCTGATGAACTATGGATGGAGGTTCATTAACATTGTACAGGAGACAGGGAATAAGACCATCCCCATGGAAAAGAAATGCAAAAAAGCAAAATGGCTGTCTGAGGAGGCCTTACAAATAGCTATGAAAAGAAGAGAAGCAGAAAGCAAAGGAGAAAAGGAAAGATATAAGCATCTGAATGCAGAGTTCCAAAGAATAGCAAAGAGGAAATAGAGGAAAACAACAGAATGGGGAAGACTAGAGATCTCTTAAAATTAGAGATACCAAGGGAACACTTCATGCAAAGATGGGCTCGATAAAGGACAGAAATGGTATGGACCTAAACAGAAGCAGAAGATATTAAGAAGAGGTGGCAAAAATACACAGAACTGTACAAAAAAGATCTTCATGACCCAGATAATCACAATGATATGATCACTCACCTAGAGCCAGACATCCTAGAATGTGAAGTCAAGTGGGCCTTAGAAAGCATCACTATGAACAAAGCTAGTGGGGGTAATGGAATTCTAGTTGAGCTATTTCAAATCCTGAAAGATGATGCTGTGATGGTGCTGCACTCAATATGTCAGCAACTTTGGAAAACTCACCAGTGGCCACAGGACTGGAAAAGGTCAGTTTTCATTCCAATCCCTAAGAAAGGCAATGCCAAAGAAAGCTTAAACGACTGCACAATTGCACTCATCTCACACGCTAGTAAAGTAATGCTCAAAATTCTGCAAGCCAGGCGTCAGCAATACGTGAACCGTATTGCTGATGTTGAAGCTGATTTTAGAAAAGGTAGAGGAACCAGAGATCAAATTGCCAACATCCGCTGGATCATGGAAAAAGCAAGAGAGTTCCAGAAAAACATCCACTTCTGCTTTACTGACTATGCCAAAGCCTTTGACTGTGTGGATCACAATAAACTGTGGAAACTTCTGAAGGAGATGGGAATACCAGAGCACCTGACCTGCCTCTTGAGAAATCTGTATGCAGGTCAGGAAGCAACAGTTAGAACTGGACATGGAACAACAGACTGGTTCCAAATAGGACAAGGAGTACATCAAGGCTGTATATTGTCACCCTGCTTATATAACTTCTATGCAGAGTACATCATGAGAAACGCTGGGCTGGAAAAAGCACAAGCTGGAATCAAGATTGCCGGGAGAAATATCAATAACCTCAGATATGCAGATGACACCATTCTTATGGCAGAAAGTGAAGAGGAACTAAAAAGCCTCTTGATGAAAGTGAAAGAGGAGAGTGAAAAAGTTGGCTCAAATCTCAACACTCAGAAAACGAAGATCATGGCATCTTGTCCCATCACTTCATGGGAAATAGATGGGGCAACAGTAGAAACAGTATCAGACTTTATTTTTTTGGGCTCCAAAATCACTGCAGATGGTGACTGCAGCCATGAAATTAAAAGATGCTTACTCCTTGGAAGGAAAGTTATGACCAACCTAGAGAGCATACTCAAAAGCAGAGACATTACTTTACCAACAAAGGTCTGTCTAGTCAAGGCTATGGTTTTTCCAGTGGTCATGTATGGATGTGAGAGTTGGGCTGTGAAGAAGGCTGAGCGCCTAAGAATTGATGCTTTTGAACTGTGGTGTTGCAGAAGACTCTTGAGAGCCCCTTGGACTGCAAGGAGATCCAACCAGTCCATTCTGAAGGAGATCAGCCCTGGGATTTCTTTGGAAGGAATGATGCTAAAGCTGAAGCTCCAATACTTTGGCCACCTCATGTGAAGAGCTGACTCACTGGAAAAGACTCTGATGCTGGGAGGGATTGGCGGCAGGAAGAGAAGGGGACGACAGAGGATGAGATGGCTGGATGGCATCACCGACTCGATGGACATGAGTTTGAGTGAACTCCGGGAGGTGGTGATGGACAAAGAGGCCTGGCCTGCTGCAGTTCATGGGGTTGCAAAGAGTCGAACACGACTGTATGACTGACTGAACCCTGCATATACGTTAAATAAGCAGGGTGACAATGTACAGCCTTGACATACTTCTTTCCCAATTTGGAACCAGTCTGTTTTTCCATGTCCAGTTCTAACTGTTGCTTCTTGACCTGCATACAGATTTCTTAGGTCATGAATATCAGTGCTTGAAGAATTTTCCAGTTTGTTTTGATCCACACAGTCAAAGGCTTCGGTGTAGTCAATAAAGCAGTAGATATATTTCTGGAACTCTCTTATTTTTTGATGATCCAGTTGATGTTGGCAAATTGATTTCTGTTTCCTCTGACCTTTCTATATCCAACTTGAACATCTGGAAGTTCTCAGTTCACATATTGTTGAAGCCTATTTTGGAGAAATTTGAGCATTACTTTGCTAGCATGTGAGATAAGTGCAATTGCGCAGTAGTTTGAGCATTCTTTGGCATTTCCTTTCTTTGAGATTGGAATGAAATCTGACTTTTTCCAGTCCTTGGCCACTGCTGAGTTATCCATATTTGCTGGCATATTGAGTGCAGCACTTTCACAGCATCATATTTTAGGATATAAAATAGCACAAGTGGCACTCCATCACTTCCACTAGCTTTGTTCATAGTGATGCTTCCTAGGGCCCACTTGACTTTGCATTCCAGAATGTTTGACTCTAGGTGAGTTATCACACCATAGTGGTTATTTTGGTCATGAAGATCTTTTTTGTATAGTTCTTCTGTGTATTCTTGCCACTTTTTCTTAATATCTTCTGCTTCTGTTAGGTCCCTACAGTTTCTGTCCTTATTGTGGCCATCTTTGCATGAAATATTCCCTTGGTATCTCTAATTTTCTTGAAGATATCTCTAGTCTTTCCCATTCTATTGTTTTTCTCTATTTCTTTGCATTGATCACTGAGGAAGGCTTTCTCTTTTATCATATTTTTTATTATAAAATATTTTAATAGTATCTATTATTTCACTGAGATTCACTTATTCCAGCAGAAAGTCTCATCAAATTTTCTAAAATTTTTCTCATAGAACCAGGTCACACAAAATGTTCAAACAGATGATTTTGAGTGTTGGAAGAAGTTTCCCATCATTTTAGTTGAATTTTTTTCTTCTCCTTTCAGAGCAACATGGGATTCCAGAAGAGGCAGTAGAAGGATCAGTTGCTCTCTGCAAGATGTGAATTATGTCTTTTTCTGGTTTGAAATATCTCCTAATTACCTATCATTTGCTCTCTAAAAGTCATTATTCTATATTTAACCTTTCTAAGATTTTATTTTTAGTTTTGCCTCTTCTAAACTACAGATTTGTGCTTTTCTTCGACTGAGTTTTAGTATTTGTTTAGCACATAAATTTTACAATACACTATCTAAAATCCACTAGCAGAAAAACGAACAAGTCAAAGTGTGCTTTCTCACTATTCCTACTCAAAATGGTACCAGAAGACCTAGGTAATACAACAAAACAAGAAAAGAAAATCAAAATGTACAGATTAGAAGGAGGGACTAAGATTGTTTTTATTCCCAGATAATATGGTTGCTATGTACAGGATCTCAAAGAATTGACAAAATATTCCAGAACTAATAAGCAAATACAGCAAGTTTCTAGGGTACAATGTCAATGTACAAAACTACTTTCTTATGTGCCAGCAATAAACAAATAACATTTGAAATTAAAAATAATACCATTTCATTATCATACAAATGATATAGTTAGATATAAACTTAGTATAATATGCACAGGATATGTATATATATGGAAAACTATTAAACACGATTGAAATAAATTAATAGGGATCTAAATTAAAGGACAGATTGTGTTAAGATTTCAACTCTACCCACTCTGATATATAGATTTAATGAAATCCCATCAAAATCTAAATAAACTGTTTTGTAGATACTGACAAACTTGATACTAAATTTTATTGAGAAATACAGAAAACTTAGAATATCCAACATAATACTGAAGAAGAACAAAGTTGTAGAATATATGCTACCCAGTTTCAAGACTTACTACAAAGCTACAATTGTTAAGACAGGGCCATACTGACAAATAATAGACATAGAGACCGGAATAATAGAACAAAATAGCACACAGATAGACCCACAAAAACACAATCAGTTGATCTTTGACAAACAAATTGTGTTGGAAAAATCCAACCTTTACATGCAAAAAAAAAAAAAAAACTAACAAAAGTTCATCTGACACTTTTTACAACAATTAACTAAAAATAGATCTAGGACTGCAAGTAGCATGCAAATTATAAATCTCCTAGAGCAAGTTATAGATGAAAAAATGAATTAGGGTTTGGTGATGAGTTTTAGATAAAACACCAAACATGATTAATGAAAAAAAAAAAACTTTCATTAAAATTAAAAATTTCTTATATGCAGAAGATGTGTTTTGGAGGATGAAAAGGCAAAAGATATACCAGGAGAAAATGTTTGCACAACAATAACTCATAAATAATGTATATCAAAAATTACAAAGAACTCTTTAAAACTCAATGATAAGAAAGTAATAAGGACTAAAAATAGGCAAAAATAACTCTACAGACATTCCCTCAAAGAACATATACTGATTGCAGATAAGCAAATGAAAAAATACTTCATATCATATGTATCAAAAACATGAAAAAGCAATAGTAAGTTACCACCACACACTACAATGGTTAAAATTGAAACACCTGAGTATACCAATTATGGCAAGACTGCACATAAACTCTTTTTTTTATAACTATAGTTTCTTTAAAATAGCAAATAGGGTCATAAAGTGTTGCACATGACTGAAGTGACTTATCACAGAACAACATAGCACAATCCCCAAGAAAAAGAAATGCAAAAGTGCAAAATGGCTGTCTGAGGAGGCCTTATAAATAGCTGAGAAAAGAAGAGAACAGAAAGGAAAAGAAGAAAAGGAAAGATATATCCATCTAAATGCAGAGTTCCAAAGAACAGCAAGGAGTGATAATGAAAGCCTTCTTAAGTGAACAATGCAACGAAATAGAGGAAAACAATAGAATGGGAAAGACTAAAGATCTCTTCAAGAAAATCAAAGATACCAAAGGAACATTTCATGCAAAGATGGGCACAAAAAAGGACAGAAATGGTATGGACCTAACAAAAGGAAAAGATATTAAAAGGAGGTGGCAAGAATACACAGAAGAACTATACAAAAATGATCTTCATGACTCAGATAACCACGATGGTGTGATCACTAACCTAGAACAAAACATCCTGCAGTGCAAAGTCAAGTAGGCCTTAGAAAGCATTGCTATGAACAAAGCTAGTGGAGATGATGGAATTCCAGTTGAGCTATTTCAAATCCTAAAAGATGATGCTGTTAAAGTGCTGCACTCAATATGCCAGCAAATTTGGACAACTCAGCAGTGGCCACACCAGAAAAGGTCAGTTTTCATTCTCATCCCAAAGACGGGCAATGCCAAAGAATGTTCAAACTACTGCACAATTGCACTTCACATGCTAGCAAGGTAATGCTCAAAATCCCTCAAGCTAGGTTTCAACAGTATGTGAACTGAGAACTAGAGATCAAGTTGCCAACCTCCACTGGATCATAGAAAAAGCAAGGGAATTCCAAAAAGAAAACATCTACTTCTGCTTCATTGATTACGATGGGGATCACAACAAACTGTGGAAAACTGTGAAAGAAATGGGAATACCAGAACACCTTACCTTTCCTCTATGCAGGTCAAGAAGCAACAGTTAGAATCATATGTGCAACAACAGACTGGTTCAAACTTTTGAAAGGTGTATATTAATTCTGTATATTGCCACCCTGCTTCTTTAACTTACACACACACAATACAGCGTGCAAACTGCTGGAGTGGATGAAACACAAGCTGGAAACTCCCATGCTGGATGAGTGAACAGAGAAAAAATAGCCTACTTACATTAAGTCTTTAAAAGTATGATTTTTCTTTAATTATACTTTTTACTCTAATGAATACTATTCAGTTGGCTAAAGCTGCATGCATGTGTGCTCAGTTGCTTCAGTCATATCTGACTGACTCTTCGTGACCCAATGGACTACAGCCTGCCAGGCTCCTCTGTCCATGAGGATTCTCCAGGCAAGAATGCTGGAGTGGATTGTCACGCCCTCCTCCAAGGTATCTTCCTTACCCAGGGATCAAACCCATGTCCCCTGTGGTTCCTCCACTGCAGACAGATTCTTTACAGATGAGCTGCTGGGGGAGCCCCAGTTGGCTAAAGTTAGGTTAATTTAAACTGGCTCTACCACATTCTAGCTACCTCTGGGAAGAAAAAAAGAAAAAGAAAGAGGAATAAAGATTTTTTAGTCATGTGTGTCTCTTTATCATCACCGGTTTTTCCAGTATGTGCTTTGAAGTTTAAAACAGAAAATTAAAATTAAAATCAATCCCATGACTCAAAACATGCAAAAGTACTGAAACAAGAGTGATCAAACAGTAAATTCAAAAGACTAAAGGGGAAAAAGAAGAGACAAAATAGAACAAGAAATGAAAGGATAGTTGATGGGTAGAGAAAGGGACGAAGGTTTGTGACATTGTACAGCAAGCATTGATCAAGACCATCCCCAAGAAAAAGAAATGCAAAAAGGCAAAATGGTTGTCTGAGGCAGCCTTACAAATAGCTGTGAAAAGAAGAGAAGCTATAGCAAACGAGAAACGGAAAGATATACCCATTTGAATGCAGAGTTCCAAAGAATAGCAAGGAGAAATAAGAAAGGCTTTCTCAATGATCAATGCAAAAAATAGAGGAAAACTATAGGATGGGAAAGACCACAGGTCTCTTCAAGAAAATTAGAGATACCAAAGGAACATTTAATGCAACGATGGCCACAATAAGGACAGAAACTGCAGGGTCCTAACAGGTGCAGAAGATATTAAGAGGAGGTGGCAAGAATACACAGAAGAACTATACAAAAAAGATCTTCATGAACCAGGTAATCAAGCTGATGTGATCACTCACCTAGAGTCAGACATCCTGGAATGCAAAGTCAAGTGGGCCTTAGGAAGCATCACTACAAACAAAACTAGTGGAGGTGATGAAATTCCAGTTGAGCTATTTCAAATCCTAAAAAGATGATGCTGTGAAAGTGCCGCACTCAATATGCCAGCAAATTTGGAAAACTGAGCAGTGGCCACAGGACTGGAAAACATCAGATTTCGTTCCAGTCCCAAAGAAAGGAAATGCTGAAGAATGCTCAAACTACCACACAATTGCACTTATCTCACACACTAGCAAAGTAATGCTCAATTTTCTCCAAAATAGCTTCATCAGTATGTGAACTGAGAACTTCCAGATATTCAAACTGAATTTAGAAAAGGCAAAGGAACCAGAGATCAAATTGCCAACATCCACTGGATCATAAAAAAAGCAAGAAAGTTCCAGAAAAACGTCTGCTTCTGCTTTATTGACTACACCAAAGCCTTTGACTGTGTGGGTCACAACAAACTGTGGAAAATTCTTAGAGATAGGAAAACCAGACTGCCTGACCTGCCTCCTGAGAAATCTGTATGCAGATTAAGAAGCAAGAGCTGGAGCTGGACATGGAACAACAGACTGGTTCCGAATCGGGAAAGGAGTATGTCAAGGCTATATATTGTCAAACTGCTTATTTAAGTTATATGCAGAGTACATCATGCAAAAGACCAGACTGGATGAAACACAAGCTGGAATCAAGATTGCTGGGAGAGATATCAATAACCTCAGCTATACAGATGACCACCCTTATGGCAAAAAGCAAAGAAGAGCTAAAGAGCCTCTTGATGAAAGTGAACGAGGAGAGTGAAAAAGTTGCCTTAAAACTCAACATTCATAAAACTAAGATCATGGCATACGGTCCCATCACTTCATGGCAAATAGATGGGGAAACAGTGACACACTTTGTTTATTGGAGGCTCCAGAATCACTGCAGATGGTGACTGCAGCCATGAAATTAAAGATGCTTGGTCCTTTGAAGAAAAGCTATGAAAAAGCAGAGACATTACTTTGCCAACAAAGGTCTGTCTAGTCAAAGCTATGGTTTTTCCAGTAGTCATGTATGGATGTGAGAGTTGGACTATAAAGAAAGAAGAGTGCCTAAAAATTGATGCTTTTGAACTGTGGTGTTGGAGAAGACTCTTGAGAGTCCCTTGGACTGCAAGGAGATCCTACCAGTCCATCCTAAAGGAAATCAGTCCTGAATATTCAGTGGCAGGATTGATGCTGAAGCTGAAATTCATACTTTGGCCACCTGATGCAAAGAACTGACTCCTTTGAAAAGACCTTGATGCTGGGAAAGATTGAAGGTGGGAGGAGAAGGGGATGACAGATGATAAGATGATTGGATGGCATCTCCAATGCGATGGACATGAGTTTGAGTAGGCTCCGGGAGTTGGTGATGGACAGGGAAGCCTGCTGTGCTGCAGTCCATGGGGTCCCAAAGAGTCAGACATGACTGACCGACTGAACTGAACTGAGAGAAAGGGCTAAAGCTGGTAAAAGTAAAGGCAGAGAGACAGAATGACATAAATCTGAATGAATCACACTGAGGAAAAATGATGGCAGATAGAAAAAGTCAGCAAAGGGGAAACTGGAACAGCATGTGTTACATTTGTTCAAGCTAAAAGTTGAAGTGAGATTATAGGTAAAGATGAAAGAAAAGCTATATAAAGGGAAGGAGATAGAAAGATACCTTCAAGGCTTCGTGGTACATGGGAATATCTGAGATATATATGGTCAGTGAGATTCAATCAGACTCTGGGTATAAGATGAGAATGATTTTTCAAGACTATTTGTAATATTCATCATAGAATTGTTTGTGTAAGAGTGTTGAGCCACTGAAATGGATTTGCTTAAATCATTGCCTTCATGTCTTGCTTAGTAAACAACTTGAAAAATGAAAGTATTAGTCTCTCAGTCATGTCTGACTCTGCAATCCCATGGTCTATAGCGTTCCAGGCTCCTCTGTCCGTGGAATTCTCCAAGCAAAAAAACTGGTGTGGGTAGCCATTCCCTTCTCCAGGGGAGCTTCCTGACCCAGGGATCAAACCCACATCTCCTGAATTCTAGATTAATTTGCTACCACCTGAGCCTCCAATAAACAGAATGCTGCTGCTGCTAAGTCACTTCAGTCGTGTCCGACTCTGTGTGACCCCAGAGACAGCAGCCCACCAGGCTCCCCCATCCCTGGGATTCTCCAGGCAAGAACACTGGAGTGGGTTGCCATTTCCTTCTCCGATGCATGAAAGTGAAAGTGAAAGTGAAGTCGCTCAGTCCTGTCGGACCCTCAGCGACCCCACAGACTGCAGCCTTCCAGGCTCCTCTGTCCATGGGATTTTCCAGGCAAGAGTACTGGAGTGGGGTGCCATTGCCTTCTCCAAATAGAAGTACTTAAAAACAGAAACTTAAGAGGATATTTTAAATTTCAATGATTTATTGAATAACTCTTGGAAGGTTCTCAAAGAATGTAGAGATGAGTGCTAAATGACTCCTTAAAACTTTTATTTTCAATTCTAAGATTTTTGACCTCTGTGAATATTGCTATACTGTTTCATATTCTTTAAAATATTAACTTAATAGGGTCAAACAAGCAACAAAATAGACTTTAAACAGCTGGATCAAAATACTATGACATTCAGGTTGTCTGACTTTGCTTAGTCATCCCAAAAGAGGCTTAAAAAAATAATAAGACTAATAGTCTGAGTCCCTGCTGCCTAACCACCATATTAAAATAATGCTGAAAACAGTATTATTTTAATTAAAAGGTAAGTACTGGCCTATGATATACTCCACTTTCCACTGTACTGATGTTGGCAAATAATATTTAACTGTCGTTGTCTCAGCCCATTAGCTTCTCCATCTGGTTATCTTATTATAGTGGCTCAGTAAATTAGTCAATGTTCTTATAACCTCCAGGAAACCCAGAACAGGTCATGTCTTTTGCTAGATTGACTGGAAATTGCTATCATTAGGTAGTGAGTCTGTATTCTCTCCAAGTTGATGAGCACAACTGTAGAATGCGTCTGAGTCTGCTGCCTGGTTGTTTTTTTCTGTGTCTGTAGACCCTGCAGCAATGCAAAGATGCATGACCAAAGCTTTTGCAGGTTTTATCTGAAAATACTCCATTAGCCTCGTTAGTTCTTACTTTGTCTTAACACTGAATTGCACTGTCCTTAAATATTAAAACCTTGACTGCCTTAGTTCTGGGATGCTGTGTCACCTGTAAATGCCTCACAGAGAGCTTTTAAAAGTCTTTTTCATTAGGGTCTGCCATCTGGCTATGGTGATGTCATTTGGGACCAAATTACTAATAGCCTTTAAATTATTTTGTGATTTTTCTTCTTTATTTCTGAATAAACATCTATTTTACTTCATGTTTGCCAATAACTGCAATAATCAGTAACTCTGATTTTCTATAACAATTTTTCTTTTACCTTTAAAATCCCCACTGTATGTGCTAACCACATAAAAAGTAGAGAAATATAAAATTGCCAAGATATCTTACAAATTGTGAACTATAAGAGAGACACACTATCAGTTCAGTTCAGTCACTCAGTCGTGTCCAACTCTTTGCAACCCCATGGACTGCAGCACACCAGGCTTTCCTGTACATCACCAACACCCAGAGCTTGCTCAAACTCATGTCCATCAAGTTGGTGATGCTATCCAACCATCTCATCCTCTGTCATCACCGTCTCTTCTTGCCTTCAATCTTTCCCAGCATCAGGGTCTTTTCCAATATGGTCTTTGCATCAAGTGGCCAAAGTACTGGAGCTTCAGCTTCAGCAGCAGTCCTTCCAATGAATATTCAGGACTGATTTCCTTTATGACGGTCTAATTTGATCTCCTTACAGTCCAAGGGACTCTCAAGAGTCTTCTCCAATACCACAGTTCAAAAGCATCAATTCTTAGGCATTCAGCTTACTTTATGGTCCAATTCTCACATCCATACATGACTACTGGAAAAACCATAGCTTTGACTAGATGGACCTTTGGCGGTAAAGTCAAGTCTCTGCTTTTTAATATGCTGTCTAAGTTGGTCATAGCTTTTCTTCCAAGGAGTAAAAGTCCTTTAATTTCATGGCTGCATTCACCATCTACAGTGATTTTTGGAGCCCAAGAAAATAAAGTCTGTCACTGTTTCCATTGTTTCCCCACCTATTTGCCATAATGCAAATGTTTATGAAACATATCTATAAACATATAGACATATATCCATCAACATGTATATATATATATATCCATCAACATATAAATATGTATTGATCTTTTATAATATGGACATAAAGAGTAGGAAAGAGAACAAATAATAAAGCAGATCAGTCTAAAACTGGCCTGGTTTCACATCCTGAAACATTGAGAAAAGGAACAGTTTGCTTTATTTTTATCAAATAGTGTCAAGTAATTTTACTTCTCCAAGACTGCTACATCAGGTGTGTAGGAGATAGTAGCAGCAGGCTAATGTAGCAAAACAGCATGAGATAAACTGGGGGTCAGCCAAAGCTGGTAACAATTCCAGCAGGGGAATAATATCACCTTAACTCAAGGAGAGTTCATTTGGCTATAGCTATAGCTGTGCTTTAGATAGTTATTTCTGATTCCGCTACATTAGAATATTTCCTTTTAGTTTTACTTTTGTTGTTGTTATTGTTGTATTCTCAATACTGATCAGAACTGTTGTGCTTCAACCCATTGAATGAGTGTGTATCACCTCATTCAGTTTATACTGTGACTGTGTCACAAAGCACCTGATGTAGATCTGATGGAACAGAAGACTCCAGTGAGGGACTGAATGCTCCAAAAATGTGCACTTCTGAAAGCCCACTATGCTCTGAAGATGGGTGTAGAGTGAAAGCAGGGTCAGGGAGGCCAAGCCTGAGCTTTCTGAAGTATGGGGGCTCCCTCCTATATTCTCCATGTTCTTTAAATCTTGTACATATATTCTTTGTGTTCTCCAACCTTTCCTGCTCTGAAGATTAATGAATTCAATCTAATACCATTAACTGATGGAAGTGAGTAGACCATCTCCTGGCCTCAGAACGCTCATATCTCTAAACTAGAAGAGTCCATGATTTTTCATTTGTAGTTAGGAATATAAAGATATTTATAAATGGCATTGATTTTTATACTGGCAATGATAAGTTGATTAATTTTACTTTTGCTTTATAAAATTAATAGCAGTAACAATAATAAAAAATAATAACTATAAAAGCTATCTCCTATGCAACAAAAGGCATCCTTAGACTTTCACATTCATTTCTCGTTTAATCAAAAAATAATGATAAGTGGTATATTCCATTATCCCTATATTACAAATGAGAAACCCAAAGGAGGAAATTAACTCTCCTCATCTTAAACAAGATTAAAGGGGTAATTAAGCTGCACTTTGTTAAGCTCTGTAATACCCTCAAGCTCTAAATTTGAGTGCCAAATACCCATTTTTCATGGTAATTTTTCATTTATCTTTTTCTTTTACAAAATATTTCATACATTTAATTTTATATGTTTATATAAGCTACAGGTTATGTATAGGTGTATACATATAAATATATTTTGCTTAATTTATATTTATTGTCATTCAGTTGCTCAGTCATGTCTGACTCTTTGCGACCCTGTGGGCTTGCAGCACACCAGGCTTCTCTGTCCTTCACTCTCTACCAGAGTCTGTTCAAACTCATGTCCGTTGAGTCAGTGATGCCATCCAACCATCTCATCCTCTGTCATCCCCTTCTCCTCCTGCCTTCAATCTTTCCCATTATTGAAGAGACAGCTCTGCACACTAGGTGGCCAAATTTTTGGAGCTTCAGCTTTAGCATCAGTCCTTCCAATAAATATTCAGGACTGATTTCCTTTAGGATGGACTGGTAGGATCTCATTGCAATCCATGGGACTCTCAAGAGTCTTCTCCAACACCGCAGTCCAAAAGCATCAATTCTTTGGCACTCAGTCTTCTTTATGGTCCAACTCTCACATCCATACATGACTACTGGAAAACCATAGGTTTGACTCTATGGATCTTTGTTGGCAAAGTAATTCTCTGCTTTTTCATATGCTGTCTAGATTTGTCATAGCTTTTCTTCCAAGGAGCAAGTTCTTAAATTTCATGGCTGCAGTCACCATCTGAAATGATTTTGGAGCCCAAGAAAATGAAGTCTGTCACTGTTTCCATTGTTTCCCATCTATTTGACATGAAGTGATGGGATTGGATGCCATGATCTTAGTTTCTTGAATGTTGAGCTTTAAGCCAGTTTTTTCACTCTCCTCTTTCACTTTCATCAAGAGGCTCTTTAGTTCCTCTTCACTTTGCTTTATATTATATTCGTATTACAATAAATTTTGTATTTTATTAATAGTACAATAAATTTTGGATTTTTTCTCCCATCTTGGTTTTCTCCAATTTCCTATTTCCTTATTGTCTATTTTTGTCTCTAAATTTCATGTTAGAGGTATTCCTTATATTCTTGTTGATCCTCACTTGTTTTGTTTCTGTTTAGAAAGCTCATTGCAGCACTATAAATGTGGATTGAGATATGAGTTTCTCTGAAAATCATATGTCTGTACTGTTTTATGGTGGCCTTTCTGATATCAGTTTCCTAAATCTTTCTCTGCACTAATCAGATTCCTCAGAGAGGACCTATCTAGTTTCCTGCCAAGAGGGTATTGATCTAGCCAATAATATTGTGAACATGGGTGGGAGAACAGGGTTGGTTGTCTCAGAATTTAATACTGTTACTTTCTTTCATGCACCCATAGTTACTGTGAACAGTGCTTTCTATAGTCATGTTCTGGTTTACCCTCTTCGGCCTGGATAAGGAAGGGGCAGTCCTCCAGCTGCATAGAGTTGAGGTGGGGATATTTTTATTGTCAGAGTACCCAGTATTAATACTAAAAGCCAAGATCATTATTTGCTCTAATATCTTTTTCTTTTCCTTATATTCCTAAAAACTTTTCCTAATGTTTTTCTTCCAGTTTTGCTGCAGATTGGAATCTTTCTCTTTTTAACCTCATCTTCACTCTAACTTCCAGAGGACCTATTGCTGATACCTTCTGGGGCTTTCGGTGATTTCTGGGTTTTTTCCAGTTTGGCTTTATATACGAGGTCAGGGATATTTTGCCTTTCTGTTTTCAGCTTCTGAATGTCATTAATTTCTTTCCTTGTCTTTTATGAGAATATGACTTCAATAAAATCCCTTTGTTGATATTATATGGGAATTCAGGAGAAACTCAAAGTTAGTATCAGTGTTTTATCTGTCATTTTTACCAACAAGTATAAAAATTCTTTGTAATTCTGAATAATAAAGCTCCAGTTTCAAAATGGAATATTAATATATATTAACATACATTAATGGCAACCCACTCCAGTGTTCTTGCCTGGAAAATCCCATGGACGGAGAAGCCTGGTGGGCTGCTGTCTATGGGGTCGCACAGAGTCAGACACGACTGAAGCGACTTAGCAGCAGTAGCAGCAGCAGTGCTATTAATATATATGATATTATAATTAATTGGTAATGCTATTTTAATTAACTGTATTTTCAGTTTCAGATGTAATTCAATTATCTCCCCAGCCAAATATAGTCTTGCATAGCTCAGCAGGTTAAGAATATATGAAATAGACTGGGAACTGGGAGGCTAACCCCTACCTGAACAACTGGTAATAACATCTCAATCTGTCGACAAAGCATTTTCCTTGAGAAATATCTGACATGCCCATAAAAGTATCTTGCCTTCATGAGAATGAAATATTTGTTTTGAGGCTGGAAAAGTTCCTCCTGGAATTCAAACTGCTATTGCAACTGACTTCATTTCTTGCAGACACGATCTCATGTAGGGTTGAAGAAATTAGAAGATGGATTCTGATCTGGGAAGGAATATTCAATTTTAGGATTGGAAGCAGACTTAAATGGGGTTTTGGATTGCAAGGCAGCTGCTATGCAGGCAGAGTCCTACATGGAGAGAAAGCTTTGATGGAGCTAGGACTTTATTTTGAAACATAAAAGCATTGCCTTGCAGAGCTTCACTAAGAGATCTGGCTTGGATGATCCAGGCAACAGTAGGTGACACTGTGTTTAAAATTCAAAGTTCTACTTCTCTCTTGGAACTAATGGCTGACATGTTTACCCAGGAAAAATAAATACATAAATAAATAAAGGGGTATGCTATAGTAGAAAAATGAGATTAGGATGACACACTTGTGCTGTCTTCGGAGTAGCAAATTTCCAAAGCCAAGGATGGACATGGTTTTTAGAAAAGCACTTGACTAAAGTTGACAACTTGAGGAGTAACCATTAGAAAGCTTGGGATACAAAAGTCTTTGTGACTTTTTAAAGCAACAATATCAGGACAGGGAAGATGTCTTTTCAAAGACAGCATCTCTCACAATCGAAGAATCAAGACTTTTCCGTATCTAGAGCCCACATCAATCCAGCACTGAAATGTGAGAAAGACAGAAGACAAAGGGGAAATGAAAACTTTTAAACATAATAATGACTGATATATCCTCAAGAGACCTGTTAAGAAACTAATCTGAGACCTGATCAAATTTTAGAATTTCTGTGAGTACCAAGCTAATGTTCTGATAGTTGTATATGTGTGTCTTGTTGACTCTGAAAATTCAGAAATGTGAGAGTAATGAGTGATTTGCCATTAAAATGATCACCTATTACTGAAGAAGCAACACTCGATACAGTCCAAACATAGACCTTCTGCATGGAAATTGACAATATAAGAAGAAACAAGGGTAGGGAGTTCATTTGAACTTACATTGCAATTTAATCTACCTGTGGAAACAAAAGACTTTCTTCATAAAGACCAATTTGAAACATTTTCTAGTGTATTTATTATAATTTGGCATATTATGTCACCTGGCTTAGGTTGGTAGGTGAATTTAGGTGATATACTGGAGCAATTTTTGAGGTAGAAGAAAGAGAAATGATTTCTGGTCTTTGTATACAATTTTGAATATTATATCTTCAGTTACATTAATTGGAAACAGAATAGCATAGTGTTTATGAGTATATAATTCAACATTAAAACCTGGACTTGAAGGCCAGCTCTAGGGAAGACGAACAATTCAAAATACCTTTGCCTTAGTTTTCTCACCTGTAAAGTGGTAATAGCAATTGTATTTATCACATGTGGTTCTTGTGAAGGTTAATGGGGATAATAAGCTTGAAAATATGAACTTATTTGTTCACATGCCAGTTCTCCAAAGCTTGTGTGCTCAAGAATCACTTTAGAAAATTTAAGGAATTGCAGATGAACCAAACGCTTTTCATGAGGTAGTTTTAATGCCATACTCATCTGGGTCCTTGTTTTCTGCTCATGAGCACAGTTTCAAAGGGATTTCAGTAGTGCTTTTAATACAGATAAGAAGCAATGACCTAAGGAGAATCCTCCTCATGTAGGGTTGCCAGATTTTTTAAAAAGCAAAACAAAAACAAAAAATTGGATGTCCCAAATCAGCATTTGCTTTTACTGTAATGCTAATGGCAGTCCATATACTCAGCTGAGCACACCAGACCTTCTTCCTCCATTTTCACCTCTTTCCACAAACGGGGGGTAGGATTGCCCAATAAAATATAGGACTCTCAGGTAAATCTGTATTTCACATAAATAAGTACAAGTATGTTCTGTGAAATATTTGAAGTTTGAGAATACTAAAGCATTATTCACTGTTTAGATCTCTGCCTAACTTTAACATGAGCTATGTTTGATATAAACTTTTCATCCTTGGCTCTCTTTGACTCTTCAACTTGAGAGCTTCACCCTCTCATGAAATATTGGTACAATAATTGAGTAAATGCATTTTAATAACAACATTTCATGGATCTGATATTATTAAAGTTGTCCATAAACTGTAAGCATATGATCACTTAAGGCTTCCCAGGTAGCTCAGCTGGTAAAGAATCCACCTGCAATGCAGGAACCCCAGTTTGATTCCTGTGTTGGGAAGTTTCCCTGGAAAAGCAATAGGCTACTCACTCCAGTATTCTTGGGCTTCCCTGGTGGCTCAGAAAGTAAAGAACCCACTGCAATGAGGGAGATCTGGGTTCAATCCCTGGGTTGGGAAGATTCCCTGGAGAAGGGCAAGGCAACCCACTTCAGTATTCGGGCCTGGAGAATTCCCATGGATAGAGGAGCCTGGCAGGCTAGTCCGTGGAGTCACAAAGAGCCAGACACCACTGAGCAACTAAGCACAGCACAGTCATTTAAACCACAACTACAGAGGAACCTGGCAGGGGGGTCTGTCCACAGGGTCACAGTCAGACACGACTGAGTGACTAAGCAGAGCATTGTGATATTACTATAATAAAATTAGCAGAAATGTTCACTTAACATAATGAGCTTTTCCTTTTCATTGGTATCTGACCCTGTGATATCAGTTTCAAAAGCTAGTCGATGGACATGTACACACTGCTATATTTAATTATAGATAACCAATAAGGAACTACTGTAGAGCATGTAAAACTCTGCTCAATGTTATGTGGCAGCCTGGACAGATTGGGAGTTTGGGGTAAATGTATACATGTATATGTATGTCTGAGTCCCTTTGCTGTCCACCTGAAACTATCATGACATTGTTTGTTAATCAGCTATGAAAAAAAGTGAAAGTTTTAGTTATTCAGTCATATCTGAGTCTTTGTGACCACATGGACTATAGCTTTCCAAGCTCCTCTGTCCATGGACTTCTTTCTCCAGGCAAGAATACTGGAGTGGGTATCCATTCCCTTCTCCAGGGGATCTTTCTGACCCAGGGATCGAACCAGGGTCTCTTGCACTGCAGGTGCATTCTTTACTGTCTGAGCCACCAGAGAAGGCCTAATCAGCTATACTCCAGTACAAAATAATATTTTTTAAAAAATTTTAAGCTGGTTGATGAGTGTGAAGGACTAAGAATAGTGCTAGGATGACAAGGACAGATACAACAAAACTCTTCTGTCAACCAGGCTGCTGGGTTAGAAAAAGCAGAGAAATCTGAAATTAAAGAATTATTCAGAAATCGGGCTGTAGAAAAAGGCACCTGGAAATGGAGGAAAATACTGATGAAATAAGCAGGATGGGACACACTCTACAAATAGGTTACATCTGTGCCCAGGGGGGAAAGGTAGTTTCCACTGAGGTATAAAGGGGACTGTGAAGACTTTTCTCTTTGAAAATATGAAGGGCAATAGTGCATGTACAGTTTCTATTTTATAGCAGAATTGTAGAGACAAAGGAGAAAACACTTAGTGGAACATCTGCTGTTCGAACTACTTCAAGAAAAATAAACAAGCAGCAAAATGAGCACATCTGCCTGACGTTTGGCACGCGTGGTGAGGTTGTAGGAAGAGAGCAGCAAATATATGGAATAATAAACAAGGGCTTTAAGGGCATGTGTGTCCTTCAGCTTTCCCCAGAGCTTTGGGGGGAGGAATTGAAAAAGGGTTAATCATCTAGAGAGTGCTTGAAGATAGAGAGACACTCCTCTCAATCTGGCTACCAACTGGAAGGGTGCCTGTGTAGGAAATATAATCACAGCTGCTGACACATAAGCGCAGACTATGGACTCAATTGATATCACATGTGCAGCAATCAGTGCATCCAACAGGGCTGCTGGTGAAGCTCCCAGGACTTATTTGCCTAGGAAGTCTTTCGGGAGAACCAAGACATGCTCAACCCCATCAGAGTCGACACAACGTGACAAGTCTTATGTTGTATGGTATAACAAACATTTATATGAAATTTTTAATACCAGTGTTTCTCATAATGAGCAATGCACCATTTTAAATATCCTCAAATAGTGTACATCCCGTCAAGGGACTAGATTACCTATAAAATGACTCTGAAACATTACTATATGTTTCCTGAGCAACATGTTGCTGCTGCTGCTGCTGCTAACTCGCTTCAGCCGTGTCTGACTCTGTACGACCCCATAGATGGCAGCCCACCAGGCTCTCCCATCCCTGGAATTCTCCAGGCAAGAACACTGGAGTGGGTTGCTATTTCCTTCTCCAATGCATGAAAGTGAAAAGTGAAAGTGAAGTTGCTCAGTCATGTCCGACCCTCAGCGACCTCATGGACTACAGCCTACCAGGCTCCTCTGTCTGTGGGATTTTCCAAGCAAGAGTATTGGAGTGGGTTGCCATTGCTTTCTCCTGAGCAACATGTTACCTGTGCCCAAAGACCCCACCTTCTCAGGCTGGGGAGAAAATAGCATTTCATAAATTCCAACTTAAAACGTTGTCTCAGAAAATGATCTGAAATCTATTTATACTAAGGTTTAAAAGGCAGATTGATCAAGAGATGTTTTTTGAAGTTTTTTCTTGTTTTTGTATAGAATTTCATCCTTATCAACATCCCAGTGCCTGAAACATGTAAATATGTTGCCTTACATGGCAAAAGGGACTTTAAAAATATGGTTAATTTAAAGATTTTGATAGGGGAGCTTATCCTGGATTAGCTAGATGAAACCAACCTAACCACATGAGTCCTCTCAAATTTGAGGAATCCTTCCTGGCTGTCCTCAAAGAAAGAGATGTGATAATGAAAGCAGGATCAGAGAGACTCTACACTTCTGGCTTTGAAGTTATAGGAAGAGGACATGAACTAGGGAATGCAGGCAGTCTTTAGAAACTAGACAAGGCAAAAAACAGATCCTTGCCTGGAGTCTCCAGAGAAGACGCTAACCTTGACAGCACCTGGATTTAACTGAGTGAGACTCATGCTGGACCTCTGATCTGCAGAATCACTGGAAATCATACAGTGATAAATTTGTGTTGTTTAAGCTGTTATGCACTTGACAGCTTTCTATAATACTGCTAGAAAACTCATACAATGTTCTAGCCATTTATTCACATAAAATATCTTCATGTGGACAATTAGGTCATTTAGGAGTCCTTGTGCAACCATCTCATAAGCTTATTTACACTTTCTACATGGAAGTTTTAATATTGTATTGAGTAAGACAGCTATAGAGTGGTAAATTAATCGAAATGCTAATAAATGAATGCTTACCTAGCTAATTAGTAAAACAATATAAATTTTCTTCTAATTTCTGAGATTGCAGAAGAAATTTCCCACAAATGAGTTAAATATAGCTTTTAAATATTGGAGGGGAAGGTTTTTCTTGAAAGAAGCAATTATGTTATTTGCAAAACAAATTCTTTTAAAAAATGATAATTTTGCATCAGTGTTTGAATTAGTTTTATCTGTATGCCAACTACTACAACTTTCTGCCAAATTCAGTGTAAATGGCATGGAATGTAAAGAGAACTCAAAGTGAACAGGAAACTCATCATTCCCAAATTCACCATGACATAGCAGAGTTCAGCAGAGAGTATATGGGGGTTGACTTTTTTCCCCAAGGTCCTATCTTACATAATCAAAAACTAGAGACAAGAATAGTGACCCATGGTAAGTGAAATACAAGGTAAACCTCTCATTTAGAGGATATTTGCCCACTGAGCATGAGAAAGTTGAAGTAGTTGGAGCCTCACAATCCTTAAGCT
This sequence comes from Budorcas taxicolor, assembly GCF_023091745.1. Taxonomy (NCBI): domain Eukaryota; kingdom Metazoa; phylum Chordata; class Mammalia; order Artiodactyla; family Bovidae; genus Budorcas; species Budorcas taxicolor. The sequence goes on from NC_068920.1 coordinate 119,008,273, forward strand.
TATAACTAAAGAAATGAGTGGGAAAGGGAAGCACAGCGGTGCTTCATAAGGATGTAGAGCTGTTGTAGCAACAGAAATGACAACAGTCACAAGTATTGTAAATAACAGAAGCTAAATCCCCCACCAAAAGAGCTGTCCTGCTGAGATGACCTTCACCCCCTCCTACCATCCCCAAAGGGCTGACAGATCTGGCAACTAGAAACTAGCCCCATCTTCTTTTCCAGTTTTCTCAGTGAAGTGCTGACAAGAGATTCTAAAGGTCAAGTTTTTACTTAAGTATGAAGGTAACAGTAAACCTTCTCACATATGCACACCATTAGGATATTTTCCACTATATAGCCTTCTTACTACATTACTTATATTATTCTTTGAGAAACATAATCGCTGAAAGAAGAATCACTGTAAAAGAAGATCCCAAGATCCCAAGGAGAGAGACATGATGATCTAACTAGAATTAGTGTAAGCTTTATATCTCTTTAGGATCTCCCTGGTGGCTCAGACGGTAAAGCGCCTGCCTGCTGTATGGGAGACCTGGGTTCGATCCCTGGGTTGGAAAGATCTGCTGGAGAAGGAAATGGTAACCCACTCCAGTAATCTTGCCTGGAAAATTCCATGGACTGAGGAGCCTGGTGATAAACATTTTATATACATATAAATATATATATGATGACAAGTATAATAAATGTACATACTTATTGTTGAGCCTTGAACAACATAGGGTTTAACTGCACAAATTCACTTATGCATGGGTTTTTTCTATAGTAAATATGACAATATTATTAGATCAGCAGTTGATTGAATTCCTGGATACAGAGAAATTTTGTGCAATGGCAAGCTGACATAGATTATAAGTGAATTTTTCACTACAGATGTTTAATGAACTAGTAGAGCTATGAGTCATAATATTTAATTGCAATTTCACACAAACAAGAAAATAAGTATCTCTTGAGTTTATCCAGATCCTTAATCTATTTAAAGCAATTTAAACTATGAAGAAATTTTAGCTCTATATCCACAACATAAAATACAATTCTCTTGTTGTTCAGTCACTCAGTAGTGTCCAACTCTCTGTAACCCCATGGACTGCAGCATGCCAGACTTCCCTGTCCTTCACCATATCCCAGAGATTGCTCAAACTCATGGCCATTGAATCAGTGATGCCAACCAACCATCTAATCCTCTCTCATTCCATTCTCCTCCTAGTTCAGTCTTTCCCAGCATCAGGGTCTTTTCTAATGAGTCAGCTCTTTGCATCAGGTGATCAAAGTATTAGCGCTTTAGCCATTCTAATGAATATTCAGAATTTATTTCCTTTAGGATTGACTGGTTTGGCTCCTTACTCTCCAAGCGAATCTCAAGAGTCTTCTTCAACACCATAACTCAAAAGCATCAATTCTTTGGCATTCAACCTTCTTAGTGATCCAACTCTCACATCAATACGTGACTATGGAAAAACCATAGGTTTAACTATACCACTTTTGTCAGCAAAGTAATATCTCTGCTTTTTAATACTTTGTGTAGGTTTGCCATTGCTTTGCTTATAAGCAGAAAGTGTCTTTTAATTTTGTGACTAGTCACCATCTGCAGTGATTTTGGACTCCAAGAAAATAAAGTCAGTCACTATTTCCATTGTTTCCCCATCTATTTCACATGAGGTGATGGGAATGGATGCCACAGTCTTAGTTTTTTGAATGCTGAGATTTAAGCCAGCTTTTTCACTCTTTCACCCTCATCAAGAAGCTCTTTAGTTTCTCTATGATTTTCACCATAATGGTGTTGTCATCTGCATATCTGAGGGTATTGATATTTCTCCTGGCAATCATAATTTCAGGTTGGACTTCATTCAGTCTGGCATTTTGCATGATGTGCTCTGCATATAAGTTAAATAAGCAGGGCAAAAATATGCAGCCTTGAGAACTCCTTTCCCAATTTGGAACCAGTCTGTTGTACCATGTCTGGTTCTAAATGTTGCTTCTTGACCTGCAGACAGATTTCTCAGGAGGTAGGTAAGGTGGTCTGGTATTCCTATCCTTTTAATAATTTCCCACTGTTTGTTGTGATCCACAGAGTCAAAGGTTATAGCAGAGTTAATGAAGCAGAAGTAGATGTTTTTCTGGAATTCTCTTGCTTTCCCCATGATGCAATGGATGTCAGCAATTTGATCTCTGGTTGCTCTGCCTTTTCTAAATCCAGTTTGAACATCTGGAATTTCTCAGTTCATGTACTGTTGAAGGCTGGCTGGGAGAATTTGACCATTACATTGCTAACATGTGAAATGAGTGCAAAAGTGTGGTAGTTTGAACACTGGCATTGCTCTTCCTTTGGATTGGAATGAAAACTGACTTTTTCCAGCCCTGAGTCCACTGCTGAGTTTTCAAAATTAGAGATACCAATGGAACATTTCATGCAAAGATGGGCACAATGAAGGACAGAAATGGTATGGACCTAACAGAAGCAGAAGACATTAAGAAGAGGTGGCAAGAATACACAGAAGAGCTATATAAAAAAGATCTTCAGACACAGATAATCATGATGGTATAATCACTCACCCTGAGCCAGACATCTTGGAATGCGAAGTCAAGTGGGCCTTAGGAAGCATCACTACAAACAAAGCTAGTGGAGGTGATGGAATTCCACCTGAGCTATTTCAAATCTTAAAACATGATATTGTGAAAGTGCTGCACTCAGTATGCCAGCAAATTTGGAAAGCTCAGCAGTGGCCATAGGACTGGAAAAGGTGAGTGTTCATTCCAATCCCAAAGAAAGGTAATGCCAAAGAATGCTCAAACTACCACACAATTTCATTCATCTCACATGCTAGTAAAGTAATGCTCAAAATTCTCCAAGCCAAGCTTCAACAGTATGTGAACCGTGAACCTCCAGAGGGTCAAGCTGGATTTAGAAAAGGCAGAGGAACCAGAAAGAAAATTGCCAACATCCGTTGGAATATCAAAAAAGCAAGAGTTCCAGAAAAACATCTATTTCTGCTTTATTGACTATGCCAAAACCTTTGACTGTGTGATCATGACAAACTGGAAAATTCTGAAAGAGATGAGAATACCAGACCATCTGACCTGCCTCTTGAGAAATCTGTATGCAGGTCAAGAAGCAACAGTTAGAACTGGACATGGAACAACAGACCAGCTCCAAATAGGAAAGGAGTATGTCAAGGCTGTATATTGTCACCCTGCTTATTTAACTTATATGCAGGGCACATCATGAGAAACGCTGGGCTGGAAGAAGCACAAGCTAGAGTGAAAATTGCCAGAAGAAATATCAATAACCTCAGATATGCAGATGATACCACCCTTATGACAGAACGTGAAGAAGAACTAAACAGCCTCTTGATGAAAGAGAAAGAGGAGAGTGAAAAAGTTGGCTTAAAAGTCAACATCCAGAAAACTAAGACCATGGCATCTGGTCCCAACATTTCATGGCAAATAGATGGAGAAATAGTGGAAACAGTGTTAGACTATGTTGGGGATTCCAAAATCACTGCAGATGGTAACTGCAGCCAAGAAAGTAAAAGATGCTTACTCTTTGAAGAAAAGTTATGACCAACCTAGACAGCATATTAAAAAGCAGAGACATTACTTTTCTTTTTTTTTTCCACATATTTATTTTCTTTTTTTTTTTTTAAATCTTTAATTCTTACATGTGTTCCCAAACATGAACCCCCCTCCCATCTCCCTCCCCATAACATCTCTGTGGGTCATCCCCATGCACCAGCCCCAAGCATGCTGTATCCTGCGTCAGACATAGACTGGCGATTCAATTCTTACATGATAGTATACATGTTAGAATGCCATTCTCCCAAATCATCCCACCCTCTCCCTCTCCCTCTGAGTCCAAAAGTCCGTTATACACATCTGTGTCTTTTTTCCTGTCTTGCATACAGGGTCGTCATTGCCATCTTTCTAAATCCCATATATATGTGTTAGTATACTGTATTGGTGTTTTTCTTTCTGGCTTACTTCACTCTGTATAATCGGCTCCAGTTTCATCCATCTCATCAGAACTGATTCAAATGAATTCTTTTTAATGGCTGAGTAATACTCTATTGTGTATATGTACCACAGCTTTCTTATCCATTCATCTGCTGATGGACATCTACGTTGTTTCCATGTCCTGGCTATTATAAACAGTGCTGCAGTGAACATTGGGGTACATGTGTCTCTTTCAATTCTGGTTTCCTCGGTGTGTATGCCCAGCAGTGGGATTGCTGGGTCATAAGGTAGTTCTATTTGTAATTTTTTAAGGAATCTCCACACTGTTCTCCAAAGTGGCTGTACTAGTTTGCATTCCCACCAACAGTGTAGGAGGGTTCCCTTTTCTCCACACCCTCTCCAGCATTTATTGCTTGCAGATTTTTGGATCGCAGCCATTCTGACTGGTGTGAAGTGGTACCTCATTGTGGTTTTGATTTGCATTTCTCTGATAATGAGTGATGTTGAGCATCTTTTCATGTGTTTGTTAGCCATCCATATGTCTTCTTTGGAGAAATGTCTATTTAGTTCTTTGGCCCATTTTTTGATTGGGTCGTTTATTTTTCTGGAATTGAGCTGCATAAGTTGCTTGTATATTTTTGAGATTAGTTGTTTGTCAGTTGCTTCATTTGCTATTATTTTGTCCCATTCAGAAGGCTGTCTTTTCACCTTGCTTATATTTTCCTTTGTTGTGCGGAAGCTTTTAATTTTAATTAGATCCCATTTGTTTATTTTTGCTTTTATTTCCAGAATTCTGGGAGGTGGATCATAGAGGATCCTGCTGTGATTTATGTCGGAGAGTGTTTTGCCTATGTTCTCCTCTAGGAGTTTTATAGTTTCTGGTCTTACATTTAGATCTTTAATCCATTTTGAGTTTATTTTTGTGTGTGGTGTTAGAAAGTGATCTAGTTTCATTCTTTTGCAAGTGGTTGACCAGTTTTCCCAGCACCACTTGTTAAAGAGAATGTCTTTGCTCCATTGTATATTCTTGCCTCCTTTGTCAAAGATAAGGTGACCATATGTGTGTGGATTTATCTCTGGGCTTTCTATTTTGTTCCATTGATCTATATGTCTGTCTTTGTGCCAGTACCATACTGTTTTGATGACTGTGGCTTTGTAGTGGAGCCTGAAGTCAGGCAAGTTGATTCCTCCAGTTCCATTCTTCTTTCTCAAGATTGCTTTGTCAATTCGAGGTTTTTTGTATTTCCATACACATCTTGAAATTATTTGTTCTAGTTCTGTGAAAAATATGGCTGGTAGCTTGATAGGGATTGCATTGAATTTGTAAATTGCTTTGGGTAGTATACTCATTTTCACTATATTGATTCTTCCGATCCATGAACATGGTATATTTCTCCATCTATTAGTGTCCTCTTTGATTTCTTTCATCAGTGTTTTATAGTTTTCTATATATAGGTCTTTAGTTTCTTTGGGTAGATATATTCCTAAGTATTTTACTCTTTTAGTTGCAATGGTGAATGGAATTGTTTCCTTAATTTCTTTTTCTACTTTCTCATTATTCGTGTATAGGAATGCAAGGGATTTCTGTGTGTTGATTTTATATCCTGCAACTTTACTATATTCATTGATGAGCTCTAGTAATTTTCTGGTGGAGTCTTTAGGGTTTTCCATGTAGAGGATCATGTCATCTGCAAACAGTGAGAGTTTTACTTCTTCTTTTCCAATTTGGATTCCTTTTATTTGTTTTTCTGCTCTGATTTCTGTGGCCAAAACTTCCAGAACTATGTTGAATAGTAGCGGTGAAAGTGGACACCCTTGTCTTGTTCCTGACTTTAGGGGAAATGCTTTCAATTTTTCACCATTGAGGATAATGTTTGCTGTGGGTTTGTCATATATAGCTTTTAGTATGTTGAGGTATGTTCCTTCTATTCCTGCTTTCTGGAGAGTTTTTATCATAAATGGATGTTGAATTTTGTCAAAGGCCTTCTCTGCATCTATTGAGATAATCATATGTATAGTTTTTATTTTTCAATTTGTTAATGTGGTGAATAACATTGATTGATTTGCAGATATTGAAGAATCCTTGCATCCCTGGGATAAAGCCCACTTGGTCATGGTATATGATCTTTTTAATGTATTGTTGGATTCTGATTGCTAGAATTTTGTTGAGGATTTTTGCATCTATGCTCATCAGTGATATTGGCCTGTAGTTTTCTTTTTTTGTGACATCTTTGTCAGGTTTTGGTAATAGGGTGATGGTGGCCTCATAGAATGAGTTTGGAAGTTTACCTTCCTCTGCAATTTTCTGGAAGAGTTTGAGTAGGATAGGTGTTAGCTCTTCTCGAAGTTTTTGGTAGAATTCAGCTGTGAAGCCGTCTGGACCTTGGCTTTTGTTTGCTGGAAGATTTCTGGTTACAGTTTCAATTTCCGTGCTTGTGATGGGTCTGTTAAGATTTTCTATTTCTTCCTGGTTCAGTTTTGGAAAATTGTACTTTTCTAAGAATTTGTCCATTTCTTCCATGTTGTCCATTTTATTGGCATACAACTGCTGATAGTAGTCCTTATGATCCTTTGTATTTCTGTGTTGTCTGTTGTGATCTCTCCATTTTCATTTCTAATTTTATTGATTTGATTTTTCTCTCTTTGCTTCTTGATGAGTCTGGCTAATGGTTTGTCAATGTTATTTATCCTTTCAAAGAACCAGCTTTTGGCTTTGTTGATTTTTGCTATGGTCTCTTTTGTTTCTTTTCCATTTATTTCTGCCCTAATTTTTAAGATTTCTCTCCTTCTGCTAACTCTGGGGTTCTCCAAATCTTCCTTTTCTAGTTGCTTTAGTTGTAGAGTTAGGCTATTTATTTGACTTTTTTCTTGTTTCTTGAGGTATGCCTGTATTGCTATGAACTTTCCTCTTAGCACTGCTTTTATAGTGTCCCACAGGTTTTGGGTTGTTGTGTTTTCATTTTCATTAGTTTCTATGCATATTTTGATTTCTTTTTTGATTTCTTCTGTGATTTGTTGGTTATTCAGAAGTGTGTTGTTCAACCTCCATATGTTGGAATTTTTAATAGTTTTTCTCCTGTTATTGAGATCTAATCTTAATGCATTATGGTCAGAAAAGATTCTTGGAATGATTTCGATTTTTTTGAATTTATCAAGTTTAGATTTATGGCCCAGGATGTGATCTATCCTGGAGAAGGTTCCATGAGCACTTGAAAAAAAGGTGAAATTCATTGTTTTGGGGTGAAATGTCCTATAGATATCAATTAGGTCTAACTGATCTAATGTATCATTTAAAGTTTGCGTTTCTTTGTTAATTTTCTGTTTAGTTGATCTGTCCATAGGTGTGAGTGGAGTATTAAAGTCTCCCACTATTATTGTGTTATTGTTGATTTCCCCTTTCATACTTGTTAGCATTTGTCTTACATATTGCGGTGCTCCTATATTGGGTGCATATATATTTATAATTGTTATATCTTCTTCTTGGATTGATCCCTTGATCATTATGTAGTGGCCTTCTTTGTCTCTTTTCACAGCCTTTGTTTTAAAGTCTATTTTATCGGATATGAGTATTGCCACTCCTGCTTTCTTTTGGTCTCTATTTGAGTGGTATATCTTTTTCCAGCCCTTCACTTTCAGTCTGTATGCGTCCCTTGTTTTGAGGTGGGTCTCTTGTAAGCAACATATAGAGGGGTCTTGTTTTTGTATCCATTCGGCCAGTCTTTGCCTTTTGGTTGGGGCGTTCAACCCATTTACATTTAAGGTAATTATTGATAGGTATGATCCCGTTACCATTTACTTTATTGTTTTGGGTTCGGGTTTATGCACCCTTTTCGTGTTTCCTGTCTAGAGAATATCCTTTAGAATTTGTTGGAGAGCTGGTTTGGTGGTGCTGAATTCTCTCAGCTTTTGCTTGTCTGTAAAGCTTTTGATTTCTCCTTCATATTTGAATGAGATCCTTGCTGGGTACAGTAATCTGGGCTGTAGGTTATTGTCTTTCATCACTTTAAGTATGTCTGCCCATTCCCTCCTGACCTGAAGAGTTTCTATTGAAAGATCAGCTGTTATCCTTATGGGAATCCCTTTGTGTGTTATTTGTTGTTTTTCCCTTGCTGCTTTTAATATTTGTTCTTTGTGTTTGATCTTTGTTAATTTGATTAATATGTGTCTTGGGGTGTTTCGCCTTGGGTTTATCCTATTTGGAACTCTCTGTGTTTCTTGGACTTGGGTGATTATTTCCCTCCCCATTTTAGGAAAGTTTTCAACTATTATCTCCTCAAGGATTTTCTCATGATCTTTCTTTCCATCTTCTTCTTCTGGGACTCCTATAATTCGAATGTTGGAGCGTTTCATATTGTCCTGGAGGTCTCTGAGATTGTCCTCATTTCTTTTAATTCGTTTTTCTTGTTTCCTCTCTGATTCATTTATTTCTACCATTCTATCTTCTATTTCACTAATCCTATCTTCTGCCTCCGTTATTCTACTATTTGTTGCCTCCAGAGTGTTTCTGATCTCATTTATTGCATTATTTATTATATTTTGACTCTTTTTTATTTCTTCTAGGTCGTTGTTAAACATTTCTTGCATCTTCTCAATCCTTGTCTCTAGGCTATTTATCTGTGATTCCATTTTGATTTCAAGATTTTGGATCATTTTCACTATCAATATTCAGAATTCCTTCTCAGGTAGATTCCCTACTTCTTCCTCTTTTGATTGGTTTGGTGGGCAACTCTCCTGTTCCTTTACCTGCTGAGTATTCCTCTGTCTCTTCATCTTGGTTATATTGCTGTGTTTGGGGTGGCCTTTTTATATTCTGGTAGTTTGTGGAGTTCTCATTATTATGGAGCTTCCTGGGTGGGTGGGGTTCTATCAGTGGCTTGTCAAGGTTTCCTGGTTAGGGAGGCTTGTGTTGGAGTTCTGGTGGGTAGAGCTGGGTTTCTTCTCTCTGGAGTGCAGTGGAGTGACCAGTAATGGGTTATGAGACATCAAAGGTTTTCGAATAATTTTGAGCTGCCTGTATATTGAAGCTCAGGGGAGTGTTCCTGTGTTGCTGGAGAATTTGAGTGGTATGTCTTGTTTTGGAACTTGTTGGCCCTTGGGTGGAGCTTGGTTTTGGTGTAGGTATGAAGGCCTTTGATGAGCTCCTATTGCTTAATGTTCCCTGAATTCAAGAGTTCTCTAATGTTTTCAGGCTTTGGATTTAAGCCTCCTGCTTCTGGTTTTCAGTTTTATTTTTACAGTAGCCTCTAGACTTCTCCATCTGTACAGCACCGATGATAAAACATCTAGGTTAAAGATGAAAAGTTTCTCCACATTGAGGGACACTCAGAGAGGTTCACTGAGTTACAAGGAGAAGAGAAGATGGAGGGGGTAGTTAGAGGTAACTGGAATGAGATGCAGTGAGATCAAAAGAGGAGAGAGCAAGCTAGCCAGTAGTCACTTCCTAATGTGCGCTCTATAGTCTGGACCACTCAGAGGTATTTACGGAGTTAAAGGGAAGAGGAGAGGGAGGAAGTAGACAGAGGTGACCAGGAGGATAAGAGAGAGGAATGAGAAGGAGAGAGACAAATCCTGCCAGTAACCAGTTCCTTAGGTGTTCTCCACCGTCTGGAACACACAGAGATTCACAGAGTTGGATAGAGAAGAGATGGGGGAGAAAAGAGACAGAGGCCACCTGGTGGAGAAAAAGGAGAGTCCAAAGGAGGAGAGAGTGGTCAAGCCAGTAATTTCGCTCTCAGGTAAACTTGGGTAGTGAAATTTGGGTTTTTGAATGTACAAAATTGACAACAAAAACCTAAGAGCAAAGATTAAAAATCTAGAGTAGAGGTTGGATTTTCAAAAATACAATATTAAAGAAAAGAAGCAGAAGGAAAAAGGAAGAAAGAAAAAAAAAACAAGAATTATTAAAAAAAAAACAAAAAAACAAAAAACAAAAACCCACCAACAACCATCCACAGACTATACATGGTGATTGCCTTAAAAAAAAAAGTCTTTTTTAAAAAAAAAATAGTAATAGTAGGTTATAGAAATAAAAATTAGAGGAGAAATAGAAGACTTAACAATTTTAAAAAAGTTAGAAAAAAAAAGAAAAAAGAAAAAAAACACAAACAAAAAAAAAGGAATGATTTTAAAAATAGTAAAAATATATCTGGCCCTTCTCTGATGTTGTGGGCCGTGTGGGATCACTTCCAAGGCAGTTCCCTCTGTTTAACTTCTTCTGTTTGCTGGTTTTTTAGGCTCACTAGTTCAGTCGCGCTGTGGGGAGGGGGGATGCTGCAAACAAATAGCACTGTCATGTGCACAGTGTCTCAGCCCCGCTTGACCTGTCCCTTCTCGCAGCACACAAACCGCTCCGGCTCTACGATGCTCAGCCGGGAACCATCTGGGGCCGGCCCTAGGCTGCGTGCACTTCCCCGGTCCAAGCCACTCAGGTTCGGCACTCAGGCAGCCCTCAGAGGCACAGATTCGGCTGGGACTGCGCTTTGTGCCCTTCCCAGGTCCGAGTAGCTCAGGAGTTTGGCGAGCGTGATCGCCGCGGCTTGTCACCTTTTCTGCGGCTGCTGCTCAGCTTTCTGGGTGGACCGCTGGCGCCCTCCGTGAGGCAGATTGTGACTGTCCAGCACCCCCAGAAGTCTTAGCAAAGAAGCCTGCTTGCAGTTAGGTAAGTAAAGTCTCTCCGGGTCTGCAATTGCCCCCCTCCAGTCCTTACGGCTCTGGCTGCCTGTCCCCGGCGGGGGATGGTCTGCAGCCGGCTTTTTCCGTTCCGTCCTTTGTTCTCTGCTCGGTCCTGGTGGTGTCTTATGTTCGAGCTTTTCGCGTGGTAGCTATCCCACAGTCTGGTTTGCTAGCCCAAGTTAGATCGTTCTGGTTGCGAGTGGGGCGTTCCTGCCCAATTCTTACAAAGCACTGCAGCCCGCACCTCCCGCGTGTCCCTGCCCTGCCCCCACTTCCCAATGGCAGATGCAGGCGTCTGCGCTGCTTTTCCACTGGGGGAGTTACTGTTGGGCTTGTAATCTCTTGGTTTTAATTATTTATTTATTTTTCCTTCCTGTTATGTTGCCCTCTGTGTTTCCAAGGCTCGCCACAGACTCGGCAGGGAGAGTGTTTCCCGGTGTTTGGAAACCTCTCTTCTTAAAATTCCCTTCCCGGGACGGGCTTCCCTTCCCGGGACGGAGCTCCCTCCCCACCTCCTTTGTCTCCTTTTTCGTCTTTTATATTTTTTCCTACCTGTTTTTGAAGACAATGGTCTGCTTTTCTGGTTGCCTGAAGTCCTCTGCCAGCCTACAGAAGTTGTTTTGTGGAGTTTGCTTGCCGTTGAAATGTTCTTTTGAGGAATTTGTGAGCGAGAAAGTGGTCTTCCCGTCCTAATCCTCCTCCATCTTTACAGTTCCCGAGACATTACTTTTCAAATAATGTCCATCTAGTCAAAACTATGGTTTTTCCAGTAGTCATGTATGGATATAACAGTTGGACTACAGGGTGCTCAGGGCTGGTGCACTGGGATGACCCAGAGGGATGGGATGGGGAGGGAGGTGGGAAGGAGGTACAGGATGGGGAACACATGTACACCCATGGCTGATTCATGTCAATGTATGGCAAAAAACACTACAATATTGTAAAGTAATTAGCCTCCAATTAAGATAAATAAATTTAAAAAGAAAGAAAGATGAGCACCTAAGAACTGATGTTTTTGAATTGTGGTGTAGGAGAAGACTCTTGAGAGTCCCAAGGACTGCAAGGAGATCCAAGCAGTCCATTCTAAAGGAAATCAGTCCTGAATATTCATTGGAAGGACTCATGCTGAAGCTGAAGCTCCAATAATTTGGCCACCTGATGTTAAGAACTGACTCATTGGAAAAGACCCCGATGCTGGGAAAGATTGACAGCAGGAGGAGAAGGGGACAACAGAGAATGAGTTGGTTGGACAGCATCACACACTCAATGGACAAGAGTTTGAGTAAACTCTGGAAGTGGTGAAGGAAGGGAAGCCTGGCGTGCTGCAGTCCATGGGGTCACAAAGAGTTGGACACGACTGAGTGACTGAACTGAACTGAACTGAACTGAACTGAATTTTCACAGTGTCATCCTTTAGGATTTGAAATAGTTCAACAGGGATTCCATCACCTCCACTAGCTTTGTTCGTAGTGATGCTTCATAAGGCCCACTTGACTTCGCATTCCAGGATGTCTGACTCTAGGTGAGTAATCACACCATCGCGGTTATCTGGGTCATGAAGATTTTTTTGTATAGTTCTCCTGTGTATACTTGCCACCTCTTCTTAAAATCTTCTGCTTCTGTTAAAGCCATACCACTTCTGTCCTATATTCTGCACACCTTTGCATGAAGTGTTCACTTGGTATCTCTAATTTTCTTGAAGAGATCACTAGTCTTTCCCATTCTACTGGTTTCCTCTCCTTCTATGCATTGATCACTGAGGAAGGCTTTCTTATCTCTCCTTGCTATTCTTTGGAACTCTGAATTCAAATGGGTATATCTTTCCTTTTCTCCTTTGCCTTTTGCTTCTCTTATTTTCTTAGGTATTTGTAAGGTCCTCTCAGACAACCATTTTGCCTTTTTGCATTTTTTTTTCCCTTGGGGATAGTTTTGATCACTGCCATTGGTACAGTGTTATGAACCTCCATCCATAGTTCTTCAGGCACTCTGTCTAACAGATCTATGCCCTTGAATCTTTGTGTCACTTCCACTATATATTCATAAGGGATTTCCTTTAGGTCATACCTAGATGGCCTAGGGGTTTCCCCTCAGTTCAGTTCAGTTCAGTCACTCAGTCGTGTCTGACTCTGTGTGACCACATGAACTGCAGCACATCAGGTCTCCTTGTCCATAACCAACACCCAGAGTTCATTCAAACTCATGTGCATCGAGTCAGTGATGCCATCAGCTATCTCATCCTCTGTCATCCCCTTCTTCTCCTGCCCTAATCCCTCCCAACATCAGACTCTTTTCCAATGAGTCAACTCTTTGCACGAGGTGGCCAAAGTATTGGAGTTTCAGCTTTAGCATCAGTCCTTCTAATGAACACCCAGAACTGGTCTCCTTTAGGATGGACTGGTTGGATCTCCTTGCAGTCCAAGGGACTCTCAAGAGTCTTCTCTAACACCACAGTTCAAAAGCATCAATTCTTTGGCACTTAGCTTTCTTCACAGTCCAACTCTCACATCCATACATGACTACTCGAAAAACCATAGCCTTGACTAGACGTACCATTGTTGGCAAAGTAATGTCTCTTCTTTTTAATATGCTGTCTAGGTTGGTCATAACTTTCCTTTCAAGGAGCAAGTGTCTTATAATTTCATGGCTGCAGTCACCATCTGCAGTGATTTTGGAGCCCAAAATAATAAAGTCTGATACTGTTTCCCCATCTATTTGCCATGAAGTGATGGGACAGAATCCCATGGTCTTCATTTTCTGAATGTTGAGCTTTAAGCCAACTTTTTCACTCTCCTCTTTCACTTGCATCAAGAGGCTTTTTAGTTCCTCTTCATTTTCTGCCATAAGGGTGGTGTCATCCGCATATCTGAGGTTATTGATATTTCTCCTGGCAATCTTGATTCCAGCTTGTGTTTCTTCCAGCCCAGGGTTTCCCATGATGTACTTTACATATAAGTTAAAAAAGCAGGATGACAATATACAGCCTTGATGTACTCCTTTTCCTATTTGGAACCGGTCTGTTGTTCCATGTCCAGTTCTAACTGTTGCCTCCTGACCTGTATACAGGTTTCTCAAGAAGCAGGAAATGTGGTCTGGTATTCCCATCTCTTTCAGAATTTTCCACAGTTTATTGTGATCCACACAGTCAAAGGCTTTGGCATAGTCAATAAAGCAGAAATAGATGTTTTTCTGGAACTCTCTTGCTTTTTTGATGATCAAACAGATGTTGGCATTTTGATCTTTGGTTCCTCTGCCCTCTCTAAAACCAGCTTGAACATCTGGAAGTTCACTGTTCATGTATTGCTGAAGCCTGGCTTGGAGAATTTTGAGCATTACTTTACTAGCATGTGAGATGAGTGCAACTGTGTGGTAGTTTGAGCATTCTTTGGCATTGCCTTTCTTTGGGATTGGAATGCAAATTGACATTTTCCAGTCCTGTGGCCACTGCTGAGTTTTCCAAATTGCTGGCATATTGAGTGCAGCACTTTCACAGCATCATCTTTCAGGATTTGAAGTACCTCAACTGGAATTCCATCACCTCTACTAGCTTTGTTTGTTATGATGCTTTCTAAGCCCCACTTGACTTCACATTCCAGGATGTCTGGCTCTAGGTGAGTGATCATATCATCGTGATTATCTGGGTCATGAAGATCTTTTTTGTACAATTCTTCTGTGTATTCTTGCCACCTCTTCTTAATATCTTCTGCTTCTGTTAGATCCATACCATTTCTGTCCTTTATCGAGCCCATCTTTGCATGAAATGTTCCCTTGATATCTCTAATTTTCTTGAAGAGATCGCTAGTCTTCCCCATTCTGTTGTTTTCCTTTATTTCTTTACATTGATCACTGAGGAAGGCTTTCTTATCTCTCCTTGCTGTTCTTTGGAACTCTGCATTCAGATGCTTATATCTTTCCTTTTTTCCTTTGCTTTTTGCATATCTTCTCTTCACAGCTATTTGTAAGGCCTCCTCAGACAGCCATTTTGCTTTTTTGCATTTCTTTTCCATGCGGATGGTCTTGATCCCTATCTCCTGTTCCATGTCATGAACCTCAGTCCATAGTTCATCAGGCACTCTATCAGATCTAGTCCTTTAAATCTATTTCTCACATCCATTGTATAGTCATAAGGGATTTGATTTAGGTCATAGCTGAATGGTCTAGTGGTTTTCCCTACTTTCTTCAATTTAAGTCTGAATTTTGCAATAAGGAGTTCATGATCTGAGCCACAGTGTACTCCCAGTCTTGTTTTTGCTAACTGTACAGTTTCCCCATCTTTGACTGCAAATATATAATCAATCTGATTTCAGTATTGACCATGTGATGATGTCTGCATGTAGACTTATCTCTTGTGTTGTTGGAAGAGGGTTTTGCTGTGACCAAAGTGTTCTCTTGGCAAAACTATGTAAGCCTTTGCCCTGCTTCATTTTGTACTTCAAGGCCATGTTTATCTCTTGACTTCCTACTTTTGCATTCCAGTCCCCTATAATGAAATGGACATCTTTTGGGGGTGTTAGTTCTAGAAGGTCATATAAGTCTCCATAGAACCATTCAACTTCAGCTTCTTCAGCATTAGTGGCTGGGGCATAGACGGGTTACTGTGATATTGAATGGCTTGCCTTGTAAATGAACTGAGATCATTCTGTCGTTTTTAAGATTGACCCAAGTGCTGCATTCTGGACTCTTGTTGACTATGCGGTCTATTCCATTTCTTCTAAGGGATTCTTGTCCACAAGAATAGATACAATGTTCATCTGATTAAATTCACCCCTTCTGGTACATTTTAATTCAATGTCGATGTTCACTCTTGCCATCTCCTGTTTGACCACTTCCATTTTGCCTTGATTCATAGACCTATCATTCCAGGTTCCTATGCAATATCATTCTCTACAGCATTGGACTTTGCTTTCACCACCAGACACATCCACAACTGGGTGTTGTTTCTGCTTTGGCTCAGTCTCTTCATTCCTTCTGGAGCTATTTCTTCACTCTTCTCCAAGTAACATATTAGGCACCTACCAACCTGGGGAATTCACCTCTCAATGTCCTAGCTTTTGCCTTTTCATACTGTTTGTGGGGTTCTCAAGGCAAGAATACTGAAATGGATTGCCATTCCCTTCTCCAATGAACCATGTTTTGTCAGACTTCTTCACCGTGACCCATCCATTCTGGGTTGGCACTATGCAGCATGGCTCATAGTTTCACTGAGTTAGACAAGATTGTTATCCATGTGATTAGTTTGGGTAGTTTTCTGTGATTTTTTTTTCATTCTGTCTGCCCTCTGATAGATGAGGATTAAGAGACTTATAGAAGCTTTCTGGTGGGAGAGACCAGCTGTATGTAAAACTAGGTCTTGCTCTGCTCTGATTGGCAGGGCCACCCATGTTCAGTAAATCTTTAGTCCAATTTTCTGCTGATGGGTGGGGGTCCTTCAATGGTGACCTCCTTCAAAATGACACCCTGCTCCCAGGACTATTGTAGTCAGGGCCCCTGACCTTGGGTCAGGCCACTGCCGACCCACACCTCTGCTGGAGACTCCTGCACACTCATAGGCAAGTCTTCTCTAAATAAGCTTATTTACTCTCAGTCAGTTCAGTTCCGTTGCTCAGTCTTGTCTGACTTTGCAACCCCATGGACTGCATCATGCCTCACTTCCCTGTCTATCACCAGCTCCCAGAGCTTGCTCAAATTCATGTCCATTGAGTCAGTGAAGCCATCCAACCATCTCATCCTCTGTTGTCCCCTTCTCCTCCCGCCATCAATCTTTCCCAGCATCAGGGTCTTTTCCACTGAGTCAGTTCTTCACACCAGGTGGCCAAGATATTGCAGTTTCAGCTTCAGCATCAGTCCTTCCAAAGAATATTCAGGATGGATTTCCTTTAAGATTGATTAGTTTGATCTTCTTCCAGTCCAGGTAGAATTATTTACTCTAGTTCAACATAACTCTTTTATTCTACTTAAAACTTTTCTATATTTACTTTTTTAAAAAGCTTTACAAAACAGATATTTAACACTCATGTTCAGGAATGAATATGTGTGTCTGATGTAAAAATATCAGAGTAGAGGAATTGTAAAATACAAATTCTACCCAGTCTCTTTTCCTTGGAGGCAAAGGTTATTAATGGCTTTCATCTCTCAATTTTCAAAGGGTTACCATGTTGATCTTCAATTTTGTGATCTTTTTATCAATCTATCAATTTATTTTCTTTTGTTTGTTTTAAATTTATTTTTACCAAAGTAATACATTTACATAATTTAAGTGAAGTTACTTGCAAGGCTTATAATAAATAAGAGCAGTATGCTATTCTCTTTCCCTGAGGTACTCACTTTAAAAACTTTAAAATATTCACCTCACGTTAATAACAATCTATTTCAAAATTTTTAGATAATGTAATTCTACATTGTTATTTCTTGACATTCTAACTTTTTCACAGCCCATCTATGGGCTTCCTTCTGTGCAAAATGAGTATTTCGTTCCCCTACTGTTGTCAAACTGCTACCACTTTTTTCCCCTCTCTCTTTTTTGATTTGTCATGTTGAGAGTACCTGTTTTTTCCTACACATTTTAGATTATGTTAAAAAAAAATCCCCACTATATGTCACTTAAATGAAATAACTGAGTAAGGTTAAAAATCAAAGAATAAGTAGTGATATAACAATACAAAATTTTGGGGAGTGATGGATACGTTTATGACATAGATTGTGGTGAGAGTTTTGTGGATGTACACTTATCTACAAGCTCAAGTTGTACATTGAGTATATACAACTTTTTGTTTATAAATCACAATTCAATGAAATGTTTTAAGAAAAATAAAACTTCTAAAATATACAAAAGGCATAAGCAAGTCAAATTAAAGTAGTGACTATAGTAATTGGACCCATATGTTTAGCTACCTACATTTGAAAAAAAAAATTAAATCTTTACCTTACTGCATATGCCAGTCTTATTTCAAATAGTCAGATATGCATGATAAAACCATCAAAAAATCAGAATTGAGTATAGAAAATATTTTTGCAAATAACCTTCTGAGGAAAGACATTCAAAAGCTGATAACAAAGAGAAAAGAAAAGGAAAAGTCAGATTTGAAAAAAATAATGTCTGAACATAAGAAATCACCATAAGTGATATTAGTACACAAGTGACAAGCTGAGAATTGTAGGAATCCTTTCAAACTCTTGAAGCCAGTCTTAAAGCTGGTTAGGGACTGGGAAGCCAGAGACCGCCTTCATCATGTTCTCTTAGTGCTTTGTGTTTAAGCTCCAGTGAAGAAGAGGGGATAGTACAAAAGTAGTACAAAAATGAGGTGGAAACCATGTTTTTGCTGTTCTTGCTGCTTCTGTGAGCAAGTTTGTTTGTGGAAGTAATTGGTTTTATGGTAGCAACAGTAGTCATGGCCCCAGTGGACATCCCAGGGCCCTGTAGACATTAAGACACAGAATCCAGAGAATCTGTTATATATACTGGAATTTGAGCAATATTGGGGAAGCAGCCTGCCTGACTCCCAAGCTTTTGAATTGGTCCACCAGCCTCTGTGGTGGACCAGTTTTGCAGTATTATTCTCACAGCCATTGTGTTCACTCAGGGTTCTCAGAAGCAGAGACAACATGGGGATTTTCGTGAGTGATTTACTGGGGCAGGATGGTCCTAGGAAAAGGGGGATTAAAGTACCAGGACGAAGTAGGGAGAGACTAAACAAGGATGTTGCCTGTACTAAGGGAAATTTGGCTTTGGGTAGGAACTCTGGGTAATCAGGGATCTGGCCTTTTATATCTCATGTGAGTCATTATTGGCTTCCAGCTTCTTTTGGAGGTTTAGGTTACCCTAAACCCTAAAGAGGTGGCTTCCATTCAGACACAAAAATTCCTAAGAGAAGTGGGCAGCTGTGTCTCACATTGGTGGCATGGTGTCTTAACTGATAAGGGGAGTAAGGTGGGTCACCAGTAGCATCCACTCTATTGTACACGTCCAGGATTCAGTCTGTTTCCTAAGATCTTCTAATGATTTTATTGGCATGTAGAACCTTGATTATATTCCAATTGCTTGATAGATCTATAGTGATTATGTCATATGTAACTAAATTCTGAGTAATAAAGTCATAAGCAAGGCTTCATTAAATAAGAAACAGAAAAATGTCAACAAAACTGTTAACAATTGTTTGGCCTCACTAGTAACCAAATAATGTACATAGAGGGAAATGGATGAATGGCATTTTCCTATGATTAGGGAAAGTTAGAAAAAAATACAGTTCAAGTTTGACAAGGTGTAAAGAATTGAGCATTCTAATAATTGTTCAGTTCAGTTGCTCAGTTGTGTCTGACTCTTTGAGACCCCATGAATCGCAGCACACCAGGCCTCCCTGTCCATCACCAACTCCTGGAGTTCACTCAAACTCATATCCATTGAGTCGGTGATGCCATCCAACCATCTCATCCTCTGTCATCCCGTTCTCCTCCTGCCCCCAATCCCTCCCAACATCAGGATCTTTTCCAGTGAGTCAACTCTTCGCATGAGGTGGCCAAAGTATTGGAGTTTCGGCTTTAGCATCAGTCCTTCCAATGAATACCCAGGACTGATTTCCTTTAGAATGGACTGGTGGTAGCTTAAATTGGTACAACTTTTCTGGATGAAAATTTGGTAATATATTTCAAAATCTTTGTAAATATGAGTACATATCCTCTTTGACCAAGCAATTCTGCTTCTAATAATTTTGAGGAAACAATTTCAACAATTCAGAAGATTCATTTAAAAAGCTGTATATACCAGAAAATTCATTTCAGCAGTATTTATACAGAAGCATCAGAAATAAACCAGGTGAAATACCTAATACTGTTTGGAATGTAGTTGAAATATACATTAAACACATATGTAATGTAATAGGAATTGTCTATATCTCTCTATATTTTAGTATATTATACATGCATATGAGCAATATACAACTATTAAAATTATAGGACTCTAATCACACTGAATGATGAGCTTTAAGCCAACTTTTTCACTCTCCTCTTTCACTTTCATCAAGAGGCTTTTGAGTTCCTCTTTGCTTTCTGCCATAAGGATGGTGTCATCTGCATATCTGAGGGTATTGATATTTCTCCTGGCAATCTTGATTCCACCCTGTGCTTCTTCCAGCCCAGCGTTTCTCATGATATACTCTGCATAGAAGTTAAATAAGCAGGGTGACAATATACAGCCTTGATGTACCCCTTTTCCTATTTGGAACCAGTCTGTTGTTCCATGTCCAGTTCTAACTATTGCTTCCTGACCTGCATACAGATTTCTCAAGAAGCAGGTCAGGTGGTCTGGTATTCCCATCTCTTTCAGAATTTTCCACAGTTTATTGTGATCCACACAGTCAAAAGCTTTGGCATAGTCAATAAAGCAGAAGTGGATGTTTTTCTGGAACTCTCTTGCTTTTTCAATGATCCAGCAGATGTTGGCAATTTGATCTCTGGTTCCTCTGCCTTTTCAAAAACCAGCTTGAACATCTGGAATTTCACAGTTCATGTATTGCTAAAGCCTGGCTTGGAGAATTTTGAGCATTACTTTACTAGTGTGTGAGATGAGTGCAATTGTGTGGTAGTTTGAGCATTCTTTGCATTGCCTCTTGATGAAAGTGAAAGAGAAGAATGAAAAAGTTGGCTTAAGGCTCAACATTCAGAAAACTAAGATCATGATATCCGGTCCCATCACTTCATGTCAAATAGATGGGGAAAGAGTGGAAACAGTGGAAACAGTGGCTGACTTTATTTTTCTGGGCTCCAAAATCACTGCAGATGGTGATTGCAGCCATGAAATTAAAAGACACTTACTCCTTGGAAGGAAAGTTATGACCAGCCTAGACAGAATATTCAAAAGCAGAGACATTACTTTGCCGACTAAGGTCCATCTAGTCAAGGCTTTGGTTTTTCCAGTGGTCATGTATGGATGTGAGAGTTGGACTGTGAAGAAAGCTGAGCACCAAAGGATTGATGCTTTTGAACTGTGGTGCTGGAGAAGACTCTTGAGAGTCCCTTGGACTGCAAGGAGATCCAACCAGTCCATCCTAAAGATCAGTCCTGGGTGTTCATTGGTAGGACTGATTTTGAAACTGAAACTCCAATAGTTTGGCCACCAGATGCGAAGAGCTGACTCATTTGAAAAGACCCTGATGCTGGGAAAGACTGAGGGCAGGAGGAGAAGGGGACGACAGAGGATGAGATGGCTGGATGGCATCACCAACTCAATGGACATGAGTTTGAGTGAACTCCCGGTGTTGGTGATGGACAGGGAGGCCTGGCGTGCTGTGCTTCATGGGGTCGCAAAGAGTCGGACATGACTGAGAGACTGAATTGAACTGAATCACACTGAAAGTTTTCAAGGACTGTACCTGGAAAAAGCAGCCGTTAACCTAAAACAGTTAAACAGTCAGTTAAGGGAGAAAAAAAAAAAAACAGCAAAATGTGTTTATTCAGGAGAAGCAAAGAATTGCAATTCAGGGCAAGAGGAGAACCACATACAAGCCCATCAAAACAAAGAAAGAAAAACTTTCACACAGGAGAAGAAGTTGGGAGGTGCTGTTATAAAGGAAAATATCTTTGAAAGAAACTGGGAGTTCAAAGTATAGTGGCTTTTCATTGGCTGAGCTGTGACAGTCTCTCTTTGGCTCAGCTCTTGCCAGGCAAAGGGAAAAACCTTTTTTCCTCTTCTGGGCAATAGTAAAGTTTTGTTACTTCCTGTCAGAAATGCAAAGGTCTTCTCTTCCTTTGGGGATCTGTATTGACTCGGGGTGGTCTGTGTGTGAGAGCTCCCCGTCCTGGTCTCCTGGTCGTTAAGTGAGGTTTTCCTTTTTAATTTTTACACAGACTACAGAAGAGTAAGAAAAAATGATCTTATATGTTCAATATAGTTATGTATATATAAAAAATTTGTAGTCCTGATTGGCCACTGGGTAATGGATTTACGTATCTTTTTTTTTTTTATTCTTTTTTGCTTCTCTTTATTTTCTGTCTTTTCTTGTGTAATTTTAAAATGTATTAAAAAATTGAGGGTCATCTGTTCTGGTAGTTGCAGGACCCAACAACAAAAATGTGATGTGGTCTTTGAAATCTTTTTGTTTTTTGCTTGTTTGCCTTGGGTTTTGTCTTTGTTTTCTTTTTTGCTCTTCCTCCGTTTTCTGCCGCTGCTGCTAAGTCACTTCAGTCGTGTCCAACTCTATGTGACCCCATAGACAACAGCCCACCAGGCTCCTCTGTCCCTGGGATTCTCTAGACAAGAATACTGTTTTCTGAATCTGACACAAAAGGCAGAAGCAACAAATGACTTGTCAATATTCTTTTTCATGCTTGTCCAGATAGACCATTCACACCTAAAGCTGTGGTGTTTATCTACTCGGGGGACCCAAAGAAACACTGTAAAGAAAATACTATGTTCCAAAAGGATGCGATGACTTAGGGATTGGACATCTTTATTGTCTGTCAATAGACTGACAGTTCAGAAAGCCAGGTATCCTTCAGGTTGTGGAAGGAATTTGAGCTGTGAGATTTTTTCTTTTCTTTTCTTTTCTTTTTTTTTTTTGGCTGGGTTTTATTTTGCTTGCTCTTTTTGAGTGAATAGGAACAAAAGCTGAGAATTAACCAACCCTCCTCCAAGCCCTGCTTTATATTATGATTTTAACCTTGTTTACTGCATCAGCTATTTCTTGTGGTTGATTCAAAATGGGAGCAAACTGCAGATTCATACTACATAAATTCATCAGCTCCAAACTTATGTAGCTATTCCAGAATATTCTTCAGAGTTCTCTTTTGTTATGACCTGCTAAAAAAACTGATGCTGTATATACTGTAAGCATATAAAGGTCTAGCTAATAAATGTGCCTTTAATCATTTTAAAAATTCCATTCCAACTTTGAGATATTTTATTTGTGTGTTGAAGCATATGCTTTATTTAGAAGTTCCTTTACTATTATTTTTAGGGTTTTAAAATTATTTTCTTCTCAAATGTCACAGAATGTCTTACTGCCCATCTGCTGAAGAACCATAATTATCAAACTGACAGTATTTTTTGACACCTTCCTGAAGTGGGAGGAATGAACACGTTTTCATTCAGTTTGGGAACTCAAATTTTGGCTTCATGTTTTCCCTGTGAGAATGAGCCTTTTGAAGAGGGTTCATATTGCATAAGTGCTTGTAAGATGTATTAAAAAAACAAGGACTCTTTAAAAACAGAGCCCTATGGACATGCTCAATTACTTAAACCACTAGTGGAATTGGGAAATTGTTATTTCTGCCAAAAACTAGCTAACCTCATCCTAACATTTAGGCAAATTTTACACTCAGAATTGCCTACTTCTGGGCCTTTTCAGAGCAATGTAGGTAATATATGACACTGTCATATATTGTTAAGCTCTAACAATAAATTTTGTTGTTTATTAATAACCTCATAAATCCACATACTAAACTTTATAAGAAGTGACAGTTGCTTTAAAATATGGAGCCAACTTCTGTTCTGATCTATTGAAAAAAAATAATACAAAATTTTATCTATTGCAAGCATTGTACTTTTAAGGATCTTCCTGACATGTGTTTTTTAAAAAATATTAAGACAATCGAGATGCATCAGTCATTTAGAAGATCATCTTGGGACAGTCTCATGCATGCTCATGATGAACTGATTTCATTCAGTATGGCTTTGGTCACCTCTGACAAGGTTATAATTCTAAGAATGGCATTTTAGCACTAGTAAATCAGAATTTTTGAGACTGTAATTTCAGAAATGCTATTTTTATAAGACTGGGCAGATTTCAATTCTGGTAGCAAAAAGTCTGAGTAACCAGTTATCTATTTGTGAAAAAAAAAAAAAAAAAGAGATGCATTTTAACAGTACACCAAAAAGGAAAATAAAAAACAGAGATATGGGCATAAGTAATTATTTTGAAACTTAAAACTATTATAGTGATTCAAGAATGAGGCTTATTCCAAAATTCCAGACTTCAGGTTAAATCAACCTTTTTAAGGTACCTATGGTGTGATATTTACCAAGGAATGGAGCATGAACCCTATGGCCCTGGGATTAGCTCTGGACCTAGTTTATAATTAGGCGAACAAAGCTATGTGAAAATGTAGGAAATACATAAAAGCTAAAGATTATAAACATTTGAAAGAGGAAGAGATTCCCAATGGTTTGTCTTATCAGTAAAAGCTTACAATTGCTCTGATGACATAGAAAAAGTTGATGTAGATTTTCTAAGATTACATGTGTTCCTATAAGGCACTTTACTCTTCTCACCTAAAGGCCTCTTATATGCTGGTCTGTCTAAACACCTTTAGCCTTAGCCAGAAATATTTGCAGGTCATTACAATACTCAGGTATGAAGGGACAATGGCTTGAGTGAGAACAGTGACAGCAGACAAGAAGCTACAATTCATTAAGCACCTACCAAGCTAGTCACCACTGATGTTTGCTGCTGTTCAGTCAGCCAGTTGTGGCCGACTCTTTGAGAACCCAAAGATTGCAGCATGCCAGGCTTCCCTGTCCATCACTATCTCCCAGAGTTTGTTCAAACTCATGTCCATTGAATCGATGATATCATCCAACCATCTCATCCTCTGTCTTCCCCTTCTCCTCCTGCCTTCAATATTTCCCAGTATCAGTCTTTTCCAATGAGTTGGCTCTTTGCATCAGGTGGCCAAAATATTGGAGCTTCAGCTTCAGCATAAGTCCTTCCAATGAGTATTCAGGGTTGATTTCCTTTAGGATTGACTGGCTTGATCTCCTCACTGTCCAAGGGACTCTCAAGACTCTTCTCCAACACCACAGTTCAAAGGTCAATTCTTTGGTGCTCAGCCTTTTTCATTGTCCAGCTTTCACATCCATACACGACTACTGGAAAAACCACAGTTTTGTCTATACCTTTGTAGGCAAAGAATGTCTCTGCTTTTTAATATGCTGTCTAGGTCATTGCTTTTCTTCCAAGGAGCAAGCATCTTTTAATTTCATGACTGCAGTCACAGTCCATGGTGATTTTGGAGCCCAAGAGAATAAAGTCTCTCACTGTTTCCATTGTTTCCCCTTCTGTTTGCCATAAAGTGATGGCACCAGATGCCTTGATCTTTGTGTTTTGAATGTTGAGTTTTAAGTTAGTTTTTTCACTCTCCTCTTTTACCCTCATCAAGAGGCTCTTTAATTCCTCCTCAGTTTCTGCCATTAGTGTAGTGTCATCTGCATATCTGAGGTTATTGATATTTCTCCTGGCAACCTTGATTCCAGTTTGTGCTTCCTCCAGCCCAGCATTTTGCATGATGTACTCTGCATATAAGTTAAATAAGCAAGCAATATACAGCCTTTAACCTACTCCTTTCCCTATTTGGAACCAGTCCATTGTTCCATATCTGGTTCTAACGTTGCTTCTTGAGCTGCATACAGATTTTTCAGGAGGTAGGTAAGGTGGTCTGGTATTACTATCCCTTTAAGAATTTTCCACTGTTTGTTGTGATCCACACAGTCAAAGGCTTTAGCATAGTGAAGCAGAAGTAGATGTTTCGACAAACCAGTCACCACTGATGTATGAGTGTTCCCATTTAATTGCCTCTCATTGTTACAGAGTAGATACTACTGTGTTCATTTTTCAGATGAGGAAACTAAGGACAATGAGAGGATATTACAAAGAGCTTGAATGTGGGAAAGTGAGACCTATTTGGTCCCATTCCATTATGCTTTCCTTAAGGAAGAATGGTTGTGATAGAAGAGTAAATAAGACATAGAGTCATTTAGATATTAGAGATGATTTAAAAGTAATGATAAAATATGGCCATAAGTATAGATATGGAATTGTTAGCTTCAGTGTCAGTTTTGCTTTTGGTTTTAGAGAACACTTAGGTTTAAATTATGGGGATGGAAATGGGTATTCAAACAGATATAAGCAGTAGGCAGTTAAAATCTGAATATGTGTATATGGAGGCATGTGTTGTATGCTTGTAGTATAATCTCTTATACTAACAGGAACCTAAAAAAGTAATAGATTCATCCACTCCAATGCCAATAACTTTATTTTTAATATAAAATTATTTATTTTAATTGGAGGTTAATTACTTTACAATATTGTATTGGTTTTGTCATACATCAACATGAATCTGCCACAGGTATACACATGTTCCCCATCCTGAACCCCCCTCCCTCCTCCCTCCCCTGGGTCGTCCCAGTGCACCAGCCCCAAGCATCCAGTATCATGCATCAAAACTGGACTGGCGATTTGTTTCATATATGATATTATACATGTTTCAGTGCCATTCTCCCAAATCATCCCACCATCTCCCTCTCCTACAGAGTCCAAAAGACTGTTCTATACATCTGTGTCTCTTTTGCTGTCTCACATACAGGGTTATTGTTACTATCTTTCTAAATTCCATATGTATGCATTAGTCTACTGTATTGGTGTTTTTCTTTCTGGCTTACTTCACTCTGTATAATAGGCTCCAGTTTCATCCACCTCGTTAGAACTGATTCAAATGTATTCTTTTTAATGGCTGAGTAATAGTCCATTGTGTATAGGTACCTGTTTTCTTGAGTTACTACAATCTTGTAATTCCAAAGTAATTCCTCATGTATCTCATCTCTGTGTGTACAAGGAGATAAAAGAGAATGTGTGATGTAGCTTAAGTCACTTCATAAATGTAATTTGATGTCAAGGACATAGTAATCTCACTGTAGTAATATGAATCAGAATCCAGTGCATATTTGGATGTTTTCTGTTTCTTTTGAATATGAAGTTATTTAATTCTGAGAAGTAGGTGTTCACCCAAATCATTGGAAATTATATCAGAGCAAGATGTGGGCCAAGATCCATACACAGAGAGATCCTGTATAGGAATACTGTGGAAATGGTGCACCAAAAGAAGGGCCATTTCTGTCACAATCCAAAATCTTGAAAATATGGTAGCTGCTGACTCGGCTCTATAAGTCCTGATATGGGATAGGAAGCTGATGGCCCCCGAGCCTTGCTATGGCTGAGATGCAACACCAAAATGGATATTTCAGGGTCTGTTTCCTATTTCTTTACTTAATTATGAATTCAGTGCTTAAACAAGTACATCCAAATAGAGGGTCCTAAGTTACAGCTAGAACACCAGGTGCAAAGAAATCTGAAAAATGTAATATTTTGCTGTCCAGCCTCTTGAATAAAAGAAACCACCCTTAAAGGAGTTTGGAACAGGTGATCAACAAGGCAACATAGCATATACACCACAACAGACAAGCAGTAATACACTGAGGAATGTCTCTAATGCATGTTACTGAAGTAGCAGGGGAAAACTAGTGGCCAGTTGGCAGTCAGTTTCAGATACATAATTATTGAGGAAAGTTTTGGTTGCTGATCTCTGAGTAGCTTGAAAACCATTAACATAACAAGAAAGACTTTGGAAGTAGGAAATTTTATAAAACCTGTAGTGTAAACTTGGACCCTTCATCTCTATCCTATCCCAGATTCCCTTAGTGAGTTGATTCAGTGTTAGAAATAAGACCATCTCAGACCAAGGCCAGAGCTCTTCTGGATTATGGTTTTTGTTTTGTTTTTGTTTTTTCTCTTTTGTGTCAATATAAAAGAGAAGGTAAGGAACTCCATTAAAGAGATTGATTGAATTGATCCTAGAATCACATTAATGAAGTTTATTTCAATTGATCTTTTTAAATCCAACTGTTCTGCATGTTCTCAATGCACTTAAAAGATTATCATTCCATATGATAAATTCATACAGCAAACCTTTCATTGTGCCAAATGAGCTTTTATGTGACACACAGTAACTTTTAGAGCGTGCCAGAACTTCCAAATGTTGGAAAAGGTGTTGCTAACTTTCAACATATGCTAAATGGGTTGGCCTACCCAGAAGAAGGAAAATAAATAAATAGATAGATAGTTTCAGCTTTTAACCTGTTCTAGTCAAGAAAAAGAATGGGGGTAACCCATACAAAACCAAATCATTTAACCTCCTTGTTTACATAGATGGATATAATAGGGTAGTTCAAATTTTATTTATCATGTTTTTGAGGATTCTGCATGCATGTTACTATTTCAGTAAAAATATAATCATAACAGCATAATTTTTTTAATGTAACTCCTGTAAAACTCTGAGCACAGTTTTCAGAATCTCTAACTTCCACATTTTACAACTATAAAAATGGATCTGATATATCTGCTTAAACAATTTATTCTATATGAGAAAATTGGTAGGGTTTTCTTGTTTCTGTATGATTTCCATACTAAGTTTTATACCAATAATCATACCTTCCTTTTTTATTTTGGGTCTGGAATCGGTAATGTTTGAAATCTACCAAGCTAAGATTTAGCTACTTTGTCACATATAAGTGACTAAGAATCAGGTATCCAAAGAGAAAGTGTCATTTTCTGTTTTAAAGACCTGTACTTCATGATGTTCTTATTGACCCCATATCATGTGTTCCACTATTTTCTGTGAATAGTTTATATATTGTCAGATATTTTGAAATAATTTATAGCATACAGATTTTTAACAATAATTTTCTGCCAAATCAATCACCAAACCAACAGTTTCATTGGTCCTTCTTTCTGATTTTATCTGATATTTGATTCTGCTAGAAAGCCTCATAATATGACCAGGAACTAACAACTAGAAGACCTGACATATTTGGAAATGTGGTGAATGATTGATTTGGAAAACAAATAAAACACTTTCTTTAAGCCAGTGTCATCTATGGTAAAATTTTAAGTCTGAAAATAACATGAAAATTACTTATTCCTCTAATTTTGATGAAAAATTGGAAGTGCATTAAACATATTTTTATATTTCAGAATATGGAAATATTTTTAGTTTTAAATATCTAATAAAAATTAACCCAAAAACACAACTTCTCCAACCTTTTTCTCAAACCTCATTAAAATGATCATAGGAAAAAGGCAGGGAAAACTGGAGTCATTTTTGGAATCCAGGTAAAGAGTAACTACATTCAGGGTAAATCTGATACATAGGATTGTTCTGAGACAAAATAAAAACAAACAAATAGGAATGTCAAAAACTAACAACATTCCCTCTGTGAAAGAAATGTGGCATTTCAGAAAGCCAGTAGAGAAGATTATTACAAAGCTGTATGAGTGCTCTGTGATTTGAAAATTCAAGAACTAGATATTTGCTATGGACTGAACATTTGTGTCCTTCCAAATTCCTGTGTTGGTATCCTAATCCTCAACATGAAGGCACTTAGAAATGGCACCTTTAGAAAGGAAATCATTTTAGATGAGGTCATGAGGCTGGAAGCCTCATGATGGTATTAATGCTCTCACAAGAGGAGGAATAGACATCAGAACTTCCTTTCTCTACTTTCCAGCATATGAAGATGCTAAGCAAAGATAGCCATCTTCAAATT
The DNA here is from genome assembly GCF_023091745.1 of Budorcas taxicolor. NCBI lineage: Eukaryota > Metazoa > Chordata > Mammalia > Artiodactyla > Bovidae > Budorcas > Budorcas taxicolor. Next base: position 119,037,256 of record NC_068920.1, read on the forward strand.
AGGAAGAGGGCTGTCAATAGACATGTGTTTTGTGGACAACTGATCCTGGAGTTCTCAGCCTCCAGAACTGTGAAAAATAGATATTTGTTGTTAAAACTACCCCAGCTAAAAAAAAAAAAAAAAAAACTACCCCAGCCATGGTATTCAGGTTATAGCAACCTGAATTCACCAAGCTTGGGTTATATCATGCGCTGGTATAGAAAATGAGTTTTTGCTACTGTGGTTTTAGGTTTGGGGCAGTTGTGTGCATGGGCTTTGGCAATATGGTTCCAGTGAGAAGGCCTTCATCATGACACCATTTTTTTCCTGATATAATAGTCAAAACAATAAAAATCAGTTCTAGATAAAAAATATTTTCCAAATGAATGGAAGAGGTACATACAAAATAAGTGAAAAACAAAAAGGAAAAAAACAAACAAAAATAGAAAATATAGGCCATCATTTATTTTAATCCCTATTGGTGCAGGTTTTTCTTTGGCCTAATCGTACAAAGTAAGGAAAAGTTTATAATATAAAATAATAGATAAGTAGATATATAAATTTTTTTTTTGTATTTTTATACAGTTCATGGGATTCTCAAAGCTAGTATACTGGAGTGGTTTGCCATTTGTCCCTCCAGTGGCATTACCAATCCAATGGACGTGACCTTGGGCAAACTCCAGGAGATGGTGAGGCACAGGGAAGCCTGGCATGCTGCAGTCCATGGGGTCACAAAGAGTCAAACAAAACTTGGCAATGGAACAGCAACAAGGTATATGCATAGATAGCTAAGTACATTTATAGTTATAACTGTATTTGTACCTATTGGCTAAAAAGCCCAAAGACTAAGTAAAAAAATTACACATGAAAAGAAATATAGGGCTTCCCTAAGTGGCTAAGTGATGGAAGTAAAGTCCGATGCTGTAAAGAGCAATATTGCATAGGAACCTGCAATGCTAGGTCAATGAATCAAACTGAATTGGAAGTGGTCAAACAAGAGATGGCAACAGTGGACATTTCAGGAATCAGTGAACTTAAATGGACTGGAATCAGTGAATTTAACTCAGATGACCATTATATCTACCACTGCGGACAAGAATCCCTTAGAAGAAATGGAGTGGCCATCATGGTCAACAAGAGAGTCCCAAATTCAGTACTTGGATGCAATCTCAAAAATGACAGAATGATCTCTGTTCATTTCAAAGGCAAAACTTTCAGTATCACAGTAATCCAAGTCTATGCCCCGACCAGTAACGCTGAAGGAGCTGAAGTTGAACTGTTCGATGAAAACCTACAAGACCATCTAGAACTAACACCCAAAAAAAGATGTCCTTTTCATCATTAGGAACTGGAACGCAAAAGTAGGAGGTCGAGAAATACCTGGAGGAACAGGCAAATTTGGGCTTGGAGTACAAAACGAAACAGGGCAAAAGCTAACAGAGTTTTGCCAAGAGAATGCATAGGTCATAGCAAGCACCCTCTTTCAACAACACAAGAGAAGACTCTACACATGGACATCATAAGATGGTCAATACTGAAATCAGATTGATTATATTCTTTGCAGCCAAAGATGGAGAAGCTCTATAAAGCCATCAAAAACAAGACCGGGAGCTGACTGTGGCTCGGATCATGAATTTATTATTGCCAAATTCAGACATAAATTGAAGAAAGTAGGGAAAATCACTAGACCATTCAGATATGACATAAATCAAATCACTTACGATTACACAGTGGAAGTGGTAAATAGATTCAAGGGATTAGATCTGATAGACAGCGTGCCTAAAGAACTATGGATAGACGTTCATGACATTGTACAGAAAACAGAAATCACGACCATCCCCAATAAAAAGAAAGGCAAAATGGTTGTCTGAGGAGGCCTTACAAATAGGTGATGAAAAAAGAGAAGAGAAAGGCAAAGGAGAAAAGGAAACATATACCCATTTGAATGAAGAGTTCCAAACAATAGCAAGAAGAGATAAGAAAGCCTTCCTCTGTGATCGATGCAAAGAAATAGAGGAAAACAATAGAATGGGAAAGACTAGAGATCTCTTCAAGAAAATTAGAGATACCAAGGGAACATTTCATGCAAAGATGGGCTCAGTAAAGGACAGATGTGGTATGGACCTAACAGAAGCAGAAGATATTAAGAAGAGATGGCAAGAATACACAGAAGAACTGTACAGAAAAGATCTTCACAACCCAGATAACCATGATGATGTGATCACTCACCTAGAGCCAGATATCTGGAAAGCGAAGTCAAGTGGGCCTTAGGAAACATGACTACAAACAAAGCTAGCAGAGGTGATGGAATCCCAGTTGAGCTACTTCAAATCCTAAAAGATGATGCTGTGAAAGTGCTGCACTCAATATGCCAGCAAATATGGAAAACTCAGCAGTGGCCACAGGACTGAAGAAAATCAGTTTTCATGCAAAACTGTCAAACACCATGTGACATGCTGGACTGGATGAGGCACAAACTGGAATCAAGATTGCCAAGAGTAATATCAATAACCTCAGATATGCAGATGATCATACCTTTATGGCAGAAAGTGAAGAAGAACTAAAGAGCTTCCTGATGAAAGTGGAGAGTAAAAAAGCTGATTTAAAACTCAACATTCAAAAAACAAAAATTATGGCATCCAATCCCATCACTTCACAGCAAAGAGATGTTAAACAATGGAAACAATGAGAGTCTTTATTGGGCTCCAAAATCAATGCAGGTGGTGGCTGCAGCCATGAAATTAAAAGATGCTTTCTCCTTGGAAAAAACAACCTGTGACAAACCTAGACAACATATTAAAAAGCAGAAACAATAATTTACCAACAAAGGTCCATACAGTCAAAGCTATGGTGTTTTTCCAGTAGTCATGTAAGGATGTGAGAGATGGACCATAAAGAAAACTGGGCACCAAAGAATTGATGCTTTTGAACTGTGGTGATGGAGAAGACTCTTGAGAGTCCCTTGCACTGCAAGGAGATCAAACCAGTCAATCATAAAGGAAATCAATCCTGAATATTCATTGGAAAGATTGATACTGAAGCTGAAGCTCCAGTACTTTGGCCACCTGATGCAAAGAACTGACTAGAAAAGACCCTGCTACTGGGAAAGATTGAAGGCAGGAGGAGAAGGGGATGACAGAGGATGAGATGGTTGAATTGCATCACCAACTCAATAGACATGAGTTTGAGCATGTTCCAGGAGTTGGTGATGGACAAGGAAGCCCGGCGTTCTGCAGTCAATGAGATCCCAAAGAATCTGACATGATTGAACAACTAAACGGAACTGAACTGAGCTAACATCACCTTTCAATGGCACATAAATTTGATCAAACTCTGGGAGACAGTGGTTAACAGGGAAGGCTGGCATGCTACAGTCCATGGGGTCACAAAGAGTCAGACACAACTCAGTGACTGAACAACAATAAAAACCAACCCGTCACTAATCATGCTCAATTATAGAAATTTTACTCAAACCTTTGTTTTTCTCTTAGTGCTTGTCACATTGTGGTGGATTGAAAATTGCCCTCCCTAAAAGACATGTTCAAATCTTGAGCCCTAATGCCTGTAAATGTAACCTTTAGTGGAAATAAAGTCCTTATAGCTGTAGTTAGGTTACAATGAAGTCATACCAGATTAAGGTGGTTTCTAATCCAATGACTGAAGTCTTTAAGAGAAAGGAGGGATATGTTTGGACCCAGAGATGTAGAGGATAGACAGAGAAAAGATGAAGGTAGAGATTGGAGTGATGAGGCCACAAGTCAAGGAAATGCCTGGGGGCCTTAAGAAGCTAGAAGAGGCAAGGAAGTTTTCTCTCCTAGAGACAGGAAACATGGTCCTGCTGACACGTTGATTTCACACTTCTTGCCTTCTGAACTGTGACGGAATAAATTTCTGTTGTTCAAGTCACCCAATGTGTGGTAATTTGCTACAGCAGCCCTAAGAAACTAAAACAAAACAATCCAAAATGAACTTATTTTTTGATGTTTTGCTTATTGTTTATCTCCCTTCAGGACTGTGTGCACAACTTGAGAGCAGAAGTTTGTCTTCTTCACTAAAAGCTGAAATGATACTGACTGCAGCACAGTGGGCACTTACTAAATGAATGAATGGATGTACAAATGAATGATGAGATGATACAACAGAAAAGTAAAACATAATTTTTTATAAATAACCAATGACTATATTGAAAATTTTTCCCCTTCATAGTCAGTTAAATAAAAACAAGATAAAATCTTTAGTCTCTTAAATTGGTAAGAGTTTAAAGTTTTGATAATAGCCAATTTCATTAATTATACTGAAATAAATAATCTTATCTCCCTGTCAGTAGATAATAAATTGATAAAACATTTAAGAAAAGAAAATTTAATGATACATATTCTTTTATTCTTTCCATTAATTTGTTCTTAGAAATTCTAGAGGTTGATGCCATTTTGTCTTCTTTAGGTATATCCCTCCTGGGATTCTTAATAATAATAACAAAACTTGAAACAAAAATAAATAAATAATTGTATTGATTAAATACATGTCTTGGTACATTATGAATTTCATGTCCATAAGTATAGTTTTATATAAAACATTTTAGTAACATAGAAATCTGCTCCTGATTTATTATTAAATGAAAAAAAAAATTAAACCATAAACAAGTAGCCCATTATTGTCCCAATTTTGTTTAAAGACTGGTTATGATAACAGAAGTTTCTCGGACTTGTGAGCTTCAATTTTTTTTTTCTTTGCGGTTTCTACATCTTCCTACATTTTCTGCAGTGAACAGTTGTTACATTTAGAGTGAGAACTAAGGAAAAGCTAAAGAAATTCTTTCATGGCTCAGCTATTACATGTCCTTGAATAATGCTATTGTTCCTTTTACAAATGATAGGCTTGAGTTTGTCTTTCACTAAGACATTTGAGTTTAAAGACTTTCTACAGCTAACGATGTGGCACAAAAAATAATTAGCCAATTTATAGCTCAGAGTTCATTTACACTTCTCTTGGGAAACCTAATAATGTGTTACCTTAACCTGTACCTTAACTATACCATAGTTTGATAAAATGTGGTGTAGCAGACAGTTCAGCTGAAACACAGCAGTGGGATGCTCAAATATATATATATATATATATATATATATATATATATATGATTTTATAGAATACAGTACCTTTAATGATGACTGAACAGTTTATCTAAAATTATTTTTCTGGGTGGGATATTCCCTAATTAATGAATTTCCTAATATAGTAAGTCCCTTACATCTGAACCTTCAAGTTGCAAACTTTCAAAGATACAAACATACTTTTCCATGTCCAATCATGTAAGTTAGTTCACACGTCTGGTATACACTGACCTGTGCATATCCTCTACAAGTGATGTGCTTTTGTGTACTTTACTGTACAGTGTTGTACAAGAGACAGTATTGCAGAATCTTTATTTCAAGCTCAGAATGTCTGGAAGAAAGCATAAAAGAACTGGTGATGTAGCTGGTACTGCTAAGAAACACCAATAGATAATGGAAACGAAAGTGAAAACGTTGAGAAAGTGGAACCGCAAGAGAAGGAACAAGTAACTGAAGATGAGAAGAGAGTCAAGATGCAGGAAATGGCAAGGGAATTTTCTTTATTTGAGGAAACTCAGTTTTTGAGACACAGACCCCAAACTTAGAACAGTACATGAAGGTTTCAGTAGCCATTCAGAATGCAATCTAAAACTGCCATGCCATCTATGATGAGAAATAAAAGGCTACTACCAGACATTGCTGGATCATTTTTTGAAGAGAGTAAGATAGATTTGAATCTAACAAAGAACAAGAGCCTGTGCCATTAACAGCAAGTGTGAGGGAAAGTGCAGCTTGCCCTTCCCTCCTATTGCTGACAATAGGAGATATCCCACCTCTTCTCCCTCCTGCAGTCAGTAACTTTTCGTGCCTGTTCACTTGATGCCACCATCTGTATGCCAACTGTTGTACTCTGCTACTGCACTTTTCAAGGTACTATAGTGTAAGATTAAAAATGTTTTCTTTATTTTTGTATTTGTTTTTGGAAATTATTTAATTTTTTAAAAGAAACAAAGATGGGCATTTTTAATGATAAAAGGTACAATCACAAAGACAGACCACTAGACACCTTAACAACAAAGAAACAAAGATACATAAAGCAAAAATCAGAAGAAATATAAGGAAGAAAAAATACAGAATCATAGTGAGACATATTAACATCTCTGAGAATATTTTATCAAGTGCAGAAAAAAAAATAGAAGCATCTTGAATGATGTCATTAATAATTAAATATAATAGTTTTATTTTAATTAAATTATATTAATCATATCCTACATAAATATATTTAAAATTTCGTATCTCATACATTGCTATTTATGTCCATAGGACATTTAGAAAAACTGGCAAAAAGATAAACATTACTAAATTTCAAAAAGGGGAATTCTTTTTTGTCTGTGTGATTGAGTTATACATATACATATATATTATCTTTGAAATTATGTTCCATTGCTGGAGTGGATTGCCATTTCCTTCTCCAGGGGATCTTCCCGACCCAGGAATCGAACCCAGGTCTCCTGCATTGCAGGCAGACGCCTTATCATCTGAGCCACCAGGGAAGCCCCTCCATTATAGGTTATTACAAGATATTGACTATAGTTCCCTGTGCTATACAGTAAACTTTTGTTGCTTGTTGCATATCTATTTTTTAAAATTAGAAACCCAGCATTCTATTCATACTAATTCAAACAAGTGGAATCAAAATGCCATAATTTTTTTAGTTAGGTAAAAATTCATAAGTTCTCTAATATATATATATGATACAAAGTATTATATATATGTATACAAAAGCTTTTCTACTATGCTTGATAAAGGCTTGAGAAAGAACCTTTTTTTTTAAGTGATGTAGAAATTGGAGAACATAAACTAAATGAAATGGGAGCACTGAATATGAAATGGAAAAAGTGAAACAAACTAGGTAAAAGTAAAAGACTCTCACATAGTCCAGTTCAGTTCAGTCTTTCAGTTGTGTCTGACACTTTGTGACCCCTCTGAACTGTAGCACGACATGCTTCCCTGTCCATCATCAACTCCCAGACCTTGCTCAAACTCATGTTCATCGAGCTGGTAATGCCATCCAACCATCTCATCCTCCATCTCCCCTTCTCCTCCTCCTACCTTCAATCTTTCCCAGCATCAGGGTCTTTTTCAATGAATCAGTTCTTCACATTGGGTGGCCAAAGTATTGGAGTTTCAGCTTCAGCATCAATCCTTCCGATGAATATTCAAAGCTTGTTTTTAAACATGGCAGATCATTAGATACATATCTGGAGGTCTGGCAAAAAAAAAAAAAAACAATAAAACAATACCTAGGCATTTGTAGTTTTCTAAAAATTCCAAGATAATTCTGCTATGCATATGGATTTTAAAAGTGATTACAGGGTTTTTCTATTAAATGGTAGTTTTAGTGATATAGAATTTATAATTTTTATGTTGAACAATGATGATAAAATGGCATTAAGTGAGAAATAATTACATAATCACAATAGTAAAAGATGTTGATCAGTTTTCACAATTAATAGCCAAACAAAAAATAAAAGATAATTACAGTTGCAAGTGATAATGAGAACATGATTAATCTAACAATATAAAATAATTACATACAATTTTGGGAGTCAAGCAGAATGATGTGGTAAGTGGCAGTTCACACATCCACATGTTTTCTTCTTCTCAGCCAGTCTATGTTTTTTGGTTGGTGCATTTAATCCATTTTCATTAAAGGCAATTATCATATGTATAATCCTATTACCATTTTCTTAATTGTTCTGGGTTTATTTTCCTTCTCTTGTATTCTGCCTAGAGAAATTCCCTTAACATTTGTTGTAAAGCTGGTTTGGTGGTGCTGAATTCTCTTAACCTTTGCTTGTCTGGAAAGCTTTTGATTTCTCCCTCAAATCTGAAGGAGAGTCATGCTGGGTAGAGTATTCTTGATTGTAGGTTGTTCCCTTTCATCACTTTAAATATATCATGCCATTCCCTTCTGGCTTGTAGAGTTTCTGTTGAGAAATCAGCTGGTTGCCTGATGGGAGTTCTCTTGTATTTGTTGTTTTTCCCATGTTGCTTTTAATATTTTACCCCTGTCTAATTTTTTTCAGTTTGATTACTATGTGTCTCGTTGTGTTCCTCCTTGGGTTTATCCTGCTTGGTACTCTCTGTGCTTCCTAGGCTTGGTTAATTATTTCCTTTCCCATGTTAGGGAAGTTTTCAGCTATTATATCTTCAAATATTTTCTCAAGTTATTTCTCTTTTCTCCTGGGACCCTTATAATGTGAATGTTCATGCATTTAATGTTGTCCCAGATGTCTCTTAGGCTGTTTTCATTTCTTTTCATTTTTTTCTCTATATTCTGTTCTGAGGTGATGGTTTCCACCATTCTGTCCTCCAAGGCATTTAGCCATGCTTCTGCCTCAGTTGCTCTGCTATGGATTCCTTCTGTGTTATTCATTTCAGTTTGTTTGTTGTTTAGTTCTTGTAGGTCTTTGGTAAACAGTTCTTGCATTTCTCAGTCTTTGCCACCACTCTTTTTCTGAGATCCTGAATCATATTCACTCATTATTCTGAATTCTTTTTCTGGAAGGTTGCCTATCTCCACTTCAGTTCAGCTCAGTTCAGTCGCTCAATCGTGTCCAACCCTTTGCATCCCCATGAACTGCAGCACACCAGGCCTCCCTGTCCATCACCAATTCCCAGAGTTTACTCAGATTCATGTCCATTGAGTCAGTGATGCCATCCAACCATCTCATCCTCTGTCATCCCCTTCTCTTCCTGCCTTCGATCTTTCCCAGCATCAGGGTCTATTCACATACATCAGGTCTTCGTATCAGGTAGCCAAAGTATTGGAATTTCAGCTTCAGCGTCAGTCCTTCCAATGAATAGTCATGACTGATTTCCTTTAGGATGGACTGGTTGGATCTCCTTGCAGTCCAAGAGACTCTCAAGAGTCTTCTCTATCACCACAGTTCAAAAGTATCAATTCTTTGGTGCTCAGCCTTCTTTATAGTCCAACTCTCACATCAATACATGACTTCATTTAGTTGATTTTCTGGGATTTTCTCTTGTCCCTTCATTGGGTTGTAATATGGTCTTTCTGCAATGTGGTTTTGTTTTAGTCCCTGTGGGTCTGTGGTTCTTCTTGTTTCTTCTGCCTTCCCTCTGAGGAGTCTAAAAGGCTTGTGTAAGCTTCCTGATGTGATGGACTGGTGGTGGGAAAAAATGGATCTTGCTCTGGTGGGCAGTGGCCTGTGCAGTAAAGCTTTAATCCAATTATCAGCTGATGGGTAGGTTAGTTTTTTCACCTGAGGCAGCCCAGCCCTTGGGACTATATGCTCTATGGTTAATGTCAACCACCAAGAGGGGTTATGCAAAAGGGGGCCTTCCCAGACAGCAGCTGCCAGTCCCCTCATCCCTGTGGTGAGGCCCTGCCAACCCATGTCTCCAAAGGAGACCATCACTAGCAGGTAGTTTTTGTTCAGTTTCCTAGGGAGTCACTGCTCCTTTCCTCTGGGTCTTGGTGCATGCAAGATTTTCCTTGTGCCCTCCAAGACTGGAGTCTCAGTTTTCCCCAGTCCTATGGAAGTAGTCTTATAGTCAAATCCCAGTGGCCTTCAAGGTCAGATTCCCTGGCTAACTTTTGTTGGACTTACAAACAAATTGGACTTATGAATGCACTTTTGGCATAGAACTCATTTGTATACAGGGGACTTAGTGTATTGTTTCTCCTATAGTCATGTTTTTTTTAATTACAGAAAAATATTGTTAAGAAACCTCATGTGTTTAAGCAACTCAGAGTTTCATGTTGAAATCTGATATTCCTGACTTCATGTAAAAGCACATTGGATGTTTTGTGAGAATGGGAATGAGAAATATAGTTAGCAAATCTCTGTTCTAAAATGGCTGGGAAAATAATGCCTTTGTCATTCACTCCAAGTGGTAAAAAGGAACCACAGACGTACTGGAGGTCTGGTTGGGGAGCGAGTGTGCAGCTGTATCTAAGTGACACCAGACTTCTGCGTGCCAACCTGCCTCTGCCAGGTGCTGGCTCTGCATTGTTTGGGTTATTTATTAACTCAAAGAATGTTTTTCTCAATTTTAAAATAGCATAACAATATAGAAAATGTTCTTTAGTGCTTAATAAGTGTTTTGAAAATCATTGTGATTGCCTTTTCTCAAGGAAAAGGTACAAATTTCCATCTGATACCCCCAAAAGTTCCATTGTTCTTGTGTAGAAACATATTCATCACTCTTGTAGTAGTTCACTTAACTCTGAACTACTAAAAGAAGGTGGTCCCCCCTGTTGTCCTGTGTTCTGTCCTCTCTTTTGATATCATGGTCTTCAAAATATGAACCTGACATTATTGACCTGCTTCTCTGTAATTACCTAACAAGAATCCAAGGCATCCAAAGTTATTACATACAAAATTAAAGAGAGACCAAAGACCAAGAGTCTTTTCCTACTACCTGAGAACTACTGTCATTTCAGTGATTTTGCCAAGCCTTTGCTCCTCTGTGTTTTAACTGTCTTTTGGGTTTCAGCCATTGTTGACCCAACCAGCCAGATAAGTGATTCTCAAACTCTTTGGCTGAAACATTAGCACTTAGTGGGTTGTGAGAAATGGTCCTGCATTAACATAAAATTGTAAAATAAACTGTTGGTTAGTAACAGGTATGTTATTTCTTTTCCTGATTCCACATTTTATATCTTATTTGCAGTAAATAACATAGTGCCTGTATTTAGTAGAGTAGTATGACATGTTGTTTTTCAACTTAAACCATGATTCACTGGAAAATTTTGAGAATTTTCAACTTCACTGGACGGACTGTAAATTTTATCTTTTCATTCTTCTTTTTTGACCTATTTCTTTTGGTAAGCCAAAACTTAATTGCATCTTCCAAAATTTCCCTTAAAATGGTTCAAGGATGAGGTTCAGGGTTTTTGAATCCTGTAAGGACACTACACACTCAAGCACTACATCTTAAGTACCTGACAAATAATTGCTACTCAGTTGCTGTTTATTGATTGAACAACAGATGACTCAAATATAGAGTGTCTGTGACATCCATATCAAATTTTGCATCAGATATAATAAGACAATTTCAAATGATTAGAATGATTATAAGAGAACAACTAGTTTCACCTAGTTCAGAATGCCTTTGCAGCTATTGACAAAAAAAGTAGAGACATCAGCTTCAAAGATCTTTTTCAAGCTTTGGTGAAGGGGCTTAGTTGAGGAGGTGAGAGCTGATTTGAAATTACAGCTATAGTACATCCATGGATACAGTGCTTGGGTATAAAGGGCACTAGGGTATAAAATGTTCTTGCTGATTGTTTCTAAACTTTACACTTCTTAAGCATGCCAAAATTTAATGGCAAAGAAACAAGATTCATACATATAACCCTAATTTGCCAGTTTTATAGCTCTGTGTTTCAGCTAGACTTTTTTTTCCCCAAATCATTATATATATTAGAGTTAAATCTCAAATGTGACTAGCCTTTGGTTTGGGGACAGTGGTTTTATAAAAATGATAATCAGCATATTTAAAAAACTACACAGAATTAACTGTTTTAATAAGACCCCAGAGGCACCATACAAGCTATAAGAAATAACCCAGAATAAGTTTTGCTTTAGTTGAATAATAACCATTTTCAAAAGCACTTTTATTTTGAGCTGAAGAATGCTTGCTTTTCTCATTTTTTGTCTAATATGTTATAAATCAAATGAAATGTAATGATTCTGTGATCTTTGAGAAATCTCTTGTCTGAATCAGTGTTTATTTGGTTAAGCCTGAACAGGATGATCTCAGTTGTGACAAAATTATTAGGAAACTGTCATATGACATTATCAATTTCAGTATCATGAGAGCAGTTTTAGAACAGTGTTTTACTGTGCATAGTTCTGTTTTAGGAAAAAAACAATGATGTATCACTCTCACTTAAGGATATATTGCTACTTCTTGTCATATATATCTTGAACTCTAATCACTCCTCAAAGGCCAGGGTTTCTTTCCCTCAGATATTTGCGGTCAGTTAAACTGCTGAGTTAGCCAATGATCAGAATAAAAAGATGAAAAAATTAAATTGCAAGTGGATATCATTGTTTTTTCCATTCTTACTGCTAACATGAGCATTAGTTATTTTACAATTTAAAATGAAAGTTTGAAATAATTATAATTCGTCATATTTGATGGACAATTGAGAGGTGTTGGAAATGCTCATATAAGCCAATTTACAAAACACATACTGATTGTAATATATTTTCACTTAGAAATTATTTCCTTTACATTCAGTATACATGGAAACACTTAAGAGTATGCAAAGTGTGAAAATGAAGGCTATTAAAAGATCAGTTCAATATGTTATTGCTGAAAACCCACTGCAGTGTTGGCCTTGACATGACCTATAGAATTTTATGTTGGCAGGAAACCAGCTTTGAAATTTGTTCTGTTGCAAATCATTATGGCAATATACTTCCAGGAATTAAATCCTTTACATTGCATGGCAGTGTTGCCAGAGAGAAAATAAGGATCTCTTCTGATAGCAACCATGAAGCGGGCTTTGGCCAGAAATTCAAAGCCATATGTTAGCCTTGTCAAAATTGATATGAATCTGCTTACAAAAACCTTGCTCAGTGGCTTTGCCAGGAACCCTGTGTCTGTGTCCTGCCGGAAAGCCATTGCATGCGTTATCACTGCCAGAAACTGATGCTGCCCTGGGATAATCTAACAGCACTAAAAACTCAACCTCTGGATTTCTACCGCCAGGCTTTAACTATTAACAGAGCCTGTGAGTGTATTACAGGGAAAAAGGCCTATTTGCCCTCTCTAGGGTGAAGGTGGGCAATCCTGTTGGCTTCAAATACTTAGAGTTAATTAGTGCTTTGGAAAGGATTCCTGGCTAGGATTATAGTGGTTATTTGTTTCCTGCTGCACATGAACTCTAACTAACATTTTCTCAAGAATAGACTTGAATGATAGTTTCGTTTATAGAGGGAAAATGGACAGATACAAGTAAAAGTCAAGACATTTTTCTACAAAAGAATAATTATATATACCACACAGTGTACTAAATATCAAATTTTGGTTGCTGTACAAAACCTAGGGTAACAAAGTTCCCAGTTTTGATATTTGTGTCACAAAACAGGTTGATGGCAAATTACTCTCCTATTCTCCAGTATTGTCAGTGTTACACATAGACACTTTAAGATGGATATACCATAATGGAAAATACTCCAAAAATTCCATGTATATATTTGGAATATATGAGATTGAATATTTTTAAAAGACATTTTTATTTTGAAAACAAAGATCATGTTTCCCAAGTTGCATAAAACTATCCTTGACTGATGACAATTTCTATTTAGTACACAAATAAGTACAGAATAACAAGGGAAGTGCTTTGAAAATTTACATCAATTTGATATTGCTGAAAATTTTTCATTGTATTTTATGAAATGTAAGTCTGAAATAAATTAGAATTTTTTTTAAAATCTCTACACCACAGATAATTTGAGGAGCACCAGTTCTAAAGATGGAACCATTTCCTTCTTTTATGATTAGACATTGCTAATCACAAACTTGATTAAACTATTCCTTTATCATTGCTTACGTTGGCTTTGTCCATAATTTTTCTGTTATTAGTAACTCTGAGCTACAAGCTTTCTACATTAATGTTTGAATGCCTTGAAATTTCTGTAGAGAAATGGTGATGTGTCAGCCAATGACTTCAATGTGAGCTCCTTCTCCTTACTCAGTTCCATTGTGAGGAAGACAAACAAGATTATTTTCCCAAATATGTGCATTTATTGCAGGTTAATTCTCTTACCCACATGGTTGACAGCAACTGAAAAACAATAGGTCATTTCTTTTATTCAGTTCAGTTCGTTCAGTTCGGTCTCTCAGTCGTGTCTGACTCTTTGCGACCCCATGAATCGCAGCACGCCAGGCCTCCCTGTCCATCACCATCTCCCGGAATTCACTCAGACTCACATCCATCGAGTCTGTGATGTCATCCAGCCATCTCATCCTCGGTCAAACCCTTCTCCTCCTGCCCCCAATCCCTCCCAGCATCAGTCTTTTCCAATGAGTCAACCCCTCGCATGAGGTGGCCAAAGTACTGGAGTTTCAGCTTTAGCATCATTCCCTCCAAAGAAATCCCAGGGCTGATCTCCTTCAGAATGGACTGGTTGGATCTTCTTGCAGTCCAAGGGGCTCTCAAGAGTCTTCTCCAACACCACAGTTCAAAAGCATCAATTCTTCAGCGCTCAGCCTTCTTCACAGTCCAACTCTCACATCCATACATGACCACAGGAAAAACCATAGCTTTGACTAGATGGACCTTAGTCAGCAAAGTAATGTCTGTTTTTTAATATACTATCTAGATTGGTCATAACTTTTCTTCCAAGGAGCAAGCGTCTTTTAATTTCATGGCTGCAGTCACCATCTGCAGTGATTTTGGAGCCCAAAAAAATAAAGTCTGACACTGTTTCCACTGTTTCCCCATCTATTTCCCATGAAGTGATGGGACCGGATGCCATGATCTTTGTTTTCTGAATGTTGAACTTTAAGCCAACTTTTTCATTCTCCTCTTTCACTTTCATCAAGAGGCTTTTTAGCTCCTCTTCACTTTCTGCCATAAGGGTGGTGTCATCTGCATATCTGAGGTGATTGATATTTCTCCCGGCAATCTTGATTCCAGCTTGTGTTTCTTCCAGTCCAGCGTTTCTCATGATGTCCTCTGCATAGAAGTTAAATAAGCAGGCTGCCAATATACAGCCTTGACGTACTCCTTTTCCTATTTGGAACCAGTCTGTTGTTCCATGTCCAGTTCTAACTGTTGCTTCCTGACCTGCATACAGATTTCTCAAGAGGCAGGTTAGGTGGTCTGGTATTCTCATCTCTTTCAGAATTTTCCACAGTTTCTTGTGATCCACACAGTCAAAGGCTTTGGCATAGTCAATAAAGCAGAAATAGATGTTTTTCTGGAACTCTCTTGCTTTTTCCATGATCCAGCGGATGTTGGCAATTTGATCTCTGGTTCCTCCGCCTTTTCTAAAACCAGCTTGAACATCAGGGAGTTCACGGTTCACATATTGCTGAAGCTTGGCTTGGAGAATTTTGAGCATTACTTTACTAGCATGTGAGATGAGTTCGGTAGTTTGAGCATTCTTTGGCATTGCCTTTCTTTGGGATTGGAATGAAAACTGACCTTTTCCAGTCCTGTGGCCACTGCTGAGTTTTCCAAATTTGCTGGCATATTGAGTGCAGCACCTTCACAGCATCATCTTTCAGGATATGAAACAGCTCAACTGGAATTCCATCACCTCCACTAGCTTTGTTCATACTGATGCTTTCTAAGGCCCACTTGACTTCACATTCCAAGATGTCTGGCTCTAGATTAGTGATCACATCATCATCATTATCTGGGTCGTGAAGATCTTTTCTGTACAGTTCTTCCATGTATTCTTGCCACCTCTTCTTAATATCTTCTGCTTCTGTTAGGTCCATGCCATTTCTGTCCTTTATTGTACCCATCTTTGCATGAAATGTTCCCTTGGTATCTCTAATTTTCTTGAAGAGATCTCTAGTCTTTCCCGTTCTATTGTTTTCTTCTATTTATTTTCGTTGATGGCTGAAGAAGGCTTTCTTATCTCTTCTTGCTATTCTTTGGAACTCTGCATTCAGATGCTTATATCTTTCCTTTTCTCCTTTGCTTTTCACCTCTCTTCTTTTCACAGCTCTTTGTAAGGCCTCCCCCAACAGCCATTTTGCTTTTTTACATTTCTTTTCCATGGAGATGGTCTTGATTCCTGTCTCCTGTACAATGTCACGAACCTCATTCCAATTTCTCTTATTGGTGACAGGTATGAATTAATTAACAACACTGACTTTGGCCCTTAGTTTCATCAAAGATGTGATGAAGTCAGATCCATGGTCACATTGTTTGATAAGAACAAATTCCCATAATTTTTCTATCACCTATAATCTTTATCACTCAGTCTCAACAAATCTGGGTTTTAAATCCTGTTACTGGTCCCCACAGGCTCTATAAAATCTTCATTTTGCTTTCAAAATTAAGTAGCCTTACATATCTGATATACCTCTAACTTTTTACCCAATAACTGCTTTTAGAGAATTCAGCATTAACTGGGTCTCAAACTGGGCACTAGGATTGCAACAGGAAAAACTAGCAAGGTCCATCTCTGTTGTCAGGATACTCAATATGTAGCAAGAGGAAAATATGTTAACAAATAATTACAAATAGTAATAGACTAAAATGTGTTTTCTCAGTCATGTCTGACACTTTGCCAACCCATGAACTGTAGCCCACCAGGTTCCTTGATCCATGGGATTGTCCAGGCGAGATTACTGGAGGTTTCATTTCCTCTGCCAGGTGATCTTTCCAATCCAGGGTTCAAACCCGCGTGTCCAGTGTCTCTGGCATTGGCAGGTGGATTCTTTACCACCGAGCCACCTGGGAAGCCCATAAAGGAAAAGAGACTGGTTAATTGAATTTTGATACAGTCACCCCTTGGTATCTGTGAGGGATTGGTTCCAGTACTCTCTGCAGATATGAAAATGCAGAAATGCTCAAGTTCTATATACAAAGGGTAAAGTGATATAGTATTTGCATATAATCTACACACATCCTCCCAAACACTATAAATCATCTGGTTGTTTGTTGTTCAGTCGCTAAGTCATGTCTCACTCTTCATGACACCATGGACTGCAGCATGTCAGGCACCCTGTTCTTCACTATCTCCCAGAGTTTGCTCAGATGCATGTTCATTGAGCCAGTGAATGACTATCTATCTAACCATCTCATCCTCTGCTGCCCCCTTCTCCTTTTGCCCTCAAGCTTTCCCAGCATCAGGGTCTTTTCCAATGAGTCAGCCCTTTGCATCAAGTGGCCAAAGTACTGCAGCTTCAGCTTCAACATCAGTCCTTCCAAAGAATATTCAAGGTTGATTTCCTTTAGGATTGACTGGTTTGATCTCCTTGCTGTCCAAGGGATTGTCAAGAGTCTCCTCCAGCAATACAATATGAAAGAATCAGTTCTACAGCACTCAGCCTTCTTTATGGTCCATCTCTCACGTCCATACATGACTGGAAAAAACATAGCTTTGACTATAAGGACCTTTGTTGGCAAAGTGATGTCTCTACTTTTTAATATGCTGTCTAGGTTTGTCATAGTTTTTCTTTCAAGGAGCAAGTGTCCTTTAATTTCATGACTGCAGTCATCATCTGCAGTGATTTTGAAGCCCAATAAAATAAAATCTGTCCTGCTTCTACTTTTCCCTTTTATTTGCCATGAAGTGATAGGACTGGAAGCCTTGATCTTTGTTTTTGAATGTTGAGCTTCAAGCCAGTTTTTCACTCTCCTCTTTCACACTCATCAAGAGGCTTTTTAATCCTCTTCATTTTCTGCCATTAGAGTGGTATAAGATCCCCTGGAAAGGGGAATGGCTACCCACTCCATTATTCTTGCCTTGAGAATCCCATGGACAGAGGAGACTGCCTGGCTACAGTCCATGGGATTGCATAGAGTTGGACATGACTGAGTAACTAACACTTTCACACTTTTGTCTGCATATGTGAGATTGTTGCTATTTCTTCTGGCAATCTTGATTTCAGCTTGTGATTCATCCAGCTCAGCATTTCGCATGACTCTGTATAGAAGTTAAATAAGCAGGGGTACAATATACAGCCTTTTTGTATTCTTTTCCCAATTCTGAACCAGTCAGTTGTTCTATTTCTGGTTCTATCTTGCTTTTTGACCTGATTACAGTTTTCTCAGGAGACAGGTAGGTGGTCTGGTATTCCCATATCTTGAAGAATTTTCTGGTTTGTTGTGATTCACACAGTTAAAGGCTTTAGCATAGTCAATAAAGCAGATGTTTTTTCTGGAATTCCCTTGGTTTCTCTATGATCCAACAAATGTTGGCAATTTGATCTCAAGTTCCTCTGCCTTTTCTAATCCCTGCTTGTACATCTGGAAGTTCTAGATTGCATATAATACAATGTAAATGCTATGTAACTAATTGTTCCAAAACATATTTTTTGAGAAAAGTAGGTTATCAGAACAACACATCTAAAAAGTTATATTCTCACTATTTGATGTGTATCAATGCAAAGAAAATAAAATTTGAAAGAAATTTATCAAAATACTAACTATAAAATAATCTCTGTGGGTGTACTTGAAAGTAATTTTTCTTTAATTCTTTGTACTTTTAGAAATTGTTTTAATATTTGACAGTAACATTTATGAATTCTGCAAGAGAATAAAGCTTAGTTTTGAATGGCTTTTTTTTTCTTTTTGTTCTTTGTCTTTTAGTTTTATGTTTTTGATGAAGAGGATTTTAGCTTAATACTTTTCTTTAAAATTTCCACTTTTGATGTCATGTATAGAAAGAGCTTCTCCAAGTTTAATGTTACATTAATATTTAGATTCTAGCTGTATTTTTGGTTTCATGTTTCTGTATCAATTCTTTAATCATTTTGAAATTATGTTGATACATAAAGTAATGTAAACATCTTTCCTGTCCCCAAAGAGTTGGTCAATTGGCCTGACACCATTTATAGAGTAACATGGGTATTTAATGCTAACTTGGTATATTTAATACAATCTCTTTCATATACTAAATATTTATACACTCTGGTTTATTTCTTTGCTTTCTGTTCAATTTCCTTATTTATTTTTTCAATGGCCAGTATCATATTATTTACTTTACCTTAATTGCATAGATAATTTTTATATTATTTGGCTAACCTCCATGTATCCCTATGTTTTTCTTCAATTTTAAATTTTCAGTCATTTTTTTCCAAACTCAAACACGAACATTTTACCCCAGAATAAATTACATAGAAAAACCAATACAATATTATAAAGTAATTTGTCTGACCCAGCAATCCCACTGCTGGGCACCGAGGAAACCAGAATTGAAAGAGACACGTGTACCCCAATGTTCATCGCAGCACTGTTTATAATAGCCAGGACATGGAAGCAACCTAGATGTCCATCAGCAGATGAATGGATAAGAATGCTGTGGTACATATACATAATGGAGTATTACTCAGCCATTAAAAAAAATACATTTGAATCAGTTCTAATGAAGTGAATGAAACTGGACCCTATTATACAGAGTGAAGTAAGCCAGAAAGAAGAACACCAATACAGTATACTAACACATATATATGGAATTTAGAAAGATGGTAATGATAATCCTGTATGCGAGACAGCAAAAGAGACATATAGAACAGTCTTTGGACTCTGTGGGAGAGGGAGAGGGTGGGATGATTTGGGGGAATGGCATGGAAACATGTATAATATCATATATGAAACAAATCACCAGTCCAGACTCAATACAGGATCCTTGGGGCTGCTGCACTGGGATGACCCAGAGGGATGATACAGGGAGGGAGGAGGGAGGGGGGTTCAGGATGGGGAACACGTGTATGCCCATGGTGGATTCATCTTGATGTGTGGAAGAACCAATACAATATTGTAAAGTAATTAGCCTCCAATTAAAGTAAATAAATTTAAATTTTAAAGAACTGAAAAAAATAATTATAAATAAATTTACCTTAAAAAATTATTTCAGAGAGAATTACCATCCATTTTAATATTGAATGTGGAGGAATTATAGAATAATTTTTTTAAACTACCAAAAAACATAATTAGGATTTTAACTTGAATTAAACTTAACTAATTTTTATATATTTCATTTCTTATACTATTCAATAGTAACATCAAACAAATCCTTCTAATTTTTTGATAATTGAATATTGTTATTCTCTTTATGTTTCTCACTTATTATTATGATATTTTTATGCATTTCACATTTCTTGTTATTGTTGTTGTCCAGTTGCTAAGTCGTGTTTGACTCCTTTGAGACCCCATGGAGAGTAGTCCACCAGGCTCTTCTGTCTATGGGATTTCCCAGGTGAGAATACTGGAGTGGGTTGCCATTTCTTTATGAGGGCATCTTTCCAATCCTGTGATCAAACCCATGTCTCCTGTATTGCAGGCAGATTTCTTATTACTGAGCCACCTCTTAAGATGTTTATCATATAAGTTATCTATTATTTAAATACTATTATGTGCAGGATCTTTTAAAATTATGTCAGAGATTAAATAGCAATAATTTGCTAGTTAAATATTAAAATGGATAAATTATTTGTATTTTTAATGACAACCCACTCCAGTACTCTTGCCTGGAAAATTCCATGGGCTACAATCCATGGGGTTGCCAAGAGTCAGACACAACTGACTGAGTGACATCAAGTTTCATTTTCAAGCTCTGAAAAAGCTTATGTAACAGAACACTTTCTCCTTTTCTTTTGTCTTTCTTCAATATAAACATCTCTTTTCTAAAATTTGTTATCTGGCTGTTTCCTTTTCTGACTTTCCTCCAGTTTTAGATACATAGTTTCACATTTGATCTATTGTTCTTTCATCCCTTAAGTCATTTTATCTCCCTGCTGCTGCGGCTAAATCACTTCAGTCGTGTCCGACGCTGTGTGACCCCATAGATGGCAGCCCGCCAGGCTCCCCTATCCCTGGGATTCTCCAGGCAAGAACCCTGGAGTGGGTTGCCATTTCCTTCTCCAATGCGTGAAAGTGAAAAGTCAAAGTGAAGTCGCTCAGTCGTGTCCGACTCTTCGCGACCCCATGGACTGCAGCCTACCAGGCTCCTCCATCCATGCGATTTTCCAGGCAAGAGTACTGGAGTGGGGTGCCAATGAGGAGTCAAAGGAAAAAAATGCTTCTTTCCCTTTGAACACATGGTTTAAAAATTAGATAAACCATTATTAGCACAACCTCACATCACAGGATTGGTTATAGTGGTACTATATTTAATAGATGAGTGTAAATTAGTTCAAGGTCTCAGGAACAGGTCTCCAAAATATTGAAAATTTTAAGAAACATAATTGAGACTTAAATTTTTTTTAATACAAGCCCCATCTACTAAGTTGTAGTGGTATAGTCAAAGAACACATGAAATAGTTTTACATACTATTCCCAAGGATAGATTCTTGTTTGTTTATTTCTTCAAGTACGTGATACACATGATGGCAGTTAACCTTTTTCTAATATGGTGCAAAATTCAATCTATCTCAAAAACTATATAGCTGGAACTCAAATGATTTAGTTTTGCTTCATATCACTACTTTTATTAAATAATTATGAATTATGAATCCTTTCTGTGTGCCAAGAACTGTTCATATTGCTAAGGATATCACAACAAAACCTTTGCCTACTGTAGTATTTTTCTTTGTTTCCCCAAAGGTAAATCATAAATATATAAATATTTCATATCACAGTAAGTATATCTGAAAAGTACCTTCAAAGCAAAGAAAAGACTTAGAGTGTAACGGTTCAGTTCAGTTCAGTCACTCAGTCGTGTCCAGCACTTTGCGACCCCACGAATCGCAGCACACCAGGCCTCCAGCAATCTTGATTCCAGCTTGTGTTTCTCCCAGCCCAGCGTTTCTCATGATGTCCTCTGCATACAAGTTAAATAAGCAGGCTGCCAATATACAGCCTTGACGTACTCCTTTTCCTATTTGGAACCAGTCTGTTGTTCCATGTCCAGTTCTAACTGTTGCTTCCTGACCTGCATACAGATTGCTCAAGAGGCAGGTCCGGTGGTCTGGGATTCCCATCTCTTTCAGAATTTTCCACAGTTTCTTGTGATCCACACAGTCAAAGGCTTTGGCATAGTCAATAAAGGAGAAGTAGATGTTTTTCTGGAACTCTCTTGCTTTTTCCATGATCCAGCGGATGTTGGCAATTTGGTTCCTCTGCCTTTTCTAAAACCAGCTTGAACATCAGCGAGTTCACAGATCATGTGTTGCTGAAGTCTGGCTTGGAGAATTTTGAGCATTACTTTACTAGCATGTGAGATGAGTGCGGTAGTTTGAGCATTCGTTGGCATTGCCTTTCTTTGGGATTGGAATGAAAACGGACATTTTCCAGTCCTGTGGCCACTGCTGAGTTTTCCAAATTTGCTGGCATATTGAGTGCAGCACCTTCACAGCATCATCTTTCAGGATATGAAACAGCTCAACTGGAATTCCATCACCTCCACTAGCTTTGTTCATACTGATGCTTTCTAAGGCCCACTTGACTTCACATTCCAAGATGTCTGGCTCTAGATTAGTGATCACATCATCATGATTATCTGGGTCGTGAAGATCTTTTCTTACAGTTCTTCCATGTATTCTTGCCACCTCTTCTTAATATCTTCTGCTTCTGTTTAGGTCCAGACCATTTCTGTCCTTTATCGAGCCCATCTTTGCATGAAATGTTCCCTTGGTATCTCTAATTTTCTTGAACAGATCTCTAGTCTTTTCTGTTCTGTTGTTTTCCTCTATTTCTTTGCATTGATGGCTGAAGAAGGCTTTCTTATCTCTTCTTGCTATTCTTTGGAACTCTGCATTCAGATGCTTATATCTTTCCTTTTCTCCTTTGCTTTTCGCCTCTCTTCTTTTCACAGCTCTTTGTAAGGCCTCCCCCAACAGCTATTTTGCTTTTTTGCATTTCTTTTCCATGGGGATGGTCTTGATTCCTGTCTCCTGTACAATGTTACGAACCTCATTCCATAGTTCATCAGGGACTCTATCTATCAGATCTAGACCCTTAAATCTATTTCTCACTTCCACTGTATAATCATAAGGGATTTGATAGTGTGACACGTGGGGTATTATTGCTACTTTAGCAAAAATTGTCATATGAGAAATGTGTTTGAGAAAGTGGGCTTTTAAGGTAACTGTTGAAAAGAAGATAGTCGTAACAAGAGTATTCTAGAAGTAGGATATGGTAAATGCAAAGAACAGCTTAAGTTTAACATCCTCCAGGGACTGGAAAACTATGTTTCTGTGGTTGTTGCAATTCAGTCAGTAAATCATGTCCAACTCTTTGCATCCCCATGGACTGCACCAGACCAGGCTTTCCTGTCCTTTTCTATCTTCCAGAGTTTGCTCAAACTCATGTATGTCCACTGAATCAGTAATACCATCCAAACATTTCATCCTTTTTTGCCCCTTTCTCCTCCTGCCTTCAATCTTTCACAGCATCAGGGTCTTTTCCAGAGTCAGCTCTTCACATCAGGTGACCAAAGTATTGGAGCTTCAGGGTCAGCATAAATCCTTCCAATGAATATTCAGGGTTGATTTCCTTCAGGATTGACTGTTTTTATTTCTTTGCTGTCCAAGGGATTCTCAAGAGTCTTCTGCAGCAAAACAATTCAAAAGCATCAGTTCTTTGGTGTTCAGCCTTCTTTATGCTTCCCAAGTGGTGCTTCTGGTAAAGAACCTGCCTGTCAATGCAAGAGATGTAAGAAATGTATAAGAATTGCGGGTTCAGTCCCCAGGTTGGGAACAGCCCCTGCAAGAGGGTATGGCAACCCACTCCAGTATTCTTGCATGGAGAAACCCCTTGACAGAGGAGCCTAATGGGCTACAGTTCATAGAGTTGCAGAGAGTTGAACACAACTAAAGCAACTTAGCATGCATATAGCCTTCTTTATGGTCCAGCTCTCACATCCATACCTGATTACTGGAAAAACCATAGCTTTGATTATACAGACCTTTGCTGGCAAAATGATGTCTCTGCATTTTAATATGCTGTCTAGGTTTGTCATACTTTTCTTGCAAGAAGCAAGCGTCTCTTGATTTCATGGTTGCAGTTACCATCTGCAGTGACTTTGGAGCCCAATAAAATCTGCCACTCTTTCCACTTTTCCCCCATCCAGTAGCCATGAAGTGAAGGGGCTAGATGCCATGATCTTAGTTTTTTGAATGTTGAGTTTTAAGCCAGCTTTTTCACTCTCTTTTTTAAGTTTCATCAAGATGCTCTTCAGTTCCTCTTTGATTTCTGCCATTAGAATGGTATCATCTGCATATCTGAGGCTGTTGATATTCCTCCCAATAATCTTGACTCCAGGTTGTGAGTCATCCAGCCCAGGATTGCACATAATATAGTCTGCATATAAGTTAAATATGCAGGGTAACATTATACAGCTTTGATGTACTCCTTTCCCAATTTGGAACTACTTTGTTGTTTCATGTCCTCTTCTAATTATTGCTTCTTGACCAGAATACAGGTTTTTCAGGAGACGGGTAAGTGGTCTGCTATTCTCAACTCTAAAAATTTTCCACAGTTTGTTATAATCCACATAGTCAAAGGCTTCGGCCTAGTCACTGAAACAGAAGTAGATGGGTTTTTTTGGAATTCTCTTGCTCTTTCTATGATCCAACAGATGTTAACAATTTGATATCTGGTTTCTGCCTTTGCTAAATCCAGCTTATATTTATTCTATATTATAGAACTTCTGGAAGTTCTTGGTTCATGAACCCTAGCATGAAGGATTTTGAGCATTACCTTGCTAGCATGTAAAATGAGCACAACTGTATGTTAGTTTGAACATTCTTTGGCATTGTCTTCTTTGGGATTGGAATGAAAACTGAACATAGTAATTAAGGAGAAATTGACAGTTCAGAGAGATAGCCAGGAGTCTCGTTTATCATGTAGGATAGCACTGGGCCAAAACAGTGGTTTCCCTCACAAATATCATGACCTATCAAATACAGTATACTGTTGTTTAACTAATAGGTAGTAGATGCTCAATAAATATGACTTGAAATATAGCTGCTGAAGAGGAGAATACATCTTTACTTACAGCTACTGTTTTAAAATATAACATACAAAACTACAATTGAAATTTTATTATTATTTTCTTCTGGGCAGCAAACACACAGCTTAGAAGCTAACTTTTTCCCTATTTCTCACAAATTTTACAAAATGAAACATAATTAATTCTTGCTAAGAGTTTTCTATTTGGCCAGATGAAGACTGGCAAACAAAATTGAATATCCCTTAAAAAAAGATAACTGTTTCATAAAGGAAAACCCAAACAGTATGCACTGTTCCTATTTCCAAGAATAATGAGTCATATTTTTATTCAGTTAAAAACTATTGAACAACTGTAGTGCTTTGAAATTTCAAGAATATCATTTGCATTCAATTTATGACTGTCCTCTTTTTTTATCCTATACCCATTATGCTTTTTCATAACTTTTCATGTGTTAGATGATTTATCTCTTTCATTTATTTGTACAAAGAGAATATTTTATCACAGCTCTCATTACCACCTTCCCCATGCCCATTACTACTACTTGTCTCTAATGACAGGCTGGTAATCAGTTATTACACCATAGCTGCTCTCTATGTGTGCTGAATACTCCAGCTGCCCTAGAACTTCCCACGTGTCTCCTGATTCCCTAGCCCCTCCCCTTAACTCCCCAATATCCACTTTCAAAAGGGTCAATGTCAGGCCCCCAAGGCCTTCTTCTAGCATCAAAACCTGAATCTTCTTTGACTGATTATTGACTACGATATGGTGATTGCAAAGTATTTTAAACATAACCTCTGTTTCTATGAACCACCAAGCATTCACATGGTAGGCAATGTGCTAAGAAATTTACCTGTGTAATATTATTATAAGGGAAAAAAGTCAACATCCATGTGTAATTGTTGTTATATTCATTTACAAATGGGAAAACTAAAGCTCAAAGGGTATTGTAACTTGCCCAAGATCACATTGCCAGCAGTTGGCTTCACTAAAATTAACCCAGGGCTATCTGATTCTAACACTTGCATTGTCAACTATGGCTGTGCATTTTTGTTAGTAGAAGGCATGTGGTAGTTTGGTATTTGTATATGTGTTCTTTACCTGAGACAAAATGAAAAGCAGTTTGAAGTCTACTGTATTCAGAAGGGACTTTTCTGGAGAAAGTTCTACAGGGTAGAACATTTCATAATTAGCCTTCAAAGTTTATTGGTTAAATTTTTGCTTGTTCTCAACTCTGTTTAAAACTTTTAATGTTTACTGGAGAAATATTTCCACTAAAGACATAAAAATATTTCCCCTGAAGTGGAAGCTAAGTCTGTTTGTTGTCCTGATGTCGGTTTATAAATAAGTCCCCCAAAAGGTGTTATTATGTTGTCCAGTTGATATATTTTAAATATGAAAGAGCAACTGTGTTGTTTCTGTGCTGTCGAGTCAAGAAGGAGCACAGATGTCACCCATGAAATTCCCTAGGATACATCTTTTTACTACTAGTTTCCAGAGTAACAGTAATATAAGACCATTGCAACCCTACACGGGTGAAACCACTAAGGGTTCAGATCTTTTAGCACTGAAGGCTTGGGCTAATCCACTCTGAACAGATCTCTGAGAAGTTGAGATGCTAGGTGAAAACAGAAGTAAGTTATCTTTAGTTGTTATTAGATAAGGGAGATAATAAATCCTCTCTTGTGGGGAATATATATATATATATAGATATGGCTTCTTCCCTCCCATGTATGTATGTACATGTGTTAGAAACAGAATATTTCCTTTTATTTTCTCTCATTTTACCCATTGTTAAATAATAGGTTTGGCTACCTTTATGACTTAGTAGTTTGCCTATATACAGATGGTATTCAGACAGAAGAAAGGAAATACAAATCCTCGCAGGTCATCATGACACAAAACATAACATGATTTGGATGTTTGCTTGTGATGATGAGGTGAGACATTTTGCTTGCAGTATGAGACAGTTGAAATATGGCAAGCAAGAACATTGTTTTGAAGGGCAAAAAACATATATTCAGTTCAGTTCAGTTCAGTCGCTCAGTCATGTCCGACTCTTTGTGACCCCATGAATCGCAGCACGCCAGGCCTCCCTGTCCATCACCATCTCCCGGAGTTCCCTCAAACTCATGTCCATCGAGTTGATGATGCCATCCAGCCATCTCATCCTCTGTCATCCCCTTTTCCTCCTGCCCCCAATCCCTCCCAGCATCAGAGTCTTTTCCAATGAGTCAACTCTTCGCATGAGGTGGCCAAAGAACACACAGGACTGATCTCCTTTAGGATGGACTGGTTGGATCTCCTTGCAGTCCAAGGGACTCTCAAGAGTCTTCTCCAACACCACAGTTCAAAAACATCAATTCTTTGGCACTCAGCCTTCTTCACAGTCCAACTCTCACATCCATACATGACCACTGGAAAAACCATAGCCTTGACTAGATGGACCTTAGTCGGCAAAGTAATGTCTCTGCTTTTGAATATGCTATCTAGGTTGGTCATAACTTTCCTTCCAAGGAGTAAGCGTCTTTTAATTTCATGGCTGCAGTCACCATCTTCAATGATTTTGGAGCCCCCCAAAATAAAGTCTGACACTGTTTCCACTGTTTCCCCATCTATTTGCCATGAAGTGATGGAACCAGATGCCATGATCTTCGTTTTCTGAATGTTGAGCTTTAAGCCAACATTTTTAGTGTTGAACAACCAAAGTTTTAGTTGTAGGTAGCAGTCATTTTTACCAGTTCATCATTGGAATATCCATTTATGTTTGGCAATTGTGTTTAAGTTTTCACGGGAAACAGAGTCACCTGCCCCCTACAGAAACTGAGAAAGCAGCCTTTCTTGCAGAAAAAGGGCAAGCAAAGGATTACATTTAGAGACACGTTCTGATCTTGAAGTGGGACCTAGTGATATTTTAGTGATGGCAGTAGCAACAGCAATATCAATATTCTGGATGCAATAGTGTGTAAGGAGACATCCTACATCCTGCATGTTAGCATCAGTGGAGCAAGCTAGAACATCCAGGATTCAATAAGAGTGGCAGTGGATAGATTTCATAGTGTATGAAAGTACATGAAGTCGCTGAGTCGTGTCCAACTCTTTGCAACCCCATGGACTGTAGCCTGCCAGGTTCCTCTGTCCATGGGATTCTCAGGCAAGAATACTAGAGTAGGTTGCCATTTCCTTCTTCAGGGGATCTTCCCAACCCGGGAATCAAACCCGGGTCTCCAGCACTGCAGGCAGACTCTTTACCGTCTGAACCACCAGGGAAGTCGTAGTGTATAGTTGCTCTTAATTCCAACTGTTTTCCAAGTATGACCTTAAGGACGCCTAATGATTTTGTGTGTGACGTAATATGCTTCCAATAAATTTCAGGTTTTCTATTGCTTTCAGTAAAAAACTCTAGATGATATGTTGGATATATTATATTTAACCATTTCAGTACAGATGTGGAAAGATTATGTCGTTTTCAAACACATTGACATTAATTGTCATTGTGGACAGGGATCTCCTGTTATTTTCTCACTTTAAATTTTTATCAGAACTGCAATTACATCATTAATGAATTCTCTAGGAAAATATGACAGTCTCCAACTAAAGTAGAAAAGTGAATTCTGATAAGATAAAATCAATCCAGAATGTTGCTTTATTCTATTTTTTCCTAGTGAAAGACCATAAATGTTTAAGGCTTTTCCTCCTTAATTTAAAGTGCTAACTTTAGTTTCAAATAATATCCTGGTGAAAACAGTTTTTATTCCTATATAGCTGAGGTCTCTGGTTATAATGAACCTGATTTTTAGTGTGTGCAGTGGAATTTCCAATTAAAGAGATTAAAGAATCTGGGTTTCCACCTCTTTCTTAACTAGATCTCACAAATATTTTTTAAAGGTTAACTCATCCCTGCTTCAGGGATCCATGTTTCAGATCTACTGTCATCTCATTAGTGAAGTAGATTTCATTATATCCAGACTCATTATGAGTTCCAAACTACTATGCTATCTTCAATTCTTTCTCTAATATCTGGAGTATTATAACTGTTCATTAAACAGCCACCTATGACAGACATACTTTATTAAGTAGCCCATTAATCTGCCTACTTGGGCCTCTGAATAAGTGTATATTAATTTCTGTTGACCTTGTTTTTCCCGTTTTATATTTTCAGCAGTTTGTGTGCACAATGATGACATGATAATCAAATTCTGTTACTGTTTTTATATCAGAGATCCCTTTACTAGAAAATGTCTACTATTCATCAGTAGATTGTTTTTCTTCTCAAAAGAAATTAACTGCTCCATATTTGGAACACTAAGATATTATTAATAGTATCCTAAGAAAATTGTTTTCACTGTCTTTCATGAAGGATTTATTGGCTCTGTTGTATTATGCACTGATAAAATATATACCCAGAACCTGCCATTTGGTTTTTTTTTTAACTGGAAAAGGAAGAGGCTGAATTCTGTGGATTCCTAATTTTAAAACCTGAATTCTTTTTAGAAGACTTTTGTTATCAATCAGTTTTCACTACAAAGGTATACAAGAAACGAAAATGAAAGTATTAGCTGCTCAGTCGAGTCTGACTCTTTGCGACTCCATGGACTGTAGCCCATCAGGCTCCTCTGTCCATGGGATTTCCCAGGCAAGAATACTGGAGTGGGTTGCTATACCCTTCTCCAGGAGATCTTCCCAATCCAGAGACCAAACTCAGGTCTGCTGCATTGCAGGTGGATTCTTTACAGTCTGAGTCACCAGAAGCTAAAGCTTTAAAGAGTACCAAAAGCAAGTAGAAAAAAATAAAAATCATCTACATCTCCCTGAGAAATAGCAACAGGTATCGTTTTGGTGTTTGCATATACAATCTCTATATATATATTCCATCTATTTGTAGATTTATTTATTCATTCAGCAAATGTTTTTGAGTGCATACTAATATCAGGTTTAGTTCTTGGCAATACAGTAGTAAATGAAATGGATTGTTTTTAAAAACTGTCCTATATGGTGAATAACCTAAATGATACACAGATACACAAATACAAACATGCACACACGTATATAACATCCTAATCCACATTTTGTTAAAGACATGCCTGATTAGAATTTTTGAGTCATAAAATATTTAAAACATGGTGTTTTTAAAACTGAAGTGAAATAAAGGAGTAACACAAAATCAACAATTTAAAACTATACAATTGAATGGCACTTGATACATTCACATTGCAACCATCACATCTAACTAGTCCTAAAACATTTTCATGACCTCAAAAGACAAATCTCATATCAAGTTAACAGTCACTTCCTATCCCCCAACCTCTTTGGTTCTAGAAAATATCAATCTGGTTTTTCTCTCTGAATATTCTTAATATTTCATATAAATTGAATTATGCAATGTGTGATGATTTGTGTCTGACTTTTTTTCTTCTGCTTCACAAAATGTTTTTGCGGTACATCCATGTACTAGCACATATCTTTATTTAATTCTTTTTATGGGTGAAAATATTATATTATATTTCGTAAAGTTGTATGTGTGTGTTAAATCACCTCAGTGGTGTCTGACTCTGTAACCCTATGGGCTGCAGCCCACTAGGCTCCTCTGTCCATGGAATTCCCCAGGCAAGAATACTGGAGTGGACTGTCATTTCCTTCTCCAGAGGATCTTCCAACCCAGGGATTGAATCCCCAACATCTCTTATGTCTCCTGCATTGATATAACTTTATATATATATATATATATAATATGTAAAACTTTGTTCAACAGTTGATGGACATTTGGGTTGTTTCCACTTTTAAGCTATTGTGAGCTATGCTGATGTGAACATTCATGTGAGTAATGCTGCAGTGAACATTTAGTCATTGTTTGAGCTCCCATTTTAAATGATTGAATGGTTTATGTATAGGAAGAAAATTGCTAGGTGACATAATGATTCTGTATTTAACTTTTTGAGGAACTACCAAACTGCTTTGTTAGTGACTGAACTATTTTGCATATCCATCAGCAATGTATAATAAAAAGGGCTCAATTTCTTTATATCCTTTGAACACATTTTCAAATTTTAAAGCTTACAGTCATTCTAATGGATGTGAGGTGATCGCTCATTGTGGTTTAGATTTGCATTCCCCTATTGGCTCCTAATATTGAACATTTTTTTTTATACTATCTCCTGTTTGTATATCTTCTTTACTTTGCTGATTTTTCAAGTTAGTTGTCTGTCTGTTGTTGAGTCATGAGTTCTTAATATATTCCAGATACTAGACCTTTATTATACATGTGCTTAGTTGCTTCAGTCATGTCTGACTCTTTGCAACCCTGTGAACTGTAGCCCTCCAGGCTCCTCTGTCCATGGGATTCCCCAGCAAGAATACTGGGAAAGGTGGGACTGAACCGACATCTCCTGTATCTCTTGCATTGCAGGCAGTTTCTTTAGCCACTGAGCCACCTGGGAAGTCCCTCATTATATACATGATATTTCTAATATTTTCTCCCATTATGTAGATTATTTTTCACTTCTCTTGATAGTGTTCTTTGATGCATAAAAATTTTAAATCTTGATGAAGTCCAATTTATCTCCCTGTTTCTCTTGTTTTCTTTTGTTGCTCATATTTCTGGTGTCATATATAAGAATCAATTGCCAAATCCAACAACATAAAAATGTAGTCCTATATTCTTTTCTAAAATCTTAATAGTTTCAAATTTTATATTTAGATATTTGATCCATTATGAAAGAATTTTTTGTATATCATGTAAGACTCTAACTTCATTCTTATTTATCTTGGAAAGTCTTTATACCCTTCATTTAAGGAAGAGAATTTTGCTGGATAAGAAATTTTTTTGACATTATACTTTCAGCAACTTAAAACTGCTGTCCCATTTTCTTCTGGCCTTCATGGTTTGTGTTGAAAAATTGACTATTAAACTTTAGAACCTCTTGTTTATTTCAATCACTTCTTGCTGCTTTCAAGATTCTCATTTTGTCTTTGACTTTGGACAATCTGATTTTAATGTGCCTCCATAAATCCTTTTTAGTTTAACTTTGCTAAAATTTATTCAGATTATTTGATGTGTATATTCATGTCTTTTTATCAAATAGAGAGAGCTTTGAGCTATTATTTCTTTGAATATTTTCATTTGCTCCTTTCCTCCCTCTCTATTTCTGAGACCCTCATTTTGTATATGCTATTGTGATAGATACTGTCCCACATGTCCCTCAGGCTGGATAATTTTGATTGACCTGTCTTGAAGCCTACTGCATCTTTTTTCTGTTTGCTCAAATCAGATATCAAAACTATCTAGTGAGCTTTTATGTTACTTATTTTAGTTTTCAATTCCAGATTTCTGTTTGGTTTCTTTTTTTAAAATTATGGTAAATTGGAAGAAAAGTTATGACCAACCTAGATAGCATATTCAAAAGCAGAGACATTACTTTGCCGACTAAGGTCCATCTAGTCAAGGCTATGGTTTTTCCAGTGGTCATGTATGGATGTGAGAGTTGGACTGTGAAGAAGGCTGAGCGCTGAAGAATTGATGCTTTTGAACTGTGGTGTTGGAGAAGACTCTTGAGAGTCCCTTGGACTGCAAGGAGATCCAACCAGTCCATTCTGAAGGAGATCAGCCCTGGGATTTCTTTGGAAGGAACGATGCTAAAGCTGAAACTCCAGTACTTTGGCCACCTCATGCAAAGAGTTGACTCATTGGAAAACACCCTGATGTTGGGAGGGATTGGGGGCAGGAGGAGAAGGGGACGACAGAGGATGAGATGGCTGGATGGCATCACTTACTCGATAGACGTGAGTCTGAGTGAACTCTGGGAGTTGGTGATGGACAGGGAGGCCTGGCGTGCTGCAATTCATGGGGTTGCAAAGAGTCGGACATGACTGAGCGACTGAACTGAACTGATACATAACAAAATTTACTATCTTAACCATTTTTAAATGTAAAATTCAATAACATTGATCTCATTCATAACGTCGTATGATCATCAATACCATACATCTCAGTAACTCTTTTCATCTTATAAAACAGACATTCTATACACATTAAAAAATAATTCTCTGTGACCTCCTTCCCCCAGTTCCTGGCAACCACCGTTGTTCTTCTGTCTCTATGATTTTGGCTGCTATGATTCATATAAGTGGCATCATACAGTCTGTCTCTTTATGACTGACTTATTTCACTTAACAAACTGTCATCAAGTCTCATTTATGTTGTAATAAACATCAGAATTTCCTTCCTTTGTGAGGCTGAATAATATTCTATTGTACCTATCAATGGACTTTTCATTGCTTCCACATTTTGGCTACTGTGAATAATGCTGTTACAAACATGTGTGTGCACATATCTTCTCAAGACTCTACTTTTAATTCCTTTGGGCATGTACTCAGAAGGGAACTTGCTAGATTGTATGGTAAACGTATTTTTCATTTTTAGGAAGCTGTCATGCTGTTTGCTGCAGTGGGTATACCATTTTACATTCTTTCCAATGGTGACAAATACTCCAATTTCTCTAAATCTTCTCCAACACTTATTATTTTCTATTTAATTGTTTGTTTGATAGTAGCCATTCCAATAGGTATGAGGGAATATCTCACTGTAGTTTTGACTTGCATTTCCTCAATGATTAGTAATGCTAAGCATCAGTTTATATGCTTATGGCCATTTGTATATATTCTCTGGAGAAAGGTCTATTCAAGTCCTTTGCGGATTTTTCAATCAAGTAGTGCATTTTACTATTGCTGAGTTGTAGGAGTCTCTATACATTCTGAATATTAATCCCTTATCAGATAGATGATTTGCAAATATTTTCTCCCATTCTGTGGGTTGCCTTTTTGCCCTATTGATAATGTCTTTTGATGCACACAATTTTAAATTTTATTAAAGTACAATCTATCTATTTTATGTTTGGTTGCCATATCCAAGAAATAATTACCAACTCCAAAATTGTGAAGATTTTGCCTTGTGTTTTCTTCTAGGAGTTTTATAGCTTTAGTTCTTATTTACTACAAGATCTTTAAATCATTTAAAATTAGTTTTTGCATATGGTGCTAGGTAAAGGTCCAAATTCATTTTTTTTTTTCATGTGGGTGTCCTATTATGAACTCCTTCCAGAAAATCAAACAATTCCAACAAATGCTGCTCCCAATTAGACAATTGAAAGCACTGCTCAAGAAAAAGCATCTTGAATTAGTCAACAGAAAAAGCATTAGGATAATACAAGACCACATGTTTCTTTGATGACCAGGCAGAAACTGTTACAGCTTGGTTGGGAAGTTCTGATTCATTCTCCACATTCACCAGACATTACACCTTTGGATTTCCATTTACTTAAGTCTTTCCAAAACTTTCTTAATGAAAAAAATTTCAGTTTCCTGGAAGACTATAAAAGGCACCCGGAACAGTTCTTTGCTCAAAATGACAAAACATTTTTGGAAGATGGAATTATGAAGTTGTTTGAAATATGACAGAAGGTAGTAGAACAAAATGGTGAACATGTTATTTAAAAAGTTCTTTGTGAAAATGAAAAATGTGTCTCTCTTTACTTAAAAGCCAAAGGAACTTTTTGGCCAACCCAATATTACTTCCTTTTCTATTCGGATGAGTTGTATTTCTCTTTGTTACCTAACTGGTCTGGCTAGAACTTTGCAGTTCTAGCTACCACACTCCAGGTCTGGGAGTGGTGAAAGTGGGCATCCTTGACAGTTTCTTTTTGTGGGCATCCTTGACAGTTTCTTTCTATTTATTTATTTTCGGTTGCACTGGGTCTTTGTTGCTGCTCATAGGCATTCAC
The DNA here is from genome assembly GCF_023091745.1 of Budorcas taxicolor. Lineage (NCBI taxonomy): Eukaryota > Metazoa > Chordata > Mammalia > Artiodactyla > Bovidae > Budorcas > Budorcas taxicolor. Next base: position 119,071,684 of record NC_068920.1, read on the forward strand.
TAGTTGTGGCAAGCAGGATTTACTCTTCACTGTGGTGCACAGGCTTCTCATTGCAGTGGCTTCTCTTGTAGAGCACAGACTGAACGATCATGGACTTCAGTAGCTGCAGCTTGCAGGCTCAGTAGTTGTGGCTGGCAGGCTCTAGAGTACAGGATCAGTAGTTGTGGTGCACAAGCTTAGTTTAGTTGCACCACAGCATGTGGAATCTTCCCAGACCAGGCATTGAACCAGTGTCTCCTGCATTGGCAGGCAAGTTCTTATCTGCTGCACCTCCAGGGAATTTCCCTGTTTCTTGATCATAGCGAAAAAGCTTTCAGTCTTTCACTACTGAGTTTGATGTTCACAGTTATTTTTTATATATGGAATTTATAATATTGAGACAATTTCTTCTATTCTTAGTTTTTGAGCATACTTGACATAAAATAGTATTTAATTTTGTCAAATGTTTTTGCTGCATTAATTGAAGTAATTGTGGCTTTTTTTCCCTGTTCATTCTGTTAATGTGGTGTATTATATTGACTGATTTTTGTATGTTGAACCATTCATGCATTCCAGGAATAAATGTCACTGGGTTATTGTATATAATTCTTTTAATATGCTTCTGAATTTTGTTTTATAGTATTTAGTTGTTGATTTTTGCATTCATGTTCATAAGAGATATTAGCCTATGGCTTTACCTCCTAGTGTTGCCTTTGTTTTGCTTTGATATCAGGATAACACTGGCCTCATAGAATGAATCATTCTCTACTCTTTATTTTTTTTTGAAACGTTTGATAAGAATGGATGTTCTTTTTAAAATATTTGGTAGAATTCCTCAGTGAAGCCATCAGTTCTTGCGCTTTTTTTGTTGTTGTTGGAAGCTTTTTGCTTACCAATTCAATCTCATTACTAGTTATAGGTCCTTTCAGATTATCTATTTCTTTGTGATTTAATCTTGGTTGTTTTGCTGTTCTAAGAATCTATCCATTTCATCTCAATTTTTCAAGTGTTTTTTCCATAGACTTGTTCATACTACTGCCCTATAATCTATTGGTTGTATAAGATTGTGTTTTTAATTTCTGAGATTTTTTAGATTTTCCAATTCTTGATGATTTCTAACTTTCATCTGTTATGGTCAAAGAGGTTACTTTGTATAATATTTATATTTTTACATCTATGGAGACTGAATTTATAGCCTAACATATGGTCTATCAAGGAAAATGCCTCATATGCACTTGAGAAGAATGTGAATGCTATTATTTTGATATAGAGTGTTCTGTATATGTCTGATAAAATAGTAGGTTGATTGTGCTGTTTAAATTCTTTGAGCGTATTTAAGATGATTGACTTAAAGTCTTTTTCTAATAAATCTAATGTCTATGCTTCCTCAGGGATAGTTTCTAGAAATTCCTTCTGGGAATAGGCCATGCTTTCTTGTTTCTTTTCATGCTTTCTAAGTTTTTATAAAACACTGGAATCTTGAGTTATATAATGTGATAACTCTGGGTGTCAAATTTCCTCCATCTTGTCTTTATTTTTCTTGTTTGCTGTGTTCTTTAGCTGTTTTTTGGTGACTTTTTATAATATTTTTGTAAAGTCTGTATTTATACAGTCTCACTTCAGCAGTGGGTACTTGCAGGCTTTTTATGAATATGTGTCCTGCCTTGAGGATATATATGGCCTTCTAAAGTTTCCAGGATACATGATCCCTTGTGAATCTCAAAAAGCACAACAAAAAAGAAAAATGAAAAAAGAAAGAAAACCTCTTTCCTCAAATTTTATTCCAGAATTTAGATATTTTATTGTTTACTATAACTGTAATCTTTAACCACAGTCCCCAGGAAATCATTCAATTGCCTTACAGTTGTTTTTGAAATGAATACAACTTTCCATATTGTGTGAATTCTGTTAGGAAAAATGAAATCAAGCAATTATTCCAGTCTTTATGTAGCCCCGGACATGTTAGAACAGATAAACATGATCATTTGAGAATAAGGTCTATTCTATTCCCTATGGAACCAGAGACCAGAGTTCCATGATGGAAAGTAAGCTGCCATCTTTAAGATTACGCTTAAGATAAGGAGCGAGTTGGACAATGCAAGCAAAAATACCATGGAGCTTTTCTACTTATCTAAATTATCGTTTTCTTCATGTTCAGTGATGATTTGGTTGCTGCAATCACTTGACTATTTTCTAACATTCTGACAAAATTGATTCTAACAGTTTTTGCTTCATTTTTCAATGTTGTCATGAATGGATTCTTAGAGCTACTTACTCTGCCATTTGTGCTGATGACCTTTTTTAAAACAGTCTGCTTACAGAATATATGAAATATAATGTAGGTGATAGATGGTTATTTTTCCCCTTTAGATAGTATCTAATTTTCTTAGAACAGAGTAGGGAAGCTATTCTATCTGGATTGAAATGTTTACTCTCCCATTTCTTCTTATGAGATAAATCACATTAAAAATCTTTAGACTACAGTATTCTTTTCTAGAAAAATGAGATGATCATTTGGACCTAATATTGTCATTAATAGATTTTAAAATGTGTGTAAATTGCTTAATGCTGTCTTTATCCATTGTATTTTTAAAATGGTATAGAAAGCAGTTGCCTCAACACTTCTTTGCTTATAGCTATGATTGTTTCCTTAGTATGAATTTCTGGAAGAAAAATTGCTGAAATAAATAGCTGTTATTGTTTAGAATTAGAAATAATATCAACAAATTGTCCCTTCTAAAGGGCTGTGCCACTTTACTCATCTTTTGTGAAAAGACCTCATTTTCTGCTCTTGAGCAGCCTGACTTTCTTGTATTTGTACTTGAGGGAGGAAATAGAGATAACAATTTCCAAATATTCTTCCTATATTCAATCAGATTTACTCTGTCATTTTGGACTTCTTCTGCCCTACTTCTGCTTGGTTTAATAGATACAGTTAAACTTTGCGCAGCTATTCCTATCAAACTGCAAAAGGTACTAAGGTAACAGAGCAGGATGAACACAGCCTTTATCAAGTAGCCATTGCTGTGCCTCATTTTTCTGCACTCTGTTACCAGACAACAGGTCTTGCTCAGCCATTGTCCAGTGCCTCAGTGGGCCCTGCCCACAAGTAGCCAACTGTCAATGAGCAACTGTTAGTTGTCCTACTCAGCTACTGGTCAGCACTGCAGTGGGTCCTGTCCAAGCTAACTGTCAGTGAGGGACCATTAGGGGAATGATTCAGTCAAGGGTCAGTGGTGTGTTGGTCGTCAGGTGGAGAGTGAGGTAGCAGGAAAGTTCAGGCCTTCTCCTGGAGGCCCTCTAGCTTACCCAGCCTTAGGCCAGCAGGTGAGCTGGAGGGCCCAGGAAAGAGACTGGGACTATGCCCTGCAGGGCTACAGAGACCTCACTAAGCCCCTCCTCCAACCTTGGCCCATGCCTTGAGGCAACAGAAAACCTCTCCCCCAACCCTGTCTGTGACCTAATAGCAGTGGCCATCTGTCTGGGTCACAGTCTTTGAGACCTAGTATCCCCATTTGGGAAGTGTGAAGAGCCTGCGGACCATTTGAGTTGGATGCCTTTCTCCCTCAGGGGATGACGGTGAGCAAGATGTGGGAACCTAGCCCTGAAGGAGCTGCAAACTGAGATTTGCCTCCTCTTAGCCAGGACTGGGCCCTTGGAGGGTGAAAATTGTGCTTTGGGACTTTGCTCCTTGTCAGAACAGACAATAACATTCATCAGGAAGAGATTTATAGGAACATCATTACCTCACCATGACCTGACCTCAAGAACAAAGGATCTGACATCCAGAAGTCTGCAACAACTTACCATGTACATGGTTAGTTCAGTTAGTTAATCCTTTTGCTTTTAAAAGGACTTGCTGAAAGCTTTCAGTAACTTTGGGGTTCTTAGGGCATGAGCCACTGATCTCCTTATGTGAATCTGTAATAAACTTTTCTCTCTTCAGAACTCTAAAGTTTAGTACTGATGGACCTTACAGTGCATCTGGCACATGGACTTCTGAATTCAGTAACACTAACAAGTAGATATGTGGGAAAAGAGCCATTTCAGACCCTCATAGACATCACCCAAGAGCAAACTGATGACTCTAACCCCAAGATTGTAGGATCTATATTTCTGAAATACAAGCATGTTGAAACAGTCATTATGTCCCTAGGGATGACCATATAGTTGACAACAAGTCCAAGACAGTTATGTTTTTCCTAAAATTTCATTTTAAAATATTCTAACCATACAACCCCAAAACACTATTGGAAGTAAAAGGAGATTGTCCCTGGCAAACTGAGACTCATGATCAAGCAACACACAAATTATTCATTGGTTACCTGTTTTTCCTGGTGGCTCAGATGGTAAAGAACCTGCCTGCAATGCAGGTGAACCAGGTTCAATCCCTGGGTCAGGAAGATCCCCTGGAGAAGGGAATGGCAACCCACTTCAGTATCCTTGCCTAGAGAATACCCTGGACATACCACGGGGTCACAAACAGTCAAACACAACTGAGTGACTAACACACACAGTAGCATCAATCAAGAGTCTGACATTACAATGGGAATTTGCTGTATAACTCAAGGAACTCAAACTGGTCTCTGTAATAACCTAGAGGGGTGAGAATGAGTAGAAGGTGGGAGGGAGATTCAAGAGAGAAGGGACATATGTACACCTGTGGTTAACTCATGTCGTTGTATGACAGAAATCAACCAATATAGTAAAACAATCATCAATCAATTAAAAATAAGTAAATATTTTTTTAAAAAGAGTCTGGCATTTGATTGGTATAAGTCTTTATTTTTTTTTTTTTTTTTTTTTTTGCAGGGAGAGATATATATTTTCATAGCTACTTTTGTTGGGTGGTGATGTGAGGCTGCATGAAGTTTTTAACTCTAATTCATTCCTTTTCTGATGTATAAGTCAATGTGATAAGTTGCATTATGGCTAAAAATACTTCTTGTCCCTTCTTGGGCACTCCTTTTTGTGGTGATCTACTTAATGGAGTATAATTTCAAATTTCTTGGCCTCAAACACAAACACTCAACTTACTTTGGCCAATCAGTTACCAGTGTGATGTAAGATAAAACATCAATGTTCATTTCCCTGAAATCATTTCTCCATTAGTTCCAACTTACATTTTATACATGAGGTTGGTTATGTCTTACATAAAGGGTCTACAGTAAGCCTAAATACTGGAGCAAAATAGCATGAAAAAAATCAGAGCCAACTCATTATAGACAAGCAGTTTCAGAAAGAAGCACACGTTTGTTGTGAGTCACTGAGATTTTGGGGTTGTTTGTTATAGTTTCATAATTTAGCCTAAACTGATGTAGTCAATCCACTAAGGGAATGGTTTATTCCAGGCTGGGAGAATAAAAAGAAAAAATTTTTGAATACTATCCTTTATTTAACAATTGACTCATTTACTTGGCCTTGTCTTTTTTCCACCTAATTTCTCAATACTCTTGACTATATCTGTTTCAATTATGCATTTTCATTCCTTACATATGCACAAGTAGATAAAATGCCCTATCAATGGTCTATACCTCTAAACTGGTTACGATTCATAAAGACTGGTTCTCTGTCTGGACTTCATGATATATACATGAGAAACTTCAATCAAGATATCTTGAGATCCCTGGGATACCACAATTATCATCTCTAGGGATTTCATTTATATTGGGGGTTTCACTTCAGCCCAGATTCACAAGATAGGTTTTTATAAGGAAATTTTTATTCTAGGTTTTCTAAATTTCAGATACTAGAGAGGAAATTTCACAAAGTTAAAATTGTAAAAGTGAATATATTATGAGATAAAATCATGTAGAATAAATACCTTATCTTAAATATGTTCATGAATTTTGGAGGCAAAAAGATGGTAAATGTATAATGATATAATCCTTAGCTGCTTACGTTTGTAAAATACTCTCAAGAGGTAAAATTTATCCAGATTTGATCTTAGGAGACATGTATTATACTTGAACCCTATGGGATTGAACATCTCTACCTAGTCATCCGTCCTATAAACATTTCAATATAAAGTGAACAGACCACTCCTACAGAAGTTGACACGAATCAGCTTGAGAGTTTTCCAACCTGATTACAGGATGCATTCCACCAAATTAATTAAGTGACTTGAGAGTCTTTTTCTAAATCTTAAATTACTCCTTCCACGAGTTGTCAGATAATGCCTGGAAATAAGCCAGGGGAAATTCTGATGAAGTTTCATGGAGAACCCTAGATTGGAAATTGTATCTTCTCTGGGAGTTGGTGATGGACAGGAAAGCATGATGTGCTGCAGTACATGGGGTCACAAAGAGTCAGACACAACTGAGCAACTGAACTGAACCGAACTGAAATTATAATCCTGAGTCTATCCCACTTATCTTTGTTGGATTTCAGTATTACTTTTGGAAAATACATCAAGGCTGTATATTGTCACCCTGCTTATTTAACTTATATGCAGAGCTCATCATGAGAAATGCTGAGCTGGATGAAGCACAAACTGGAATTAAGATTGCTGGGAGAAATATCAATAACCTCAGATATGCAGATGACACCACCCTTATGGAAAAAAGTGAAGAAGAACTAAAGAGCCTCTTGATGAAAGTGAAAGAGGAGAGTTAAAAAGCTGGCTTAAAACTCAACATTCAAAAAACTAAGATCATGGCATTCATTCCCATCACTTCATGGCAAATAGATGGGGAAACAATGGAAACAGTGAGAGACTTTATTTTGAGGGGCTCCAGAATCTCTGCAGATGGTGACTGCAGCCATGAAATTAAAAGATGCTTGTTCCTTGGAAAAAAGTTATGACCAACATAGACAGCATATTAAAAAGCAGAGACATTACTTTGCCAACAAAGGTCTATCTAGTCAAAGCTACAGTTGTTTCAGTAGTCATGTATGGATGTGAGAGTTGGACCATAAAGAAAGCTAAGTGCCAAAGAACTGATGCTTTTGAACTATGGTATTGGAGAAGACTTTTGAGAGTCCCTTGGACTGCAAGGAGATCAAACCAATCAATACTAAAATAAATCAGTCCTGAATATTCACTGGAAGGACTGATACTGAAGCTGAAATTCCAATTCTATGGCCAACTGATGCAAAGAACTGACATTGGAAAAGACCATGATGCTGGGAAAGATTGAAGGCAGGAGAAGGGGATAACAGAGGATGAGATGGTCAGATGGTATCACCAACTCAGTGGATGAGTTTGAGCAAGCTCTGGGACAGGGAAGCCTGGTGTGCTGCAGTCCATTGGGTCGCAAAGAGGCGGACTCGACTGAGTGACTGAACTGATAATCCTGAGTCTATCCCACTTATCTTTGTTGGGTTTTAGTATTATTTTTTGGAAAATGAAGTTATTTGAATAAATTTTTTCATGCTGATCTATACAGCAAATTCCTTATAGGTAGACAGTGTGCTTGAAGAACTATGGACTGAGGTTCTTGACATTGTACAGGAAGTGATGACCAAAATCATCTCCGAGAAAAAGAAATGCAAGAAGACAAAATGGTTATCTAAAGAGGCCTTACAAATAGCTGAGAAAAAAAAGAGAAGTGAAAGGCAAAGGAGAAAGGGAAAGATATACACAACTGAACAGTTGATCCAGAGAATAGCAAGGGAAGATAAGAAAGCCTTTTTAAGTGAACAATGCAAAGAAATAGAGGAAAACAATAGAAGGGGAAAGTCTAGAGATTTCTTCAAGAAAATTAGTGATACTAAGGGAGGATTTCATGCAAAGAAGGACTCAATAAAGGACAGAAATGTCAAGAACCTACCAGAAGCAGAAGATATTAAGAAGAGGTAGCAAGAATACACAGAACTATAAAAAAGAGATCTTAATGACCCAGATAACCACGATGATGTGATGGCTCACCTAGAGCCAGATATCCTGGAGCATGAAATCAAGCGGGCCTTAGGAAGCATTACTATGAGCAAAGCTAGTAGAGGTGATGGAATTCCAGCTGAGCTATTTCAAATCCTAAAAGACAATGCTGTGAAAGTGCTGCACCCAATATGCCAGCAAATTTGGAAAACTCAGCAGTGGCCACAGGACTGGAAAAGATCGCGTTTCACTCTAATCCCAAAGAAAAGCAATGACAAACAATATTCAAACTACTGTAAAATTGGGCTCATTTTACATGCTAGCAAGGTAATGTTCAAAATCTTCCAAGCTAGGCTTCAGCAGCATGTGAACCGAGAAATTCCAGATGTACAAGCCGGATTTTGAAAAGGCAGGGGGAACTAGAGATCAAATTGCAAATACCCATTATATCATTTTTTAAAAAGCAAGAGAATTCCAGAAAAACATGTACTTCTGCTTCATTGACTATACTAAAGCCTTTGACTGTGTGGATCACAGCAAACCTGGAAAATTCTTAAAGATATGGGAATACCAGATCATCTTACCTGTCTCCAGAAAAACCTGTATGCAGGTCAAGAAGCAACAGTTAGAATCAGACATGAAACAATGGACTGGTTCAAAACTGGGAACCAGTTCGTCACACTGCTTATTAACGTATATGCAGGGTATATCATGTGAAATGCTGGGCTGGATGAAGCACAAGCTGGAATAAAGAGTATATCAACAACTCAGATATGCAGATGATACCACTCTAATAGCAGAAAGCAAAGAGGAACTAAGAGCCACTTGATGAAGGTGAAAGAGGAGAGTGAAACAGCCGGCTTAAAACTCAACATTCAAAAAATAAAGATCAGGGTTATCCTGTCCCGTCACAACATGGCAAAGAGATGGGGAGAAAGTGAAAACAGTGGCAGATTTATTTGGGGGGCTCCAAAATCACTGTGGATGTTGACTACAGCCATAATATTAAAAGATGCTTGCTCCTTGGGAAAAAAGTCGTGACAAACCTAGAGAGAATATTAAAAATCAGAAACATCACTTTACAGACAAAAGTCCATATAACCAAAGCTATGGTTTTTCCATAGTCCTTTATGGATGTGAAAGTTGAACCATCAAGAGGGCTGAGGGCCAAAGAATTGATGATTTCAAACTGTGGAGCTGGAGAAGATTCTTAAGAGTCCCTTGAACAGCAAGAAGATCAAACCAGTCAATACTAAAGGAAATCCATCTTGAATATTCATTGGAAGGACTGATGCTGAAGCGCCAATACTTTGGCCACCTGAAGAGCCAACTCATTGGAAAAGACCCTGATGCTCGGAAAGATTGAAGGCAAGAGGAGAAGAGGGCAGCAGAATATGAGATGATTGGATGGCATCACCAACCAACAGGTATGAGTTTAAGGAAACTCTGAGAGATCGTGAAGGACAAGGAAGGTTGACGTGCTGCAATCCATGGGTTGCAAAGTGTTGGACACAACTTAGTGAGTGAATAATTTAGGACTCAGGGCATATCCAAATCCTTTTTAATCTGAAGACCTTAACGTTTAGTTGAAATTCTAAATTAGCTAATTTTTAAATAAGTAAAGAGTTAAGAGTTCACCAAATTTAACATGATAACATTCTGAACAAGGTCTCACCTCGGCCTAAAGGACTGTAAATTTGATAGCAGAGGAAGTAGCCCTGGGCTAGAGAATGCTTTCTAATACCACTGCCTCACTTTTGTTCTTTTTAATTAGAGTATAGTTGCTTTACACTGCTATATCGGTTTCTGCTGTACAGCAAAATGAATCAATTGTACATATACATATATCCCCTCATTTTCGGATTTCATTCTCGTTTATGTCACCACAGAGTACTTAATAGAGTTTCCTGTGCAATACAACAGGTCCTCATTAGTTACCTATTAATATTTTATACATAGAAGTGTACATATGTTAGTCCCAATCCCCCAGTTCATTCCAACTCCCCTTACCCCCGATGTCCATACATTGTTTCTCTGCATCTGTGTCTTTATTTGTTTTATAACAAGATCATCTTACTATATTTCTAAATTCCACATATGTATTAATATTTAATATTTGCTTCTCTCTCTCTCTACTTTGTTTATTTGGGGCTGTGCTGGGTGGCCATTGCTGTGCACAGGCTTTCTCTAGTTGCGAGGAGCAGAGGCTATTCTTTGTTGGGGTACCCAGGCTTATCATTGTGGTGGCTTCTCTTGTTGCAGAGCACAGGCTCTAGGGTACAGGGACTTCAGTAGCTGTGGTGTGTGGGCTCCTGGGCTATGGAGTACAGGTTCAGTAGTTGTGGCCCATGGGATTAGTTTCTCCACTGCATGTGGGATCTTCCTGGATCAGGGATCAAACACATGTCTCCTGCATTGACAGACAGATTCTTTGCTACTGACCCATTAGGGAAGCTCTGTTTTTCTCTTTCTGACTTTCTCTTTCTGACAGTCTCAAGGTCCACCACATCTCCCCAAATGACACAACTTTGTTCCTTTTAATGGTTGAATAGTATTCCATTGTGTATATGTACCATATCTTCTCTATCCGTTCCTGTTGATGGACATTTAGTTTATTTCCATATACTGGCTATTGTAAATGGTGATGCAATGAACATTGGGGTGCATGTATCTTTTTGAATTACAGTTTTCTCTGGGTGTACGTCCAGGAGTGGGATTGCTAGGTCATATGGTAGTTCTATTTTCAGTTTTTTAAGGAACCCCCATACTGTTCTTGATAGTGGCTGTATCAATTTTGATTCTCATTAATAGAGTAAAAGGGTTCGCTTTTCACGAAATGCATTCCAGCATTTATTGTTTGTATAATTGTTTATGATTCCCATTCTTACTAATGTGAGATAGTACCTCATTGTAGTTATGATTTGCATTTTTCTAATAATTGGTGGTGTTGAATATCTTTTCATTTGTTTTTCAAAGAAAAGGCTAGTTATTCCACATATTTTTTAATTAGGTTATTTGTCTTCTTAATATTGAGCTGCAGGAGCTATTTGTACATTTTGAGAATTAATCCATTGTCAGTTACTTCTTTTGCAAATATTTTCTCCTATTCTGAAGTTTGTCTTTTTGTCTTGTTTATGGTTTCCTTTGTTGTGCAAAAGCATTTAAGTTTAATTAGGCCCCATTTTTTTGTTTCTGTTTTTATTTTCATTATTCTAGGAAGTGGGTCAAAAAGATCTTGCTTTAATTTATGTCATAGTGTTTTCTACCTATGTTTTCCTCTAAGTTTTATAGTGCCTGGTCTTACCTTTAAGTCTTTAACCCATTTTGAGTTTATTTTTATGTACTGTATCAGGAAATGTTCTAATTTCATGCTTTTACATGGAGATGTACAGTTTTTCCCGCATCCCTTATTGAAGATAAGTCTTTTCTCCATTGTATATTCTTGCCTCCTTTGTCATATATTTGGCGACCAAAGGTGTGTGGATTTATCTCTGGGCTTTCTATCCTGTTCTATTGATTTATATTTCTGTTTTTTTGCCAATAGCATATTATATTGATTACTGTAGCTTTGTACTACAGACTGATTTCCACAGCTCCATTTTTCTTTCTCAAGAGTATTTTGGTTATTTGGGGTCCTTTGTGTTTCATAAAAAATTTTAATTTTTTGTTATAATTCTATTTTTTTAAATGCCCTTGGTAAATTGATAGGAATTGCATTGAATCTGTAGATTGCCTTGAGTATTATATTTTCAGAATATTGATTCTTCCAGTCCACGTATATGGTTAATTTCTCCATCTGATTGTGTCATCTTTGATTTCTTTCATCACTATGTTATAGTTTTCTGAGTACATGTCTCTTTGCCTCCTTAGGTTTATTCCTAAGTATTTTATTCTTTCTGTTGCAATGGTAAATGTGATTGTTTCCTTAATTTCTCTTTCTTATCTTTTGTTGGTAACATATAGAAAAACAAAATTTCGGTGTATTAGTTTGGTATTTTACAATTTTCCAAAGCTCTTTGATGAACTCTAGTAATTTTCTGGTGGCATCCTTCGAATTTTCTATGTATAGTATTATCTGTCATCTGCAAACAGTGACAGTTTTTCTTCTTCTCTAATGTGTATTCCTCTTATTTCTTTTTCTTCCCTGATTTCCATGGCTCAAACTTTCAAAATTATGTTGAATAAAAGTGGTGAGAGTGGATATCCTTGTCTTGTTCTTGGTGTTAGTGGAAGTGCTTTAGGTTTTTCACCATTGGAAATGATGCTTGCTGTGGGTTTGTTCTATATGACTTTATTATATCGAGGTTAGTTCCCTCTATGTCCACTTTCTGGAGAGTTTTTGTCATAAATCAGTGTTGACTCTTGTCAAAAACTTTTACTGCATCTGTTGAGATAATTGGATGGTTTTATTCTTCGATTTGCTAACACAGTGTTTCACGATGATTGATGAATCATTGCATCTCTGGGATAAATCCCACTTGACCATGGGGTATGATCCTTTTAATGTGTTGGTGGATTCTGTTTATTAGTATTTTGCCAAGGATTTTTGCATCTATGTTCATCAGTATTATTGAGCTGCGATTTTCTTTTTTTGTTATATTTTTGTGTAATTATGGTGGCTCAGATGGTAAAGAATTTGTCTGCAATGTGGAAGACCCGAGTTCAACCCCTGGGTTGAGAAGATCCCCTGGAGAAGAGAATAGCTACCCAATCCAGTCTTCTTGCCTGGAGAAACCCATGGACAGAGAAGCCTTGTGGGCTACAGTCCATGGGGTTGCAAAGAGTTGGACACGATTGAGTGACTAACACTCATGTAATTATGATATCGGGGACATGGTGTCCTCTTAGAATGAGATCGGGTGGGTTCCTCCCTATGAAATTTTTGGAAGAGTTTGAGAAGGATGATGTTAGCTCTTCTCTAAATGTTTGATAGAATTTGGCTGTTAAGTTACTGGTCCTGGATTTTTGTTGTCATATTTGTAATCAAAGTTTCTATTTCAGTACTTGTGATTGGTTTGTTCATTTTTATTTATTTCTTTTTGGCTGTGTCAGGTCTTAGTTGCCTCACACAGGCTCTTTGTTGCTGCATGTGGGATATTTTAATTGTGGCACGCAGGCCATTTTTTTTTTTTTTTTTTTTTTTTTGCAGTGCACAGACTTCTCTCTAGTTGTGGTGTGTAAGCTCCAGAGTGATTGGACTCTGTAGCCGTGGGGCATGGGTTTGTGTTCTAGGACACATGAGCTTTGTAGTTGGTGCACAGAATTTCTCATTGAGGCATGCAGGCTCAGTAGGTGTGGTACACGGGCTCAACTAAGGATCCTCAAAGTAGGATCTTAGTTCCCTAACATGGAATTGAAGCCACATCCCCTGGGTTCAACCCACTGGAAAGCTGATTTTTAACCACTAGACCACCAGAGAAGTCCTGCTTGGCCTATTCATAATTTTTATTTCTTCCTGGTTCAGTCTTAGAAGCTTGCACTTTTCTAAGAATTTAATCATTTCTTTCAGGTTTTCCCTTTTATTGGCATATAGATTCTTGTAGCAGTCTTTTATGATGCTTTGTATTTCTGCAGTATCATTTGTAATTTCAACTTTTTCATTTCTACTTCTATTGATTTGGGTCCTCTCCCTTTTTTTCTTGATGAAGTATGGTTAAAGTTTTATCAATTTTATCTTCTCTAAGGAGCAGTATTTAGTTTCACTGATCTTTGCTATTGTTTTATTTGTTTCTATTTCATTTATTTCTGCTATAATCTTTATGATTTCTTTCCTTCTACTAGCTTTGGAGTTTTTTTGTTTGTTTGGATTCTTCTTTCTCTAGTTGAGTTAGTTGTAAGGTTAGGTTGTTTATTTCAGATTTTCCTTGTATCTTGAGGTAGGATGGTATTTACATAAATTTCCCCCTTGGAACCGCTTTCAGTCATCATATTTTCACTGCCATTTGTTTCTAGTTGTTGTTTTTTGTTTTGTTTTGTTTTTTTCTCTCTCTCTCTCTCTTTGATTTCCTCAGTGATCTCTTGGTTATTTTGTAGTATGTTGTTTAGCCTCCATGTGTTTGTGTTTTTTAAGTATTTTTTTTCCTTGTATTTGTTTATTAACCCCATACCTCTGTGGTTGGAAAAGATGCTTGGTATTATTTCAATTTTCTTCAATTTACTGAAGTTTGATTTGTGATCCAAGATATGATCTATCTTGGAAAATATTGTGTGCACTTGAAAAGAAAATGTATTCCATTACTTTCAGATGGAATGTCCTATAAAAATAGATTTAGTTTTTCTGGTCTAATGTGTCATTTAAGTCTTTATCCATCATCCATCATGTGCCCAGTCATGTCTGACTCTTTTGAGACCCAAGTTCCTCTGTCCTTGGAATTTTCCAGGCAAGAATATTGGAGTGGGTTGCTATTTCCTTCTCCAGGTTGTCTTCCCAAATGATCGATCGAACCTGCATCTCTTGGGTCTCCTGCATTGGTAGGTGACTTCTTTACCACTGAACCACCTGGGAAGCCCTATTTAAGTCTTGTGTTTCCTTGTTAATTTTCTCTCTGTATGACTTATCCATTGATTTAAATGGAGTGTTAAAGTCTCCAACTAATATTGTGCTTCTGTCAAATTCTCCTTTTATGGCTGTTAGACTTTGCCTTATTTATTAAGCTGCTCTTAAGTTGTATGCACAAATATTCACAATTACTTTATCTTTTTCCTGGACTAACCTCTTAATTATTACATAGTGTCCTTCCTTATATCTTGTAATAGTCTTTATTTTACAGTCTATTTCATCTGAGTATTGCTACACCAGGATTCTTTTGATTTCCATTTGTAAAGAATATTTCTGCCTATCCCCTTACCTTTAGTCTGTATGTGTTCTTAGGTCTGAAGGGGGTCTCTTATAAATAGCTTGTATATAGGTCTTGTTATTGTGTCCATTCAGCCAATCTGTTTTTTTGTTGTTGTTGGAGCATTTAATACATTTACATTTAGAGTAATTATCAATATGTATGTTCTTATTACCATTTTCTTAATTGTTTTTGACCTATGTTTCTTGCCTAGAGAAGTTCCTTTAATGTTTGTTGTAAAACTTGATGGTGCTGAATTCTTTGAACTTTTGCTTGTCTGTAAAGCATTTGATTTCTTTGTCAAATCTGAATGAGATCCTTGATGGGGAGAGCAATCTTAGTTGTAGGTTTTTCTCTTTCATCATTTTAAATATGTTCTGCCACTCTCTTCTGGCCTGCAAAGTTTCCACTGAAAATCAGTTGATAACCTAATGGGAATTCCCTTGTGTGTTATTTGTTGCTTTCCCTATGCTGCTTTTAATATTTTCTGTCACATTTAATTTTAGCTTGATTAATATGTGTTGGCATGTTTCTTTTGGAGTTATTCTATATGAGTCTTTCTGCGCTTCCTGGACTTGGGTGACTATTTCCTTTCCCATGTTAGGGAAATTTTTTACAATAATTTCTTCTAATATTTTCTCAGACCTTTTCTCTTTCTCCAAAATAGAAAGAAAACTTGAAAAATGCAAAGAAAATATAAAGCAAAAACATAAAAATGATCCAAAAACAACAACAAAAAAAACAAAGAACAAAAACAAACCAAAAAAAAAAAAAAACCCAAAACAACAAAAATAAAGTAAAAGAAAAAAATTGTTTAAATCAACAAAAACTGAACAAAATTAAACAAAATGAAAAAAAAGAATAGTACTAATAAGAATATTTTCCAGTGGCCTCGTCTGTCAGTGTCTTTTCTCTCACAGTGAGCTGCAGCCAACACCTACCTCTCCAGGTGGCCCTCTTGTTATCACTAGGTAGGTCTCTGGATCTGTTGTGGGCACTATGGGGCCAGTGCAGACTCTGACCTGGCCCAACTCTTGCATATACTTCCCCCCAATATCACTGCTGCCAAAGTTAGACTGGTCTCCAAACACTTGCTGTCTATTCATATAGTCCAGATGCAGGTTTTACCAAGCTTATTGCAAGGATTTAATTCATAGCTATGTAGCAGCAAGGCTAGATTTCCATTCCTTTTCCTTAGTGGCACCACTCCTGGGGCTCATCTTTGGCTTTTCTCCACCTCTGCCTGTGTGTGACCCTCAGGCATCTGTTTCCTACTCAGGCAAGAGGGAGCAAAAGCAGCAGCTGACTGGGGCGCTTACTCACTCTGATTTGAGGGGAGAGGGTGGTATGGTGGCCACAACTAAAGTATGTGCCAAGTGCCTGCTGAGGCAGAGACCAGAAGGCAGTTGCAATAGAGTAGGGTGTACTTGCTCTTGTGGGAGTCTCTCCCAGTGACCACAGAAGCAGGGGCTGGCATGTGAGGGCTATGGTTACCCCACCCCCTTGCACACCAGTCAAGAATGACGCCTCATTTCCCAGGCAGACCACACTTCCTCTAGAGGTATTCCCAGCCAAGGAGCCATTCAATCTTTACCCTTGTGTTGTATCTACAGGGTCAACAGCAATCCTGTCCCTGAATCTGCTCTGTTAACCCCATGCTTTAGCACTCATCCCCCTTCAGCACTGGCAGATTCCTGTCTCAGGCAGGAGAGCCCAGGACAGAATCTGGAGGTTTTATGAAGGGTGGTGCTCAGAACCCAGGAGCTTACACAGGTGGAGGAGACCATGACTTGAAGTGTGAGTGAGCCTGTTCAGATGGGTCCCCTCCTAGTGCTCACAGAGACCAAGTTCATGGGCGAGGAACGCAGTTGCCATGGCAGTGCCACCCTTTGCGTGCCACTCAACGGTGATGCCTTGCCCCTATGATACCCTGGGCTTTTTCCAAAAACTTTCCCAGTTGTGGAGCTCTTTATTCCTCTTCCTTCAGGCTGTCTTTTCAAAGCCAACAGCTGTCTCCTCCCTGGGTCCACTTTCCAGCACCCAACCCCTTTCTGTAATAGGAGACACACAGCTCAGGCTGGGATGCACAAAGGTGCAGCACAGACCATATGAAACAGGAGGAAAGGGGATGAGGCACAACTTTCGAAAGAATGACAGAGCCCAAGGCACAATATAAAATGATTGGAATCTAATGGGTCCAAGATGTCAGAAAAAGTTGACTTCAACTAGACCTTAATCCTCAGTATATGCTCATTGTAGCACATCAGCAAGCTAAATGGCACACCCAGAGGCACCATGACAGTTCCAAGGCTGACCATAAAAGACCAAAAACTGGCAGTGGCCCAATTCCTGGAAATCTCCCTCCCACAAAAAACAGTTGAAAAAATCCTCCCACTCATCAGCCTATGAAATTTGTTCTGTTACTTAGTCATGTCTGACTGTTTCCAACCCATGAAATGCAACACACCAGGCTTCCCTATCCTTCACCATCTCCAAAAGTTTGCTCAAACTCATGTCCATTGAGTAAATTATGTCATTCAACCATCTTATTCTCTGTCGTCCCCTTATCCTCCTGTCTTCAAAATTTCCCAGTATCAGGGTCTTTTCCAATGAGGCTTCCCTATCCTTCACCATCTCCAAAAGTTTGCTCAAACTCATGTCCATTGAGTAAATTATGTCATTCAACCATCTTATCCTCTGTCGTCCCCTTATCCTCCTGTCTCCAAAATTTCCCAGGATCAGAGTCTTTTCCAATGAGTCGGCTCTTCGCAACAGGTGGCCAAAATTTTGAAACTTTAGCATCAGTCTTTCCAATTAATATTCAGGGTGATTTCTTTAGGACTGACTGGTTTGATCTTGCTGTCCAAGGGACTCTCAAGAGTCTTCTACAGCACCACAGTTCAAAGGCATCATTTCTTTGGTCTTCAACATTTTTTACTGTCCAACTTTCATATCCGTACATGACTACTGGAAAAACCATAACTTTGACTATATGGACCTTTGTCAGCAAAGTAATATATCTGCTTTTTAATACTTGTCTAGGTTTGTCATTTCTTTTCTTCTGAGGAGCAAGTGTCTTTTAATTTCATGGCTGCAGTCACCATTTGCAGTAATTTTGGAGCTCAACAAAATAATTTTTCACTATTTCCATTGTTTCCCCATCTATTTGCCATGAAGTGATGAGACCAGATCCCATGATCTTAGTCTTCTGAATGTTGACTTTGAAGTCAGCTTTTTCACTCTCCTCTTTCACCTTCATCAGAAGGTTCCTTAATTCCTCCCCCTCAAATATGCAGGTGGTGTCATCTGCATATTTGAGGTTATTGATATTTCTCCCATAAATCTTGATTCCAGCTTGTGCTTCATTCAGCCTGGCATTTTTCATGATGTATTCTGCATATAAGCTAAGTAAGCAGGGTTACAATATACAGCCTTGATGTACTCCTTTCCCAATTTGGAATTAGTCCATTGTTCCATGTCTGGCTGTAACTGTTGCTTCTTGACCTGCATATAGGCTTCTCAGGAACCAGGAAAGGAGGTTTGATATTCCCATCTCTTTCAGAATTTTCCACAGTTTGTTGTGATTTACACAGTCAAAGGTTTTGGTGTAGTCAATGAAACAGAAATATGTGTTTTTATGGAACTTTCTAGCTTTTTCTATAACCCAATGGATGTTGTCAATTTGATATCTGGTTCCTCTGCCTTTTCTAATTCAGCTTATATGTCTGGAAGTTGAAGCCTAGCTTGAAGGATTTGGGGCGTTACTTTGCTAGCACATGAAGTGAGAGCAATTGTGTGATAGTTTGAATATTCTTTGTCATTGCACTTCTTTGGGATTGGAATGAAAACTGACCTTTTCCATCCTGTGGCCACTTCTGAGTTTTCCAAATTTGCTGACATTTTGAGTGCAGCACTTTCATAGCATCATCTTTTAGGATTTGAAATAGCTCAGCTGTAATTCCATCATCTTCACTAGCTTTGTTCATAGTAATGCTTCCTAAGGCCCGCTTGACCTAACACTCCAGGATGTCTGGCTCTAGGAGAATGATTACACGATTGTGGTTATCTTGGTCATTAAAATCTTTTTTGTATAGTTCTTCTGTGCATTCTTGCCACCTCTTCTTAATATCTTCTACTTGTGTTAGGTCGATACCATTTCTTTCATTTGCCTATCTTTGCATGAAATGTTTCCTTCAGTTCAGTTCAGTTCAGTTGCTCAGTTGTGTCCGACTCTTTGCGACCCCATGAATCGCAGCATGCCAGGCCTTCCTGTCCATAACCATCTCCTGGAGTTCACTCAGACTCACGTCCATCGAGTCTGTGATGCCATCCAGCCATCTCATCCTCTGTCATCCCCTTCTCCTCCTGCCCCCAATCCCTCCCAACATCAGAGTCTTTTCCAATGAGTCAATTCTTCACATGAGGTGGCCAAAGTACTGGAGTTTCAGCTTTAGCATCATTCCTTCCAAAGAAATCCCAGGGTTGATCTCCTTCAGAATGGACTGGTTGGATCTCCTTGCAGTCCAAGGGACTCTCAAGAGTCTTCTCCAACACCACAGTTCAAAAGCATCAATTCTTCAGTGCTCAGCCTTCTTCACAGTCCAACTCTCACATCCATACATGACCACTGGAAAAACCATAGCCTTGACTAGACGGACCTTAGTCAGCAAAGTAATGTCTCTGCTTTTGAATATACTATCTAGATTGGTCATAACTTTTCTTCCAAGGAGTAAGCATCTCTAAATTTCATGGCTTCAGTCACCATCTGCAGTGATTTTGGAGCCCCCAAAAAATAAAGTCTGACACTGTTTCCACTGTTTCCCATCTATTTCCCATGAAGTGATGGGATCAGATGCCATGATCTTCATTTTCTGAATGTTGAGCTTTAAGCCAACATTTTTGCTCTCCTCTTTCACTTTCATCAAGAGGCTTTTTAGCTCCTCTTCACTTTCTGCCATAAGGGTGGTGTCATCTGCATATCTGAGGTTATTGATATTTCTCCCGGCAATCTTGATTCCAGCTTGTGTTTCTTCCAGTCCAGCATTTCTCATGATGTACTCTGCATATAAGTTAAATAAGCAGGGTGACAATATACAGCCTTGACGTACTCCTTTTCCTATTTGGAGCCAGTCTGTTGTTCCATGTCCAGTTCTAACTGTTGCTTCCTGACCTGCATACAGATTTCTCTTGGTATCTCCAATTTTCTTGAAGCGATCTCTAGTCTTTCCCATTCTATTGTTTTCCTCTATATCTTTGCATTGTTTACTTAAAAGGGCTTTCCTATCTCTCCTTGCTATTCTTTGGAACTCTGCATTTAGATGGGTATATCTTTTTATCCTTTGCCTTTGCTATGGAGCCTATGAAATTACCCACTCCATAAGCTAACCGTGCCACATTTTGAGGCCACACTCACCCTCTGCAATGGCCCACATTCTGTCTGTGGAGTGTTTCTCTCTAAATAAGCCACTTCTTATCTATCCATTTGTCTCTCACTGAATTCTTTCTGCAATGAAACATTGAGAACCTGAGTTTCATTAGGTCCTGAAACCAGGTCTGTGTTCACAGGTGGAAGACCATAAGTTTGGGCCAGTTCAAGTAGCAGCCCATGGGTTCAAGTCCCAGGCAGGGTTTTGGCCAGGTTTGAGTCCTGGCCTCTTGGGTTTGAGTCCCAGTCTAAGGTACAATTTCACATGCACACAGTTTCATTTTGTCCTGTCTTCCACAGACTGTCCACTGAGCTCTCCTTTGATCCCCTGAAAGTTGTTTTCTGTCCCAGCTGATTTCCCCACTGCAAGAAGGATTTTCTAAGTGCAGAATCCTCTTCTCACCCTCAGTTTACCACCATGGTTCCTGGTCACTTGTTTGTTTCCTCTTTTCTTTTTTTTTCTTTCATCCTACCCAATTGAGAGGGAATTCTGCTTGTCCTTTTAGATGTCTGAAATCTTTCACAATTGGTCAGCATCCGCTCTGTGAGATGTATTCTCACATTCATTTTTAGATGTATTCTTGATGTCCTTATGAGGAGAAACTAACTCCATGTTCTCTTATTCTGCTCTCTTGACTCCTCCCCTCTGCACCTCTGTTCTTACTAGTTTATTTCTAATAAACCTGGAATACTATTACTTTTTCTTCTACTTTTTGTCCACGGCTGCCAGATGGGCTTCTTTCATAAAATATACCTTTCTGGAAGAAGAATGAGTATAAGAAAGACTTGTAAAACAGCTACAGACACTAACAGCAGCAACTCTACTGGCAACCAAGGGGGAAAATTTTGTAGAATGTGTACTGAGCATATGTAACCCTTGCACTCTTCCCTTATCACTTAGACATAAACTTGTGGGTTCAAGTAAACTCAAGTCATTTCTTTCAGGTAGAGGGGAAGAATATTTATATAACAAAGGGAAGTGCTAGGTGTATATCTCAAGTTTGGAGTATAAGGTAGGGATCCCTCCAAATGTATCACTTTGGACAAAATTTCTGGAAAATTGGAGTGGATATAAGGCCAAACTTGCTCATATGCTTAGTTCTTAGAGATTTTATTTTATATTCCTCTAATACAGTAATGTAAGAGGATACAATTTATTAAAAAGGGAGAAAAAGAAAGAATACAATTAAACACAAAACTTTCTTGACCTTAATTTGATGGCTGAAAATCTTCAAGACCTGCTTTGAAAGACAGTCCTACTACTGACAAAAAAATCATGTCTTAACTAGGCATTTCTGTTAGTGATGATTTGCCAGGCAAGTAGCTCAGGATTCTTGAAGAGAGCAGCCAAAACCAAATCTCTCCTTCTCATCAAAGCACTTTTACTGGAAATCTAAAGATTCATGTATCTTGAAGAGTATCAGTTGTGATATTTTTATGAAAATACTCAGTTTTAGGTTTGACTTTCATAAAATATTTCTAGTGGTATCCAATAAGGATAAGATTATAGATAAATTCTTTCTAACCTAATAGATTTCTAATAATATAGATCATTTAGTATTTTTATAAACAGTAAAGTAATTTCACTACTGAAATTTAAATATACTATTTAATTTAACAGCTTTTGCTGAGCACTATCTTTGCCAAGCATTGTACCAGACTCATCTTTCCATGCAGTGTGGCCTGAACTAGCAAAGACAAAAATAGGCTACAAAAGCACTAGCTAGTTGGCTTAAAACTCAGCATTCAAAAAAACTAAAACCATGGCATCTGATCCCATCACTTCATGGCAAATAGATGGGGGAAAAGTGGAAACAGTGGCAGATTTTATTTTCTTGGGCTTCAAAATCACTGCAGATGGTGAGTACAGTCACAGAATTAAAAAAAAAAAACACTTGCTCCTTGGAAGAAAAGCTATGACAAACCAAGACAGTGTATTAAAAAGCAGAGACATCACTTCACCAACAAATATCCACCTAGTCAAAGCTATGGTTTTTCCAGTAGTCACGTACAGTTGTGAGAGTTGGACCATAAAGAAGGCCAAGTGCCGAAGAACTGATGCTTTCGAATGGTGGTGCTGGAGGAGACTCTTGAAGTCCCTTGAACAACAAGATCAATCCATTCAATCCTAAAGGAAATTAGCCTTGAATATTCATTGGAAGGACTGATGCTGAAGTTGAAGCTCCAATACTTTGGCCACCTGATGTGAAGAGCAGACTCATTGGGAAAGACCCTGATGCTGCAAAAGATTGAGAGCAGGAGGTGAAGGGGGTGACAGAGGATGACATGGTTGGATGACATCACTGACTCACTGGACATGAGTTTGAGCAAACTCTGGGAGATAGTGAAGGCTAGGGGAGCCTGGTGTGCTGCAGTCCATGGGGTCACAAACAATCAGACATGACTTAGCAACTGAACAACAACAGTTACTGAGTACTTACTGTGGACCAGGCATCTTTTTATATATTTTTATATTTTGCATGTATTAACTCATTTATTCCTCTCAATAACTTAATGAATTAAGCATTACTATGAACCTCTATTTATTCAGGAGTAAACTTAGGTAGAAACTATTTAAGCATCTTAAGACAATTCAATAGATAATGACAGGACCAGGACTAAAGTCAACAGTCATATTATAAAAAGAATATTTAGAACATAATCTGTGATTTGTTTAGATGATTACATCATTTTTCCCAACTCACTGCACCATATTTGACCATCATAGCAGTGAGGGAGTGGCTAAGACTCTGAGGCTTATTTCTAAGAGGATAGCACATCCTCTGTCCTATCTGTCCTTGGACTCTATCCAGGTATGACAGGCAGGCCTCAGCCAATTCTTTCCTTATTTCTCTATACCTGGCTCTTTCTTCATCTTGGATCACTAGTTTCCTTTGACTTGAGGAGCAAACTTCTCACAACTTTATCTTTTCTCTGTGGCTATTTTGGAGACAGGAATAAAGCTCAGAGGGAAAATTACTCTTTGGAGTCTTTAATCTTAGAAGCAGATGTAGATGTATACCTTTGAAAAAAATTAATATTGAAGATAATCAATATTATAGAATGTAAGGTGCATCACCCATTTATTTATTATTACAGAGATAAATTATTTCTGAGAACCAGTTCTAAAGCTTAGAATTTAATATGCAAGGAATCCAGTTTAAATTGATAAAATATTTCAATGAAAAAATCTTTGAAATACATGAAATTTATGAAAATGTAAACAAAAACCATAATTAGCACATCTTTTAATATGTAATTCAAAATAATTCAAAACCCTAGAAGGAAGTATAATGAGTTATTTCACAACATGTATTCTGGAGTAAAGATGGGTTTGTTCTAAATTCTAGCTTCACCTTTTCCTTCCTGTGTACTGGTGGACAAATTATTTCTTACTGGAGTTCACTATCTTTACAAATGAAAGTGGAGCCACTTTAGTATGTCTTTCATATTTGTGCTATAAAAGTTAAAAATCTATTGCAAGTAAATTGCTCAGCATAGTACCTGGTAGTGAATCATAAATATAAAGAAACCAAGAGAATACATCAAGAATGACAAATGATGGATAAAATCCCTATAAAGAATGATCATAGACATATTGCAGCAAAGGATGGTGAAACTCCACAAGATATCTCTAGCATCACATTGCCTGTTATTTGCTGGGTATTTTCTGCCCTAATTGGATCTAAGCCCTATGCTTTCCTCAGAAAATTCCTAAGCATTGAGCCAAAAGCCTTGCCCATTTCTGACTTCCCACAGTTTTCACAGGGCACGCTATCAAATCTTAGTGCAAGTGACAAGTTTTAAACTTCAGTATTAACATGAGTCTACCTGAAATAAACAGTTGATCCTTTCAAGTAATATTTGTATAGTTCTTCACATGATGCTTCGCTGTTTGATACAATATCACATTCTCTCATTGTCCCAGAAGTTCCTAAAGAAACTCATAATTTTCCAGATTTTAAACATAACATATTCGACCTCAGTCAAGTTTAAACCTAGATCACTGGATTCCAAATTGTGTGTTTTTAAATGTCAACTGGTCTATATAACAAATATATTTTAATCAGTATAGTTTCAAATACATGGTTTACTCAATGTGATTAAGGAAAAAATAGAGAAATGTTATCAAATCCAGGCTGTGTTTATCTCCAAAGTGATGTAAAATCTTAGCCACATTCAACATGGTCCCATTAGATTTGCCTAATATGTAAATCTTACTCATTTAGTTAGTGGGTTTTTTTTTTTTCCTCTCCTTTATAAGCAGCCTGTTGAGAACAATTTGGTTATAGTAGCAGTTTCATTCTGCCAATGGGGTGAATAAATACTGAGATATCATGCATAATCAATCATGCAAATATAACATATGTCCATATGTCCAGGGACTAGAAGAAATCACACTACACCTACAGCATGCTGCACATTCTCACTAAATATTTATTCTTGATTTATGAATTGCTTAGAATAAGACTAGGTCATTGAGAAATCAGGCAGGGACCCAATCAGAATTTTAATGATCTTGGCTTTTTGCCCACTTTTATCATAACGTGTGTCCTTTCTTCACTAACATTTAAAGTTGTGAAACACAACTTGTCATCTCATTCTCCATTTGGCTTGGCTTTTTTTTTTTTTTCTTTTTTTTTTTTTTTTTTTTTTTTTTGCTTATACTGAATCTGTAAACAAATTGTTATACTGACTTTCAGCAAATGGCTTTTAAACTACTACACATAAGAGTTACCTTGGAGAGCTTGTTAAAAATACAGATTTCACACTAGGTATTACCTCAGAGATCTGGGTGAGTTAGACCAACAAATATGCACTTTTAACACATGTGTTGTCGAGGGCACACTCTAAGAAGAGATGTTATAGTGAAATCTTTTTTTTTTTTGGAAAGAGACAGACAATATTAACAATACACTGTCATTTTTGTTCTAAGAAAATTCTATTAATCAATTGTGTTACCATCCCTCTGATGGTTTGACATATAAAATAGTTGTTGGGTAATATCAATGGACAGGGAGGCCTGGGGTGCTGCAATTCATGGGGTTGCAAAGAGTCGGACATGACGGAGTGACTGAACTGAACTGAATTGAATGTCAATGGTAATATCAGCCTTGGTCATCATTAACATGGAATGGATAGTCAGCCCTTTAACAGAAGGAAATAGGGAATTTTAACCATTAATTCTGCATACATAGTCACTTTTTTGTACTTATTAAATGTATATTTTCCATAAATTATAAATAAAATAAATAAAAGTGTATGATATAAGATAAAGATATTTTCTAATTTACTTTAAGAAGTATTTCAGAGGTTGATTTTAAGTAAAATTTAATGTGAATTCAGTGATCTGACAATAATATTGAGACTCACTATTAGCTGCTATATTCAAATTTGATAGCTAAATTTTGAGTTTGATATTATCACCAGATAAAATCTGAATATGAATTTAGTTATCAAATTAGAATATAACAAAGTGTCTGCTATCAGGATACTATTTTGCCTGGGCTGATGTTAGTGATAGTTGATTGGGTTGTTTTCCCTGCAATTTTTCTTGCATTTTTAAAATTTATTTTAATTGAGAGTTATACATCTCTGTACTCTTCTGAAAGAGATGGGAATACCAGAGCACCTGACCTGCCTCTTGAGAAACCTATACGCAGGTCAGGAAGCAACAGTTAGAACTGGACATGGAACAACAGACTGGTTCCAAATAGGAAAAGGAGTATGTCAAGGGGAGTATATTGTCACCCTGTTTATTTAACTTCTATGCAGAGTACATCATGAGAAATGCTGGGTTGGAAGAAGCACAAGCTGGAATCAAGATTGCCGGGAGAAACATCAATAACCTCAGATATGCAGATGACACCACCCTTATGGCAGAAAGTGAAGAAGAACTAAAAAGCCTCTTGATCAAAGTTAAAGTGGAGAGTGAAAGAGTTGGCTTAAAGCTCAACATTCAGAAAACTAAGATGATGGCATCCGGTCCCATCACTTCATGGGAAATAGACGGGGTAACAGTGGAAACAGTGTCAGACTTTATTTTGGGGGGGCTCCAAAATCACTGCAGATGGTGACTGCAGCCATGAAATTAAAAGGCGCTTACTCCTTGGAAGAAAAGTTATGACCAACCTAGACAATATATTTAAAAGTAGAGACATTACTTTGCCAACAAAGGTCTGTCTAGTCAAGGCTATGGTTTTTCCAGTGGTCATGTATGGATGTGAGAGTTGGACTGTGAAGAAAGCTGAGTGCCGAAGAACGGATGCTTTTGAACTGTGGTGTTTGAGAAGACTCTTGAGAGTCCCTTGGACTGCAAGGAGATCCAACCAGTCCATTCTGAAGGAGATGAGCCCTGGGATTTCTTTGGAAGGAATGATGCTGAAGCTGAAACGCCAGTACTTTGGCCATCTCATGTGAAGAGTTGACTCATTGGAAAAGACTCTGATGCTGAGAGGGATTGGGGGCAGGAGGAGAAGGGGACAACAGAGGATGAGATGGCTGGACGGCATCACTGACTCGATGAATGTGAGTCTGAGTGAATTCCGGGAGTTGGTGATGGACCTGGAGGCCTGGCGTTCTGTGATTCTTGGGGTCACAAAGAGTCAGACATGACTGAGCGACTGAACTGAACTGAACTGAATATATATTTCTCTCTACCCTGTCAAAGTTAGTTGCAACAGATTTCTTATAACTCATAAATATATTAAGCTCTCTCACCTTTTAAAAGCTCTTGGTTGTATATTGTGGTCATCTATAGGGTGATATATTTGACTCTTGTTCAAGACTGACTTTGTACTGTTACTGGGCTAGACCATGTGTCTGCCTCGCCAGTCCATTCCCTGACTGTAGCTAATTGTTCAAAGTATAGACTCCTAAGGAACATTAAGCAAATCAGTTTTTCTCTTCAATAAATTAGAATTGAGACCAAATAACTTTACTCTGTCTATGCTGCCTCTTAAGTGGAATAAGGTGCATAGTCCCTTCTGTGAACAGGAAGTTCTGCAGAGAGAGAAGAACAAAACAGACATGACTCCTAAACTTTTATCTCCTCTTGGACCTCTCCTCTGAACTCCAGGCTTACATAGACAAGTGTCTGTTTAACATCCTGATTTATTTCTAATATAACATGCTGCTGCTGCTAAATCATTTCAGTCGTGTCCAACTTTGTGCAACCCCATAGATGGCAGCCTACCAGGCTCCCCTGTCCCTGGGATTCTCCAGGCAAGAGCACTGGAGTGGGTTGCCATTTCCTTCTCCAATGCATAAAAGTGAAAAGTGAAAGCAAAGTTGGTCAGTCATGTCCGAATCTTAGCAACCCCGTGGACTGCTGCCTACTAGGCTCCTCCATCCATGGGATTTTCCAGGCGAGAGTACTGGAGCGGGGTGCCATTGCCTTCTCCAAATATAACATGTCTAAGCCTTAAATTCTAATCTTCCTTTCCAAAGTTTCTCCACCTGTTATTCCCCATTTTACTTAATGTAACTACATACTTTGTGTATCACACACATGAAAAGCTGAGTTCTCTTTTACCTCTCTTTTATCTTATATACATTGTCATCAGCAAATTCTATTGAATTTTTCTCTAAAACATACTCAGTCAGATCACATTTCACTGTCTTTACTGTTTATTTTCCTGGTTCAAGCTCCCATTATCCCTTATGTGGGTTATTGCCATGGTCACCCAAAAAGTGTTCTTACTCCCTCTTTCACCTTCTACAGTCTATTCTCATAAAAGCAGCCAGAATGATTCTTTAAAAATGCAAAATCCTGCAGTTTCTGTAATCAAAACCTTGTGACATGTCCCCAGTGTGTTCATTTTAGAGGTCTAAGTCATGTCAACTACCTAAAAAATCACCATTAGTACTTGCAAACCAAAAGCTTTAATTAAGATAACCAGGTACTCTGAAGGCCTCATCTGGGCTTAGTAGAACTTGGTTTTTACTGGCTTTTACTCTTTAAAGTGACTTTAGGCATAACTTCAAACGCATCAAATTCTAAGTTTGTGCTTCTGTAAAGTGAAAAAAAAAAAAAAGAAGAAGAAGAGGGGACTGGCATCTGCTCTCCTACTTTCAAAACATTCTTTTGAGGATAAAAATTGGGGATATATACAAGAGTACTGCACATAGATAAACGATTATCATTGGAAAGCAATACAGACCTTGAACTTTGGTATTCAAATAATGGAAGAAATATAGCATCTAGAGAATGCAGCTTTGGGACTTCCCTGGTGATCTAGTGGTTAAGACTCTGTGCTTGTACTGCAGGGGGCATGGGTTCAATCCTTAGTT
Organism: Budorcas taxicolor; assembly: GCF_023091745.1. NCBI lineage: Eukaryota > Metazoa > Chordata > Mammalia > Artiodactyla > Bovidae > Budorcas > Budorcas taxicolor. Next base: position 119,100,035 of record NC_068920.1, read on the forward strand.
AGGGAATTAAAATCCTACATACCATGTGATATGGACCAAAAGAATTGCAGCTGTCAAACATTGTGCTTTAGAAAGCATATGGATTTAGAGTTCATCTTTATTAAAATTAAAATTTTTGAAATTTTAATTCAAAACATAAGTGAATTTGATGGGAAATCTGAAAGGTGGTTACAGTAAAGGTTGGGGTGTAACCAGATCCACACATTTAGAAAATAATATGCAAAACGAGTACCAGTTTGTTACTTTCATATAAAAATACTGAATAAAAATACATAATAGAATCTCCAAACAACTATATTTTTTCCATGGACAGGCTGAAAGGAAAGATGACAATCAGAAGGGAGCTTTCTCTTTCTAATTAGAAACAAAATATGTAAAACATTTATGTACAGATTTTTATATACTTTGAATATTTTCCTCAAATGATTGAATTTGGGAGACCAGTAAGCTATAATTCAGTCCCCACTTCTGAGTTTTGATTCAGTAAGAACTGTTCACAGGCATTATATACAAACATCATAACACAATAAGAAGATAAAAAGATAGTTGACATAGCCATCAATTCCTATTTTCCTAATAAGACCACAAGGAAAAAGAATACTAGCACCCACAAAATGAGGTAGGCATTAACTTAAACTTTTATCATTGACTATTTTCCCATACCTATTCGCTTCACAGCTCTGTGTCTCTGCATCTAGAGATTATCACTTTGTAATGAGAAAGCCTGACTGACAGCCAGCGCCTCCTCCTTCAAAGAGCAGAATTATATTGTGTTCTTTTATAAGTCAGTATCAGTAGAGATTCATCTTTTATTCAGTAACTCAGAAAATCCTGCCTTTCCTATTGATCCACTGCTAATGAAGCAGGAGTTTTGAAGAGTTTTCTCTTCAGGAAAGAAGTTGGGAATCAGTCCTGGAATGCAGCTAGGCTCATCCCTACTGGACTTGGAAAACTCAACAATGCTCTCTCTTCATGTAGATAACTGAGTAGGGTCATCTTCTGTGACACAGGGAAGAGGCTGACACAATTATATCTGGCATCCTTATTCTTAGTCCCCAGAAACCTTGATTCTCTCATTCTAATTTGGGGAGGGGTTATCTTTTTCAGTCTCCACTTGCCATGTCATCATGGATCACTAAGAGGAGATAGTCAACTGGATATGCCTGATTGGAACTGAGGACTTGTGGAAGGCACAGGAAAAGAGTCTTGAGAAGCAAGCAGATGGTAAAGGACCAGCCTCACGTGGCAGAGAATATTTGTCCTGTCAGTAACAGGCAGCAACTAAAAGTTTCAAGTCATATCTCGTATTTCATTAAAAGAAAAAAAAAAAACACTTTAATGAATATGGAAGGTGAACTGGCTTCATGATGGAGAGAGTGGACAGAGCAACCCAATGAGGAAGCCAGAGCACTAATCTGAACTAGGACAAGCAAGTGAGGACTGGAGATGAGGGGAGATAATTGAGAAATATTTAACTAGATTTTATGTTACAGGTTGCAAAGACATATATTGTTGTTGTGTTAAATAACAGAGTTTAGAAAATTTCTTGCTCTAGGGCTAAAACCCTAACTTCTAATTAAGGTCCTCCTTCTGGCATTTTAGAACTAATTTAACATCTAAGTCTAACATTTTCTTCTCCTCACCTCCACATGTATAGTTTCCCAACTATAGTAGTTTCAATGCGGGAAAATTAATGGAGACTTGCTATCTACCCTCCAGGGATGTTAAGCCTGGTTAACGAGTCATTTGATGAGAACCTGTCCTATTTTTTTTAGGCTTTCCATCTCTCCAGGATTATACACTTTCCACTGACTTTCCTGTCTTGCATAAATTGATGATCTTGAGTAAGTATCTGGACTTGAAGAACAGACCTTAAAAATTCTTAATTTCAAAACTCTGAAATGCCCTGCAACTCTAGAATCCCAGTCTTTGAAATCAGAACCAATCTTGGGCATTTAAGATGTCTAATGCTACCTGAAGTTTTCCCTTTTTCCTGCTTAAGATTTCATTCTTACTCTTTGTCACCATTTTTGCCTGGGTAGTTGCTTCAGATTCTTTCTAGATTTAGTCTTTATTCTCTTGAGATGTACCACACGGATAGGAAATTCATTAAGGATACTAATGCCCTATTTACACTAATCCATTTTTAACTTAGAAGATACATACAGGACGGGTTCTAAATGTTGATTATGTATCAGAGTCACTGTAGAATTTTAAAAAAAAAAGAAAGGAAATGAAGGAAAATGAGAAGTCAAATAACATGTACATAAATGGATTAATTCTTTGATAGTCTGTTCCCATTGGTCTAGATGACAACTGCTGCTGCTGCTGCTGTTAGGTCACTTCAGTCGTGTCCAACTCTTCACAACCCCGTGGACTGCAGCCTACCAGGCTCCTCCGCCCATGGGATTCTCCAGGCGAGAGTACTGGAGTGGGTTGCCATTGCCTTCTCCGAAATGACAACTAAGTATCTCTAATTTTATCAAAAGCTTCCTAAATATTTTTGATGAGTTATCAACGTTGAAAAAAATTTAACAGTTTACATAATACAACTTCTTACTTTGAAATGGGAACACAGGACCCAACTAAGAGGAATCTTACAGTTAGAGGTAGCAGGAGCGCACAGAACTCTCTCATATGTTTTCTGTTTTAGCAAATTCTTTATCCTCATTACTTGACTCAAATTGGTAAGAGTATGTATCTCAATATGATGTTTAACTCATGAGCTCTTTTATTCTGGTGGGTCAGTAAGCATTGGAACTTATTGCTCAGTCAAATTCAATGACAATAATATTCAATAAAATCTTCATAAATAACAAACCTGATTTTAGTCAAAATAGCAACAACTATTTATGTAATCAGCTAAATATGTAATCAGTTAAATATATTTAATCAGTTAAATGTGAGTTATGTGATCAGTTAAATATGAAGCTACAGGGTTCAGAAGCAACCCAATAAATATCATAACATGGACTCAAGTATTCAACTGTCAGTCTAACCCATAATTCCCACTTCTCATCTTTTAGGAGCTTGAGCTTATACTAAATGTATATTAAGCATTACTCCAACCTGTTTGAAACATGTTATATCATTTATGATTATGAACTTGTGCTCACAAGAATCTGTTTGCAGCCAGTTATGCTAGCTTGAGTTTTTTGGGAGATTATGGTAATAAAACTGATTGCGGGCTTATATTTAGAGATGCTATGGTTCTTCCTTTATTCCTGTGCTTGAGTTTATGGATTACTTCCCATAACATCCCAAACAAACATTACATTTTATTCTCTTGTATTCAAAGCTATTTTTTAAACCTTTTTGGCTTTGTGCAATAATTTTTCCTTGTTAATAAAAAAAGCACAACTCAGCTGACAAACCCCACACATGCCATATTGTGCTTCCGATGAGTGCCCTTAGATGCCCTCACCTAACCTTCAGTTCAGTTGAGTCGCTCAGTCGTGTCCAACTCTCTGCGACCCCATGAATCACAGCACGCCAGGCCTCCCTGTCCATCACCAACTCCCAGAGTTCACTCAGACTCACGTCCATTGAGTCAGTGATGCCATCCAGCCATCTCACCTTACCAGTTAATAAATCAGCGTGATAGTATCTTTTGTCCTATATGTTGACAGAGGTGTCATATAGCAAAATGGACATCACTCTATGATTTTCTGTAAGGCATGGCCCAATGGGACCAGACTATCCTATACTAAATGTTGTCAAATTGGGAATTCTTGTTCTGTATGACCAATTTCTCAAGGTATTTTGGAGACTCCCAATAAGCTACTGAATGCTATTTAAAAAAAAAAAAAAAAAGATTTTAAGGTATCTAGAAAAGATCCTAACTTCAGCATAAATGTTTACCCTCCCACACAAGCTCATTTCCATTACAGGACTGAAATATATATGAAAATATGAATATATATTACTGTGGATGGATGGATAGACAGCTAGAGACATGAATACATACACACATATAATCTGTTGACATGATGGGCTTTCCCCAGTGATGGAAACTCAGAAAGAGTTCTAATTGAATAATTTTGATGAGATATTATGTAGGGATGTTAAGGGAAGATGAAAGTTGGCTTACAAATTCCTAACCAAGAAAGGTGCACAGAATTAAAGAACTTGATTAGAAAAATTCTTAGCAGAATACTGCTCATACACTGTAATTTAGAGTCCTGCTCAATGGAACACAAAAGGAATACCCAACTTATCATCAAGTTAGCTGAGATTAAATATTGTTAAGAAACAGAGGATGTAGTAGGCTAACAGATATACAAAAGAAAAGAAAAATGTTGTTGTTCAATCACTTAAATCTTTGCAATTCCCTGGACTGTAGCACTCGAGGCATCCCTGATTTTCACTATCTCCCTAAGTTTGTACAAACTCATGTCCATTGATTCAGTGATGCTATCTAACCATTTCATCCTCTGCCGCCCCATTTTCCAGTTCATTTCGTTCTGTCGCTCAGTCGTGTCCAACTCTTTGCGACTCCATGTATCGCAGCACGCCAGGCCTCCCTGTCCATCACCATCTCCCGGAGTTCACTCAGACTCACGTCCATTGAGTCCGTGATGCCATCCAGCCATCTCAACCTCTGTCGTCCCCTTCTCCTCCTGCCCCCAATCCCTCCCAACATCAGAGTCTTTTCAAATGAGTCAACTCTTCGCATGAGGTGGCCAAAGTACTGGAGTTTCAGCTTTAGCATCATTCCTTCCAAAGAAATCCCAGGGTTGATCTCCTTCAGAATGGACTGGTTGGATCTCCTTGCAGTCCAAGGGACTCTCAAGAGTCTTCTCCAACACCACAGTTCAAAAGCATCAATTCTTCCGCGCTCAGCCTTCTTCACAGTTCAACTCTCACATCCATACATGACCACAGGAAAAACCATAGCCTTGACTAGACGGACCTTAGTCGGCAAAGTAATGGCTCTGCTTTTGAATATACTATCTAGATTGGTCATAACTTTTCTCCCAAGGAGTAAGCGTCTTTTAATTTCATGGCTGCAGTCACCATCTGCAGTGATTTTGGGGCCCCAAAAAATAAAGTCTGACACTGTTTCCACTGTTGCCCCATCTATTTCCCATGAAGTGATGGGACCGGATGCCATGATCTTCATTTTCTGAATGTTGAGCTTTAAGCCAGCTTTTTCACTCTCCTCTTTCACTTTCATCAAGAGGCTTTTTAGCTCCTCTGCACTTTCTGCCATAAGGGTGGTGTCATCTGCATATCTGAGGTTACTGATATTTCTCCCGGCAATCTTGATTCCAGCTTGTGTTTCTTCCAGCCCAGCATTTCTCATGATGTACTCTGCATATAAGTTAAATAAGCAGGCTGACAATATACAGCCTTGATGTACCCCTTTTCCTATTTGGATCCAGTCTGTTGTTCCATGTCCAGTTCTAACTGTTGCAGGTGGTCTGGTATTCCCATCTCTTTCAGAATTTTCCAAAGTTTATTGTGATCCACACAGTCAAAGGGTTGGACATAGTCAACAAAGCAGAAATAGATGTTTTCTGTAACTCTCTTGCTTTTTCCATGATCCAGCGGATGTCGGCAATTTGATCTCTGGTTCCTCTGCCTTTTCTAAAACCAGCTTGAACATCAGGGAGTTCACGGTTCACATATTGCTGAAGCCTGGCTTGCAGAATTTGGAGCATTACTTTACTAGCATGTGAGATCAGTGCAATTGTGCGGTAGTTTGAGCATTCTTTGGCATTGCCTTTCTTTGGGATTGGAATGAAAACTGACCTTTTCCAGTCCTGTGGCCACTGCTGAGTATTTCAAATTTCCTGGCATATTGAGTGCAGCACTTTCACAGCATCATCTTTCAGGATATGAAACAGCTCAACTGGAATTCCATCACCTCCACTAGCTTTGTTCATACTGATGCTTTCTAAGGCCCATTTGACTTCACATTCAAGGATGTCTGGCTCTAGATTAGTGATCACATCATCATCATTATCTGGGTCGTGAAGATCTTTTCTGTACAGTTCTTCCATGTATTCTTGCCACCTCTTCTTAATATCTTCTGCTTCTGTTAGGTCCAGACCATTTCTGTCCTTTATCAAGCCCATTTTTGCATGAAATGTTCCCTTGGTATCTCTAATTTTCTTGAAGAGATCTCTAGTCTTTCCCATTCTGTTCTTTTCCTCTATTTCTTTGCATTGATCGCTGAAGAAGGCTTTCTTATCTCTTCTTGCTATTCTTTGGAACTCTCCATTCAGATGCTTATCTCTTTCCTTTTCTCCTTTGCTTTTCGCTTCTTTTCTTTTCACAGCTCTTTGTAAGGCCTCCCCAGACAGCCATTTTGCTTTTTTGCATTTCTTTTTCATGGGGATGGTCTTGATCCCTGTCTCCTGTACAATGTCACGAACCTCATTCCATAGTTCATCAGGCACTCTATCTATCAGATCTAGGCCGTTCAATCTATTTCTCACTTCCACTGTATAATCATAAGGGATTTGATTTAGGTCATACCTGAATGGTCTAGCAGTTCTCCCTATTTTCTTCAATTTGAGTCTGAATTTGGTAATAAGGAATTGGTGATCTGAGCCACAGTCAGCTCCTGGTCTTGCTTCTGTTGACTCTATAGAGCTTCTCCATCTTTGGCTGCAAAGAATATAATCAATCTGATTTCGGTGTTGACCATCTGGTGATGTCCTTTTGTAGAGTCTTCTCTTGTGTTGTTGGAAGAGGGTGTTTGCTCTGACCAGTGCATTTTCTTGGCAAAACTCTGTTAGTTTTGCCCTGCTTCATTTCCCATTCCAAGGCCAAATTTGCCTGTTACTCCAGGTATTTCTTGACTTCCTACTTTTGCATTCCAGTCCCCTACAGTCTTTTCCAGCATCAGGGTCTTTTTCAATGAGTTGGCTCTTCACATTAGGTGGCCAAAATATTGGAACTTCAGCTTCAGCAATAGCCAATCCAATGAATATTCAGTGTTGGTTTCCTTTAGGATTGACTGGTTGGATCTTCTTGCTCTCCAAGGGACTCTCAAGAGTCTTCTCCAGCACTATAGTCAAAAGCAGCAATTCTTCAGTGTTCAGCCTTCTTTATGACCCAATTCTCACATCTGTACATGACTACTGGAAAAACCATAACTTTAACTGTATATAGACCTTTGTCTCAAAGTGATGTCTCTGCTTTTTAATACACTGTCTAGTTTTGTCATAGCTTTCCTTCCCAAGAGCAATCATCTTTTAATTTTATGGCTGCTATCACTGTCTGCAGTGATTTTTGAGCCCAAGAAAGTAAAATCTGTCACTGCTTCCACTTCTTCACCTTCTATTTGTCACGAAGTGATGGGACCAGATGCCATGATCTTAGTTTTTTGAATGTTGAGTTTCAAGCCAATTTTTTTACTTACTTCCTTGACCCTCATCAAGAAGCTCTTTAGTTCCCCTTCACTTTCTGCCATTAGAATGGTGCCATCTGCATATCTGAGCTTGTTGATATTTCTCCCAGCAATCTTGATTCCAGCATGTGATTCATCCCACTTAGCAATTCATATGATGTACTCTGCATAGAAGTTAAATAAACAGGGTGATCATATACAGCCTTAAGGTACTCTTTCCCAATTCTGAACCAATTAGTTGTTCCATATCTGGTTCTAACAAAAGAATACCAGTAAATAAAAAGGGCTCCAGTGGGACGGTTGCCCCTGATGTGGTTTTTAATTGAAATCATGTGTCAAACTACTGTCTCAAAAATTAGAGAGATATGCAGAGTCAAAGAATCATAAATTAATAGACACCTCCATGTAAACCAGTACCAGGAAAGGAATACCTATATTATACTTGGCAAATTGCTTGGAGACTGCATGTGAACAAGTTTGAGAACTGAAACTCAAGGGCAGGGGCCTAATCTTAGTAGGGAACCTACACTTTTATGAGTTTTCCTTCAGGAGTCCTATCAGGTTCTCACAGTAAAGACCAGAGAAATAATTCTTACTCTTTCCAGCATGGAGAGGGGATGTATCACCAATCTGAAACACTCCAGAGAATTCAGGCCTTATTAACAAAATCTGCTCTCAAAAAAGCCTATTTCCCCAGAGGTTAAATGACTGGGATTTTACCCAAGCCTCACCAAGCTGGGGAAAAGGGAATACCCACCAGAAGCCCATCCTAGCCTTGTATATGGGGCAGGAGGGAGGACCTAAATCTAGCCCCTACTAGACCTCCATGAAGGAGAAGGGAAATATCAATTCCAGTCCCCTCTAGCCTTCCTGCCAAAACCAAGAGGGGAGGGCACAAGAAATACAAGCACTTAACCACTTGCAAAGGTCACAACCCAAGTATACAGGCTCAGCAAAAGACTGAAATTCATCATAGAAATAGAACTATGTAAAGTTTTCTCTCTCTCTTCCTACCACCACATCAGTAGGGCTCCTGCATAACAACAGAGGAACCCAACTGAAAGAACTGCACATTTAACTTTACTTAAGAACAAGTCTCTAGGGAACTCCAAAGACAATGGGGGAGATAAAAAGAATAATTCCAGAGGAAATTTTAGCCTGTGACACCAGCAGCCACAGCAATAGTAAGCACAATTATACTCCTAGCCAGATAAACATTAAACCTCACACTTAAAGAATATTTACTTCAGATATTTTTATCCAGTACGAAATGTTCAGGTTCCATTAAAAAAAAAAAAAAAAAAAAGGCATACTGAAGGACAAAAAACTACATTTGAAGAGACAGGGGAAGCATCAGAACCTGACAGAGATATGTTAGAATTTTGGTATTATCAGACTAGAAATTTAAAGTAGTTGTATTTGATAGGCCCACAGATCTAATGGAAAAAGTGAACAACATTCAAGAACACATGGGTAAAGTAAGCAGACAGATGAAAAGTCTAAAAAAGAATCAAAAAGAAATACAAGAAATCAAAACACTGTAACAGGAACAAATACCTTTGACAGATTTTTTAATAGGCTGGGCACAACTGAAAAAAAATCAGTAAGATTAAAGCTATATCAATAAAAACATCAAAAACTGGAAAAAGTGAAAGAAGAAAACATAAACCCAAAATACCCACAAACTATGGGAGAATCACAAAGCATGTAACATATGCTTAAGGGGAATTCTACAAGAAGAAGAGAAAGAAACAGAATAAATATTTGAAGCAATTGATTAGTGTGATTATCCCAAATTAATGTAGAAACCAAACCACAAATCCAGGAATTTCAGAGACCACTAAACATAAAAAGTGCTTTTTAAAAACCTATAATTAAGAAATAATATGCAAACTGAAGAAAATAAAAGATAAAGAAATTTTCATAGAAAAATTTTGAAGAAGCTAGGGAAAGCAAGCAAACAAACAAAAATAATAATAATAATGGCCTGTAGAGGAGTATAGACAAGAAAAAACTTCCCAGAAAAATAAAATTTGAGGGAATCTGTTACCAGTAGACCTATTTTTTAAATGTTCACATTCTCATAGGAAACAATAATGAGAGTTTAAATCTCTCACAGTTAACTGACATAACAGGATTTAGAAAAGGCAGAGGAGCCAGAGATCAAATTGCTAATGTCCATTGGATCACTGAAAAAGTGAGAGAGTTCCAGAAAAACATCTGCTTCATTGACTATGCCAAAGCCTTGACTGTGTGGATCACAAAAAACTATGGAAAATTCTTCAAGAGATAGGAACATCAGACCACCTGACCTGCCTCCTGATAAACCTGTATGCAGGTCAAGAAGCAACAGTTAGAACTGGATGTGGAACAACAGACTGGTTCCAAATAGGAAAAGGAGTAAGTCAAGGCTGTATATCGACACCCTGCTTATTTAACTTATATGCAGAACGTCATGAGAAATGCCAGGCTGGAAGAAGCACAAGCTGGAATCAAGATTGCCAGGAGAAATATCAAGAACCTCAGATGACACCACCTTTATGGCAGAAAGTGAAGAAGAACTAAAGAGCCTCTTGGTGAAGGTGAAAGAGGAGAGTGAAAAAGTTGGATTAAAACTCAACATTCAGAAAACTAAGATCATGGCATCTGGTCCCATCACTTCATAGCAAATAGATGGAGAAATAATGGAAACAGCAAAAGACTGTATTTGGGGGGACTCCAAAATCACTGCAGATGGTGACAGCAGCCATGAAATTAAAAGACACTTGCTCCTTGGAAGAAAAGCTATGACCAACCTAGATAGCATATTAAAAAGCAGAGACATTACTTTCAAAAAAATTAAAAAAGTCCATCTAGTCAAAGCTATGGTTTTTTTCAGTAGTTATGTACAGTTGTGAGAGTTGGACCATAAAGAAAGCTGAGCGCTGGAGAATTGATGCTTTTGAACTGTGGTGTTGGAGAAGACTCTTGAGAGTCCCTTGGACTGCAAGGATATCCAACAAGTCCATCCTTAAAGGAAATTAGTCCTGAATATTCATTGGAAGGACTGGTGCTGAACTCAAAACTCCAATACTTTGGCTACCTAATGCAAAGACCTGACTCATTGGAAAAGATCCTGATATTGGGAAAGATTGAAGGCGGGAGGAGAAGGGGATGACAGAGGATGAGCTAGTTGGATGGCATCACCGACTTGATGGACATGAGTTTGAGTGAGCTCCAGGAGTTGGTGAAGGACAGGGAAGCCTGGCATGCTGCAGCCCATGGGATCACAAAGACTCGGACACGACTGAGCCAGTGAACTGAACTGAATAATGACATAACAAAGTCATGAGAGGTTCTGAGAGCTTGTCTGATTTGACGTTGAGAACAAGAATTTCATATTATATTGCCATCGAATGAGTTCTTTTCATTTGGTCTTCATCGCTGTTATTTTAGTCGCTAAGCCATATCCAACTCATTTTCAACCCCGTGAGCTGTAGCCCACCAGGCGCCTCAGTCCATGGGGTTTCCCAGGCAAGAACTCTGCAGTGGGTTGCCATTTCCTTCTCTGGGAGATCTTCCCGACCAAGGAATCGAAGCCACACCTCCTGCATTGGCAGGCAGATCCCCTACCTCTGAGTTACCAGGGAAGCCTGTGGTCTTCATGGCTTTCCCTACTTTCTAACTTTTTCAGGAAACCTTCCCTTTTTATAATTTTTGCCTACTAACATCCTTCTACTCAGCTTAGTCCTTATCTTCTTTTATGTATTAATTTTTTAAGAACTGGTTTTCATCTCTGTTTAGATTTTGAGTTCACTGAGGGCAAGGCTATGCCTTACATTTTCTCTCTTGCTCACTAATAATTTTGAGCAATGAGTTTTAAATAAGCCCAAAATAAGCGGTCAGTTAATTGATTAGCATGCTTGTACATGATGTTTCCTCTTGAATATAAGGGCTTCCCTGGTGGCTCAGACAGTAAAAAGTCCATCTGTAATGCAGGAGACCCATGTTTGATCCCTGAATTGGACAGATCCCTTGGAGAAGGGAATGGCTCCCCACTCCAGTATTCCTGCCTGGAGAATTCCATGGACGGGGCACCAAGTGAGCTTGAATATAAAGGGCGAAATAAGCATATGAAAATGCCCTTTTTTGTATCCTCTGAAAATGAAAGTCTCTCAGTCACATCCAACTCTTTGTGACCCCGTGGACTATACAGTCCATGGAATTCTCCAGGCCAGAATTACTGGAGTGGGTAGCCTTTCCCTTCAGGGGATCTTCCCAACCCAGGGATTGAGCCCAAGTCTCCCACATTGCAGACGGATTCTTTACCAGCTGAGCCACAAGGGAAGCCATCTGTATTCTCTACTCTAATAATAATTTGAAAGATAATGATTGTGTCCTTGTTGGGTCTGAGACACAACCTAATTGTAACCTTTTGATACAGTCATGTTTCTGTGTCCCATAAAATACAGTTGTGGAAATTCAAATAGCTTTGGTTTGAGGCAGAAGCCAAAATTTAAAATGGATTTGGCTGAGCTCTAGTAAATTGAAAATGTGTGTTTAGCACACAAGGAAACTTGGAAACTGGTTATAACATTATGTGATAGTAAAATCAAATTAACCTATTTGTAACTTACCAAATGTTTTTAAAGCTATCCAATACTCATTTTTAATTTAAAGTAACAACTGGGCATGGGATATGTCATGGAAATCCTATAAGTTGCCAAGTTTCTCCCATATCTTACCAAGCATAGCTCAATATATAGAGGAAAGCTGGGAAATAGACTAATAAAGTTCCCATACTTTAAACTGAGTAGCTGACAAGAGAGCCAAATAGCAGTGGCAATAACTATGGGAAATATTATTTCTGGCTCCACTTCAGATGCTGTAGTTCACTGTTAAAGCAGAAATCTCTTTCTGGAGATTAGTTCAAACGAAAATAAACTTGAGGGAAAGTGATATTTATTGTTAGGATAAATGGTTTTCCTTTTGCTGGTAATTTATATATACAAGTTTTCTAAAAGAAAGAAGACAGTTCAAATCATACTGTTTTAAACCATAGACTAGTGTGGTATTTCAGTCTTCTGAGTCACTGGAGATATTCCAGGATCTGAAGGTGAATTTGATAGCTTATAACAGAAGTGATCTGTTGGTAATGATGGACAATCAAATTTAGGAAATTTTTATATGTGCAGTTCAATCACCATATATATTTTGGATTTAGGGCTAACTTTCATGAACTGCAAGGATGAAAAATATACATAGTAATATGAATATTTGGTAGTATATGAACTTCTATAGCAAAATTTATGACATCTCTCAATAATTTTAGGATATTCAAACTTCTGGGACCATTCAACCTCTATTCCCAGCATTAAAAACAGGACCCACATCATTTTCTTATTATAATTGATATTGATCATTCATAACCTTCCTTCAATTTTCACTTAGCCATCTGTCTATATTCCAAATTACAATAAGCTTAGAGGCATAAAAGTACTGAAAAAGAAATCCTAAGTTAATTATTTAAGTAGTGGCAGACATAGTTTGTCATTTTAAAAGAATAGGGAGCTTATAGATCATGTCTTAATCTTAACTCATTACAACAAAAACTACTAGACTCCACTAGAAAGTAGTAGAGAAATAATTTCTAAAGTGTATTTACACTTGTGTTCTTAATTACATGGGGTACTTAAGTACCAAAGAATTTTTTTAATTAATTTTTAAATGAAATGAATATGCACTTTTATGTATGAAATAAAATAAAGTAAAATCAAAATCAAAATCAATTTGTGTATTATGTTGCTTTTCCTTTTAACAGTGACTTTTATAACATCTAGGAAGTGTTTGGGATTTTATGAGTTAACCTTAAAATCGTCTACTTAGGAGTTTCTTTGCACTATTTTCCTGACTACGAGTTTATTATAATTTCGAACAGAGAAGGCTGGGAGTGAGAATTGAAGGAAAGTTGTTATTGATCATCATCAGTCAATAAAAGGAAGATGATGAGTTCAGTTTGTGATGCTGAAAGTAGAGGTTGAATTGTTTCCAAAGTTTGAATATTCCAAAGTTAATGGGAGATGTCGTGAGTTTGGGTTTAAAAGAGAACTGAGACTAGGAGACAGGGAGGAGCAGAGCCTAGAGAATCAATTTGGCTGTAAGTAAGAAATCAGAAATGTGATGCTAATGTTATCACATTGGCTGGGTACACAGCTCACTCCAAAAAACTGATACAGCCTTTGTTATTGTTGTTGTTCAGTCACTAGTGCATGTCCAACTCTTTGCCACCCCATGGACTGCAGCATACCAGGCTTCCCTGTCCTTCACTGTCTCCAGGAGCTTGCTCAAATTCATGTCCATTAAGTCAGTGATGTCATCCAACCATCTCATCCTCTATCATCCCAATATCTTCCTGGCTTCAACCTTTCTCATCATCAGGGTCTTTTCCGAGACTCTTCCCATCAGGTGGCCAAAGTATTGGAGTTTCAGCTTCAGCATCAGTCCTTCCAATGAATATTGAGGGTTGATTTCCTTTAAGACTCACTGGTTTGATCTCCTTGCAGTCCAAGGGACTCTCAAGTGTTTCCCCAACATAATTCAAAAGCATCAGTTCTCAGATGCTCAGTCTTCTTTTTGTCCAACACTCACATCCATAAAGGACTACTGAAAAAAACATAGCTTTGATTATATGGACTTTTTTCTGCAAAGTGGTGTCTCTGCTTTTTAATATGCTGTGTAGTTTTTTTCACAGTTTTCTTTCAAGGGGCAAGTGTCTTTTAATTTCATGACTGCAATCAAAGTCCTCAGTGATTTTTGAGCCCAAGAAAATAAATTCTGTCACTGTTTCCATTCTTTCCCCATCTATTTGCCATGAAGTGATGGGACTGGATGCCATGGCATTAGTTTTATGAATGTTGAGTTTTAAGCCAGTTTTCACTCTCCTCTTTCACTTTCATCAAGAGGCTCTTTAGTTTTTCTTCACTTTCTGCCATAAGAGAGGTGTCATCTGATATCTGAGGTTATTGATATTTCTCCCATCAATCTTGATTCCAGCTAGTGCTTCATCCAACCCAGCATTTTCCATGGTGTACTCTTCATGTAAGTTAAATAAGCAGGGTGACAATATACAGCCTTGACGTACTCCTTTTCCTCTTTGGAACCAGTCTATTGTTCCATGTCCAGTTCTAACTGTTGCTTCTTGACCTGCATACAGGTTTCTCAGGAGGCAGGTCAGGTGACCCAACGTTCCTATCTCTTTCAGAATTTTCCACAGTTTGTTGTGATCCACACAGTCAAAGGCTTTGGCATAGTCAATGAAGCAGAAGTAGATGTTTTTCTGGAACTCTCTCACTTTTTCAATGATCCAATTGATGTTGGCAATTTGACCTCTGGTTCCTCTGCCTTGTCTAAATCCAGCTTGAACATCTGGAAGTTCACGATTCACATAAAGTTGAAGTCTACATTGAAGGATTTTAAGCATTACCTTGCTAGCATGTGAAATGAGGGCAATTGTGAGGAGTTTGAATATTCTTTAATATTGCCCCTCTTTGTGATTGGAATGAAAACTGACCTTTTCCAGTCCTGTGGCCACTGCTCAGTTTTCCAAATTTCTGGCATATTGAGTACAGCACTTTCACAGCATCATCTTTTAGGATTTGAACAGCTGGAATTCCATCACCTCCACTAGCTTTGTTCCTAGTGATTCCTCCTAAGACCCACTTGACTTCACACTCCAGGATGTCTGGCTGTAGGTGAATGATCACACCATTGTGGTTATCTAGGTCATGAAGATCTTTTTCTGCATAGTTCTTCTGTGTGTTCTTTAGTCACCTCTTCTTAATATCTTCTGCTTCTGTTAGGTCCATACCATTTCTGTCCTTTATTGTGCCCATCTTTGTATGAACTGTTTCCTTGGTATCTCTATTTTTCTTGAAGAGATCTCTAGTCTTTTCCATTCTACTGTTTTCCTTTATTTCTTTGCACTGATCACTGAGGAAGGCTATCTAATCTCTCCTTGCTATTCTTTGGAATTCCTCATTTTAAAAAGTGTATCTTTCCTTTTCTCCTTTGCCTTTAGCTTCTCTTCTTTTCTTGGCTACTTATAAGGCCTCCCCAGACAACCATTTTGCTTTGTTGCACTTCCTTTTCTTGGTGTGGTTTTGATCACTGCTTCCTGTACAATGTTATGAACCTCCGTCCATAGTTCTTCAGGCACTCTGTCTTTCAGATCTAATTCCTTAAATATATTTGTCACTTCCACTGTATAATCATAAAGGATTTGATACAGGTCATCCTTGAATGGCCTAGTGGTTTTCCCTACATTCTTCAATGTAAGTCTATATTTGGCAATTAGAAGTTCATGATCTGAGCCACAGTCAGCTCCTGGTCTTGTTTTTCCTTACTATTTGGAGCTTCTCCATCTTTGACTGCAAAGAATATAATCATGTGTAGAGTCATCTCTTGTGCCTTTCGAAGAGGGTGTTTGCTATGACCAGTACGATCTCTTGGCAAAATGCTGTTACACTTTGCCCTGCTTCATTTTGTACTCCACAGCCAAACTTGCCTGTTACTCTAGGTATCTCTTGACTTCCTGCTTTTTCATTTCAGTCCCCTGTGATGAAAAGCACATCTTTTTCTGGTGTTGGTCCTGGAAAGTCTTGTAGGGCTTCATAGAGATGTTCATCTTCAGCTTCTTCAGCGTTAGTGGTTGTGGCATAGATGGATTACTCTGATATTGAATGGTTTGCCTTGGAAATAAATTGAGATCATTCTTTCATTTTTGAGATTGCACCTAAGCACTGCATTCTGGATTCTTTTGTTGACTATGATGGCTACTCCACTTCTTCTAAGGAATTCTTGCCTGCAGTGGTAGATATAATGGTCACCTGAATTAAATTCACTCATTTATGTCCTTTTTAGTTCACTGATTCCTAAAATGTCAATGTTCACTCTGGTCATCTCCTGTTTGACCACTTCCAATTTACCTCGAGTCATGGATCTAACACTCCAGGTCCCTATGCATGCAATATTGTTCTTTATAGCATCAGACTTTACTTTCACCACAGACACATCCACAACTGGGCATTGTTTCCACTTTGGCTCAGTCTCTTCATTACTTCTGGGACTATTTTTCTGCTCTTCTCCAGTAGCAGAAAGATGACCTGGGAAGTTCACCTTTCAGTGTCATATATTTGTGTCTTATATCCTTAACTTATCTTTTAACAAATATTTATCTGGCTGATTCTTGTATCTCAAAAGTGTAAATCAGGAAATAGAGACCTACACTGGTAGACAAACAGTTAATGTGTAGTGATGATTTTTAATGAGCATGGACATGTAAATTTTCCTAGATTACACATACACTAGTAAACCTAAATCCCCAACTGATGAGCTTACTTTTAAGCTCTTAAGGACGTATTTTTATACTGACCACTTGATAAAGATTTACTTGGAAATGGAAGTGGTAGATGGCATAGACAGTGAAGAATATGCCTGCAATGCAGGAGACCTGGGTTCTATCCCTTGGTTTAAAAGATCCCTTGGAGAAGGGAATGGCTACACACTCCAGTATTCTTGCCTGGAGAAGACCATGGACAGAAGAGGACCCTGGTGTGCTACAATTCATGGAATTGCAAAGAGACAGACACAGCTGAGCAACTGACACTAAGGAATGGAAAACATCAGTGGATCGACATGTGTAAGGGTAGGAGGGTTGACAGTAGTTTTGCCCCTGCTATCAATCTTAAAATATCACACAAGTCATCAGTACAGTTCAATTCAGTCGCTCAGTCATGTCCGACTCTTTGCGACCCTATGAATCACAACACGCTAGGCCTCCATGTCCATCACCATCTCCCGGAGTTCACTCAGACTCACGTCCATCGAGTCCGTGATGCCATCCAGCCATCTCATCCTCGGTCGTCCCCTTCTCCTCCTGCTCCCAATCCCTCTCAGCATCAGAGTCCTTTCCAATGAGTCAACTCTTCTCATTAGGTGGCCAAAGTACTGGAGCTTCAGCTTTAGCATCATTCCTTCCAAAGAAATCCCAGGGTTGATCTCCTTCAGAATGGACTGGTTGGATCTCCTTGCAGTCCAAGGGACTCTCAAGAGTCTTCTCCAACACCACAGTTCAAAAACGTCAATTCTTTGGCACTCAGTCTTCTTCACAGTCCAACTCTCACATCCATACATGACCACTGGAAAAACCATAGCTTTGACTAGACGGACCTTAGTCGGCAAAGTAATGTCTCTGCTTTTGAATATACTATCTAGATTGGTCATAACTTTTCTTCCAAGGAGTAAGCATCTTTAAATTTCATGGCTGCAGTCACCATCTGCAGTGATTTTGGAGCCCAAAAAAGTAAAGTCTGACACTGTTTCTACTGTTTCCCCATCTATTTCCCATGAAGTGATGGAACCAGATGCCATGATCTTCGTTTTCTGAATGTTGACTTTAAGCCAAATTTTTCACTCTTTCACTTTCATCAAGAGGCTTTTTAGCTCCTCTTCACTTTCTGCCATAAGGGTGGTGTCATCTGCATATCTGAGGTTACTGGTATTTCTCCTGGCAATCTTGATTCCAGCTTGTGTCATAGGAGCTTATTATTTTTAAGTATAGTTTACTTAATTACAGTGGAAGTGAGAAGTAGATTTGAGGAACTAGATCTGATAGACAGGGTGCCTGATAAACTATGGATGGAGGTTCATGTCATTGTACAGGAGACAGGGATCAAGACCATCCCCATGAAAAAGAAATGCAAAAAAGCAAAATGGCTATCTGAGGAGGCCCTACAAATAGCTGTGAAAAGAAGAGAACCCAAAAGCAAAGGGGAAAAGGAAAGATATAAGCATCTGAATGCAGAGTTCCAAGGAATAGCAAGGAGAGATAAGAAAGCCTTCCTCAGCGATCAAAGCAAAGAAATAGAGGAAAACAACAGAATGGTAAAGACTAGAGATCTCTTTAAGAAAATTGGAGATACCAAGGGAAAATTTCATGCAAAGATGGGCTCAATAAAGGACAGAAATGGTCTGGACCTAAGAGAAGCAGAAGATAATAAGAAAAGGTGGCAAAAATACACAGAAAAACTGTACAAAAAAGAGCTTCACGACCCAGATAATCACAATGGTGTGATCACTCACCTAGAGCCAGACATCCTGAAATGTGAAGTCAAGTGGGCCTTAGAAAGCATGACTATGAACAAAGCTAGTGGAGGTGATGGAATTCCAGTTGAGCTATTTCAAATCCTGAAAGATGATGCTGTGAAAGTGCTACACTCAATATGCCAGCACATTTGGAAAACTGAGCAGTGGCCACAGGACTGGAAAAGGTCAGTTTTCATTCTAGTCCCAAAGAAAGGCAATGCCAAAGAATGCTCAAACTACCTCACAATTGCACTCATCTCACATGCTAGTAAAGTAATGCTCAAAATTCTCCAAGCCAGGCTTCAGCAATACGTGAACCATGAACTTCCAGATGTTCAAGCTGGTTTTAGAAAAGGCAGAGGAACCAGAGATCAAATTGCCAACATCCACTGGATCATCAAAAAAGCAAGAGAGTTCCAGAAAAACATCTGTTTCTGCTTTATTGACTATGCCAAAGCCTTTGACTGTGTGGATCACAATAAACTGTGAAAATCGTGAAAGAGATGGGAATACCAGACCACCTGACCTGCCTCTTGAGAAATCTGTATGCAGGTCAGGAAGCAACAGTTAGAACTGGACATGGAACAACAGACTGGTTCCAAAGAGGAAAAGGAGTACGTCAAGGCTGTATATTGTCACCCTGCTTATTTAACTTCTATGCAGAGTACATCGTGAGAAATGCTGGGCTGGAAGAAGCACAAGCTGGTTCAAGATTGCTGGGAGAAATATCAATAACCTCAGATATGCAGATGATACCACCCTTATGGCACAAAGTGAAGAAGAACTAAAAAGCCTCTTGATGAAAGTGAAAGAGGAGAGTGAAAAAGTTGGCTTAAAGCTCAACATTCAGGAAATGAAGATCATGGCATCCGGTCCCATCACTTCATAGGAAGTAGATGGGGAAACGGTGGAAACAGTGTGAGACTTTATTTTTTGGGCTCCAAAATCACTGCAGATACTGATTGCAGCCATGAAATTAAAAGAGGCTTTACTCCTTGGAAGGAAAGTTATGACCAAGCTAGATAGCATACTGAAAAGCAGAGATATTATTTTGCCAACAAATGTCCATCTAGTCAAGTCTATGGTTTTTCCTGTGGTCATTTGTGGATGTGAGAGTTGGACTGTGAAGAAGGCTGAGCACTGAAGAATTGATGCTTTTGAACTGTGGTGTTGGAGAAGACTCTTGAGAGTCCCGTGGACTGCAGGGAGATCCAACCAGTCCATTCTAAAGGAGATCAGTCCTGGGTGTTCATTGGAAGGACTGATTTTGAAGCTGAAACTCCAATACTTTGGCCACCTCATGTGAAGTGTTGAATCACTGGAAAAGACCCTGATGCTGAGAGGGATTGGGGGCAGGAGGAGAAGGGGATGACAGAGGATGAGATGGCTGGATGGCATCACCGACTCAATGGACATGAGTTTGAGTGAACTCCGGGTGTTGGTGATGGACATGGAGGCATAGCGTGCTGTGATTCATAGGGTCGCAAAGCGTCGGACATGACTGAGCAGCTGAACTGAACGTAGTTTAGTTAAACAGCTTTATTTTTGAGGCACATGTGAGGTAACTAAGGAAAATCAGCGTAATTAGAGTTCATCAATAATATGGAATTCCTGAAGTAGTTCTTGGGAATAAAGAAAACAGGAGATATTGTTGTTAATGTGACCCTGTTTAAAACGCTGAGCTATTGGGGAACATGTAAGCAGAACTCACACAAATACGTTTCAGAAAACTTACACAAAGAACAAGAAATCTGTGTCTTTACTTGGTGACCTAGAAGAGTTTGACTAGAGAGGAAAGCATGAGAAGTAATATTTGAAGTGTTGAAGAATTTGAAAAATAAGAGAATTCCAGGCAGGGAAAGCATAGGTGAAAAAGAAAAGATATACAGTCATGAGAGAAGGGCTCATTCAGAAATGAAGAAATTCAATGTGGGTTGGAGTTTGGAAGCATGGGGTGATGTTCATGAATGGAAAATGCATTGCAGGCAGACTCTTTAATGTCTGAAACACCAGGGAAGCCCCTATTTAGAGACATATTTGAGGTTAAATAACATAAGATAATTATGCTATAATATAGCTTATCCTAGGATATCCTAAAACATTTAAGAAGACATTAGTAAAATTTTCTATTTTCTTTTTACGGTATTGTATGCTATGTAACCTCAGTCATATCTGACTCTTTGCAACTATATGGACTGTAATCATCGGGACTCCTCGGTCCATAGGTATTTCCAGGAAAGAATACTGGAGTAAGTTGCCATTTCCTCCTCCAGGGGATCTTCCTGACCCAGGTGCTGAATCTGAGTCTCCTGAATTGCAGGCGGATTCTTTACCTGCTGAGCCATCGGGAAAGCCCCTTATTCAGCATCTAATATATGTTAAATATTTTATATCAGTGTTTATCTAAGTCTTTCAGTGCTGAATAATGAATCAGGTCAAAAATAGAGTAAATAGAGGTTTTTGTCAGATCAACAGTGAGAGAAACATAAGCAGTCCATGGGGTTCAAAGAACCGGACACAAGGGAGTGACTGAACACAACAGCAATATTACTTCAAATATTTGACATTACTAAGTATAATGATAATTGTGAAATCTCCAAGGGAGATATGAGAGTCCAAAAATTAAATATATTACTTTAAATTTGTGTTACTGCCATGTGGGGATCCCTGCAAACTTTAAAAGGGAATGGTACGGAATACGGTCAGAACTTACAGCTGCCTTTAGAAACACACCAGGCATGAAGCATTATATATTTAATAGACAACTCTCTGCTGTGCTGTAAATGTCTACCACATCCTCCAGAAAACCTTCCCAAACAAAAGTAAAAGCAGGCTTCCTCTATCTCCTCTGCAGGATTCAAGTGGCCCTCTTAGTAATTATCTCCCTGGGACGCACTTGTCTGGTTGCGTGTCTCTTCTATGTCTTCTGGCTCAGAGCTCTTTTTGTTGGGAATACTGTCTCACTGTCTTCAGCAACTCTAGTTACTAGCAGTGTGTGAGTGTGTTAGTTGCTCAGTCATGTCTGACTCTTTGTGACCCCATGGACTCTAGCCCACCAGGTTCCTGTGTCTATGGGATTCTCCAGGCAAGAAGACTGGAGTGAGTTGCCATTTCCTCCTTCATTTTACTAGCAGAGTGCCTATAAAACATATTAGGTTCTTAAAGTTATGTTTAATCCGTGAATAGGGAGTGAATCCAAAACCAAATGAAAGTTAAAATCCTATCCATATGAGGAGAGAATATTATCTGTGAGGTCAAACTGGACTGGATTCCCAACCCTACTTATGCCATTCCACCTCTCATCCCACCCTCTAAAATTATTTTCTTACTTGTCAAAGGTAAAATAATATATTTCTCTCTAAATCTTACTTTGATGATTAATGGAAAGTACATATTCAGGACACTGCCAGATAAAAAGAATGAAATAAAATGTGGTTCTCTTTCATTTTCTTATTTATTTTTATTTTTTTTAAGTTTTTATTTTTACTTTATTTTACTGTAAAATACTGTATTGGTTTTGCCATACATTGACATAAATCCACCACGGGTGTACATGCGTTCCCAAACATGAACCCCCCTCCCACCTCCCTCCCCATAACATCTCTCTCGGTCATCCCCATGCACCAGCCCCAAGCGTGCTGTATCTTGCATCGGACATAGACTGGCAATTCGATTCTTACATGATAGTATACATGTTTCAATGCCATTCTCCCAAATCATCCCACCTTCTCCCTCTCCCTCTGAGTCCAAAAGTCCGCTATACACATCTGTGTCTTTTTTGCTGTCTTGCATACAGGGTCATCATTGTCATCTTTCTAAATTCCATATATATGTGTTAGTATACTGTATTGGTGTTTTTCTTTCTGGCTTACTTCACTCTGTATAATCGGCTCCAGTCTCATCCATCTCATTAGAACTGATTCAAATGTATTCTTTTTAATGGCTGAGTAATACTCTATTGTGTATATGTACCACAGCTTTCTTATCCATTCATCTGCTGATGGACATCTAGGTTGTTTCCATGTCCTGGCTATAATAAACAGTGCTGCGATGAACATTGGGGTACACATGTCTCTTTCAATTCTGGTTTCCTCGGTGTGTATGCCCAGCAGTGGGACTGCTAGGTCATAAGGCAGTTCTATTTGCAATTTTTTAAGGAATCTCCACACTGTTCTCCATAGTGGCTGTACTAGTTTGCATTCCCACCAACAGTGTAGGAGGGTTCCCTTTTCTCCACACCCTCTCCAGCATTTATTGCTTGCAGATTTTTGGATCGCAGACATTCTGACTGGTGTGAAGTGGTGCCTCATTGTGGTTTTGATTTGCATTTCTCTGATAATGAGTGATGTTGAGCATCTTTTCATGTGTTTGTTAGCCATCCGTATGTCTTCTTTGGAGAAATGTTTATTTAGTTCTTTGGCCCATTTTTTGATTGGGTCGTTTATTTTTCTGGAATTGAGCTGCATAAGTTGCTTGTATATTTTTGAGATTAGTTGTTTGTCAGTTGTTTCATTTGCTATTATTTTCTCCCATTCAGAAGGCTGTCTTTTCACCTTGCTTATATTTTCCTTTGTTGTACAGAAGCTTTTAATTTTAATTAGATCCCATTTGTTTATTTTTGCTTTTATTTCCAGAATTCTGGGAGGTGGATCATAGAGGATAAAGTCAGGAACAAGACAAGGGTGCCCACTTTCACCGCTACTATTCAACATAGTTCTGGAAGTTTTGGCCACAGCAATCAGAGCAGAAAAAGAAATAAAAGGAATCCAAACTGGAAAAGAAGAAGTAAAACTCTCACTGTTTGCAGATGACATGATCCTCTACATAGAAAACCCTAAAGACTCCACCAGAAAATTACTAGAGCTAATCAATGAATAGAGTAAAGTTGCAGGATATAAAATCAACACACAGAAATCCCTTGCATTCCTATACACTAATAATGAGAAAGTAGAAAAAGAATTTAAGGAAACAATTCCATTCACCATTGCAATGAAAAGAATAAAATACTTAGGAATATATCTACCTAAAGAAACTAAAGACCTATATATAGAAAACTATAAAACAGTGATGAAAGAAATCAAAGAGGACACTAATAGATGGAGAAATATACCATGTTCATGGATCAGAAGAATCAATATAGTGAAAATGAGTACACTACCCAAAGCAATTTACAAATTCAATGAAATCCCTATCAAGCTACCAGCCATATTTTTCACAGAACTAGAGCAAATAATTTCAAGATTTGTATGGAAATACAAAAAACCTCGAATAGCCAAAGCAATCTTGAGAAAGAAGAATGGAACTGGAGGAATCAACTTGCCTGACTTCAGGCTCTACTACAAAGCCACAGTCATCAAGACAGTATGGTACTGGCACAAAGACAGAAATATAGATCAATGAACAAAATAGAAAGCCCAGAGATAAATCCACACACATATGGACACCTTATCTTTGACAAAAGAGGCAAGAATATACAGTGGAGTAAAGACAATCTCTTTAACAAGTGGTGCTGGGAAAACTGGTCAACCACTTGTAAAAGAATGAAACTAGATCACTTTCTAACACCACACACAAAAAGAAACTCAAAATGGATTAAAGATCTAAATGTAAGACCAGAAACTATAAAACTCCTAGAGGAGAACACAGGCAAAACACTCTCATTTTCTTATTCTACTCTTACAGACTCTTAACTTCAGTTCTGTACAAAAACTCATGATCCTAAAAACATTTATGTTTCTAGATACAGTAACAGTATGATACTTGAACATTTGTTTTTACCCTTTATTACATTCTGTTTTGTCCTTGTTGACACATGCGTAATATCTAGTCAAAATAAAAATAGTATAAAAATCAGTTACAATGATCTTTGGAATGATAATTTCCCTGGATGACTCATGGAAAAATTAGTCTAACATTATAAATAAAATGATACATTATGGGAAATAAAAATGACAGGGGAAACTGTTTTAAATGTACTATTCATACATTGACTAATATAGGACCCTAAATATTCCAAGGCTTTATGTATAAAAAGTCAAAATTAGTATGCAGTTACATGATTCTTTGTTAACTGCTTACAACTGTGTTAACACTTTACTCATTAAACTTTTTTGTTTGCTTTCATTTCTCAAACAATAATTAGTCAAAATATTGTGTATTAAATGAGTGATAGGAGCATACAGCCTCAGACTATCCCTTATTGCCAGATGGCAATGGAGGTTAATTATTCAGTTTTTGTATCAGCCCTCTTCTTCCTGAATGTGAATTTTCAGGAATGTTACACAACTACAGTTTTCACATGTATTAGATGGTAAAATAGTACTCTATAGGGTTTTTGTTACAAGTAAATGAGATAATACATGTAAAAAGTATCTACATAGGTAGTGCTATTAAAATTAATTAATAAATACTGTTTTAATATAAATATGGAAACAAAATACCATTAAATAATAATAAAGTTATTCTATGAATATATATTTTAACTTGTGTGTTAAGTTCAGTGCAGTTCAGTCACTGAGTCATGTCTGACTCTTTGAGACCCCATGGACTGCACCACACAAGGCCTCCCTGTCCATCACCAACTCCCAGAGTTTATTCAAACTCATGTCCATTGAGTCAGTGATACCATCCAACCATCTCATCTTCTGTCATCCCCTTCTCCTCCCGCCTTCAATCTTTCCCAGCATCAGGGTCTTTTCCACTGAATCAGGTCTTCGCATCAGGTGGTCAAAGTATTGGAGTTTCAGCATCAGTCCTTCCAATGAATATTCAGGACTAATTTCTTTTAGGATGGACTGGTTGGATCTCCTTGTTTCCAAGGGACTCTCAAGAGTCTTCTCCAACATCACAGTTCAAAAGCATCAATTCTTCGGTGTTCAGCTTTCTCTATAGTCCAACTCTCATATCCATACATGACTACTGGAAAAGCCATAGATTTGACTAGACAGACCTTTGTTGGCAAAGTAATGTCTCTGCTTTTTAATATGTAGTCTAGGTTGTTCATAGCTTTTCTTCCAAAAGTAAGTGTCTTTTAATTTCATGGCTGCAGTCACAATCTGCAGTGATTTTGGAGCCCCCCCAAAATAAAGTCTTTCCCTGTTTCCATCATTTCCCCATCTATTTGCCATGAAGTGATGGGACCAGATGCCATGATCTTCGTTTTCTGAATGTTGAGCTTTAAGCCATCTTTTTCATTTGCCTCTTTCACTTTCATCAAGAGGCTCTTTAGTTCTTCTCTTTTTGCCATAAGTGTGGTGTCATCTGCATATCTGAGGTTATTGATATTTCTCCTGGCAATCTTGATTCCAGCTTGTGCTTCATCCAGCCCAAAATTTCTCATGATATACTGTGCATATAAGTTAAATAAGCAGGGTGACAATATACAGTGTTGATGTACTCCTTTCCTGATTCAGAACCAGTCTGCTGTTCCATGTCCAGTTCTAACTGTTGCTTCCTGACCTGTATACAGATTTCTCAAGAGGCAGGTCAGGTGGTCTGGTATGCCCATCTCTTTCAGAATTTTCCCAAGTTTATTGTGATCCACACAGTCAAAGGCTTTGGCATAGTCAATAAAGCAGAAACAGATGTTTTTCTGGAACTCTCTTGCTTTTTCCATGATCCAGCAGACGTTGGCAATTTGATCTCTGGTTCCTCTGCCTTTTTAAAACCAGCTTGAACATCTGGAAGTTCATGGTTCACGTATTGCTGAAGCCTGTCTTGGAGAATTTTGAGCATTACTTTACTGCATGTGAGATGAGTGCAATTATGTGGTAGTCTGAGCATTCTTTGGGATTGGAATGAAAACTGACCTTTTCCAGTCCTGTGGCCCCTGATGAGTTTTCCAAATTTGCTGACATACAGTTTTGTACAGAACCAGCTATGCAGTTGACCCAGTGGTTAAATTTCAAGGAACTTTAGTAGTATGGTCTATTAAGTAGACAAAATACTTTGTAAAGAATTTTAAGATCACAGTAACTGCTTCTAGGATATTGTAGTCGCATAAAATCTTACAGGAAAAAATAGTATTTTATACAAGGAGCATATTTTATGATGTGCTTAGTTGCTCAGTTGTGTCTGACTCTCTGTGGCCCCATAGACTGTAGCCTGTCAATCTTCTACATCCTTGGAATTTTCCAGGCAAGAATACTGGAGTGGGTTGCCATTTCTTACTCCAGGGGATCTTCCTAACCCAGGAATCAAACCCATGACTCTTACATCTCCTGCACTGACAGGTAGTTTGTTTTTTGTTTTTGTTTTTGTTTTAGCACCACCTGAGGAGCTTATGATAGCCTAAGATAATATTTAAAATCTTGAAAACCATTTGTAAACTGTTATCTAATAAATGAACATAAATGAAATATTATGATCTTCAATCATGAATTTTTTTAATATATATTTTTATTAAAGCATAGTTACTTACAATGCTTCAGGTACATAGCAATGTGATCCAGTTATACAAATACACATATATTATTTTTTTAATTATTTTCCATCATAGGTTATTATAAGATATGGACCATAGTTCCCCATGCTATATGGTAAATCTTTCTTTTTGCTGCATATTTTATAATTAGAAATCTAGCATTCTATTCATACTAAGTCAAACAAGTGGAATCAAAATGTCATACTTTTTTAGCTAGGCAAAAATTCACACATTTTCTAAAATATATTTATTATACATATATATATTAAATACATCACTGACTCGATGGATGCGAATTTGAGTGAACTCCAGAAGTTGGTGGTGGACAGGGAGGCCTGGCGTGCTGCGATTCATGGGGTCTCAAAGAGTCAGACACGACTGAGCGACTGAACTGAACTGAACTGAAATGAACTGATATTAAATACATATATACTACACTACAGATATACTACAATACTGTTGCTGCAGCCTGAGGCAGATCATGGGCTCTCTCTGGGGAACTGGTCCAGGTTGCAGGCCTGACCAGCCACAGCTGCATTCCTCCCTGCCTCTGGCACTCATGCAGGTGACATATGCAGTCTGTTCTGGGATCAGCCACTGACCACAACCACATCTTGTCCCACCTCTGGCACTCACATGGGTTGACCATTGCAGCCATCTCTAGGGTCAGAGACTGACTGCAGCAGAGACATGCCTCCCCCACAACAAGGCACTTTTGAAGGCAGTATTCCTTGGTCCATATATGCATGGACTTAGAAGGTCCCCACGACAATGATCTCTTGCCTCTCTGGCAGGCCCAGACTTTTTCCTGGGCTCCCTCAGCACTGTCATACTAGCCCCCTCACACTGTCTTATGGTAGTCAACCCTAGACCTGGGCTCCCTCACCACTGTCATACTAGCCCCCTCACACTGTCTTATGGTAGCCAACCCTAGACCTCTCCTGGGGGTCTGACCTCTAAAGCCTGGGTCTCAGCACCCAGTCCCCACCTGCTCTGGTGAGCATGCAGATACATGGCCCAGGCTAGGGAGTGCTGGTCGGCTCTGATCTCTGTGCACAATTTTCTGCATTTTGTCTTCCACACACCTATTGCTGCATTCTCCTCTGAGGTTGTGAGGTGCCCATTGTCCCGACCTCTGAGGGGGTTTCTGAGTGTGCAGAAACTTTTACTCCTTCACAATTCCTTCCCCAAGGCAGAGGTCTTGTCCTGTATCCTTTGTGGTTTTCTTTTTTTTGGTTTTGTTTTGTTTTGTTTTTTTTCTTATGTCTTTTGCCCAGAGATCTTCTGTAAGACTTCTCTGTGCAAATGCATCTTTGATATATTTATGGGGAGAAAGATGACCTCTGCATTTTACTCCCCTGCCATCTTGATGGTCCTCCCCCTTACATATTCTTTAAGAACATTTTGTGAATGGTTGCATGTTATTTCTTTACAAGGAGATATGGTAGAGTTAGACATTTATATTGTGGCTGGTGATTCACTATAGCAAATACCATTTTAATGTATTTCTAAAAGTGGAATAATTAGGCCATTACAAGTAATATTTTGATTACAAAATTGTATATCTCTGATTCAGAATGTAAGAAAAGAAACAAGAATATTATAAATGTAAAATATTAAGTAGAAATCCAGGACTTAGAGATAAATACTGTTGAAAGTTTTTGTATGTGTTGTCAATAAATTTTCTGAGCATTCACGCCTATTTTATGAAAAATCATGCCAACTCTATGGACACTTCACTACCTTGTTCCTCTCATTAATTTTTATATTATGTATATTTCTTCATGTTTATATTCTGTAGAATATAATTTAAAATTTTTATGCTATTTAATACTGTATTATAATTTACCTAATACTTCATTTTGGAGTATTTAGTTTTAATTATCAATCATATCTATTTGTCTTAAATTATTTTATAAAAATTTTTTACAGATATATTTTCACATATCAATCATACTTTTCTTAGAATAAATTTCTAGTGTATGAATTAATGGAGCAGAATATATAAATATTCTGAGGATATTTAATGACCATTGGCAAATTGCTCCATCAAAGTGCCAAATTTGCTCTCCCATCAGGAAGGCCTCTTTGCCTAATTTTTTTTTCTACAAAACATTGGGTAACATTGAGCATGTTTGTTACCATTTTAAATGAGATTTCATCACTATTTATCTGCACTCAGTTGAAAAAGAAATCATAACCTAAAGTTGAGAATTATTTTTACTTGGGGTGTTATTGAGAACTATAGCATAGAAACAACTTATCAGATAGATATGAGGAATTGTTCCAAAGAGATATGGGAGGAACTAGGATATATAGGGAGGAAGCAACGGCAATCCACTCTAGTACTCTTGCCTGGAAAATCCCATGGATGGAAGAGCCTGGAAGGCTGCAGTCCATGGGGTCTCGAAGTCGGACACGACTGAGCGACTTCACTTTCACTTTTCACTTTCATGCATTGAAGAAGGAAATGGCAACCCACTCCAGTGTTCTTGCCTGGAGAATCCCAGGGACCGGGGAGCCTGGTGGGCTGCTGTCTATGGGGTAGCACAGAGTCGGACACGACTGAAGTGACTTAGCAACAGCAGCAGCAGCAGCAGCAGGATATATAGGAATTTACTCAGAAGTAAAACATGTAGTTGAACATCAAAAGATTGTGCAGTTCAGTTCAGTGATTCAGTCATGTCCAACTCTTTGTGGCCCCCATGGACTGCAGCACTCCAGGCTTCCCTGTCCATCACCAACTCCTGGAGCTTACTCAAACTCATGTCCATCGAGTCAGTGATGCCATCCAACCATCTCATCCTCTGTCATCCCTTTCTCCTCCCACCTTCAATCTTTCCCAGCATCAGGGTCTTTTCAAATAAGTCAGGTCTTCGCATTAGGTGGCCAAAGTATTGGAGTTTCAGCTTCAGCATCCGTCCTTCCAATGAACACCCAGGACTGATCTCCTTTAGGATGGACTGACTGGATCTCCATGTTGTCCAAGGGACTCTCAAAAATCTTCTCCAACACCACAGTTCCAAAGCATCAATTGATCAGCGCTCAACTTTCTTTATGGTCCAACTCTCACATCCATACATGATTACTGGAAAAACCATTGTTTTGACTAGACAGACCTTTGTTGGTAAAGTAATGTCTCTGCTCTTTAATATGCTGTCTAGTTTGATCATAGCTTTTCTTCCAAGGAGCAAGCATCTTTTAAATTCATGTCTGCAATAACCATCTGCAGTGATTTTGGAGCCCAGAAAAGTAAACTCTGTCACTGTTTTCATTGTTTCCCCATTTATTTGCCATGAAGTGATGGGATCGGATGTCATGATCTTAGTTGTCTGAAAGTTAAGTTTTAAGCCAACTTTTTCACTCTCCTCTTTCACTTTCATCAAGAGGCTCTTTAGTTCTTCACTTTCTGCCTTAAAGGTGGTGTCATCTGCATATCTGAGTTTATTGATTAGTACTAATCACAAAAAAACAGACATCTCAAGTTAAAGATTTTAGTACTTTTCTATGTATGGAAAGATGCAAGAGTCTGGAATTATTGAATTTATTTCTTTGATACACACCTTAACTATCTAGGGCCAATATCCTGTTTTTCTTCATCCTTAATACCCCTCGGGGTGTACCATCAAGGGGCAGCCTTATAGCTAAAACACCCTTTGTTTATGAAAATGGCTGCTGTCATTCTTTGTCTACACTGCTTATGGCTGGCATATAGGACATCTATTGATATTTATGTTTTATCTTAGACATCTCATGGACCTATTATTATTACAATTACAAAACACAATCATCAGTTGCTCATTTCCGACGATATGGTAAACATAACCTGAATATATTTCAGGTACACTTAGAAATACTGTGTGAGGCTTTTGAACATAAGTAAATGATGAATAGAAGAACTGGCAAGAAAGAAAGGAAAATCCTCAGGTGCTAGGAATAAAGAATTGAGAATTACTATAATTGACTTTGACTGGAATTTGAAGCTATTACACATCCTGGGAGTTTAAGGGCTGAGTTTCAATACCCATGGAGGTAAAGCAAATGATGCATTCATATTCAGTGAGTTGCAAAGTTCGAATGTAAGCCCTGTATTTGTCTAGAACTATTCAAAAGCCTGCATATAGCCTTTGTGAACAGGAAATATTCAAAAAATTCACTTATCTGCATGGGAAAACTGTAGAGTTCTTGAGAAAATATTTTGATGTTTTTGCATGGTTAGGGCTTTCTAAACGTAGAAATCTGAAATGTGGATTAAAGGATGTTTTGGAAGTCAAAAGATGATTTGGATCTCTCTGGAGCACAGATTTACTTCCCTGGAGGTATGTGTTTACATTTCAAAGGGAGATTATATATGGAGCTATCATTTACATTACAAAGGGTTTGTTTATACTGATAAAACATTCTACTCCTCTCTTGGTGGGGAGGGGAGGCTACTGGGCAAGCTCTCCTAGAAAAACTCCCAAATTCCTAGTTCAAGTTTCCTCTCCTATAGTGCATAACTTTAGAAAAGGGAAAAATTGGTGAAATGGAAAACTGATGTTATTTCTGTAATAATGATAATCTGCCTGGATACAGAAATTTTGTTCACTTTAGTAAACAAATATAAATGTCAAAAATTGAGGCAAGATGACAAAAATATACATTTTTGCTTGAGGTCTGAGTGTGGACATTTGACTCTGATAATTTTAAACCTCTAGTTTATAGTTTAAGTTTGGTGTTTCAGTTTGCTAGACATGTCAACTACAAATTGACACTTGCCATGGGAACTTGCCATCTACTTCTACAGGGATTAAATCATGTGCTGCTCCAGCTGCTGACCTTCAAAATCCCCTAAAAGTAGTTCAGGGTAGAGAACAGAAATGAGGCACATGTGCTCAGGGAAAAACTGGTAGGACAAGTCTTCAGATAGATACATTCAGGACCCATTTTATGAGCCCAACTTTGTATCTCCTCATATCCAGAAAAACACTAAAATCCTTCATGGTGATGACTGTTCCTCATGATTAGCAGAAAACTTCATGAGACTAGCAGAAAACTTCTGGAAAAATATGTGCTTAATTGCCTCTATTCTCCTTTCACCAAAATTATGCATATACTGACCTTCCTCATTGCTTCTTTGCTTCTCAGAGCTTTCTGAGATGCTGTCTCCCAACATGTGGTCCTCATTTTGCCCCCAAAAAAACTTAACCCACAACTTTAATGTTGTGCATTTTTTTAAGTCAGTATTTCTATGGTGACCGTGAAGGAGCCCAGAGTAGATTTCTCTCCTTCATCTGAACTTAACAAGGAACTGGAGTCTTGGTACGAGTAGAGGCCCCTTTTGCCTGACCACCTTCGTAGACAGTTCAGACAAATTTGATAAGTCTCTCCTGGTTCTCAAATCTCCCATGTTGGTTGATGATCCTGAATTTTATTTGTCAGTGTAGCAGGTACCTGCCCTCTCCCAGTTGAAAGATATTGGGATGTACCCAGTTGAAAGATACAAAGGCATCCTAACCCACTTGAAAGATATTGGGTGGGGCTTGATTGAAAGATACCAAGGAATACCCTCCTGGTTGAGAGATATGGAGCAGGAGGCTTGTTTAAAGATACCAGGGCAGACTCACCCAGTGGAAAGCTAGTGGATGGGGCTCAGTTGAAAGATACTGAGGAGTACCTAACCAATTGAAAGGTACTAGAGGGTCCTGGTTGAAAGATACCAGGGCATACCCACCCAGCTGAAAGTGTCTGGGTGGGGCTTGGTTGAAAGATACCAAGGTTGCTCAGTTGTAGGAGACTGAGTGGTCTGTGCTGAGTGATTAGGTCAGAGGCTTATCTGATGCTTTTCCTCAAATTGTCTGCCTTCACATAATTTGTCAGGATAAAAGTGAAGATATTACATGAAAGCTTTGCTCCAAAAAAAGGGACAAGACTGCTCCCAGTTATGACTCTCTCAGGTGACTGAGAAATTTATGGGAGTGATGGAGGCCGAGTCCTCTTACCATGCAATGTTCCCATAAGGAAACCACTCATTTTTTAAATGCTTCACATCCAAATGTCACAGAGAAGAATTGGCCATTCAGCAATCCAAGATCCACAGTGGTCCTAGACTGCTGAAGGTAGAATCTGAGTCACATAAGACAGCTGAAATGACTCTAGGGTGATACTCAGAGGATACTCACAAGCAGGATACATGCACATCACACAATTACACTAGTGAATTTTATCCCTGACAAAGTCAGTGTAAAATGGGAAATAGGGCCTCTCAAAAACAGAAACAAGAGGCATCAGAAAGCCAGCCTCTAACTAACACCCCACCCAGGGTTATGTACATACCAAACTTATACTGGCAAATACCTATTTAACTGGGGAAATTATACTAATAGAGATCTTAACATAAAATTACCAAACATTGGGGTTCATCTGATATTCCAAAATTGATATTTTTGCACACAAATTTAGAATACGCTGGCTGTAAGATCAAACAGACTGAATGGAATACTTACTTTGACTGGTATCTAGAAGCTTCTCTTAAAGCTATATCAGAACAAAAAAGTTGCTAGCACTTTGTCACTGATTCTGTCTCTCCCTCAGCTCCTCCCACCTATCTTCTTCTATCTGAATTACTTGGAAAATGTAAGTGTTAGTTATTTCCATCTCTTTGCAACCCCATGGACTGTAGCCCACCATGCTCCTCTGTCCATGAAATTCTCCAGGCAAGAATACTGGAGTGGTAGCCATTCCCTTCTCCAGGGTATCTTCCTGACTTGGGGTTAGAACCTGCATCTCCTGCATTGAAAGCCAATTCTTTACCATTTGAGCCACCAGAGAAGGCCATATGCCATCTTTTTTTTCTCTTTAAACTCTTCTACTTCTTGCTGCTCCCCTTTTCCTAGCAAAGGAGGATTAAAAACAAAAAAAATCAGAAGTGATTTTTTTAAGAAAAAATCTATTACAGGGAGAAGTGAACCATTCTCAGTGCTTATTTATGCACTCCAGCTCCTGAGCAGAATTTAGAGTCTTGGCTGAGAAATTTCCCAGTCCAAGTCAGGATCATTGAGATTTGCTCAGGAAGTCAAGTTACCCATTCGATCCTATGAGGCCAGGTTTTCAAATCTATATCACTAATACAGCTCTTAGTTTCTGAAAGCAAAGCAAAGGAATAAACAAAGAAAGCAGAGTGGAAACATCCCTTAATGTACTTTGAATTACAGTCAGAAGCTCGTACTGAACGCAAGGAATTAGCTTAGAAATTATTCAAACTTATCTCAGAGGTTTTTCCTAAAACTGTAGATTCAACAGTGCAAGCAAAAATCAACCGAATTTATTCTGGACTATTATGAAATAATTGAAAAGCAAACAAAGATACCTTTTAAACAACATTCCAGCTTGAAACCTGAGCTATTTTTAAATCACCAAAATGATCATTACTTATTTTTGTCTTTTTAGAAGGTTTAGATGAGGATTTGGCTACTCAAGCCAAAAGACAATCGAGATTTATATGCTGCTAAGTCACTTCAGTCGTGTCCGACTCTGTGCGACCCCATAGATGGCAGCCCACCACGCTCCCCCGTCCCTGGGATTCCCCAGGCAAGAACATTGGAGTGGGTTGCCATTTCCTTCTCCCATGCATGAAAGTGAAAAGTGAAAGTGAAGTCACTCAGTCATGTCCGACCCTCAGCGACCATGGACTGCAGCCTTCCAGGCTCCTCCATCCATGGGACTTTCCAGGCAAGAGTGCTAGAGTGGGCTGCCATTGCCTTCTCCAGATTGATATGAATCATACACAAACACTCTTGTTGCATTGGCTGACCAACTTTTCCAAACTATAAAATAAAAGGGGATATCTACAAAAATTATGAACCTTCAATTATGCCAATTAAGTTCACAGTTCCAGTTCAAGTTTAACCAACCCCAGCAGCCTAGAGTGTTGGGCTGTGACAGCGCAGGAATGGCGAAGAAGAGCTACCCCACATCCGAGGTCAGGGGCAGCGGCTGGGAGGAGCTACCCCACGTCTGAGGTCGGGGGGATACGACCGAGAGGAGCCACCCCATGTCCGAGGCCAGGGGCGGCATCCGGGAGGAGCCATCCAGCTTCTGAGGCCAGGGGTGCAGCCAGAAGGAGCTATCTAGCTTCTGAGGCCAGGGGCGGCGGCCGGGAGGAGCCACACCACATCCAAGGGGTGGTGGCTGCGCGAGCACAGGAGGGCCTAGAGGAGTTATCCCACATTGAAGGTCACGAAGAGTGGCGGTGAGGAGATACCCCTCATCCAAGGTAAGGAGCAGCGGCTGCACTTTGCTGGAGCAGCTGTGAAGAGATACCCCACACCCAAGGTAAGAGAAACCCAAGTAAGATGGTAGGTGTTGCAAGAGGGCATCAGAGGGCAGACACACTGAAATCATAATCACAGAAAACTAGTCAATCTAATCACACTAGGACCACAGCCTTGTCTAACTCAATGAAACTAAGCCATGCCCGCGGGGCAACCCAGGACAGGCGGGTCATGGTGGAGAGGTCTGACAGAATGTGGTCCACTGGAGAAGGGAATGGCAAGCCACTTCAGTTTTCTTGCCTTGAGAACCCCATGAACAGTATGAAAAGGCAAAATGATAGGATACTGAAAGAAGAACTCCCCAGGTCAGTAGGTGCCCAATATGCTACTGGAGATCAGTGGAGAAATAACTCCAGAAAGAATGAAGGGATGGAGCCAAAGCAAAAACAATACCCATCTGGGGATGTGACTGGTGATAGAAGCAAGGTCTGATGCGGTAAAGAGCAATATTGCATAGGAACCTGGAATGTCAGGTCCATGAAGCAAGGCATATTGGAAGTGGTCAAACAAGAGATGGCAAGAGCAAACGTCGACATTCTAGGAATCAGCAAACTGAAATGGACTGGAATGGGTGAATTTAACTCAGATGACCATTATATCTACTACTGTGGGCAGGAATCTGTTAGAAGAAATAGAGTAGCCATCATGGTCAACAAAAGAGTCCAAAATGCAGTACTTGGATGCAATCTCAAAAATGACAGAATGATCTCTGTTCATTTCCAAGGCAAACCATTCAATATCACAGTAATCCAAGTCTATGCCCCAATCAGTAACACTGAAGAAGCTGAAGTTGAATGGTTCTATGAAGACCTACAAGACCCTGTAGAACTAACACCCAAAAAAGATGTCCTTTTCATTATAGGGGACTGGAATGCAAAAGTAGGAAGTCAAGAAACACCTGGAATAACAGGCAAATTTGGCCTTGGAATGAAGCAGGGCAAAGACTAATAGAGTTTTGCCACGATAATGCACTGGTCATAGCAAACACCCTCTTCCAACAACACAAGAGAAGACTCTATAAAAGGACATCACCAGATGGTCAACACCGAAATCAGACTGATTATATTCTTTGCAGCCAAAGATGGAGAAGCTCTATACAGTCAACAACAACAAGACCAGGAGCTGACTGTGGCTCAGATCACCAACTCCTTATTACCAAATTCAGACTTAAATTGAAGAAAGCAGGGAAAACTGCTAGACCATTCAGGTATGACCTAAATCAAATCCTTTATGATTATACAGTGGAGGTGAGAAATAGATTTAAGGGCCTAGATCTGATAGATAGAGTGCCTGATGAACTAGGAATGAGGTTCGTGACATTGTACAGGAAGAGAGGGATCAAGACCATCCCCATGGAAAAGAAATGCAAAAAAGCAAAATGGCTGTCTGGGGAGGCCTTACAAATAGCTGTGAAAAGAGAAGCGAAAAGCAAAGGAGAAAAGGAAAGATATAAGCATCTGAATGCAGAGTTCCAAAGAATAGCAAGGAGAGATAAGAAAGCCTGCTTCAGCGATCAATGCAAAGAAATAGAGGAAAAGAACAGAATGGGAAAGGCTAGAGTTCTCTTCAAGAAAATTAGAGATATCAAGGGAATATTTCATGCAAAGATGGGCTCAATAAAGGACAGAAATGGCATGGACCTAACAGAAGCAGAAGATATTAAGAAGAGGTGGCAAGAATACACAGAAAAACTGTACAAAAAAGATCTTCATGACCCAGATAATCACGATGGTGTGATCACTCACCTAGAGCCAGACATCCTGAAATGTGAAGTCAAGTGGGCCTTAGAAAGCATCACTACCAACAAAGCTAGTGGAGGTGATGGAATTCCAGTTGAGCTGTTTCAAATCCTGAAAGATGATGCTGTGAAAGTGCTGCACTCAATATGCCAGAAAATTTGGAAAACTCAGCAGTGGCCACAGGACTGGAAAAGGTGAGTTTTCATTCCAATCCCAAAGAAAGGCAATGCCAAAGAATGCTCAAACTACCGCACAATTGCACTCATCTCACATGCTAGCAAAGTAATGCTCAAAATTCTGCAAGCCAGGCTTCAGCAATACATGAACCGTGAACTCCCTGGTGTTCAAACTGGTTTTAGAAAAGGCAGAGGAACCAGAGATCAAATTGCCAACATTCGTTGCATCATGGAAAAAGCAAGAGAGTTCCAGAAAAACATCTATTTCTGCTTTATTGACTATGCCAAAGCCTTTGACTGTGTGGATCACAATAAACTGTGGAAAATTCTGAAAGAGATGGGCATACCAGACCGCCTGACCTGCCTCTTGAGAAATCTGTATGCAGGTCAGGAAGCAACAGTTAGAACTGGACATGGAACAACAGACTGGATCCAAATAGGAAAAGGAGTACGTCAAGGCTGTATATTGTCACCCTGCGTATTTAACTTCTATGCAGAGGACATCATGAGAAATGCTGGACTGGAAGAAACACAAGCTGGAATCAAGATTGCCGGGAGAAATATCAATCACCTCAGATATGCAGATGACACCACCCTTATGGCAGAAAGTGAAGAAGAACTAAAAAGCCTCTTGATGAAAGTGAAAGAGGAGAGTGAAAACGTTGGCTTAAAGCTCAACATTCAGAAAATGAAGATCATGGTATCTGGTCCGATCACTTCATGGGAAATAGATGGGGAAACAGTGGAAACAGTGTCAGACTTTATTTTTTTGGGCTCCAAAATCACTGCAGATGGTGACTGCAGCCATGAAATTAAAAGACACTTACTCCTTGGAAGAAAAGTTATGAGCAACCTAGATAGCATATTCAAAAGCAGAGCCATTACTTTGCCGACTAAGGTCCGTCTAGTCAAGGCTATGGTTTTTCCTGTGGTCATGTATGGATGTGAGAGTTGGACTGTGAAGAAGGCTGAGCGCCGAAGAATTGATGCTTTTGAACTGTGGTGTTGGAGAAGACTCTTGAGAGTCCCTTGGACTGCAAGGAGATCCAACCAGTCCATTGTAAAGATCAGTCCTGGGTATTCTTTGGAAGGAATGATGCTAAAGCTGGAACTCCAGTACTTTGGCCACTTCATGCGAAGAGTTGACTCATTGGAATAGACTCTGATGCTGGGAGGGATTGGGGGCAGGAGGAGAAGGGGATGACAGAGGATGAGATGGCTGGATGGCCTCACTGCCTCGATGGACGTGAGTTTGAGTGAACTCCAGGAGTTGGTGATGGACAGGGAGGCCTGGCATGCTGTGATTCATGGGGTCGCAAAGAGTCAGACACGACTGAGCGACTGAACTAAACTGAACTGAATCAGTTTAATTCCCAACCAAAAGAGAATGCTACCTTGAAGGGAAAAAGTCCTACTTAGGAGAACCAGATTTTTGCTCCCTGTGCCTTGAGACTAGAGCTCTTAGAATCACTTGTATACACTGTCTCTAATTTCTGAAACTGAAGGAAAAAAATGAACAAAAATTTTTTTAATTTTTTTCTTATTCTATTATATACAACTAGTAAGTTTTATATTGTGATACCTAATTCATGGCTTATTGCAACTGTTGTTTACAACTAATGACTTTCATATTTTGATATCTGATTCATGACTAAGTTTAGGAAATGAAGGTAGATCTCTTGTTGTGTCTGTAGGAATATATGTATGTCTCAGTATGTATCTTTGTCTTTGGATAATATTACTGAAGTTAATTTGTAAATAAACTTTATTTAACTGGCCTAAAGAAGAGTAAGCACTTACAAATCAAACAATTCTAAATACTTCTAAATACAAGAGAAATTAAGCTAAATGAATTTCACATTCACATGAACTGGAGAATATTTAATTTAAATTGACACCCATTATTAATGTTTAAGTTTGTTCACCTAATTAGTATAGACATGTCTAAAGTTAACAACATCAATATCATGCCTAGGTCTAATATAAGCTAAAAACAATCTTCTTATATCTGTTGCAAATTTGTCAGCAAAAAAAAAATAATAATAACTCAATGTGAAAAAACTTTTAAGGAAAGAAATGTAAATGAGAGAAAAGCTTTTAGATAAATTCTATTAATAACAATTATGTTTTAGGAATGTCTATTTTAATCTCTCCAGATTTTGGTAACTTGAATTTCCAGGGTTGTGCTAAATTAAGTGATGGAAGTTTATTGAATACCTAAGTGACTTCCAAATAAAATAAAATGCTGAAACATTAATAACTGAACACTGGCTTCCTCTTACAGTGAAACTAAGGATATTGAGGACCATTCATGTGTATGTATGGTACCATCCTGAGGTGATGTCTATAAGAAAACAAATGTGTTTAGAAATTATCATTGGTATTTATGTTCATCAATCTACAGAATGCTAAAGGACAGTTTGTGGTTGCTTTAAGAAAGTTGGATGTGTATTTTCAGTAAAAAAGTATGAGAATTGAAATTGCATTTTATTAAGGGAAAAGGAAGTAGGTCTGTTTTATAGGTGGCAATCTCTAGATGAGCAAATTAAGTGATGGCTACAGAGAGTGAGGGAAGTTTGTGAAAAGTGGACCCCTAGAAAAGAGTTTTGTGCATACTACAAGTATTCTTAAGATGTTGAACTTCTCTTGATAAGAGATTTTAAGTTTCTTTACCTCTTAAGTGATCTGTTATGTATTTATCTTTGAATCATTTATTGTAATTTGGCTAAGTGAATTACTATTGTTTCAAAGTAACCTTGGGCTTCCCTGACAGCTCAGCTGGTAAAGAATCAGCCAGCAATGTGGGAGACCTAGGTTGGATCCCTGGGTTGGGAAGATCCCCTGGAGAAGGGAACGGGCTACCTGTCCCAGTATTCTGGCCTGGAGAATTCCATGGACTGTATAGTCCATGGTGTCACAAAGAGTCACACACAAATGAGTGACTTTCACTTTTCTTCTTCATTTCAAAGTAACCTAGGATCCTATCCTACTGATTGTTCTAAACCCTTTAGATATTTATTGACAAAACTTCCTAAATCAAAATTTAATGAAGTCTTTTGACCTCTGGCTAACTTTGGAATGTTTCAAAGGGCCCCTGGAACATCCCAAAGAGAGATATTAAACTAATTAGGTTCATTTGGTGTGTTAATTTACATGGGAAGTATGGTCAAACGAGTAATAAATCTTCTTAGGTTATATTCTATGGTTGTTGTTGTTTAGTTATTAAGCCTTGTCTCTTTTGCAACCTCGTGGACTTTAGCCCACCTGGCTCTTCTGTCCATGGGATTTCCCAGGCAAGAATACTGGAGTGGGTTGCCATCTCCTTCTCCAGGGGATATTTTCAAACCAGAGACAAAACCTGAAATTCCTGTAATGCAGGTGGATTCTTTACTGCTGAGCCACCAGGACTTCCCAAATGTTACTAATAAAGATATCCTAGAAATTATATGGAATTCCTAAAATTCTGATGTGTCCTGCTAAAATATTGTTAGACTTAATTCTGGTTATTATCTACAAATGTTATATGTCACAGCAGTCACCAAGCTACTTTGTCAATTGCATTATAATTAGATTGTAAATGTGCCTTAAGTCTTTTGCCATTAGAGGCAGCTATGGTTTAATTCTGATGTTGTTGAAAAATGCTTCCTCTTCATGAAGATTAATAGAAAGAATTTTTGGGTAAATACAAATTTCTGGCTTTCAGACTATAGTGTTGAACTGGGAAAGAAATCAAAAATCTAATGGGAAATCCTGATGGCTTCATAAAGCTGTTAACAGAAAGGACTAAATAAGACTGTGTGAACTGGTTATAATTTTTATGGTTTATATCTGAAATTTTTATGACTTGAATCCATGTACCACATTGTAAAGAAAACCTTCACCTTGAACTAATTATAACATACAGTAATTTTGTAAATTATACTTTTGTAAGCAAAACAGGGAAGCCTGGCATGCTGCAGTTCATGGGGTCGCAAAGAGTTGGACACAACTGAGGACTGAACTGAAACTGAGAGCAACATTGAAACATTTATTGTTTTTGTCTATCTGCTCCCTCCAGAGATTGTAAACTATTAGGTTTCCAGTAGTTTTATCGGATAAATTAGGGTTCTTTGGCCACTTCATGCGAAGAGTTGACTCATTGGAAAAGACTCTGATGCTGGGAGGGATTGGGGGCAGGAGGAGAAGGGGACGACAGAGGATGAGGTAGCTGGATGGCATCACTGACTCGATGGACATGAGTCTGAGTGAACTCCGGGAGTTGGTGATGGACAGGGAGGCCTGGCATGCTGCAGTTCATGGGGTCACAAAGAGTTGGGCACGACTGAGTGACTGAACTGAACTGAACTGAACTGAATAAGGGAAGAATTCACCTAAGTGAAATGCATGATAAGCTTTTGCCTACCTCTGAGGGTTTTTTTTAAAAGTTCAGGCTGAGAGTCCTTATAAAAATTTTAGTAAAGCAAAAAATCTACATAATAAATTATAGTTATATAAATTATCAGGTCAAGTTTTTGAAACCAGACTTATTTTGTAAACAAATTATTTTTAATTTGGGCATATTTGGTAGAAATTAGGGTAATTTGGGGGAGAAAAAGAGTGTCCCAATGAATGTTAAATCCAAATTTTGTACTAAGTCACTTCTCAGATAGTTTCTTGCAGTTATACTATACTAATATAAAGTTAACTGTATTATTAAAAGGACACTATAAATTTTGTTTCTGAAGCTAATTTTTGTAATCACTGAATGAAGATCAGATGCCCCATGGCCTGCAGCCAGGGGATTATGTGTACTGGAAGACATAATTTAAAGGATTATCTCCAACTGGATGGAAGGACTTTTATCAGGTACTCTTAATTAGCTCATACACAGTGAAACTGAAAGCAAGCTGACTCTTGAATTAATTCTCATTTTCAGAGGCCCCTACACTGAACTGGTCTATAGAGCAGACTGCTGACCTCAAAATCACCTTACAAAGATGCTCAAACAGAGGAGACTACACTTCAATGAGAATGAGATATCACAACATCAGAAGCAGACAGCTTAAGCAAGATAATGAACTGATTTATTTGATCGTTTATAATGTTTTCTTGACTTCTTGGATCTTTGTATATAAATCAAGTGTTTTACTATAATGAACACAGTTCTATGCTAGTTTGAAAAAGCATTCCATATGTTTGGTTGTGGCCTATTACCTGTAGCTAGTACTTATAGATTACCTTGCTGAATCTCTGTACTCCAAGGCTCTAATTGGATGGCCCTTGGAAAATTTATTTTAGAAAAAAGGAAGTTCAGTCTGTTCAGGCTGCTCTTGGTATTACTAGGTGGTATGCTCTCACTAACCAATTAATAATATCTGCTCTGACCCTGGCCATAAATATGAATTTCCTCTAAAGTTACTCAAGGTCAATCAGAGTAACAAGCAAGAGTTCAGCCAAAGAATAAAACCTCCCACAACTGTGGAATGAATATATGTGGTTAAACCAGGCTGTGGTCCCTTAAGTATTAAGGCCTTCCTTTATCTTAGGAACAATTAAATTATACTAAGGACAAGCAGCCTGGTAACAATAGGAAACTGGACTGGGAGCTTTATGGACAGTGTCAATATAAAATTTCCCTGAAAGACAAAGATTGGTACAGACTATAGTTTTTCCAGTGGTCATGTATGGATGTGAGAGTTGGACTGTGAAGAAGGCTGAGTGCCAAAGAATTGATGCTTTTGAACTGTGGTGTTGGAGAAGACTCTTGAGAGCCCCTTGGACTGCAAGGAGATCCAACCAGTCCATTCTGAAGGAGATCAGCCCTGGGATTTCTTTGGAAGGAACGATGCTAAAGCTGAAACTCCAGTTCTTTGGCCACCTCATGCGAAGAGTTGACTCATTGGAAAAGACTCTGATGCTGGGAGGGATTGGGGGCAGGAGGAGAAGGGGACGACAGAGGATGAGATGGCTGGATGGCATCACTGACTCGATGGACATGAGTCTGAGTGAACTCCGGGAGATGGTGATGGACAAGGAGGCCTGGCGTGCTGCGATTCATGGGGTCGCAAAGAGTCGGACACAACTGAGCAACTGAACTGAACTGAACTGAGACTAAGTTGGATGACCTGAGACTATACTGAGCTACACTTAATGTGAGTTCTCGGCTGAATTCTTATTTATGACTTCAATATTACCACTAGTTATGTTACTTGTACTTTTCCTATTTTATTAATTCAAGATTAATTACCATATGTGTGACAGAAACTTTGATTTAAAAATATGTAGTTTAAATGAGATTAATGATTGTAATAGTGTTACTCTAGATATGGAAAGATACATCAATAGAGAATTTTTCCTGGACTATAACAATTTAGGTAAGACAGGTCGGTCTAGAGCTCTTTGATTACTGTTGATAGAGCTAGTCCAGTAATAGCACATTGAATGGCCTATCAGTGAAACCTTCACCAGACCTAGGAATCAGTCTTCCTAGCACTGTGGGATAAAATGGTCATGGAATGCTTCCCACAGTATGCTCAAATTTATCACCATGAGTGGACCCTGTCAACTGCAAATTGGTGCTTGTCAC
The DNA here is from genome assembly GCF_023091745.1 of Budorcas taxicolor. Classification (NCBI taxonomy): domain Eukaryota; kingdom Metazoa; phylum Chordata; class Mammalia; order Artiodactyla; family Bovidae; genus Budorcas; species Budorcas taxicolor. Next base: position 119,143,730 of record NC_068920.1, read on the forward strand.
CTACTCTACAAGGATTAAATCATGTACTGCTGTCACTACTGACTTTCAACACTTTCAACACCCCCTGAAAGAAGTTCAGGATGGAGAGCAAAAATTAGGCACTCTGTGCTCAGGGAGATACTGGAAGGACAGTATTATATAGTCTGATATTTTTAATCACCTCATAACTAGAAAACTATTAAAGTCCCTCATGGTGATGACCATACTTCAAGACTAGCTAGCAAAGCTTCATGAGACTATCAGAAAATTTCTGGAAAAATATGTGCTTGATTGCATGTATTCTCCCTTCACCAAAATGATGTGTATACTGACCTTCCTCCCTGCTTCTTTGGAACAGTTTCTCAGAACTATACGTAGTGCTATATCCCAGGCTGCAGTCCTCATTTTGCCCCCAATAAAACTTAACTCACAATTTCATGTAGTGCATTTTTAAAGTCAACATACATGAGTGGCCCTGGAGTTTACAATCTGAGAAATTAATATCAATAATGATTGATCCAATTATGTGCATTTTGTTCCTGCAGAAGACAATTAAAATCACTCTGGGGGTGATACTTTGACAATCTAGGCAAAAGGAATTTAGAAAGAAACAAAAGACAAATATGAACTAACCTTCAGAAATTACCAAATACAGAAAGCAAGATTAAGCATGGAATAAATGTAAACAGCAATAGGAAATAACAGAAATATGGACAGCATGAATTTCAGATAATGAGAAATATCATAAGGAGAATATGAAATACTTTTACAATGATTAGCACATAAATTATTAATCACAACTTAGGTTGTGATTAATGGTGGCTCAGATGCTCAAGAATCTGCCTGCAATGCAGGAGACCCAACTTTGATCCCAGGGTTGGGAAGATCTCCTGGAGAAGGGAGCAGGAACCCACTCCAGAATTCTTGCCTGGAGAATTCCATGGACAGAAGAGCCTGCCAGGCTACAATCCATAGGATTACAGTCAGACACAACTAAGCAACGAGCACTTCCTTACTTACTAAAAAAGTTTAGATATAAAAAGCTAAACAGAATGTCTTAAAATTTTTAAATATATAAATGAATTTTAAAAGCTGTAAATGAGTATTATAATGTTAGATATGCCCAGGAAGCAGCAAGTTAGACCTGAGGAAACTGTGAAGACTGAAATAGCAAAAATGTTATAAAATACTTAACAGTTTCCAAGGAGGAAACTATGGTGACTTCATGAGTCAGGCTTTCCCCTTACTGCTTTAGTTCATATCTGAAGTTCACCTCAGTTCAGTTCAGTCACTCAGTCATGTCCAAGTCTTTGCGACCCGATGGACTGCAGCATGCCAGGCTTCCAGTCATGACCAACTCCAGGAGTCTACTCAAACTCCTGTCCGTTGAGTCAGTGCTACCATCCAACCATCTCATCCCCTTCTAGTCCTACCCTCAATCTTTCCCAGCATCAATGTCTTTTCAAATGAGTCAGTTCTTTGCATCAGGTGGCCAAAGTATTGGAGTTTCAGCTTCAACATCAGTCCTACCAATGAATATTCAGGACTGATTTCCTTTAGGATGGATTGGTTAGATCTCCTTGCAGTCCAAGGGACTCTCAAGAGTCTTCTACAACACCACAGTTCAAAAGCATCAATACTTCAGTGCTAAGCTTTCTCTATGGTCCAACTCTAACATCCATACATGACTACCGGAAAAACAATAGCTTTGACTAGACGGACCTATGTTGGCAAAGTAATGCCTCTGTTTTATAATAAGCTCTAGGTTGGTCATAACTTTTCTTCCAAGGAGCAAGTGTCTTTTAATTTCATGCCTGCAGTCAATAACTGCAGTGATTTTGGAGCCAAAAAAAAAAATAAAGTTTGACATTGTTTCCACTGATTTTCCATCTATTTGCCATGAAGTAATGGGACCAGATACGATCACCTTAATTTTCTGAATGTTGAGCTTTAAGCCAACTTTTTCATTCTCCTCTTTCACTTTCATCAAGAGGCTCTTTAGTTCTTCTTTACTTTCTGCCATAAGGGTGGTGTCATCTGCATTTCTGAGGTTATGATATTTCTCCCGGCAATCTTGATTCAAGCTTCTGCTTCATCCAGCCCAGCATTTCCATGATGTACTCTGCATATAAATTAAATAAGCAGGATGACAATATACAGCCTTGACATACTTCTTTTCCTATTTGGAACCAGGCTGTTGTTCCATGTCCAGTTCTAACTGTTGCTTCTTGACCTGCATACAGATTTCTCAGGAGGCAGGTCAGGTGGTCTGGTATTCCCATCTCTCTCAGAATCTTCCACAGTTATTGTGATCCACACAGTCAAAGGCTTTGGCATAGTCAATAAAGCAGAAATAGATGTTTTTCTGGAACTCTCTTGCTTTTTCAGTGATCCCATGGATGTTGGCAACTTTCTTTCTGGTTCCTCTGCCTTTTCCAAATCCAGCTTGAACATCTGAAAGTTCATGGTTCACGTACTGTTAAAGCCTGGCTTGGAGAATTTTGAGCATTACTTTACTAGCATGTGAGATGAGTGCAATTGAACAGTAGCTTGAGCATTCTATGGCATTGCCTTTCTTTGGGACTGGAATGAAAACTGACCTTTTCCAGTCCTGTGTCCACTGCTGAGTTTTCCAAATTTGCTGACATATTGAGTGCTGCACTTTCACAGCATCATTTCAGGATTTGAAATAGCTCAACTGGAATTCCATCACTTCCGCTAGCTTTGTTCATAGTGATGCTTTCTAAGGCCCACTTGATTTCGCATTCCAGGATGTCTGGCTCTAGGTGACTGATCACACCATTGTGATGATCTCGGTCATGAAGATTTTTTTTTGTACAGTCCTTCTGTGTATTCTTGCCACATCTTAATATCTTCTGCTTCTGTTAGTTCCATGCCATTTCTGTCCTTTATTGAGCCCATCTTTGCATGAAATATTCCCTTGGTATCTCTAATTTTCTTGCAGAGATCTCTAGTCTTTCCCATTCTGTTGTTTTCCTCTGTTTCTTTGCACTGATCACTGAGAAAGGCTTTCTCATCTCTCCTTGCTATTCTTTGGAACTCTGCATTCAAATGGGTATATCTTTCCTTTTCTACTTTGCCTTTCACTTTTCTTTTCACAGCTGTTTGCAAGGTCTCCTCAGACAACCATTTTGCCTTTCTACATTTCTTTTGCTTGGAGATGGTCTTGATCCCTGTCTCTTGTATAATGTCATGAACCTCCATCCACAGTTCTTCAAGCACTCTGTCTATCATATCTAATCCCTTGAATATATTTGTCACTTCTACTGTATAATCATAAGGGATTTGATTTAGGTCATATCTGAATGGTCTAGTGGTTTTTCCCCACTTTCTTCAATTTAAGTCTGAATTTGGCAATAAGGAGTTCATGGTCTGTGCCACAGGCAGCTCCCAGTCTTGTTTTTGCTGACTGTATAGAGTGTCTCCATCTTTGGCTACAAAGAATACCATTAATTTGATTTCAGTATTGACCATCTGGTGATGTCCATGTATAGAGTCCTCTTTTGTTGTTGGAAGAGGGTGTTTGCTATCACCAGTGCATTTTCTCAGCAAAACTCTATTAGCCATTGCCCTGCTTCATTCTGTACTTCAAGGCCAAATCTGCCTGTTACGCCAGGTGTTTCTTGACTTCCTACTATTGCATTCTTCCCCTATAATGAAAAGGACGTCTTTTTTGGGTATTACTTCTAGAAGGTCTTGTAGGTCTTCATAGAACCATTCAGCTTCAGCTTCTTCAGCATTATTGGTCCGGGCATAGACTTGGATTAGTGTGATTTTGAATAGTTTGTAAACGAACAGAGATGATGCTGTCATTTTTGAGATTGCATCCAAGCACTGCATTTCAGACCCTTTTGTTGACTATGATGATTACTCCATTTCTTCTAAGGGATTCTTGCCCACCATAGATGATATAATGGTCATCTAAGTTAAATTCACCCATTCCAGTCCATTTTAGTTTGCTGATTCCTAAAATGTTGATATTCATTCTTGCCATCTCCCATTTGACCACTTCCAACTTGCCTTGATTCATGAAACTAACATTGCAAGTTCCTACGCAGTATTGCTCTTTAAAGCATTGGATTTTACTTCCATCACCAGTCACATCCACAACTGGGTGTTGTTTTTGCTTTGGCTCCATCGCTTCATTCTTTCTGAAGTTATTTCTCCACTGATCTGCAGTAGCATATTGGGCACCTACTGACCTGGGGAGTTCATCGTTCAGTGTCCTTTTTGCCTTTTCATACTGTTCATGGGGTTCTCAAGGCAAGAATACTAAGTGGTTTTCCGTTTCCTTCTCCAGTGGACGACATTTTGTCTGAAGTACCTAGATAATAACATCTGATGCACATTTTCAGAGTTGTTTTACAGATGTGAAAAGCTCTCCCATCAAATGTAAGATGTCAACTACTTGATGACCATGAACATGTAGCCTCAGGCCTCCAGCAGCCTAAGGACTCATAATACTAACCCTTATGACACCACCGTGTTATCTCATCAATTAATCAAAGAATTGTGCATTAGCTGATTACATACCCTGCTACGCTCCTCCCCACCTGGCTTTTAAAAATGTTTTGCCAAAACCCTTTGAGAAGCTCATGCATGAGCTCTCGGGCATGAGCCATCCACCTCCCTGCATGGTGCTGCAATAAACCTTTCTCTGCTGCAAACTCCAATGTTTTCATGTGTTTGGCCACATTGTGCATTGGGCACATGAACTTGGACTAACGATATGAGTTTAAGGATAGAGTGAGAAAGTGCTATATGTGAATATTAGGACTTAACAGTAAAGATAATAAAGAAATAATGTGAAAGATAATTGTGGGGAAACTATGTGAACAAAACATCAATTAATAGTCAATCTAAGAAAGAAATGGAAAAGTTTATTTGAGCCAAACTGAGGAGTACAAAAAAGATCTTCATGACCCAGATAATCACGATGGTGTGTGATCACTCATCTAGAGCCAGACATCCTGGAATGTGAAGTCAAGTGGGCCTTAGAAAGCATCACTACCAACAAAGCTAGTGGAGGTGATGGAATTCCAGTTGAGCTATTTCAAATCCTGAAAGATGATGCTGTGAAAGTGCTGCGCTCAATATGCCAGCACATTTGGAAAACACACCAATGGCCTCAGGACTGGAAAAGGTCAGTTTTCATTCCAATCCCAAAGAAAGGCAATGCCAAAGAATGTTCAAACTACCACACAATTGCACTCATCTCACAGGCTAGTAAAGGAATGCTCAAAATTCTGCAAGCCAGGCTTCAGCAATACGTGAACCATGAACTTCCAGATGTTCAAGCTGGTTTTAGAAAAGGCAGAGGAACCAGAGATCAAATTGCCAACATCCGCTGGATCATGGAAAAAGCAAGAGAGTTCCAGAAAAACATCTGTTTCTGCTTTATTGACTATGCCAAAGCTTTTGACTGTGTGGATCACAATAAACTGTGGAAGATTCTGAGAGAGATGGGAATACCAGACCACCTGACCTGCCTCTTGAGAAATCTGTATGCAGGTCAGGAAGCAACAGTTAGAACTGGACATGGAACAACAGACTGGTTCCAAAAAGGAAAAGGAGTACGTCAAGGCTGTATATTGTCACCCTGCTTATTTAACTTCTATGCAGAGTACATCATGAGAAACGCTGGGCTGGAAGAAACACAAGCTGGAATCAAGATTGCTGGGAAAAATATCAATAACCTCAGATATGCAGATGACACCACCCTTATGGCAGAAGGTGAAGAGGAACTAAAAAGCCTCTTGATGAAAGTGAAAGAGGAGAGTGAAAAAGTTGGCTTAAAGCTCAACATTCAGAAAACGAGGATCATGGCATCCAATCCCATCACCTCATGGGAAATAGATGGGGAAACAGTGGAAACAATGTCAGACTTTATTTTTTGGGGGCTCCAAAATCACTGCAGATGGTGACTGCAGCCATGAAATTAAAAGACGCTTTCTCCTTGGAAGGAAAGTTATGACCAACCTAGAGAGCATACTCAAAAGCAGAGACATTACTTTGCCAACAAAGGTCTGTCTAGTTAAGGCTATGGTTTTTCCAGTAGTCATGTATGGATGTGAGAGTTGGACTGTGAAGAAGGCTGAGCGCCGAAGAATTGATGCTTTTGAACTGTGGTGTTGGAGAAGACTCTTGAGAGTTCCTTGGACTGCAAGGAGATCCAACCAGTCCATTCTGAAGGAGATCAGCCCTGGGATATCTTTGGAAGGAATGATGCTAAAGCTGAAACTCCAGTACTTTGGCCACCTCATGGGAAGAGTTGACTCATTGGAAAAGACTCTGATGCTGGGAGGGATTGGGGGCAGGAGGAGAAGAGGACGACAAAAGATGAGATGGCTGGATGACATCACTGACTGGATGGACATGAGTCTGAGTGAACTCCGGGAGTTGGTGAGGGACAGATAGGCCTGGCATGCTGCGATTCATGGGGTCGCAAAGAGTTGGACACAACTGAGCAACTGAACTGAACTGAACTGAAGAGTATAACTCAGTCGATAGCTTCTCGGAGAGTTCTGGGAACTGTTCTGAAGAGGTAATGGGGGAGGTCAGTATATATTGGATTTTGGAGAAATGAATACATGCAATCAAGCACACATCTCAGCAGAAGGCTGCAACTAGCCAGATGGAACAGATATCTTAGTTAATGGTTTTGGTGTTTTCCTGAATATCAGAAATTGTAAGAATCCAGGTTCATAAAAAATTTCCTCTGAAAATATCTATCTGAAGACTTATTCTGCTAGTTTTGCCCCAATCTTTAGTATTGAAGGTCAGCAATTGCAGCGGCCAGTAACTTGATTTGTGCAGAACTGGATGGTAGGTAACATTCTTTATTTTTCAACCCCTTCCCTTTCAGTCTTAATTTCAAGCCAGGTTTGGGAGGCATTTTGTGATCAATTTGTCCCATGGCATTAGAAATGCTCATTCCCAGGTTAGGCAAGGATTTTGTCGAAAGGCTACTTAATGTATTATTGGGCTAGGCTCTGTCAACAGTAATCAAAAGCCTCTGGGATCCCTGTGTTTATCAGTCTTTAATGGTCCAGGAAATGTTTCTCTCTTGTTGATTCTTCCTATATCTAGAGCTACACTATTACAAAAATTGATCTTGTAAGACTACATATTTGGCCAATTGTTTCAAGCTGCACAATTATCATCAATTTCCTCTGAGGCTCTGTCACACATTTGGTAATGTAGTCTTGTAAAATAGGCAGAATACAAGCAATATTGCTGTAATATCAATAAAGTCATAGTAAGTATTTAAGCTAGGAACATCCATTAGGTGTGGCCTAGTGTCTCCCCAGGTTCGCTAACCAATTAGTTCTTCACCAATCACTATCTTAAGGGAAATAATATATTGGCTTTGTACATAAAGTTCACAAAAGATAACTGCACATACAAAGAGAGTGGTGAGTCATCCTGATCCCTTCCAGGATTGAAAAAGGAATGTTATCTTTTAAGTAGTTATATGGTTGGTGCCAGAAGGAGAGAAATGAATCTTTATGGTTGAGCAGGTATTTCTGCCATAGAGGAAGTCTGGTTAACACATAACAGAGAAGCGTAACACACAGTTGAGGGGAGGGAGAAAGCCAAAGGATGTAGAAAAAGTTTTATGTTTAAATTTTTTTTTCTTATTTTAAAATTGTGAACTTTTATTTCTTCAAATGAAATTGATAATGGCTGAGGATTCCCCAAGATTGGTGAAAGTTTTAAAGAGAATTATTGTTAAGCAAAATAATTTAAAATATATTTAAATGTAGATATATAACAGTGAACCTGAAGAACCAAGAATAATTATTAAAATCAACTAGAAAAAAAATTAATTACCTACAAAGACCAAAAGTTGTTGGACACAGATAGGATACAGTTGTAGGAAACAACCTAGTCAATTGTGACAGAAAGCCTGGAATTAGGGAGAAGGGAGAAACTGAGAAGGGATATAGGGAATGTTGTGGGATAGTAGATATTTGTTTACCTGGGTTGTCAAAAATCAAGAAATTGTATGTTCAAAATGAGTGCATCTTGTCTGTAAATTATACATGTTAAAAATGGTCAAAGAAGACAATTTAGATGTGATAAAATTAATTCATATGGACCCACAAAATAAAGACTGCCCCAGTGGCCAGCCCACAACACAAATCCAAACCTAAATCAGTTGCATTTACAAGAAGCCTCCCTCATGTAAGGCTAACATACCCTAACCACAATCTTTGAACTCCTCTTTCTCAAGTTCTCCTTACCCTGGAAAGCAGGACCTGCCCACCTCCTAAGGAAATCCCCGACCTCGTAGCCCATCTTGCTCTTCTAATCTCTGTAAAACTGACTCTTGCACCCAATCCCTCAGGAATAGTGCCCCACTGCTTGTGAGGTACTGAACTCCCTCTGTCCATAGATTGTTCTCCCTTGTACTCAAGGGAGAAATCAAATTCATTATTTAAAATTGTTTTACTCTCTTCATTTATCAATTAATACAATCTTTATTTAACACTTTGTGAAGCAAGCTTTCTCTGCTCAGAAGAGTGCAGAGAGCTGAAAAATAGGATGGAAGAGAAAAAGAAGCTTTTATAGGATAAAGAATAAGGAACAGGGAAGACAAAAATAAAAAATGAATAGAGAACAAGACACTAAGCATAGAGCCCAGAGCTGACTTGGCCGTTTGGGGACTGGCTGACAGGATATAATGTGTCTCTGGTCCAGGGGAGAATTGATACTGACTTGAAAGTTACCCAAGTTTTGGCCTGTCATCATGGCACCAGGCAAGAGCAGCCCCATACATTTTTCTTTTTGACACATTTCAACACAGAGAAAGACAAATGTCGTTTTTCAATGGGACATTCCCCACCAATCAGGATGGGAAACTAATTATTAGTTGGTGGGGATAACAGAGTTGCCAATTTTGTAGGAAAAAGGGTAAATTTGTGTAACAATTTTGGCAATATCTAATTATATTGGAGTTGCCTACATTATCGAATTCCGACATTTCATATTCAAGTGATAACTCTAGAGAAATTCTTGTATATGTGCACAGGAGACCTGTGCAATGATGTTTATTCTTCATGTCCCTTTATAAAAGAATGGTAAATCATGTATAATGTGTTCACGTGGAAAAAATAGTTTCAGCGCTTGAAGTGAATAAATCAAGTCCCTGAATACTCAAAAATATATTGCTGTGAAAGCGACTTCATATAAGAAAACAAAAAATCCATATATATAAATTATAGTATTTGTAAATCAAACTACCCAATTGTAGTTAATAAGATACCTTTATGTAGGAAATTACTACAACCCTGTATAGGAAATGTTTGTAGCAATATCAAGACAGCAATAGGAACTTGGAAATGGGGCAGGGGCAATGTCTAGGGTCTTTCAGGAATGAATCTTTATTTTTACTGTAATATTCCATTTAATTTGTTTTTAATAGAAAACAGATCAGATAACTATCAAGGAAACTTCTCATATCTATTTTATTTTGGAGGTAGATAGCATGGTGTCATTAATCTATGTTTTGAATATTTTGTAAAAAAATTTATATGAAAAACAAAATAAGATTAGAGGTTAAAGCATCTGCCTAGAATTCGGGAGACCCGGGTTCAATCCCTAAGTCGGGAAGATCCCCTGGAGAAGGAAATGGCAACCCACTCCAGTACTCTTGCCTGGAAAATCCCATGGAGAGAGGAGCCTGGTAGGCTACAGTCCATGAGGTCTCAAACAGTCGGACACAACTGAGCAACTTCACACCATAAATAGCAGCTGTATTAACTGCTTTTCCATGTGTGAATTTCCTAATTATTAATTCTTTGAAAACTATGATATGCTTCTAAAGAATTTTGTAGTAATAAATATTTATTAAATAATTATTTTCAGATTTTAAAAAGAATGCTTCTGGTGTTTCATAGTCATTAATATGGTTCACTATAATGTTGACATATCTGTGTGTCTGTCTATCTATCTGTGTGTCTATCTATCTATCTTTTTTTTCATTTTGGTCTTAAGAAAAACCCATCTTATAGTATTACTTAAACATATCTTTAAAATAATTTTTAATCAGTAATGAATATTGAATTCCATCAACTGTCCTTCTGGTATGTTAATCATATAAGCAATACAGTTTGGTTTCTAGGAATTTAGAAGCAGACTACATATTTTGACTACTCATCACTTGACTTCATAAATTATGGGCTCAATATCTTCCTTTACTCAAGCATTTTTGCACCTACTTCACAGGTGGTAAAAAACAATAAAAATCAATAAAATGCTAACATTATTATACATTTATATTTTCTCCTTCACTTATTGATAATGAAAAGTCATTCAGACAGTGTTTATCAAAGAGTTAACACAAAATTGGCATTGTTATAGTCATTAGGAAAGAAGGTTCTCTTAGAGAGAACAGGCAAGGTTCTCTCTTCTATGCAGTATAAAGAATATAAGAATTTCTATTAAAGTATTATATAAATTTGACTATCTTTCCATTTTCAGAGTAGACCTCAATTATATAGTTGGCTTTGTTTGCTAATATATTTAGCAAAGAAAATATATTTAGGATTAGGATTAATGGCATATGTTTGGCACGTCCATAATTTTTGTGTGTGAATGTATTTTTTTAATATGAATATTTTATTGAGTAACAAAGAAGCTGTTTGTGAACAGAGACTTCAAACCTAAAACTATATGAAGCTCTGAGGTGTAGTGTTACAGGATGGCTTACAAAGTGAACATGAACCTTTACAATGATTGGTTATTACAATGAGGATTTCTAGATGACAGAGGATCAGTTAAAAGTAATCATACAATTTTAGGAAGATGACTTAAATTTTATGATTATCAGAGGCTTTAACACAAAATAAGTTTTACAAACATTCATGAAATAAGCTAAATTAAGTTTTCTTAATATACTTTTACTGATTTTGCCTGCTTGGGGTTCATCAAGCCCTGTATTCATTTAATTTTGTGTTAATACAAGCCAGGGAAAATCTGATTTACTGAACACCTGAATTAATCTCCATTCATTCCTGACCATGTCCTTTCTCCCTACCTTCATGACATTAATAAATAAAAGGGCACAAACCACAAGGACAAAGAGACAGAGAGGAGGACTGCCCATGGAATATCCAGAAATTTCAATAAGGCTTATCTTCAGACATGGGCTTTTAATTTAGTTTTGAAGTACTATATCTCTCTCTTATATATGGACATCCAAGAATAAGAGTCATTTGAAGAATGTCTCTAACATGTATTTATTGTTGTTCAGTCACTCCGTCATGTCTGACTCTTTGTCATCCCGTGGACTGCAGACGCCAGGCTTCCCTGTCCTTCACCATCTCCTGGAGCTTGCTCAAACTCATGTGCATTGAATCTGTGAGGTCATCCAACCATTTCATCTTCTGTCATCCCCTTCTCCTACTGTCTTCAATCTTTCCCAGCATCAGGGTCTTTTCTAATGAGTCAGCTCTTCTCATCAGGTGGCCGAAGTTTTGAAGCTTCAGTTTCAGCCACAGTCCTTCCAGTGAATATTCAGCATTGATTTCGTTTAGGATGGACTGGTTTGATCTCCTTGCTGTCGAAGGGACTCAAGAGTCTTCTCCAGCACCACAGTTCAAAGCATCAGTTCTTCGACGCTCAGGCTCCTTTATGGTCCAGCTCTCACATCTATACTTGACTACTAGAAAAACCATAGCTTTAACTATACAGACCTTTGTTGGCAAAATAATGTCTCTGCTTTTTAACACACCATTTAAGTTTGTCATATTTTTTCTTCCAAGGAGTAAGCGTCTTTTAATTGCATGGCTGCAGTCACCATCAGCAATGATTTTGGAGCCCAAGAAAATTAAGTCTGTCACTGTTTCCTCTGTTTCCCCATCTATTTGCCATGAAGTGATGGGACTGGATGCCATGATCTTAGTTCTCTGAATGTTGAGTTATAAGCCAGCTTTTTCACTCTCCTCTTTCACCATCATCAAAAGGTTCTTTAGTTTCTCTTCACTTTCTGCCATAAGGCTGGTGTCATCAGCATATCTGAGGTTATTGATATTTCTCTCAGCAATCTTGATTCCAGTTTGTGCTTCATCTGGCCTAGCATTTTTTATGATATACTTTGCATATAAGTTAAATAAGCAGGGTGACAATATACAGCCTTGACGTACTCCTTTCCCAGTCTGGAACCAGTCTGTTGTTCCATGTCTGGTTCTAACTGTTGCTTCTTGACCTGCATACAAATTTCTCAGGAGGCAGGGAAGGTAGTCTGGTATTCCCATCTCTTTAAGGATTTTCTATAGTTTGTTGTGATCCACACTGTAAAAGGCTTTAGTGTAGTCAATGAAGCAGAAGTAGATGTTTTTCTGGAATTATAGCATGTATGACAATGATGTAAAACAAAAAAAAGTAAAAAAGAAACTCTGAGGTGATAAAGATATTGCAGGGGACAGAAGAAAGCTTAAAAAAATTAATATTCTCAGATAAATACTTCATCACTGATATAAGAACAAGACACAATTTTTTTAAAAAAAGAGGAAGATTCCCTACAAAATATAATTCAAATGAACCTATTTACAAAACAAAAACAGACTCACCAACTAGAAAATGAACTTATGGTTACCAAGTGGGGAGGATGGAATGGAGGGATAGTTTCAAGTTGCTATGTACACACTGCCATCTTTAAAATAGACAACCAACAAGAATACACTGCACATCACAGGAAACTCTGCTCGATACTTTGTAACAACCTAAATGGGAAAAGAATTCAAGGAAGAACAGCACATGCCTATGTATAACTGAATTTCTCTGCTCTACTCCCAAAAACCTACCATTGCAGTTATCTGGATTCATGTTCCTAAAGGAAATCAGTCCTGAATATTCATTGGAAGGACTGATGCTGAAGCTGAAACTCCAATACTTCAGCCACCTGATGCGAAGAACTGACTCATTGGAAAAGACCCTAGTGCTGGGAAACATTGAAGGCAAGAGGAGATGGGGATGACAGAGGATGAGATGGTTGGATGGCATCACTGACTTGATGGACATGAGTTTGAGCAAGCTCCAGGAGTTGGTGATGGACAGGGAAGCCTGGCATGCTGTGGTCCATGGGGTTGCAAAGAGTCAGACATGACTGAGCTGCCTAACTGACTGACTCCCAAAACCAGCACAATTTTGTCAGTAAACAACACTCCAACAAAATACAAAAAAAAATTTTTTAATCCATTCATTTTGAATGGAAGAGAAAATAAGAGTCAGAAAATAAATGTTCCTGTCAGTTTAAAGTACTGCATAGAAAACATAGAAATATGCATGGAAAATAGAGAAAAGAGTAGTCATGGCCAGGCACACGTATAAACAAATGGGCCAGAGGAACTCAAATTCTAATCCCTCAAATACTAATGTATGTGGAAAACAGCTCAGTGATCTGCCCTTTCCTTCTGCCCCAAACACTGCTGTGGGTGTGTCTGAGACAGTCCATATTTCATAGTGGGGAGCCATGTGGTTGGAAGGATTTCAGTGAAGATTGTGTGGACTGATACCTGAAGGTTATGTCAAGATGGAGGATCTTAGCAAAAATGTAGTTAACAAAGATGTTGCTGCCCAAACCTATTTGGAGGTCAGATAAAATGGAGAATGGCATGAAACTGGGCACCCTTCCCTCAAGGCCCAATGCTGATGTCATGGAAGTCACTCCATTATGAATGGGTTTACTTTTTATAAGCTTTTTTTAAATGGCTTGAGCAATTAAAATACAATAGAAATGAATTTTTATAAAACCTAGTAGTAAAACTATTTGTATGAGACACAACTTTTCTGCTTAGTTCTTTGACAACACTTAAAGGTTTTGCAATAATATTTCAAATATTATTAAATTATTCTACCCAGTCTTGAATATTTTCAATTATAAATTCATTCAAAATAGCCTGCTGCTGCTGCTGCTGCTAAGTCGCTTCAGTCGTGTCTGACTCTGAGCGACCCCATAGACGGAAGCCCACCAGACTCTCCCATCCCTGGGATTCTCAAGGCAAGAACACTGGAGTGGGTTGCCAATTCTTTCTCCAATGCATGAAAGTGAAAAGTGAAAGTGAAGTCGCTCAGTCATGTCCGACCCTCAGCGACCCCATGGACTACAGCCTACCAGACTCCTCCATCCATAGGATTTTCCAGGCAAGAGTACTGGAGTGGGGTGCCATTGCCTTCTCTGCAAAATAGCCTATTTCACAATTTAGCATTTTAGTTACATTAGTTATATTTTTAATATCATAAACAGACAACAGTGTTAATATATTCCTTTTCTTATACATAATATATTGCTCATATTGTGTCATGAGCAATCTTATCAGAGTTGATCTATTTTATTGATGTTATTTAACAAGTTAAGTCTTCACTTAGTCAACTCTTTATTCTCCTGTTATTGAACAAATTAAATGTTGATTTTTATCTATATCATTATTAATTACTTCTATTTCATTTCATTCTTTTTATTCTATCTCATTTAAATTGAAAAAAATACTATTAGATATTCCTGTCATACAACTTTCCCAATATCTTTTAGTTTTGATAAAAATTATTCTCATTGATAACAACTTGTGGTTACTTTGAAATGCAAATTTGCAATTTTAATTATTTGACCAAAAGTGACGTTTCTTTAATTTCAAAGTTGTTAGATTATTTATTGTTTATTCAGAAGTTACTTTGCCAACAAAGGTCCATATAGTCAAAACTATGATTTTTCCAGTAGTTGGGGGCAGGAGGAGAAGGGGACAACAGAGGATGAGATGGCTGGATGGCATCACTGACTCGATGGACGTGAGTCTGAGTGAACTTTGGGAGTTGGTGATGGACAGGGAGGTCTGGCGTGCTGCAATTAATGAGGTCGCAAAGAGTCAGACACGACTGAGCGACTGAACTGAACTGAACTGTGTACAGATGTGAGAGTTGAACCATCAAAAAGGCTGAGTGCCTAAGAATTGTTGCTTTCGAACTGTGTTGCTTGAGAAGACTCAGGAGAGTCCCTTGGACAGCAAGGAGATCAAACCAGTCACTCCTAAAGGAAACCAATCCTGAATACTCATTGGAAGGACTGATGCTGAAGCTGAAGTTCCAATACTTTGGCCATCTGATGGGAAGAGCTGACTCACTGAAATAGACCTTGATTCTGGGAAAGATTGACGGCAGAAGGTGAAGGGAGTGACAGAGAATTAGATGGTTGGATGGCATCAGTGACTCAATGGACATGAATTTGAGCAAACTCTGGGAGATAGTGAAGGACAGGGAAGGCTGGCTTGCTGCAGTAGTGGGGTCACAAAGAGTCAGACATAGCTTAGCAACGGAACAACAACGATTCAAGAAGTCTATCATTTTCTGAGTAATTGCATTGCTTTTAAGATAACATATGCTCAATAAACAATTACTAAAGTTAAGGTATACTTCTACTGACTGAAGTTGAAGAACATGGTTAACAGAATTTCTAAATAGACAATATTCTATAATTTTCTTAGTGCCTAATACACTACTAAAGTCTATTCTTTTCAAGAATATATGTAAAGCAAAACTACATTCATTATTTACAGGAGAAATGTTTGGTATAAATATCCTTACACATGATGTAGGTATATGTAATTGTGTACAGTGGAAACAGTGTCAGATTTTATTTTGGGGGGCTCCAAAATCACTGCATAAGGTGATTGCAGCCATGAAATTAAAAGACGCTTACTCCTTGGAAGGAAAGTTATGACCAAACTAGATAGCATATTCAAAAGCAGAGACATTACTTTGCCAACAAACATCCATCTAGTCAAGGCTATGGGTTTTCCAGTGGTCATGTATGGATGTGAGAGTTGGACTGTGAAGAAAGCTGAGTGCCGAAGGATTGATGCTTTTGAACTGTAGTGCTGGAGAAGAGTCTTGAGAGTCCCTTGGACTGCGAGGAGATCCAACCAGTCCATTCTGAAGGAGATCAGTCCTGGGTGTTCTTTGGAAGGACTGATGCTAAAGCTGAAACTCCAATACTTTAGCCACCTCATGAGAAGAGTTGACTCTTTAGAAAAGACTCTGATGCTGGGAGAGATTGGGGACAGGAGGAGAAGGGGACGACAGAGGATGAGATGGCTGGATGGCATCACTGACTTGATGGACGTGAGTTTGAGTGAACTCCGGGGGTTGGTGATGGACAGGGAGGCCTGGCATGCTGTGATTCATGGGGTTGCAAAGAGTCAGACATGACTGAGCAACTGAACTGAACGAAACTGAACTGAATTGTGTACATGTATAGTGGTTGTTGTGAATGTAATTAAATTTTTGACTATCTGAAATAAATTTTTTGTCAATTAGTTATGTTTCTATCTATTAGTGTAGATCGTTGGACATGTAGGGGAGAGTTTTACTTGCACAGGTGGCTACAAAGCCTTAAACATATGTTCATGTCCCCCACTGATTTATTGTATATCAAACCATCTTTTGCATTGCAGTTATTTTGCTTTGTTTTAATATTTTATTCTGTGTATGAAGTGATATATATACATATATATATATATATAGCCACACCCAGGAACTTTACAATTTAATTGTGAATGTTATATTTAATAAATATGAAATATCTGTCTATAAATATTATATTATTTAATATATAAATTTGGCTATAAATATGCACATGATATACACAGTTCAGTTCAGTTCAGTTCAGTTGCTCAGTCGTGTCCGACTCTTTGCAACCCCATGATTTGCAGCATGCCAGGCCTCCCTGTCCATCACCAACACTCGGAGTTCACTCAAACTCATGTGCACTGAGTCAGTGATGCCATCCAGCCATCTCATCCTCTGTCGTCCCCTTCTCCTCCTGTCCCCAATCTCTCCCAGCATCAGAGTCTTTTCTAAAGAGTCAACTCTTCTCATGAGGTGGCTAAAGTATTGGAGTTTCAGCTTTAGCATCAGTCCTTCCAAAGAACACCCAGGACTGATCTCCTTCAGAATGGACTGGTTGGATCTCCTCGCAGTCCAAGGGACTCTCAAGACTCTTCTCCAGCACTACAGTTCAAAAGCATCAATTCTTCAGCACTCAGCTTTCTTCACAGTCCAACTCTCACATCCATACATGACCACTGGAAAACCCATAGCCTTGACTAGACGGATGTTTGTTGGCAAAGTAATGTCTCTGCTTTTGAATATGCTATCTAGTTTGGTCATAACTTTCCTTCCAAGGAGTAAGCGTCTTTTAATTTCATGGCTACAATCACCATCTGCAATGATTTTGGAGCCCCCAGAAATAAAGTCTGACACTGCTTCCACTGTTTTTAGTATAAATTAAATACTGAATACATATAGTATTTAATTTGAAGATTTTTAGTCTTAAGGACATATTCCTTCACTTAAATCATAGTTTGTCTAATATTATCTTTACTCCCTCCATAATTTTTTGCCCTATCAATTTGTTTTCAATATCTTTATGCCATATTTTCTATGTGTTAGAAATTCTTGCTATTTTCTTTTAAAATATCTTTCTATCTTTATGAACTATTTATGAATTTTTATTTTTACTTTTTTTCTGTTTAACTGTAAGTGAATATGATTTTCCATTCATCTGAAACACAAAAGAATTCTAAAGGATCTCTCTTAATAAGTTTAAGTTATCTCTCTTAATAACTTTAACTAGTCATCTACTTTTCTCAACAATCCTGAGTTCCAAATCTATTGAAATAATTTGTGACTATTAGACCCAACTTGTTAATTAGTTGTTTTATACAGCATGACATATTCTTTTTCAAGAATTCTCTTCCATATTTAATTTTTTAGTAAAAAGTTATTAATAATTATTTAAAAGTAAACGTTCATTTTGTTATTTTCAGTAGTACCAGCCTATAATTTTATTTTGTGTCTTCCCTAATTTTGATTCATGTATGAATTTATATGTGAGAGTGTGTGTTCTGCTTTCTTGATTTTTCTTGATTAGATGAAGTATTAGGTCAAAAGTTTACTTTCCAGAAAAGGTAGTATATTTTGTGAAAATTTTTGATTTAACAAATAGCCTACATTTTTCTATAGAGTTCACATATAGTTTGAGTGAAAATTTATACTAAAATTTTAAAACATTATTCCATCATCTTTCATCATTTAGTATTTGAGAAAGTGATACTATATTAAATACATATTTTCTATATTTACATTTTGCCTATACTTTTCTATTTGAATATATTTAAGTATTTTATTCTTTATTTTTGAAATTTAGAAAAGTAGTTACATTTCACTTGGGCCAATATGTCTTTTAATTAGTTTTACCAAGTATTTAAGTTGAAGACACTGACCTTTTCTTCTACTATACTTATTTTCTTATTTCTTCTATGTATTCCCTGAGCTCCACTTTTATAAATTTCTATATTTTTTTAATAGTTTGAATAATGATTTGTTAGTCAATATTTTGATGAAAGAAAAGGTTATATTATCAAATTATATATTTTGGTCTATATAATTCATCAACGAGAAACAACTGAGTGAAGTTTTAAACCATTTTCAATAGTGAGGTTTTATTGATAATTAAAGATTGCCCTGAACTTAAAGAGTTTGCTGTTTAGAATCAGATTATCTATTTTTAATCCTAGTTTCCACCTTCCAGATGAAGAACTTGGGCAAGTTACTTTATCATTCTGTACCATGTTTTCCCCATATGATCAGTTAGTATAATATAGTATCTATCTTACTGTTATCACCATAAATGAAATGAAATACCTGAAGGTCTCAGAACAGTTTTGGCATTTAACAAGTGAATTCTAACTTTGTTATTATTATGAAAGTTTATTTCTTTGCTATTATTATGAAAGTTATTGCTTATTATGAAAATTAATTACTCATATTATTATGAAAATGTACTGCTTACACATTTCAGCTTTCAGACTTGCTTCCAGATTTTTTTTACGTACTTTCTATAAACTTTTGGACAAGTTACTTGAACTCTTATGTTTCAGTTTTCTCATCAGTTACAACTGAAGCAATATTAATTAATATGTATCATTTGCAAGGATTAAAGAAGATAAGAAAAATATAAATGTTTGTAACTTATTTAGCACATCTGACATACAGTAATTACCAAAAACATATAACATACAATTTTCTTAGAACCTTTAATACACTATGTGGACATATTGTCAAATTAAATATTTATTAAATAAATGAATAAATTCTTTCCCCAAGATATTGATGTTTATTCTTACCATCTCCTGCTTTACCGCATCCAATTTACCTTGATTCATGGACCTAACATTCCAGGGTCCGATGCAATACTACTCTTTGCAACATCGGATTTTACTTTCATCACCAGACACATCCACAACTGAGCATCATTTCTGTACTGAAACCACCTCCCTGAAACTGCCTGCCCTGGCCAGGCCCTATAGTAATCACCTGCATGAGTTTCCTTATAGCAGGAGGTCCTAGTAAGGCATGCAGAACTAACAACTAACACAGCTTCTGAACTAACAACATGCATAAGCTACCAACAACCTGAAGACTTAGGGAAAGCTCAAAATATAGAGACAACACCAGTCCACAAGTCCTACTAACCTCCCAGAATCCTTCTTGCTGGAATCTGTCTTAGCTGAGCAACGAATGCATCATCAAGAAGGACCCAGATTAAGAATGATTGGCCAGAAACTAACCCCATTATCATCAAACCCAAGACTGTAAGACATGTAGTAGAGCAGTTCTCCTGGGTTTCCTTATGCTCCCACTCTCTGTCTGGGCACCCTTCCCAGAAAAATCTCTTACTTTATCAATACATGTCTCCTCGGGCAATTTATTTCTGAGTGTTCAACAAGAGCCCACTCTTTGACCCTGGAAGGGGTCCCCTTTTCTGTGACAGTATAGGCTAAGTGTGCTGGGAGCAGAACCTAGGGATCAGAGTCCTTTCTGTGCCCCATTGTCTCTTCATGGCCCAGCAAATATTTATTTACCACACATTGGCTTTTCCATCATCATGTTGTCAACTAAAAACTCCACAACCTAAAAATTGAGAGTTATGTCTTTGTTGACTTAAAAAATATTCACAACTAAAAGTTGACAATTATGATGTTTGGTAGGAATTTTTCAGATTTCAAGCCCAGGAGACAGCATCTCAAGTGACTCTGAGAGAATTGTTCTGAGGAGGCAAGAGGAGGAGCCAAGTTATATAGAAGTTTTGCCAGAAAGGGCAGGCAGTATGAATATATATTTTAAAATTATTAACTAAAGAAAAATCAGATATCCCAAGTAAAGAAATTTAGTACTTTTCTTTGTGTGGGAAGATGAAAGGGTCTGAGCTCACAGAAATCATTCCTTTCATATGCATTTTACCTGTCCAGGGCTAGTATCCATGTTTTTACATCCTGAGATTCCTTAGGACTCACTGTTTGGAGTGGCTGAAGTCTGATGACTGCTAAATCACAAGTATTCTTCTCCTTCCTGAGTGACCTTAGGGCTCACCAGCTCATACTGCAGGGCTGCAATCATTGATGACTGTGACATCCTTGTTTATTGATGTGATAGGAAGTATTTTATTTCTTAATTTCCTCATCTTAGTCAGGAATTCAACCAATACTTAGGAGACATTTCATGACCAATCTTTGTCCCATAATGCTCGCAGGCTCATCATAGATCAGGCATAAGTGTTTGTTGATATGCCACACCAGGTGTTAATTTCCAGATTAGGCCTGTTGATAGATAATAAACAATTCTCTGGATACTCTATCTTCTAATCTATTATTAATATGACCCAGGAAATAATCTCCTTGTTGCTTCTTCTCATACCTAGAATCACACTATTATAATTATTTGTCACATACAGAACTATATATATTAATATTTGATCAATTGTTCTAAGTCACCTAGTGATTATTATTTTTGTTGGAGGCCTGGTTACACACTGGGTGCTGTAAGAGACAACAATCTTATCAAATAGGACATAAGTAACGCAGCTAGTAACATTGACAAAGTCATAGCATAGCAGGCACACAAAGCATATAATTTAGAAGCAAAGAACAAATTAAAACAATGATTAGCAGAGTTGCACAGTGGAAATGTGCTGGGAGTATAAAACAATAAGTACAACTAGTTGTAATCCAGTTGGAATAAACCATTAAGTCCACAGGAGAGCCATTTGGAGAAGACAAATTCTGACATGATCAGGTAGAGATAAAAATATAAATGTTTCATCTTTGTTTAAAAAGGCATGCTTTGTCAACTTATACATCATAGCATAAGACAAAAGGTTTTACAGGAAAACAAGGATTCAAGTTAGTATATTTTCCAAAGTCATAAAGTCGTAAGTTATATCAGTCCCATGTAATTGGTTTCTGTTGAGCTACATGAAGTAATCAGGTTTTCCATTAAGAGTTTGTCATTTGTTACCCAGTTCAACGACATTATTTAAAGACCATCAGAAATATATTTATTGGAAAGTTATTTTTATGAGCTTAGAAAATATTCATTTTGTAAAAGCAGTGTAAAATTATGATCATCAATAAAGAACAAGGGCTTCCGTGGTGGCTCAGACAGTAAAGGATCTGCCTGCAATACGAGAGACCCAGGTTTGATGTCCTGGTCAGGAAGATTCCTTGGAGAAGAAAATGACAACCCACTCCAAGCTATTTGCCTGGAGAATTTCTTGGACAGGGGAGCCTGTCAGACTATAGAACATGGAGTCGCAAAGAGTCAGACACAACTGAGCAACTAACACATAAAGAACAAATCTTAAGGTAGCATGGTTAAAGATTTAAACACAATGCAGTTAGAAGGAAACTCGGATATTTTGACAACATTTGGCACCTTAGGATAAAAACTAGAATTACAACTGATAGCTTTTTATCAGGACATACCAGATGTAAGAGATTCATATAAACCTTGGAGTATCTATATAAATGATATTTTCCCATACTTTACAAAGCCCACATTCAATCACTTGAAAATGTTTTTGAGTTAAAAAATACCAAGGTGGTGATGAACAGGGAGGCCTGGCGTGCTGCGATTCATGGGGTCACAAAGAGTCGGACATGACTGAGCGACTGAACTGAACTGAGCTGAACTGAAACTTAGCTTAACATTCTTCTCTGAGATGTCTCAGAGATGTTTTTTTTGAAGCATCCCAGAGTTAGCTGGAGGTTAAAAGATCATTAGTTACATTTTGATATTTGGGAAATTTGTTATAAATATTAAAAAAGTTTCTAAACACACAGGATCATAGGTCACTGAAGCAATACTTATTCATTTAACGAAAGTCACAACAGCATTGAAAAGAAAATAAATATAGATCACTTAAGGGCACAGAAAGTGATTTTTTAATCTGAAAGATAAATCAAATTTCAGTCCTGAATTAGCTTATTTAACAAAATCCATTTAGTTAACCTCAATCTATATTTAGTTAATCCTGAATATGCATATTTTTTTTAATCTTCAAGGTTCTTTTCCACAATTTGTCATGACTTTTTGTATACAGCCTTTCTCTCATTTTCCATACAAATAAAACCAACCAGTTCATTCCTTCTGTTTCCTCAGTAAAATGTAATTCCAGTCCTCATACCTGCTTTACTGAAAACATACATTCTACTTTCTTATTGTACATGAGATGTTTGTTATTCCATTACCTTTAATAACATATTTAAATTAGAATCCTCAACTCTTAAAACCTTATAGTGAAAGTTAAGAAGTAAGCAATTATGAACTATCTTTCACAATAGCATTCTATAGATTTGTGAGCATAAATACCAGTGATTTTCTTTTTAACTCGTTTTCTTATAGATAACATCTCAGGGTGATACCAAATATACTAACAATCCTAAATATCTTTAGTATCTCTGCTGCTGCTGCTGCTGCTGCTAAGTCACTTCAGTCGCGTCCAACTCTGTGCAACCCCAGGGACGGCAGCCCACCAGGCTCCCCCATCCCTGGGATTCTCCAGGCAAGAACACTGGAGTGGGTAATTAATGTCTCAGCATCTAATTTTTAATTATCTATTTAATAAACTTGTATCACTTAAGTTAGCAGAACTATAGAATTTCCAGTTGCCAAATATCTGTGGAAAGATCATTTTAAGTAGATATTTCTAAAATATTACTATTTGAAAGAGTTTATCCCAAAGCTCTTATGTCATTTATATTTCCTTTAAAGTTTCATCATATCAAGTTATTTTCCTTGCAACAGATATAATGTTTTATTTATTAAACCTAGGTACAATAAAGTATTATACTTAATTTTGATGAATTTTAATAACATTAAGCAAACAAAAATTACCAAAAAAAAAAAGATCAACAAACAAAAATTAAAACCAGGATTCCCAGGTAGCACTACCCACTCAGGTGGGTAAAGAACCCACCTGCCAATGTAGGAGACATAAGAAACGTGAGTTTGATCCCTGGGTCAGGAAGATCCCCTGGGGGAAGGCATGGTAACCCACTCCAGGATTCATGCCTGGAGAATCCCATGGAAGAGGAGCCTGGCAAGCTATGTATGGTCCATAGGATTGCAAAGAGTCAGACACAATCTAAGAGACTTAGCACGCATGTCAGCCTAATACTGAATATTTCCCATTGTACATGAACCTGAAAATCATCTTGGACTGTTTCTTTAAATGTAGCACTTTTTACTAAAAAGAAATCTTTATAAATTCAATTTTGATAGTACTTTTTACAAGTAGAGATAGCTCATGTATAATGTGTATAGACATAAATTGGCAAACTAGAGATCTCTTGGCTTTTCTTAAAAGCTTAGTTATGAATCAGGTATTACAATATAAACTTACTAGTTTACAAACAGTTGAGTGCCTTAAAGTTGTTTGCTCAGATGACTAAGGCTTACTATCTGTAAGGTTTGACTGAGGGAGCATTCCCAGCAGTTTGAATTTTAAAACTACCAATTTTTTCCCCTTAGTTTCAAGTCTTGTTTGATTGAGCTAATTAGGCTCAGGTCCTATAGCAAGTACTTACATTTCTGGATTTTAGAGATTTTTAAGAGGAAGACAGTTGATTTTAGGTCCCCAAAAAACAGGTCTGTCACTTAAAAGATACTAAAAGGTGTTATCAGTGACAAGATTTCTAACTAAACAAATTTATTTTACAAGTTCTATGTTCTATAATTTTAAAGTTTAACTTGTTATGCCTTCAAAAGTTTGTATAAGGCACTCAGCAAAGACCTTTCTGTGTTTATGAGTAAAACCCAAAGCAAAATCACTATTTTTATTTTTATAAGCCCTGACATGTTCAGTCGCTCAGTCATGTCCAACTCTTTGCAACCCCATGGACTGCAGCATGCCAGGCCTCCCTGTCCATCACCAACTCCTGGAGTTTACTCAAACTCATGTCCATTGAGTCAGTGATGACATTGGACCATTTCATCCTCTGTCGTCCCCTTTTACTCCCACCCTCAAACTTTCCCAGCATCAGGGTCTTTTCCAGTGAGTCAGTTCTTCGCATAAGGTGGCCAAAGTATTGGAGTTTCAGCTTCAGCATCAGTCCTTCCAAAGAATAATCAGGACTGATTTTCTTTAGGATGGACTGGTTGGATCTCCTTGCAGTCTAAGGGACTCAAGAGTCTTCTCCAACACCTTACATGTTAGTTCCCAGTTTTTACTTATTTTGTATGACTTAGGTAATCCTATTGGTTTCCTTTAGTATGTTCAGTTAATATTTCCTGAGGCATGGATTTATATGTATTTTATAATATCAGGCAGGGGAAGCATTCCTCTTGAAACATGCTAATCCCATAATATAACTAAATGAAAGAGATGTAAACATCCTATATAAAGCCCATTTAAATATATCAGTTTTATATACCTTCATCTCAGTTCTGTCAACTTTTATATATTTAACTTTAGTGTTTTCATTAGAATACAATTAACAAGCTTTGATCTTACAACTGGAGTTTTGGAAGTTTTTCTTCTTTTGTTCCCTGTCCCTTTTATCTATTTTTATATTTAAAAGCTCTGAGATTCCCCAGAGTGGGGTTGAGCTGAAGAGATAAGGCCTTTGGTCTAACTGTTGCCAAATAATTGCTGAGCAGATGTCTCATGGTAAAATTTTGGCCCCTTAAATATAATTTAAAACTGATGTAAATAGAACAGACTTATTTGGATTTTGATGTTGGGAACCAATAGGGGTCCCTTCAGGCCCATTTAACCCTAGGCAGTGTGGTAATATTAAATCTTGTTTTAGTCACAAAATGTCCAGTTTATTTAGCCCATTTTAAATAATCATCTATGGATTTGTTCATCCATTTGAGATAATTCCTTTTAAAATTTCTACCTTATTGGAAAATAGTAGTTAGACTTTTCCTTACAAGTTTTTCTTGTTAACATTAATTATTCAAATATGCTTATTAGCATCTGTAAGATCCATTAAGGGGAAACAGGGACTACCAATGAAGCTTCTGAAACCAGTTTTTCTTACTTGTTTTAAACAATAGAAATTCTTAGGTTAAACATTAGATATAGTTGTCACCTTTAATTTGATTTTTGTTTTATAGGTACCAATAAAATAGCTGTTTATAATAAGAGCACTTCAGATTCACTAATGTGTTAGTTTCTCCAAATTTAAAAGGATCCATCATTTGGCCATCACTAAAATATGTATCAATAGTGATTCAAACCATTAAGATTCAAGAGTCCTCCCCATAAGACTGGGAGAGAATGTAACCTAAATCTGGAGAGTTCACTCTGAAAAAATAGTACAGCAAAGATGAAGTTTTCAAAACACATACATACAAATACACATATACACAGAACATCCTAGGAAGATCAGGTAGAACATTTACAACTCAAACACCCAGGAAGAGAAATGGAAGTTCCCCCTAGAAGGTCTTTGTTTAAAGTCAGAATTTTGAAAAGATATATTTACAAAGCCCATTTTTAACCTTAATTTAACTTAACTGCTTATGCAATTAAAAACATCCTCATTTTAGGGCAAGATTTCCTAGAGTATAATTTCCCCGAATAACTAGGTATTTGCAAGTATGAACTCCATATATATAATACATGAATCTGACAGGGGTGTTAGTCAGAGGCTGGCTTTCTGACACCCCTTGTTTTAGTTTTTCAGAGATTCTATCTCCCATTGAGAGAGTTAATTCTTAGGTAAGTTGATAAGGAGACCATGGCCGCTGAGGAGAAAAAAGGGGTCCAGGGCCTTCAAGGAGCAAAAAGGGGGCCAGGGACCTCAAGGAGGAGAAAAGAAAAAACGTGTGGTGCTTTTTTCTTCCCTACATTACTTTGTCTTAGAGAAGTCTCTCCCATCAGCAAGCTTCCATAAACCTCGTATTCTTATCCACGAGAGGGAAGAGAGAAAGAAAACCACAATCACAGAAAAATAATTAAATTGATCACATGGATCACAACCCTGTCTAACTCAATGAAACTATGAGCCATGCCATGAAAGGCCACTGAAGATGGATGTGTTATGGTGGACAGTTCTGACAAAATGTGGTCCATGGAGAAGGGAATGGCAAACAAATTCAGTATTCTGGCCTTGAGAACCCCATGAACAGTATGAAAAGGCAAAAAGATATGACACTGAAACTGAACTCCCCAGGTTGGTAGGTGCCCAATATGCTTCTGGAGAAGAATGGAGAAATAACACCAGAAAAAATGAAGAGACAGAGCCAAAGCAAAAACAATGTCCAGTTGTTGATGTGACTGGTGATGGAAGTAAAGTCCAAAGCTGTAAAGAACAATATTGCATAGGAACCTGGAATTTTAGGTCCATGAATCAAGGTAAATTTGAAGCAGTCAAAAAGGAGATGGCAAGAGTGAACATCAACATTTTAGGAATCAGTGAACTAAAATGGACTGGAATGGATGAATTTAACTCAGTTCAGCTCAGTTCAGTTCAGTCGCTCAGTCGTGTCCAACTCTTTGCAACCCCGTGAATCGCAGCACACCAGGCCTCCCTGTCCATCACCAACTCCCGGAGTTCACTCAGACTCACGTTCATAGAGTCAGTGATGCCATCCAGCCATCTCATCCTCTGTCGTCCCCTTCTCCTCCTGCCCCCAATCCCTCCCAGCATCAGAGTCTTTTCCAATGAGTCAACTCTTCGCATGAGGTGGCCAAAGTACTGGAGCTTCAGCTTTAGCATCATTCCTTCCAAAGAAATCCCAGGGCTGATCTCCTTCAGAATGGACTGGTTGGATTTCCTTGCAGTCCAAGGGACTCTCAAGAGTCTTCTCCAACACCACAGTTTAAAAGCATGAATTCTTCAGTGCTCAGCCTTCTTCACAGTCCAACTCTCACATCCATACATGACCACTGGAAAAACCATAGCCTTGACTAGACGGACCTTAGTCAGCAATGTCTCTGCTTTTGAATATGCTATCTAGGTTGGTCATAACTTTCCTTCCAAGGAGTAAGCGTCTTTTAATTTCATGGCTGCAGTCACCATCTGCAGTGATTTTGGAGCCCAAAAAATAAAGTCTGACACTGTTTCCACTGTTTCCCCGTCTATTTCCCATGAAGTGATGGGACCGGATGCCATGATCTTCGTTTTCTGAATGTTGAGCTTTAAGCCAGCTTTTTCACTCTCCTCTTTCACTTTCATCAAGAGGCTTTTTAGTTCCCCTTCACTTTCTGCCATAAGGGTGGTGTCATCTGCATATCTGAGGTTATTGATATTTCTCCCGGCAATCTTGATTCCAGTTTGTGTTTCTTCCAGTCCAGCGTTTCTCATGATGTACTCTGCATATAAGTTAAATAAGCAGGGTGACAATATACAGCCTTGATTCAGATGACCATTATATCCACTACTGTGGGCAAGAATCCCTTAGAAGAAATGGAGTAGCACTCACAGTCAACAAAAGAGTCCAAAATGCAGTTCTTGGGTGCAGTCTCATAAATGACAGAATGATATCTGTTCATTTCCAAGGCAAACCATTCAATATCACAGTAATCCAACTCTATGCCCCAACCAGTAAGGCTGAAGAAGCTGAAGTTGAACGGTTCTATAACGACCTACAAGACCTTCTAGAACTAACACCCCCAAAACATGTCCTTTTCATTATACGGGACTGGAATGCAGATGTAGGAAGTCAAGAGATATCTGGAGTAATGGGCAAGTTTGGCGTTGGAGTACAAAATGAAGCATGGCAAAGGCTAACAGAGTTTTGCCAAGAGAACACACTGGTCACAGCAAACACCATCTTGCAACAACACAAGAGAAGACTCTACACATGGACATCACCAGATGGTCAATATCAAAATCAGGTTGATTGTATTCTTTGCAGCCAAAGATGGAGAAGCTCTATACAGTCAGCAAAATCAAGATTGGGAATTGACTGTGGCACAAATCATGAACTCCTTATTGCCAAATTTAGATTTAAATTGAAGAAAGTAGGGAAAGTCAATAGATCATTGAGGTATGATCTAAATCAAATCCCTTACAATTATACAGTGGAAGTGACAAATAGATTCAAGAGATTAAATCTGCTAGAGAGAGTGCTTGAAAAACTATGGATGGAGGTTCATGACATTGTACAGGAGGCAGTGATCAAGACCTTCCCCAAGAAAAAGAAATGCAAAAAGGCAAAATGGTTATCTGAGGAAGCCTTACAAACAGCTATGAAAGGAAGAGAAGTGAAAAGCAAAGGAGAAAAGGAAAGATATACCCATGTGAATTCAGAATTCCAAAGAATAGCAAGAAGAGATAAGAAAGCCCTCCTCAGTGATCAGTCCAAAGAAATAGAGGAAACTATAGAATGGGAAAGACTAGAGATTTCTTCAAGGAAATTAGAGATACCTAGGGAACAGTTCATGCAAAGATGAGCATAATAAAGGACAGAAATGGCATGGACCTAACAGAAGCAAAAGATCTTAAAAGAGGTGGAAAAAATACACAGAAGAACTAACAAAAAATAAACGTCTTCATGACCCAGATACTGTGATGGTGTGATCACTCACCTAGAGCCAGACATCCTGGAATGTGAAGTCAAGTGGGCCCTAGGAAGCATCACTACAAACAAAGCTAATGAAGGTGATGGCATTCCAGTTGAGCTATTTCAAATCTTAAAAGATGATGCTGTGAAAGTGCTGCACTCAATATGTCAGCAAATTTGGAAAATTCAGCAGTGGACACAGGACTGGAAAAGACAGGTTTGCATTCCAATCCCAAAGAAAGGTAATGCCAAAGAATGTTCAAACCACTGCACAATTGCACTCATCTCACTTGCTAGCAATGTAATGCTCAAAATTCTCCAAGCCAGGCCTCAACAGTACATAAACCACGTACTTCCAGATGTTCAAGCTGGATTTAGAAAAGACAGAGGAACCAGAGATCAAATTGCCAACATCCATTGGATCTTTGAAAAAGCAAGAGAGTTGCAGAAAAAATGTCTATTTCCGCTTTATTGACCAAAGCCTTTGGCTGTGTGAATGACAACAAACTGTGGAAAATTCTTCAAGAAAGGGAAATACCAGAACACCTTGCCTGTCTCCTGAGAAACCTGTATGCAGGTCAAGATGCAACAGTTAGAACTGGACATGGAACAACAGACCAGTTCCAAATCAGGAAAGAAGTATGCCAAGGCTGTATATTGTCACCCTGCTTATTTAACTTTTATGCAAAGTACATCATGCAAAATGCCAGGCTGGATGAAGCACAAGTTGGAATCAAGATTCCCAGGAGAAATATCAGTAACCTCAGCTGTGCATTAGACACCACCCTTATGGCAGAAAGTGAAGAATAACTAAACAGCCTCTTGCTGACAGTGAAAGAGGAGACAGAAAAAGTTGGCTTAAAACTCAACATTCAGAAAACAAAGGTCATGGCATCCAGTCCCATCACTTCATGGCAATTAGATGGGGAAACAGTGGAAACAATGAGATGTTTTTCAGGGGATGTGGGCTCCAAAATCAGTGCAGATGGTGACAGCAGCCATGAAATTAAAAGATGCATGCTCCTTGGGAAGAATAATTATGACCAACCTAGACAGCATATTAAAAAGCAGAAACATTACTTTGTCAACAAAGGTCCGTCTAGTCAAAGCTATGGTTTTCCCATTAGTCGTCTATAGATGTGAGAGTTGGACTATAAAGAAAGCTGAGTAGCAAAAACTGATGCTTTTGAACTGTGTTGTTGCAGAAAACTCTTGAGAGTCCCTTAGTGCAAGGAGATCAAACCAGTCCATCCTAAAGGAAATCAGTCCTGAATAATCAGTCATTGGAAGGACTGATGCTGAAGCTGAAACTCCAGTACTTTGGCCATCTGATGCAAAGTACTGACTCATTTGAAAAGACCATGACGCTGGTAAAAATTGAAGGGAGGAGGAGAACGGAATGAAAGAGGATGAGATGATTGGATAATATCACCAACTCGATGGACATGAATTTGAACAAGCTCTGGGAATTGGTGAAGGACAGGGAAGCCTGGCATGCTACAGTCCATGGGGTCACATGGACTTCTGACTAATCCTATTATCTTAAGATGTAAGTTGAAGGAGTTGGTCTGGTAAGACCTTTACAATCTTGAAAAAGTATATAAGGCCTTGATAAGACTAAGAGGGCATTCTCTGCCCCCTTCTGATGTCTATGTCAGAAGCTTTCTCTATTCCTTTTTCACTGTAATAAGACTTTTGCCACATGAAGTTCTGAGTGCCTGAAGCCTCATCTCTGGTCCCGAAGATAAATTCTCTTCTTTGGAGATCACAAAGGCAACACCATTCACCATAAGCTATCACCATCTTAAGCTGAATTTGTCAGGAACAAAATTTACTAGTAAAATCGGGTGGTAGACCTGTGTGATACTTGTGAGCTTGAGTCCTCCAGGCATCACCCCAGAGCCCTTTCAGCTTGTCTTACATGTCTCAGCTTTTCCCTCTGGCAGTCTAAGACCAAAATGGGTGCTCAGATGGCTGAATGGCCAACTCTAATTTGTGACCTTTGGGCGAGCAAGTGTTTTAATTAATGAGTGGATTTCCCTTGGAGCCACTGCGTAGTATGAGGACTTGGTCTCTATCAATCTGTAAATTTCTCAGTCACCTGAGAAAGCCATAACTGGCCAGGAGAAATCTTGTCTCTTTTCTTTGGAGCAAAGTTCTTATGCAATATCTTCACCTTTATCCTGAAAAATTCTATTAAGGCAGTGGAACTGAAAAAAAAAAAAATAGCATCAGATCAGGCTCTTACTTAACCACTCATCCAAGACCACTCAGTCTCCTACAAATGAGCAAACCCTGGTGTCTTTCTTTCAACCAACCCCATCCCCAGTACTTTCACTTAGGTGGGTATTCATTATCTTTCAATCAAGCCCCACCCAGTATCTCTCAGCTGGGAAGGGGCAGACCTACTATATACCTCACCAAATAAAACTCAGGATCATCAACCAATACAGGAGATCCAAGAATCAGGAGAGACTCACTGAAATTCATGTGGACTCCCTTAGGATGCAGGTGGGCACAAGAAGCCTTGGATGGTACCAAGGCTCCGGGTCCTCTTAGTGTTCAGGTGAAGGAGAGAAATCTGCTCTGGCCCTTCTGGGGGTCACCATAGCTTTTGACTTAAGAGATAGTCTGAACCTTAAAGTTGAGTTATGTTTCATTTCAGTAGGAAATTTTAGGGCTTCAGGCCCAGGAGGTAGCATCTCGAGTGATCCTGAGAGAAATGTTCTGAGGAGGCAAGGGGAGGAGCCAGGTTTTATAGAAGTTTTGCAGCAAAGAGCAGGTAGTCCATACATCTAAAGGGTCATTGCTAATTAAAGAAAGCCAGATAGCTGAAGTTAAGGAATTTAGTGGTTTTCTCTGTATGGGAAGATGCAAGAGCCTGAACTCACTGAAATCACTCCTTCATATGCATCTCAGCTACCTGTAGCTGTGTTTTCACATCCTGGGCTTTCTTGGAACTCACTGTAGGAAGTGGCTGCAGTCTGATGGCTGGTAGATCACAGGTATTCTTCTCCTTCCTGAGTGCCCTTAGGGCTAACCACCTCATACTGGAGCACTGCAATCACTGATGACTGTGACTTTTTTGTTTACTGATATGGCAGGAAATATTTCATCTCATCTTATTTGACTAGAATTTCTAGCACTTCAAGCCTAGAAGGCAGCATCTCAAATAAACCTGAGAGAACTGCTCTGAGGAGATTGGAGGTGGGAAGCCAGGAAATATAGGAGTTTTGCAACAAAGGGCAGGTAGCATAAATGTCAAAAGATTATTGTTAATTAAAGAAAACTAGAAATCTCAAGGAGTTTGCTGCTTTTCTGTGTGAAGATGTAAGAGTCTGAGCGTACTGAAATTGTTCCTTTGATACGTACCTCAACTGTCTTGGACCTATATCGTGTGTTTACATATCCTGAGTTTCTTCAGGGGTCACCATAGGGAGTGACTACAGTTTGATGACTAGGAGATGGCAAGCATTCTTTTCTTTCTTGTGTACTCCCAGGATTCACTATCAGGGTAGTGGCTGCAATCATTGATGACTGTGACATCCTTTTACAGATATGGCAGTCAATATTCTATTTATCAAAGCAAACTGCCTTCCTTACCTTTTAAGTCCCAAACCACTACCCCCACACAGTTTTGTCTTTGATTGAAAATGGTATTTAATGTGAGGGCTTCTGCCATCTTGGCCACTGACTGTTTTTCTTGGTCTCTCCCACAGACACATCTCATTTTTCTCCTGTTAATCTATCTCATGTCAATTTAATTCTTAAACCGGTCAGAAAAACCTAAAAGAAATTTTTCTTCCTCCCACCGTGTATATATTAGGTTGGTTCAAAAATAATTGCAATTTTGCTTTTTTGAACTTTGCCAGTTGATATTGGAATATATTCTTAAAGGACTGTGGTTATACATCATTTTAATACACATTTCTCACTTGATGTTTTTTGCTAATGATTTACTTGCTGTTCATTTTATATTTATTTTAGGCTAGGGAAATGGTGTTAAACAAAAAGCAAATTCAAGCTTTTTCCTTATTTGAGTTCAAAATGGGTCATAAAGCAGCAGAGGCAACTAGCAACATCAACACACATTTGGCCCAGGAATTACTAACAAACGTATAGTGCAGTGGTGGTACAAGAATTTTGCAAAAGAGATGAGAGCCTTGAAGATGAGGAGTGCAGTGGCTGGCTCTTGGAAGTTGACAGTGACCAACTGAGAGCCGTCGTTGAAGTTGATCCTCTTACAACTACATGAAAGTTGCAGAAAGACTCAGCATGAACCATTCTATGGGCATTCAGCATTTGAAGCAAACTGGAAAGGTAAAAAAGCTCAATAAGTGGGTGCCTTGGAGCTGACCGCAAATCAAAAAAAAAATCATCATTTTGAAGTGTCATCTTCTCTTATTCTATACAACAACAAATCATTTATCAATTGGATTGTGATGTACGATGAAAAGTGGATTGTATACAACAACTGGCAACAACTGGCAATCTCAGTCGTTGGGCTGAGAAGAAAGTCTAAAGTACTTCCTAAAGCCAAACTTGCACCAAAAAATGGTGATGGTCCCTGTTTTCTGGTCTGCTGCCAGTCTGATCCACTCTAGCTTTCTGAATCCTGGCAAAACCACTACATCTGAGAAGTATGCTCAGCAAATCAATGAGTTGCATGAACAACTGCAGTGCCTGCAGCTGGCATTAGGCAACAGAATGGGCCTAATTGTTATCCATGACCAACACCCGACTGCATGTCACACAGCCAACATTTCAAAAGTTGAACAAACTGGACTGCAAAGTTTTGCCTCATCCACAATATTCACCTGACCTCTCACCAACTAACTACCATTTTTTCAAGCATCTCAACAACTTTTTCCACAACCAGCAGGAGGCAGAAAATAAGTTCCAAGAGTTCATCAAATCCTAAAGCATGGATTTTTACATTACAGAAATAAACAAACTTACTTCTCATTGGAAAAAATGTGTTGATTGTAATATTTCCTATTTTGATTAATAAAGATGTGTATGAGCCTATTAATAATAATTTAAAATTCACAGTCCAAACCATAATTACTTTTTCACCAACCTAATACATGCAATATTGTAGTGAATTTATATCTTATCTTCCAGAACATTATTCCAATTATCTGAGCTGTATGAGAGCTCTCATTTCATTGATGATGAAAATAATTATTTTTGAAACATTGGATATTTTAAAACTTAAGGAAAATGGCTTTTTAAAAAAAATGCATTTCTTCTATTAAAAGTAAAACCTCTTTCCCCCCAAAATACCTATTAGCCATTTGTATTTCCTACTTTTTGAGTCAATGTTCCAAAATTACTTTTGTCCTGATGTTAAATTTTTAACTTTTGTTTCTAAAAATTATTCTGCATAGTAAGAATATTAATTCACTGTTTTCCACAAATATTATTAATTATTTTATGGTTTATTGTTTCTTTCCTTAATACTTTTATTGAAATCCATATTCCACTTAAAGTATAATTATGCATTATTTAAATTTGAAACTAATAATTAAAGTAGTGCATTTTATATATAGATGCTTGTTCCTTGGAAGAAAAGCTATGACCAACCTAGACAGCATATTGAAAAAGCAGAGACATTGCTTTGCCACAAAGATCCATCTAGTCAAAGCTATGGCTTTTCCAGTAGTCATGTATAGGTATGAGAGTTGGACCATAAAAAAAGCTGAGCACCAAAGAATTGATGCATTTGAACTGTGGTGTTGGAGAAGACTCTTGAGAGTCCCTTGGACTGCAAGGAGATCCAACCAGTCCATCCTAAAGGAGATCAGCCCTGGGTGTTCATTGGAAGGACTGATGCTGAAGCTGAAACTCCAGTACTTTGGCCACCTGACGCAACGAGCTGACTCATTGGAAAAGACCCTGATGCTGGGAAAGATTGAGGGCAGGAGGAGAAGGGGATGACAGAGGATGAGATGGTTGGATGGCATCACCGACTCAATGGATATGAGTTTGAGTAAGCTCAGGGAGTTGGTAATGGACAAGGAAGCCTGGCATGTGCTGCAGTCCATGGGGTCTCAAAGATTTGGACACGATTGAGCAACTGAACTGAACTGATATATTTTTATAAAAGAAAAAACTCACAAATATGCCCAGAATGAGTCTCTTGATGAATATTTATATCAGTGTTAATGTCCTCTGAGTTGCTCCCATGCTATGTATGGTCTGGATCATGATTACAGCTGAAACCACTTACACTTTTATAGTATCTGGAACTTATACAAATGCAGTTCAGACATCAAGCTTTCTCTACTCACCAGCACCACAGAAACCACTTATGATCACATACTGGAACCATCAGGTATATGTTAAAATGTTTAAACTTAGCTCAGCTAATTTAAGCCCTAAGATGTGACTTACTTGTGAAGTCTATTTCTCTTTAGCTGTATTTATCAATGTAAGAAGATTATTAGGAGAAAGGGTATGGACTTTTCCTCTGTTGACAGATGGTGGGGATAGTGAAATGCCTGTGATACATTGAAATTTTTGACTTTGTGCTCAAGAAGTCTGCCTCTCAAAGGAGACTTGCTTTGGAAGGTAGAGTGACTGC
Source organism: Budorcas taxicolor (assembly GCF_023091745.1). Taxonomy (NCBI): domain Eukaryota; kingdom Metazoa; phylum Chordata; class Mammalia; order Artiodactyla; family Bovidae; genus Budorcas; species Budorcas taxicolor. The sequence continues at coordinate 119,179,170 of NC_068920.1, forward strand.
CAAAAGCTTCAAAGGGGACAATATATTTCTTTGACATTATATCTGAATTATTGCCCTGAAGTTGGGCAGGGCACTTGTATGTGTGAGTACTTAAGGCTTTCAAATAGAAAGTAGGCCTCAGGTTTCAGAGACATTTATGAAGAGTTATGAATTTTACTTTCTCATGAATTGCTGAAAATAAAACATTCTAATATAATAAAAAAGTGAAACTATGGCATAAAAGTGCATTCAGGAAACATATAATTGTCACACCAAAAATTAATGAAAGTGTCAAAGAACTAAGTCATAAGTCATATTTGGAACACAGCCAAGCTCTGGATGCAGACAAACTAATAAATGAATTCTAAAGTGTTTCCTTGAGTCTCCTTTTGAGTATTCACTCTTTTGTGTTAGTTTTGAAGACAGAAATGGCTAGTCTCTTTTTCTAACCAAGCTTAATCTAAGAACAACCCTTTGCATCAATTCTTTCTCTAATAAATATTACAAATGAGTTTTGTGTATATAGAACATTCTCAAAAATAAAATCTACAAATTCAGTCATATATGTGTATTGAGTGCTTACTATGTTCTAAGTTCTCACTTAAATGTTAGAGTTAAAATAGACATGTATGAGATATGGATATATATACACATATATATATATATATCCATGGACAATGAAAAGTAAAGTTTCTTGGATTGTTCATGTGGTTGAGACTGGCTTTCTTTTGATTTATAATTCTAGGTCATACTTGTCATTGCTTCCATCAGTTTAGGTATGGCTATGTCAGGTCAGTACCTCCTCACCTATAAGCTTTGTTAACCCATCCCACCATCTCTACAGTTTCACAGAGACTTTAATATGTATACAGCCTGATCTTAGCTGGACCACTAATGACATAAATGCCCTGACTAGGAAAAACTATGTGAATTTGGACAATGAAATCTTGATAGATGGTTAATGAAAGATTCTTCTCAATTATGATGAACAATAACAGTTTTAACCAATAGCATTATCACGCTTGTGTGTGTGAGTGGCTCAGTCATGTCTGACTCTGCAGCCCCACAGACTGCAGCCTGCCAGGCTTCTCCATCCATGGGATTCTCCAGGCAAGAATACTGGAGCAGATTGCCGTTCCCTTCTCCAGAGGATCTTCCCAACCCAGGGATTGAACCCTGGTCTCCAGCATTGCAGGCAGATTCTTTACCATTTAGGCTACAGGGAAGTCTTCTTATCATAACTTAGTGGTGAAATTAAGTGGGCATTTTAATTATATTGGGACCCATGAACTATACAGCCCATTGAATTCTCCAGACCAGAATACTGGAGTGGGTAGCTGTTCCCTTCTCCCGGGGATCTTCCCAACCCAGGGATCAAACTCAGGTCTCCCACATTGCATGCGGATTCTTTACCAGCTGAGCCACCCAGGAAGCCCATTGGGAAACCAGATAAGGTCAACTAGTGTCTCCACTTTTATTCAATAGTGTTTCAGAAGTTTTAGCTGAGGGAACAAAATAAAAAAAGAAATTTGAAGTATTACTGTGATGACAATGTGATTATTATTTTTAGATAATATAAGATTAAACTGGTAAACCAAAGAGACTCATAAAGAGGGAAATACTTTGTGTAGAAAAAAAAGTGAATGTATAAATATCAATAATTTCCATATACCAAAAATATTCCATTTAAAAATGTAATAAAGATGTACCATACTTATATGTATGACATATCTCTGATCAAGATAATTGCAATATATTTATTAAGTACTTTATGAAGATATAGATAAGAAAAGCTGCAAATGACTTAAACAAATGAACAAATGATAGAAACAAATTAAAAACAGTCTGGTGAAGGTATGAAGACATAGACATACTCACAGACCATTTGTCAACACAAAAAATTTAAAAATTGCAATTATTCACTGGTAATACAGTTTTTCAGAATGTACTTTAAACAAAAAAATTAAGCATGAATGCAAGATCTTCTCTATATGAAACATTAATTTTACTACTGAGAACTGGAAGCAGTAAAAAAAAGTCTAGAATCAAGAGACAGATTAAACGCATTACAGAGTTCTAGTAACACAAAGCTTGTTGCAACATTAGATCTCAGGTTACTCTAAGATGCTTATTGCTGTGGAAATATGATCATGCATTTTACATGGAAAATTAACTATAAAACATGCACTGTGGGAATTTCAGTTCTGGGATGATATATGAGGCAGACATGAATATCTAATAGGCATTCCAAACAATGTAGCTGAGGAAGAAAAGGAGTTGATTCCTAATATCCATTTTTCTTTCTTCCTGCAGGCATTAAGATCCTGAATTTTAGCTGATCACAAGCTGCCTAGCTAAGGTCTGTCTAATCCAGTCTCCTTAAGTAGTTATAGCCTGGTGACTAAGTTCTGGGCATTGGTATGTGTGTGGAAGTGATATGGACAAATTCCAAGTCACTGCTTTAAGAAAAGGGAGCGTTCTTCCCTTTCCTCCTTCATCTTCCTTTCTGGCATTTGGATGTAGTCTTAAAACATCTTCAACCAGGTGGAGGACATAAGAAAATGTATATTCAAAAAATTTATGTATAGGGAAATGGGAAGGTAGAAGAGAAGTAGTACAAAAAACAGTCAAGAAAAATTAGCGATAGAAACAGAAGGCAGAAGTAGTGTGGAGAGAAGGAAAATGCCATTGTTTTGACATTTTAAAAATTAAGTGTGGAAACCAAAATGTTTTCCACTTTGGAAAGCTGTGTGGAAAGCCCCTCAGTTTTTCCACCTCGCTCTACCATGGCCCTCCCACCCACAACTTCCCCACTGCAAACACAATTTTAAACTAAGTGTGTGGTCCTTGTCTTAAATTTATTTTCTAGTTATTTTTCTTCTGTTTAACAGAGATATAGCTATGGCTACCCTGGTAGCTCAGTTGGTAAAGAATCCGCCTGCAATGTTGGAGACCTGGGTTCAATCCCTGAGTTGGGAAGATTCTCTGGAGAAGGGAATGGCTACTCCCTCAAGTATTCTTGCCTGGAAAATTCCTCAGACAGAGGAGCCTGGCGGGATACAGGCCATGGGTTGCAAAGAGTCGGACACGACTGAGCAACTAAGCACACACATAACTAAGGCTAAATTCTGATAGCCAGACAGTTCTTTCAGGTTTTGCAGCCATAAGGATAAATCTATTCCTTGCATTTGCTGCCATCTGCTGGCTTTGTTTGTGCTAGCATACTCAGTACTTGTGTCTGCTTATTCCTGCACTTGAGGTAGTCCAGGTTCTGTGATTTTCTTTATGTTATTTGTGGCTGTTCAGTAGCTAAGTCATTTCTGACTCTTTGCGACCCCATGGACTGCAGCACTCCAGACTTCCCTGCCCTTCACTGTCTCCCAGAGTTTGGTGAAACTCAAGTCCATTGAGTCCGTGATATCATTCAACCATCTCAGTTGTTGCCTTTTTCTGCCCTTAATCTTTCCCAGCATCAGGGTTTTTCCAGTGAGTCAGTTCTTTGCATCATGTGGTCAAAGTATTGGAGCTTCAGCTTCAGCATCAGTCTTTTCAATGAATATTCAAGGTTGATTTCCTTTAGGACTGACAGGTTTGATCTCCTTGCTGTCCAAGGAACTGTTAAGAGTCTTCTCCAGCACCACAGTTTGAAAGCATCTATTCGTCAGCATTCAGCCTTCTTAACGGTCCAACTCTCACATCCATACATGACTATTGGTAAAACCATAGCTTTAACTAGATGGACTTTGGTCAGCAAAGTGATATCTCTGCTTTTTAATATACTGTCTAGGTTTGTCATAGCCTTTCTTCCAAGGAGCATCTTTTAATTTTATGGCTGCAGTCACCATTCACAGTGATTTTGGAGCCCAAGAAAATAAAACTTGCCGCTGTTTCCATTGTTTCTCAATCTATTTGCCATGAAGTGATGGGACCAGATGCTTTGACCTTATTTTTTTGAATGTTGACTTTTAAGCCAGCTTTTAACTCTCCTCTTTCACCTTCATCAAGAGGCTCTTCAGTTCCTTTTCACTTCTGCCATTAGAGTGGTATCATCTGCATATCTGAGGTTGTTGATATTTCTCCCAGCAATCTTGATTCCACTTGTGATTCATCCAGTCCAGCAGTTTGCATGAGGTAGTCTGCATATAAGTTAAGTAAACAGGGTGACAATATATAGCCTTGACGTAATCTTTTCCCAATTTTGAACCAGTCCATTGTTTCATGTCAATTTTTAACTGTTGCTTCTTGACCTCCTCTGGTTTCTCAGGAGGCAGGTAAGGTGTTCTGGTATTCCCATCTATTTCAGACTTTTCTACAGTTTGTTGTGATCCACACAGCCAAAGGATGTTGGCAATCTCTGGTTCTTCTGTCTTTTCTATTTGCTTGCCTTTCATTCTTGATTAAGTAATTTTGAAAAGTCAAAGAGTCTTTTTTAACCCTGGTTTCCTCATCCATAAAGTAAGAATTACAATAAAGTTTATCAGCCACTAAGATAATGCTTTGAAAAACTCTAAACAAACAGCTGTTTTTAGAATGTCAGGGTATCTTGACTCTAATGTCAGGGTATCTTGACTCTAATACTCTAACACAGTCACTTTTTTAAGTATTATGAATAAATTACCAACAACAATTCAACATAGCTCTAAAGTTTCACCTGAATAGTTCCAAGTTATAAAACATTCAGAACATAAAAAAGATAGAAAAAGAAAGCACTGAATGCTATCACAGAACCATTCAACTTTACATGTAAATCTGGATCTCATATGAAAACAAATCAATTCAATTTCAGGGCTCTGGTCTGCTTTTAATAAGTGTCCACCAAAAAAATAATAATAATAAGTGTCCACCTTAGTAGGGAGTGGCTATGACACATTATAAAATGTTATCAGTATGTGCCAGGGACACAATTCCTTCATTTTTGAATAATAATAAACTAGAAACAAATCACAGCTTTGTTTAAGCTGCTGATGAAACTAGCTTTAAACATACTACAGAAGTTAGAAAGAAGTTGATGGAGTCTAGAGCATAAAGCAAAATTGTGAAAGACCTTTGGGGAACAGAAAGTTGGTAGGGTATTTCTGAGGAAAGAAACTGGGGACCTGAGGTGGGGCAGGGCCAAAAGCCAAATGAGACAACATACTGTGGAAGTGCTTTCTGGTGTGTTCCACTCTTTTCTTCATCAACGTCAACAAAGAGAACATTGCAGTGTAAACTAAAGTACTCCAGCTGGGGTAGAAGACAGATTTCTTGCAGTGATCCTGTCCCACCCCAGGAGTCACACAATATCAACCTAAGAAAAGAGCACTTTGAAAATAGGAGTGGATGTATTTGATGGTCTTTGATGGGAAAGGTCACTTAAAACGAGTTGAGACTTGATGGGAATGCAAGATATCCTTGGCCCTGAAGTATTATCCCAAAGACACTTTTAAACTCACTTTGACAGGCCTAGCATAGAACTGTGGCATCCAGGTTTACAATAAATGCAAGATATGCCATTTGCAGCAACATGGATAGACCTAGAGATTGTCATACTGAGTGAAACAAGTCAGATAGAAAAAGAGAACTATGTTATCTATCACATGAAGTCTTAAAAAGTGATATAAATGAATTTTTATAAAACAGAAACACACTCACAGACTTAGAGAACAAGCTTATGGTTACCAAGGCAAAAGGGTTGGGAAGAGGGATAGGGAGTCTGGAACTGACATGTATACACTGCTCTATTTAAAATGGATAATCATCAAGGACCTGCTGTAAATCACAAGGAACTCTGCTGAATATAATGTAACAACCAAAATGAGGAAAGAATTTGAAAAAGAATAGGTACATGTATATGCATAACTGAATCACTTTGCTGGACACTTGAAACTAACACAAGATTGTTAATCAATTATACTCCAACGTAAAATAAAATTTAAAAAAAAAAAAACAATGAAAAACTTCCAATAAAGATAAGATAACTGACACCAAAAAGCAATAAGAAATCATAGGGGAAAATGACAAGGCTAAAGTCTATGAAAGAAACAAGAGAATGAATAAATTTTCAGAAAAATAATAAGCTTACAAATTTTGAACTTAAAAACCACCGCATATGATTCTTTTAGTTAGGATATAAAATTGGTAGCAGACATGTAAGTATATAAAAGAACAATTACAATATAGGTATGAAGAATATAAAATAGGAAAAAACTAAAAATAGAATAAAGAAAAAATCAGTAACTGGAGGCTGAGATCATGTAATATTTTATAGAAAGCACAGAAAAAGATTAAAAAGTTGGCAAAATAAAAGATAAGTCTAGAAATATGAAGTATAAAAATAGAAGAGCCATCATCCATAGAATGCATATATCAGACAGAGAAAAGAATGTAGAAAGCAATACTTGAAACAATATATGTCTTCTGTTTAAAAGAAGATGAAAAATGAAATATATCTTTAATCTTAAAGGTAAAACCCACTCATATATATATTGCTATAATATTTGAGGTCACCCAATAAAGAAAACATTCTAAAGGCTTCCAGAGAGGAAAATACAGATAGCCTACAAAAGTACAAGTATCAGATTAAAATCATATTTCCCAACAACTGCATTGGATGCCAGAAAGCAATAGAATAACATTATTTAAGAATTGATGGAAGATAAATCTGAACATAAATTTTTTTATCAAGTAAAGCTATAATATAAATGTGAGGGCAAAATATTGTCCACAGGCATATGAGACTGCATAAAATTTAATATGCAAAATTTTCTTTGAAAACGCTTTTGGAGGAAGTACTCAAAAATAGAAATGGACTCACGAAGAAACAAAATTTAGAAGATAACATTGGATAAGTGAGTTTTAAAAGCTTTAAAGTGGTCTAAATAAATAATATCCCCAAATTAAGAAAGGGCAGAAAAATATACTTGGTGAGGTATCTACTTATCAGAAGGAAGAAAGAAATGAATATTTTCCTTAAGAGATGGGAAGAAATACACATCAATATACATAAAATTAAATATGTGTATGAGTCACCAAGACTAAAATCAAATGAACAAACTTTTAAATCAGAAGAGAAAGAAAATTTAAATTATTTAATGCTGTTAAGAGTGAAGAAGGAACACAAAGTAACTAGAGTCTGAAACAAATAAGATATATAGAAAATTGGACATGCAAAAGCAGAAATCTTAATATAACTGTAAATATAATAAATGTAAAAGGGTTAGACTGCAAATTTAAAAGATAAAGCCTCTCTGTATAAACCAAATACAGGTCAGCCATGGTAACAATCTAAATATTAGGAAAAAGTATAATTTTAGGTGATAAATAGCAAAGAGAAAATGAGAGGAATACTATACTAGCTAAAAGAATAATTTTAAAAAGATTATCAAAAAATCTGAATGTATATAAATTTAAAAATAAAATCATAAATAAATAAATACATGCTAGAATTCAGAAAAATTAATATCATATTCTAATACTGAGAAGCTGATGTATCAAAAAGATGTAAATTAATCAAACTGTTTAGAATATAAAAACAAGATATAACATTTTCAAAAAATGAATCTGTTCAGAATCACGAAATACACCACATATTGTCTCTCTCTCTAAAGGTATATATATGTACGTATATTATTATAATGCAATAATATTAGAATCCAATAACTATAAAAACTTATGTATTAAAGCTAAAAAATTCCACATATTGAAAAACTTATACTAAATAATTCTTTTTTGCTATTTTTTTATTTTTAATTAATTGATGATCGGTTTACAATATTGGTTTGATTTCTGTCATATCAAAATGAATTGACCATAGGTGAACATATGTCCCCTCCCTCTTGAATCTCCCTCCCATCTTCTTCATTGAAGAAGTAAGACAATAAAATATTGAATAAAATGTAGTAATTTAAATTAAAAGTATGGTATATAGCGAAGGTTTTCAGAAGAATATTAGTGAAACTGTACAGTGAGTAGAAAGGTAAATGCAAAGAAGTAGCAAGGACAAAACTAATAAATGGTTAATAAGGGTAAAAGTAGAAAATTAAGATTTATTCTGAATCTTTGCTATATAAACTAAGGAGAAGAACAGATTGCATAGTAAAGCATAATTTTATTAATCAGCTTTTAAAGTACATAATAATTTACAGAGCACATAATATAACATTGTGTAGATTTTATCTCTGGGGAAGTTAGACATCAGAAACTCTCTTTATGTAAATTATCCTTTTGGTTGAAAAAGCAGAATGGTACAGTCATTTCATTGAAGCAAGAAAAGCATTTGAGAAGATCAGTCCTACTCTCTGATAGAAAATTTCACAATATAAGAAGTAAAAGGGAATCTTTTCATTTTGAAAAAGAAATAACCTACACTGATGATAACAGAGAATTTTGAGCATTACTTTACTAGCATGTGATGTGAGTGCAATTGTGCGGAGGTTTGAGCATTCTTTGGCATTGCCTTTCTTTGGGATTGGAATGAAAACTCACCTTTTCCAGTCCTGAGGCCACTGCTGAGTTTTCCAAATTTGCTGGCATATTGAGTGCAGCACTTTCACAGCATCATCTTTTAAGTTTTTCAGTACCTCAACTGGAATTCCATCACCTCCACTAGCTTTGTTCGTAGTGATGCTTTCTAAGGCCCACTTGACTTCATATTCCAGGATGTCTAGCTCTAGATGAGTGATCACACCATCGTGATTATCCAGGTCGTGAAGATCTTTTTTGTACAGTTCTTCTGTGTATTCTTGCCACCTCTTCTTAATATCTTCTGCTTCTGTTAGGTCCATACCATTTCTGTCCTTTATAGAGCCCATCTTTGCATGAAATGTTCCCTTGGTATCTCTAATTTTCTTGAAGAGATTCTAGTCTTTCCCATTCTGTTCTTTTCCTCTATTTCTTTGCATTGATCCCTGAAGAAGGCTTTCTTATCTCTTCTTGCTATTCTTTGGAACCCTGCATTCACATGCTTAAATCTTTCCTTTTCTCCTTTGCTTTTCGCTTCTCTTCTTTTCACAGCTATTTGTAAGGCCTCCCCAGACAGCCATTTTGCTTTTTTGCATTTCTTTTCCATGGGGACGGTCTTGATCCCTGTCTCCTGTACAATGTCACAAACCTCATTCCATAGTTCATCAGGCACTCTATCTATCAGACTAGGCCCTTAAATCTATTTCTCACTTCCACTGTATAATCATAAGGAATTTGATTGAGGTCATACCTGAATGGTCTAGCAGTTTTCCCTACTTTCTTCAATTTCAGTCTGAATTTGGCAATAAGGAGTTCATGAGCTGAGCTACAGTCAGCTCCCGGTCTTGTTTTTGCTGACTGTATAGAGCTTCTCCATCTTTGGCTGCAAAGAATATAATCAATCTGATATTGGTGTTGACCATCTGGTGATGTCCATATGTAGAGTCTTCTCTTGTGTTGTTGGAAGAGGGTGTTTGCTATGACCAGTGCATTTTCTTGGCAAAATTAAAAGATGCTTACTACTTGGAAGAAAAGTTATGACCAACCTAGATAGCATATTCAAAAGCAGAGACATTACTTTGCCAACAAAGGTCCGTCTGGTCAAAGCTATGGTTTTTCCCGTGGTCATGTATGGATGTGAGAGTTGGACTGTGAAGAAGGCTGAGCACCAAAGAATTGATGCTTTTGAACTGTGGTGTTGGAGAAGACTCTTGAGAGTCCCTTGGACTGCAAGGAGATCCAACCAGTCCATTCTGAAGGAGATCAGCCCTGGGATTTCTTTGGAAGGAATGATGCTAAAGCTGAAACTCCAGTATTTTGGCCACCTCATGTGAAGAGTTGACTCACTGGAAAAGAGTCTGATGCTGGGAGGGATTGGGAGCGGGAGGAGAAGGGGACGACAGAGGTTGAGATGGCTGTATGGCATCACTGACTCGATGGACATGAGTCTTAGTGAACTCCGGAAGTTGGTGATGGACAGGGAGGCCTGGCGTGCTGCAATTCATGGGGTCACAAAGAGTCAAACATGACTGAGCGACTGAACTGAACTAATGATAACGGTCATGGCATCTGGTCCCATCACTTCATGGCAAATAGATGGGGAAACAGTGGAAACAGTGTCAGACTATTTTGTGGGGCTCCAAAATCACTGCATAAGATGATTGCAGCCATGAAATTAAAAGACAATTACTCCTTGGAAGGAAAGTTATGACCAACTTAGATAGCGTATTCAAAAGCAGAGACATTACTTTGCCAACAAAGGTCCGTCTAGTCAAGGTTTTTCCAGTGGTTTTGTATGGATGTGAGAGTTCAACTGTGAAGAAAGCTCAACACCAAAGAATTGATGCTTTTGAACTGTGGTGTTGGAGAAGACTCTTGAGAGTCCCTTGGACTGCAAGGAGATCCAACCAGTCCATCCTAAAGGAAATCAGTCCTGGGTGTTCACTGGAAGGACTGATGTTGAAGCTGACACTCCAATACCTTGGCCACCTCATGCAAAGAGTTGACTCATTGGAAAAGACCTTGATGCTGGGAGGGATTGGGGGAAGGAGGAGAAGGGGACAACAGAGGGCGAGTTGGCTGGATGGCTTCACCAACTCAATGGACATGAGTTTGAGTAAACTGCAGGAGTTGGTGATGGACAGGGAGGCCTGGCATGCTGTGATTCATGGGGTCGCGAAGAGTCGGACATGACTGAGCGACTGAACTGAACTGATGATAATGTGCTCAATAAAGGATAGAAATGGTAGGGACCTAACAGAAGCAGAAGATATTAAGAAGAGGTGGCAAGAATACACAGAAGAACTGTACAAAAAAGATCTTCAAGACCCAGATAATCACGATGATGTGATCACTCACCTAGAGCCAGACATCCTGGAATATGAAGTCAAGTGGGCCTTAGGAAGCATCACTACGAACAAAGCTAGCGGAAGTAATAGAATTCCAGTTGCGCTGTTTCAAATCCTGAAAGATGATGCTGTGAAAGTGCTGCACTCAATATGCCAGCAAATATGGAAAACTCAGCAGTGGACACAGGACTGGAAAATGTCAGTTTTCATTCCAATTCCAAAGAAAGGCAATGCCAAAGAATGCTCAAACTACTGCACAATTGCACTTGTTTCACACACTAGTAAAGTAATGCTTAAAATTCTCCAAAGAAGGTTTCAGCAATATGTTAACCGTGAACTTCCTGATGTTCAAGCTGGTTTTAGAAAAGGCAGAGGAACCAGAGATCAAATTGCCAACATCTGCTGGATCCTAAAAAAAGCAAGAGAGTTCCAGAAAAACATCTATTTTTGCTTTATTGACTATGGCAATGCCTTTGACTGTGTGGATCACAATAAACTGTGGAAATTCTGAAAGAGATGGGAATACCAGACCACCTTACCTGCCTCCTGAGAAACCTGTATAGGTCAGGAAGCAACAGTTAGAACTGGACATGGAACAACAGACTGATTCCAAATAGGAAAAGGAGTACGTCAAGGCTGTATATTGTCACCCTGCTTATTTAATTTCTATGCAGAGTACATCATGAGAAACGCTGGGCTGTAAGAAGCACAAGCTGGAATCAAGATTGCTGGGAGAAATATCAATAATCTCAGATATACAGATGACACCACCCTCATGGCAGAAAGTGAACAAGAACTAAAGAGCCTCTTGATGAAAGTGAAAGAGGAAAGTGAAAAAGGTGGCTTAAAGTGAAACGTTCAGAAAACTAATATCATGGTATCCAGAGCCATCACTTCATGGCAGATAGATGGGGAAACAGTGAAAACAGTGGCTGATTTTATTTTTCTAGGCTCCAAAATCACTGCAGACGGTGATTGCAGCAATGAAATTAAAAGACCCTTTCTCTTTGGAAGAAAAGTTATGACCACTTTGATAGCATATTAAAAAGCAGAGACATACTTGGCCAACAAAGGTCCATCTAGTCAAGACTATGGTTTTTCCTGTGGTCATGTATGGATGTGAGTATTCGACTATAAAGAAAGCTGAGTGCCGAAGAATTGATGCTTTTGAACTGTGGTGTTGGAGAAGACTCTTGAGAGTCCCTTGGACTGCAAGGAGATCCAACCAGTCCATCCTAAAGGAGATCAGTCCTGGGTGTTCTTTGCAAGGACTGATGTTGTGGCTGAAACTCCAATATTTTGGCCACCTGATGCGAAGAGTTGACTGATTGGAAAAGACCCTGATGCTGGGAAAGATTGAGGGCAGGAGGAGAAGGGGATGAGAGAGGATGAGATGGTTGGATGGCATCATCGACCTGATGGACATGGGTTTGTGTGTACTCTGGAAGTTGGTGATATACAGGGAGGCCTGGCGTGCTGCAGTTCATGGGTTCGCAAAGAGTCGGATACAACTGAGTGACTGAACTGGACTGAACTGATGATAATGAGTTCAGTGCTCAGTTTTGTCTGATTCTGTGCGACCCCATGAACCACAGCACACCAGGCCTTCCTGTCCATCACCAACTCCCGGAGCCTACACAAACTCATGTCCATCCAGTCGATGATGCCATCCAACCATCTCTTCCTCTGCTGTCCCCATCTCCTCCCACCCTCAATCTTTCCAGCATCAGGGTCTTTTCCAATCAGTCAGCTCTTCACATCAGGTGGCCAAATATTGGAGTTTTAGCATCAGCATCAGTCTTTCCAATGAATATTCAGGACTGATTTTCTTTAGGATGGACTGGTTGGATCTCCTTACAGTCCAAGGGACCCTCAAGAGTCTTCTCCAACACCACAGTTCAAAAGCATCAGTTCTTCAGCACTCAGCTTTCTTTATAGTACAACTCTCACATCCATACATGACCACAGGAAAAACCATAGCTTTGACTAGATGGACCTTTGTTGTCAAAGTAATGTCTCTGCTTTTGAATATGCTATCTAGGTTGGTCATAACTTTTCTTCCAAGGAGCAAGCGTCTTTTAATTTCATGGCTGCAGTCACCATCTGCAGTGACCTTGGAGCCCAGAAAAATAAAGTCTGACACTTTCCACTGTTTCCCCATCTATTTGCCATGAAGTGATGGGACCAGATGCCATGATCTTCATTTTCTGAATGTTGAGCTTTAAGCCAACTTTTTCACTCTCCTCTTTCACTTTCATCAAGAGGCTCTTTAGTGCTTATGATAATAGCAAACCTTTTAATGCGTTACATTAGGATGAGATATCAACAACCTCAGATATGCAGATGATACCACTCTAATGGCAGAAAGTGGAGAGGAACTAAAGAGACTCTTGATGGGGGTAAAAGAGGAGAGTGAAAAAGCTGGCTTAAAACTCGGCATTCAAAAAACTAAGATCATGGCATCAAGTCCCATCATTTCACAATAGATGGAGAAAAAGTGAAAACAGTAGCATAATTTATTTTCTTTGGCTCCAGAATCACTGCAGACAGTGACTGCAGCCACAAAATTAAGAGGCTTGCTCCTTGAAACAAAAGCGATGACAAAACCTAGACAGCATATTAAAAAGCAGAGATATCACTTTGCCAACAAAGGTCCATATCATCAAAGCTATAGTTTTTCCAGTAGTCATCTACAGATGTGAGAGTTGAACCTTAAAGAAGCTGAGAATTGATGCTTTCAAACTGTGGTGCTGGAGAAGACTCTTGAGAGACCTTTGGACAGCAAGGAGATCAAACCAATCAATCCTAAAGGAAATCAACCCTGAATATTTCAATGGAAGGACTGATGCTGAAGCTGAAAATCCAATATTTGGCCACCTGATATGAAGAACTGACTCATTGGTAAAGACCCTGATGCTGTGAAAATTGAAGGTAGGGAGAGAAGGGGATGACAGAAGATGAGATGGTTGGATGGCATCACCAGCTCAATGGGCATGAGTTTGACCACATTTTGGGAGACAGTGAAGCATAGGGAAGCTTGGTGTGCTGCAGTGCATGGAGTTGCAGAGTCAGGCATGACTTGGCAACTGAACAAAAAAACAGGATGAGACATAGGGAATTTCCTGGTATCATGATGTGAAGTGGAAAATTGAAAACAATTTATATATCTATCACTGTGGTAAATAATAGTAGAATTTCTTTTCTTTGTAAAGGATGGAATACTATAAAGTGTTCTAAAATAAGTAAAATTTATACAGCACCATGATTAGATTTTTTAAATAGTAATAAGTTTAAAGTAAGAAAGTCTATTACTGTTAATTTTTTAAACTTGCAAGTATCAGCATATACTTTTCAACAACGTATGCATACTTAAAATATATTTTAAGTACTCTAGATTTCATGTGTATAGAGTCAGACTCCAGTCAAGAAAATGGAATCCATGCCAGGTAGTTTAATATGGAGTGACAAGGAGGAAAATCACCTGCATTTTCCCCTTCTCTCTTTTCTTGTGCCTTCTATTGACCCAGCCTAACATGACACCAGAGGATAAGGGAGTCTGGACATGTGTTCTGTAGGGGGTCTGTTCCTTGTTTAAAATGCAGCCCAAGGGAATGCAGGGGGAATGCAGACTTGTTGGATCTAAGGGTCAACAGGTAATGACTAGCCCAAGGCCTTTATAGGAGAGGGAAATAAGTAAATAGGTGATATTGGATGAAATAATAATAACATTAAAATGCCTGAAAAGTTTGCCAACCAATGCTTCCAGTGTACCATGAACCAAGCAATCTTGTGTATCTGAGATAAATTATAATGAAACAGAAACATTTTAAGCACAAAAATAATATTAATGAAATGAAAACTTTTTAAACTCGTCAATCTGCTGTAATGCTTACTTATTTGAGATCTGATCTGGTGGAGATCACAGGGCAATTGCTCTGCATTCTCATAAATCCACAGTATGTCCATGGTACCATATCACTTCTGTTCGCTAAAGACTATACCCAAGCTGGGTATAAACTAGCAGTAATTTAGATGAGACAATAAACTTGATGTTTTGAAATGACTAATCATTTCTCTAAGTAAAGAAATGTTCAGGGACTTCTGTCAGAACAGAAATCTCTCAGCACACAGATTATTCAACCAGTTAAAGAGACACAGAGAATAATAAAAGACAAACACACCCAGTGCACAGCAAGTGCTAGGCCCTCCTTGGCACGTGCTGACTCATTTAATCATCGCTGCAACACTCTGGGGGAAGCTCTAAGCAGTAGCCTTATTTTACAGATGAGGAAACTGATGGTCAGGATAGCTTAAAGTATAACCATATAACACCACTATGAATGACAGGAACAGGATTTTAACTCACTCCTCCTGGAGCTAAATGAGTTAGAAAGATAAGAAACTGACCAATTGATAGGTGGCTTTTACCTTATAAATTCAACCTCATCTTCTTTCTAAGTAAACATGCTTGCTCACATACTAGAGGATCTAAGAAATAGTCTTGCCTCTTAGCTTAGAGAGGAGTAGACAAACAGTTCAGTTCAGTAACTCAGTCATGTCCAACTCTGCGACCCCATGAACTGCAGCACACCAGGCCTCCCTGTCCATCACCAACTCCCAGAGTTTACCCAAACTCATATTCATTGAGTTGGTGATGCCATCCAACCATCTCATCCTCTGTCGTCCCCTTATTCTCCTGCCCTCAATCTTTCCCAGCATCAGGGTCTTTACAAATGAGTCAGCTCTTCGCATCAGGTAGCCAAAGTATTGGAGTTTCAGCT
Organism: Budorcas taxicolor; assembly: GCF_023091745.1. NCBI lineage: Eukaryota > Metazoa > Chordata > Mammalia > Artiodactyla > Bovidae > Budorcas > Budorcas taxicolor. The sequence continues at coordinate 119,194,717 of NC_068920.1, forward strand.
TCAGCATCAGTCCTCCCAAAGAACACCCAGGACTGATCTCCTTTATGATGAACTGGTTGGATCTCCTTGCAGTCCAAGGGACCCTCAAGAGTCTTCCCCAACACCACAGTTCAAAAGCATCAGTTCTTCGGCGCTCAGCTTTCTTTATAGTCCAACTCTCACATTCATACATGACTACTGGAAAAACCATAGCCTTGACTAGATGAACCTTTGTTGACAAAGGTAATGTCTCTGCTTTTTAATATGCTGTCTAGGTTGGTCATACCTTTCCTTCCAAGAGTAAGCTTCTTTTAATTTCATGGCTGCAATCACCATCTGCAGTGATTTGGGAGCCCCCAAAAATAGTCAGCCACTGTTTCCACTGTTTCCCCATCTACTTCCCATGAAGTGTTGGGACCAGATGCCGTGATCTTAGTTTTCTAAATGTTGAGCTTTAAGCCAACTTTTTCACTCTCCTTTGTCACTTTTATCAAGAAGCTCTTTAGTTCTTCTTCACTTTATGCCATAAGGGTGGTGTCTAATGCACACCTGAGGTTACTGATATTTCTCCCAGCAATCTTGATTCCAGCTTGTGCTTCTCCCAGACCAGCATTTCTCATGATGTACTCTGCATATAAGTTAAATAAGCAGGGTGACAATATACAGCCTTGATGTACTCCTTTTCCTATTTGGAACCAGTCTGTTGTTCCATGTCCAGTTCTAACTGTTGCTTCTTGACCTGCATACAGATTTCTCAAGAGGCAGGTCAGGTGGTCTGGTATTCCCATCTCTTTCAGGATTTTCCAAAGTTTATTGTGATCCACACAGTCAAGGGCTTGGGCATTGTCAATAAAGCAGAAATAGATGTTTTTCTGGAACTCTCTTGCTTTTTCCATGATCCAGCAAATGTCGGCAATTTGATCTCTGGTTCCTCTGCCTTTTCTAAAACCAGCTTGAACATCTGGAAGTTTATGGTTCACGTATTGCTGAAGCCTGGCTTGCAGAATTTTGAGCATTACTTTACTAGCGCGTGAGATGAGTACAACTGTGCGGTGGTTTGAGCATTCTTTGGCATTGCCTTTTTATTGGGATTGGAATGAAAACTGACCTTTTCCAGTCCTGTAGCCACTGCTGAGTTTTCTAAATTTGCTGACACATTGAGTGCAGCATTTCCACAGCATCATCTTTCAGGATTTGAAACAGCTCAACTGAAATTCCATCACCTCCACTAGCTTTGTTCGTAGTCATGCTTCCTATGGCCCACTTGACTTCACGTTCCAGGATGTCTGGCTCTAGGTGAGTGATCACACCATCGTGATTATCTGAGCCATGATGATCTTTTTTGTACAGTTTGTCTGTGTATACTTGCCATCTCTTCTTAATATCTTCTGCTTCTGTTAGGTCCTTACCATTTCTGTGCTTTATTGAGCCCATCTTAGCATGAAATGTTCCTTGGTATCTCTAATTTTCTTGATGAGCTCTCTAGTCTTTCCCCTTCTATTCTTTTCCTCTATTTCTTTGCATTGATTGCTGAGGAAGGCTTTCTTATCTCTCCTTGCTATTCTTTGAAACTCTGCATTCAAATGGATATCTTTCCTTATCTCCTTTGCTTTTGGCTTCTCTTCTTTTCATAGCTATTTGTAAGGCCTCCTCAGACAACCATCTTGCCTTTTTGCATTTCTTCTTCTTGGAGATGGTCTTGATTCCTGTCTCCTGTACAATGTCACGAACCTCCACCCATAGTTCATCTGTCTATCAGATCTAGTCCCTTAAATCTGTTTCTCACTTCCACTGTATAATCATAAGGGATTTGACTGAGGTCATACCTGAATGGTCTAGTGGTTTTCCCCACTTTCTTCAATTTCAGTCTGAATTTGGCAATAAGGAGTTCATGATCTGAGCCACAGTCAGCTCCAGGTCTTGTTTTTGCTGACTGTATTGAGCTTCTCCATCTTTGGCTGCAAAGAATATAATCAATCTGATTTTGGTGTTGGCCATCTGGTGATGTCCATGTGTAGAGTCTTCTCTTGTGTTGTTGGAAGAGGGTGTTTGCTATCAATAGTACGTTCTCTTGGCAAAACTCTATTAGTCTTTGCCCTGCTTCATTCTGTACTCCAGAGCCAAATTTGCCTGTTACTCCAGGAGTTTCTTGACTTCCTGCTTTTGCATTTCAGTCCCCTATAATGAAAAGGAAATCTTTTGGGGGTGTTAGTTCCAAAAGGTCTTGTAGGTCTTCACAGAACCATTCAACTTCAGCTTCTTCAGAGTTACTGGTCAGGGCATAGACTTGGATTACTGTGATATTGAATGGTTTGCCTTGGAAATGAACAGAGATCATTCTGTCATTTTTGAGACTGCATCCAAGTACTGCATTTTGAACTCTTTTGTTGACCATGATGGCTACTCCATTTCTTCTAAGGGATTCCTGCCCACAATAGTAGATATAACGGTCATCTGAGTTAAATTCACCCATTCCAGTCCATCTTAGTTTGCTGATTTCTAGAATGTCGATGTTCACTCTTGCCATCTCCTGTTTGACCACTTCTTATTTGCCTTGATTCATGGACCTAACGTTCCAGGTTCCTATGCAATATCACCAGTCACATCCACTATTGGGTGTTGTTTTTGCTTTGGCTCCATCCCTTCATTCTTTCTAGGGTTATTTCTCCACTGATCTCCAGTAGCATATTGGGCACCTACTGACCTGGGGAGTCCATCTTTCAGTATCTTATCATTTTGCCTTTTCATACTATTCATGTGATTCTCAAGGCAAGAATACTGAAGTGGCTTGCCATTCCCTTCTCCAGTGGACCACATTCCATCAGACCTCTCCACCACGACCTGCCCATCTTGGGTAGCCCCACACAGCATGGCTTAGTTTCATTGAGTTAGACAAGGCTGTGGTCCATGTGATTAGATTGGCTAGTTTTCTGTGACCGTGGTTTCAGTCTGTCTGCCCTCTGATGCCCCCTCTCAGTGCCTACTGTCTTACTTGGGTTTCTCTTACCTTGGACGTGGGGTATCTCTTCATGGCTGCTCCAGCAAAGTGCAGCCACTGCTCCTTACCTTGGACATGGGGTCTCTCCTCTCAGCCGCCGCTCCTGACCTTGGACGTGGGGTATGTCCTCTCTGCCACTCCTGCCCCCACAGCCACCGTTCCTGCAGGACAGATAAGCAGATTCTTATTTCCATTAGTCTTTATCCTGACTCCTGTGTGACTTCCCAAAGGCGGAGCTGTCTCAACCACAGTAGAGGGCTGCCTACCACATTCTGCAAAGATAATGGGGTTCAAGGCAAATCAAAGAAACAATCAGAACACAAGTTGCTTACTTCATGCCCATGTATACCTTATTTCTTTCACTGAAAACATTACATTCCACCTGTCTTCATGGCATGACACTCCACTATGACCTTGTATCTATAAGGTGGTCTACTCTTCTAAAATACGTTGGAGCTTGGCACCGATTTCTCCTCTTGTCTGAATGAAATGAGGTACATAATCAAGCTCTTAAAATATTAAAAATTCCATTATTGTATATCTATCTAAATGAGAAAACAGTGGCTTAGTAAGGTTAAAGGCAATTTTGAAAAAAAAAAAAAAGAGAGCGAGAGCTATCCACCCTTCTGGCCTTTGTCAATGAGTACATGGTTGTCTACATTCATTACAGATGGAATTTGTTTTTAAAAAAATTATATTCATATTGATATAAATGTGATAAATGTGTTCTCTTAATTAACTTGCTCAGTGATTACAAGCTGAGCTTCCAGTAGTTCTGGAACTTGCTTGCTTCTGTTTTGGATTATTTTGAACAGGAGGGAAACAGCCATGTGGGTAAAGAATCATTCTGAAAAGAAACAGAATTAATGCCATCAGTTCTCCATCAACTTTTCAGGAAAAATCTGTGTAGTCCTTTGTTATTTCAGGATCTGTTCCTCTTTGTTAAATGGCAGTAATTCAGTCTTTGAATTTCTTGAGGAAAACAAAATTTGAATGTCAAGAACAAGACCACAGTGAAGTAAGCCAGAAAGAAAAACACCAATACAGTATAATAATGCATATATATGGAATTTAGAAAGATGGTCATGATAACCCTGTATGCAAGACAGCAAAAGAGACACAGATGTATAGAACAGTCTTTTGGACTCTGTGGGAGAGGGCAACGGTGGGATGGTTTGGGAGAATGTCATTGAAACATGTATATTACCATATGTGAAACGAATTGCCAGTCCAGGTTCGATGCAGGATACAGGGTGCTCGGGGCTGGTGCACTGGGATGACCCAAAGGGATGAGATGGGGAGGGAGGTGGGAGGGAGGTTCAGGATGGGGAACACATGTACCCCCATGGTGGATTCATGTCAATGTATGGTAAAACCAATACAATATTGTAAAGTAAAAAAAATAAATAAAAGTTATGTTTACATTTTTAAAAAAAAGGAAAGGGTGAGGCCAAGATGAAGAATTCTTAATCCACTAAAACAAATCTTTATCAAAAAGTCATGAAAGGACTGTGCTGTTAGGGGACAATTTAAGTTGTCAACATGATGCAAAATAGAAAAAGTGCGGTGATGATCTCAAGTCCGCTTGTTTTTCAATGGCATGCATCACAATGGAAATGGCAGACATTACATTTACAGAAAAACAGTGAGATCAAGCCTCTCTGGTGGGCACCCAGAGAATCAGGAGGCTACTCAACTGCACACCCCTGAAGAAGGAAGGCAGCTAAGGGTCTAGGATTAAATATGGAGGGAGTAAAGAAGTGGTTGGTTCATCACTAACAGTCGTAATTCCACTTTTTAATCTTAAAAAGTGCTTTCTTCTCCCATGTCCTTCCAAGTATTTGTTATAAATCAATTCATGTTTAGTTTGCTTAATTAATATATTAATAAATTAATACAGTATTTTTATACACACATACACAAAAATAGAGCTAAAACTCAACAAAGAAGCAGACATAAGTTTCATGGAGAGGCAGGTTCCAGTGAATTTTCTTTTTCACATCTGAGACTTCTTTTACTTTCATCTGCTCCATCTGCCTGTGCTGAGAGTGCTAACAAGTGCATCACTGCAGGCTTCTCAGCATCTTTTTTCTTTGCTAAGACACCATATCTTAAAAGTTTTAATACTTGCCTGTATAATAATATATTTAATAAATACATTATACATGATCATTATTGAGAATTTATTAAATCTCATGAAGTTACAAAGCTTTCTTTCATAATCCAATTATCCAGAAATAGCTACAATTAACATTAGATTAAAATCCTCTAGAGGAATAAATGGCTATTCACTCCTATATTTTTGCTGAGAAAATCGCATGGACAGAGGAACCTGGCAGGCTACAATCCATAGTGTCACAAAGAGTCAGACCTGACTCCAGTAACTGAACATACACAGATGCATACGTTTCTCAAGGCTATACTCACACATACATAGATATATCTATAAACTGGTTTCTGACGCTATACTAGATTCAGACTAGAATGACTAGACTGACACCAGAATGACAGACTAGAATGACTCTACATTCTTTATTTCACATTATACTGCACATATTTTCATTAACTATTCTTGAAAACACCCTTTATAGCTATTACTTAACATTTTGTTATGTGGATGTACCACAATCTATTTAAATATTACCCTGGACAAACTGGACACATCCATTTTCTCCTGAAGTCCTTTATATCTACCCTGTAATTTAGAAGTGCAAGGGCTTTTTCTCTAGCACATATGTATTTGTCTAATGTGAGTGAGATGCTTTCCAACTTTTTCCTCTTTTTTCTTGGTGTATAATTGCTTTACAAGGTTGTGTTAGTTTCTGCTGTACAATAAAGTGAATCAGGTACATGCCTTCATGCTTAGCTGTGTCTGACTTTGTGATCCCATGGACCATAGCCCACCAGCCTCCTCTGTCCATGTAATTTTCCAGGCAAGAATACTGGGGTGGATTGCTATTTTCTCTTCCATGACTCAGCTATATGTATACACTCACCCCTTCCCTCGAGAGCCTCCCTCCCCCATCCCACCCCCCTAGGTCATCAAAGAGCACCAAGCTGAGCTCCCTGTGCCATACAATAGCTTCCCATCAGCTCTGTATTTTACATATGGTGGTGTACATATCTCAGTGCTACTCTCCCAGTTCAACCCAACTTCCCCTTCCCCTGCTGCGTCCACATGCCCATTCCCTAAATCTGCGTCTATATTCAGTTCAGTTCAGTTCAGTTCAGTCACTCAGTCATGTCTGACTCTGCGAAACAGTGGAAACAGTGGCAGACTTTATTTTTCTGGGCTCCAAAATCACTGCAGATGGTGACTGCAGCCATGAAATTAAAAGATGCTTACTTCTTGGAAGAAAAGTTATGACCAACCTAGATAGCATATTCAAAAGCAGAGACATTACTTTGCCAACAAAGGTCCGACTAGTCAAGGCTATGGTTTTCCAGTGGTCATGTATGGATGTGGGAGTTGGACTGTGAAGAAAGCTGAGCGCCAAAGAATTGATGCTTTTGAACTGTGGTGTTGGAGAAGACTCTTGAGAGTCCCTTGGACTGCAAGGAGATCCAACCAGTCCATTCTGAAGGAGATCAGCCCTGGGATTTCTTTGGAAGGAATGATGCTAAAGCTGAAACTCCAGTACTTTGGCCACCTCATGCAAAGACTTGACTCATTAGAAAACACCCTGATGCTGGGAGGGATTGGGGGCAGGAGAAGAAGGGGACGACAGATGATGAGATGGCTGGATGGCATCACTGACTCGATGGACGTGAGTCAGAGTGAACTCCGGGAGTTGGTGATGGACAGGGAGGCCTGGAGTGCTGCGATTCATGGGGTCTATATTACTGCCCTACAAATAGGTCAGTCTGTACCATTTTTCTAGATTCCGTATGTATGTGTTAATATATATTTCTTTTGATTCCTGAAAAACTTCTGTCCATATGACAGACTCTAGGTCCATCCACATCACTACAAATGACCCAGTTTTCTTTCTTTGTGTGGCTGAGTCATATTCCATTGTATATATGCACCACATCTTTATCCATTCATATGTCAATGAACATTTAGGTTGCCTCAATGTCCTGGATATTGTAAATAGTGCTGCAATAAACACTGAGGTACACGTGTCTTCTCAAATGATGGTTTTCTAAGACTTAGTCCATTTTTTTTCCAGGTTCTCCAGGTTATTAGCTTATGGTTGCTCATAGTAACCTGTTATGATCTTTTGTATTTCTACAGGGTCTGTTATAACTTTTTTCATTTCTATTTTACTGATTTCCATCTTCTCCATTTTTCTCTTGAGGAATCTGGCTGATGGTTTATCAATTTCATTTATCTTCTCAAAGAACCAGATTTAGTTGCATGGATCCTTGCTATCGTTTTCAATTTCTTTTTCATTTGTTTCCGTTCTAATCATCATTATTTCTTTCCTTCCACTAAGTTTTTTTTCCTTTTTTTTTTCTACTTTCTCTAACTGGTTCAGGTGTAATGTTTAGTTGAGTGAGATTTTTCTTATTTATTGAGGTAGGATTGTATTATTATAAACTTCTCTCTTAGAATAGCTTTTGTTGCATTCCATAGGTTTAGGGTCATCGTGTTTTCATTGTCATTTTTTCTAAGTAGTTTCTAGTGACCTCTTAGTTATTAAGTAGTACATTGTTTAGCCTCTGTGTGTCTGTTTTTTACAGTTTTATTCCTACAATTGATATCTAATGTCATAACATTGTATTGTCCTAACAGATGCTTGATATGATTTCAATTATCTTAAATTTATTGAGGCTTAATTTGTGACCAAAGATGTGATGTATTTTTGAGAATGTTCCATGTACACTTAAGAAAGTGTATTCTACTGCTTTCGGATGGAATATCTTATAAATATCAATTAAGACTATCTAATCTAATGTGCCATTTAAGGTTTGTGCTTTTTTTTTTTACTTTCTGTCTGGAAGATCTATCCATTCATGTAGGTGGGATCTTAAGGTCCATTATTATTAATGTGCTACTGTGAATTTCCCCTTGTATGCCTGTTAGCATCTGCCTTATGTATTGAGCTGCTTGTATGTTGCATGTATAAATGTTTTCAATTGTTATGTCTTCTTTATGGATTGATCTCTTGATCATTATATAGTGTCCTTCCTTGTCTTTTGCAACAGTCTTTGTTTTAAACTGCATTTCATCTGATATGAGTATTACTACTCCAACTTTCTTTTAATTTACATTTGCATGTAATATCTTTTTCCAACTCCTCACTTTCAATCTGTATGTATTACATAGGTCTTAAATGTGTCTCCTGTAGACAGCATATATACAAGTCTTATTTTTGTAACCATTCAGCCAGTCTGTGTCTTTTGGTTGGGGCATTTAATCCATTTACATTTAAGACAGTTATCTAGATGTATGTTCCTATCACCATTTTCTTAATTGCTTGGGTTTGTCCTTGTAAGTCTTTTCCTTCTCTTGTGTTTCCTGCCAGGAGAAGTTCCTTTAGCATTTGTTGTAAAGTTGGTTTTGTGATGCTGAATTTTCTTAACTTTTGCTTATCTGTAAAGCTTTTGATTTCTTCATCAAATCTAAATGAGATTCTTGCTGTGGAGTGTAATATTTGTAGGTTGTAGGTTTTTCCCTTTCATCAGTTTAAATATATCCTGCAACTCCCTATTGGCCTACAGAGTTTCTGCTGAAAGATTAGCTGTTAACCTTTTGGGGATTCAGTTGTATGCTATTTGTTGCTTATCTCTTGCTGGTTTTGTTAGTTTGACTAATACGTGTCTTGGCATTTTTCTTTTTTGGATTTACCCTGTATAATAAGTTTCACTGTGCTTCCTGGACTTGATTGACTACTTCCTTTCCCATGTTAGGGAAATTTAAGTATAATGTCTTCATATTTTTTCACAGAAACTTTCTCTTCTTCTTCTGTGACCCCTATCATTCAAATGTTGGTGCATTTAATATTTCCCAGAGATCTCTGAGACTGTCCTCATTTCTTTTTTATTTATTCTTCTCTACTTTGGTTATTTCCACCATTCTTTCCTCCAGCTCACTTATCTGTTCTTCTTCCTCAGTTATTCTGCTATTGATTCCTTCTAGTATCTTTTTCATATCAATTATTATGCTATTCATCACTGATTGTTTTTGAATTCTTCTAAGTTGTTAAACATTTCTTGTATCTTCTCGATCTGTGCCACCATTCTATTTCTGAGACTTTGGATCATCTTTACTATCATTACTCTGAATTATTTTTCAGGTAGATTGCCTTTTCCCTCTTCATTTATTTGGCCATGTGGGTTTTCAACTTGATCCTCCATCTGATACATATTTTTCTGTCTTCTCATTTTGTTTAACTGTGTTTGTGGTCTCATTTCCACAGACTGCAAGATTGTTCCTCTTGATTCTGGTCTCTGCCCCTGGTGGGTGAGATTGGTCCAGTGGCTTGTGTAGGCTTCCTGGGAGGAGGGACTGGTATTTGTTTTCTGGTGGGTGGAGCTGAGTTTTTCCCTTCTGATGGGCAGAGCAGTGTCAGCTGGTGTGTATTGGCATGTCTGTGAGCTTAGTATGAGTTTAGATAGCCTGTCTACTTATGAGTACTTTTGCATTCCTGTCTTGTTTGTTGCTTGGTGTGAGGTGTCCAGCACTGGGGCTTGCAGGTAGCTGGGTTGAACTGGGTCTTGGATTTGAGGTAGAGACCTCAATGAGAGCGCTCACCAATTAATATTCCTCTGGGCTGGGCCTTCCAGCTTCTTGAACACTTTGTTCCCACCCCAGAGCTTCAGGCCAAACATCTGTTTGGGGAACCCGCACCATGAAAGCCTCTAGGCATGGCAATAAAGATGATTTTTTTTTTAAGTTAAACAAATTATGGAATTAATTTTTCTAATTCTGTGAAAAATGCCATTGGTAATTTTATATGGTTTGCATTGAATCTATAGATTGCATTGAGTAGTATATTCATTTTCACAATATTAATTCTTCCAATCCAAGAACATGGTATATCTCTCGATCTGTTTGTGTCATCTTTGATTTCTTTCATCACTGTCTTATAGTTTTCTCCATACAAATCTTTTTTCTATTTAGGTAAACTTATTCCTAAGTATTAATATACTTATATATAATATATAGCAAAAAGAATAATTTCTCTTTGCTGCAATGGTGAATGAGATTGTTTCCTTAATTTCTCTTTCTGATTTTTCATTCTTAGAGTATAGGAATGCAAGGAATTTCTGTGTATTAATTTTATATCCTGTGGCTCTACTCTATTCATTGATTAGCTCTAGTCATTTTATGGTGGCATTTTTAGGGTTTTCTATGTAAAGAATCAGATAACAAATGAAGCAAATAACAAAGGATTAATCTCCAAAATATACAAACTACACATCCAGCTCAATATCTGAAAAACAAACAACCCAATCAAAAAGCGGTCAGAAGACATTTCTCTAAAGAATGTCTGTCCTAAACAGACATTTCTCCAAGGAAGACATACAGATGACTAATTAAACACATGAAAAGGTGCTCAACACCACTCATAATTAGAGTAATGAAAATCAAAACTACAACTAAGGATCATCTCACAATTGTCAGAATGGCCATCATCAAAGTGTTTATAAACAATAAATTCTGGAGAAGATGTGCAGGAAAGGGAAGCCCCTTGCACTGTTGGTGGGAATGCAAATGGATACAGCTACTATGAAGAACAGTATGGAGATTCCTTTAAAAACCAAGAATAAAACTACTTTATGATCCAGCAATCTCACTACTGGTCATACACCCTGAGGAAACCAGAATTGAAAAAACACATGTATCCCAGTATTCACTGCAGCACTATTTACAATAGCTAGGACATAGAAGCAACCTAGATGTCCATCAACAAATGAAAGATAAAGAAGTTGTGATACATATAAACAGTGGAATATTACTCAGTTATAAAAAGGAATATATTTGAGTAAGTTCTGATGAGATGGTTGAACCTAGAGCCTATTATACAGAGTGAATTAAGTCAGAAAAATAAAGAAAAATATTGTATATTAAGGCATACATATGGAAACTAGAAAGATGGTACTGATGATCCTATTTGTAGGTCAGCAAAGGAGATGCAGACATACATTGTACACAGTAAGGAAAGGAGATGGTGGGATTATTTGAGAAAGTAGCATTGAAATATATACTTTATCATATGTAAAACAGAGATCCAGTGAGAATTTGCTGTATGACACAAAGAACCCAAAGTCAGTGATCTGTGACAACCTACTAGAGTGGATGGGGAGGGAGGTGGGAAGGAGGTTCAAGAGGGAGGGGACATATGTATACCTGTGGCTGATTCATGTTGATGTATGCAGAAACCAACACAATTTTGTAAAGCAATTATTCTCCAATTAAGGATAAAGAAAAATTTTTTTAAGTTAAACAAAACCTCAGACAAATGGTAAAAGCAAAATCAAACAAACCAGAAAAAGCAAAGAAACACACATGACACGCAAAAATCATGAAAACAAAACCAAGGAAAACAAAAACCAAGATGCCAACAAGATAAACTAATGAATCTAAAACCAAAATCAAACAATTTTTAAAAATTCCAAAGAAAACACAAAACAAACAAACCAAAAACCAAAGCAGAGAACCAATGGAAGAATAAAGCAAAGAAAATAAAACAAATAGGCAAAAATGATTTTTTTTTAAAAAAGGAAAAAATCAATATACAAACCAAAGGAGGGGAAATTGTCCTCAGAGACCCATTATGTGGGGATCTTTACAGTCCTTTCCAGTGTTCAAGGTTTTCTAATAGTATTCATTTGGTGTTCTATGGTGATTGTTGCGTCTCTAGATGTATTCCTGAGGCATTCGTGGAGAGAGATATTTTCTATATCATCCTTCTGCTTGCTCAATTTTGCATCCACAAAGGAACTGAGAATTCCAACTCCAAGCAAAAATCTTATGTGTAAATTATCTAGCTTAATCATAGGCAGTGATAAGGTTTAATGTGGCAGATCTCAAGGAAAGCTGGATCTTATTTTTGCCACCTGACTGTACTATCACAGGAAGTGAAGAAAGGCTTGATTGTAACTTTCAGTATGGTTCATTGTCCTAGCTAATCTACTAGTCCCATGACTGCTCAACACTACTAGGTGTTTCTTTTCTGCATCTTTCAAATTACAGTTGAATGCTGTCTCTCATATTTTTTTTAAGTTTCCCAATGGAATAGCAGGAAAAAATAAATATGAATTCAATTAAAAATGAAATGGATGGATTAGTGAGATTAATATTTACGAGGCAATTGCACTTTTTGAAGAATCATTCTAGGCATTTTAATGTAAATATCACATTCTACTTATATTTACATTCTCATGCAGCCTTCACAAACATTTTAAGGGGACGACAGAGGATGAGATGGCTGGATGACATCACTGACTCGATGAACATGAGTCTGAGTGAACTCTGGGAGTTGGTGATGGACAGGGAGGCCTGGCGTGCTGCGATTCATAGGGTTGCAAAGAGTCGGACACAACTGAGCGACTGAACTGAACTGAACTGAACATTTCATTAGGGAGGCATTGTTTACCCACTTCACAAACAGGAAAAGTCAGGTGTCAAATCAAACAACCTCTTGAAAATGCCTGTCTGCATGTAGCAATAAATCTGAGTAAAATTCCTCTTGGCAGGCAATGAAATATTTTAAAGTTTCTATATTTCTTGTTACATTTAAACATTGTAAAGATGAAACTGGAACCGATTATACAGAGTGAAGTAAGCCAGAAAGAAAAACACCAATACAGTATACTAACACATATATATGGAATTTAGAAAGATGGCAATGATGACCCTGTATGCAAGACAGCAAAAAAGACACAGATGTATATAACGGACTTTTGGACTCAGAGGGAGAGGGAGAGGGTGGGATGATTTGGGAGAATGGCATTGTAACATGTATACTATCATGTAAGAATCGAATCGCCAGTCTATGTCTGACGCAGGATACAGCATGCTTGGGGCTGGTGCACGGTGATGACCCAGAGAGATGTTATGGGGAGGGAGGTGGGAGAGGGGTTCATGTTTGGGAATGCATGTACACCCGTGGTGGATTCATGTCAATGTGTGGCAAAACCAATATAGTATTGTAAAGTAAAATAAAGTAAAAATTAAAATTAAAAAAAATAAAAATAAAGATTGTATGTATAAACAAATACTGAAGATCAACATACATTTACTTTGAGTTGATGGCACCAAGTAAAACAGCATTCTCGTTTTTTCCTCAGAAATATGTTTTGCCCTTGGGGAGACAAGATCTTCAGGGCAAGTGAAATAAAATCCTGACTTTCATTCTTACATCGTGTTCCCTACTCCAGTTGAAAGTAATCATCAGGGGAAGTTTTTTCGTCACAGGAATTAAGCATATTTACTTCCTGTCAAGTTGAATCAAAAACTCAAACAGATGGAAAGAACACAGTAGAATACTGTAAGTAATACACCTGCTTGTTGGTCTCACATGCTTTTAGTATTTTTAATTATTCACAAAAAATTACCGAAATTATATGTTTATTATTCAAGAGTAAAAGACATTAAAATATTTAGAAGATACTTCTAAAAGGCAAAACAGAACTTGAGGCATGAGCTTTGGAGAGGCCAGTGAGATAAAATATAAAGTGGATTCACTAATCATGACAAGTGGGTTTACTGGTCTGCAACTCTAAGAAATGTTCATCTGTTTGCTATATCTTTATGTCCATTCTTCTATTTCACAGGTTTATATTTGATAAAGTCCCCAAAAAAATGGCATAGAAAATGATTTTTATAATGATTGCTGAAGGAAATTCCTGGAGTTACATGGGTTATGCTTGTGCTCTGTACTTAAGTGATTAAACAAATTTATTTGCTTCTCAGTGGTGGCTTGAATGTGCCTTAAATTTAAGTTAGATATTTCAGGATCTTGCTAGGCTAATTAATTTATCTAATTTTGAATATGTTTAAGAGCCAACATTAGCTCTGTATTGAGTCAGCTTCTAGGACTTATCCAACAATGTATAAGAAAAAAAAAGAAACAAAGCCATCTTTCCTGGAATTGGGCAATGATGTAAAATCAGACATTAGAGCAAACAGCTAGAATATAAGAAATAGAGGCCAAAGTGTTTGATAGAGTACTGTGGAAACACAGAGTAAAGACAGTCAAATCCCATGAGTCAAACCAAGCTTTTCTACCTTTCAGAGTAGCCTGCTGTGGGTTAAAAATGTAGCAAAATTAGAAGTGTTTGGATAAGTAAAGCAAAATAAGGATACCTATCATCAACATATTTTCTCAACATGTAAGCAGTTAGAGGACATTCACCATAAAGTCCATGTTGATGGACAAAGATAAAATATTAGTTTATATTTGTTGCAGGTAATATCAAACTGCTTATAATTGTAATGTACACTAAATGTGGTTTTGTCACTTATAAATACATTGGTAATTAAAAGTACATTTGGATTCTGAGAGTATTTGTATTTCACAGGAAAGACTGCTGCTCAGTCAAAATTATATGTTAGTTGCTCAGTTGTGTCCGACTCTGTGTGACCCCGTGGACGGTAGCCCACCAGGCTCCTCTGTCCATGGAATTTTCCAGGCAAGAATACTGGAGTGGGTTACCATTTCCTTCTCCAGGAGATCTTCCCAACCCAGGGATTAAACCTGGATCTCCTACATTGCAAAGAGATTCTTTAACATCTGAGCCAAGAAGCCCAAAAATGTATATGTTGATATTTATGATTGATAAATTCTGAATGTGATCCTAACTACAAAATGATTTTTAGGTGAGCTTAATTTATAAACACTCACCCCACGGTTAAATCTAGTTCTGTTTTAATGCTAAACATTTTAAAAGAAATGTAAGGAGTAAATGAAATAATAGAAATGGCTCTAATTACTACTTCTGTAAAGCCCACACAAAATTGTGGTCTCACAAGCTGGACTTTTTCTCCCGGTCACAAATAGTCAAGGTCCACTTCTATGTTTCTTGTCTATGTTGCGCTTCCATTGTTTGTTATTTGGCACATCTCTATGGGGGAAATGCCAGGGATTTCCTGGTAGCTATTTAACCATCTTTGGCAGAAGGAGATGTGCTCTATAGCCTCACAAGCCCTTGATTGATAGTAGCTTCTCTCAGAAATCACAACTCTACTGTTCACAGTAGTACTGTCTTTCCATGTGGTTTTAATTCACAGCCATGACATTAAAAGTGGAGTGTCTTTTTTTTTTAATAACTTGATTTGGCTGAGTCCCTTCCCTGTTCACCTGAAACTACCACAGCACTGTTAATTGACTATATCTCAATACAAAATAAAAAGTTTTAAAAAATAAAAAAAAAACATTTCTTTTTAATAACCAGTTGAAGCAGAAAGAGTTTGGGCTCATGGCTTAAATTTAGGGAGGAAAATTCTGGCCATACAAGAAATGCAGAGGTTTTAAACTTGAGGTTAATCTAACTAGCACAAAATTATCTCAGACATGAGTACAGTTTATAATAGTTTCACATCTGATCTATAAACATGTCATATTATTTTATTCTGTCAGAAGAGTCTTATCTGCTCAGAAAATATCCAGAACAGGCATTTTTTAATTTTTCAACACAAGGAATGCTAGACAAAATCAGAATTTCATAGACTTTTCTGATACTGATTGATATTTTGTTGTAAATTCTAAATGTTTATGCTTTTCTCATTTCATGAATCCTCAGTAAAAGCTAAGTATTTAATAAAACAAATGGTGACTACCATTATATGACTAAATAAAATAGCATGGATTTGCACATAAGAAAGTTTCAGAAAAGGGCATTCATTGAACAGCAAAAATTCAGAATTCCCAAAATTTTGAAGGCATTGAAAACACTAAAATTTTCCAATAGTCAGCAGTTAGCAAAATTTACAAAAGAGTACTTGAATACTGTTAAGTATATTTGTATATCAAAGACTCTTTGGTAGTTTAAATATGTAAAATGTATTGTGATTTAATCGATTTATTGCTGATGTTATCATTTTGGACATGTTTAATTAAGAGATATTACAAAAATACATAAGTGACATTTTTTAATTTTATTTGAAAACCTAAAAATATACTTGGATGTGTGCACCTTATACATGTGGTTGTGGGTGTGTGTTTTATTTTCCCTTTTCTATGGGTTTTGTTTCTAGTTTGCCCATTTCTTAGTCTTCTCTATCTTTAACTAGAAAT
Organism: Budorcas taxicolor; assembly: GCF_023091745.1. Classification (NCBI taxonomy): domain Eukaryota; kingdom Metazoa; phylum Chordata; class Mammalia; order Artiodactyla; family Bovidae; genus Budorcas; species Budorcas taxicolor. The sequence continues at coordinate 119,210,884 of NC_068920.1, forward strand.
AAAAGCCTTAGATTGTGTCATAAATTATTCTGGGACCTCGTATTTGGCCTTTAAAATCATTTTAAAGCTGTGATCATTATGATTTTCCTACCACTTGCTTATTACAAGTTTCTTACCTTTTTTTGTGTATACTGCAAAGATGAACATCACATTTGCTAAAATCACATTTATTGAAAATCTGTGTGCCCACAGAAGATAAAAACATTAGAAATGTATGTTATCAGTCTTTCTTATATTGATGCTACAAAACTTGGAATTGAGGGGAGCAATAATTATCAAAAGATATGTCACTTCTGTGTGGATGCAATTTTTCTTGCAAAAGTATTGCTCCAAAATAAAATTCTAAACTATGCAAAAATGTCATATAAAACCTCCTGTATTTCATATTTTATTCCTTTTATTCATTTCTAAAATGAAGATCAGCTATGTGTTTTATTTTTATGATGCTTCAGTTTATCAAGCATAATATAAATCCCAAATGTTTACTAGTCATATTAATATGGACTTTGCAAAGACAAAATATTTAGACGATATATTCCTACAAGGTCATCAGTCATTTTTATACTACAGTGAAATAATCTTCTTGGTATGTTGCCTGGGAAGTGAACGTTCTTTTAAATCATCATAATTTAGATTTTTCTCCTCCCTCCCTTTGGAATGCATTTTATGTGAGTAACAAAAAATAGTAATGATTTGCGTTTTTGTTGAGCATGCAAATCTTATATGTGACACAGAGAAAAAAGAATTCTAATGATTCATCATAATATATTCAGAGAGATATAAATGTCCACCTATTGACTCAGAGAAATCACTGCAAGAGTAAAGATTAGCTTAAAAAAGAAAAACCAGTAAAGAAATCTGACCTGTAATGGAACAAATCACTCAGTATTATCAGTGGGAAGGAAAGGGAAAAGAAGTATTTATTGAGCACTTGTGTGACAGATTCATGATCATCAAAATTATGAAGCCTGTTACGGAGGAAAGACATCCCTGGTCGCTCAGACGGTAAAGTGTCTGCCTATAATGCAGGAAACCTGGGTTCGATCCCTGGGTCAGGAAGATCCTCTGGAGAAAGAAATGGCAACCCACTCCAGTACTCTTGCCTGGAAAATCCTATGGACGGAGGAGCCTAGCGAGCTACAGTCCATGGGATCGCAATGAGTCGGACACAACTGAGCGACTTCACTCTCACTTTTTCACTTTCATGGAGGAAAGAAGAAATAAAAATGAATCACTAAAATGACAAAAGTCCTATAACTGTAGAAAGTATACTTTAAGAACCTTATTAATGTAAAAAAATGATACACACATAAGATCATAGGGTTGGAGAAAGGGAAGTAAATATATCAATACACTGGTTTTCTGTTCTTTCATAGCAGGAAGTTAATACTGGAAATATTAAAAATGTTAGAAATATTAGACATTTGGGGAACATGGATAAAAGACAAGCTACAATAACTCCAGTTTTTTATGTATTTCAAAACTCTCGTGCTGATAGAGATGCAGACATAGAGAAGAGACTTGTGGACACAGTGTGGGAAGGAGAGGGTGGGACAAATTGAGAGAGTAGTATTGAAACAATAACATTACAATGTGTAAAGCTGACACTAGTGGGAAGTTGCTGTACAACACAAGGAGCTCAATCCAGTGCTCTGTGACAAGCTAGAAGGGTGGGATGGGGTGGGGAGAGAAAGGAGATTCAAGAGGCAGAATGCTAAGTCTAATTTACTTTGTTGTATGGCAGAAACCATCATAATTTCGTAAACACTTTTCAAATAAAAAAGAAAAAACCCTCTCCCTCCATTGGCTTCAGAGGAATTATTTGTAAGGAATTATTAAATTAGAGATACCAAGGGAACATTTCATGCAAAGATGGGCTCGATAAAGGACAGAAATGGTATGGACCTAGCAGAAGCAGAAGATATTAAGAAGAGGTGGCAAGAATACACAGAAGATCTGTACAAAAAAGATCTTCATGACCCAGATAATCATGATGGTGTGATCACTCACCTAGAGTCAGACATCCTGGAATGTGAAGTCAAGTGGGCCTTAGAAAGCATCACTACCAACAAAGCTAGTGGAGGTGATGGAATTCCAATTGAGCTATTTCAAATCCTGAAAGATGATGCTGTGAAAGTGCTGCACTCAATATGCCAGCACATTTGGAAAATTCAGCCATGGCCAGAGGACTGGAAAAGGTCACTTTTTATTCCAATCCCCAAAAAAGGTAATGCCAAAGAATGCTCAAACTACCGCACAATTGCACTCATCTCACACGCTAGTAAAGTAATGCTCAAAATTCTCCAAGCCAGGCTTCAGCAATACGTGAACCATGAACTTCCAGTAGTTCAAGCTGGTTTTAGAAAAGGCAGAGGAAATAGAGATCAAATTGCCAACATTTGCTGGATCCAAAAAAAGCAAGAGAGTTCCAGAAAAACATCTATTTCTGCTTTATTGACTATGCCAAAGCCTTTGACTGCGTGGATCACAGTGAACTGCGGAAAATTCTGAAAGAGATGGGAATACCAGACCACCTGACCTCTCTCTTGAGAAACCGGTATGTAGGTAAGGAAGCAACAGTTAGAACTGGACATGGAACAGGCTGGTTCCAAAAAGGAAAAGGAGTACGTCAAGGCTGTATATTGTCACCCTGCTCATTTAACTTATATGCAGAGTACATCATGAGAAACGCTGGGTTGGAAGAAGCACAAGCTGGAATCAAGATTGCCGGGAGAAATATCAATCACCTCAGATATGCACATGACACCACCCTTATGGCAGAAAGTGAAGAGGAGCTAAAAAGCCTCTTGATGAAAGTGAAAGAGGAGAGTGAAAAAGTTGGCTTAAAGCTCTACATTCAGAAAACGAAGATCATGGCATCTGGTCCCATCACTTCATGGGAAATAGAAGGGGAAATAGTGTCAGACTTTATTTTTTTGGGCTCCCACATCACTGGAGATGGTGACTGCAGCCATGAAATTAAAAGACGCTTACTCCTTGGAAGGAAAGTTATGACCAACCTAGATAGCATATTCAAAAGCAGAGACATTACTTTGCCAACAAACATCCATCTAGTCAAGGCTCTGGTTTTTCCAGCAGTCATGTATGGATGTGAGAGTTGGACTGTGAGGAAAGCTGAGTGCTGAAGAACTGATGCTTTTGAACTGTGATGTTGGAGAAGACTCTTGAGAGTCCCTTGGACTGCAAGGAGATCCAACCAGTCCATTCTAAATGAAATCAGTCCTGGGTGTTCTTTGGAAGGACTGATGCTAAAGCTGAAACTCCAGTACTTTGGCCACCTCGTGCAAAGAGTTTACTCATTGGAAAAGACTCTGATGCTGGGAGGAATTGGTGTCATGAGGAGAAGGGGACGACAAAGGATAAAATGGCTGGATGGCATCACCGACTCAATGGACATGAGTTTGAGTGAACTCCGGGAGTTGTTGATGGACAGGGAGGTCTGGTGTGCTGTGATTCATGGGGTCGCAAATAGTCAGACATGACTGAGCAACTGAATTGAACTGAACTGATTGCCTCGAAAAAAATTTGACCTTAAGTTCTGCAATATCTTCCTCTTTTATTTCAGATTTATTATATCCTTTTATAATCATGCAAATTTTACATATTAAAATATATTATTAATATATATCATTAAATACTGGCAAATATTTTATGACTACTATTTGTCCATTGATAGAAATATTTGGACTGATGTTGAACAATTGTAAATAGTTCCTGTTTATGATCCTTATTTTACCTTCTTCATGTTTTTTACTATCAATTGTATTGTCATTATTTATATTATCTTATTGATAATCTTATTGCATATCATACTGAAAAACAGTAAAAGGTTAGGTAAGTTGTAATTAAATTTAAGTTAGTTAGCTCTTACTGGTCTCAAACTCCTAAAATTTCAAGCAAATTCAATCTCTCATTTATCATAAAGGACTTCCCTGGTGGCTCAGACGGTAAATCTTCTGTCTACAATGCGGGAGACCCGGATTCGAGCCCTGGGTTGGGAAGATCCCCTGGAGAAAGAAATGGCAATCCACTCCAGCACTATTGCCTGGAAAATCTCATGGACAGAGGAGCCTGGTAGGCTACAGTCTATGGGGTCGCAAAGAGTCAGACACGACTGAGTGACTTCATTCATTCATTCATCGTAAAGGTTTCTGCAGGTGGAGGGAGAAATAAAATAGTTTGCAATTATAATCATTCTAATAAAGACAAAATACAAATTAATAAACCAGGGGAATTACCAAATGTACAGGAAACAACTTTAAATAACAAATATAATTGTAAGATCTAGAAAATTACTTTGATGCAAGTAATTTTCTCCTTCTTCTTCAAAAAGTATAAATACCAGGAACATTTTTTAAGAAAATTCATTTTTCTTCCTTTTACTTTTTTTTTTTGGGGGGGGTATCAGAAAATAATCTAATGTTTCTAAAGTACTTTTATGCTTTCATTGTGGCAGTAAAAAGGTAATATTCAGGAAACATACTCTTTTTTTATTCTCACCTATTTAACCACCAAATTTCATTGACCTCAGAGTTTGATATATGTTTTCTTCCATGGTTAAACTCTTGGGAGCAAAATATAACATGTAATATTAGAATGACGTTTTTTGTATGTTTTCAATATACCTAGCTAGATTAATGATGCAATCTCTGCAAATTCTTCAGAAGCTGCTTCCAATGCCTTAGTAGAAGAAAGGATTGCTATGAATAGTCAGCTGAATGTATAAAAGGACTTTGAACTTTGGGAGAGGAGTTTTTTGTTGAGCTCCTCTCTGCCGCTTCAACTTGATGTCATTCTGTGCATTTTTCAGACCATTAGAAATTTTCAGTATATTGTGCTGAAAGTAAATTTCAAAAGCCTCTAACGGAGATCACAGGAGACGATCCTTGGAAGTGTAGTCTAAGCATCATAGGAGTCTAGGAAAATCATTAAAAACTACTGATAGCTAGATGAGAAAACATTCCAGCCCCTACAACAAACTTAAAGAAGTGTAGGAAGAAGTATAAAACTAAACAGACACTAAAGATCTTTTTCCTAAAAACGTGAAAAAAAAAATTTAAATACAGTAGGATATAATCAGAAAATCTAAGCAAAGAAAGAGAATTTTTAGAGCTATAGTAAAGTGTACTATATTTATATTCAACAAATGTGTGAAACACTTTCTACCTACATTACTTAGTTTAATACATTTTTTTGTGCTGCCAAATTGAGAAAACTTCAACTGAAGAGTACTGACTGAAAGGATGACATCTTCAGAGTAGATTGACAAAGGATTATCCAGGGACAACTTGGAAATTAGATTCTGGGTACCTATTTCTGCAAGGGAGCTAGAGGGACGGCAGAACCTTTACGCACCTCTCTGTTCATCCTCTTAACCGTGTCCTCACACCCCTACTGCCTGCTCTTTCTGAGACACAATTGCTCTCCTCTGTTCTGCTTTCTGTTTTTAAATATTTAATTAGAATTTATTATTATCTTGGTGTTTTTTTTTTTTTTTTTTTTTGGTCCCAATAGTGCTTGATCTTTAAACCTTTGGCATCCAGAAGGACTGGTTAGGCGACTTCTATAAAAGTGATACCTAGAAAGTTGTGGCATGGAAAGGAGTGTATGCATTGTTGAACAAGTAGCCAAAGGTATGATCAACTAGTGGACAATAGGACCAGAAAATGAATAGAAAGGTGATAAATATCTGTGCTCCACCCTAAGCCTCATGCTGTAGGTACATTTTTTGAATGAGTAAGATTTAAAATGATCACAAGAATTCAACACCTGTTCTACCCCCTCTGTATTCTACCCCTCTATAGAAGAGCGAGTATCTTTTTCCTAATTTGTAAAATGAGTGTAAGGCATCAAAGGGACTAAGTTTTCTATCAAGGTTTTCAGCTCTATGCACTTTGATGACTGAATATTATCTATCCTTGGTTTATTTTGACTAAAAACATTGTAAGCTCTTTGAAGACAAATATGATGTATTATGCATTTTGTTTTCATCACAATGCTTTTAGTATAAGGAACAATGTGATGGATTCCCAAAAATAATTCTTAAATGGTCATTTAGCTAAATTATCAAACTTGAAAAATCCATGCAGAGAAAGCAAAACTTTGAATGTTATTTTTGTGTTCAGTTTTATTTTTAAAATTCCTCTATAGTAATCTGAAAAAAAAAGGAAAAAAAATGCTGCACTTGATCAAGAATGGAAGGAAATCAATTTAAATGAGATTAAAAATAAGGACTGAATTTTGTATGTGTTGGTAGTGACCAACAGCTTCTGATAATGAAGATATTAATTGAATCATATGTACATTTTACTATACACATTAAACTGAGAAAATCATCAAATTAAATGTTAAAAATTCTTAATAAAACTATCAGTACAATTAAATATACTCTTATACTTTCCCCAACTTAAAATAGGGATCACAAAGTAATTACATATTTTAACTAAATTCGAATACAAAAAAAAAGGGGGGGAGGAAATAGAATTTTTCATCAAAAATCAACTGGCAAGAGTTAAATGAACACCAACAGCTATCTCATACTGGGGAGTAATAAACAAGGCTGGATAAAGAATGAATCATGTCAGGTTAATCTAATTTCCTTATATCTCAAAGTGACTTAGGAGATCAAGGAGGAGCAATAGATTAAATATATCCTGATGTTAACAAGGTTTTCAGTGCTGTTCCATTAAACACCATCAATCATTACCAAACAAGGAAAAATGTGGTGGAGTCTCTCATTTATTAGGAGGGTTGGCAGAAATTTGGAAAATCTTTGACATAATGTCAATAACAGGGTTAGGAGATGTCTACCCTATTCTACAGTTGTCTAACATGAAGCAGCTGTTATTTATATAAATCAGTTGTTTTCAATAGATCATATTTTTTAATATTAATAACAGACACTAAGATTTTTTTTCAGCATAGGCTTACAAATATAAGAAAAATGAAGAATTTTGCTATAACTTCCTCAGCTATTAAAATAGAAATATTGATAGGGATTAGTCAAACTGCTGCTGTAACAAATAAACTATGTAGAATGCTTATCACAGTGCTGGGCATATAACATTACTTCATTCAAAAATTGTTCTTTCTACTATTAATTTTATTTCCATCAGTGTATTATATGAAGGTTTTGGCATGTAATTTTGTTTCTAGATATAGCATAGCATATGCAGACTCAGTCACACAATCATGTCCAATGACTTGTGACCCCATGGACTCTAGCCACCTGGGCTCCTCTGTCCATGGAATTTTCCAAGCAAGAATAATCCCTTCCCAACCCAGGGACTGAACCCACGCTTATGTCTCTTGCAGCATGGCATACTTAACACACATTATTCATTGACCATCTGATGTGAGATGGTTTGATTTTTTATGGTCTGGCAAACTCAGAGAGTAGGAAAAACTCAGTACAAATACATTACAAATAAGAGCTCTGATTAAATGTATAAATTTACAATAAATTATTTTTGGCAACTCTTTCTGTGCCTGCCTGTTGGTCTATCCACACCTACTCTTTTTCCTGCTAATAAACACTTTCTTATTTCACTACTTTCTGTCTCTATGGGGAAATGCATTTCTACAAAGCTGATGGACCAGGACCTTGTCACTGGCCACTGGTACCTGGTGGTCAAGGGGTTAGGATTCAGCGCTCTCACTGCCACAGCCTGACTTAAATCTCTGGCTGGGAACTGAAATCCTGCTTTAAGCCTCTGAGGCCACCCAAGATCAAATACAGTGCCAAAATGCATAAATTCAAGATTGGTTCAAGATGCGAGAGTAGAAGGACACGCGCTCATCTCTTCTTGTGACAGCACCAAAATCACAAGAAACTGCTGAACAGCAACTGACAGGAAGACACTCAGTCACTCAGTCAGTGCAGTCGCTCAGTCGTGTCCGACTCCTTGCGACCCCATAAACCGCAGCACGCCAGGCCTGCCTGTCCATCATCATCTCCCGGAGTTCACTCAGACTCACGTCCATAGAGTCGGTGATGCCATCCAGCCATCTCATCCGCTGTCGTCCCCTTCTCCTCCTGCCCCCAATCCCTCCCAGCATCAGAGTCTTTTCCAGTGAGTCAGCTCTTCACATGAGGTGGCCAAAGACAGGAAGACACTAGAACTACCTAAAAAGATACTCTGCATCCGAAAACAAAGAAGAAGCCACAGTGAGATGGTAGAAGGGGTACAATAATGATAAAATTCAATCCCATAACCACCAAGTGGGGAACATGAAAACTGGAGAACCACAAAAGTTTTCCCACTAAAGTGAAAGTTCTTAGCCCCATATCAGGCTTCCCGTCCTGGGGATATGAAAAAGGGAGTAAGAATCCCCAGAGAATCTAATTTCAAAAGCCAGGAGAATGTGATTATGGGACTTCCAGAAAAGAGACTCCACACTTTGACACACAAAACGTCTGTGTGCACCAGGACCAAAGGGAAAAGAGCAGTGACCCCATAGAAAACAGAGTAAAACATACTTTCTAGTCTTAGAGGGTCTTCTACAGAGGAAAGGGGTGGCTGTGGCTCATGCAGGAAGAAGGGCACTGGCAGCAGCAGTTCTGAGTAGTACTCCCTGGTATGAGCCCTCATGAAGCCTACCTTTAGTCCCACTGTAAGGCCTGTACATTCCATGACAGGTCAGTTCAGTCCAGTCGCTCAGTCGTCTGACTCTTTGTAACCCCATGAATCGTAGCATACCAGGCCTCCCTGTCCATCACCAACTCCCAGACATTACTCAAACTGATGTCCATCAGGTCGGTGATGCCATCCAGCCATCTCATCCTCTATCGCCCCCTTCTCCTCCTGCCCCCAATCCCTTGCAGCATCAGGATCTTTTCCAATGAGCCAACTCTTCACATGAAGTGGCCAAAGTATTGGAGTTTCAGCTTTAGCATCAGTCCTTCCAAAGAACACCCAGAACTGATCTCCTTTAGAATGGACTGGTTGGATCTCCTTGCAGTCCAGGGGACTCTCAAGAGTCTTCTCCAACACCACAGTTCAAAAGCATCAATTATTTGGCACACAGCTTTCTTCACAGTCCAACTCCCATATCCATACATGCCCACTAGAAAAACCATAGATTTGACTAGATGGAACTTTGTTGAGAAAGTAATGTCTCTGCTTTTGAATATGCTATCTAGGTTGGTCATAACTTTCCTTCCAAGGAGTAACCATCTTTAATTTCATGGCTGCAATCACCATCTGCAGTGATTTGGGGGCCCAAGAAAAGAAAGTCTGACACTGTTTCCACTTTTTCCCCATCTATTTCCCATGAGGTGATGGGACCAGATGCCATGATCTTCGTTTTCTGAATGTTGAGCTTTAAGCCAACTTTTTCACTCTCCTCTTTCACTTTCATCAAGAGGCTTTTTAGTTCCTCTTCACTTACTGCCATAAGGGTGGTGTCATCTGCATATCTGAGGTGAGTGATATTTCTCCCGGCAATCTTGATTCCAGCTTGTGCTTCTCCCAGCCCAGCATTTCTCATGATGTACTCTGCATAGAAGTTAAAGAAGCAGGGTGACAATATACAGCCTTGACATACTCCTTTTCCTTTTTGGAACCAGTCTGTTGTTCCATGTCCAGTTCTAACTGTTGCTTCCTGACCTGCATACAGATTGCTCAAGAGGCAGGTCAGGTGGTCTGGTATTCCCATCTCTTTCAGAATTTTCCACAGTTTATTGTGATCCACACAGTCAAAGGCTTTGGCATAGTCAGTAAAGCAGAAATAGATGTTTTTCTGGAACTCTCTTGCTTTTTCCATGATCCAGCGGATGTTGGCAATTTGATCTCTATTTCCTCTGCCTTTTCTAAAATCAGCTTGAGCATCTGGAATTTCACGGTTCACGTATTGCTGAAGCCTGGCTTGCAGAATTTTGAGCATTACTTTACTAGCATGTGAGATGAGTGCAATTGTGCAGTAGTTTGAACATTCTTTGGCATTGCCCTTCTTTGGGATTGGAATGAAAACGGACCTTTTCCAGTCCTGTAGCCACTGCTGAGTTTTCCAAATGTGCTGGCATATTGAGTGCAGCACTTTCACAGCATCATCTTTCAGGATTTGAAATAGCTCAATTGGAATTCCATCACCTCCACTAGCTTTGTTGGTAGTGATGCTTTCTAAGGCCCACTTGACTTCACATTCCAGGAGCCCATCATTGCATGAAATGTTCCCTTGGTATCTCTAATTTTCTTGAAGAGATCTCTGAAGTGAAGTCACTCAGTCGTGTCTGATTCTTTGCGACCCCATGGACTGTAGCCTAACAGGCTCCTCCATTCATGGGATTTCCTGGCAAGAACACTGGAGTGGGTTGCCATTTCCTTCTCCAGGAGATCTTCCCAACCCAGCGATTGAACCTGGGTCTCCCATGTTGTAGGCAGACCTTTTGCCATCTAAGCCACCAGGGAAGTCTGCTTTCCCATTCTGTTGTTTTCCTCTATTTGTTTGCATTGATCGCTGAGGAAGGCTTTCTTATCTCTCCTTGCTATTCTTTGGAACTCTGCATTCAGATGCTTATATCTCTTCTTTTCTCATTTGTTTTGTTTCTCTTCTCTTCACAGCTATTTGTAAGGCCTCCTCAGACAGCCATTTTGCTTTTTTGCCTTTCTTTTCCATGGGGATGGTCTTGATCCCTGTCTCCTGTACAATGTCATGAACCTCCATCCATAGTTCATCAGGGACTCTATCTATCAGATCTAGTCCCTTAAATCTATTTCTCACTTCCACTATATAATCATAAGGGATTTGATTTAGGTCATACCTGAATGGTCTAGTGGTTTTCCCCACTTTCTTCAATTTCAGTCTGAACTTGGCAATAAGGAGTTCATGACCTGAGCCACAGTCAGCTCCCGGTTTTGTTTTTGCTGACTGTATAGAGCTTCTCCATCTTTGACTGCAAAGAATAGAATCAATCTGATTTCGGTGTTGACCATCTGGTGATGTCTATGTGTAGAGGCTTCTCTTGTGTTGTTGGGAGAGGGTGTTTGCTATCACCAGTGCATTTTCTTGGCAAAATTCTGCTTGCCTTTGCCCTGCTTCATTCTGTACTCCAAAGCCAAATTTGCCTGTTACTCCAGGTGTTTCTTGACTTTCTACTTTTGCATTCCAGTCCCCTATAATGAAAAGGAAATCTTTTGGGGATGTTAGTTCTAAAAGGTCTTGTAGGTCTTCATAGAACCATTCAACTTCAGCTTCTTCCGCGTTACTGGTTGGGGCATAGGCTTGGATTACCGTGATATTGAGTGGTTTGCCTTGGAAACAAACAGAGATCATTCTGTCGTTTTTGAGATTGCATCCAAGTACTGCATTTTGGACTCTTTTGTTGACCATGATGGCTACTCCATTTCTCCTAAGGGATTCCTGCCCACAGTAGTAGATATAATGGTCATCTGAGTTAAATTCACCCATTCTAGTCCATTTTAGTTTGCTGATTCCTAGAATGTTGACATTCACTCTTGCCATCTCCTGTTTGACCACTTCCAATTTGCCTTGATTCATGGACCTGACATTCCAGGTTCCTATGCAATATTGCTCTTTACAGCATCGGACATTGCTTCTATCACCAATCACATCCACAACTGGGTATTGTTTTTGCTTTGGCTCCATCCCTTCATTCTTTCTGGAGTTATTTCTGCACTGATCTTCAGTAGCATATTGGGCACCTCCTTCTAAGGAGCAGCAGAAGAGAAAAAGAAGAAAAAGACTTACAAAAACAAACCCAAAACAATTATGAAAATAGCAAATAGATACATAATTACCTTAAATATAAATAGATTAAATGCACTAAGCAAAAGACATAGACTGCCTGAATGGTTACAAAAATAAGACCCATATATATGCTGTCTACAAAAGAGAGACCTCAGATCTAGGGAAACATACAAAATGAAAGTAAGTGGATGGAAGAAACTATTCCATGTCAATGGAAATCAGAAGAGCAGCAATATTACTGATGGAGCAGTAATATTCATATCAGAAAAAAAAAGACTTTAAATGAAGGCTATTGTAAGAGAAAAAAAGGAAATTATGTAATGATCAGGAGATTAAGAAGAAAATATAACAATTATAAATATATGTGCACTGAACATAAGAACACCTAAATACATAAAGAAAATGCTAGAGCCATACAAGGAAACATCAACAATAACAATAAAATAATGGAGGTACTTTAATATCTCAATTTCATCAATAGACAGATCATTAAAAGAGAAAATCAACAAGAAAACTCAGGACTTAAATGCACACATTAGACCAGATGGATTTTATTGATATTTATAGAGCATTCCACCTAAAAGCAGCAGAATGCACATTCTTCTCAAGTGCGCATGAAAGAGTATCCAGGATTGATCACATATTAGACCACAAGGCAAGACTTGGTAAATTTAGGAAAATGGAAATAATATCAAGCAACTTATCCAATCACACCACTATGAGCTTAGAAACAGATTACAAAAAAAAACTATTAAAAAAAAAACACAAATACCTGGAGGCTAAGCCATATTCTACTAAACAACAAATGGACCACTAAAGAAATCAAAGAGGGTATCAAAAACAACCTAGACACAAGGAAAATGAAAACACAAGGTTCAAAACCTATGGGATGCAGCAAAATAAGTTCCTTGAAGAAAGTTTATAGCAATACAATATTACTTCAGGAAACAATAAAATCTCAAATAAAAAACAAACTAACATATATCTAAAGCAAAAGAATAACAAGAAAACCTAAAGTTGCCATAAGGAAAGAAAGCATGATATAAGAGCAGATATAAATGAAATACAGGAAAGAAAGCAATAGCAAAGATCAATAAATTAAAAACTAGTTCTTCAAAAGATTTAAAAATTGATCAATTTCAGCCAGACTTATCAAGAAAAAAGAGAGATAACTCAAATCAATGCAATCAAATTATACGGGTCCCAAAAGAAAAAGAGAAAAAGAAAGAGTATGAAAAAAGGAAAGATATACCCATATGAATGCAGAGTTCCAAAAAACAAGAAGAGATAAGAAAGCCTTCCTAAGAGATCAATGCAAAGAAATAGAGGAAAACAATGGAATGGGAAAGACTAGAGATCTCTTCAAGAAAATTAGAGATACCAAGGGAACATTTCATGCAAAGATGGGTACAATAAAGGACAGAAATGGCATGGACCTAACAGAAGCAGAAGATATTAAGAAGAGGGGACAGGAATACACAGAACTACACAAAAAAGATATTAATGACTCAGATAACCAAGATGGTGTGGTCACTCACCTAGAGCCAGACATCCTGGAGTGTGAAGTCAAGAGGGCCTTAGGGAGCATCACTACAAACAAAGCTAGCGGAGGTGATGAAATTCCAGCTGAGCTATTTTAATTCCTAAAAGATGATGCTGTGAAAGCGTTGCACTCAATATGCCAGCAAATTTGGGATACTCAACAGTGGCCACAGGGCAAGAAAAGGTGAATTTTCATTCCAATCCCAAGGAAAGGCAGTGCCAAAGAATATTCAAACTACTGCACAATTGCATTCATTTCACATGCTAGCAAGTTCATGCTCAAAATCCTTCAAGCTAGGCTTCAATAGGATGTAAACCAAGAACTTCAAGATGTTCAAGCTGATTTTAGAAAAGGCAGAGGAACCAGAGATCAAATTGCCAACATCCTTTGGATCATAGAAAAAGCAAAAGAATTTCAGAAAAAAAAATCAACTTCTGTTTCATTGACTATGCTAAAGCCTTTGACTGTGTGGATCACAACAAACTGTGGAAAATTCTTCAAGAAATGTTAATACCCGACCACCTTACTCGCCTCCTGAGAAACCTGTATGCAGGACAAGAAGCAACAGTTAGAACCGAACATGGAACAATGGACTGGTTCCAAGTTGGGAACAGAGTACTTCAAGGCTGTATATTGTCACCCTGCTTATTTAACTTCTATTCAGAGTACATCATTTGAAATGCCGGACTGGATGAAGCACAAGCTGGAATCAAGATTGCAGGGAGAAATATCAATAACTTCAGATATACAGATGGTACCACTATAATGGCAGGAAGCAAAGAGAAACTAAAGCTATTCTTTTTTTTTTTTACAGTCCAAGTCTTTATTTTTACACCCATCAGGCCACGAATTCATAGGGAATGGGCTCCAACAGTTTGTGTTCCTTTCCATTGGTCCTCACAAAGTGTGCTTCTCTGGGTGGAGCAGGCTGGCACTTCAGCTGAACCCAAGTCCCTTTCTCTTTGGCTTCCTTCTTTTTCTGATCATTTTCCTTCACACGTTTCAGGAAGCTATCTCGGTTCTTAGAGTGCTTAATATGCTCGATACGCACATCAATTCTCTTGGCAAGAATCTGCCCTTAACTTGTTTGTTTATAGTGATGCCAACAGCATGCTGGGTAACATTGTAGACTCTCCCAGTTTTGCCATGGTAACATTTGTGGGGCATTCCTTTTTGAACAGTACCCATTCCCTTGATATCTACAATATCACCCTTCCTGTAGATTCACATGTATGTGGCCAAAGGAACAACTCCATGTTTTCTGAAAGGCCTGGAGAACATGTAGTGGGTGCCCCGCCTCTTTCCCCTTTGTGTTGGTCATCTTGGCGAATCACTGGAAGATGGCGGTTCTGTAAAGCTACTCTTGATAAGGGTGAAAGAGGAGAGTGAAAAACCTGGCTTAAAACTCAACATTCAGAAAACAAAGATCATGGCATCTGATTCCATTACTTCATGGCAAATAGATGGGGAAAAAGTGGAAGCATTTTCTTTTCTTTTCTTGGGCTCCAAACTCACTACAATGATTGCAACCATGAAATTAAAAGACACTGGTTCTTTGGAAGAAAAGATATGACAAACCTAGACAGTATATTAAAAAACAGAGACATCACTTTGTCAACAAAGGTCCATCTAGTCAAAGCTGTGGTTTTTCCAGTAGTCATATACAGATGTGACGGTTGAACCATAAAGAAGGCTGAGTGCCTAAGAGCTGTTGCTTTCAAACTGTGTTGCTGGAGAAGATTCTTGAGAATCCCTTGGACAGCAAGTACAATATAAAAATAAATTGTTTAAAACAATTTTAATTAAGGATATTTGGACCCCTGAGTAAAATTAAAATGGAGTAACAATCAATTAAAATTACAGTTTTAAATACAGTTACTAAGAAAATTCTGTATAACTATTGGATCTCATTTTTGAGAATGTGTAACAAATCTATGTCAACTATCAGGAATTTTCCAGAGTATTTTCAGATATACACAGACTCTGTCAATATATAGTTTTAAAAATTTAAAGTAACCTGATTATTTACTTTCATTAAAAATTCTGTAACAAAGTTTTTCTTATTACCAATTTTAAGTTAGTTCACATGCAAGGAATTTTTATTTCTACTTAAGACTAGCTTCAACTCTAATATATCTTGTAGATCTACAATACATATGCCATTATTCATGAAAGTAGAATTATTTAATATGGACTTCCTTTATAGACACAATGCTTATTTTATTTGCTTTTGATAGGTATTCAAGTAAAAACAGCTATAAGCTTAGATACGTACATATATTTGGTAAAACAGAATATACAAAATTACTGTCTAAATTTTTTGCAATGATAAGTATTGTTTTGATATTCAAGAAAAAAGCAAGAAAAGACTTTTCTGAAAACATAAGAAGGTACCACTAAAGTATAATTTACTATGGTTGTTGAATACACTGTGAGACAAAGATCCCAAAACTCAGTGTTTTACAATAGTAAGAATTTTTTACCCTGGGTCTGTAGGCCAACTGCATCCCTGCTGGTAACACAACCTGGGTTCAGTGTGCAGTTTTATGGCACTGCTTCATACTATGGGTTAGCTGAACATAACTGAAAGCTGAAGCTAGGGTCTATATGCCCCTCACTCTCCTTTGGTCAGTTCCTATCTGGTGTATATTTTCCTTATGGCAAATTATTGAGTAGAAAGTACAAATGAAAATGAGCAATCATAATTCAAGCCTCTGTTAGCATCACATCCACTAATATTCCATTGACCAAAGCAAATCACATAACCAAGCCCAAAGTAAAATCCTGTGGAATTTCACCATGATGACATGATAAGGATGTGGATGCCCACTTTCAACAAGGAAAGTTGAAAATCAGCACCAATATTTAATTTTCCATATAAGGTTTGATGAAGCCAAAATCAACCAGAGGCAAAAATGAAAAAGACACAAGGATGCCCAAAATTGCTCTATCTTTCTGTGCTCCTTTCTTCTTTTGGAATCAATCTGAAGATTCTGGAATCATTTCCTCAGCAGCAGTACCTGTCCTTGGTTGTTCGTCCTCCTCCAGGGGATCTTGCTAACCCAGGGATTGAACCCAGGCCTCCCGCGTTGCAGGCGGATTCTTTACCATCTGGGCCAGCAGGGCGGCCCTTCCCTATTCCTGCCGTCCTTAAATTAGGCTCCAGTTGTAAACATCGTACTGTATTGTCTCCCACACTGCCGCTTGTCTATGTCCCAGTCCTGTACAGTCTGATTAGTAAACCATAGAAATTAATTCTCTCCCAAGTGTTAATGACCAATTAAAACTTCTAATACCTTGCTCAAAGATTTCAGCATTTTACCTCTGTAGCTTGAAAGCTTAGCAACAGCTCACACCATCAAATTAGTTCGAATTATTTCAGGATCATTAGACATTCAAGGAAAAGTGATGTTTTAGCATGACCACATTACAATTGTTTATCTTACAGTGAGCTGGAAACAATTTTGGACTATTTACATATGGTTTTGGAATGTAATTAATGTAGGAGCATGTCTTCAGTTATCTTCCACTGAGGGTAAATTTGATAGGTTTTATTAACATGCATAATGAGTTCTGCATTTAATTACAGTCCCTTGTCATCTACCTGCACCTCAATTCATCTCTCTTGTTGATATGAGCTTGTTACATTAACCCAGTGTCAGTTAAGATCAAGTACTTTGTCAGCTCACACATAATCATCTTCCAAAAAAGGCAGTCACTGAAATATGGGTTAAAGTATTAGATAGTATCAGATTTTCTTCCAGAAGATAATCATGAAAAAATAATGCAGTTATAGAATTCACCATTATATGAACATAAAGGATATAAAATGACTGACTTTTAGTGCCAGAAAGGACCTTAGGAATCAGTTGTTCAAAATCTTTAATCTTTTGAGTGAACAAAAGGAAGTGATTTGATGGAATTTAATTAATGGCAGAGCTAGGCTTTATTCTAAATACTCTCTTCTTTCCATTACACCAAGCATATTAGTCATGATCATTGTGGATAATCAATAAAAGGTAATCTAGTTATATATAATAAATATCTTTAAATTCTTATGATTCTTACAAAAAGAGAGTTATCTAAAATAGTCTTAGGAATTCAGTGTTTTAAAAGAAAAAGATGAACACGAAGCAATAACTGTTTTCTCAAATGAGGAGCTTGGGCAAAGATGTAACTGTGGATATAGTAACAGTAGTAGATATAATGGTCTTCTGAATTCAATTCATCCATTCTGGTCCATTTTAGTTCACTGATTCCTAAAATGTCAATGTTTACCCTTGCCATCTCCTATTTGACCAGTTCCAATTTACCTTGATTCATGGATCTAACATTCCAGGTTCCTATGCAATACTGTTCTTTAGAGAAATAAACATTACTTCCATCACCAGTCACATCCACAACTGGGTTTTGCTTTTGCTTTGGCTCAGCCTCTTAATTTTTTCTGGAGCTATTTCTCCACTCTTCTCCAGGAGCATATTGGGTACCTACCAACCCAGGGAGTTCATCTTTCAGTGTCATATGTTTTTGCCTTTTCATATTGTTCATGAGGTTCTGAAGGCAGGAATACTGAAGTGGTTTGCCATTCCCTTCTCCAGGGGATCATGTTTTGCCAGAACTCTCCACATTTTGTCAGAACTCTCCAGAAGAGTTGGTCAGAACTCTTCACTGATTTTACGAATCAGTGAACTAAAACAGACTGGAATGGTTGAATTTAACTCAGATGACCATTATGTCTACTAATGTGGAAAAGAATCTCTTAGAGAAATGGAGTAGCCCTCTTAGTCAAAAAAAGACCCCAAAATTCAGTACTTGGGTGCAATCTTAAAAATGACAGAATGATCTCTGTTCATTTCCAAAGCAAACCATTCAATATCACAGCAATCCAAGTCTATGCCCCAACCAGTAATGACAAAGAAGCTGAAGTTAAACAGTTCTATGAAGACCTACAAGACCTTCTAGAACTAACACAAAAGAAAGATGTCTTTTTCATCATGGGTGACTGGAATGCAAAAGAAGGAAGTCAAGAGATACTTGGAGTAACGGGCAAGTTTGGCCTTGAGTACAGAATGAAGCAGGGCAAAGGTTTACAGAGTTTTGCTAAGAGAACACACTGCTCATAGCAAACACCCTCTTCCAATAACACAAGAGAAGACTCTACACATGGACGTCACCAGATGGTCAATACTGAAATCAGATTGATTATATTCTTTGCAGCCAAAGATGGAGAAGCTCTATACAGTCAGCAAAAACAAGACCAGGAGCTGACTGTGGCTCAGATCATGAACTCCTTATTACCAAATTCAGACTGAAATTGAAGAAAGTGGGGAAAACCACTAGACCATTCAGGTATGACTTAAATCATATCCCTTACGATTATACAGTGGAAGTGACAAATATATTCAAGGGATTAGATCTGGTAGATGGAGTGCCTGAAGAAGTATGGACGGAGGTTCATAACATTGTATAGGAGGTGGTGATAAAAACCATCCCCAAGAAGACATGAAAAGGCAAAAGGGTTGTGTGAGGAGGCCGTACTGGAAAAGGTCAATTTGCATTCCAATCCCAAAGAAAGGCAATGCCAAAGAATATTCAAACTACCACACAATTGCATTCATCTCACAAGCTAGCAAAGTAATGCTCAAAATTCCCCAAGTTAGGCTTCAACGATACATGAACCGAGAACTTCCAGATGTTCAAACTGAATTTAGAAAAGGCAGAGGAACCAGAGATCAAGTTACCAGAATCTGTTGGATCATAGAAAAAAGCAACAGAACTCCAGAAAAACATCTACTTCTGCTTCACTCACTACATTGAAGACTTTGACTGTGTGGAAAACTCTTAAAGAGATGAGAATACCAGACTACCTTACCTGCCTCTTGAGAAATCTGTATGCAGGTCAAGAAGCAATAGTTAGAACCAGACATGGAACAATGAAATGATTCCAAATTGGGAAAGGAGTACATCAAGGCAATAAATTGTCACCCTGCTTATTGAACATATAAGCAGAGTATATTATGCAAAATTCCAGACTGGATGAAATGAAAGCTGGAATCAAGATTGCAGGGAGAAATATCAATAACCTCAGATATGCAGATGATACCACTCTTTTGGCAGTAAGCAAACAGAAACTAAAGAGCCTCTTGATGAAAGTGAAAGAGGAGAGTGAAAAAGCTGGCTTGGAATTCAATATTCAAAAAACGAAGTTCATGGCATCCAGTCCCATTACTTCGTGGCAAATAGATGGGGAAATAAAAGAATCAGTAAAAGACTTTATTTTTGTAGCTCCAGTTCAGTTCAGTTGCTCAGTCGTGTCTGACTCTTTGCGACCCCATGAATCACAGCACGCCAGGCCTCCCTGTCCATTACCAACTCCCAGAGTTCACTCAAACTTACGTCCATTGAGTCGGTAATGCCATCCAGCCATCTCATCTTCTGTCGTCCCCTTCTCCTCCTGCCCCAATCCCTCCCAGCATCAGTCTTTTCCAATGAGTCAACTCTTTGCATGAGGTGGCCAAAGTACTGGAGTTTCAGCTTCAGCATCATTCTTTCCAATGAACACCCCAGACCAATCTCCTTTAGAATGGACTAGTTGGATCTCCTTGCAGTCCAAGGGACTTTCAAGAGTCTTTTCCAACACCACAGTTCAAAAGCATCAATTCTTCGGTGCTCAGCTTTGTTCATAGTCCAACTCTCACATCCATACATGACCACTGGAAAAACCATAGCCTTGACTAGAGGACCTTTGTTGGCAAAGTAATGTCTCTGCTTTTGAATACGTTATCTAGGTTGGTCATAACTTTTCTTCCAAGGAGTAAGCATCTTTTAATTTCATGGCTGCAATCACCATCTGCAATGATTTTGGAGCCCCCCAAAATAAAGTCTGACACTGTTTCCACTGTTTTCCCATCTATTTCCCATGAAGTGATGGGACCAGATGCCATGATCTTCGTTTTCTGAATGTTGAGCTTTAAGCCAACTTTTTCACTCTCCTCTTTCACTTTCATCAAGAGGCTTTTTAGTTCTTCTTCACTTTCTGCTCCAAAATCACTCCAAATGGTAACTGCAGCCATGAAATTGAAAGACATGCTCCTTGAAAGAAAAGCTATGACCAACCTAGACAGCATATTAAAAGGCAGAGACATTACTTTACCCACAAAAGTCCATCTAGTCAAAGCTATGGTTTTTATAGTAGTCATGTATGGATATGAGAGTTGGACTGTAAAGAAAGCTGAGTGCCAAAGAATTGATGCTTTTGAACTGTGGTGCTGGAGAAGACTCTTGAGAGTCCCTTGGACAGCAAAGAGATCAAATCAGTAAATCCTAAAGGAAACTGGTCCTGAATATTCATTGAAAGGACTGATGCTAAAGCTGAAACTCCAATACTTTGGCCATCTGATGCAAAGAGCTGACTCATTAGAAAAGACTGTGATGCTGGGAAAGTCAAGGCAGGAGGAGAAGGGGATGACAGAGGATGAGATGGTTGGATGGCATCACCAACTCGATGGACATGAGTTTGAGAAAGTTCCGGCAGTTGATAATGGACAGGGAAGCCTGGCATGCTGCAGTCCATGGGGTCGCAGAGTCAGACATGACTGAGCAACTGAACTGAACTGATAGTAACAGTAAATCTTTATGTCAACCCAGTCCCTTCCATTATTGATTGTTCTGGGTAATTTTCAGAGATACTATGTATACCTTACTTCAAGGTGGCGCTAAGCAGATAGTACCTCACATAGGGCTGTTTCGAAGGAACTGTTGTCAGAAATAGTCAATGATTGCACAGCATTTTAGTAAACTATCCCCTATAAGTAAAACAAATATTGTATTCCCAGTGGATCTACAATGTTTAGACCTACAAGGACAATTCTTTAACCAGTTGTTCTATGGCTACAATGTGAGGCATTTGTGCTAGGAATCGGCACTTTTTCTAGTGTGTAACCAAAATATTTACTACATACTAATATTTATTTGTTCCTTGTCAAAATTCAAGAGAAGTTGTTCTTTAGGTTGAATAGCTGCTATATGGTTTGTACAGTGAATACTCACTACTCAAAAAGCAACAGAATAAGTATCCACAAACAAAACATATTTATTTGACTGCCCAGGGAGATATTCATAGTAATGGGACATATGAGGCTAACCTTGATGCTCTGGGTGTAATTCAGCCAGCAGCTTATTCAAATAAATGTAGAAACAACGAACTATAAATGATTGGTGTCATCCTCAAACCACTATCTTTAGTGGCCCTGCTGCTATTTTATAAGGCCAAAAGAAGCAGTTTAGAATCTTTTTTTTTTCTCCACCTTTGTCCTGTTTTAGAAGAAGCTGTGCTGTGTCTGCTGGTTGAAACATTAGATAAATGAGCCCTGTGGCAGTTTGTCTATTTCTTCTCATTACACTAATATGGAAAATTAACTAGGAATCATGCTTTCTCTCTCGTTAGCCAGGTGGCACATTGATAAGGACACCATAAAGACTGTTCTTTTCATTCAGGCCTCAGGTTGTCTCTGGGTAGTTGCTTCTTTCTACACATTTGTAATCTTTCTTCATTAAACCGAAATACAACACTACTGAGAGTCTTTTGTTACAAGTAGCTACAGACATGACTGTCATTTTGTTCATTATTAGGTCAGTGGTGTGAGTTTTGAGAACAAAGGCAACAGGAATAATAATAGTTGATGTTAGATATTAAAGTCACTAAGTTATCCTGAAGGATTCACAAAGAAAAGGGATCACTGCCCTTGTTTTCACAGATACGTGAACAAATACTGAATGACTTTGCAAAGTCAAGAAAATTTGTGATATATACAGAGAAGATTAAAACAACTTAAGTCCTTATGGCAGCATATTTTTGGAGGATAACAGTTGCAATGCTTGTTCTTTTTCCTTTTTCCTCTACAAATCCCCTAGGTGGACTCTGGTCTGGTTTTTCTTCTCTTTTAATATCATACTACATTTTAAAATACTGGCTTTTTTTTTCTTCTTTCTTTGCAGATATATTACATTTTAAAAGCCAGAAAACATGTTTTTCCTTGAGTAACTCTCCTTGAAAACAGGGGGTTTTAGAGAAAGTTTCCCAATATTGTTTTAGAAATACACTTAAGCAAAAGGATGATTTACAGAGATTTAAAGCCTTTCTCACCTTTCTTATCATGGGAGACTTATAAAACCCACTTCTTTCCAAAAGTTGAATGCATTAAATTCAGAGTAAAGGAAATAGAAGTGTTTCCTGATATTTCTGTGAGTTGAACCCATAGTGTGATCCCAATTAGTCTCATTTTAGAACCATACATGACTGATATAAAATATTAAATTACAAATTAGATATTTAAAAGGGAAAATTTTGTTTCTATGCACATGAGTCGTGTCTAATAATCCATGCCAATATGAGAAACAGTAAAATTCAAAGTAATCAGTGGAGCATAATAATGACAATGATAAAACTTTTTAAATCAGCAGACTTGACTTTGTCAGCTTGGAAGCTGCACCTGCTCCCTAGGGCCTGCTTTAGAAGCCTAGTATATTCTTTCTCTAGAAACATGCCTAGTTCCCCTACTAACTTCTTTCAAGGTTTTTCTCAATCCTCACCCTCTTGATGTGGCCTCTCCTGAACGCTCCATTTAACTCTGAAAGCTAATACTGCCCTCCCCTTCCTAGACCTCACTATGTCAAATGCTGTTCTACTCTGTCATTATATCATTGGACTTCATCATTTTCTAACAAATAGCTGCGAAAAGAAGAGAAGCAAAAAGAAAAGGAGAAAAGGATAGATATTTGAATGCAGAATTCAAAAGAATGCAAGGAGAGCTAAGAAAACCTTCCTCAGTGATCAATGAAAAGAAAAAGAAGAAAACAATAGAATGGGAAAGACTGGAGATCTCTTCAAGAAAATTAAAGATACCGAGAACATTTCATGCAAAGATGGGCTCAATAAAGGACAGAAATGGTATGGACCTAAGAGAAGCGGAAGATATTAAGAAGAGGTGGCAAGAATACACAGAAGAACTAAACAAAAAATATCAAAAAAAAACCCATATAATCACGATGGTGTGATCACTCACCTAGAGCCAGACATGCTGGAATGCGAAGTCAAGTGGGCCTTAGGAAGTATCACTACGAACAAAGCTAGTGGAGGTGATGGAATTCCAATTGAGCTATTTCAAATCCTAAAAGATGATGCTGTGAAAGTGCTGCACTCAATATGCCAGCAAATTTAGGAAACTAACCCTGGTGCTGGGAAAGATTGAAGGCAGGAGGAGAAGGGGACAACAGAGGATGAGATGATTGGATGGCATCACCAACTCAATGTACATGAGTTTGGGTAAACTGCGGGAGTTGGTAATGGACAAGGAAGTCTGGCATACTACAGTCCATGATGTCGCAAAGAGTCAGACACAGTCCGGAACACGCAAAGAGATTCACAGAGTTGGGTAGAGAAGAGAAGGGGGAGGGAGGAGATAGAGGCGACATGGTGGAGAAAAAGTAGAATCCAAAGGGGGGGAAAGCAGTCAAGCCAGTAATCTCGCTCCCAAGTAAAAATGGGTACTGAAGATTGGGTTCTTAAATGCACAAAATTGATAACAGATACCAAAAGGAAGGATTTAAAATCTAGAGTAGAGGTTGGATTCTCAAAAATACAATATTCAAGAAAAAAACAAAGTCACAAAAATTATAAAATATGTATATATATGAAGTTTGCTTTAAAAAATAGGGTCTTTTTTTTTCTAAAGTAATAGTAGGTTATAAAAATGAAAATTAAAGAAGTAATAGAGGACTTAAAAATAAAAAATTTTTCTTTAATTTAAAGAGTGATAATAGTAAGAATATATCTAGGAGTTTCTCTGGTGGTGTTGTGGACAGTGTGAGGTCAGTTCATTTTCGGATAGTTCCTTGATCTGGCTTATATTTCTCAAGATCTATAAGCCCCTTCCTATGTGCTGCTGCTGCTGCTGCTAAGTCGCTTCAGTCGTGTCCGACTCTGTGCGACCCCATGGACTACAGCCCACCAGGCTCCTCCGTCCCTGGGAT
This sequence comes from Budorcas taxicolor, assembly GCF_023091745.1. Taxonomy (NCBI): domain Eukaryota; kingdom Metazoa; phylum Chordata; class Mammalia; order Artiodactyla; family Bovidae; genus Budorcas; species Budorcas taxicolor. The sequence continues at coordinate 119,235,188 of NC_068920.1, forward strand.
TTTCTAGGCAAGAACACTGGAGTGAATTGCCATTTCCCTCTCCAATGCATGAAAGTGAAAAGTGAAAGTGAAGTCGCTCAGTCGTGCGGACTCAGCGACCCCATGGACTGCAGCCTACCAGGCTTCTCCATCCATGGGGTTTTCCAGGCAAGAGTACTGGAGTGGGGTGCCATTGCCTTCTCGGTTCCTATGTAGTAGGTGCTAACTACAGGGTTTTAATCTATTAAACCTGTCACTTGCAAGGCGGTTCCCTGTTTTAGCATCTTGTTTGCTGGCCTCTTCAGTGTCTAATTTCCGCCCTGACACAAGGGGGCGGTGGTGGACACTTTTTTAGGCTCACTTGTTCAGATGGGATGGGGAGGAATGTGGGAGGGGAGTTCAGGACAGGGAACACGTGTACACCCGTGGCGGATTCATGTCAATGTATGACAAAAGCAATACAAGATTGTAAAGTAATTAGCCTCCAATTAAAATAAATAAATTTATATTAAAAAAAGAGTCAGACACAACTGAGTGACTGAACTGAATGAACTGATTGTAAAATTTCCATGTATCTGTCTTTTTTCACACTGTCTTTTCCTGTAATTGATCTAGTCTCACAAAACTGTGGTCTTAAAAGATACTTGATATTATTTCAATTTTCTTATTTACTGAAACTTGATTTGTGACCCAAGATGTGGTCTATCCTGGAGAATATTCCATGTGCACTAGAGAAGAAAGTATATTCTTCTGCATTTGGATAGAATGTCCTGAAAATATCAACTAGGTCAATCAGGTTTAAAGTTAATTTAAGGCTTATGATTCCTTATCAATTTTCTGTTTTGATGATCTGTTCATTGGTGTAAGTGGGGTTTTTTATGGCCCCTACTATTATTGTGTTACTGTCAATTTTCTTTTCTATATCTGTTAGTGTTTGCTTATATATTGGGGTGCTCCTTTGTTGGGTGCATAAATGTTTTTAAATGTTTTATGTTCTTCTTGGATTAATCCCTTTATCATTATGTATTGTCCTTTATCACTTATAATATTCTTTTAAGGTCTCTTTTGTCTGATATGAGAATTGCCACCCCAGTTTTATTTGCTTTTTATTTTCATGTAGTATCTTTTTCCACCGACCGACTTTCAGTCTGTCTCTCTAGGTCTGATGTGGGTCTCTTGTAAACAGACACAGCATATACATGGGTTTTGCTTTTTGTATCCATTCAACCTGTCTGTCTTTTGTTGGAAGCATTTGGTCCATTTATCTTAAAGTAATTATTGATATATGAAGTGACTTAGGAGCAGCAGCAGCAGCATGTTCCTACTGGCATTTTCTTAATTGTTTTGGGTTTGTTTTTGTATGTCTTTTCCTGCTCTTGTGCTTCCTGCCTATAGAAATCCCTTTGCCATTTGTTGTAAAGCTGTTTTGGTGGTGCTAAATTCTCTTAACTTTTGTTTGTCTGTAAAACTTTTGATTTCTCCATCAATTTTGAATGAGATCCTTGCCAGGTAGAGTAATCTTGGTTGTCGATTTTTTTTTTCTTTCCTTTGTGTACTTTAAATATATCTGGTGATTCCCTTTTGACCTGTAGAGTTTCTGCTGAAAGATCAGCTGTTAATTGTATGGGTTTTCCCGTGTATGTTACTTGTTGCTTTTCCCTTACTGCTTTAATAGTTTTTCTTTGTGTTTAATCTTCATTAGTTTGATTAGCATGTGTCTTGGCAAGTTTTTCCTTGGGTTTATCCTACTGGGACACTCTGTGCTTCATGAACTTGATTGTTAATTTCCTTTCCCAAGTTGGGGAAGCTTTTGATTATAATCTCTTCAAAAATCTTCTAAGACCTTTTATTTTTCTCTTTTTCTTCTGAGACCCTTATAATTTGAATGTTGGTCAGTTTTATATTGTCCCCGAGGTCTCTGAGACTATCCTCAGTTTTTCTCCTTTTCCTTTTATTCAGTTCTTCAACAGTTATTCCCACCATTCTGTCTTCCAGCTCACTTATCTCTTCTTCTACTTCAGTTATTCTGCTATTGATTCCTTCTAGAGTATTTTTAATTACAGTAAATGTGTTATTCATTCCTGTCTTTTTATTCTTTATTTCTTCTAGGTCCTTAATGAATGCGTTATTTGATTCTAGCATTTTATTCATTATGTTTTTGAGGTTTTGAATCATCTTTTCTATCTGTACTCTGAAAACTTTTTTAGGAAGTTTGCCTATTTCCTCTTCATTTACTTGGTCTTGTGAGTTCTTACCTTGTTCTTTCATTTGCATGGTATTTCTCTGTCTCTTCATTTTTTTCTAACTTACTCTGAGGTCCCCTTTTCCTAGGTTTTAGGGTTGTGTCCCTCCTTCCCTCTTGTTTCTGCCCTTGGTAGATAAGGCTGGTCTGGTTGTTTGTGTAGGCTTTGTGTTGAGAGTGATTTGTGCCCATGTTCTGTGGGAGAAGTTGAGTTTTTTGTTTTGTTGTTTGTTTTTTTTTCTCTCTAATGGGAAAGGATATGTAAATTCATATGTTTTGGGGTGAATAGTGTATGCTGATGATTGGATTTGTATTTTTGTCTTGCTTGTTTTTGAGTGAAGAATCCTGCACTGGGTGCTGCAAGCAGTTGAGTGATACTGGCTCTTTTATGCAGGCAGAGGCCTTTGTGGGCATTCTCACTAATTAATTCTCCCTGAATTTAGGAGTTTTCTAACAGCCTAGAGTCCTGGACTCAGTGCTCCCACTCCAAAGGCTCAGGCCCAATCTCTGGTCAGAGATCCAAAATTCCACAAGTCATTTATTATGGCATTAAAGGGGGAATAAAACAAACACAAAAATAAACAAAATATAAAAAGAAGATCCCACACAAATGGTAAAGACAAAATAAGACAAATAATAACAAAAACAATGAAACATACCCACACACACACATACAAATGAAATCACAGCAGCCCAAAAAAAGAAAGTAAAAGAGAGTGACCCAGAAAGCAAAGGAAACCAGAAATTATATCAACCAATTAAAAGAAAACTAACCAAATGCAAACTGGAAAATAAACCAAAGCAGAATGCCAACTGGAGAATAAAGCAAAGGAAAAAAACAAACTAACAAACATGTTGAAAAAAGAAAGGAAAAAAAAGAAAAGAAAAAATCATAGAAAAACAAAGTTAAACAGAATTATATAAAACAGATTTATATATATTAAAAGAACAGCAGGAAAAAAAATTTTTTAATAATTGAACAAAAACAAACAAACAAAAACCCCACTGAACCACAAAAGGCCAAAGTAGAGGTAGAAATTTATAAAGGAAATAAAAAGTATGATTAAATAAATTCTCAAAAGCTTAAATAGAGTTAATAGTAATAATAAAATCAACAACCTCAGCAACAGAGGGGAAAGAAAAGAAGAAAAAAACTCCAGAACCAACTACAGAACCAATCAAAATATAAGAATAATAACTCTTTTCTCAAATATCAGTTGTAAATGTCCTTTCCTTCTCTGTGAGTGACAGTTCACTTCTGTCTCCCTATGATGCCCTCCAATACTGGGCTTTTCTCTGGACCTGCTGTGGGGACAGCTCAGAGTCTCATCTGGCCTTGCTCCTGTGTGTTCTTGCCTCTACGGTTCACAGCTGCCAGAATCAGTAAATTTTCCTTTGTGGGAGCTCTCATTGTCAATTTATATATCGCATAGACACAGCATCTGCCTACTTGATCATGTGGATTTAATCTGCAGCTTGTACAGCTTGTAGGAAGGTTTTTGACCCTCTTCCTTAGCCACATTGCCCCTGGGATTCAACTGTGGGTTTATCTCCACCTTTCTATGTGGGTCATCCACAGGAGTTTGCTCCCAAGGCTGCCCTGGAGGATTTGGGTCTGTCCCAGTGAGGGCTGGATATGGAAGAGGTGCAGCTGCTTGGATCACAATGACCCTGGCAGCACCAGGTACACAGGGGGTCCTGCAGCCAGGGGAGCAGGAGATATGGTGCCATTAGGGATTTTCTAACCTCTAGCAGATCTGTTCCACTGAGGATCAAGCAAGTAGGTGGCACAGCTGCTTGAATCACAGGGACCCTGGCAATGCCACATAGGCAGGGGAGCCAGCAGCCATTGGCCTAGGAGATACAGTGTTCAGTTCAGTTCAGTCACTCAGTTTTGTCCGACTCTTTGTGACTGCATGGACTGCTGCACATGCCAGGCCTCCCAGTCCATCACCAACTCCTGGAGTTCACTCAAACTCATGTCCATTGAGTCGGTGATGCCATCCAACCATCTCATCCTCTGTTGTCCCTTCCTCCTCCCAACTTCAATCTTCCCCAGCATCAAGGTCTGTTCAAATGAGTCAGTTCTTCACATCAGGTGGCCAAAGTATTGGAGTTTCAGCTTTAGCATCAGTTTTTACAATGAATATTCAGAACTGATTTTCTTTTCTCCTTTGCTCTTCACTTCTCTTCTTTTCACAGCTATTTGTAAGGCCTCCTCAGACAACCATCTTGCTTTTTTGCATTTCTTCTTCTTGGAGATGGTCTTAATACTGGTCTCCTGTACAATGTCACGAACCTCCATCTATAGTTCATCAGACAGTCTGTCTATCAGATCTAGTCCCTTAAATCTATTTCTCACTTACACTGTATAATCATAAGGGATTTGATTTAGGTCATACCTGAATGGTCTAGTGGTTTTCCCTACTTTCTTCAATTTAAGTCTGAATTTGGCAAAAAGGAATTCATGATCTGACCCACAGTCAGCTCTCAGTCTTGTTTTTGCTGACTGTATAGAGTGTCTCCATCTTTGGCTGCAAAGAATATAATCAATCTGATTTCGGTGTTGACCATCTGATGATGTCCATGTGTAGAGTCTTCTCTTGTGTTGTTGGAAGAGGGTGTTTGCTCTGACCAGTGCATTCTCTTGGCAAAACTCTATTAGCCTTTGCCCTGCTTCATTCTGTACATCAAGGCCAAGTTTGCCTGTTACTCCAGGTGTTTCTTGACTTCCTACTTTTGCATTCCAGTCCCCTATAATGAAAAGGACATCTTTTGGGGGTGTTAGTTCTAAAAGGTCTTCAAAGAATCCCATGGACAGAGGAGCCTGGTAGGCTGCAGTCCATGGGGTCGCTGAGGGTTGGACACAACTGAGCGACTTCACTTTCATGCATTGGAGAAGGAAATGGCAACCCACTCCCATGTTCTTGCCTGGAGAATCCCAGGGACGGGGGAGCCTGGTGGGCTGCCGTCTATGGGGTCGCACAGAGTCGGACACGACTGAAGTGACTTAGCAGTAGCAGTAGCACTTCTAAAAGGTCTTGTATGTCTTCATAGAACCATTCAAATTCAGCTTCTTCAGCATTACTGGTTGGGGCACAGGCTTGGATCACCGTGATATTGAATGGTTTGCCTTGGAAACAAACAGAGATCATTCTGTCGTTTTTGAGATTGCATCCAAGTACTGCATTTCAGACTCTTGTTGACCATGATGGCTATTCCATTTCTTCTAAGGAATTCCTGCCCACAGTAGTAGATATAATGGTCATCTGAGTTAAATTCACCCATTCTAGTCCATTTTAGTTTGCTGATTCCTAGAATGTTGACGTTCACTCTTGCCATCTCCTGTTTGACCACTTCCAATTTGCCTTGATTCACGGACCTAACATTCCAGGTTCCTATGCAATATTGCTGTTTCTAGCATCAGACCTTGCTACTATCACCAGTCACATCCACAGCTGGGTACTGTTTGTGCTTTGGCTCAATCCCTTCATTCTTTCTGCGGTGAAAAAGGAGAGAAGCAAAAAGCAAAGGAGAAAAGGAAAGACATGAGCATCTGAGTGCAGAGTTCCAAAGAATAGCAAGAAGAGATAAGAAAGCCTTCCTCAGTGATCAATGCAAAGAAATAGAGGAAAACAACAGAATGGGAGAGATTAGAGATCTCTTCAAGAAAATTAGAGATATCAAGGGAACATTTCATGCAAAGATAGGCTCGATAGACAGAAATGCTATGGACCTAACAGAAGCAGAAGATATTAAGAAGAGATGTCAAGAATACACAGAAGAACCGTATAAAAAAGAGCTTCACCACCCAGATAATCACGATGGTGTGATCACTGACCTAGAGCCAGACATCCTGGAATGTGAAGTCAAGTGGGCCTTAAAAAGCATCACTACCAACAAAGCTAGTGGAGGTGATGGAATTCCAGTGGAGCTATTTCAAATCCTGAAAGATGATGCTGTGAAAGTGCTGCACTCAATATGCCAGCAAATTTAGAAAACTCAGACAAGGCCACAGGACTGGAAAAGGTCAGTTTGCATTCCAGTTCCAAAGAAAGGCAATGCCAAAGAATGATCAAATGACCGCACAATTGCACTCATCTCACACGCTAGTAAAGTAATGCTCAAAATTCTGCCAGTGAGGCTTCAGCAGTACATAAACCATGAACTTCCAGATGTTCAAACTGGTTTTAGAAAAGGCAGAGGAACCAGAGATCAAATTGCCAACATCTGCTGGGTCATCGAAAAAGCAAGAGAGTTCCAGAAAAACATCTACTTCTGCTTTATTGACTATGCCAAAGCCTTTGACTGTGTGGATCACAATAAACTGTGGAAAATTCTGAAAGAGATGGGAATACCAGACCACCTGACCTGCCTCTTGAGAAACCTACATACAGGTCAGGAAGCAACAGTTAGAACTGGACATGGAACAACAGACTGGTTCCAAATAGGAAAAGGAGTACATCAAGGCCATATATTGTCACCCTGCTTATTTAACTTATATGCAGAGTACATCATGAGAAACGCTGGACTAGAAGAAACACAAGCTGGAATCAAGATTGCTGGGAGAAATATCAATAACCTCAGATATGCAGATGACACCACCCTCTTGAATCTATTTGTCACTTCCACTGTATAATCATGAGGGATTTGATTTAGGTCATACCTGAATGGTCCAGTGGTTTTCCCTACTTTCTTCAATTTAAGTCTGAATTTGGCAATAAGGAGTCCATGGTCTGTACCACAGTCAGCTCTTGGTCTTGTTTTTGCTGACTGTATAGAGTTTCTCCATCTTTGGCTGCAAAGAATATAATCAGTATTTCGGTATTGACCATCTGGTGATGCCATATGTAGAGTCATCTCTTGTGTTGTTGGAAGAGGGTGTTTGCTATGAGCAGTGTATTCTCTTGGCAAAACTCTGTTAGGCTTTGACCTGCTTCATTCTGTACGCCAAGCCAAATTTGCCTCTTACTCCAGGTATTGCTTGACTTCCTACTTTTGCATTCCAGTCCCCTATGCTGAAAAGAACATCTCTTTGGGGTGTTAGTTCTAAAAGATCTTCATAGAACTGTTCAACTTCAGCTTCTTTGGCATTACTGGTTGGGGCATAGACTTGGATTACCGTGATATTGAATGGTTTGCCTTGGAAAGGAACAGAGATCATTCTGTTGTTTTTGAGATCTCACCCAAGTACTGCATTTCAGACTCTTGTCAACTATGGTGAGAATTGTTTAAACGCTATTAAATTTGGAGGTGACTCTTTACAGATATTTTCTTTTGTTTCTTCTTGCTCACCTTTTATTAGCAGAAAATTTGCATGAAAATAGAATCTTTGCTGCTTGAGGCTTTGTTTTATCTAATGACCCAATAAAAATAAAAGTTTTAATAGGTACAACATTCTCTGACTCACTACATAAAACAAGACTTTTAAAAATAAGACACAAGGAGACAAAATCATCTTTTTTACTTGAAGCAAAGCACCTCATTTTACCTCACCTGGAAATAGGCCTTTCAAATGACTGCAGTGAATTCTTTCCTACATAGGAACTGAAGGCCCCACAGTTTAACATACAGTTGACACTTGAACAACATTGGATTAGACTGTGTAGGTCCACATATACATGGATTTTTTTCAATAACTACATTGGAAAAAATGTTTGGCAATATATGATAGTTTGAAAAACTTGCAGATAAACTCTGTAGACTAGAAACATGAAAAAAATTAATAAAAAGGGAAGCTAGGGATGCATAAAATTTATAAGGATACTATACCTATCCTTAGATAGGCATAAAGTGAGCTATATTTAATATAAAATGAATAATGTGTTAGTTTTCTGTTTTACAACTTTGATTTCTAAGAATTACATTACCCATTACTGTATAGTATGCCTCTCTTTCTTCCTCTCACCTAACTGAAGGCAAAGGAGAAAATAAAAGATATACACATCTGAATGCAAAGTTCCAGAGAATACCAAGGAGAGATAAGAAAACCTTGTCAAGTGAACAATGCAAACAAATAGAGGAAAACAATGGAATGGGAAAGATTAGAGCTCTCTTCAAGAAAATTAGAGATACCAAAGGAACATTTCATGCAAAGATGGACAGAGTAAAGGACAAAAATGGTATGGACCTAAAAGAAGCAGAAGATATTAAGAAGAGGTGGCAGGAACAAACAGAAGAACTACACAAAAAAGACCTTAATGACCCAGATAACCTCGATGGTGTGATGACTCACCTAGAGCCAGGCATCCTGCAGTGTGAAGTCAAGTGGGCCTTAGGAAGCATCACTATGAACAAGGCTAGTGGAGGTGATGGAATACAGGCTGAGCTATTTCAAATCCTAAAAGATGATGCTGTTAAAGTGCTGCAATCCAAAGCAAATTTGGAAAACTCAGTAGCGGCCACAGGTCTGGAAAATAGCAGTTTTCATTCCAATCACAAAGAAGAGCCATGCCAAAGAATGTTCAAACTAACGCACTATTACACTCATTTCACATGCTAGCAAGGTCATACTCAAAATCTTTCAAGCTAGGCTTCAACAGTATATGACCGAGAACTTCCAGATATTCAAGCAGGATTTTAAAAAAGCAGAGGAAACAGATATCAAATTGCCAACATCCACTGGATCATAGAAAAAGCAAAAGAATTCCAGGAAAAAAAAATCTACCTGTGCTTCATTGAATACACTAAAGCCTTTGACTCTGCAGATAACAACCAACTGTGGAAAATTCTTCTAGAGATGGGAATACCAGACCACCTTACCTGTCTCCTGAGAAATATGTATGCAGGTCAAGAAGCAACAGTTAGAACTGGACATGAATCAAGGGACTGGTTCATAGTTAGGAAAAGAGTACATCAAGGCTGTATATTGTCACCCCGGTTATTTAACTTATATGCAGAGTACATTATACAAAATGCTGGGCTGGAATCAAGATTGCCAGGAGAAATTTCAATAATAGCTAATATCAATAAATATATGCAGATGACACCACCCTTATAGCAGAAAGTGAAGAGGAACTAAAGATCCTCTTGATGAAGGTGAAAGAGGCAAGTGAAAAGCTGGCTTAAAACTCAACTATAAAAAAATGAAAAGATCATGGCATCCAGTCCCATCACTTCATGCAAATAGATGGGGAAACAATGGAAATAGTCACAGACTTTCTTTTCTTGGGCTTCAAAATCACTGCAGATAGTGATTGCAGCCATGAAATTAAAAGACACTTGCCCCTTGGAAGAAAAGCTATGAAAAGCGTAGATAACTATCATAAAGCCAACAAAGTCTGTACAGTCAAAGCTATAGTTTCTCCAATAGTCATGAATGCATGTGAGAGTTGGACCATAATGAAAGCTGAGCACTGAAGAATTGGTGCTTTTGAACTGTGGTGTTGGAGAAGACTCTTCAGAATCCCTTGGACTGCAAGGAGATCAAACCAGTCAATACTAAAATAAGTCAGTCGTGAATATTCATTGGAAGGACTTATGCTGAAGCTAAAGCTCCCATACTCTGGCCACCTGATGGGAAGAGCTGACTCATAAGAAAAGACCCTGATGCTGGGGAAGATTGAAGTCAGGAGGAGAAGGTGATGACAAAGGATGAAATGGTTGGATGGCATCACTGCCTCGATGGACAGGAGTTTGAGCAAGCTCTGGGAGACAGTGAAGGACAAGGAAGCCTGGCGTGCTATAGTCCATGGGGTCACAAAGAGTTAGACATGACCTAGCGATTAAACAACAACAAATGGAGGACTAATCTGGTGTGCTTAGTATTATTTTTTGCTTTATTTGCTATTTTGGAAAATTATAGGTTGAATTAATAATAAACACATAGGAACCAAGACAATATTTCTTAAATTAAAGGTCCAGGATTTTTAGCTCCAAGTGGCAGAAAAAGAACTGTACAAGAAAGGCAACATGCTCCTGGTACACTTTAAAGCTTATATAATCATAATAATATTAAATATCATATAATGATTTAACAAAATTGAGTTATAAATATACTGCTGCTGCTGCTAAGTCGCTTCAGTCATGTCCGACTCTGTGCAACCCCATAAACGGCAGCCCACCAGGCTTCCCCGTCCGTGGGATTTTCCAGCCAAGAACACTGGAGTGGGTTGCCATTTCCTTCTCCAATCCATGAAAGTGAAAAGTGAAAGTGAAGACTCTCAGTTGTGTCCAACCCTTAGCGACTCCATGGACTGCAGCCTACCAGGCTCCTCCATCCATGGGATTTTCCAGGCAAGACTACTGGAGTGGGTTGCCATTGCCTTCTCCATATAAATATATTGAGGTAACTGGAAAAAATTTTTGGGTGGTGAGTATGAAAGGAGATACACATATACATGTATATATATTTACTTATAATATTAAATATTATATACAAGCCTATAATATTTATATAATATACTTTCTATATAAATATATGTAAAATCTATTTTTTTTTAGGAATAAAGCTGTTTAAATCACAGCATGGAGGGAGTTCAATATCTTCAGCCTAGTACTACTGACTTTAATCTGCTGCATAGGAGTAAACTGTCCAATGTCAGCAGATCCATAGAAGTATACAGATAAGCAAAAAAAAACTTCTAAAGTATTTAATTCTTACCCTGGGTGCAGCCATAGCTTAACAATCTGCAGAGTAAATTAGCCTCAAGAAAAGAAAAGGATACTGGTTATAGTTAAAGGGATATATTACATAAAGTGAAAGGAGTATATATGGGTTTACAATATATGCAGCGTGTCATATATAATCTAAAACATTGAAAATAAACAAATAGTTTAAAAGTATCAGATAGATGAAATTTGTACAAAAATATGGAAGAATATAACAGAAAGAGCACTTTACAATTATTAAAGGAGATTGCCTCTAGTATGAAGAATTTGTGGTGGTGATTCAGGTAACTTTTTTCCTTATATGATAGCATTATTTGGCTTTTTATACTACATGCTTTTATAATTTTAATAAAATTCATAAAATAAAAGAAAACCCAGGGGACAAAATAGAAGTGAAGGCAAATTTAAAGCATATCCAGTGTTTATTGCTGCTGTTGTTCAGTCGCTCAGCTGTCTCTGACTGTGAGCCCATGAACTGCAGCATGCCAAGCTTCCTGTCCTTCATTATCTCCCTGAGTTTGCTCAAACCCATGTCCACTGAGTCAGTGTTGCCTCAATGTTTATATACACTCCATTGTTCATTTCAACACTGTTTCACAATACCCAAGACATGGAAGCAGCCTAAATATCCATCAGCAGATCAATGGATAAAGAGGATATCATATACATATGTGTGTGTATATATATATATATAATGGAATAATAATCATCTATTAAAAAGAATGAAATAATGCCATTTGAAAATTTCTTTTTTAATTATAAAAAGAAAATAATTATAGCCACCTTAAAAAAAAGAATGTACAATGTTTACCCTTGGCAATCTAAGAATTAAAAGAACTATTCTTCATTCTCTAAGAGATATCATAGAACATGAATTCTTATTACAAACAAACATTTTTTTAAAAAAGAGTACAAGTCAAAGCAAAGGATTTCATTAAACAGAAAAAAAAAAGAAACCAAACTGACAAAGTTAAAGAATTGAAAGAAAAATCAACACTACAGAGAATGCCACCATAAAAGTAATACTAACAACAAAATAAAATTAATGCAACAGAAAATGTCTTAGACACAATGGCAAGATTGAATAAATAACATTTAAAAAGGAAAACTGCAAAGAGTGAATATAGTGTGTTACAATTCACAACAAATATTTATCGGTTATAAAATATATATTTGCAAATAAACCTAACATATAAATATGTTTTAAAATAACATAATAAGGTAGAAACTTAGCAGACAGTTCATGCAGGTGTCATAACAAGTAATATCAAGTTCCACAGATGCTGGCAGCAATGTCTCCACTTTCATACAAGTAGCCACATGCCCTAAGTATGTCCCTGAGATGGTTACATAAGGGGTTTCTAACTTTCTCTTTCCCACAGATATACGTTAACATACAGATCAATTCCCCGAGAGAAATCCAAAAAGTAGTTGAGTGATTCCTACATATTCGGGTGACTGAGAAAATATCCACATCGAATACTCACATACCAGCCTGTGTCTAGGTATGGACTAGAATCCTCAACAGAGCCTGAAAGGATCATTGGGTACTTCCCTAGCCTTCTCTCTCCAGCTCACACCAACAATAAAGGCAAGTCAGCAGCATCTCCCTCAGTTCAGTTCAGTCGCTCAGTCGTGTCCGACTCTGCAACCCCATGAATCGCAGCACACCAGGCCTCCCTGTCCATCACCAACTCCCGGAGTTCACTCAAACTCACGTCCATCAAGTTGGTGATGCCATCCAGCCATCTCATCCTCTGTCATCCCCTTTTCCTCCTGCCCCCAATCCCTCCCAGCATCAGAGCCTTTTCCAATGAGTCAACTCTTCGCATGAGGTGGCCAAAGTACTGAAGTTTCAGCTTTAGCATCATTCCTTCCAAAGAAATCCCAGGGCTGATCTCCTTCAGAATGGACTGGTTAGATCTCCTTGCAGTCCAAGGAACTCTCAAGAGTCTTCTCCAACACCACAGTTCAAAAGCATCAATTCTTCAGCACTCAGCTTTCTTCGCAGTCCAACTCTCACATCCATACATGACCACTGGAAAGGAGCTTATTCATACATCTAGCACACCAACTTTTGTGGTTGCTACACAAGGGACATCCCCCGAATCATCTCCTTCTGATAGTTAACAGGGTTTGCATTCATTTGTCTCACAGTACTATAGCAAGCATACTCTGTTTTAAAACTGGTACTTGAGCACTCCCTATGGTTCTATGTTAGGCTCTGTGCAGAGGGAACAGGAAAAATAAACACTCATTTCCCAGTTTCTCCCTGGAAGGAGTTGACTAAATACATTCCCAGCTTCTGCCCCAGGGTCTAGTTTCTAATAAGCCTGCATCTAGGTGCTGACTGGGATCCTCCCGGAAGACCCAAAGAGCCAGCAGGCATTACCCTCAAATTTTTCCTCTGCATGGCTTCAACAATAAAACCAAGTCTCCAGCTTCTCCTTGGAAGGAGCTTGTCCACACATTTAGCACTTCAAATCACCTAGGTCTATTAACAAAGTCTATAGGTTTAGAATTCACAAGTCCATGTGAAAGTCACTCAGTCATGTGTGACTCTTTGCAACCCCATGTACTCTACAGCCCATGGAATTATCCAGGCCAGAATACTGGAGTGGGTAGCCTTTCCCTCCTCCAGGGGATCTTCCCAACCCAGGGATCGAACCCAGGTCTCCCACATTCCAGGCGGATTCTTTACCAGCTGAGCCTCAAGGGAAGCCCCCACAAGTCCATAGAGCCATATTAGGCACACAGCATTTTCTGCAGCTATGACCTCTGGGTTCAGTTCAGAGGGAGTGGGCAAAAAAGCCCATCTTCTGACTTCTCTCTGGAAAGAAATGCTTCCAAACTCATTTCATGAGACCAGTGTTACCTTGATACCAAAGACAGACAAGAAAACAACAAGAAAAGTACAGGCCAATACCCCTAGTGAACATAGATATACAAAAAATCCTCAAAAATATTTGCAAACTGAATTCAGCAGTAGAGTAAGAGGATTGTACACCATGATAAAGTGAGATATATTCCTTGGATGCAAGAATGGTTCGACATATACAAATGAGTCAATGAGATATATCACATTAAAAAATTGAAGAATAAAAATCATATGATCATCCCAGTAAACAAAGAAAAAGTACTTGATAAAATTCAACATCCTGTCATGAAAAAGACTCTCAATGATTTAAGCATAAAGGGAACATACCTCAACATAATAAAAGTCATATAGGACAAGCCCACATTTAATGTCCCCAACAGTGAAATTCTGAAAGATTTTCCTTTAAGATCAAGAACAAGACAAGTGTGTCCACTTTATCACTTTTATTAAACCCAATACTGAAAGTCTAGCTAGAACAATTAGAAAAGAAAACAAAGCAAAATGTATCCAAATTGGAAAGGAAGAAGTGAAATTATCTCTATTTACAGATGACCAAAAATTTATTAGAATAAATAAATTCAGCAAAATTACAAGACAAGAAATCAATAGGCAAAAATTATATACATTTCTCTGCATTAATAATGAACTATGAGAAAAAGAAAATATAAAAAATCATTTACACATGTATAACCAAAGAGAACTGTGGTGTTGAAGACTCTTGAGAGTCCCTTGGACAGCAAGATCAAACCAGTCAATCCTAAAAGAAATCAGTCTTGAATATTCATTGGAAGGACTGATGCTGAAGCTGAAGCTCCAATACTTTGGCCACCTGATGTGAAGAACTGACTCACTGGAAAAGACACCGATGCTGGGAAAGAGGAGGAGGAGACGGAGATGACAGAGGATGAACTGGTTGGATGGCATCACTGCCTCGATGGACGTGAGTCTGAGCAAGCTCCGAGAGTTGGTGATGAACAGGGAAGCCTGGCGTGCTGTAGTCCATGGGGTTGCAAAGAGGTGGACGACTGAGTGACTGAACTGAACTGATACACAAACTTAATTTTAAGACATCAAGATGGTAGTGTCAGCAACAGTATGTTAGATACTTAGAAAATTAAATTATTTCCCCAAAGAGTCCCTTTTCAAAACTCTAGCTAATTTTTCTCTTCCTTGCCTTGTTTGTTGCTTTCTATCTAAGTAATGTGAAGGTGAAGTCACTCAATCGTGTCCAACTCTTTGCAACCCCATGGACTGCAGCTCACCAGGCTCCTCCATCCATGGGATTTGCCAGGCAAGAATACTGGTGTGGGTTGCCATTTCCTTCTCCAGGAGGTCTTCTCAACCCAGGGATTGAACCCAGGTCTCCTCCATTGTAGGCAGACGCTTTACCATCTGAGCCACCAGGGAAGTCTCTAAGTAACCTTATTTGATTCCCTTAAGCATTTACGACTAAATTAAATTATTTATTTACATTTTCCTTCACTAGAACGTAATACTCCTGAAGACAGAATCTTTATAACACCGTTTCTAGATGCTAAGCATTTACTGACTCTGTAATCATAAAAGATGAGATAATTGGTGCCCTTATACTTCCTTCTACCTCCCCTCTGCCAAATATTATTATTTTTATTACTCTTTTACACTCTCAAGGTATACTGCAACTATGTTTTGTTCTATTCTCAGTTCCAGCAAGTCCTGAGCCTTAATTTTATATGAAAATTAATTAAATGCTCATCATCATTCCCTTTACCACAGTTTATGCTTTTCAAGTTTCTGCATTCTGATTCCATATTCAATTAGCTGTATTTGACCACTGGGAAAATTTTCCAAGAAGAGTCACTAAATGTTATTTCCTTGTGTCTTCTGATGTTTGAGGATGTCTGTTAATTGCCTTCATAGCTGAAACTCATATCAGCTGGATAATTTATAATTGAGTCACATTTATTTTTCATTTAATTTTATAAACATGATTTCTTTGTCTTCTGGCCCATATGTTACAGTGGAAAAGGCTGAAGTCAGCCAGAGCTTTTCACCCTTGCAGATAATTTGTCATTTTCCCTGAATATATATGCATTTCTCTTTTCCTAGAACTTAAATGTCAATTTTCTGGACTGATTTTTTTTTAATAGCATAATTCTCTTTTCATATTGATAATAATTTTCCTTTATATCAGAAGAATGTTTCTTCATGACCACTTTTAATTCATTATTTTCTTTCCCATTGGTTGACTTCTTGACTTCATCAAAACAAATTACACTTGTCTGTTCAACTTTATCTCTCTCAGCATTAAACTTTCTTCATATTATTTTTTCTTCCATCTATATTATCTATTATTTCTCATTGCATATGATTTCCCATATATTAAGGGAGATTGTCATTAAGCAACATATGGAAAAACATTATAAAATTATGAATCTTGAGAAATGGTGCAAGAAAAAAAAAATTTTTTTAATAGTGATATAGAAAGTGAAAGTTGCTCAGTCGTGTCTGACTGGGGCCCCATGGACTATATAGTCCCTGGAATTCTCCAGGCCAGAATCACTGGAGTGGGTAGCCTTTTCCTTCTCCAGGGGTCTTCCCAATCCAGGGATGGAACCCAGGTCTCCCACATTGCAGAAAGATTCTTTACCAGCTAAGCCATAAGGGAAGTCCATGAATACTGGTGTGGGTAGCCTATCCCTTCTCCAGGGGATCTTCCTGACCCAGGAATTGAACCAGGGTCTCCTGCATTGCAGGTGGATTCTTTACCAACTGAGTTATGAGGGAAGCCCATAGTGATATAGGGGGTCCTAATTTATACCAGGTAGTCAGGAAAGAGTTCTCAGCAGAAGCAATATTTAAGCTGTGATGTAAATGTTGAGTTAATCAGGTGAAGAGTTAGTGGGAAATCATCGGGACAAATTGCATATAGAGGAAATAGCTTGTCTCTCTCTGCACTGGGAAAATAATTGGTGTTTGAAGAACCAAAAGACAGTCTGTATAGATGAAGTACAATGAATGCCAGAAAAAATGATTTGGAATGGTTTTTGAAAGGAAAGGAAAATCATACAGAGCAACAGTAGATAAAAGAGTCATTGTTTAGCTGCTAAGTCTTGTTGAACTCTTTCATGACCCCATCAATGATAGCCTGCCAAGCTCCTCTGTCCATGGGGTTTTCCAGGAAAGAATACTGGAGTTAGTTGCCTTTTCCTTCCCCAGGAGGTCTTTCCTACCCAAGGATTGAACCCACATCTCCTGCTTGGTAGGCAGAGTCTTTACCACTGAACCATCTGGGAATCCCAAAAGGATTATATTTTATTCTAAATTAGATTATAATTCAATCAAGTTATTTTTAAAGGATGGATACAGTTAGAACTGGACATGGAACAACAGACTGGTTCCAAATAGGAAAAGGAGTACGTCAAGGCTGTATATTGTCACCCTGCTTATCTAACTTATATGCAGCATACATCATGAGAAACGCTGGACTGGAAGAAACACAAGCTGGAATCAAGATTGCCGGGAGAAATATCAATAAACACAGATATGCAGATGACACCACCCTTATGGCAGAAAGTGAAGAGGAACTAAAAAGCCTCTTGATGAAAGTGAAAGAGGAGAGTGAAAAAGTTGGCTTAAAGCTCAACATTCAGAAAACGAAGATCATGGCATCCGGTCCCATCACTTCATGGGAAATAGATGGGGAAACAGTGGAAACAGTGTCAGACTTTATTTTTGGGGGCTCCAAAATCACTGCAGATGGTGACTGCAGCCATGAAATTAAAAGACGCTTACTCCTTGGAAGAAAAGTTATGACCAACCTAGATAGCATATTCAAAAGCAGAGACTGCTGGGGTCCAGCCCAGGTGGATCCAGGGTAATTCGAAGGGGAGACGGAATCGGTGTCCTAGGAAAAAGCTATTTAATTAGAAATACAAAGAGAGATTAGAAAAGAATAGTGTAGTAGGAAAATACTAGTGGAGAAAAAGAGGCTGAATTACTTGGTTTATGTGGAATACCAATAAAACTCCAAGACAAGGACTTTGCACCACCTACGTAGGCCACCCGCACCCACTTGAATAGCGGAGGGTGCCCCGCCTTGGGCTCCCTCTCGTGTGGGTCTTAGAAGCCAGGGCAAAATTAGCAGGCTTGGCGTGTATCCACGCTCCAGATGGGAATTCAGCCAGAAGGGGAAAGAAAGAACGACACGGGGGAATCAGTCTTTCCAGAAACTGATTCATTTTTTTATTTTCAGGTTTGCTTATATACTTTTTGTTATACATAGGGATGAATACAGAGTCACGCGGGGTCAGTAGACCTGACCTTTATCAAAATCAGGTGCTTCATATAAATGTATACAAAGGTCTTAGGGGTTTTACATCATCTTCTGGCCATGAGGCCTGCTGACATTTTATGGCCCTTTCTGATAACGGTCAGTCAACCAGAAAAACATTTTTTCCAGGGGTGATTTTTTCTTAAACCAGGCGCCACCCTCCGAAGGCACCAGATAAAGTTGCATTCCTATAGGGTGAAGGGGTAGTGGGTTACAATCGAGAAAGGAATTTACTTAGCCTAAGGTTTAACATGATTAATCTTAAAGGTTAATACTTATTTCTCCTATATGCTAGTTACATTCATTTATGTGTATAAGGGCAGGGAATATGGAGACTTGGCAGCAAACATTGGCCAAACAAATGAAAAACTCTTCACCAATATAATTCCTAATCAACCCACTATAATATACTAATAATTTTCTAACTTCTCAAAAGAATCTGTATTTAGAAAGTTTAAAGCAAATCGTGCCTGTCACAGGTGGGAGGCTGTGAACAATCACATGTGGCCAGACGAACCTGTTCAGGCAGGCTAGAGAACCTTCAGAGGAGTTTGTAAGTTAAAACACTCTTGTCACACCCAGGAATTTTTATTGACTGGAGCTGCAAGTTAACTCCTTCTCCGAGAGAGGTGGTGGGGGACAGCCCCCCGTAAAGTCAGAGATGTAGGTGAGAGCATAAAACAGTAAGGTAGGCAGACTCTGGTTTTGGGGGTAGCTTGATCCCACCTTTGCGTAATGCCGAGCCTCCTTCCTCATGACCTTTGCCACAGGTGGAGTTTCTCACGCTGGCTCCTGGCAAGAGACATTACTTTGCCGACTAAGGTCCGTCTAGTCAAGGCTATGGTTTTTCCAGTGGTCATGTATGGATGTGAGAGTTGGACTGTGAAGAAGGCTGAGCGCCGAAGAATTGATGCTTTTGAACTGTGGTGTTGGAGAGGACTCTTGAGAGTCCCTTGGACTGCAAGGAGATCCAACCAGTCCATTCTGAAGGAGATCAGTCCTAGGTGTTCTTTGGAAAGAATGATGCTAAAGCTGAAACTCCAGTACTTTGGCCACCTCATGCGAAGAGTTGACTCACTGGAAAAGACGTTGATGCAGGGAGGGATTGGGGGCAGGAAGAGAAGGGGACAACTGAGGATGAGATGGCTGGATGGCATCAAAGACTCAATGGACATGAGTCTGAGTGAACTCCGGGAGTTGGTGATGGACACGGAGGCCTGGTGTGCTGCGATTCATGGGGTCACAAAGAGTCGGACACAACTGAGCGAATGAACTGAACTGAACTGAACTGAACGAGGTATTTGTAGTAATAAATAAAATATCACCTCGTTAGCTGTATGAAATTTCAGGGGTAGCACAAGTGTGTGATGAATAGCGTAACAAGTAGATATAGTGTGAAGAAGTATTGGTGATGGTATGTATAATGGTGACAGCAGTGGACGTGGAAAGAGATGCATAAATTTAAGATATTTGGGGGAGGTAGAACTGACAGAATTTTGCAATGTGTTGAGGGTTGCATATGTGAATTAAAAAGAATGTCAAGGTAACCTTCATATTTCTGAAATAGACAAGGAGAGATATAGACACTATTTACCAAATCAGAAAAATTAGAAAGGATAGTCACATTTGCTTGGTTGTGAGAATTTGGAACATAAGGGTTACTCTGTATATATATTAAATTTGTGATGCCCACTAAATAGCAATGTGAGATGTGAAGGAGGCAGCTGTAATATGAATTTGATACTTAATATGAGTTCTTAATAACTGTTAGACAAAAGATTCTAGGCATGCATAACCAGTAGTTGCAGCAGACAAGCTCAGTAGTTGTGGCTCACAGGCTCTAGAGTGCAGGCTCAGTAGTTGTGGCGCATGAGCTTAGTTGCTCAGGGGCGTGTGGAATCTTCCCAGACCAGAGATCAAACCCATGTCCCCTGCACTGGCAAGCAGATTCTTACCCACTGTGCCACCAAGGAAGTACCTGAATGCAATATTTAATTATGTAAAGCTAACATATCATTCAGAGACTATTCACAGAAAATTTTAAATGTAGTAAAATACTTACAGAATACTTAGAAGTTACCATTTAAAGCTTTACTCAGATTAACTCACTAAATCCATATAATAACGCTAGTAAGTAACTAGTAAGTTACTCTTATTCTAGTTTTAACAATGAACATTCTGAGGCAAAGAGAGGTACATGCTCTAGGACATGCAGCTAATTAATCACATGTCTAGAATAAAGAAAATTAAAGGAAAGAGTAGAGGAAAAAAGAAGTAAGGATGATTCTAAAAGACCCATGTACCTCATTGTTGATTGCAGCACTGTTTACAATAGCCAAACACGGAAGCAACCTTAGCTGTCCATTGACAGATGATTGGATAAAGAAGCTGTGGTACATATATACAATGGAATATTAGCCATAAAAAGGAATGAATTTGAATCCATTCTAGTGAGGTGGATGAAACTAGAGCCTGTTATACAGAATGAAGTAAGTCAAAAAGAGAAAAACAAATATCATATATTAATGCAAATACATGAAATCTAGAAAAATGTTACTGGTGAACCTATTTGCAGGGCAGGAATGGAGACACAGACATAGAGAACAGGCTTGTGGACACAGCGGGGTAAGCAGAAAGTGGGATGAATTGAGAGAGTAGCATTGAAACATCTACATTACCTATGTAAAATAGATAGCCAGAGAGGACAGGCAGACTGCAGCCCAGGGGAGAGTTTTTGTGGTTCTTCTGATTTCAGGTGATGGGCAGGGTTGGGCTGGTGCTATGATCCCTCTAACTCAACAGTTCCATGATTCTATGATGTCACTGAAGAGAGAAGAATGGGGAGCTGGGCTGGCTCCAGCTACTCCAATTCCTCCGTCCTCTGGATTCTGATAGTTTTTGGGATGAGGGGAGATGAGCTGAGTCCCACGTGTCCCAGCTCAGTCTCCCCTCTAGCCACCTCAGCCCCCACCACATTTATGGAGAGAAATTAACCAGGGTGAGTCCACACCACCAGAACAAGCCGAGCATCTTTTATGAAGCTGATCAAAAGAACAACAATAAAAACATCCTTTTATTCTTCTGTTTCTAGAAAACTTAAAGAACAAGAGAACTACATTCACACTGAGCTGGAAAACATATTTGGACAATCTGTGATTGTGAGAGTAGATGAGTCTTCTAGTTAACCATATGAACTTTGAAACCACAGCATTCACTTTCTTCATCATCCTTCTAATTTGCCTCAGTTGCATCTTCCTTTTATTGGTGGCTTTTTTATATAAATGGTATAAATCCATGCTGATAAATTGGGATCAGATGTTAAGTCACACTAGTAAATGTATCTAGTAATGATATAGGGCAATTTAAAATAGAGCAAATAATAATGCTGTAGCTATCTGTTTTTTCTATTTCAGGGCTTTAGAAATGCTAATTTCCTGCTTAAAAGTGAAGTTCCTTTCCACGTCTTAACATCAAGACCTTTCTTTCTTTTCCACACTTTCTCCTTTGTGATTATAGTTCCCAAAGCAGGACAGATGAAGAGACAGAAAAAGGTCCTTGTACAGAAAATGAAGATGAAGGTTGTCCAGCTGCTAATACAGAGATGAAAGATTTAGATGACCAAGAAAAGTAAGTCCGCACCTTAGGATGTGGTGGAATGCCATTATTGTGTGTGACCATGAGGGCTAAGACGCATGGATTTTTTAAACCTTGCTGATTGATTTTCTAGGACTCTTGCACCTGCAAGGCATGGCATTCTTGTCCAGAGACGGACTAAAGAAGCGATGACCACGCCCTTAGGAAATAGAGAGGATGTGGAAGGTGAAGAAGAGAACAAAATAAAAGAGAAGCAAAAGCCTGAGAATGCTAGAGAAAATGGTCAAGAGGTGATACGCTTTTCTACTCTTAAGAGGCATTTAATGTTTAAAGAAGAGGTAAATTTCTTGGCTAGGTATATTGAAGGATGGTCTTGTTTGTAAGTTAGGTTTGTATCTGGAAGGAGTGCAGTGTTGACAATCATTTAAACCACCCTTCTTAGCTTATTGGTTCATCCTGTTAAACCAACTTGCTCCATCTTCATCCTTACATTCGTGGTTTTTTACATAATTCCCTTTCATTTTGCTTTATTCAGAATCCTAAGATGTTAGAGCTGGAGGAGATCATTTAGGGAGCACACCTTCTTATGTTACCAATGAGAAAATAAGGTGAATTGTTGAAGTCACTCCTGCTCCATGGCCAGGCTCGGGACCAGATGCCAAAGACCTGCTCTACTTCTGGGTTCCTTCTACAATAGCTTGTAAACATTGCCGGGGTTTCTTGAACTCCATGTTTCAGTTCAGTTCAGTTCAGTCACTCAATCTTGTCCAACTCTTTCCAACCCCATGAATTGCAGCACGCCAGGCCTCCCTGTCCATCACCAACTCCCGGAGTTCACTCAGACTCATGTCCATCGCGTCGGTGATGCCATCCAGCCATCTCACCCTCTGTCATCCCCTTCTCCTCCTGCCCCCAATCCCTCCCAGCATCAGAGTCTTTTCCAATGAGTCAACTCTTTGCATCAGGTGGCCAAAGTATTGGAGTTTCAGCTTCAGCATCATTCCCTCCAAAGAAATCCCAGGGCTGATCTCCTTCAGAATGGACTGGTTGGATCTCCTTGCAGTCCAAGGGACTCTCAAGAGTCTTCTCCAACACCACAGTTCAAAAGCATTGGGGTTGCCTAATAACAACCACTCATATGCCCTCCTAACATGAGACCCATGACCACTTGGAGACAGAATAGTGATCCAGGTGGATCTTGGGTTTACTTCCTTTGTAGAGAAAACAACACATGTTGCCAGATGCTATTTGAATATAGCAGTGTGTGCTTTTATAACCATAGAAACATAAAAATTATATCTTTATGGATTATTACTGCTTTTCTGTACCATTTAGAAATCCTTTTTCTGTTTCTTACTAACAATGTACATATAACCCATATCTTTTAAAAGCAGGGCTTGTTGTATTCATAAATTTATCATTGATACTATTTGTTACATTCTCTTACAGGATGACTATTTGCAAAAACCACTGATACCTGTCACTGGAAGTTCTTCAGTTGTTGATAACCATAAAAGACCCTTAAAAGGAGTAACATTTTCTAGGGAGGTAATCGTCGTGGACCTTGGGAAGGACAATCCTATGGCTCGAAGCTATACTCGATTACATAAAGAGAGAAAGTGAAGCTCAAAAAAGGCTGAGAGCAAAAGAAATGTAACCTTAGACTAACAATGAAATGGCTGGGGGTACAAAATCATGTTGAAACAGCAAAATAATGGGGAATTAAGCAAATATGGATAATATTTTATCTTTGTGCAAAAAAGGTGGACTATGTGCAAAATTCTATAAGTAAAATACCCAGGGCAACTCAAATGTGAGTTCAAGATATTGACTGTATTAAGTGTCCTTAAAACTCTGTCTACTCAAACACCATTGTACCATGTGAATAAAGTTATTTGTGTTTGTGCAGATGTCTTTTAGGTAAGTCATATTCAAGGGGGATTTTGGAAATAGCCTGATTCTTGATGCTTTGATCATAGCCATTTACAATCAAATAACATTACTGCTATCATCATGGAAACTGCCAGTAAGTAGGACTTGGGTCTCCTCGACACAGTTCCCTTTGAATTCAGTCCTGAAATCTTTCTTGTCCTGACAACTGCTTTTTTTCTAATTTAAATATAAATATATATATATTCGACCATACCAGGTCTTAGTCGCAGCATGTAGAATCTAGTTCCCCAAGCAGGGATTGAACCCCAGCCCCCTGTGTTGGGAGCACAGAGTCTTAGCCATTGGACTACCAGGAAAGTCCTCTGACAACTGATTTTTAAAATTGATACCAAGACAAGGATGGTGGATACCATCCACCAACAAAATATCCTGTTACTTAGGCAAATCCTGAGGTTATACTATTCTTGATTTCAATAGTTTAAAAATTTGCTTTTCATCTGTGAAATATGACATTACAGACCAGTACAGCATCCAAACCATTGCAGTAAACATTTGTGAGATGTGTAAGGGGCTATGAGAGGAAATAAAAAGCAGAAACCAGCATCTGATTCAGGGGCCTAGCACATTGCCCTGTATACGTCATACGCTTAATACATGTTTGTTGGGTGACTGGGAGAGTAAGTGATAAAATAATGCAGAATGTGTGACTAACACTAAGTGAAACTATTGACATCTTTTGACGAGGAGAAGTCCCTGTGGTCTGGGACCATTCCACTGTGGGGAAAAGAAGGGACTTAACGGAATGGAAGGATTGGCTAATACAAGCAGAGGGAAGAGTGTATTTCCATTGGTGACAGGCACAAGCCAAGGCAGAGAGGTGAAAATGTGTGCCGAGTCTGGTGGGCACCAGTTAGCTGGAGGAGTGTGGAGAGTTAACAGTGAAGTGTGGTGAGCGGTCAGAGTAAGGTAACTCTGAGGATCCCAGGCTAGAGGGAGGTATTGGGTAGGAAATGCAGTAGTGTGCACTGGGGGGTGGGGGTCTCCAGTAATATCCATCCAGAGCCCTAGAGTCCAGGAACTGTCTACAAGCACTGAAAAATACTGATCTTTCACCTGGTGGTAACATTACATTTTTTTGGCTGCATCCCACAGCATGTGGGATCCAGCTTACCCCGTCAGGGATGGAACCTGTGCCCCCTGCAGTGAAAGCACAGTCTTAACCACTGGACTACCAAGGAAGTCCCAACATTAAAATTTTTTAAATTTAATTATTGTAAAATACACATAAAATCTACCATCTTAATGATCTTAAATGCACAGTTAATTAATACTAAGTACACTCGCCTTGTACGGTCATCACATACATCCACAGTACTCCTCATTTTGCTGAACTCTTAACTCTACCCATTAAACACTAAATCCTCATTTCCCACCACCCCAGCCCCTGATAATTACCAACCTACTTTCTATCTCTATGAATTTGACTACTATAAGTACCTCATACAAGTGGAATTGCAGTATTTGTCCTTCTGTGACCAGCTTCTTTCACCCAGCATAATGTCCTCAAGGTTTATCCATGTGTCAGAATTTCCTTTCTTTTAAAGCCTGAATAATATTCCCTTTTCTTTTTTTTTTTGCATATTCCAAAAGTTTATACATTTATCCATTAATGAACACTTTGGGTTGCTTCACTTTTTGTCTACTGTAAATAAGGCTGCTCTGAGTGTTTCAAATTCTAATATATGAAATTTCAGACCTGGATGACCATTTATTTCCATATGAGGGCTTCCCTGGTGGCTCA
This sequence comes from Budorcas taxicolor, assembly GCF_023091745.1. Classification (NCBI taxonomy): domain Eukaryota; kingdom Metazoa; phylum Chordata; class Mammalia; order Artiodactyla; family Bovidae; genus Budorcas; species Budorcas taxicolor. The sequence continues at coordinate 119,260,497 of NC_068920.1, forward strand.
GATGGTAAAGAATACGCCTGTGGTGCTGGAGATCCCAGGTTCGACACCTGGGTTGGGAAGATCTCCTGGAGAAGGAAGTGGCAACCCACTCCAGTATTCTTGCCTGGAGAATTCCAAGGACAGGGAAGCCTGGTGGGCTACAGTCCATGGGGTAGCCACATGGGGTCGCAAAGAGTCAGATACTACTGAGTAACTACTAACACTTTCACTTTCTTTTTTCATTTCCATATGATGTCATGATTTCATTGCCTATATCTGCATCTGAATTTATAAAACCAAGTTACTTTTTCACAAACTGACAAGAGTATTGAAGGAATGAATCCATAAATGATGCATCTATGTCAAAGTAAAGGCCAGTTTCCTGGTGAGTGGACTGTACTAGCTGAAGTTTTATAAAACTTTCAGTAGAAGAAAATGGTAGGAAAATGGGCCATCAGTGCCTATGATAGTACACACACCCGAAATTCCAAAAAGATCAACCAATGTGCCACCACTATGGGGTGAGTCAAATTCAATGTTAATTTGAATTTTATTAGTTTTTATGCTTCTGTTTGTATTTTGTTTGTAAATTTGTTTTGATTTGATTTTTTTTTTAAGATACCTGACTAAAAATGTTCAAGACAGCTCTGATTTTTCTGAAAAATGTTAATTAATTAGTTTGGCTGCGTCGGGTCTTGGTTGGGGGACTTGGGATCTTTGATCTTTGTTGTGGCACAGGGGCCTTTTGTCGCGGCATATGGGATCCAGTTCCCTGACCAGGGATGGAACCCAGGCCCCTTGCATTGGAAGCATGCAGTCCTAGCCACTGGACCACCAGAGAAGTCCCTGTTTTGATTTCAGAATTGAATGACAGCACTAAGGAATTGATATTCAGTTTTATGTCTCAACACAGTTTAAAGTAACACTATATAAAATGAACAATTCAAGGCCATTGTGTGTGTGTTGCGGGGTAAGTCCCTGAGAATTCTACTACTGGATTAGGTTATTGATTACCTGGGAGATAAATGGAGATGACTCTAGTGACAATTCAGGGTTTAAGGATGAGGGTCTGGAATAGAGAGGCGGCAGAACACAAAGAGTAAAGAATGTCAGTTTCTGGTTAGATGTGGAAAACTGAGAGGACACAACAGTGACTCCTGAGTTTGGACACCTGACTGTCAGAAATAGGGAAGTCCAAAGAAGTGACTGCTTGGAAGGAAATGATTAGCTAGATTTTAGCTCTGCTGAACTTGAGATGTTTGCCAGAAATTCAGCTGAAGATGCCTGGGGCACCAAAGCTGTGGGATTCCCCATTTCCATCTGCTAAGCTGTGGCTCCTGTTAAAAGCTGCTGTTAAAAGTGCCCATTGGTATTTCTCTTGTAGAAGTGGGGTCAAACTTTCCTCTTTAATTAGCTGTGGACCCAGGGACCCCAAGCAAGACACATCACCCGAAAGCCAAGAGGGAAAAGATAGATAAATTGAAGTATTTTTAGAAAAGCTTCTAAAGTCAAAAGACCAACAACAAAACCAGGAAGACCTATTTTTAAAAAAAAAACCTTTTACTGTCATACAGAGTGAAGTGAGTCAGAAAGAGAAAAAGATTGCATTTTAACACATAAATATGGAATATAGAAAAATGGTACTGATGAACCTATTTGTGGGGCAGGAATAGAGACACAGACGTAGAGAATGGGCCTGTGGAGCAGCGAGGGAAGGAGAAGGTGGGACGAATTGAGAAAGTAGGATTGACATATATACACGTGTTTGTAAAACAGACAGCTAGTGACAAGCTGCTGTAGAGCACAGGGGAGCTCAGCCTGGTGCTCTGCGAGGACCTAGAGGGGTGGGATAGGGTGGTGGGAGGCTCAACAGGGAGGAGATATTTGTATACTTATAGTGGATTCACATTGTTGAACAGCAGAAACACAATATTGTAAACCAATTACCCTTCAATTAAAAAAAAATTACCGTAAAAGTTGCCCAAGTAGTACAGAGAACTACATATGCTTTCACTCAGATTCCCCAGTTAACTGTTTACCATATTTGTATTACCATTCTCTCTCTCCATAAAATTCATATGCTTTAAGCATTTGAAAGTCAGATGCAAACATACTGTGTCACTCAGCCTTAGCACTTCAGCACAAATTTCCAACAAACTGGGACATCTTCCCACATAGTTCAGTTCAGTTCAGTCACTCAGTCGTGTCCGACTCTTTGCGACCCCATGAATCACAGCACGCCAGGCCTCCCTGTCCATCACCAACTCCCAGAGTTGACTCAAACTCACGTCCATTGAGTCAGTGATGCCATCCAGCCATCTCATTCTCTGTCGTTCCCTTCTCCTCCTGCCCCCAATCCTTCCCAGCATCAGAGTCTTTTCCAATGAGTCAACTCTTCGCATGAGGTGGCCAAAGTACTGGAGTTTCAGCTTTAGCATCAGTCCTTCCAAAGAACACCCAGGGCTGATCTCCTTCAGAATGGACTGGTTGAATCTCCTCGCAGTCCAAGGGACCCTCAAGAGTCTTCTCCAACACCACAGTTCAAAAGCATCAATTCTTCGGCACTCAGCCTTCTTCACAGTCCAACTCTTACATCCATACATGACCACAGCAAAGACCATAGCCTTGACTAACCATCAATTAACATCGATACACTTGCCATCTAATCCGCAGGCCTCACTCAAAATTTGCTGGTTGTCCCAGTTATATTCTTTGTAGGCCCAGGGTCCTGTTCAGGATAACACTTTCTGTTTAGCCATCATGTCTCTTTAGTCTCTTCAGTTTGGGCCTGTTCCTCAGACTTTCCTTGACTTTTCTGACCTTGACACATTTGAAGATTGAACATCAATTACTTTGTAGCATATCCCTCACTGCTGGACTTGCCTGATGTAACTTCATGATTAGGTTCAGGTCATGTACCTTTAGCAAGAATATTCAAGAGGTGATCCTGTGATCTCAGTGCATCATATCAGGAGGCATGTGCTATGATACGTATTGATGTAATTTAATTTTTACCACTTGGTTTTGTCAGATTTCTCCCCTGTAAATTAATAAGTGGTTTTTACTTATTAATAAACAATATTAGTTGACAGCCTACAGAAAGGAAAGCTTTCTCTTACCTCCTATATCAGTATGAACTTTTAGATCCTGTTTTGTTCAATGGGTTATAGCCCTTTACGATCATTATTTATTTGGATATTCACATGTTCCCAGATATGGCCAAGGGAGCCCCTTCCAGTTGGCTATTGGTCCTTTAGACATACTTGAGGACTCTGTTGTATAAGATGTTCCAAGCTCATCTTATACTTTCTCTGCCCCAGCCCTGAACTTAGCTATTTCTTTAGGGGAGAATGCTATTCCAAAATTAAGATCTGCATGCTAGGCATGCTCATAGCTCCTGGGTTATCATTGTTTCTAGAATTTTTCAGTGGACAGAGGTAGGAAATGTATGTATGTACAAACACATAATACACACATATGCACACATATAATACATATAAATTATCTACAAATGATCCTCAAAATTAGTGGCTTAAATAATAATTCTGTATTATCTCTCATGGTTTATGAGGGCCAGGAATTCAAAGTGTGTACAATGGGGAATGTCTTGTTTCTGTGCCATGATGTTTGGGTCCTTGGGGCTGAAGTCATCCAAAGGTTGTTCATTCACATGTGTGGCACTTGCTGCTGGCTGTCAGGGTCAGGAGCTATCCCTGGAGCACCTACATATGGCCTGCCATGGGACCCTGGCTTATTCACATGTTGGTGACTAGATTCCAAAGTCAAGCAATGAAAGGGAGAAAGAGAGAGAGTAAGAAGGTGAATTTTTATATTCTTTCTATAACCTAGCATTGGAGGTCACCTAGACATTAAGTTCTAGACTAGAAATCTTTTCAAGAAAATTAGAGATACCAAGGAAATATTTCATGCAAAGATGGACACAATAAAGGACAGAAATGGTATGGACTTAACAGAAGCAGAAGATATTAAGAAGAGGTGGCAAAAATACACAAAAAAACTACACAAAAAAGATCTTCATAACCAAGATAAACACGATGGTGTGATCACTCACCTAAAGCCAGACATCCTAGAATGCAAAGTCAAGTGGGCCTTAGGAAGCATCACTATGAACAAAGCTAGTGGAGGTGATGGAATTCCCCTTGACCTATTTCAAATCCTAAAAGATAATGCTACAGTGCTGCACTCAATATGCCAGCAATTTTGGAAAACTCAGCAGTGGCCACAGGACTGGAAAAGGTCAGTTTTCATTCCAATCCCAAAGAAGGGCAATGCCAAAGAATGCTCAAACTACTGCACAATTATCTCACACACTAGCAAAGTAATGCTCAAAATTCTCCAAACCAGGCTTCAACAGTATGTGAATCGAACTTCCAGATGTTCAAGCTGGATTTCGAAAAGGCAGAGGAACTGGAGATCAAATTGCCAACATCCATTGGCTCATAGAAAAAGCAAGAGAATTCCAGAAAAACATCTACTGCTGCTTTACTGAATATGCTAAAGCCTTTGACTGTGTAGATCACAACAAACTATGGAAAATTCTTCAAGATATGAGAATACCAGACCACCTTACCAGCCTCATGAGAAATCTGTATGCTCTCAACAAGCAACAGTTAGAACCAGATGTGGAACAATAGACTGGTTCCAAACTGGGGAAGGAGTTTGTCAAGGCTGTATATTGTCACCCTGCTTATTTAACTTACATGCAGAGTACATCATGTGAAATGCCAGGCTGGATAAAGCACAAGCGGGAATCAAGACTGCCGGGAGAAATATCAATAACCTCATATATACAGATGATACCACCCTTATGGCAGAAGTTGAAGAGGAACTAAAAAGACTCCTGATGAAAGTGAAAGAGAAGAGTGAAAAAGCTGGCTTAGAACTCAACATTCAAAAAACTAAGATCATGGCATCTGGTCCCATCACTTCATGGCAAATAGATGGGGAAACAATGGAAACAGTGACAGACTATTTTTTTGGGCTCCAAAATCACTGCAGATGGTGACAGCAGCCATGAAATTAAAAAACACTTACTCCTTGGAAGAAAAGCTATGACCAACCTACACAGCATATTAAAAAGCAGAGACGTTACTTTGCTGACAAAGGTCTGGCTAGCCAAAACTAGTGTTTTTCCAGTAATTATGTATTGACATGAGAGTTGGACTATAAAAAAGCTAAGCACTGAAGAACTGATGCCTTTGAACTGTGGTGTTGGAGAAGACTCTTGAGAGTCCCTTGGACTGCAAGGAGATGCAACCAGTCCATCCTAAAGGAAATCAGTCCTGAATATTCATTGAAAGGACTGAAGCTAAAGCTGAAACTCCAATATTTTGGTCACCTAATGGAAGAACTCACTCACTGGAAAAGACCCTGATGTTGGGATAAATTGAAGGCAGGAGGAGAAGGGGACAACAGAAGATAAGATGGTTGGACGGCATCACTGACTAGATGGACATGAGTTTGAGCAAGCTCCGGGAGTTGGTGAAGGGCAGGGAAGCCTGGCGTGCTGCAGTCCATGGGGTCTCAAAGAGTCAGACTGAGCGACTGGACTGAGTGAGACATTAAGTTCACCCCACATTCAAGGGCAAGGAGATTATACTCTACCTTTTGAAGGGAAAAGAATTTTTTAAAAACCCACCAAAATGTGGATCTACTTTAAAACCACCACAGTATCAATATCTATAGCTATCCTTATGAAAGATCATGAGCTCATGCCAAACTTTCAATTCCAGTCCAGCAAGGTCTAGTCTAGCTTCCCCTGCTCCATAATTTCCTTCCCTGATAGTGAGAAACCTGGTTCTCATTACACTCAATTTATTTCTGTATTTTCTCAATCCCACTGTATGTCACTATGGAGCAAACACAGGGCCACATATCCCTGGCTCCACTGATTTTGGTGATTATCATACTGAAAAAATTTATTTTTTTGAAAGTCTATTTTTAAAATATTTTTTAATTTAATATTTATTTTATATTGACGATATAGCTGATTTACAATGTTAGTTTCAGGTACCGAACAAACCAATTCAGTTATAATATACATATACCCTTTCTTTTACATATTCTTTTCCTATACAAGTTATACAATATTGAGTCGAGTACCCTGTGTTATACTGCTGCTAAGTCACTTCAGTCGTGTCCGACTCTGTGCGAACCCATAGACGGCAGCCCACCAGGCTCCCTCGTTCCTGGGATTCTTCAGGCAAGAACACTGGAGTGGGTTGCCATTTCCTTCTCCAATGCATGAAAGTGAAAAGTGAAAGTGAAGTTGCTCAGTCATGTCCGACCCTCAGCGACCCCATGGACTGCAGCCTACCAGGCTCCTCTGTCCGTGGGATTTTCCAGGCAGGAGTACTGGAGTGGGGTGCCATTGCCTCCTCCGTGTTATACAGTAGGTCCTTATTAATTACCTATTTTATATATAATAGTGTGTATATGTTTAAAAATGGTAAACATTAATTTCTCAGTCATGTCTGACTCTTTGCAACCCCATGGACTGTAGCTTGCCAGGCTCCTCTGTCCATGGAATTCTCCAGGCAAGGATACTGGAGTGGGTAGCTGTATGTTATCCCCATACTAATTTATCCCTCCCCTCCACCTTTTCCCTTTGGTAACCATAAATTCATTTTTGGAGTCTACAAGTCTGTTTCTGTTTTGTAAATAAGTTCATTTGTATCACCTTTTTAGAATCCATATACGAGTGATTTCATGATATTTATCTGTCTGACTTACTTCACTTAGTATGAGAATCTCTAGATCCATCCATGTTGCTGCAAATGGCATTATTTTATTTTTTATAGCTAAGTAGCTATTTCACTGTGTATATATACCACATCTTCTTTCTCCATTCATCTGCTGATGGACATTTAGGCTGCTTCCATATCTTGGCTATTGTAAAAAGTGCAATAATGAACATTGGGTTCATGTATCTTTTTGAATTATGTTCTTTGTGAGATATATGCCCAGGAGTGGGATTGCAGGATCACACGGTAGTTCTGATTTGATTAGTTTAGGAAACCCCCGTATAGTTCTCCATAGTGGTTGTACCAATTTACATCCCCACCAATGGTGTTAGAGGATTCCCTTTTCTGCACAACCTCTCGAGCATTTATTGTTTGTAGACTTTTTGATGATGGCTGCTCTGACTGATGTAAGATGGTATCTCATTGTAGCTTTTTAAAATTATTGTATTTATTTTTGATGTGGACCATTTTTAAAACTTTTCGTTTATTTTTGTCTGTGCTGGGTCTTTGCACAGGCTTTTCTCTAGTTGTGGCAAATGGGGGCTCCTCTCTAGCTGCAGTGCACTGGTTTCTCATTGCAAGGGTTTCTCTTGTTGCAGAGTAAGGGCTCGAAGGCATACGAGCTTCAATAGTTGTGGCTCCCAGGCTCTAAAGAATGGGCTCAATAGTTGTGGCTTACAGGCTTAGTTGCTCCACAGTATGTAGGATCTTCCCAGATTAGGGATCAAACCTGTGTCTCTTGCATTAGCAGGAAGATTCTCTACCACTGAACTACCAAGAAAGCCCTCTCATCATAGTTTGGATTTGTAATTCTCTAATAATTAGTGGTTTATCATCTTTTTTTGTGCTTTTTGATATGTCTTCTCAGGAGAAATGTCTACTTAGATCATCTGCCCAGCTTTTGATTGGGTTGTTTGTTTTTGTTTTTTATATTGAGCTACATGAGATGCTTGTATGCTTATTTAATTTGCTAATATTTTTTTCCATTCTGTGGGTTGTCTTTGTTTTGCTTATGGTTTCCTTTACTATGCAAGAGCTTTTAACTTTAATTAGGTCCCATTTGTCTATTTCTATTTCTAGGTCCCATTTGTTTATTTTCATTACTCCAGCAGATGAATGAAAAAAGATGTTGCTTATGTTTTCCTCTAAGAGTTTTATAGTAACTGGTCTCACATATAGGTCTTTAACTCATTTAGAGCTTATTTTTGTGTATGTTGTTAGAGAATGTTCTAGTTTCCATTTTTTACATGAAGCTATCCAGTTTTCCCAACATCACTTATTGAAGAGCCTGACTTTTCTCCATTATCTAGTTTTGCCCCCTTTGCCATAGATTAATTGATCATAGGTCCGTGGGTTTATTTCTGGGTTTTCTATTCTGTTGCATTGATCTATATTTTTGTTTTTGTGACAGTGTCATACTGTTTTGTTTACTGTAGCTTTGCAATATAGTCTGAAGCCAGGGAACCTGGTTCCTCGAACTCTGTTTTTCTTTCTCAGAATTGCTTTGGCTCAGTTCAGTTCAGTTCAGTCACTCAGTTGTGTCCGACTCTTTGCAACCACATGAATCGCAGCACACCAGGCCTCCCTGTCATCACCCGACTCGCGAAGTCCACCCAAACCCATGTCCATTGAGTTGGTGATGCCACCCAACCATCTCATCCTCTGTCATCCCCTTCTCCTCCTGCCCTCAATCTTTCCCAGCATCAGAGACTTTTCCAATGAGTCAGTTCTTCGCATCAGGTGGCCAAAGTATTGGAGTTTCAGCTGCAACATCAGTCCTTCCAGTGAACATCTAGGACCAATCTCCTTTATGATGGACTGGTTGGATCTCCTTGCAGTTCAGGGGGCTCTCAAGAGTCTTCTCCAACACCACTTTGGCTATTTCGGGTCAAAATTTGCATTTCCATACAAATTTAAATTTTTTTCTTCTAGTTCTGTGGAAAAGCCTATTTTTAAGAACATTTGTGACAAAAGGATGATTTCCATATTTATAAAGAAACTGTTAAGAGCACTCAGAATCATAAGAATTATTTCACCCATAGAAATAAGAAAAATGTAAATTACTTAAAATGGTAATTTTTATAAAATTATGAAATCATGATGAGCATTTAAAAATTTGGCCATTTACTTTTATGTCTACACATATTATCTTTGCCTATTTTAATTAATTTCTTTTTGGCCACACCATGAGGCTTGCAAGATTTAGTTTCCTGACCAGGGACTGAACCCAGGCCCTGGCAGTGAAAGCACTGAATACTAAGCATTGGACCACGAGGGAATTTCCCTCTTTGCCCATTTTATGCATTTGTGCCAAGGCCACCCTCAGGGTGCTCCTAACCAGTATCTGAACTGGCAAGGTTTACTGGCAAGATTCAGGACTCCTTCAATAGGAACACTGGCTCTAGGTGTTGCCATTGGCATGGCTGGGAAATCAAGACTGGTGGTGGTTTAGCAGCTAAGTCGTGTCAACTCTTGTGACCCCATGAACTGTAATAGAGGTGTAAATTTAGGATTGTTTGGAGTTTGGTGGTGTACAGGTGTTATGCAGAAGGGAGGGTGAGGATAAGACAACAAAAACATTTTTAAGCGATTCGTTCATGCTTGGAACTGTTCCAAGAGCTCCAGTTGTATTCATTTCCTTTAACTTCACACTGCCTATGAGGTGGGGGGCAGATACTGCTAGTTATCCCCCAATATCTATTCTTTCCTGGGAGCAGAACTCCCAGGTGTTGGCTGGCTAGGCCATGTAGCTGACTAGAATAAAGATGACGCTTCCCAGTTTTCCTTGCTGGATGTTGCCATGTAAACTGTTCTGGCCAATAGCATCAAAGCAGAAGTGCCGGGCTGTGTCTTACAGGTTGAGGATGTGCTGTTGCTCTTTCTTCTTCCTTCCGGTTAGAATGTGGTTGTATTAATTGGAGTCGGAGCCTGATAGGGAAGCCATATTTTAGGGATTGGTGATGTAAACTTGGGGCCCTGATGATTGTGTATCTTTCATACTCACCATGGACTGCCAATTTTTATGTGAAAGGAAAGGGCTATCTTGTTTAGTATTATTTTGTTATTGCTACTTTGCTACTAGCAGTTGGATCTAATGATAACACAGACAGGTGGTGATATTATCCCCATGTTACAAAGTACAAAGAGGTGATGAAGGACAAGGAGGTTAGGGAATTTGCCTAAGGTCACCCGCCCGCTAAGTGAGAGCTGAGACTTGCATCCAAGAACTGAGCTGCAGCAGAGCCTGCCAGCATGGTCTGGTTCTGCTATGGCAGATACAGCTCAGTACACAGTTTTTCATGTTAGTATAGAGACTCCTCACTCTGGCTTTCACACCCTCTTCCAAATGTCCTCATTGAAGTCTTAGTGCCCATTCTGCTTGCATCCAGCCTACTTTACCCCAGTTACTTTCCCATCTTCGCTAATGCTTTTTCTCTTGGTCTGGACTGACTTCTCCCATTTCCATCTTTCAGGCGCTTTCACATTTCTTCAATCCCATCTTCTTTTACTCCAATGAAATGATTCATTCAACCAATATTTTTTCCCCTGTGTATTAAGAATGACACTACTTATATATCATCCCCGGAAGAATCAAGAAAACAGTCACTGAAATTATTTTCTGTGTTCTGTAGTTCATATGAGGAGCTCCGGTTGAGAAAGGCTAATAATAGACATGCAAACTGAAGTCAGTGAAAATGACTTGCTCAATCCACAGCATATGGAAAAGCTAAACACAGGAAATTCCTGTGCTAAACAGCCTCTCATGTTATTATATAAACTAGTCTATGGGAACCATGTTAAAATAAATCCCCTTAACTCCTTCTGTTACCTTTGCCCTCACTCAGTCAACCAAAATTTATTGAGATCTGCTGTGTGCAAAGCACTGGGGATTCTACTATGTGCAAAACAGATCAAGTTAGTTATAAGCTAGTGTACTTATCTTTGTGTTTGCCACAGCAGTGGCTTTCAAACATTAAACAAAATAAAAACAACAACAATCTCACTTAATGTAACCATAGCATACTTCATATATGGGATGATTTAAGAAGCAATGTTTCTTCTTAAACACATCAGGCCTTCCCTGATAGCTCAGTTGGTAAAGAATCCACTTGCAATGCAGGAGCTGCTGCTGCTGCTAAGTCACTTCAGTCGTGTCCGACTCTGTGCGACCCCATAGACAGCAGCCCACCAGACTCCCCCGTCCCCGGGATTCTCCAGGCAAGAACACTGGAGTGGGTTGCCATTTCCTTCTCCAATGCATGAAAGTGAAAAAAGAAAGTGAAGTCGCTCAGTCGTGTCCAACCCTCAGCGACCCCACGGACTGCAGCCTACCAGGCTCCTCTGTCCATGGGATTTGTCCACGGGATTTTCCAGGCAAGAGTACTGGAGTGGGGTGCCATTGCCTTCTCCGGCAATGCAGGAGACCCCAGTTCAATTCCTGGGTTGGGGAGATCCGCTGGAGAGGAGATAGGCTATCCACTCCAGTATCCTGGGCTGGAGAATTCCACAGTCTGTATAGTTCATGGGGTCACAAAGAGTCAGACCCAACTGAGTGACTTTCACTTAAGAAGCAATGTTTACCTTTACTACCGGTAATCACTCTGATATTTAAACTCTATTCTATTTCATTAAGGTAAAAATGATGATGAATGCCTGTTAAATTGATTTTACAGCCTACTCACAGGTTGGAAATACAGGTTTGAGAACTACTCATTCCCTTTTCCATTCAGTTATCCAAACAAACATTTACTGGTGCCTACTGTGTGCTGGGCACAGCTCAGAGAGCAGTTGCTGAGCCCCACCTGCCTTTGTGCTCATCTCCTTACATTGTTTCTGGGACTCTCTGCTCCACCACCTGACCCTCTTTTCACAAGCTAATCCCCATCAACACATGAAAACATTTAAACGGAAAAGGCAAAATCTCCCTTCTCCACATATCTCTACACAGCTACTCCCTACTAGTCTTAGCCATCCTGTCAAACATTTTAAAAGCATGGTCTCAACATTCTCACCTCCCATTCATTCCTCTGTACACTGTGACTTGACTTCTGCCCAGTCATTCACCAAAACTGCTCCCTACAAAGAGCCCAATGACCGTCCTGTCAAATCCAAAGAATAATTTGTCTATTATCCTACTTGCCATCTTCCATAGCTAACATTGTGACCACTCCCTCCATCTCAGCCCTTGGCTTCCACGATCAAATATCTTCTCTTTTTTCTTCTTGCTTCTTTTGGTTTCCCTTTTCAGCTCCATCTTCTCTGCCAATCCCCTGCAGGCTGGTCTCGAGAGGTAATCGCCTAAGTCCTCCTCCAGACTAACCAAGCTGAAAGTCCCAGTCTCTCAAAAACACTTCCTCAAATACACCCAATATCTGATACACTCCTAGTTTCCATTTCCAAATGCTTCTCATATCTTGTCTCCTCTCCACTTGGACAAATATTCCCTCCTTCCAGTTTTTACCCACTCCTGTCAAATTGTCATAACAGTGATTCTAAAACACAAGTCTGACCACGTGTCATTTCTCCATTTACATCGCCTCGGTGGTCTCTTGTTGCCTACAAAGTCTGTGATCCTCAGCAGAGCAAATGGGGCTTGTTATGAGGTGGCAGTTTGCCCCACTGCAGCCTCATCTCCTGCAGCTCCCACTCCATGTCTCGGTTAGAGCCCTCTTGTGCAGTGTGCTTCTCCAGGCTTCTGTGCCTGGGTGGACACTTGCTGCTTTTCCTGCCTAGTGTCCCCTTTCTTTTCTGTGCTCCCAAGGCACACTGGTCTCTTCACTAGTGACTGAGCCCCCATGTCTTACCCACTTTTCTGATGACGAGCATACAGCAGAACTGGACACACAGTAGATGCTCGATAAATGTGGTGTAACGTTTAGCCACCTAGTACTAGACGGTTACAAAAGGCTAGAACCCACACATTGACCTGAAGATGCCTTGGCTCATTCCTGCCAAAATTTTTTTTTTAATAATCTCAAACTTACAGAAGCACTGCAAAAATAGTCTAAGGAACCTCAGATACGCTTCACCTGGATTCACCAGGTGTCACCCTTTTGCCCCCACACTTGCTTCATTTGTCTTCTTTTCTCTCTGTACTGAGTTAATTGCAGACATCATGACAATTTACCCACAAATATTTCAGCATGTCTCCCAAGATCAAGAATGCGCTTCTATAATAAAGAATGCTCTTCTTTGTAACCAATGATTAACACTCAGAAAATTTAACCGTTGACACAAGGTTACCCAGTATGTAGTCTGAAATGAAATTTAAATTTCCCCATTTATGTCATTTTAAATTGTTTCGACCCAGAAGCTCTGTTAAGTGATTGTTTCCTCATGATCAGATTCAGAATAAGCATTTTTGGCAGGAATACTAGGTAGGAGATGGTGTACACCAGTCATGTCTTTGCTCCATTATTGGTGATGCTGAGTTTGATCATTTGGTTAAGGTGATGAGTTACAGATTTCTCTCCTGTAAAGTTTACTGTTCCCTTTTGAGTGTAGTTAGTAAGCTAAGTGTGGGTGTGCATATCTTCATGTTGCATGACTATCTTCTTCCCCAACAACTTTTTACTCATTGATTTAGGTGCTTTTTATCCAACATTTTTTTATTGTGGTAAAACACACATAAAAATTACTACTGTAACCATTATGTTTACAGTTCAGTGGTGGTAAGTATATTCATAATGTGCTACCATTACCACTGCCCATCTTCAGAATTCATTTCATCTTGTAAAACTGAAATTCTATACCCACTAATAATGGCCACCCTCCCTTCAACTCCTGGCAACCACTGTTCTTTCTGTCCCTATGATTTTTGCTCTCAATACTTCATATAAGTCTAATCATGCAGTATTTGTCTGTTACTGGCCTATTCACTTAATATAATATTAAGATGCTAAATTCACACTAAGAGCATAACGTGAATCTCAAGTTTCATCCATGTTGTGGTTTATGTAAGAATTTCCTCCCTTTTTAAGGATGGAATAATATTTCATTGTATTGCTAATCCAATTCTTCTCTACTTGAAACCTTGTGTTCGCTCTCCCATGCTTTTGACAAAGTGTAAAAGGTGAAATCAAGATGCCATTTTGTTTGAGGGGGTCAAAACACACTGAGGCAGTCTGTTTACAAAATTGTGGTAAGTTTTGGAAAATGAGGTTGGAATGTAGTATCTCCAGTAAGCAAATGGAGAAAAATATCCTCCCCCAGTTCTGAGAAGACTAGATCACAAGGAGAGGACAGGTCATCACAGTGAAGCAGAACACAGAAGTACCTGCAGACTTCCGACGTTCATACGTATTCTGCCTTCTAACTAAACATCCTCAGACCTGTCGGGAACATTTTCCAGTTGACGCAAAGTTTTTACTGGAAGGTAGAAATTCGTTACAGGAATCATTAATTTCTGTACAATTGCATCAAGCTGCAATAATACACTCTTGCAATCTCCTTTTGTCATCTCCAAAGGATCATTACATGAATAAAATGTAAACATTCCCGAAGTAACTGGGACCTTGGTGGCCCGTGCTACTTGGACAGGTGTTGGAAAGGCGTGAGAGGTGGCGTCCAGGGAAGAGCCAGAGGGCACCAACTCCTGAGAACTTTCCACACAACAGAGCTGTGCTGTAAACAGGGCGCGCTCCGACCTCGGCAAGTCGGTCGCGCAGCAAACCAAGTGCTCGGGCAATGACCCCGGGAGGACCGAAGGCCGTCAGCGCGGGCGGTTCCCGCCTGCACCCGGTTGCTGCGCTCAGGCGCCCCTTACTCAGCGCCCCCCTTTGCCAACACTGCGGTAATAACAGTGAGTCGGGGAGAGGCGTCCGGCCTTCCGGAGGCGGCGGAGGTTCCCCCTTCCCAGCCACTGCACTCGCAAGTCCCGCGGCAGGCCCCAGAGCCCCCGCAGACCCGACCCGGCCTCCAGGGACGAGCCCTGGCCTCCAGGGGCGCCTCTCCGCAGCGCCGCGGCTCGGGCCTCTCCCCCAACCGCAGCCGCCGCCCCGCACCCGGGTCTCCCAGGCCGTGGCCTCTCCCCTCGCCGGCCGCATCCACCTTCGGCCCGGCCCCCTCCCGCGCGCCGGCCTCCTGGGCCCAGACGCCCGCCGCCCGCCGCCCCTCGGGCCCCTCCGCGCGCCCCCGCCGCTCGGCTCGGGCCCGGCTCGCCCTCCCCGGGCGCTCCGCAGCGGGGCGGGCGGGGCAGGTTGGCGCAGGGGGCGGGGATTTCTCGCACTTTCTGGGCGCCGCGAACGCTCTGCTCCTGGGTTCGCCGGCCGGAAACATCGGCGACGGAGCCGCACCGCCGCCGCGGCGGTTCCTTGTTCTCCGCCGAGGCCGCGCCGCCACGCTGCCATGGCCAAGTGGGGACAGGGGGACCCGCGCTGGATCGTGGAGGAGCGGGAGGATGGGACCAACGTGAACAACTGGCACTGGTGCGGTCGGGCGGGGGCCGGGGCCGCGGCTTCCGGGCGGGCCTCCTCGCTCGCAGGCCGCTGGGAGGGACGGGAGGGACCCTCAGCGAGCGCCCGGCTCCCGGGTGGAGGGCGGCCGCGGGTCTCCGGGCGCTCCCCTGGCCGCGGCGGGCCCCGGGCGGGAGGAGCGGGGAGGGTTGTGGGGCTGCACAGGTGCAGAGGCTTGTCTTTAGCGTCGGGGCTTGGGGAGCCCTTGGAGCCTGGAGACGTGGGGTCTTACCCTCACTGGCTCTGGGACTTGACTTTGCTGTTTGAAAGTTCGGTTGGGCCCCAGGAGCAGCAGTCATTCCTGACTTACCTCTTCAGCTTTGGCAAGCTGTGTGACCTCAGGAGCTACCCTCCCGTGGCCCTCCGCCCCAGCCCCTTGAAGTCTTGGGGGAAATTAAAATGAAGCTGAAAAGTTTGTGTGTGTGTGTTTGACGTCTGTAGTGGAAGGAACAGGAAAACAGAAATTTGGATCTGAACTCCACATCTAACTTGCTGGGTCTCTAGTGCGCCTGCCTTCTAGAAGTTGGAACTAGTTACTCATCCTTCAATCTCATCTAGAGTATGGGCCAATTTTTGCCTCCCTCCCCCTTCCGCCTGAGCTTTCAGGAAGTGATGTTCTATGCTCCTTTCCCCTGAAGGCTAAGGGCTATGCTACCTCGGGACCATCAAGGTGATGCTGAGGCAGGTCCAGGGCAGAGCAAGCCTTTAGCCTGTGAGGGCAGCCTTTCCCGGGGCTGTGGAGGGGGTCTGGTGGGGAGGGGACGTCCTGGCCTGGGGGTGGGAAGGGCTGACCTCTTCTTTCCCAGCCTTGCCTCCATGAACACTTAATAGACTTCTCTCAGCTTATTTTCATTCCCCTAAATTGGAAACATTATTTGGGAAGATTGTGTGAGATAATATACATGTGAAAACACTTAATAATTTGTCTTATTACGATAAAAATTATCTCAGTTATAATTACTTTTTCATGTGGCCCAGGCTTTGCCCCTCCATTTCCAACAGGTGAAATTTTTAGACCTCCTTTCTCCCAAATAAGCCATGCCTCCCAGCATATCTTAAATCACTGATGAGAATTAGAAGATGTTTGGTAGAAAACTGGTCTGAGAAGTGTGCTTGTAAGTTTGTGGGTGGCAGGTCTCACATGGTTGAGAGGAATTGGGCAGATCTGGACTGAGCCAGGGATGGGCGTGTGGATACCAGCAAGAGCGTCCATTCATGGCTCTGCCATTCTTCTGGTCCTGGCAGGACAGAGCGGGATGCCACCAGCTGGTCCAAGGGGAGGCTTCATGAACTCCTGGTGGGTATCACCGTGGAGAATGAGGCTGGCCGCTGCGAGATCAGTGAGCTGAAGCAGGTGGAAGGCGAAGCTTCCTGCAGCAGCCGCAAAGGAAAGCTGATTATCTTCTATGAGTGGAACATCAGGCTGGGCTGGAAAGGTAACAGGGGCCTCCAGGCACTGGTAGGGTAGAGTGCAATGTTGGTGGAGCAGAGTTGGTTGATTCATTAGTCATTCATTCAGCAGATATTTTTATTTTTGGTTGCACTGAGTCTTTGTTCCTGTGCGTGGGCTTTTTTTAGTTGCTGCGAGCCGGTTACTCTCCATTGTGTTGCACGGGCTTCTCATTACGATGGCTTCTCTTTTTGCCTAGCACAGACCTTAGCCACATGGGTTTCAGCAGTTGCAGCACGTGGGCTTAGTAGTCACGGTTCACAGGCTTAGTGGTTCAGCTGGCATGTGGATTCTTACTGTACCAGGGATTGAACCTGTGTCCCCTTCCTTGGCAGAAGGATTCTTATCCTCTGGACCACCAGAGAAGTCCAACAGATATTTTTAGAACTCCTGCTTGGGCCCCTAAATTGGTGTTTGTGGCTGCAGACGCCCTTACTACATGTGGAGTGCTTGCCCCGCCTGCCATGGGCTTCCCTCTCTCCCAGCATTTGGAGCTGCTTCTTGTTCAGTCACTCAGTCATGTCCAGCTCTTTGCGACCCCATGAACTGCAGCAAGCAAGGCTTCCCTGTCCTTCACCATCTCATTTGCTCAAACTCATGTCCATTGAATTGGTTGGTTGTTCTCAGCAGGACTCAGTCAGCCAGGCACTTGGGAGCAGTATTTCCTGGAGCTGCTGCCTGGGCCACCCTCCCCCTGGACTGTTGCATGCTGGCTCCTTCGGCTCCTTCAGGTTTGCATCCTGAGTACATTCTATAAAAATGTCACCTGTCTCCATTCTATAAAAATGTCAGATCCTTTTCTTGTACTGTTTCCCTTCTCTGCTTTGTTTCTCCTGAAAGCACTTATACTTGCTTGGCACACTACATGCAGTTATATTATTGTTGTTCTGGATCCCCCTTTTCTCCCCATTCAGCAGAGATTTTTAAAAATAACACCTTTATTGAGATATAATCACATACCACACCTTATTGTGTACAATTCCCTGGTTTTCAGTATATTCACAGAATGTGCAGCCATCACTACAGTCAGTTATAGAACATTTTCATCTCTCCCACAAAAATATTTACCTGTCACTTTCCCAGTCCTTGGCAACCACTGATCTATGTTCTATCTCCACAGATTTGCCTATTCTGGACATTTCTTATGAATGTTATCACATGGTTTTTGGTCTTTTGTGACTTGCTTCTTTTATTTGGCATAATCATTTCAAGGTTCATCTGTCTTATAGCACATTTCGTTCCTTTTCATGGTTGACTGATGTTCTGTCGTATAGATGTAGCACATTTTGGTTATATATTCATCAGTTGATAGACATTTTGGTTGTTTTCACTCTTTGGGTCTTTGGGTCAGGGACTGATTAGTTTTGTTTACAGATTACTGCCTGAAAGGTTGTGTATTTGTTGAATGAATGCATTTCTCCCATGGTGCCTAGCTCCTTGCTGGGTAGACAGCCTGTATTCAGTAAATCCTTGTTGAAAAAACGAGGAGCAAGGGTAAGATTTGGTTCTGGAGGATTGTGCCGTGTTAAAGTTTGGGCCTCAGCTCGAGTCATCTCCATTCTTGAGAGCTGTCCAGTTAGTGGCCTTGGGCCTCTGTCCTAGTGACTATCTTGCTGACTTAAGCCAGGCCAGAGCCCAGGGAGGTAGTTCAGTTCAGTTGCTCAGTCGTGTCCGACTCTTTGCGACCTCATGAATCACAGCAAGCCAGGCCTCCCTGTCCATCATCAACTCCCAGAGTTCACTCAGACTCAGGTCCACTGAGTCAGTGATGCCATCCAGCCATCTCATTCTCTGTCGTCCCCTTCTTCTCCTGCCCCCAATCCCTCCCAGCATCAAAGTCTTTTCCAGTGAGTCAACTCTTCTCATGAGGTGGCCAAAGTACTGGAGTTTCAGCTTCAGTCCTTCCAATGAACACCCAGGACTGATCTTTAGGATGGACTGGTTGGATCTCCTTGCAGTCCAAGGGACTCTCAAGAGTCTTCTCCAACACCACAGTTCAAAAGCATCAATTAATCAGTGCTCAACTTTCTTTATGGTTCAACTCTCACATCCATACGTGAGTACTGGATAACCATTGCTTTGACTAGACGGACCTTTGTTGGTAAAGTAATGTCTCTGCTTTTTAATATGCTATCTAGGTTGGTCATAGCTTTTTTTCCAAGGAGCAAGCGTCTTTTAAATTCATGGCTGCAATAACCATCTGCAGTGATTTTGGAGCCCAGAAAAATAAAGTTTGACACTGTTTTCCCATCTGTTTCCCATGAAGTGATGGGACCAGATGCCATGATCTTAGTTTTCTGAATGTTGAGCTTTAAGCCAGCTTTTTCACTCTCCTCTTTCACTTTCATCAAGAGGCTTTTTAGTTCCTCTTCACTTTCTGCCATAAGGGTGGTGTCATCTGCTTATGTGAGATTATTGATATTTCTCCTGGCAGTCTTGATTCCAGCTTGTGCTTCCTCCAGCCCAGCGTTTCTCATGATGTACTCTGCATATAAGTTAAAAAAGCAGGGTGACAATATACAGCCTTGATGTACTCCTTTTCCTCTTTGGAACCAGTCTGTTGTTCCATGTCCAGTTCTAACTGTTGCTTCCTGACCTGCATATAGGTTTCTCAAGAGGCAGGTCAGGTGGTCTGCTTTCAGAATTTTCCACAGTTTATCGTTTGAAGTGAAGTGAAGTCTCTCAGTCGTGTCCAACTCTTTGCGACCCCATGGACAGTAGCCTACCAGGCTCCGCCGTCCATGGGATTTTCCAGGCAAGAATGCTAGAGTGGGCTGCCATTTCCTTCTCCAGGGGATCTTGCCAACCCAGGGATCGAACCTGGGTCTCCTGCATTGCAGACAGACGCTTTACCGTCTGAGCCACCCTCTTAATGAGCATCAGAAACAGCCCCCGACTCCTGCCTTGGAATATTCTGGCTGGAGGTTGCCTATCAGTTGCTCCCTCAGTGGCTCTTGCTGGCTCTTGCAGGGCCTGGTTCCTTATACATTCCAGCTCCCCAAGACAGGGCTCTGAGAACCCCAAGGAAGCTTTTGATCTTGTATCTCTTCCATCTCCCTTAGCTCAAAGCAACAACCAGCTCCTTTGCAGGATAAGTCCCTGGCAGGAGCCAGAGGGCAGGCACACCAGTGCTTCCCTGACCCTATGTGCTTTCTTTTCTAGTAGTGAGTCCTAGAAGTAGCTAGTGGGACCCGCTGGGGAGGAGGCAGTACTCTGGTCTTGCTTTTTTTTTAAATTAAATTTTAGTTAAATTTAGCTTTTTTCAGCTTTATTGAGATATAGTTGATTTATAACATTGTATGAGTGAAAAGTGTACAGTGTGATGATTTACTGTATGCATATATTGCAAAATGATTCTACAGTAAGGTTAGTTAAAACATCCATCACCCCATAGAGTTGTAGTTTTCTTTCTGCGTATGTTGAGAACCTTTAAGATCTGCTCTCGTAGCAGTTTTCAAGTGAATAAAACTGTACTGCTCAGCATGCTGTACATTAAACCTTCCTCAGAACTTACTCATCAAGTAAGCTGAAGTTTGTACACTTTGTATCTTTTGACCACCTTCACTGCCCTTCCCCCCAACCTTGCAAACCCCAGTCTGCTCTGTTTCTATGAGTTTGGTTTGTCTAGATTACACATATAAACGAGGTCACACAGTGTTTGGTTTTCTCTTGTTTCACTTAGCATAATGCCCTCAAGGTCCATCCATGTTGTCACAAATGGCAAGATTTCCCTTCATTTTTGTGGCTGAATAATATTCTATTGTGTAAACATGTCATGTTTTCTTTATTCATTCATCCATAGACAGACACTTAGGTTTCCATGTTTTGACTTCCATAAATAATGCTGTTTTGTACATTGGGGTGAAGACACCTCTTTGAGACAGTGATTCCATTTTCTTTGGCTATATATCCAGAAATGGAATTGCTACATCATATGGTAATTCTATTTTTAATTTTTTGAGGAACCTCTACTGTTTCCCATAGTTGACTCCACCAGGTTACTTTCCCACCAGTAGTGCATAGGGGTCTCTCTTCTCCACATTCTCATCAACACTTGTTATGAAAGTGAAAAGTGAAAGTGAAGTCACTCAGTCGTGTCTGACTCTTAGCGACCCCATGTACTGCGGCCCACCAGGCTCCTCCGTCCATGGGATTTTCCAGGCAAGAGTGCTGGAGTGGGGTGCCATTGCCTTCTCCATGTTTCTGTTATACCCAGTTTATTGGTGGTTCTTATTATCAGAGGACATTGAATTTTCTCAAAAGCTTTTTCTGCTTGGATTGAGATGATCATATGATCTTTATTATTCATTGTGTTAATGTGATGCATGATTTGACTTGGGCATTAAACCATCCTTGCATTCCAGGGATTAATCCCATTTGATCATAGTATATGATCCTTTTAATGTGCTGTTGAATTCAATTTGCCAGTATTTTGTTGAGAATTTTTGCATCCCTATTTATGAGGGATATTTGTCTATAATTTTTTCTTGTAGCATGCTTAACTGGCTTTGGTATCCTGGTAATACCAGCCTCTTAAAATGAGTCTGGGAGTGTTTCCACTCTTCAGTTTTTGGGAAGAGGTTGAAAAGGATTGATGTTAGCTGTTTAAATATTTGGTAGAATTCTCCATTGAAGTCATCTGGTCCTGGACTTTTCTTTGTCAGGAGTTCTTTTTGATTACTGATTTAGTTTTCTTAATTGTAATTGGTCTGTTCAGACTTTCTAGTCCTGAATGGTTCAGGCTTGGTATGAAATATATTTCCAGGAATTTATCCATTTCTTTTAGATTGTCCAGTTTTACAGCATTTGATTGTTAACAGTGGTCTCATTATCCTTTGTATTTGTGTGGTATCAGTAATGTCTCATCTTTCATTTTTAATTTTATTTGAGTCCTCTTTTTCTCCCCTTGGTTAGTGTAGCTAAAGTTTTGTCAAGATTTTTGTCTTTTCAAAGAACCAGCTCTTTATTAATCTTTTCCATTGTTTTCTTATTCTGTTTCATTTATTTCTGTTCTAATCTTTATTCCCTTTTTTATTGAGATATAATTGATAAATAATATTATATTCATGTGGGGTTATAATGAGTATATATATGTTTATATTTGTACACATCAAGAAATGGTGACCACAATAAGTCTAGTTAATATTTATCACCATACAGTTCCAAGTTTTTCTTTTTTCTTATGAGAATTTTTAGGATTTGCCTTTCAAATAAGTAAAATAGTCTTATTATAGTACCATACTGTGTATCCCATCTCTATGACTTATTTTTTGTAACTGGAAATTTGTACTTTTGACCACATTCACGCATTTTACGCATTCTGCCACTCCCTGTTTCTTGCAATCACTGATCTGTTCTCTGTATCTATGACTTTTTTGCTTTCTTTTAGATTCCACATATAAGTGAGATCAAGTAGTATTTATTTTTCTTTTGCTTATTTTACTTAACGCCTTCAAGTTCCATCCAGATTGCTGCAAATGGCAAATTTTTTTCTCTTTTATAGCTAAATAATATTCCATTGTGTGTATACACTACATTTTCTTTATCCATGCATCTGTTGGTGGACACTTAGGTTGCTTCCGTGTCTTCGCTGTTTTCTTAATATGTGTATTTTGTTGATGTATAATTGACTTACAGTGTTTCAGATGCATAGCAAGGTGATTCATTTATACATAAATACACATACATTATTTTTGAAAGTATTTTCCATTATAGGTTATTATATGTTACTGACTATAGTTCCACGTGCTATACAGTAAACCTTCGTTGCTTGTTGCATAGCTATTGTTTTTAATTAGAAATCTAGCATTCTGTTCCTACTAAGTCAAACAAGTGGAATCAAAGTGTCATAAATTTTTTAGTTAGGCAAAAATTCTTCTAAGTTTTCTAAAATACATACATATTTATATATAGATATACAAAAGTTTTTTACTGTGCTTGATAAAGGCTTGAGCAAGATAGAAAAAGAGATGGAGAAATTGTAAAACAAACCGAATGGAATGGGAACACTGAATATGAAATAGAAAAAGTGAAAATAAATGAATAAATCACAGTAGTAAAAGTGTTTATCAGTTTTCACAATCAATGGCCAAAATCAATCAGACAAAATATAAAAGATCATTATAATTGCAAGCCATAATGGGAACATGATTAACCTAATAGTATAAAATAATTACATAGTCAAACAGGATGATATGCTAAGCGAGATAAGTGCACATGGTCTCATCCACCCAGTCTGTGTCTTTAGGTTGGTGCATTTAATTTATTTATGTTTAAGGTAGTTATAGATATGTATGATCCTACGCTTGCCTAGAAAATCCCATGAACGGAGGAGCCTGGTGCAGGCTACTGTCCATGGGGTCGCAAAGAGTCAGACACAACTGAATGACTTCACTTTCACTTTCATTATCCTATTACCATTTTCTTAATTGTTTTGGGTTGGGGCTTCCCTGGTGACTCAGATGGTAAAGTGTCTACCTGCAGTGCAGGAGACCCGGGTTCAATCCCTGGGTCGGAAAGCTCCCCTGGAGAAGGCAATGGCAACCCACTCTAGTACTCTTGCCTGGAAAATTCCATGGATGAAGTAGCCTAGTAGGCTATACTCCATGGGGTCGCAAAGAGTCGTACATGACTGAGAGACTTCACTTTCTTTCTTTCATTTTCTATTTTCTGTAGGTCTTTTCCTTTTCTTGGGTTTCCTGCATAGAGAAGTTCCTGTAACATTTGTTGTAAAGCTGGTTTGGTAATGCAGAATTCTCTGAACTTTTACTTGTCTTAAAGCTTTTGATTTCTCTATCAAAGTGGAATGAGAGTCTTGTTGGATAGAGCATTTTTGGTTGTAAGCTCCTTTTTATCAACTTAAATATATCATGCTGTTCCCTTGTGGCTTGTAAAGTTTCTGTTGAGAAATCAGGAGTTCTCTTGTATATTTTTTGTCATTTTTCCCTTGTTGCTTTTAATATTTTATCTTTGTCTTTAATTTTTGTTAGTTTGATTATTATGTGTCTCAGTGTCTTTCTCCGGTTTTATCCTACCTGGGACTCTCTGTGCTTCCTGGACTTGACTTTTCCTTTCCCATGTTTGGGAAGTTTTCAGCTGTTACCTCTTCAAATATTTTCTCAGGTCCTTTCTCTCTCTGTTCTCCTTCTGGGACCCCAGCATAGCATGAATATTGGTGCATTTAATGTTGTCCCAGAGGAATTTGTATGTATGTCTTCTTTGGAAAAATGTCTCTTCAGATTTTCTAATGAGATTGTTTTTTGTTATTGAGTCTTACAAGTTCTTTGGATATTAATCCCTTATCAGTTACACGATTTGCAAATATTTTCTCCCATTCAGTAGGTTTACTTTATTTACTTGGCTGTGCAGAAGCTTTTTAGTTAATCCTCCTTGTTTATTTTTGCTTTTGGTGTTAAGTCCAAAAATCATCGCCAAGACCAGTGTCCAGGAGCTTATCATCTGTGTTTTCTTCTAGGACTTTTTTTTTGGTTTCAAGTCTTTTGTTCACTTTTATTAATTTGTGTGTGTGTGTGGTATAAGATAGTGGTCCAGTATCATTGTTTTGTTTATAGATGCCAGTTTTCTCAACATTCGTTGAGGAGACAGTCCTTTCCTTACTATATTTTCTTGATTCCTTTGTCTTAGCTTATTGACCACATAAGCATGGACTTATTTTGGGCTCTTTTATCTGTCTATTCTGTTCTCTGTTATAGTTCTGTTGATCTATGTGCCTGTTTTCATGACAGTGCTGTACTGTTTTGATTACTATATCTTTATAATACAGTTTGAAATCAAGAAGTGTGATGCCATTAGCTTTGTTGTCTCTCAGGATTGCTTAGGCTATTTGCTTTGGCTCTTTGTAGTTCCATACAAATTTTAGGATTTTTTTGTTCTATTTCTGTGAAAAAATGTAGTTGGAATTTTACCAGGCATTGCATTGAATCTGTAGATTGCTTGTTATTTATTTTCTTCTGCTGACTTTGGGCTTACTTTTTTCTTTTTCTAGTTCCATGATGTGTAAAGTTAGGCTCTTTATATGAGATTATTTCTTGTTGTATGAGTTTACAGCTTCCAACTTCCCTGTTAGAACTGCTTTTGCTGCATCTCATAAGTGTTTGTGTTGCCATTTTTATTTGTACCAAGATATATTAAAATTTTGCCTTTGATTTCTTTAAGCCATTAGTTGTTCAGGAGTATTTTAATTTGCATGTACTTGTGAATTTTCTAGTTTCATATCATTTTTATTGGAAATGACATTTGTTATAATTTATCTTAAAAAAATTGTTCAGACTGGTTTTGTGGCCTAACCTATGATTTATTGTAGAAAATGTTCTGTGAGTGCTTGAGAAAAATGCATATCCTATTGCTGATGGACTGTTCAGAATGTTTGTTAGTTGTGTTTGGTCTGTAGTGTTCAGATCTGATATTTCCTTACTGGTTTTCTGTCTGGATGATATATATCCATTGTTGAGAGTAGGGTATTAATGTCCCCAACTATTATTGTATTGCTGCTTATTTCTCCTTATAAGTTGTTAGTAATTGCTTTATTTAGGTGCTATTAGATGCTTAAATATACTTGTTATATCATTGATGAATTGACACCTTTAGCTTTATATAATGACCTTCTTTCTTTTGATCATTTTAGCTGAAAGTCTATTTGTCTAATATAAGTATAGCTACTCCTACTTTCTTTGGTTAACATTTGCTTGAAATTTCTTTCTCCGTCCCTCTGCTCTTGGTTTATGTGTATCCTTAAAGGTAAAGTGAGTCTTGTAGAGAGACTGTCTATTGTGAGATACTGTCTTGTTGTTGGATCTTGATTTTTTAATCCATTCAGCCATTCTGTGCCTTTTGATTGAGGAATTTAATCTGTTTATGTTTAGTAACTATTGATTGGTAAGGACTTACACCTCTCTTTCTAGCTCCATAGTCCTTTGATACTTTTTTGAGGTGATATGCTTTGAGTCTTACCATAATCTTTTGTGTTTTTTCCTTTGTGGTTAACCTGAGGTGCATATAAAATATAACATCCAATTTAAACTGATAACTTAATTTTGATAGCATACAGAAATTTATACTTCTTTACTTCTCACATTTTAGTTTGTTGATGTTACAGTTTACATATTTTTACATTGTAGAAGTTTTCATAGTTATAGTTACTTTAAATTCTCATAGTTATGGTTATTTAAGTACATTTGTTTTTTAACTTTTAACGCAGACTTGTAAGAAAACTACATATTACCATTGCAATTTTAGATCATCTGATTTTGACTATATATCTACCATTACCAATGGGCTTTACACATTCATACGTTTTTATCATGCTAACTAGCATCCTTTTATTTCAGCTTGATGAATGTTCTTTAGCATCTCTTGTAAGGCAGATCTAATGACATTGAATCCCCATCAGCTTTTCTTTGTTTGGGAATATCTTTGTCTCTCTCTTACTTCTGAAAGGCAGCTTTTCTGGGTGTAGTATTGGTTGACATACTGTTTCTTTCAGTATTTTGAGTATATCATCCCACTGCTGGCCTGTCAAGTTCCTGCTGTGAAATCCACCTGTAGCCTTATGGAAGCTCCCTTGTTTGTGAAGAGTCACTTTTCTTCTGCTTTCAGAATTTTTTGTTTTTGACTTCTGACAGTTCAACTCTTATGTGTCTTGATGTAGCCTTTTTTATTTTTTTTTTAAGTTCAGCCTACTTGGGGGACTGTTGGGCGTTATGAACCTGGATGTGCATTTCTTTTCCCAGGTTGGGAAAGTTTTCAACCATTATTATTTTCAATAGACTTTCTGGCCCTTTCTTTCTCTCTTCCCTCCGGAACTTCCATAATGAACATCTTGTTTCATTTGATGGTATCACGTGAGTCTCCTGTTCTTTTTTCACTCTTTTTCTTTTTGTTCCTTTGACTGGACAGTTTTGAATAACCCATCTTCTAGTATAAGTATTCACTGTTTCCTTCTACGAGGTCCAGTTAGCTGTGGAAGCTCTCTGATCTTCAGTAGAGTCATCCTATTCTTTTGCTCCAACAGTTTGTGGGCTTTTTTCCTTTTTTAACACTGTTTCTTTTTTGAACTTACTTTGTTCATGCATTGTTTTCCTAATTCCGTTGAGTTGTCTGTGTGTTCTTATAGTTCGCTGAATTCTTTAAGAGATTTATTCTGAATTCCAAGTTGTCTGTGTGTTCTTATAGTTCGCTGAATTCTTTAAGAGATTTATTCTGAATTCCAGATTACATAGTTCATGCATCTCCATCTATTTAGGGTCAGTTATGGAGCTTTATGAGGTTCTTTTGGTGGTCTCATGTTTGTTTCCTTGCACTAGTAGCTGCCTGTGTGAGGAATTAATTGGTCTCTTCCATGTTTTACAGGTTTGCTTTGGCAGGGAAAATCCACCACCTTTCAGCTTGGGTTATTGGGTGTGTCAGCTCGTCATGTCCGTGGCTGGGGAAGACTTGCTGCCAGGGTCTCCAGTTGAGTGTGCTCTGAGGTCGGGGTGGGGGTTACCAATGGCTGGCCTTTATGGTTGGGTGAGTCAACTGACTCCATATTCAAGCAGGGCTGCTCAGTGGGCTCCTTGACCAGGCAGGGTTGCTGGCTGTGCTCCATGGTTACATGGGGCGTTAGCTGTGCTCTGCAGTTACCTGCAGTCAGGCAGAGTCACTGGCTGTGTTCCTTGGCCGGGTGGTGCCACTGGTTGGATGCCATGGTTGGGCAGGGTTCTGAGCTGGGTTCTGCCATCACTCCTGGTTGAGTGGGGGTCTCAGGCTCTGCTCCCTGACAGGTGGTGCTCCTGGCTGGACTCTGTTCAGGCAAAACTGCAGGCAGAGTTCTTGGTAGGACCTTAACCTCCATTGTGTTCTGTGATCAGATGGAGACACAGATTGTGCCTTGAAGTTGGGCAGGGCTGCAGGGTTGGCTTCACCATCCATAGGCTGCTGGGTATGCTCCGCTATCGAACAAAGTTGCTGGCTGGGCTCTCTGGTCAAGAGAGGCTTCCACCTGTTTCCTGCAGTTGAGGGGCTAGAGGCTGTTCTCTGTGGGGTAGGGTCGCTGCTGAGTTCTTGTCTGGACAAGGCCCCAAGCTGTATTAAGCAATTTGGCAGGGCTGTAGGCTCCACTCCAAGGCCACTTGGGGTCACTGTTCGGGCTCCCTGGCTACGCAGGGCCGGAGGCTATACTCTGCAGTCGGGCAAGACTGCTGGTGTGGCTCCCTGCCCCAGGAGGCTGTGTGGATGGGCTCCAGGGCTGCCCGGGTTCTCTGGTCCGGCTTCCTGGATGGTCAGGCTTGGAAGCCACACTCAGCAGTTGAGTGGAGCTGTGAATTTGTTTCCCCACCTTTGTGAGACTCCCCAGCTGGCCTTGACCTGTCACACGGGGACCCACATCAAGCAGAATTGCCAGCTGAGCTCTGCTCGTGTACTGCCTCAAGCAGGAACACGGTCCATCCAGGTATGAGCATTGGCTGCTGAAAGCCTGAGTCCCTGTGGCTTCCACATGTTGAGACCCCGGTTGGCCTCCGAGGAAGCATCCAACAATGCCGGGGAGCCTGCCCTCTTTGCTGCTGGGAAACTGCAGTGGGGGCTCTGGGTGGGGCTCTGTGCTGGCCTCGGGGTTTGGTCAGAGTGTCACCACTCCTCACACCTTCTACTGCAGCCCTCTTCTGTCTCTGGTCCAGAAGCGTGCCTCAGCCTCACCTCTGGGTTTGGGATTCTCGCAGTGGTGTCCTGTCCCTGCGCAGTTGCTAGTTGCTCTTGTGAGGGGTGCTGAAGCTGGGAATGACCTGTGTCACCATCTTGACGTCACTGAAGTCAGCACCCGGTGTTGAAAGACATTAGCTGCGTGGGGGAATCCACACCGACTTCCCCACCTCCCTCGCTTACCCTCTTTCTGTGATCAGAACTCAGTGTCCCTTTTTGCCTTCCTGTGCCTTTTCTTCAGGATAGTCCTTTATCATGCTTTGACTTGTTAAAGAATATTGGGGAATGAAAAAAGAAACACCGGTTAACAGACCTACTTACTTCACTCTCATGCTTCCATGTGGACCCTGATTTCATGTGCAGTTAAAAAAAAAAGTCTAATAATAGCACTGTTCTTCTTTATTTTCTGGCCCTGCCATGCGGCCCATGGGATCTTAGTTCCCTGACCAGGGATCAAACCCTTGCCCCCTGCAGTGGAAGCACCAGGAAATTCCCTTGTCTGCATTTTAATTGCCCACCGCCCGCCCAGCTTTCTTATTTCTTAGGAACTGAACCTCTGATGTGGGCCAGGAGAGCAGAGTTGGTTTGGACATGCATGTGATGGGCGTTTGTGGGGGAAGGCTGCGCCCTGTGAGGAGGGTGGGCTGTTCAGTTAGGCAGGGCAGTTTTACATAAACTAGTTGTTACTTTGTAATTGAAGACGACATTTTGCTCATTTTAGGTATCATTAGAGAATCTGGTGCGAAGCACAAGGGGTTGATTGAAATACCCAGCCTGTCTGAAGAGAATGAAGTAGATGACACTGAGGTGAGGTATCTGATGGAATTTCTCTCTTTTCTTTGTTTTTAAATCAAGTTTCTGCTATACATATTGGGCAGTTGAAAACCTGTGCCTGTGTAGTAGTTCTGGTGAGTGGTGAAGGGCTTGTTTGCTGAGAAGGAGGCTGCGCTGTGGGGAGGTGGGGTGAGGTGTGGGCCGAGTGATGTGGTGGGAAGTGCATGCCTGGGAAGCCATGGACTGCACCCTCCACGGCCTCCTCATCACCTTTCAAAGGTGTCATCAGATGCATGCAACTGTATGTATTCTGGGAAGTGTTCAGGTATTGTGCACAGCTTGGTGAATGAGATTTTGTATCTCCTCCTCTGCGTCTTTACTCTTTCCCTTTAATAGTGCAAATTCTTGGCTTTTTGCCATGATATCCCTTGGTTGTATCATATTTTTTTGGACATAAGTTAGTATGTGTTGGTTTTGACTGGCTCTTATCATCGGGGGAGAGAGAGCCTGTGTAACTCCCATGCTTGGTTTGCGGTCAGTGTCCACTTGTAAGCTAAAAGCTTGGTTGTGGGGTGAAACCTTTTGTATGATAGCTGTATTTCCAGATGACAGCCTGACAGGGTCTTTTAGGATTTGTGAACATATTTAGTGTGAAGGCCTTCAGGATAGCAAGTTACACCGAACTACCAGGAGTTGCCTTTCTTAAAGGCTATGAACTGCCCTAAAAGTGGTAGCTTCACATGTGTGGTCAGTGCACTCAGGGCCTGTGACTTCACTTTGCTCTGTCCACATCCATCAGCTCAGAAGTATTTTAGTAGGATGTTAAATTGGTCTTTTTGATTCAGCCCTTGGTAGTACTGCAGAACAAACTCTAATGTAGAACTGGGCCCCGGGAGCAGGCCCACCTCAACTGAATCGCAGGGACATGAAGGGAGTTTCAAACCAATACCTCTTCTTTCTGAGAATACCAGCGGCACCCCCAGAGCAGCGTTTTGACATTTCCCTCTCCCCTCCTGTCCTGGCCTTCGCTCCTTTCCTCCCCCTCTTCCTCTCTTTCCCAACTCTCCTCCTTGCCAAAAAAAAAAAAGTATAGCCCAAGACCAGGATATGTGGGAACCTGATTTTCCTAATAACTGAATTTGGGACTCTAGACAAGCACTGTTCAATAGACACATAATGCAAGCCACATAAAGAACTTAAAATTTTCTAGCAGCCGTTTTAGAAATATTTAAAAGAAACAGATAAAATTAGTTTTAATACTTTTTATTTTACCCAAAATATAAAAATATCATTTTAACATGTAATTAGTATCAGGGTTATTCATGAGATTATTTTGTATTCCTTTGGTGCTAAGTTGTTAAAGGCTGGTGTATGTGTGTGATTTTGCACTTTGAACCCATCTCAGTGGGTGCTCAGAAGCCACGTGACCAAGCGGCTGCCGTATTGAACAGCGCGTTTCTAGACTCTGAACACCATGGACTGTATCACCAGTATGATACACACACATACAAAATGTATGCAGATCAGGGGTTCACATTCTAAGAAGTCCCTAAAGTTGTGGCCACCAGTTTCAGTAGACACTTCATTAAAAAATTCTTACATCTTCTCAAACTATATGGAAAAGCCTGTCACGTCTCTCTCTCACATCAGTTCTTTCCCTTCCCTTCCCATCACAGTTCCCTCATCCGTTTGTCCCAGTATTGTAAGAATACGTCAAACCAGGTTTTTCTTCGGTTTGTATTTTTCTGATTTGTAGGTGAACGTGAGTAAAAAGAAAGGAGATGGGGATATTCTGAAGGATCTTATGAAAACTGCAGGCACCGCCAAGGTCAGGGAAGCCCTTGGAGATTACCTGAAGGCACTTAAGACGGGTAAAGAAGGCATCCTTGTGAACTAGAGGGTCCCTTTTCCATTTACCCAAATAATGGTCTGCACTGGATTCCCAGGTTAGGCCAATGTCCCAGGTTCCAGAGATCAGCTCTTCATGCTGCACGATAAATTGTAGTCTGGAGGTTGAGGTCTAGTCATGAATTAGACCATAATTAGTGCTTATCAGTATTTTATACAGCATGAACCATTCTGCCTACAGAATTGTTGTTAGTTTCTGGAATGATAATTATTTAATCAGTTGTTTTTATAATTATCTGTCTAATGTCTGTCTTCCTTGCTAGACTGTAAGCTTCATGAGGGCATGGAAGGACTCTGTCCTGTTTACTACTGCTGTATCTCCAACGTCTAGCACAATGCCTGATGTATATAGTAGATGCTTAATAAATCTTTGTTGAATGAGTGAATGAAAGTGACTATAGGTATTACAGGTGTAGTTGGAAACTTACTCAGATAATCCCTGCACTGAGTGGAACTGAGGTTATTGTCTTCTTTGCTAAATTAGAGAAGCTCCCTGCCAGGTAAAATAGCCAGCAGGGCTTGTATGTCTGCACCTCATCCTTGGACTGTGCTGAGTATCTCAGTGTTGGCATAGATGGGTTTGGGGTTTACTTTTCTCACGAGATCACACAGGCTGCTGCCACAGGCTTGAATGGAGACCAAGCTTTGTGAGGTGGTGCTGATGAAGCAGTGAGCCAAGTGTCTGGTTTTGATAGTAAGTGACAGTCATAAAGCTATTAGTAGTTAAGTGTATAAAATGGAGCCTTTTGGAAAACAGCATTTGAAAATACTATTCTTTGTCAAGAACTAGATAAAAGTGAGGCATTCAGTAAAAAGAAAAGGATAAAAGGCATTTGTTGCTGTGGAACTCATGTTAATGATTAGTTTTATATATAAAGATACAGAATGGTCTTGAAATTCTCAAAATGCTGTAGGAATTCTTTCTATAAATGTGTTTCTTTATATTCTTATATATTGTTTTCAGTTTTCTGCCTATTTGTGCTGGAAGGGAAAAGGTGCTTTATTAAAGTCATTTCTCATATGTTTCCTTTATAGAATTTACAATGGGAATGATCTTACCAACCAAAGCTATGGCAGTCCAGGAATTGACGGTTAAAAGGAAACTGAGTGAGAATGCCTTGCAGGTGTGGCCTCTGGTGGACGATATGCAGGGAGGGGGAAAAGGAAGTGCTTAGTGTGTGCATGCATGCAAGCTCAGTCATGTCCTACTCTGTGCGACCCCATGGGCTGTAGCCCACCAGGCTCGAAGGCTTCAAAGCTTCAAGAGCCTGTGATGATGGAGGACTATACAAGATACTGAGGAGGGCCAGTTAATCCACCCTTGCATCTTCTGCCATTTTGGGGGGAAATGATGAAATGAGACTTTCATCCTTGATGGAAGGGACTGTATAAACTAGCCTTTTTGTTAAATATTGAATTTAGTTCAGGACAGTGCTGTTTTGTAGTCATTACACTACAAAGTCACAAAGGTGACTTCTAAGTTCACACACCACAATGGAAGGAGCATCTCTCCACTTTCGGAGGATTGGGAGGTTTTAGATCTTGTTCTTGGACTGTAATGATGGGGAGTTTGACACCTTTTGGCCTTAAGTGCTGTGTCCTTCACCTGCTTATCTTTTTGCCCCCTGGGCCATAGTTACATATCCAAGTAGGATTTGGGCTGTGAAGCCCTAGTCTGGGAGTGGAACAGAGCAAAGCGGCTCTGTTTCCAAAATAAAGACTAGAATTGGCGGTGCTTAAAAAGGCTTTTTAGTGGAAGGATAGTGTTTGGGACATTGTGATATTTTACTGAGACTGTAAAACTGAATTTCTAAAATCTCTAGTCATGCTAATTATGCTTTGGAACCTTTTCTTTTGAGATTCAGGCCTCCTCTCCAGTGGCACTGGGTGTAAGGATTCCCACTGTGGCTCTGCACATGACGGAACTCTTTGACACAGCTATCGAGCAGCTGTACAGAATCTTCACTGTGAAAGATGTAGGTAACATCTCAGTATCTGGAATCAGAAATGCTGACACTGGGAGAGAATATGCCACTAAGAACTGAAGCTGGGTTTTGGTTTCCTACATGACTTGTGTTTTTCTGATTGAAGGGATCTAGTAATCTTTAGGGTAGCTCAAGGACGGGTAAGCTATCCTAAGGATTTGAGGGCAGAAAAGATGGATGTTTGGGAGCCGGGGTGGGGGAGTTTATCAGCATTGAGATTTGGAACAATCTACTGAGGCTGTAATTAAAAGCTGTGTATTCACAATTAAAAACCACAGTAACTGTTATGTTATACATATAGGTTGAAAACATGATAAGCACAGAATAACACATCTATTGTGTATGTTTTGCTTGGTTAGTTGGTGCAAAAATTTTCTAAATCTTCCGCTGTATTAGAAGCTGAAAAGGGAGGGAAATTCCAAATGTTTGATGGAAACATCACTGGTGAATATACAGAACTGGTAAGTAATCTTAGGTTAAAGGAAAGTAAGCTAGACTTTTCAGTTAAAATGCTTTATTCATGCTGTATTTAAAAGTGCTTCGGTTTTTATCTGAGCTCACAGAAACTTGAGCGCTTTATAAAGTTGGTTATACGGCAAATAAAAAATTTGTATTTACTAAATAATAATAAAGATAAAGCCTTAGTTTCACAGCAGTTGTGCCACTATTTATGACTTTTAGAAGACACAAGTACAATTCCTCCCAACTCTTGGGTCTAGAAGTTTCTGGTCTCTGCCACTAGTATGTGTGTTGCCAAATGTCAGCTGCCTTCCTGCTGACAGCAGCTCTGTACTGGCTACCACACTTCTGTCTGGTGTGACTGCTGTTACATTTTGGCACTAGGGACAGTCAGTCCTCAATGGTGCTGGCGTATAAACCAAGTTGAGGGTGTGTGTCCATTGATTAGTTCTCATATTTCTCCCATAGGGGCTCATGAAAGGATTTGGTGTTTTTCTTTGTTGTAGTATTGTACAAAGTTTTAAAAGATGTTTTCAGTGGAATGTCCCCTTTGTTTTCAGTTAACAAATAAAAAGATCGTCATGAAATGGAGATGTAGGAACTGGCCAGAAGGTATGTTATTAGCACCTTTTAAGTCCAAAAACACTTCAAGTATTCTACCCCCTACTATGAAAAGCAAATAGTGGTACTATATGGATAAATTCTTTTCACAGTACAGTAATAGCCTTTCCTTTTTGTAATGAACTTTCCTTTTTTTCTTCCAGAACACTATGCAGAAGTTGCACTGAATTTTGTGCCTACACTAGAGCAAACGGAATTACAGTTGGACTGTGAAGGAGTTCCTATCTGTGAGGAAGAGAACATGAAATTTTGTTGGCAGCAGCAGCATTTTGAAGAAATAAAAGGTTTACTGCAGCTGACCACCCTAAATGGTTGAGTTGGTTTGAAGATTTTATAAGGGCATTACTTTTTGTAAGCAGAAAGTATCACGTTTACCTCCTCCTCTAGTGTTCCTTTAAAAAAAATAATTTATACTAGATGAAATCCACAGACTAATACAGAACTGAAAGCACTGTTTGAATCTTTATTTACTATGACTAGACTCTGCACTGAGCTAAAAGCAAGCAATGTGAAATCAGACTGTTAACGTTACCGTCCATAGATGCTCCTCCGAGAACAGATTGCGTCTCCGAGTATGGATAGTTGAAGTGTCCCAAGCTAAAGCTTGTCTTAGCGGGCCTACTTTTAGCTGTAATTTTTAATTCAGGAAGAGACAAATGGCATGTTGGTACTTCCTTTATTTAACTTCAGGGTTTTTAAGGTGTGTAGCTCTTAGGTCGTAAACCAGTGGCATGTTGCATTCGGAAGCATGTTGATGTGAGGGCGAGCGGGCTGTATCGTTACGCTTCTCCCCGCAGCAGTTATGCACTTTGGAGTGGCGAGGACCGAAAAGTCTATGGAAAAAGGTACTTTTTGGCCTGCCACTACACTTCCCATGAAGTAGAGTACAGTGGACAAGTACCTCTCCCGATTCACAGTTTTCTCATTACTTTCATCTGAGAAGACTGAAGCAAGGTATGTAAACAATTAAAAAGTCATCACAATCAGTTTAATTAAGTGCATAGAATAGCAGTCAGTCATGTCAATAAAAATAAAACAATCATTTTTACATCAAGTGTGCTTTATTTCCTCCACAGGTATTCTGTTAAATAAAGCACCATTTATATACTGCCAGGCCACAGCTAAAGAGGATTCTTTACAGAATCAAATTTCTTGTGGTTGTTCCGTATACAAGTAAACTTAATTTTGATAATAAGAACCACAGCGATTGGAGGCAATCTGCCTCTATTATAAGGTACAAAACTGGCACAGAGGACACCATATTATACACAGTAAAAATGCTGTAAGTTTAAATTACATTGTACAGGGCCAGAGAACCCTGTGCCTCCCAGACAGCCATATTAAATGAAAGCCACTACAGTGAACTCTTAATTACGTAAAACATATTCATTATCTGATTGCCCTTTAGAAAGTATACTGAAGATGCAAATTTTTTCATCTGAAGTTTCTGCCTGGCCAAGAATTAAGCCTATAAATCTATCTTGCCATTCAAGCAGAGAGCACTGGACGAACTGAAGCACGAAAACAGAAATAGGCGAAACTTATACAAACAGCATCGGGTGGGGGGAGGGGTGACCTTAAAAGTAGACATGCTACATCTAATGTCAAGAAGCAGCTTGGTTTCCTTTGCCAGATATCCTCGTGACCACATGGATTGTAGATTCAATGGTCCTACACAGGGTATCTAGAATGTCGTGCTGCTGCATGTGACTAAAGAGTCCTCTGGAATGGCCACAGCTGAGTGATAAAGCCACCTCAGGGTCCTGGGAGGGCAAAGCTTGACCGTCACAGCTTCTCAAGTCAGCTAAGTCAGACAGAACTGCAGAGAGAGAAGTAGAAGGGAACTCGGATTCTTCCTCAGCGAGGTTAGAATCCTTGGAACAGTGGAGGTCTTTCAATTCCTTACAGTCTTCAAACCTACCACTGTCGGACTGTTCTTCTGCATGCTGTGACCTGATATTTGATGTGTCTTCTGAAAACGAAGATGGAATTTCCATTCGGTATTCTTTAACAGAACTATTTTCAGGGGAAGGAGGATCTTGCTCGGTGCCTGGGTCGATGATTGAGGAGTCTCTCGTCTCATTGTCTGAAGTGCTCGTTGGGGTCAGGACCTCCCTGGTTTCTGTCTTCATGTCACTGATGCAGCTCTCGACAGCGTGCTCCTCATCGCTGCTAACGCGCCGCCTTTTAACAGGAGTTGCCCCTTCATCATCTGTGAAAACGAACATGAAAATCTCTCTGAAGAGTCATTAAGATCATTTTGGGGGTGTTTGCATTTTTTAGCATTTATGTGCAGGAGGCTCACACAACTACTGTAAAATGAGTAGTGGAGAGTGTATTTGCCGTAAAGTCAATATTTTATTAGTCTGCAAAGCTAACCTTTAGTTTTTCTTTCTTTGGCTTCTTGCTCTTGGAGTGAGTTTCTCTGCTGCAGACAAGTCCTGCATTTGCTTAAAAGCTCTTGCAGAGTTGGAATTAGGGCTGGGTTTAATTGTTTGGGAGTATGTACCGACAGGAGCAAAGCAAGTGCCCGTAAGTCCTACAAAAATCCAAACAAACATTTTAAATTCCGAAGCCAACATTTTGACACAACTGTTAGTAGTTTAAATGCACATGTTTATTACTCTTCCAGGAATCCATCCTGGTTCCTCTGGTACTTTTAGAAGGATGCTAAAACTAGAAAGCCAGTGTTAGGATACTACTGTCTTTATATTTCATTTGTTCCAAGTCACTAATACCATTGTTCTTTGCACCATACCACCTGACTGAAGACTTAAACAGTGTTTTCTGAAAATGGGAGAAAGAAAAATCAGTAATAAAACTTATACAGGAATTTTAAAAGGAAATCCTGTATGACCCATGAACAATTTAGGCCTCATTAATCTAGGAGTCAGTTTTCAAAGATACTTGATTTCTGGTAGGTACCACAGGTCATCTTCATGTAGTGCCATAATCCACCCTGGCCTCTAAGCATTTTATTACTTAGGAGGCAGCTGCCGGGCATGTGCCTGCACATGCTGGTGGGTGTTTCATTTTTCTACAACATGGCTTTCATGGAAGTCTATACAAGCAAGCAATTGCCCAGCTTTAACTGGCTTTATAGGCAGACTACTAACTTGATTTTCAGTTCCTTATGAGTCACAGGCACTAACAGAAACATCACAAGTAACATTTTAAAAAATTTGAGCAAGTAAAGGGAATGTCTCCTCTTAGTGGTTTTATTGCGCTTAGCATTTTATGACATTGGCTCATGTCTTAAGGTGACAAAGTATGCTACATACATAAAAGGCCAAGGGAACACATTTTCATTTGGTTAGTTTTTCATCATATGTGACTTCTAGAGTTTGAATAAGTTAAAATTACGTATTTACTAAGGCCAGATTTAGAATTGATGTAATAAGGGAAGTTTGAAAGTACATGACTACTGCCTTGTATAGTTCTTACCCCATTTAAAGCAGCACTTGCTTTGGAAATTTCAACTCTGTTGGTGAAATCAGACTGCAGGTTCTGATACTGATTTATCAAGTTTGTAATAAGGGTGCTGATCAAATTGGCACAGTTAGCTTCAGAAAACACTTGACCTTGAACCTGAAAGAGATGATTTTAAAAAAAATCTCCAAAAGACCAACACAATGAAAACACCACCTTTAACTAACTGGAAGTAACAAGCTGACTTTCCAATTTGTGACATACCTTTAGAAGAAAATGTGTCATGAATGTGTAGACAATGTTGTTGTTTAGGAACGTTCTTTCATCCATTAAGATGCATTTTATATACTCTGCAAAAACAGGATCTTCACACAAAAGCTTGATGCAGTTTTTTGACATAGCAGACTAAAGTGGGGGAAAAAAGCACTGATTGGTTGAGCACTGAAGTAAGTGCAAGTCTTAAATACACTGCTTATGATAGATATACATCCAAAGTCACTTAACATCCTATTGGAAAAACCACTTCTCTTTGGCCATGCCATGTGGCTTGTGGGATCCTAGTTCCCAAATCAGGGATTGAAGCTGGGCCCTTGGCAGTGAAAGTACAGTGTCCTAACCACTAGACCACCAGGGGAATTCCCAGAAAAGCCACTGTTACTAGGTTGGTCAAAATGTTCATTCAGGTTTTCGTGTAAGATGTTCTAGAAAAACCGGAACAAAATTTTTGGCCAGCCCAATACTTTAATCTACTCAACTCCTGGTTACAACTATACTCTCAATAACTTAAATGGGTAAGTGTTAAGAAAAGACTTGTAAAAAGTCTGAAAGGCAAAACTGAACAAATACATTTTAAAAGAAACACAGCCTTATTATCTAGCAAGAGTTAATAAGGACTGGAAAAATAAGACAAATGGGATGATGTTTTCAGGGGAAAAGAGATAACCAAACCACCCACAGAGAAAAGATTAAGAATTTTATTCCCTAAAATGAGTTAAAACTTGAACTACATAATGTCATAACAATAGTAATTTGTTTGGTAAATCCCTTTCCCCCACACCTTCATAAATATTGCAATGATAAACAGCAAACCTCTTTTCCTAATTGTCTCACACAGAAATCAGTGGGTCCCAAAATATAGAAATTGTACTAAAATTTGGTTTTCCTGTTTTCAAATGGTCATGGCTCTTAAACACAAGTAGTATGTCTTTAAGTATATTCCCTAGATTATTAATATGTGTGTTTTAATAACAGATCATTTACATGGAAGAAAAAGTAGATTATTTTTAAAAAATAGGACAAAGTTTAGATAATACTGTACATGCATATACTTGTAAGTAAACTGTTTAAGGTCAACCCAAGAAATTAGGAGTCAAGTACAACTGGCACCCAGGTTTTCAGATCCTTGGTGTCAGAAAATCTGTCTTACTCTACCAGTTAGTAATAGTCTCTGCCTGTGATTCCTGCACAGTACAGATGGCTTTTTCTATGGGGCTGCTAGGGGCTTTGGAAGCTTGAGGTGGTTTGACTTTGTTTTAAGGGAAGTTGGGGGGGAGGGTGATGAATTCTGTGTGAAAAAAGCCGAGAGAGTAGTGCAGTGCAGCAGCAGATAAAGCAAAAGGGAAGCGACAGGCAGTGGCAGAACACAGAACCCAAAGCAAGCAACCACCGAAATCAAGAAGAATGAAAAAAGCAGCAAGTGGCAGAGTTGGGGGGGGGGGGGGGGGGGGGCGGCGGCGGCGCAGGTTTCTGTTCTAATTTACTGAATAAACCACTCAGCTCAGAAGTCAACCAGCAAGTTGTTTTCTGTGTGTTTACTATGTACTATGACATAGGAGTAGCCTATCAAAGATTCCTAGTATAGAAAAGAAAATGACACTTCTTTATGAATACAGATGACTCAGGCAGTCTTTATACTTGTGAAATTCACAGTTTGGGACAGGGAGGCAGAGAATCAACTATTACAGTACCAAGTGACATGTATCCATTAGGAGAGCATACAGCATACAAGAGGCTGGACCAGACTCAAAGTATTCTGGGTGCTAAATGTGGGTAAAAGTCCATGCCAAAGGAATTAATCAACTCACATCATCCTCTGCAAATAGGCAATGCACTCAGGCAAGAAACTGGAAGTTTTTTCAGAGTCTAAAGAGTAGGGTCCTTTATGCCTGATCCAAGGATGAGCCAAACCTTAGAATCAATCTGATTTCTTCCTCTTTCCCCACCATTCTTCCTCCACAATTTAACAAGCATTATTTAGGTGCCCACATTAAGGGGTTGGCTCTTAGACTTAAGATAGGAAGGGTACAGTGTTTCCTGTTCTCAATGAGATTGCTGATAAGAAAACAAGTGCACCAGCCTCCAAAAACTGCTCTGAGGTAACAGATAAGCGAGAGGTAATGAAGAGTCTGCTGAAATGTTTTGTTAGCGGTTTTGGAATGGTGGCAGGGAGAAGAAATAGGAGAGGTGAGGGAGACCAAGAAGTGGCACGTGGCTTCTTGTCCTAATAGCTCCCTGTCTCAGACTTTCACCACAACCATTTATATTGACCTTTAAATGGGGAATTCAACTTGAAACAGCTTGTCTGAAATATCCTTTGTGATAACAAATGTATGGAAAAAGAAAATTACACAGGGCAACTAAATGTCCATTGCTTAATAGTTATTTTTTCTATTGACAGTGTCTTACCTACCAAGATTTGAAAACATCCCCAATTTCTAGCCAGTTTTCAACCCAGTGTTCCCAAAAATTACTGACCACCTGTTGGATGAGATGAAACACCAAGTCATCTAAAACTCATTTTCTTTACCTGAGTCTGGCATAGCTCAGTCCAAAGTTTGGGGAACAGTGCAAGATGAAGTGGCAAACCTTCATAGGCAACTAGGACACCTAATATTTGAAAAGAAACCAGAATAGGTTATAATTATAAATTACACTACTGAGAGATTAAACTCTGCAGGTACAATAGTATGGCTATTTCTAGTCGTAACTGCATATTTTCTGTTTTAGAAATACGTAAAGTGTTTCAAGGGGAAGAATTCATTCCAATGTTTTTAACCAGTGAAATAATTTTTAGAGTTCAGTATACTTTGACTTCATTTATCTCCCATACCTCATTCCTAGAAGGACCTTCGAGAACTTAAACCAATTCAGGTTTTTGAGAATCAGAACTTCATCTGGGACAATAAAATTTACTGCAAGTGGTTCCAAAGCTTTCTTGGGTTAAGTTACACTCCGCATATTAGATCATATCACATGGAATTGCTAGAGTGCAGTGGGGACAGGGGGTACAAGTTCAAACAGGATGTGAAGAAGTACGAAACACATCATTCTCTCTTTTATCTTGTTTCTCCATTTGTAGTAGATTTAGGTAAATTCTTCTCTAACAGCCCCTAGCCTTGTCCCCAGGACCCTTCGGGTGGATCACACTTAGCTGCTGTATGTCAGCATCTAACTTGAAACGGCCAAGGTTTTAACTTTTCCTTCTCTTGACTATTCCAGATATCAAATGTTTCCTTAAGAAATTAGTTCACCTAGCCCCTGCTATCCTACCTCTCTCAAAACACAGAAGTTGTAATGCCACGGTCAGTCATAAGTAAATTTTCCATCCTCCAACACTCCCATCCCCCAGGGAAATCATGGAGGAGAAATATAATACAAGTTATCTTCCTACAGTTAAAAAAATTATGAGAAACAGCTGAAGTTGGCACACATTTTCAGTACAGGGCCAAATAGTAATTACAGGTTTCCCCCAATTATGAAACCTTTCATAAGCTGAAACAACATAAAGTGAAAAAGCAATTTACCTTTTTCCAGAAAAGCAAAAATCCCCTTTGCATTTCTTTTGGTTAGCAAAGAGGTACTAACGTAGGTATTTCATAAAAGTGAAGTGGCATAAAGCAAACTTTCAGAAATTTGGGAATACCAGTATTTTAGTCTTTGTAGGCTATTTAACTGTTGCAACTGCTCCACTGACAGCACTAGATGAATGGGTGTGGCTGGTCTTTCAATAAAATGTTATTTAAGATACTGAAATTTGAGTATCGTGTAATTTTCATGTATATCACAATATACTCAGAATCTCAGGGAAAAAAATTAAACATTGTATAAACTCTTCTTAGCTTGCAGGCAGCCCACTGGTTGTACAAAACAGGCAGCACGCAGGTTACTGTTTGCCAACCTTTGTATTAGACTACGGGTCTGAGAAAATCTTAGAGAAACCACATCAGTCACTCAGTTTAATCATCCAAGGATGCCTAGACTCCCTTTCGTGGGGAAGCCTACCTTTTATTTTCCTGTCAAGATTAATTCCATTTTAAAGACCCAAAGAAAACTCTCACCTTTCTAACCTAATCTGGTTGGGATTGGAGGCATTTACCAATCATAACATCACAATACACAGAAGCAAACAAAGGCATGTCATCAACACTGATGGCTACAGAGAATAAAGTTCCTATGTTCCCATGTTTCAGCATTATAATTACTCATGAAAGTATAGCAGGGGTTGGCAATAGGCTCACAGCCCATTTTTTCTGGCCCCTTCGCAGAGTCTGCCAACCCCTGAACTAGAGGTTGCCCTGACATAAACCCTCTGTGAAAGCGGGCTTTAACTACAATTTAAGATTCTCTAGACTTTATTCCGATTTTCCACAACTACTAAAAAGCTAGCACTACCACAACAACAACAACAAAACACAGAGGCCTTCTATGATGTAAGATTGTTTTCAAATAATACTGATTCAAATATGTTTATTTTACAAGTGAAGAATGGAATAAACATACTAACATCTATTGTGCTAGGTAAGTCAGATAATCATATTTAATTTTCTCATCAACTTTGGGAGGCGTTATGTTACCCTCATATACCCCCACTGTTTTGAATGAGGAAATGAGGCTCAGAGAAATCACTAATCTGCTCAGTTTCATCCCCAAAGCAAGTGAGTTATACAGCTGTATCTATCCCAGACTTAATCTGAGTCTAAAGCCCACCATCTTTTCAATAATCAGTTTCCCAAGCTTTAGTCATCTATGTATAATTTTCATCACTGTTTTCATATCTGTCCATCTTCTCTGTTTACTTGATAATTGTGCTTTAGATTCACTCAGAGAAGCTAATCCTATGTTGTCCTTGTCCTAGACAATGTAACATCCAGGACAATCATGCATTTGGTATGAATTATTTACTTCTGTAATACAGTAAGATCTATTTCTTAACATGAAAATTATTTTCTCTGGGCCATCTTGTACACTACATTCTGGAAAACACTGCCACCCACAGTGAGCTAAAGACACCTCACAACTCTTTCACATCCTAATCCCTACTGAGCTGCACCTTTGGAAGGAAGGCCATCCCTTCAAAGCAGGGCTTAGTTTCTTTCTAGCATTTTCACAAAGCACCCAGGATAAGGTGTATCTAGGCCCTACTAATTTAAGGTGGAGGCCAATGCCATCCTAGTCCACACACTCCCCCTCCAATAGGGGTATCTCACTCACTGGGTGCAAAGCGCAAGGAGATGCAGACCAGC
Source organism: Budorcas taxicolor (assembly GCF_023091745.1). Taxonomy (NCBI): domain Eukaryota; kingdom Metazoa; phylum Chordata; class Mammalia; order Artiodactyla; family Bovidae; genus Budorcas; species Budorcas taxicolor. The sequence goes on from NC_068920.1 coordinate 119,303,538, forward strand.
ACTCGCAGGCACGTTTCCAGGCCTTACCTCAGCAGACAGGATGGGCAGACCTAAAACATACTGGTTCCTGTATGATCACTCGTCTTTCTCAGTCCTGTGACTTCGGGCATCCTCAACAAAGGTCCTTACCCCACCCCGTTCCCACCCACGAAGGAACCATGTTCAACAATGAAAGGCTATTCCAAACATATTTTTTCCTCAATAGTGGCACCTTATACTGTAGAAGCTGTTGGGTGTGTTATTTAAAAGAAAAATCTTTTGTAGGTAAAATGGTAATACATATGGTTGCTGTGAGGATGAAATACTTTATATATTTACTAGTTGGGGTTTCTCCTTTTTCAACTGTGTTATGATTCTCTGTCCAGCTTTCTATAGGAGTATTTATCCCATTCAAGCATTACTCATGGGAAGTGGGAGCTCCGGCCAACGGATGTAAGCCCACAGCTAATGCTCCACTGTAAGACTGAATCAAGACATTTTAGCCTGAGAATATCACATTTGATTCTTCTAATTTCCTTATTTCTGACCTCATACCCACTAAGCAAACTATTGTTGTTTACTCGGCTTCCCATGCAGGTTACAGGAAAAAATCTGCTGGCCCTATCATGTAACATTCAGATTGCTGTGCTCATTCTTCTTTGTAAATTAACAGACTGGTAACCAACCCCTAAATTATACATATGTCTATTAAATGTAATGATTCTATATGACCTCATATAGGTGGATGTACCACCTCATATAGGTGGATGTAAACGAGCTGTTTCTCCAATCAGTATCACCTTGATATCAAAAAAGCTGAAAGATGATCAACAGTTGTGCTTTCATATTGAATTTTAATCTGTTTACTTATATCAACTATATTAATTTAATTCTAGAAACTTTGAAGATTATGGATTTTCTAGGTATATCATGTTACTTGCAAAAATATTTTAAACCACCTTTCACTTATTAAAGTATTAAGAAAGCTTTCAAAAACTAATGTCAAGGTGATTTTTGCTTTGTGTCTAAAAATGAAAATTATGAAATCTAGGGATTTGTTAATTTTATTTGAATATCTTATTAATCTTCATGTGCACTACTAAGGTACCTAAAAAACTTGGTGTGATTAGGGTTTGCATTACCAATTTTCTGCTTTGGAAAAAAATTTTCCTCAAATGTAAGATCAATGCACGATCATTACAAATAATTTGTACTTAACCTAGAAAATAAAAGTGTCCCATCATTTTATCCTTAGTTAAGAATATAATTTTTTACTTTAACATGTTCTCATCTTCCCCCTTGTTCATAAGAATGTGGTCATATTCTGTATTTTCCAATTTGCTTTTTCATGTGATCCAAAGTTATTTCCTATCATTTTATTTTAAAGACTATATTATACAAATGAACTTAACTAAGCTTCTACTGACAGACATTTGGGTTTTTCCCAGTTTTACCCAATACAAACCAAGTTAAAATAAACATCCTATGTATGTCACTACATATTTAATGAGTAGATCTAGGGTGGATCCCCAGATCTGGTATTGCTGGGGCAAAGGGCATGAACAATCTAAACTTCCTCTCCAAACCAACCCCATTAATAGATCTCCTCTTTGCCCAAACTGTAGTATCATCCAAACTTTACCTCATAGCTGGGAGGATTGGAATAGAAATAACTGTTTACTTTAATGTTCTTTACCATTTTACTGAATCCTAAAAACTCTTTGTATACTGGTACTCCTAGCCATTTATCTGATAAGAAGGCAAATATTTCACTCATTAGCTGTATGTATTTTAATTCAATTCATGGCATTTTCAATATGCACTATTTTTAATTTTCACATAATAAAAAATTTCAATTTCTTACTTATTGTTTCTGGGTTCTGTGTCATGCGATGGTATTCATATGATCCTATGTTTTTTATTTAATATTTCTAGGATTTTATTTTTCACAATTAAATACTTAATCCTCCTAGGATGTATTTTGGTCTAAGAAGCAAAGATGGTATTAAAATCTTGCCTCTCCTCTCCCAGAAAGCTACCCAATATCTCAATACTACCCATTTTCAACTAATCTGGTATGCCATCTTTATTATCTACCAAATCCCTGTGTATCCTTATGTTTGTTTTGGGGCTGTTTTTCTGCTGTTCCATCCATGTGTTTCCATAGCTGCACTGTACGGTTTTAATCATTAGTTTAGTCATTCCTTGGGTATTAATGGGGGACTGGTTCCAGGAGCCCCTGATATGATAATATAATGATTACAGTGGAAATTTCAATCCACAGTTGGCCTTCTGAGGATATGGAGGATATTTACATAGGTGCTGCTGTGCTTCATCGCTCAGTTGTGTCTGACCCTTTGCGACCCCACAGACTTGTAGCCTGCCAGGCTCCTCTGTCCATGGGGATTCTCCAGGCAAGAATACTGGAGTGGGTTGCCATGCCCTTCTCCAGAGGATCTTCCCGACTCAGGGATAGAACCCAGGTCTCCCGCATTGCAGGCAGATTCTTGACCCTCCCTCTGAGCCACCAGGGAAGCCTATGTAAGTAAGAAAGAGGAGAAAATAAACCCATACTTGCTGTTTTTATGTAAAAAAATAATAATAATAAAATTTTTACATATTAAAACACTGCGGTCTCAGACACACTAGTACTATTTCACTTGGCATCAGCAGCTTTGTTCATATTCCCTGGATTCTCTCCCAACTTTCTGTCTCTTCCATCCCCATGCTTGACTGTCCTCACTTCAATAGCACTTCAACCCTCCCCTCTTGTTGCCAAATATAGTTTCTTGAAGAAACTATACAATTAAAATTCCTTATCAACTCTCTGCTTCCCATCCCAGTTGTTAATGTGGGCTTTGCTTTCTCAAGCTCTCTCCTCGTTGCCTCTCCCTGGAAATAGTTATTTCAGCTAGAAGACTGGGACATAATCTCTCCATTTGTAAGAAGCATAAGGAAAGCAATGCTTTTAGTTCTTTGTTTTACTTCATATCCAAAATAATGTCCAATTTTCTTCATTAAGATATAACCATGAAAAATTTCTTTTCCTGCTCAATTTGTTAAAGGTTTCAGTTTATATATATCTAGAGCTGTCCTATGCAATACAGTAGCCACAAGTCACATCTGCTATTTAAAATTAATTTGGTTAAAATAAAAAAATTCAGTTCCTTAATTACATTTCAAGTTCTGAACACTCACATGGTCAGTGGCTATCACACTGTGGTTGGTGATACAGTTGGAGAGTATTTCCATCCTGCTAGAAAATTCTAAAGAACAGTCCTATGTAGAGAACTAAACACTGTGAGCCAGCATAAATGTGCTTCCTGAGTGTAAGTGATGAGGAGCATAAAATATGATGAAAATTGAGTCAGCTAATGGGATGGCTAGGTATGTCTCCTTTCTTTTCCTCCCTCTCCTATGTTTAATTTCCCAGAACTATCTATTTGTGTTAGTGAGGAAGACAGTCTCACAGGGTGAAAACATTCATTATTTCAAGTAGGTAAGACAGCTCCTCACTTAACTCTTGGTATAAATCACATGGATATAATTACTAAGAACTTTTCTTAAAGTTAACATCTTTGTAAAGTTTTTCCTCCTTATCTGGGAGCAAGACTGTCTTATTAGAACTCCTGGGTATTTCCCTACACTTGATCATTGCCACTGCTAGATTTCAGCTTTTTATAGCCAAGTGCCACAACTCAATTATATAATCATGAAATGGCTGATATGAACATATCCTCATCTGCCCACTCCCCGATCTTCAGCCACATATATAAAAAACTAGCTAATGGTAGCAGGTGGAAGGAACACCCTTTCAAATCTGAAGACATTCTAATCACTTACCAATAAGCTGGTTTTTCTGAAGAGAAATTATCCCTGACAGTTGTTACCACTTCCTTCTTGGATTTGGCCCTATCTATAATGGATCAAAACCTTTTCCAAAGGAAGGAGGGGATTGTGACTGAGAAGGAGCACAATGCATAACTTCCAGGGTGCAGTAATATTCTACTTCTTGACCTGGATGGTGGTTCCGTGAGTATTTCACCTCCCATTCTCTTGACACAAAAGCTACGGTACCATGGAGAGGATCCTGGGCCATCCCTAAAGGTAATAGACTCATATGACACATAGAGCCTGAGAACTCTGGAGATCTTGAGACAGGGGACACCTGGAGGGCCACACTTCTTCTAAAGACTTATCAGCTAGAAAAAGTCACCCAAAGGGAGCAGTCTTCTAAGAGCTCTCAGCTGCATCCTCAGAGAGACAATATTACATAAAAATAATTCAAGGTTTTCCCCCTTTTATAATTCACTGATTTTTTTTTCTATTTCTCATATCTTCCTTTTCAAATTTCCCTTGTCACTCATCCCTCTATTTTATGAGACTTACCTCCTAATTTACTCATATATGCACCTCTGCTTCACCCCGGCAAGTCCACTTAGCTTGCTCTTGGTGTTTCCAGCTCCAAAGCACAGCTGGCACTATTGATCTTATCTTACCCTCTAGGTCAGGGCTGGGGAAGTCCATCTCTCTAAGCCTGCCTCCCTAAACAGAGCAGTTTTTGGTTTTTAAATTCTGCTGGGCAGATGGAGGAGGACTTGGGCTTCTATGTACAAAAGTGATGAGCCTATTCCACACTCCTTTATAAGCCAGCTGAAACTCTGGGCAGAACTATTCAATGGAAACCAGTAAGTTGGTGTTTTCTTAATAAAAATAAAAATGTTCCCAAGAATATTAATATTTTTCAACATTCACTTTAAAAAAGAAAAAAAGGATTGGCTCATTTTCTTCCTCCCCTTCCTAAATGGCTAGGGGCTTAAAATAATTCAGTGGAATTTACTGCTCATCTTTTATACTTACTCAGCTTAACTAATGTTTCAGTAAATTTTTCACAGTTGATTGCAACTCGGCATAATAGATGGATGAATTGATGATAAGAAAAGAAGTAGTCTAGCAGCATACGATCATAAACGTCATCTTTGCCCTGAAGGTTAAAGATGATAAAATGGTTGCACTTAAATTGTATAATAAATTAAAGAGCATATTTTGTGCAAATGTAATAAATTTAACTAAAAAGCTGATTAAATATTTAAATTCTATAAGAACCTAGTTTTAAATTCCAAGTTTCTATTAATGTTATTAAGATCTTAATTGTCACAAGTTTATTTTCAGTGTGCAAATGTTATCAATTAAAATTACCCCTTATTTCTATATACTTTAATAAAGTAAAACTACTGTAGGATTTTAAAATGTGACACTTGAGTTCTACAGACATATCATCAAGAAGAGTGAATTAAATTTGATTTTTGAAGTAAATTTCAGATTATTTCTGAAATGCTTTCTACTGTATTAACTATTTTAAATATTTTATTTAATACAAACTTCTTAAATGCATTTAAGATCCAAAGATAGTGGGCAAGAGAGAATGTAAATAAAGTGGGTGAGGAAAGATAAATTAATGAAAAAACTGTTTAGAAAAGTCTTAGAACTAAGATAAATTATCCTGTGTCGATGTTCCTTCTCTCTATAATTTAGAATTAGCACTATTTTAGAATAAGTATTAGAGAACCAGAATCAGGCTACAAATGATGATAAATCCATCAATCAGTGATAACTGGGCTTAGGTCAAAGAATTATAATTAAAGGGCAGTAAAAGGAGTCATTGATTATATGGCGAAATATAAACAGTAGTCAGTACCTAACTTGATCTTTCAAATTTAGATATATGACCCATTTATAATTTAGCCTAGTGACAAATACTAATGAGATTTTCTGTTAGGATATTTTTTGAGGGGCAAAAAAAACTTACTACTTGTGCTTCTTATTGATTTTGCAAATATTCAACCAACATTTCAGAGCAGGAAAAAGTCCAAATGAGTCTAATCTCCTTAGGATCCAGAAAATGATCATTTAAGTCTAATATACTCATAATGGCCAGAGGGGAAGTTCTAAATTACTGTGTACTAGAGAAACATGGTTTTCCTGGCATCCCAACATACCTTACTGGTTTCCACCATTGTGGGCAAGAGGCACATATTGAGTTCAGGGCGCGGAGGCCGAATATTGCTTTTCCCTCCTATTAGCTTGATATTTTCTCGACAAGGGAAATAAGGTCCAAGAGACACTAAGACATTAAAAGTGTACAATAAGAATAAATGGAAAAAATAAATCTCCATGTTTCAGTGTGCAGAAAGATTAAATGCCAACCATGTTCAAGTACTGTGCTAGATGAATACATACTTGGTATATTACTGTGATGATAAGTACAATGGTTGTGCTGTAGAAATGGAACCAGAGTATGAAGAAAGTCATGGGGACTCAAAAGCACAAGTTCCTTGAGGACATCTGAAAATAAAAACACAACGTGGGCATTAAAAACTGGAGTGTGGATCTGCTATCTTCAAATGCACTAGTCCTACTGGGGTAATTGATGGTAGTGTGGCAGCTAACAAGTTTTAATGAGTCTCAGACTGTCTGAACTCTCAGCCCCAGGACAAACTGTCTGATGTTTAACCAAAAATAGATCCACAGAGTTATTAACCACAACAGGGCATCATTAAGAAACCAAAGTTTAAAACTTAAGAGAAGCACCAGGGACAAGTACAATGGAGGAAATATTTACTGCACACTGATTATGTTTCTTCATAAAATTAACCAAAGCAAGGTTTGAAATTCTTTGGATCTGCAAATCCTTAATCAACTTTGAAGTAACCCTCCCTTCTTGATGGAGCAGTACAGGCCAGTAATTCTACAGAACATCAGGTGACCTGCCATGATTAACTGCTCATATATATCTACCGTTTTAAGAAACTGTAAACAAATAGCTACAGTCTCTAAAGATGACTTAAATAGCTTATAAGACAGTAAAAAAATATGCAGTATGAATTTAAACCAAGGGTTTCCTTTAATAGATATAAATTATCACTTTATTATAAATATGCAATTAATAAAAAGCTAAAATACTCAGGAGTCCAAGAACTACTACTACTAGGAAGTATCTTTAGGCAAAAAGACTCACTGAAATAATCACCCCAACTCTTTACAATGTCAGTTCTAATCTGTAAACATCTGCATTATTCTACACTGTTTATATAGATCGAAGATTTCAGAGCTGGAAGAGATCTAACCTTAGGTCAGCATGCCCAGATATATGAAGTGACCTGGCCTATGATGACATAGTTAATTACTGATATGTTAAGAAACAGAATTCTATTTTCCTAAGAGTCTGCTGGCCAGTCTAAGTCACTCATAAAAAGTACCAATGTCTTCCAAACACTACAGAACTAACATTACATCTTATACACACACACATACACACACAGGATCCCATAAAAATGTTCTTCCATTAGGCTTTTACACAGGTTTATTTTCCAGGTAACTTACCTATACAGGCATTTCTAAGTTCTGGAGGGCTATAGGAATTAAGAAGAGTTAACAGTTTATGGGCAAATTCAATTCGCTCCTGCCACTGGATTAATGCTTGCTTCACGTCTGCAAACACAAAAGCATACGTAAATATGCCACCTGAAGTCAAACTTCTTCACAATTATTTTCTGTTGTAAACTACAGAATGCTAACACTAAAACATTCAAATTTATTACATAAACATCTTCAGTGAAAGCTAAGTGATTATTTTTATAAGACAGCTACTATTGTTAAACTTGCTAGATTTCTTAAAACACATATTTTAGTGATTGTTATGTCTCATTTTCTAGCAATTCACATACATTTCAAAGTTTACATGATTTTACAGGGACACAAGAGATAACTGTTTTACAGCTATTTCTCTTGAAAATAAATGATCTAACCTAAGCCATGGAAGTTTCCAGGTGGAGAACCTTCACAAATACTCATGTTGTTACTGTGCTCGGAAACATTTTCCAGTCTCCTAATTTTTTTTTTTTAAATATTTTATTGGAGGATAATTGCTTTACAATATTGTGCTGGTTCCTGCCATATATCAACATGAATCAGCCACTAGCATGCTTGCTTATTTTTTAGGCATGAATAAAGAAAATAAACAAGAACATTCCAGCTTTACATCAGGAGGTCACAAACATTTTCCTAATGGTTAGCTAACATCAGCCTTGTAAAGACAAATTCTCTGAAGCATGTGGTTTAAAAAGTCTTATTTCACTTTTTAATTGTTAAACTAATAAAAAAAAAGTAGGATTAAGCAAACCTTTTCTCTGAAGATATGGGCGTGTAGACTTCAAAACTGAAAGGAATATTGACAGAAGTTCTACTAAGTCTCCAGTCACATGGCAAGCTGTGGCTTCATGATACATCATGTGCAGTGTGTTGAAAGACTACAAGTGATTAAAAAAATGAAAAACTTCATTCCACTTTTACTTTATGCAGCCACAAAATAGTACCACTCATCCTCTATGACATGTTTTCAGACTCAGACTATGAGTGTGCCTCTGTGCACAAAGCAAATGTATCCGCTTTCTACCTACAAGTCAAAGCCCCCCATTCAGCTCTTTAAAGCACAGAACAATCCTCACTCTCAGAGTCTGATATTTTGTGTTTACATTTTACTTTGAACAAATAATTTATTTAATTAGATTTTTATGGGGAAGGGGGTGGTGGTTTACTGTTTGCTCTAAGTACACATTTCTAACACTGCAAGTTTCAAAGATTACAAAGCAGCAGTAACAACAGGAAGACTGGGGAGAATAGGCTACTGCTTTAACTTTCAAGTGTTTCTATGAAAGACAATGGTGAAACTGCTGTCAGTCATAGTAGGTCTAAAACAGCAGCAGTAAGATGGTAGGTCTAAAAGAGGTAAAAGAACTCCAAAGGTAAAATTCCTTTCATCATATTGGCTTGTTAAATCTTTCGATTCCTTTAACTGTACTAGCTAATGAAATCCTTGGTTTCTATTTCATTGTACACCAATGCATCGTCTTCCTAATCTTGTCAAATCAGTTCCCCATAGCCTATACACTACTCGAAATTCACAGCTGAAAATTCATAACCTAGAATCTGTGACAGTACATAATCTGAACAATGTACTCATGTGACATTTAATGTGTTAGTTGTGAGGACAGAAACCATGACAATCTTGTTCACTGCTATATCCCCTGTGCCTAGCACAATGCCTGACAGAGGAGACATTCAAACAGCTGTTGAAGAATTAAGTTCTCATTACTCTTCTTCACATACTTTTGTTTTAGCCAGACAGACTTTGCTCTTGTTGAATACAACCAATACTTTCTTACCTTTGTGTTGATTAAATCATTTATGTTAATCCTTTTCTATTTTGTCTCTGCAGGTTCAGATTCTTCAAAGTACAATTTCATATACTGTATCCTTATTCTATAATACCATCAACTGAAAAAACTATCCTACCTCTTAATTGTCATAATGCCCTTGGTATGTACTCTTTAACCTTATCTCCATTATTAGACTAAAGGGTACGATGCACCTCTGTGGACTTAAAATCATCTTAAGAGTTGTGGATGTTCAGTAATTATGGGAAGAATGAACAGTCGATTTTTAACCACCTATAGATCAACTCTGGGATTTCTTTGGAAGGAATGATGCTAAAGCTGAAACTCCAGTACTTTGGCCACCTCATGCGAAGAGCTGACTCATTGGAAAACACCCTGATGTTGGGAGGGATTGGGGGCAGGAGGAGAAGGGGATGACCGAGGATGAGATGGCTGGATGGCATCACGGACTCGATGGACTTGAGTCTGAGTGAACTCCGGGAGATGGTGATGGACAGGGAGGCCTGGCGTGCTGCGATTCATGGGGTCGCAGAGTCGGACACGACTGAGTGACTGAACTGAACTGAACTGACAGCAGCCTCACTAGCTTCCTCTAATGAGGAACGCAAATAAGCACACTCTTGAGAAACTGTGTGTCAATTAAATCCTACAAATTTCATTCATTTCTAGTCCTACAAATGAAATGAATGTATGTAATTGTTATGGAAAAAGAAAACAGCAAGCTTAGTACCATGATGTAGTTATTCTTAGAATATAAATTAGCATTTACTGATTTGCATATTTAAAATCCAGACACCTATAAAACAACCTATAATAAACTCTCAAATATACACAAAAAAAGTTTTGGTGAGAACATTAAATTGGAATAAATCTACAGTGAAACACAATAAAGCATTTACCTCAGTCATCAGGATTAACCCTCGATTAAATACAACAAGAAGTCTGTCTTCATCAGATTCTAATAGTATTCTGAAGGCACTAGAAAAATATATAAAGTCCAGTTTGAGAACTCTGAATCAGAACAGAACACTTACATGGGGGAAAAAAAAAGAATAAGTAAACTGTCATTTTGGTTCTCTACTTTCTTACCTAGAAAAAAGACAGCTACATCTAGTCCTTAGTAATTTAATAAAAAGATAATATGTAAAAAGAAATCCTCAATGCAACCTGGGAGGGTGGACCCCAAACCTTCTGTTGGTGCTGAAAATGATCTACATAATAATCATCCATAAGTAGGTTCATTACTCTTATTAACAGACTTTCACTATTAGTACTGGAAACTGCTATTATATAGTACAGTCAGAAATTCTACTTCAGTGAGATGTTTTTCTTTCCTTTTTAAAAACAATAATCAGGAAAACTCCAAATTTTCTTTTGAAAATGAGCTTTTAAGTAGCAAATCTTGGGAAAACAATGTTTCAAAATTAATGCTAAAATTTTGAAAGTTTCTTTAAAGAGTCTTGGCAAAAGCAGTTAATTTGATCTTATGCACTAACAAAGATTCAAACTTTAAAGTTTTCTGAAGAAGATAACCTTATCTATTGTGGGTTGATTACCTTAAGATTCTACAGTATTCAAGAGAGTACTGCCAAAAAAATGTGTGTCTAATAAAAGACATCTGTCCCAAGTCTCAGATGCAATACACAGAAAAGAAGTTAATATAGACTTTATTTCTACAGTTAAAGGGAATTTTTAGCAGTTCCTTTATAGCTGTTCAGTAATTTCTGAGCTCTGAAATTAACTGTAAAGATGATGTTTTGTTATTTTGGCTAATTAAAGTTAAAAAAGATAGATCTGGGCTAAATAAAAGAAAAGTATCTTAACAGTGAAACTTATTCAGAGATGGAGTAAGCTATCTAGAGGCCTCTAGAACTGAACTGTCCAAGCGTAAGTTAGGATGAACTGCCAAGAGAGAAGGATTCAAGCTTTAGGTGGAAGATCATACATTAAGGTTCCTTCTAACCCTAATGATTCTGATAAAACACACAGAGACAATCCAAATCAAAATAAAAACTATTTAAAAGCAGCTAGCTAACTCTCAAAATACAAAGTCTGCCTAAGTGTCAAGAGGTTTAAATGCTTTCCCAATAACCTTAAAGAAGTGGTAAACTTTCACTTATCAACAATTTAAATTATTTCTCTTTAAGTGTCAAAATGATGTTCCCTTACTTTGAAAAACAAAACAAAAACATCAAAAAATATCTTTTTACCTTATTAAAGTAGTCCAGCAGGAGCGGCCATCTAAGCAACGTAAGTAACAACTTATGGTTGTTTTCTTAAACTGTTTAATATCTTCTAATTCTTCTTCTCTCATATCTGGCCTCTGAGCTATGAACAGTTGCATCAGGTTAAATAGTTCTTCTACTGCCTGAAAAGGGTAAAAAGCATAGTGATGACCTTTTAGCCCTATAACATTTTACAGTATCTGTTTCTCATTTGTAAGTGTTGTGCTCCTTTTGCTAGCTCTTAAAATTATACAAACTAACTTAAATTGCAGTGGCATTCATAAACAATTAAAAAATTAGCAATGGATTCTATTTTAAAAACTTAATATATTACTCACTGGAAGAAAATTATCTTAAAATAGAATTTCAAGATTAAAAACTACAAGTAAATACAGTTCAACTTTAGTCCTAAAACTATTTAAATTACTAGTTTTGCAATGTCAAATGTATGTTCCAGAGACGCAATGCCCATCTTTTGTCCCTTTTAAATGAGAAATTATTACTTTGTCACAAAGATTTCACACACCTCAATTACACCTGAATACTGTTTTTTAGAAACTCTTTGTGGCAATATTTAAAGTGACCTTTCCAGACTGACAGATGATCCAGTTCAAGTCACCTGATGATGAACCACTTTTGGTACTTAATATATTCACTTTCTTTATTATAGGCATTCTAACTTTCTTGACAAGAAATTAGGTTATTCTTTCTGGGTGAGAAAAACAATTCACTATATTGTGTCTAAAGGACAATTAAGGTCCTTTATTCCTTCAACAGGAAAAAAGTACAGCACCCAATTCAAGGATAACAATATTTAAAATACCATTTACTATAGTCATTTGATTGAGCTTTTAAGTAAATCTTGAAAAACTTCCTTCTTCTACACACCCATCACCTCCCATTTAGCAAAGAATTTCTCCTATTAGCAGTTTATGGCCTTTGAGTTGACAACAGCTTGAAAAAGGGTTCTGCACTCTGCTTCCAACCTCCTTCCCAGATTTATACCCTCTTGGTGTAAACTTGAGTTTACAACAAAGAGTAAGAAGCAATAATGGAAAGAAACATCCAAGAATGACAGCCTAACATGGAGAGAGGAAACTTTAATATAAAACCTATAGTCTGCAAAGAAAAAGGAATGACTTAGATGGTATATATTTGTATTCTGACAGGCCCACCTCTTAACCATTTCATGCACTTGAACGTAATGTGAACAAGTGAATGGGCTTCCCTGGTGGCTCAGATGATAACGAATCTGCCCCCAATGCAGGAGACCTGGGTTTGATCCCTGGATCGGGAAGATCCCCTGGAGAAGGGAATGGCAATCCACTCTAGTATTCTTGCCTGGAGAATTGTCCATGAGGTTGCAAAGAGCCAGACACAACTGAGCAACCCAGCAAGCAAACGTGAACAAAGAAACCAAAAAACAAAAAACCCCAGGGAACATTTTCAGCTAAGAAAATACTGTCTAGCTCACAGCTTAGCAAAGCATGGACATCTTGATAATAAATATCTAAACAGTAAATACTTACTTCCTTAAAACTATACCACAAAGCTGAATTTTCTGATTAGGTATATTTGAAAGACTCATTAACAAAACCACAAATTAACATAGATATGTTCCATTAGAGGGAAAATTTCAATCATCAAACTAAAAAAAATGATCTATACACATCAGTTTTTTCCCCACTTATCAATTTTATAACAACATTTTACAAATACAGTCAAGAAAACAAATACACCTTTAAGAACAGTTAATTAGACTATACTCCCATATTTTGTCACTACACCCCCCCAAGGGGAAAAACAGGCATTTCCAATTAATTTGAGGATACAGATACAAGAGTTATCATTTTACTCACTCCAGGGTATTGGCTGGCATGTGGTGTAAGATTCTTAAAGGCCCACTGAATGTTCTGGTGAGAAGCCAGTTGTCGTGTAAATGCAGGAGACTGCTCACAGCAGAGCCTCAGAATGCCATAGTAGGCAGGCAGCATCCCACGGTTAAAAAGCACCACATCCTGATCATCATGGTCAGCAAGGATGTAATTGAAGGCAATGTTCTTGGTTACCACTGGGTTCTGAACAATAAGGCGGATATTCTCTGGACAGTCAGCACACACATTGTACCAAAACGAAAGCAAAGCCTGTTTATTGTGATTTGTAGCTATTGCTGGCTCAGAAAGTTTAGGCTGGAAAAGGTTCCACAAATCCATGAAATATGTGGAAAACATCAGCTTCTCAGTTTTGGAAATTAAACAGTAAGTCATAAAGCTAAAATAGGGCACTAGCTTTGTAGTGCCATGAACAGCAGCATCAACATAAAGTTTGGCTCTTGAGAGCAAACCAAGGAGCACGTTGTAGACCTGGTGTAGGACTACTGTTGTGTCTGGACTGAGTGGAAGGTCACGGGTTGGGATGTGCAAAGACCTTGTTGACCGGAACATCTGGCGGAATGAATTGCTTGGTATAAGGGACACCAGAAGATAAGCTGCAGCTATAAAATGTAAAACAAAACTGTCAGATGTTTATAAGATATGAAATAGACTGAAGAGCAGTCATTAAACACAAAGCCACTCTTCCCTGTAAAAATCAAAATGAATAAAAATTAAAGAGACATGAACATCTCTTTTAATATCTTTCTGCTCTACCACTCGTACCAGAGAAAGATCCCAAGGAATGACAAAACCAGACACCTTCCATTCTGTCACTACTATTTTTAAGTGGTGACAACAACTGCAGTAACTACTAGAAAGTTTTAAACCTCTTTTGTTTAGCTTTCCCAAGATACAGAATTTTCCCATTTATTTTATCATTTTGTTTCTTCTCAGGGAATAACACAGTTTAACAGGAAGAACACAGTATTTGGGGCCAGAAGACCTATGCTGTCTGACAGGGTCAAATCTTTAATTTAAGGCCTTAGTTTTCTTCTTCCTTATCAATTACTACAAAATAGTATTATTTTGTAGATAACAGTAAACTTACATTATAAAAACAATGAGATTTATCTAAAAGAATTTTGTAGTATAAAGATTATATATACATATGCCAATTAGAGAACACCATCTTTGGAAAATCTTTAGAAGTCTTCCAGGCTAACCCTGCGTGCAAAGAAAAGAATCCCTTCCTTCAACATATCTGAAAAATGTTATTAAGCCTATGGTATAATTCTGAGAGGATGACTCATTAGTTGAGTCCATCTGTAAAAGTAGTGTGAGCTAGGTACTTTATAAATATTATCTCATTTAATCCGCACAATCATTCTGGACGTAAGTGATGATACACTGGAAAATTTGAATCTTGGAGAAGCAAAGATCAAGATCACACAGATAAAAAGAGGGGGGCCCAGATTTTGACCTTGAGAAATGATGATGATGATGACAATGATAATGGTAACAAAAACAAGAACTGCTAAAATTTATCAAATTCTTAAATTTAACAACACAGCTTTATGTACTTGGTATTACTTTTATTATCTCCACTTTTATTCAGACTTAAAATATTAAGACTACCCAATTTTACACAGTATGGCAGAAATGGAATTCAAACACTGATTGTCAGACTCATGAGTTTATCTTCTTACCAACATTCAATACAGAGCCTTCTCAAGGCATCTAATGGCTTAGCACAGCCCTTTTCAATACACCTACTAATTCTGTCTTCCACTATTCTACCTATAATTTGATAACTTCCTTTGTACTGCCAAAGCAAATGATGTTAGGGTTTCTAAATTAACTGTATACTCTTTTACAGATTTACTTCAAATTAGACTTTTGCACAACACTCCATTTTCTATATATTTATCAACTAACTATACACTGCTCTGGTTAGTCTGTTTCAGTTAGGCTCAATTTGGTATGTATTTCAAATATAAAAACTTGGCATGTAGGTGTCATCTTGAATAATTCTGTATAAAACTGCAATTGAGAAAAAAATTTTTGATTAAAGAAATTATTCAGTTTAAGTTAAATTTTTAACCCAATATTTTATTGTGAAAAAAAAAAATCTCAAATACCCTGAAAGGTTGAAAACACTCTACCAAAAAAATGACCCATGGACCCACCACATAAATTCTATAATTAACATTTTGTTTTGCTTTATCAGATACTTAACCATCTACTTATTTCTATAAAAGTTCCATGCTTTTAAATTAAAAGGTAAGTTCTGCTAGGGAGAAAAACACAACTTTTAAGTTATATCTATCTTTGAGAACAAACATGAAGGTCAATATGAAAGAACAGACCATCTTTCTAAAAACTGCCTTGCTAGAATTTAACTTAACAATTCCCAGTTCTAGAGAACTTATAATAAAACTTCCATTTCTACAAGGTAACTCGACTATTCTAGGGCATCTATCATGTCACCATTTTCCTTTTCTCTAAACACTTTAAACAGTTATTCTTTACAGTTTTGTAGGATTTAAAAGTATTTCTCTGTAGCTTTTCTTCTATACATGTTACCCTAATTCTTACTGAGTTATATTGACTCTATTTAAATATTTGGCTATGTTCAAACATTCAAAAGCATGCTTTCATATTTCTAGAGTCTTCAGTATTTTAATTTTTAAATGATGCATAACTATTTCCTATCTAAACATCTAGTTTTAATTTTTCACAATTATAACTAATGCTATTGGACATTCATATATTGGATGACTTACTTATACTAGAATCCTCGAAATGGTATTACGGAGGTGAAAAAGGGAAAAAAAAAATTTAAGGATCTTGGTACATACTGCTAAACTCCATTTTATAAGGATAATATTTACTTACAAAGTCACTGCGATGTATGAGATGCTTTCTTCAGCACTATTATGTATGTTAGGTGTACCAGCTAGGTAAAAAGCTTTTCCTTCCCGTTTTTTTGGGGGGGAGGAGGAAAGGAGGTTCAACATAGGTTTTTAATTGTTTTATGGTCCGGAGTCAGGACATAAACACCAACCAGCATATGTGTCCACTCTTACAAACATCCCATTACTGTGGTGTTGCCTAAACTGACAGGAAAAAAAGCCTACAGGCAGAGCACCACTGCCAATCCATGTGTACCCATGACTGACGCATGTTCTCCCACTTCTACTGTGACATCATTACTACAGCACACTTGCAGTGTTCCAACACTGGCACACTACTATCAACTCAATCCCACACTTTCGATTTTAATGGTTTTGTCCTAATGTTCTTCTGCTTCTAAGATCTCATTTAGGATACACCAGATTCAGATGTCATGTCTCCTTAACCTCTTGACTATGACACTTTGTCAGACTTTCTTCTGAAGACCACAGTAGTTTTGAGTAGTGGTCCAGTATTTTTGTAGAATGTCCCTCAAATGAGTTTATGTGATGTCTACTGTGAGTAGACTCAGGTTATAGGATTTGGGGAGGAAAACCACATTATGAAGTGCTCCTTGTATCACATTATACCAAGGGCACATGCTATCAGTATGACTTATCAGTGACACTTTTAACCTTAATTACCTGCCAGAGTTAATGTTTGTCAAGTTTTTTCACTTAAAAAGTTATTTTCTCTATCCCTAATACTCTGTTCTTTGAAAGCAAGACACTAAAGCTGATACTCAAAGGTTATGGAATTACACTCCACCTTTGGAGGGGAAAGATATACAAAAATGATTTGGAATTCTTCTGTATGGGGGATGTGCCTCATTTATTTGTTTATTCAATCATTCATTTCTTTAGCATGGACTCATGGACATTTATTTTATACTATGGATTACGATACAGTGCTATGTTAATTATTTTTCGACCCAAATTGTTCCAGGTTTGCAGACTGGGAGATCTTCAGGTTGGTTCTATGTCCCTTCAACATAGCCTCATCATTGTTTTTGGAGCGCTTCGTTACTTTCTGGTTCCACAAGATGCTCCAGACTCATCTTGTTTATTCCCTGCCCCAGTCCTATAATCAGCCATTTCTCCCAGGAACTGTGATTCATTTTACTAGAAATGTTATTCAAAAACATGGATCTGGGTATTCAATGTGCTTGCTGCTATCAGAGTGTCACTCATTGTTTGAGCTCTTAACAGAAAACTAGGAAATACAATTTTAATGACTAAATTGAATGATTAAAGAATTTTTAAGAATGAACCACTTGATTTTTATTTAATACTATCAAAATAAAACACTCTGTGTCTTTATGAGCAGTTTCCTATTATGTGAAATATCTATTTTTGCTATTTGTCCATCTATCTTCCAAGATCTTTGCTTATTCCCTTCTGGCCTGGATACAATAAAGAAAGTCATCATTTAACTCCCAGAACTTTAGAGAATATTTTCTCTCAGCTTGTACTTTTTTTATTGCTACTTTTACTCTTAGCCTTCTCAAGTTATTTTTAAGACAAGATTTTCTGATCCTTTACTCTCTTCACTAATTCTGATCATGCTTTTGTGGCTCTACCAAAAAAGGAAACAAATGATGATAGTGGTGGTGATGTCACCCAAGAGAAGACAGTTTCCTATACTTAAAAAAAAAAAAATTACAGATATTTGTAAAATACTGTCATAGGTTTTCAAATACTAATAAAACTCTGGCCTTTAAAACAGTATCTCAAAAATAAATAAACTGTATCTCTAAGAGTCTTTTTGCATTATATACAATGAGCATACTGTAATCACCTTAAAAACAAAACTTGGAACAACAAATGGTTTGTTAAATTCTGAATATTTGACTTACAAGTCCTGACTCTAGGATAATTGTGAGCCAAAAGAAACCGCTCAACCCAGTTTTCCATATTCTGTAGAACCCAGCTGTGTGCCAGTTTGTTTCGGGGTGTCTGCACTGCCAACCAATCCAGACACTGAGAAGGATTGTATTCAATCACCTACAAGTAAAATGACAAGAACAGAATATAAGTCTAAGTGAATGAGCAGTTAGTCTTTCAAACTTACTTTTGGTATATACATTAGACACTTTAAAGCTAAAACAGTTTCCTGAAAACTAGAACCTGAAAGAAGTTTCACACTCATGTTTTTTTCTCCCATTTTTAAAGCAATTCATTTTTATTAACAGGAATATGTTCAAAGAGTATTTCTCAATAGTTTACAAAATCAAATTATATTAACCAAGGATTCTAGCAAAGGACCAATAAGAGAAACCCAATGACTTTTAGGTCTTAAGTTTACAAACTTATTTAGAAGTGTTTTCAGGGCTTTCTTGGTGGTACAGTGGATGGGAGTCCGCCTGACAGTGCAGATGACGTGGGTTCAATCCCTGGTCCAGGAAGATCACACATGCCACAGAGCAACTAAGCCTTTGCAGCACAACTATGACACTTTGTGCTCTAGAGCCTGGGAGCTGCGACTGCTGAGCTCACATGTTGCAACTGCCAAAGTCCAGATGTTCTAGAGCCTATGCTCAGCAACAAGAGAAGGCACCGCAATGAGAAGCCCTCACACCACAACTAGAGAAAAGCCTGTGCAGCAATAAGAACCCAGCATGGACAAAAATAAATAAACTTAAAATTTTTTAAAGTATACATTAAAGTGCTTTAATTCCCTGAAGTTTCCATCTTTACTTTTCTTATTGTTTGACCAATCTGCTACTGCAATTGAGAATGAAAACTAGCTCAGTATACTGCTGGAAAGATTTTTTTCCTGGAAATAGGAAATCTAAGAATCTAGAGCAAAGGTTGGAAAATTATGGATCGCAGGACAAATTCTGTGGTTTGCTTGTTTTTGAGTTTGTATTGGAACATAGCCATGCCCACTCATTTATATTTTGTCTATGGCTGATTTTATGGTAAAACAGCAGTTGAGTGGTTGACAGAGACCATATGGCCCACAAAACCTAAAATATTTACTATCTGGCCTATCAAGAGAAAAAGTCCACCTAGCCCCTGGCCCAGCGAGTGGGCATTTCCAACACTCAGTAAGAAACTCTGTAACCTCAGCAGTAGTTCTGGAAGAAAGGTAGTGGTTGGTGCGTCCTCTGTATTTTCTATCAACTACTAAAACCAGCTAGTTTTTATTTCTAGGGCTTCTACCACTTCATGGAATCTTTTGAGAGTAGGGGAATGAGAACCTCATATGGACTAAAGGTTGTTTATGATTCTACAAGAAAGTCTTTAAACATCTGAGACACTAACTAGCCAGGAACTCTTCTTCCTCTAGATCTTCTGTCTAAAGCATCTTTTCTTCTCTTGACCTGTGACTTACTTAAACCATTTTGAGTTACCCAAGCAAGAAGAAACTAGTACTGAAAATGGGAGTGATTATGTTAGAAAAATAAATACTAGAACATCTACAAGACTTACCTCCCATATCCTCTGCAGAATGTAAGATGCAAAGGGAGGCATTCCTGGAGGTCCACCGGCAAACTCCATTAGCATAGTCAATAATTTAAAGAAAGGATTGGCTGCCTATAAGACACATACATGAATGCATATTTAGAGATGGTGAATCAGTTACTTTCGCTAGAAAACAAATGTAACTCCTCTACAGATCACATTTAAATCTGATGTATTAGGTTAGAGAGATTAGTACTCATACATATGAACCTGAACTATCATAAGGCAGCAGGATGAGCTCAGGATACAGTGCCAATTGCGTGGGAGCCACATGTAACAGAAAACGTAGTTTTCTGGATGTCAATTTAGGGGGAAAAAAAAAAACTCTAGTTAATGAGACAATCATGTTTATAGAAAAATTTAGATCAAAGGTTTCCTGTAGCAAGTTTTGCTCACTGAGGTAGAATTCCTATTAATATTTGAAATGTATTCTCAAAGTAGCTATAACATTTACATTTTGAAAAAAATACATACTTATCCACCTAAGCAGAATTTTAGTTTAGTTCACTTTCTTCCAAGGTACAATATGATATATGCTTCAAACCAAACAACTTTAAAGCTTAGTACCTAGGTGACACACTGATATGTTAGAATTATATGTTAATTTAACTGGGAAAATGATATTTGTGATAATACATGAAGAGGTAATTCAATTTATTCAAGTTATATAGTTTAAAATAGGTTACTATATTATGGGGGAAGCCTTGATAGACTTTTCCTCAAGAACAGTTAGAAAGGTTCATCTGGAAGCATGGTCAGTGCTCACAGTAATTTGAAAAACATGAATTAACAAATGTCTACATACCTCAGGAGTCAGTTTTGCTATTGATGTGAAAAGCATAGATACAATCTAAAAAAAAAAAAGGGGGGGGGGGATTTCAGAATATTCTTCCAAAAATTACCAAAAAAATTTGACTGTTTCTCAGTACTTACATGTTCTGCAAGTCGATTATTGTATCGACAAAGGCTGAAAATCAGATTACAAGTCTGTCTTATATTGATGCCATCGCGAATATGTTGAAACAAGAAGGGAAATCCCTGTCAAAAGCAAAAGTTGTTCATTTAAGAATTGTTTTGTTATTCTAGGGATTATCAACTGGTCTAAATATTAAGAAGGTATTACCTTTCCTCCTGTTAATGCCGCCATGTCAGTCTGTGACAATGTCAAATGCCTGAAAGAAAACATTAGTGGAAATAAGTTTTTCTTTCCTCTTTACTAATTCAGAGCCATTTGAGTCATGATACATAACAACATTGTTGATCCAGTTACAAGGATACCACGACACCATCATAAAATGACTTTTGAACTTCCTGCTAGCTAGACTTGTTCATTAGACACCTTTTGGACAATTTTTCAAAATTCGAAGATTTATATATAGAAGTCCAAATCTATTTTATTTCTATTTAATTAACTCAGTATGTTCGTGCACTAGGATGGATTTAATTTAGAGAGCTTTTCTGACATGAGGATCTTTAAAACAAAGCAAACTTTGAAGAAATAACGAATTTCACTTTCAAGTTTAAAATTACTGTATATTTCCTCAACTTAGTAAATAAAATTTCAAACACATACAAAAATAGTGTAAGCATCCCAACAGTCAAATTAGCAACTCATGGTCAGTGTTGTTTTATTTGTACCTCCTACTTAATCAATTTGAACTATTCTGAAACAACTCAGATATTGTTATCACTGAGCCCATAAATCAATATATATCTCAAACATAAACTTCAAAAATGTAACACTACTATTATTCACACCTAAATTAAAATTCCTTATTATCACACAAGATCCAGTCAATGTACAATTTCCTCAAGTTTCTAAAAAAAAAGTTATAATCTGTTTGAATCAGGATACAAATAAAGTCCTCTGTTGCCATTGGTTGAAATGTCTTTTAAATCTCTTTTAAACAACTGGTTTCCCCTCCGATTTTGTCTTTATCTTGTAATTTAATCTGCTGAAGAGTAGGTGATTTGTCGTGCAGAATTTCCCACATTTCCATCTTACTGATTATATCCTCACTGTGTTGTTTTAACATATTCCTCTGTCCCCATACTTCCTGTAAACTGGTAGTTAAACCCAGAAACTTGATCAGATCTAGGTTTGACTTTTTAATTAAGAATACCTTGTAAGCAGTGGTATGAACTTTCATCACGAGGCACAATGAAAAGTTGTCCCTCTTTTTCTAATGTTCTCAGCCCACAATGATCATTTCCTAGATCCATTATTTCATTTGGGATGCAAAATACTAGTATCCCAATTCCAGCACTACCTGGTCATTTATTAGCTCAAATACCTCTATGACGACGAGCATGTCTCATTTACAATCTAGTTGCCATGAAGTATAATTCTTGCAGGTAAGATAAACACTTGATACTGTTCCTTTATTAATATGCTTTCAAAATTATCATTTGGTTTCTTAATATACTCCAAAGGTTGGCAATAATTTTTAAAATTTTGCTTTTAGTTATCATTATGAACTCATGGATGTAAACATCCGTGACATGTTTTAGTCCACTTGCAGTTTACTTCTTGTTATTATTGCTGTTCAAGTTGTCCAGTCTGTGACCAGTAGATACTTGAAGTTGACTCTTGAGACCTTTTAACACGACCCCAGCAGTCTTTGATAGCCTCCCTGCTTTCCAAAATGACAAAATGTTCAAGGCTTCCCATTCATTTCTTGCCCCAAACCTGGAACTGGCCATTTTCCTAAGGAACCTTGATTTTTTTTTCAGTGGTAAATGATATCTAGATGCCAGTGGCACTCATTGATTTTGGGTTGGACAGAGTTTCTAGACGTTTTCAGAAAATGGAGATACATAATACATTTTTTGTTTGCTTAAGACAAAATATACCATGAACTCTACTGATATTGCCAAATTCAAATTTAGTGTTAAAGAAATAAACATTCTACAATTTTATATTGATATTTCTCCTCTTTTCTTTTTCTGAAAATCTTGGTTTCTAATGATGTTAACAATTATCTATTTACTTTATTCTATAACATAGTTTCAGAATAATAATTCTAATTATATTAATACTAACAATATAATTAGCAAAACACTTTAAGACAATTTTACAATTTTTCTTTCTCTTTCAAGTACATACCACTAAAAATTACAGTTAAATCAATGTGTTCTAAAGTCACTTTAATTCTTCTCCAATGTTTATGTCACCAACTCAATATACAGTTAGTCTCATTTATTTCAGTCTGCTTTTGATTTTTAGGGACTGCATTTTATTAAGTTTGTAATTATATAAAACATTCACATGATTCCAAAAATAAATCTAAAAACAAAACAATGTACTACATTCAAAGAAGTCAAACTTCCATTCCTGTCCCCTCCAGTCTGTTTTCTCCTCCCCCCAACCACTGGAAACTTGTTTTTAAAGTTTATTTTAAAAAATTTACTCTTCAATTAAAAAAAAAAACCCTCAATTCTTGTCATTTTGCAGTGCTTATGCTCTATACGGAGATGCAAACAATGAATGAGTGAACACCAAATCATTGCTTATAGGGAAAACACACAGTTTGTTCCTGTCAACCTCGGGGTCACAACATTTTCATTGATAAATCAATATGTTACCTTGTTTCGTATGTGTGCTTCTGTTTCAAGACACCTGATTTAATGTTGACCATTAGCACATTCTTGAACTTTGGAACAAACTAGATAGCACTTGGCACTATGCTTAGGACCATTTTTAAACAGCCAAATGACCAAATAAAGAGCATAAATGTGAAAAATGTGGCACATACTGTAAAAAAGTTTGTTTACAATATGAGAACTGAAACAAGAAGGCATAGTGTCACAACATCTGACCTCAGCTGGGGAAGTGTGTTGTCACATCAACTCCAAATTTTTGGTACATTCTGTAATCCACAAATGAATATAAAACTTCACAAGTATTGATTTGGGGATTACAAATAAATTTTAGTTAAGTAGGCAAATTTGCAAATTGGAGATCCATGTATAATGAGGCTTGGTTGTGTGTGCACACACGCACAAATGAATGCGCATGCATGCGCCTGCGCGCGCGCGTGCACACACACACACACACACACACACACACACTCTCTCTCTCTCTTTCTCTCTCTCTCTCTCTCTCTCTCTCACTCATTTTCTCTCTCAGCCTTCCCTGTCTTAAACAGTAGCATACTATAGGGAATTTTTTGGCAGTCCAATGGTTAGGACTCGGGGATCCTGCAAGCCAAACCATGCGGCCCAAAATTAAAAAAAATAGTATTCTATATATACTTTTGTCCACCTTCATTTTTTTCACCTTAGTAATATCTATCTTGAAGATCTCTTCATGGTAATATACAGATTCCATATTCTTCTTTTTTCTGCAATGGAGTACTCTTATAGAGGGGATGCTGTTTCTTCAACTAGTCCCATCTTTGTGGACATTTTCAGTCTTTTGCTGTTTATAAACACTGCTTCAATAAATATACATCTTTCTGTATTTTGGGAACAGAATCCCAGAAGTGGGGTTGCTAGGTTAAAAGATGAATGCACATATAATTTTGCTAGATATTTTACTGTATATTTCTTCAATGTATATTTCTAACATGACTCAGAGGCAAGATAAAAGTTTGGTACAAAGGACTGAAATACTTATGCTACAAGAGTTGATGAATCATGTTATTATTTTAAAAAAATTAAGTAACAACAGCCACTGAATTAAGAATGATAAAACAATTATCTTTAAAAAGAATAAAACCAAACATGCTTTAAGCATTTTGAATGTTGAAACATTTCACCTTTCTGAGCGAGACTGTTCAACCAAAAGAGCAACTAAAGCTATCATTTTTTCAAGGGCAGCTGGCCTGTATTTCTCTTCTGCCAGAGAGAGTATATCTTCTTCCTCCTCCTCCTCTTCTCCTTCTTCCTCTGACAACACTTCAACTTGAGGCTAGAACATAAACACAATTCATTTTTAATATATTCGCTTTTTAACATTAGGTTGACAGCAAATAGCTTCATTATTTTATACAACAATGCAGGGTAGATGGTGCCAGGAACATGTATCATGAAAAATAACACTCAAAGGCCTAACCCTAACTTTAAAAGTCTAAATGACACTCAGGACAATTTTAGATTTAACAGGCAGAGCTGTAAGGAACAATAATTCCCAATACTGTGAGTATTTACCTTACCTAAAGAGATAAATTCTTTAATAATAACTTTTTCTTAAAGTTCTTTGGAAGATAAATCAGGATCAAAGTTCATATGAATATGATAAAAAAGTATTTAATAAAAATGTCAGTCACACAAATAAAGGAATCTATATTTGCAATTTTCAGAAAATCCAAACAGTAGGTATGTCAAAGAGATATTCATCAGAAGTTTGAAATGCAATACTGAACAAGTAACCACCTAGGCTGGAATTAGATAACAACAGTATATATCTGGAGAACCATGACCGCATAGTGGCTAATAGTTTTGTCCAGGAGTCTAATCACGGATCAAACGCTAACTCATTGTTATCCAAAATAAGTTAACTTCTTTATGCCTCAAGTTCCCTGTCTGTAAAATGGAGATAACAACAGTACTTACCTCTCAGGGTTGCAACAAGAATTTAATAAGATAGAACATATAGAGCATTCAATCGAATATGGTCATTACAAACAATATACAATTGATGAAATACTTTCAATATTATGAATAGACTAGCTACCTGAATTTTTGGAAGACTTACAAATTTAATACAGCAAAGGGCTTTAAAAATGTGGTCAGAAAAATCGTTCACCAAAACACAATATGCTGACAGGAAACTAAAGCAGGTGATGGTCATTTTGCTAAATTTATTGGTTTTGATTCCGGGTCATACCAGTGAAATGTATTACTTGACTGTTTCTTCTCTCACTAGATCCATTAAAAATATCAACCAAACAAACTCCTAAAATTATTTAATATCAGGGCTGCTGCTGCTACTCCTGCTAAGTAGCTTCAGTACTGTCCGACTCTGTGCGACCCCACAGACAGCAGCCCACTAGGCTCCTCTGTCCCTGGGATTCTCCAGGCAAGAATACTGAACTGGGTTGCCATTTCCTTCTCCAGTGCATGAAAGTGAAAGTGAAGTTGCTCAGTCGTGCCCAACTCTTAGCGACCCCATGGACTGAGCCTACCAGGCTTCTCCATCCATGGGATTTTTCAGGCAAGAGTACTGGAGTGGGTTGCCATTGCCTTCTCCTAATATCAGGGCTAGAGGGGACTTAAAAGGAAATCTATTATCTTTCCATGGTACAACTTGAAACCACGGCCTCTAAATATCCCTGATATGAGGCAGAACTGTACTTACATTTTCAGGCCCTTTGGTTCCCATGTAAAAATGTACCATTGTAGATATGGCTTGCAATGAAAGCAAAAACTGGCTCTAAAAACAAAAACATTGATTTAAAAATATAAACACAATTATGTTTTAAATACCAAAAATAAGTATATAATACCAAAAATAAATAAGATACAGCCTTACCTCTTCTTCACCCATTTTGGCAAATTCATAAAGGAAAGCAAAATATTCTGTAAGATGTTTACTGTGAGGCTTTACACCGTGTTCCATAATTAATAACAGAGTTCTCACAAATCGAGTGACACACGAACGACCACCTATATCTTCTACTGAAGCATCCATATCATCAGACCTGAAACATAATTTTATGTATCTTAGAGAAACTATGAAGTCTGGGGATAGACATTCTGGGAGGAGAAATACTAAAATCTGAATTTATCATCTTTGTAATTATGAATACCACCAATTATAGCAATACAAACAGTTGGATTCCAGTTCTCTCTCACTGAAATCAAAACAAGAAGACTAAGTCAAAGTTCCCTGTAGAGGATATCGAAAATGCAATTAAATAAAAGTAAAACAAAAATTTTACCCCTTGATTTATATTATTATAGACTTATTAAAACAGGAGAACCTAAATATTTCAGTGTGGATATTTAAAAATACTTTGTAGGCAGGTAATCAAAAAGCTTAAAATGTTCAGTTCAAAAGGTATACTTCTTACCCATCTTCCATCCCTGGTTGTAGATAGAGATGAGCGTGCACAGGTCTCAGTCTCTGAATTACATGGATACACAAACGCTGAAACATCTACAAGTGAAAAGACATGACAACCTAAGAGACAAGTCATGTCAGGTAACAAAGATACTGAAAAATGAACATGATCAAAAATTCTGTTGCTCATTTATATTTTTCTCACAGATTATCTTTTGACATTCTAAATCTTTCCTGGAGTCTTCACTACAGACTGAGGACAAAAAGGTAGAGTTACCTTGAAAAGCAATGTTCAGTTTTATAATGGAAAAAGTAACAATAAACTATAGGTATTAGTAGTAGAGACTGCTAACTACAATGCTTCATGAAACCTTTTTTACTAGTGGAGATACAGAAGAAAGAAACCTGGCATCCATTTCTTTCAGAAAAGTGGAGTAGGGAAGGGTATCTGCTTATCAGAACCTCAATGACTAAGAGAAAACAATTTAAGTTTATAAAAAAAAAATATGAATTAAAAATGTCTGAGGTGGGACTTCCTTGGTGGTCCTATAGTAAGAATATACCTTCCAATGCAGGGGACACAGGTTTGATCCCTTGTGGGGAACTAAGACTCCATATGCTGCCGGGATACTGAGCTGGCACGCAACAACTAGAGAAGCCCCGTGTGCTGCAACGAACAGCCAGTGCAGCTAAAAGAAAAGTCTAAGAATTCGCTAAATAAGATATACAAATAGCCAGTAAGCATATGAAAAGATGTTCAATATCATTATTTCCAAAGGAAATATATACCAAAACCATGATATACTACTTCACACCCATTAGGATGGCTAAAATCAAGATGATAACAAGTGCTGAAGAAGATGCAGCAAAACTGGAACCTTCATAGATTGCTGCTGGGAATGTAAACAGGTGCAGACATCATGATAAAAAATCTGAAGGTTTCTTAAAATGTCAAACATAGTGACCATACAACCCAGCAAATTCACTTCTATGTATATATCCAAAACAACTGAAAACATATGTCCAAACAAATATCTGTACATGAATGTTCACAGCAGTGTTATTCAAACTAGCAAAGAAGTGGAAACATCACAGATGTTCATCAACTGCTGAATAGAGAAACAGAATCTCATATATGGAATATTATTTTGCAGTAAGAAGAAATAAATTACAGATATAAGCCACAACATGCCAGTCACAAAAAAACACATACTGTGTGATTTTCTTCAAGTGAAATGGTGAAAATAGGCAAATCCATAGAGATAGAAAGTAGATGAACGGTGGCCAGGGGCTGAAGAGAATGAACAGGATAAAATGGAAGTGACTGCTCATATGTATGGGATTTCTTTTCAGGGTATTATAAAATTATAGACAGATAATAGCTGCATGTTTGGGAATAGGACTAAAAACCACTAAATTTTGCACATCAAAAAGTTTTATAAGAATTATATATCAGGAATAACTTAAAGTAGCATCTTTCAGATTAAAATTTTGGTTTTGTATCATAAGCGGATATATATGTTTTTTCTTTCTTATTAATTTTTCCATTGGTTTAAGAAAAATAAATTGATTCATGTGATAGTTCAGAATCTGTCACAGAAATAAATTATATACTATTCATTTAACTTTCAAGGCTATTATCGTACCCTACCATGGTCAGAGGATCTAAGGAACTGAAAAAGTATCAGTACAATTCACGTATCACACATCGATCCTGTGTCCCCAGAGTACAACACACGTAACTGAGAAAACAGGCAGTTATAGCTATCTTCCCATAACCTGGAAATGTGAGTTATTTTCATCACTTGAATGGAATGATAGCTGATTTGCCAAGAGGCTGGCGAAAATAACAGCAAAGTGACTTTTGTGGTAAGAGGTCAATCTTTTCAGTGCTTTCAATGCTGGGCTAAAGTATATTCATGGGCAAATTCAGAGTAATCAACTTGAAAGCTACTTCTTTTTCAAAGAAAATTTTTCTTACCTGCCTCACAATTTGATTAGGGCACTTAATTAGTATCTGCATTGGCCACCAATCATCATCAGCCATGCGGTCCAAAAACCACTGTAAGAAAATCATGTGATTTTTAATGTTCAACCAATACTTGGGGATAAACATTACACAAGGATTTTAATTTTAACTGACATTTGAATTATTTTAAGTTCTCATCAAAACAGTCTTCAACTGGTAGAAAGTCTAAAATCTAAAATGCCTAAAGTCATAATCAAAGTCTTCTCAATACAGAATTCCATGGATGCCATTTATATTGCAGTGTACAACCCACATGATAACAACCGGAAGTGCTTAACAAAGTGGAATGCCATTTTCCTCTTAGACTTCTTAAATGTCACACTGTAGAATCTTTTGCTCCTATTAATAAGATAGGATCTGAGTATGATTCACTTTTCCTCTGTTTAAAACCAATTTATGTTCTCTTGATAACAAAAAACATTTTACACTTACTTAGCATAGACAATCCCATTAATTTCAAGATATCTCTTAATCACATATTTAACTCCTTTACTGAACTGTACTGCTCATTAATGCATACATATAATTGCTGACAACTGTAGAGAATTTTAACTCCTTGAGAGAGTTCCAGAAGCAAATCCTTAATGAAAAAACTAAAGTGACAACTTTATTAAAAAACACAAATTTATGACCTAATATAGTTTCTCCATCTACCAGCTTCTTAGAAATCATGAAGATGAAGGGGAATAGAGGAGTATGTCAAAGAACACACAAAAGATGCTGTAGGTCAAAATCAGCATGTGGAAAATCCTGCAGAACAAATGGCAAAGTGGTAGGGAGCGGGAAAATAAGGTAACTACAGCTGCTCTTTGGTATGGAGTCCCAGCATATATGAAAATCTGCAAATACTCAAGTTCCATAGCTGACCCTCTGTATCTGAGATTCCTCTGCATTCTCAGATTTAACCAACCACAGATTGTACAATACTGTACATATCTACTGAAAAAAATCTATGTATGAGAGGACAAAACAGTTCAAACCCCTGCTGTCCACGGGTCAACTGTATTATAGGTGAGAAAAGAATTATAAGACAAAAGCAAAATGTGGAAAGGATCTTGTTTGAATGCTAATTCAAACAAACCGACTGAAAAGAACTCAAAATCTCTCTAAAAACCTATATAGGAAAAAAATCTTCAACTAATTTCATTGTACACTATGTTGCTGTCTCCTGTTTCTAGAAGTTTATAAGACTTGTATTCCTAGAAAGATACATACCACTTTGCAAGACCATAAAAATGATTAACAATAGTAAGATGATGATATGGCTAAGTGATTATTACCAGTGTGCATATTATCCTAAGGGATATGTTACTCTTATAAGGCAGTTCTGGAAAAGATAAAATAGGACATAAATTGATCTACTGGGATAGATTTTCCTATTTTTCTCAGGGGGTAAGGGATCTACTATTTTCCTTAAGGGGTAAGGGAGATATGTATTTTTCAGTATTTTTTTAGTAACATGCAAAAGTAGTTAAGAAATATCTGGTACAGTCCTAAGTCTTCTATACTTTTTCCTTCTGATACATGACAGGGAGAACACAAGAACTTTTAAGTAACTTAAAAATCAATTATTTACTCAGTGTAATGAAGCTGATACATAATTATAAATTTCTCTTGGCTATCAAGTAATTTTAGGAATAACCGACACTGGGCTCTCTATGATTTATAATAGATAAAATGATTTTGCTGTAGCATCTAAGTTAAGAATAAATGAAAACAAGAAACTGAATCTTAAGTTATGCATTGTTTTGTTGAATTATTCACCTCACCTCACAAGCTGCTTGACTATTATTAAATTGCTTGGTCAACAGTTCAATCCACTGAAGCATTGTGGGCTAAAAAAGAAAAAGAAGTCACTGGAGGTTTTAAGAGCTATCTGATAAATGACATAAAGAGCACAAAAGTTTAAAAAATAAAATATGCACCTTTTCCTTTGAATGAATAAATGTCTCTAGGACAAACGAAGTGCTTAACTGCAAGAAAAGACAGAGTTAAGCAAAAAGATTTAATTAAAGTCATCAATTTTGAAGAAATTTTCTAAGGTTATACATATATTACTTACCTTTGCTGTCATTAAAGACACAGCTTTAGGATCTGGTAATGTACTGGGAATACAACTACACAACTGCCACATAAACCTAGAATTTGAAAACAATAGGTTAAAATTTTCACAAAGTAAGATTTTTTTAAAATGTGTAACAAAAGATCTCTTACTAAAATCTACCAAACTTACCCAAAATATGTATGTTCAAAAATGTTTTTGTCTTGAAGAAACTGCATGTTATCATGCCAAATCCACTGAAGAAAAAAATGTTAACATGAGATATCAGAAAGCATGTTTCATGACATTTTACCAATATTTTTATTAAACAGAGTAAGACTTGCTCTAGAACCAAAACAAAACAAATACATGCACTTAAAATTCATGTTGACTTTTTCCAGGTAAATGGAATATGGAAGTAGTCACTAAACCTGATCCAATTTATCATTACTTATCTGGCTAACTCAAGCCACCACATTGTTTTTATTCTAAATTTATGAAAATTTTTGAAGTACGAACTCTGAAATTCCACCTGTCTTTAGAGAAAACATATAAACAAAACTATGTTATGTTGATAACACAGGAAAAGGATGGTAGGTTGGTATTTTTATAAAGGTTTATGTTTGAAAATTGGAAAAAAAATTATTCAGGTTCACAGATCTAATAAGAGGTAATTTGTTTATAATAATCATGAAAAATTACTTCTGACATCTGTCCTATAGAACTGCTTTGCTGACTTTATTTTTTGTGTCCTTTCCCTCTCTGAATACCCTAAACATGCTCTAAGTCATTGACAGTCAGTTCCATAAAATTATCTTTATCTGGAATAAATTTAAGTTTTGATTATTATTAAGTTTTACTTAATTTTGGCTGTGCTGGGGTCTTCATCGCTGCACATGGGCTTTCTCTAATTGCAGAGAGCGGGACTACTCCTCCTTGGGGTGCATAGGCTTCTCATTGTGGTAGATTCGCTTGTTGCAGAGCACAGGCTCTAGGGCAAGGGCTCAGTAGTTATGGTGCCCAGTTTAACTGTTCTGTGGCATGTGGGATCTTCCTGGACCAGATCAAATCCGTGTCCTTTGCACTGGCAGGTGGGTTCTGAACCACTCTACCACCACAGGGAGGTCCCATATGTTCTGATTATAGGTATTACTCTCTTCATCCCTCTGAAGATTTGAAACCACCTCTACCTGCCTTCCCTGTCCACGATTCTAGTCCAGAATCAGGTCTTAAAATCAATAATTAGGGCTCCTGCTTCATGTTATCAATATTTGAAAAAATCACAGACCTGATTTGGCCTGCTTCAGAGTTCTTGTTCCTCTAGCATTTCCAACCACGGCAGCTTTCTTATAGCCCCGGGGAGAGACTGACAGCATTTACCTATCCCAATTCAGTGCCTTTTCAGAGCAATAGAGCCCCATTCCAAGCTTCCTGCTTTTAGCCACAAGCTCAGCTCCTGTGTCATAATTTTTGTCACCCTTTACCCCACAAGAACTTAACTCTCAACCACTACTGCTTTGGTCTTAGAGCCTGGTAGACCCTGGTTTCCACCAGGCTCAATGCTTTTCATTCTATTCCATTTTTGCCTGGAAAATTCCATGGCCAGAGGAGCCTGGCAGGCTATAGTCCATTGCATCGCAAAGAGTCAGACACAACTGAGCAACTGGGCACCACTTCTGTCCTACCGAAATATTCATTTTGGTTTCTGATGGCCCTTTTCATTTTTACATTATATCCATACAATGTATGTGGAGCCAACTGAGTATGTCTAAGTATCAGATTACTGCATTACACTGATGAAAACATTCCTAGGTATTTTATATGTATCTGTCCAACTTCACCTTGGACCACTCCTTCACCACAGCCACAGAGATTATCATTCAGCTTCTAAAACATGCCAATAGGCTCTATCCTTCAAGAGATTTATACATAATGTTCTGTTTGCCTGGAGAACTTACCACATAATTAATTTCTTACTGACTTTCAAGTCTCAGTTTCAGGCTAACTTAAAACATATCCAGATTACCTGCCCGCCTCCAGCAATCCTGATCAACTCCCTACCATTTCTGAGCACTCTGCTTGTTCTATCCATAACAGTCACTACAATTTATCATGTTTGTTTACTTAATATATTTTATGGTTCTAAAATTTTCTATTTTCCCTTTGAGAAAGTCTGCTCCCAGCTATATTTCAACTGAAGAAATCTAAAGGACCAGATTCTAGTTTATGTCTAAAATCTATGTTGATGTTAAATAACACAATAAAAATATTATATTTTATTTTTTAGTAAAATATATATACAGCCAAACATTTTAAATTAATAAGCTAAAACAATGATAGGAGAAAATGTTTGCTTTAGGTCTGCAATCAAAAATAATGCTGGGACGTCCCTGGTGGTTCAGTGGTAAAGAATTCGCCTGCCAGTGCAGGAGACAGGGGTTCAATCCTTGATGCAGGAAGATCCAACATGTCGCAGAGCAACTAAGCCCGTGGGCCACAACTACTGAACCTGTGCTCTAGACCCTGGGAGCCACAATTACTGAGCCTATATGCCACAACTACTGAAAGCCTGAATGCCCTAGAGCCTGTGCTCCAAAATAGAAGCCATCACAATGAGATGCCTAGAGAGCAGCCCCCACTCTCTGAAACTAGAGAAAAGCCCATGTAGCAACAAACACCAAACACAGCTGAAAATATATAAATTATTTTTTTAAAAAGACTAATGTGGTTCAGCTTGTTTTTCTATTATAGTAAAAGTCTGGGATTTTCTTTTGTCACAATGTAGATCAGTGGTCCTCAAAGAATGGTTTAGGGAGGGGAGAAGTGGGGGGGGTGTGGCATGTAAGTACAGTGACCTTCACAGGGTGTCTGTAAAATTCAAACATTTTATACAAGCAGCTCATGCAGCTCAATACCAGAAAAATGAACGACTCAATCAAAAAATGAGCCAAAGAACTAAACAGACATTTCTCCAAAGAAGACATACAGATGGCTAACAAACACATAAAAAGATGCTCAACATCACTCATTATCAGAGAAATGCAAATCAAAACCACAATGAGGTACCATCTCATGCAGGTCAGAATGGCTGCTATCCAAAAAGTCTACAAACAAGAAATGCTGGAGAAGGTGTGAAGAAAAGGGAACCCTCTTATACTGTTGATGGGAATGCAAACTAGTACAGCCACTATGGATAACAGTGTGGAGATTCCTTTAAAAACTAGAAATAGAACCACCATACGACCCAGCAATCCCACTGCTGAGCATACACACCGAGGAAACCAGAATTGAAAGAGACACGTGTACCCCAATATTCACTGCAGCACTGTTTACAATAGCCAGGACATGGAAGAACCTACATGTCCATCGGCAGATGAATGGATATTACTCAGCTATAAAAAAGAACACATCTGAATCAGTCCTAATGAGGTGGATGAAACTGGAGCCTATTATACATGGTGAAGTAAGTCAGAAAGAGAAACACCAATACAGTATGTTAACGCATATATATGGAATTTAGAAAGACGGTAACGACGACACTATATGCAAGACAGCAAAAGAGACACAGATGTAAAGAACAGACTTTTGGACTCTGGGAGAAGGCAGGGTGGGATGATTTGAGAGAGTACCACTGAAACATGTATCTTACCATATGTGAAACATATGATCTGTCCAAGTTTGATGCATGAAACAGGGCACTCAAAGCCAGTGCACTGGGATAACCCAGAGAGATGGGGAGGAAGCAGGGAGGGGGGTTCAGGACAGGGGGACACATGTACAACCATGGCTGATTCATATCAACGTATGGCAAAAACCACCACCACAATATTGTAATTAGACTCCAATTAAAATAATTTTTTTTAAAAAGGACTCAAACAATTTTATTAGTAACACTAAAATGTTATCAGTCTTAAAAAAAAAAAAAAAAACCACCTCATTCTCTTCTGAGTGTACAATGGAGTTTTCCAGAGGCTCAATGATGAATGAAATCACAAGAGACCAAATGCAGAAGCTGTTATGAGACTCCAGCTGTCTTCCATTAAATCAGGTATTAAGAGAGATTTGTAAAAAAAAAAAAGGTAAAACAGGGCCACTTTCCTCACTGAACTGTTTTGTTCTGAAGAACATTTTTTAAAAAATTATTTATATCAGAATGTCATGGGTTATTTTTTTAAATAAATTTTTAAAATTTGCTTTAATTTTAATATGGTAAATATTGATACATATAACCACATAAAAATGAATAGTTAAAACTCTAAGGTTCTCAATATTAAGAATAAAGAAGTCCTGAGAACAGGAAGTTTGAGATGTAAATGAGCAATATACAGTTGACCCCTGTCGTGCTGTGTGGCATGCGAGACCTTGGTTCCTGGACCGCAGATCAAACTCCCTGCAGTGAAAGGGCAGGGTCTTAACCTCTAGACCACCAGGGAAGTCCCTACAGCTGACCCAAACCTTAAACAATGAGGGAGTTAGGACTGCCAAAGTCCTGCAATAAATATCTGTATATAACTTTTCTCTCCAAAATTTAATTACTGATAGCCTACTTGTGTTGTTGACTGGAAGCCTTTGGACTGATAGCATAAACAGTTGATTAATACATATTCTATATGTTATATACTTTATTCTCACAACAATATAAGCTAGAGAAAATATACTTACAGTACTGTATTGTATTCATCTATATTGGTATGTTTATGTTGTCTGCTTACAAGATGAACTTCAATACCTGCATCAAAGCTTTGGGTTTTTTTTTTTTTATATTTATCTATTGGACTGCACTTGGTCTCAGCTGTGGCAGGCAAGGTCTTTGATCTTGGCTGCAGCATGCGCGATGTTTAGTTCTGGCATGCAGGATCTTTTTTAGCCGCAGCATGTTAAGATCCAGGTCCCTGATCAAGGATCGAACCTGGCCCTCTACATTGGGAGCTTGGAGTCTTAATCACTGAACCATCAAGGAAGTCCCTCAACAGTCCTATACAAAACACTGTAGATATTATATGTATTATGAAAACTACACATCAAACATGAAAAGATAATGTGAAAAAGAAACTCATATTTACTTATACATCCTGCATTTATTGGGGAAAAAAAAAAACACATATAAGTAGAACCTTGCAGTTCAAGCCTATGCTGTTCATATCTCAACTGTACATCATTAAGATTTTATTTAAAATTTTACTTTACTTCAATAAGTGGGTTGACTATCATAAAATATTGTTAGGGCCTCATCTAGAACATAGTCTACATTTACCTGAATACCTTGGAAACACAAAGTCTTGCAAATAATGATGATAATCTATAATAATTTTGCCATTATGATAGAAGCTGAAATAAATTTTTGTATAAACAGGTGAGTTTCATAGTTTGATTTCTCGTTCTGATGGTAAACCCAATTAAGGGGTTTGGGAGAAGGTAATATTCTTGGCGCTACATCAGAAAATTATAGGTAGGCAAGATACCATTAAGAGTAGGGAACAAAATCTCCTCAGCTTTAAGACTTGACCAACACAGTGCAAAATACCAGTCAATCAATGAAAGTTTAATTGTCTTGATGGAAGATTACATGTTTACCAGGTAAACCTTCCTGCAGATTTACTTTCTGTACTTTTGGCTAAGTCAGTTTATAATACTGATATAACACCCTCAGCATGAATATCTTTTATAAATCCCTAACAATATCACTTAATATATTATTAAATGAAGAGAGCTTCATTACATTACTACAAATAAGACACATTTTAATATATATATATATATACATTTTAAATCCTTTTAAAATTCACTTCTGTATAATATGAAGCATAAGAAAAGGAA
Source organism: Budorcas taxicolor (assembly GCF_023091745.1). Classification (NCBI taxonomy): domain Eukaryota; kingdom Metazoa; phylum Chordata; class Mammalia; order Artiodactyla; family Bovidae; genus Budorcas; species Budorcas taxicolor. The sequence continues at coordinate 119,340,164 of NC_068920.1, forward strand.
TACTCTCAGTCCTATCACCCAATCCAAATATATCACCGATCATACAAGTGAATTGTGAGCTTGCACTAACTCCACAAACCTTTTACCTCTCTTATTTTTCTTCAGTGTTACTAATAATTGTTTTCCACTCCCTTTAATCTCATTCACTTTATGTTCACCTGTCATATGTCAGTATTACCAAGACTATTTGTAAAATAAATAGGGTTAAGGTCTACTTTGGATTACAGATACTAATGATGTTTAAACCTGCTTTTATATTCTAGAATACTTGCATAAATACTTAACATGCTTTTAAATTTTTGCTAAACTTAAATTAACTCATACCTCTAGCAATTCGGATGAAACATCAAATTTGTACTCTTTGCCACTTTCTTCCTCTGGTTCCATGCGTTTGTAAAACAACATATATGCACTGTGGGTCTTCAAGAGGGGAAAAATAGTATATTTTCATTTTGACATAGTTTAACTATACAAGTAGACAATATGGAAGTCAGAAAACAATGTAAAATATATGAAGGAAATGGCTACCTTTTCAAAGGAGAAATCCATAAACTTATCTGTAACAGAATCATAGGTCTTGGTCTGTATAAAAAAATGAAAGTTTTCCTTCTTTAAGAAATAGGTACACTCAGCTGTATTTATATACAAAATATTTTACGAACAGATATTTAAAACTTTACAGTAATTTTGTAAACAGTTCTCAAATTGTATTATCTCATAAAAATCTTTGACAGAAAGTTTTGGCCAAGAAAAGATCAAAATATTTTTAAGGTACTTTACCACCAATATATAAAGTTTAATAAAATGGATTGCAATCTGAAAAACTACTTTTAAGAGAAGAGTTTTGCAAAGTTTGTTTTCTTTTTAATCTATTTTTAGGGAACTATTCTAGGAATAACACCTAGAGATGCAATAGGTTTAGCTATGCGTTCAGTGGTAACACATTATTTACTTCCTTCTACTCATTTTCGAAGTGTTAAGAATTTTTATACTTCTCCTTTTCGATTCAGAATAGTACATAAGAGCATCAAAGAGCAATAAGAAAACCTCTTCATATAAATCCAGAATGGCGACTAGTTATTCACAATAAACATAGTTACTAAAGGGAAATATAACTTTATCTGGGCTTATCTGTGAAATATAAATAACTTTTTCATACCTGATTTAGAGAATCAACAGAGAAAATTTAAAGTTTTCAGAAAATTGCTACCAGGGTAAAATGCATATGAAGAAGTGAAATTATTTTAAGACTACTCCAATCTGTCTTTTTTACATCTTAACTGCTAATTACATAAGAGATAACCCTTTTCTATCCTGTCACTAGTAATAATTAGTAATAACAGCTGCTATTGTTACAGAAAGCACCAAGGAACGATCTTTAAAGTTCACCTTAAGCCAACTTCCTGGTAAAAGATTTCTCACAGTAAGTCAATAAAGAGCAATTTCTTCCTGCTCTAATCCCAAAGCATTTAAGTGAACAACTTATTCAATAATGTCTTGTATCAGTGTAATTTAACTCTTATACTTTTACTTTTCAACTGTAAGTCAACCTTCTTAATCAGTTGAGGAAATCATTTAAAAAAAATTTTTTTTTAAAATTGCCATGTCTGGTATCTGCTCCAAACTTAGTAACTATACTAAACAAATAACAAATTTTAGATACAACTAGGAACTAAAAGAAAATTAAATGACTGTTTTTGGGTTTTATGATACTGTAAAGCACTTGGAAAGTCATAAACCACTTAAAAATTTTTGAATAAAACTTACCGTCATCTCTCCACCAAAACATTCAGAGGCAAGTTGAGCAGAATCAAAAGGTTTTACCTCAGCATCATTAAAAAGATACCTAAAGCAGAGCATATATGTATTGATCAAGTATATATGTACTATATATAAATATATGTATATATGACTGGTTCAAAATTGGCAAAGGAGTATGACAAGGCTGTATATTGTCAACCTGTTTATTTAATTTATAAGCATAGTACATCATGTAAAATGTTGGGCTGGATGAATCACAAGCTGGAATCAAGAGTGCTGGGAGAAATATCAACAACCTCAGATACGCTGATGACAGCACACTTATGGCAGAAAGTGAAGAGGAACTGAAGAACCTCTTGATGACAGTAAAAGAGGAGAGTGAAAAAGCTGGCTTAAACTCAACATTCAAAAACCTAAGACTATGGCATCTGGTCCCATCACTTCATGGTAAACAGAAGGGTAAAAAGTGGAAAAAGACAGATTTTATTTTCTTAGGCTCCAAAATCACTGCAGATGGTGACTGCAGCCATGAACTTAGAAGACATCTGCTTCTTAGCAGGAAAGCTATGACAAACCTAGACAGTGTATTAAAGAGAAAAGACATCACTTTGCCAACAAAGGTTTGTATAGTCAAAGCTATGGTTTTTCCAGTAGTCTCCAGAAGTGACAGCTGGACCATAAGGAAGGCTGAGCACCAAAGAATTAATGCTTTCTAATTGTGGTGTTGGAGAAGACTCTGAGTCCCTTGGACTGCAAGGAGATAAAACCAGTCAATTCTGAAGGAAATCAACCCTGAATATTCATTGGAAGGACTGATGGTGAAGCACCAATACTTCCATCCCCTAATGAGAAGAGTCGACTCACTGGAAAAGACCCTGATGCTTGGAAAAATTGAAGGCAAAAGAAAAGGGCGGCAGAGATTGAGATGGTTAGACAGCATCACCGACTCAAAGGACATGCATTAATCTGAGCAAACTCTGGAAGCAGTGACGGACAGGGAAGCCTGGCATGCTACAGTTCATGGGACATGACTTAGCGACTAAACAACAATAGGTATTTTATCTGTGTTGTGCCTAAATATTTAGATTACATTCTATATATTACAAATATTGATCAAACATTAATATGCAATCAACTCTAAGCACTTGTTTTGACAATTCTAATCCACTAGAAATTGGGAATATAGTTTCACAACATAGTTATAACCACCTTAAAATGTGGTAGATCTATTTATAATCTAAGAGTAACAAAAGAGCTCATATAAGCAAGGAATAAAAAGTTTGCATAAATATAACATGTAAAGCTATTCGAAAGAAAATATTAAGAGCCTGGAAAACTTACAAAGATAAAGGTACCATTTCAAAATTTATTTTCAAATGGACCAGAAAAAGTAAAAGATACCATAGACATGATGGTTTAAAGAAAAATAGTTAAACGAAAGTATTCTGCTAAAAAAGTGAAGTTGCTTAGCTGTGTGCAACTGTTTGCAATCCTATGAACTGTAGCTTACCAGGTTCCTCCGTCCATGCAATATTCCAGGCACGAGTTCTGCTAAGCACACATCAATTTACCAATGTACACTCTGTTCAAAGCAATATCCCCAATACTTAGAACAATGCCTAGAACAGCAATAGTCTCTACATACGAGAATTTACCCAACAGTATTTGAAGGCCAAAAACCAGCTATTAAGGACTGATTGAATGACTGACTTCCAGCCATTAACTTGATAAAAGATGATAAAAAAGAATGTGTGTTAGAGAGGAAAAGTAAAGTGAAGAAAATGGAGTATGCAGGTAATTTCTAACTGGAATAAATAAGGACTTTGTGGCCATCCACAGGTAAGATTCAGAAGGTGCAATATTGTCTATGACTCTTTAGCTGTGTGCAAAACTCTTGAGGGTCTTCATTTTTCTTGAGTAAGCATTTGTCAAGTTCTCAAAAAAGTGCAGAAATCTATAAAGCTTAAGAACAATGGATTCATTTTATCTTTTGAAAGCTGCTTTCATTTAAACATTTTATGTGCCCCCTTTCCAGACATAGATAAAGTTTAGAAAACAAAAATCTGAAAACATATCTCAGGGAAAAAACTATCATAAGCTTACACTTAAAAATTAAAAAAGATTTTTCTTTTAAATCCCAAGAAAAAAATATTTAAAACTCACCATTTATTGTTTTTATAAGCATGTGGGTTGACTATATCTCTAATAAAGCTGTAATAGTGTCCACCGTCTGCTGTTCCTGTATGAACAGTCACTCCTATCAAGTCATACTCATAGCTCTCCGTGTCTTTTGAATGATCACTGACTTCCTTAAAACCTGAAATGATTTACATAAAATGGCAGGAATTCTGAAAATAGCACACAGCAATATCTTAGAATCACTTGATAGACTATACTTCATGCACAGAAATAGGCCACAGATACTTCATATATTCAAACAGGCACAAAACAACTCTATCTGCTGTCACTCACCATTTATAGCCTACAATATTAAGGAACATTTATACACATTACTGGAAAAACAACTACCTTGTTAGTGTATAACTAGGGACAATCTCAACATAACAAGTAAATGTAAATTTTTTGTTTGTTTGTTTAATCTGGATATCCCTTTTGAAATAGATAAACATGAATGAAACAGTGTATATTACCTTTATTAGAAACAGGCAAACACAAGATCTGAAAGGTATTAACATATTTATGCCTGTTAGTCTATGCTATGAAGCACTGTACTGGTAGCATGCTTCTGTGTATTAGAAGCTTTATGTACAAAGAAACAAAATAAAACATACTTTCAACCATAGAGATTTCAACTTGAAAGGTTATTATAATAGATACTAAGGAAAAAACTCCAGATGATGTATGATTTACGATCTGTATTTCCACCATCACACAGAAAGAAAAGGTGTAATTAAAAGCAAGTATGAAAGGGCAGATTTGGTTCACTTGACTGCACAGTCTAACATGAAAAGTGAAGCAACAATTAGCTGAAGAGGAGGAAATGGCTGACAGTGTCAGAGCAGGGGCTAAGGAGTCTGGATATACTAGGATCTGATTCTGTGGCCTAGTAAACTTTATCTTGGCATTTTTGTTATTTTCACGCATGGTGGCATCATGAAAAATACAGTGAAGCACAGTTACTATGCAGTCTTGCTATAATTTTACAAATAGTTTGAAAGCATTCTGAAAAGTAGGACGTATATATACAATGTCAACTTAACTCTGTCTATATTTTCAAACTTACCTCTTTTTGATCACTTCCTGAAATTCCTAAATGTACTCAACTTTATTATAAAGTTCCCTCCCTTAACCCTGTATCTCTTAATAGTTACAATCACCATCCTCTCTTTTCAAAGAAAGATATGTTATTCTCTTGAAAGAGCAGTGCTCACTCATTGCTTATATCTCTCATTTCCTGTTTAGTGAAAAATGAAACATTCATTGGATGCTCATTAAGTGCCCAGCAATACAGTATAAAGATTAAAATATGGTTCTTTTTCCTAACTCTTATAATATGTTGGCTCTTCAAAATCTCAAAAATTTCTATCTGCATAACTTTCTATACAAACAAAATACCACCAGGCCTCCCTCTTATGTAAACTAGAACGTCTCTCTGCCAAAGAAGAATGGAAAAGGTAAGGGCTAAACCAGTTCTGCTTTCTTCTCTCATCTATTCCCATTCTGCTTAAATGTCACCTTCTCTTGAAAGCAACCCTGTGATTCCCCTCAACCAGTCTGACAACACTTCATGTTAATAACCCCCTGTTGACCAGGAACCATGTTTATCTCATTCACTATTGCGTCCCCAATGCCTAGAACAGCACCTGCAACACAGTCCTGCTGCTAAGTCGCTTCAGTCGTGTCCGACTCCGTGTGATCCCATAGACGGCAGCCCACCAGGCGCCCCCGTCCCTGGAATTCTCCAGGCAAGAACACTGGAGTGGGTTGCCATTTCCTTCTCCAATGCATGAAAGTGAAAAGTGAAAGTGAAGTCGCTCAGTCGTATCCGACTCTTAGCGACCCCATGGGCTGCAGCCTACCAGGCTCCTCGGCCCATGGGATTTTCCAGGCAAAAGTACTGGAGTGGGGTGCCATTGCCTTCTCTGGCAACACAGTCCTAGTAGATACAAAATGTTTATTGGCCAACTGTCTGAATATACCATATTGTCTTTAAAAACATTTTCCTAAGATTCAATTTAATTTCCTTAAATGTATATTTAATTATAATGTTGTAATTAGGACTATCTTGTCACGGCAACTTACAGTAAACATAGGCAAGAGAAACAAATTTTGCATTACCTTCTTTCCTGTCACTCTTTCCCATAAGGAAATCTTCTGTGTAGGGTGTCATATCCAAACGTAATGGGAAGGAAAAGTGTGTATTCACTTTTTCTTTCATCATTGTGACCATATTAAATGTATACCTCATAGTATTGAAACTCAGAATCCGAGGCAATTTCTTAAAACATGCTCTGAAAGACAAAAAAAAAAGTTGTTAAAAATTATCTTGCAAATGTATTCTAGCTATTATCAATTACATTTATACTATACTTATTTCCATATTCAATTCAGAGTAATAATAAATAGTACTCTGAATCATGCTCTTATTAAATCTATCAATCCATCTCCTTCTACATGACTTTCTATTCTGAAAGCATTTCCTCACGTCTAGATGGGAAAAACAAATGAAAAACTACAGTAGAGTATAGAATATGCCATGATGAGGATGGGAGAGCAAAGCACAGTCTTCTTAATTAGGTAAGATTATTTGGGAACCATTAGCATAAGAAACACAAGCTGAAATCAAGACTGCCGGGAGAAATATCAATAAACTCAGATATGCAGATGACACCACCCTTATGGCAGAAAGTGAAGAGGAACTAAAAAGCCTCTTGATGAAAGTGAAAGAGGAGAGTGAAAAAGTTGGCTTAAAGCTCAACATTCAGAAAACAAAGATCATGGCATCCGGTCCCATCACTTCATGGGAAATACATGGGGCAACAGTGGAAAGAGTGTCAGACTTTATTTTGGGGGGTTCCAAAATCACTGCAGCCATGAAATTAAAAGATGCTTACTCCCTGGAAGAAAAGTTATGACCAACCTAGATAGCATATTCAAAAGCAGAGACATTGTTTTGCCGACTAAGGTCCATATAGTCAAGGCTATGGTTTCTCCTGTGGTCACGTATGGATGTGAAAGTTGGACGGTGAAGAAGGCTGAGCACCGAAGAATTGATGCTTTTGAACTGTGGTGTTGGAGAAGACTCTTTAGAGTCCCTTGGACTGCAAGGAGATCCAACCAGTCCATTCTGAAGGAGATCAGCCCTGGGATTTCTTTGGAAGGACTGATGCTAAAGCTGAAACTCCAGTACTTTGGCCACTTCATGCGAAGAGTTGACTCATTAGAAAAGACTCTTGACGCTGGGAAGGATTGGGGGCAGGAGGAGAAGGGGATGACAGAGGATGAGATGGATGGATGGCATCAATGACTCGATGGACATGAGTCTGAGTGAACTCTGGGAGTTGGTGATGGACAGGGAGGCCTGGCGTGCTGCGATTCATGGGGTCGCAAAGAGTTGGACACGACTGAGCGACTGAACTGAGCATATCAGTCAGAGAAGGCAATGGCACCCCACTCCAGTACTCTTGCCTGGGAAATCCCATGGACGGAGGAGCCTGGTAGTCTGCACGCCATGGGGTCACTAGGAGTCAGACATGACTGAGCGACTTCACTTTCACTTTTCACTTTCATGCATTGGAGAAGGAAATGGCAACCCACTCCAGTGTTCTTGCCTGGAGAATCCCAGGGACGGGGGAGCCTGGTGGGCTGCTGTCTCTGGGGTCGCAGAGTTGGACACGACTGAAGCAACTTAGCAGCAGCAGCAGCATATCAATAGAGAGTGGTATTATGGTAGTAGATAAAATTTTTCAGCAAAGAATGAGTAACTGAGAAAACCAGAGCTTGAAGCCAGAACTGAGTGTGATCGGTTGAACACTTACTATGTCATTATAGACATCTAGAAGTATGATATGGAGAAGGCGATGGCACCCCACTCCAGTACTCTTGCCTGGAAAATCCCATGGATGGAGGAGCCTGGTGGGCTGCAGTCCATGGAGTCACTGAGAGCCGGACACGACTGAGCAACTTCACTTTCACTTTTCACTTTCATGCACTGGAGAAGGAAATGGCAACCCACCCCAGGGTTCTTGCCTGGGGAATCCCAGGGACAGGGGAGCCTGGTGGGCTGCCGTCTATGGGGTCGCACAGAGTCGGACACGACTGAAGCGACTTAGCAGCAGCAGCAGCAGCAGAAGTATGATAAGAGTACAAGAGGACTGAATAATACTTTTCTTGGGACATATTTGACAATATTAAAAAAAAAAAAACAGAATCGTATTAGCCAAATTAAAGGAATGCTTCAATAAGGAAACAGTTATCAAGAACAACAGATTTATTCAATAAGCTTATTCCAAACTTATTGAATAAATAAGATATTCTGGAAGAAGGAAGACTCTCAATTATCTTTCACTGACTTCTAATTATATTACTCCACAGTAATAAACTTTTGCCTGACTCCAGTCTGTTTTAACTCCTTAACTTCTGGCCTAACCTCTCATCAGATGAGTTTGTCTTTTACGTGTAACTGCCTGCACAGCTATGCTTTGAGTGTATTCATTTATAACTTTTCTCTTTTGCAACCAACCTGACTTCTGGAGACTGAGAAAAGGAATACCATTCTTTTCAAGTGCATATTTATCTGGGAAAATCTTCTATTAAGCAACTGGAAAAGAAAGCTTTTCATTCACTCTCTTCAAACACGCTCAAATCTACTTCATGTAGAAAACTGCTCCACTGCTTGATTTCAAAGTTCTTTCTAACGTCTATCTTTCTTTCTGTTTCTTACTGCCAAACTTCTAAAATGAATGATCTATACTTTGCGTCATGTTCTCTGATGATTCTGCTTCTACTGCTACAAACTGACAGAAACATCACTGAACTATCTTTTTGAAAAATTCAATGATTTTATTTGGCTGGTATTTTTTCCCTCCTCTCTGCAGACTATGTCAATTGAATGAATACCTTCTTGAAATTCTCTTCCCCAGATTCTGGGTTACCATAATATCCTGATTCTTTTCCCTTCCTGACTTTCATTCCGTCACTTTTTCTTCTGTATTTTTAGCTTGGCAAAGGTCTGAATTCTTTGCAACGGTTATGTTCTTTCTCAGGCAAATGTTTGATGGCTTCAATCAACTATGCAGATAATCCTCACATCCAGATGTTAATCATTTGGTGTCACTGTATATTAACAATCTTATTTTCTATTACCATAAATGTAAATCCTCTACTTAAGGCAAGGTGGTCAAATCCCAGACTTCTAGTACTTCTTAGGTCACTACTATTTCTCTGCCTTTGTTCCTAGTAATGAACTACATAATCTTTCAATCTAATTTCTATTCAGTGTTCAAGGGTAGGATTGAAACATCTTTACCGAACTACTCTCTGTCCTAAACCAGCCATCTTGTGGCTAGCTCTAAAGAAAAAAATCTCACTTTAGAAGTTCAGAGGAAGTCTTCAGCTCATGAGTAGATTCTTTATCATGTTCCACTGAGTGCATGGGAAAGGACTAAGCAATCATACACACCTTGTTAAATATTTGATTAAAAAAAAAACTGAGAGTGCTTGAATGTTTACTTGAATAACTGAATGAAAATTTGCTGTGTAAGAATGAGCTCCAAGCAGCTGATTATATCATGTAATCATGTAATTTTCATAAAAGCGTAACATTAATTTATCCTAAGTTTGTATTTTACTTCTATTTGATGATTTACCAAAATGACAAAAATTAGGTTTCAAAAAAGCATACCTTTTTTCAGCTCGTACTTTCTTCCCACAATGAGAACAAGTATACATGTTGTCACCTTCTAAAGTATCTTTAATAGTAACTTCATCAAGAGATTCCTGTTTATACATTTAAGAATTTCATATTATTATTATTTGCAACATGCAAAAAACACAAAAAGCATTCATTACAATTTGAACAGAATGCACAAAGGAAATCAAAGTTTTTATTTTTAAAAATGAACTCTTAAATTTAGTAAAATATGGACAAGGCGCTCTGAATCTTACTAAATACTTCTACAACTCAACTATTTAAATTCTGATTAGGAAAAATCAGTTCTGTGGTCTACCTTTAATTCTTATTTGAGTAATACTGCAAGAAGAAAATAGATGAAAACATGAAAATTTTCTCTCAAAGTAACAAACAGAAGCCTGCTCTCTCACTCTCTCTCTCTATATATATATATAAATTTGTGTGTGTGTGTATGTGTATATACACAAATAGTTGAAACACAGGAAAAAAATTTAAAAATATATACATTACTCACATAAATATTCTTCATATCAGCCACCTGGCACCTCACAGTATAAAACTCTTCAGCAGTCTGACTAACATGTTCACAATCCTAGTCAATCAATAGTCAAAAATTGGTAAATTCTCATAATAAGCTAAAACATACATAAAAATTTTCAAAAAGCAAAAAACAGGAAGAATACTTACCAAGGACACAACATTGTTTGTTATTACACCTCCAAACAAACTTTTGACAGTATTTTTCTTTAAAAAACAAACAAACAAAAGTCAGTAATTTAGAACTGTGCAAAATCTCTAAAAATTTCAAAGGAACTTGAACATTACAGTACTAACCAGTTCTGGAGACATTTCTTCTATTTTAGTAATCAAATCAGTAAAAAACTCTGTCATATCTTTCTGCTCCCCAGTGTTCAAAGGCTGCTTATCCATGGTGTATGTTTTACAGAAAGGTCTAGGATTATATGCCTTGCATTCACTCTCCTGTGAAAGAAAAGGGTGTGTAAGGAAGAGGATTATCCAACAATCAAATAAATGTACCTCTCAAATAACAATAAAAAAAGTATCACAAGGTTCTTGAATAAACAACAGTAAAACAGGTAAATAAAATCTTTGTAAATCTACTAATAAAGAACGAAAATACTCTTATTTCATTTTTGTTTGATTCTCACTTTAGTATTCATGGACTTCCCTGGTGACTCAGTGGTAAAGAATCCACCTGCAAAACGGGAGACCTGGGTTCAACCCCTGGGTTGGGAAGATCCCCTGCAGGAGGGCACGGCAACCCACTCCAGTATTCTTGCCTGGGAAATCCCATGGACAGAGGAGCCTGGCAGGCTACCTACTGTCCAAGGGGTTGCGAAGAGTCAGACACAACTGAGTGACTAAGCACAGCACATGGCATTTTCAGTTTAATAGTCCTGGTACCAGAAGATGCTTAAAGTACCATAAGCCAAGAAATTTTCATTTTTTTAAGTCTAGGAATTTCTAAGAAGGAATGTGGAATGCAGACTTGTATTAGGAAGCATAAAATCAAAGCCTTTACAGGGTGAATAAACTTTCCTATCAACTGAACTTTGGTTTAGTAGTGGTTTAAAACAGCAGTAATACTCAAAGCCTGCATCTGTGACTCCTTCTAATTCAATAGAATTCTCCCACAGCAGAATAGAAATCAATAAACGTGACTTTAGCAAGCCTATCAACAATTGATGTTTGTCAAGAGGAAAAAAAAAAAAAACGGAAGTATTTTCCTCTGGTACATCCCTATCACAGCACGTATGTCTTTGACCAAACAAGATAATGAATCAGCAGAAGTTATCTTTTATTGTCTTATTTTCCTACAGTCCCCAAATTTGCTACCTTAAAAACTGTTTCTGTTTTCTCAAGTTTCCACATCAATAATACAGCTCACTAATATTCAAATAAATCAATTATGTAACTAATATATGATGATTATTACTGTGTTACAAAGAATTAACCAGATGTCATGTGGCAGCTTTTTACCCCAGGTAATAAATTGTGAAATAATGATTTTAAAAAATAATAAAAAGCAATAAAACTGCTTTGTCAGTTCAGATAGCATGTTCCAACTCTCTTAAAAGACTGTTAAGTGGAATCAAGGGATAACTAAATCTTTTAATTTTGTTTCAAAAATCTCATTTACTGAGTTTTCATTAAGTCTCAGAAGATGAAATACACAGGAATAAATAAAATAAGATCTCTCCTCAAAATTCTAATAAGTGAGACAAGTAACTTTCAATACAAGTACTTGTATAACAAAATTATGGTGACAAGGAATACTCTGGAATTTGGTCACTCAGGGGACACTTTCTCAAGAAAACCAAGTTGATTCCTGAAAGATGAGAAAGGGAAGAAAATGGAGAAGAGTGTTAGTAGAGGAGAGCTATAGGCAGTAGGAGCAGCATAAATAACTGCACAAGCAAGGAAGCAAAAGGTGATGCACTTCTCTGGCTTACAGTTACTACAGGGTGAGGCTGGACGTGGGCAGTGGCTGGGGGGGATACAAACAAGGAAGTTGAAGGGAAGGGGATACGTGCCATCCTGGCTGGACCTGAACACCAAAACGAATTTCATAATAAGGAACCACTGAGGAATTTTAACTAGGGAAGTAGTATTTTAAGATTTGCTATTTTTTAATGATTAATTTTATAGTTTTACAGGTGGAAACTAAGAAAGACAAAGAAAAATCAGTCAGAAAATCCTAAGACTAAAGGGTGGGGGTGACCTTGTGATGAAAAATGGATTGGATGTAAGAAATTCTTCAAAGAATAAATTAACAAAATGCAGATGACTGAAATATTAAAGTTAAAATTCACTATGATAAAGAACATCAGCAACTGCCAAAGTCAATCTGAAAAATCAGAGTATATAGTCAGGATAGGCCAATACACTCGAACTCCAATTAAGGTTTTTTTTGGTCAAAGGGTATATCTAACTAGTTTCCATATCTGATTCTCAAACATACCATTAAATATGTAAACATTTTTTGAAGCTCCAGAAGAGTGGTCTTATGCTTCATATCTTCAGAATACTGTAAATTAAGAAAAAACCTTCCATTACAACATACTGGCATTGATAGTAAATTAGATATTTTAGAAAAGAAAGCATTAAAATGTGCTAAACACTCTTTTCATTCTTTTAGCCATTCTTTTAGGAAAAACACATAGTCTGTTTTCTTTAGCAATTTTAGCATTTTAAAAATTGAAGTATTTTGTTCATTATACAAACACAGCCATCATTATTATGTAAGGAACTAAATAAAGAAATCTTAAAACTACTTTATTTATCAGTACTTATTTGGTTCAATGTTGATTTACAAGTTGGCAATTTTGTAAGAACAGAAAACATCTTTTCCAGAAACAAATTCACACATTAAAAAATTAACTCATCTAGTCATACCTTCATTTTTTTCTAGAACAGTAGATCCTTAACACTGCAGGGTGATTCTGGCCAATTTCTTTGAAAATCCTCTAAATATTCAAGTACATTAACTGAGATTTGGGATTCTGGGTACACTAATTTACTGGAGACCTGGTTCAGAACATCACCCTTATAGGAGAGTCTCACATTCATGCCAGGCACTTGTTAGATATACTCTATCTCATTAAAATTTTAAAATAACCAATAAAGTAGTTAATATTCTCTTTACAAATTATTACCTGTCATAATTTTGAAGAAGCAGATGAATCTTGAAGACATTATGCTAAGTGAAATAAGTCAGTCACAAAAGGGCTAATACTGCATGACTCCACTTACGAGGTACTCAGAGTAGTCAAGTTCATAGAGACAGAAGTAGAACAGTGGTTGCAAGGGATATGGGTGAAAAAAGAATGGGCAGCAAAGTATTTAATGGGCACTGAGTTTCACTTGGGGTAGGTGAAAAAATTCTGGAGATTGATGTGTTAATGATTACAGTGTGAATATACCTAATACCACACAACTGTACACTTATAAATGGTTAATAGGATAAATTTTATACTGTGTATATTCAGCCACAATTAAAATACATGCAGTTTTCTTTAATCTTTCCGTGAAAATCTGAAAAGGAAATAATAAAAATGACATTTTCATGTAAGTAATCAAGTGCTCATTTGACGAGAGCACTTTCCAAAATCATGTCAAATTTCTATTCTGTAAGAATTCCTTATGTAGAGACAAGTCTAAATTTAGTTTTTATCCAAAATTACCATTTCTGACATTCATTCACAGTTAACACATGTGATTGTTCTTTTTCTACATACTAATTCCTGACAGTGCTAATGGCTAAAAGATGATGTTAATATGAAGAAGATAGACTATAAAGTGTCGTTAAGTCATCTCCTAAAAAGAAAATCACTGAAAACACGCTTCTTTAATAAGTGGTTCTATAAAGTTATACAAATGGGGACAACCTAATTTAGTCACAAAACTTTACACATGCCTAATGAAATCAACTTCTAATTATAATCAGTTAGATGATAAAGACATCAATTTAACTAAAGCAAAAAAAAAAAAATCCATTTGAGTGTATTGTAAATTTGGAGACTTCGAAGCACACCTTAAACATAGTACGGATTCACTAAAGATATACAATTTCAGTACTTTGTGGTGGGGGGTGGGGGTGGGAAAGCAAGGACATCAAGATGACATGTAGAAGAAAACAAAAATTCAGGCATAAAGAAAGTCTGCCAAAATCTTATAAAAGCAGTCCAGAAGGCAAACTAAAAAACAGCCCATGGCAAACAAAGAATGAAAACTACAAAGAACAAATTAACAAAAATAACATAAAGTAGAGCTTACTTAAATAAACTAGGCCACAATCAAATTTACCTTAAAATATTAAAAAATAACAAGTTCAGTGATTCTAATAATAATTTCCTATTTTGTTTTAGGCTTTGCTTATTATCTATGTAAGTAAAATTTGTATTTATTTTTACTGAAAATAACGTGTTCATTCAATACACTGAGTGTGTATATTCCACAACTGTATTTTCCTTTGCTAAATAAATTATACTGTCGCGTTTGGAATAATCAATTGAAATGTTAAAATAATTCAAATATATATAAGTTAGCTAGTAATATCCAATTTTGTCAATTTTAATTAAAATTATTTTCTCAAACAATATTTACTAAACTGAATCAGGATCTATCAACAAAGTTTTAAAATTCTGTTTTAAAGTTTTAACTTTTAAAGTACAGAAAACTGTACCTTAGCAGTGAAAACAGCCTGTCTTGCCTCAGGTATCATATAAAGTTGCTGAATAGTAGAAGCCAAGTAACAAGTAGCTCCAAGGTTAGTCAGGCCAACAAATCTACACTCAGCACGGACATCTTCATGAGGCCAGTAGTCCCACTTATAAGGTGCGTGAGCTGCTGAAAAAAGGAGGGAAAAAAAGGCACCCCCCAAGCAAACTATTAAACATAATGTATTCTGCTTTCACTAACAGCCACTATACCTGTTACTTATTTAATTCATATACATATTACTTAGGTTTATATTACTCATTTAGTTCATATACATATTTAGTTCACATACATAAAATATTTGGTACATTTCAAACACAGAGTAAAACTAACTCATTCCTAAATATTCAAAAAGACTGTCAGAACTTGACTTTACTTGGCACTAAATTATTTAACCCCAAAATGCCAAAGTATTTCACATATCTCTGAAAAAGTTCATCACAACTGTTGCTTTAAATTCAAAAACCAATATTCCCTTTTTAACTTCATACATCCTAGCATCAATTTTACACTGTTAAAACGTATGAATGATGAATTCTGTCTTTATCGTATGAATGGTGAATTCTGTCTTTAAATCATGCCCTCCAAAATCTTATTTCCATGAACAAAATTGACAAAGATTAAAGGAAAAGAAGCATGCTTACACTGCATGTGTTGTGCCATAACCCAGTTATGTATTAATCTGTAGTTTTCAACAGATCCCTTTACCATCTCCACTAACAAGTCATAAGCAGCAGCTCTTGAAGAATGTGATTTGCACTTTGGCTGTTGTCTATCTTTTAGACTAGGCAACAAAAACAGGAGATTGAAGATATCTCTTAAAAATTCCTGGGGGAGATAAAAAGAAAGACCAAGTATATTATCCAAACTTGGAAATTAATGATATCCCAAATATAGTAAATTCTATAGAGTAAAGTGGACTATATGACAATCAAAAGTTTACTAAAGGACTGTTTTAAAACTTAAAGGAACATCACATACCATCATCTGAAAGTATTCCCTAACGTTATTTCTCTTAGAGAAAAGTAAAATGGGAGAAGGCGCTCAACTTTACTTTTCTCTCCCTTCCTAATATCTGATCGTTTAGAGTCCAAATGACAGTATATTGTTTTCGACACCATTCAGTGATTAAACATTTTAACCTAGGACTCATTACTCCCTATCTTGACTTTCTCTGTATTTATTTAAGCTTCTCCTTATTTCACTCTAATAATTATAGTAGTAGTAGCAACAGCAGCAACTCACTTATAATGTGCACTTACAAGTGCCAGATACTATTCAAAGGCCTCAAAACAAACAAAATACAAAAAAGGTTAACAATCTAGCCTGGCGTCAGACCTGGAAGGTGCTGCAGTCAGGAATTACAACATCAAGCTCTTAACTTCAGTAACAGTGAAGTTCAAACTGAGGTGCAAGGCTTAACCATGTAAAATACATCCTATAGGTGTTTTTCCCTAATCTGCCTGAGAAAGGGTCACTTTTCCCAACCTGTTCTTTAATTGGTCCTTTCCTACTATTCCAAAGAAAGTTATCTCCCTCAGCCATCTCAAGTAGTACAATGGTATACTGTTCTGGGGTATAAAACCTCCTGGAGTACTATGCAGAAAAGAGGTAATATTGTTAAGACTGAGACTGCTACCCTTAGAAAAGGCTGCACTTTAAGGTTGGCTCTTGACTGTTGTCTGAATTCTTGAACGCTGAACAGTTCCCTCCTCTGTTATAAAACTTTCCTGAAGTGATAAAAGTGGCCCACTATGGCTATCTGTATTTAGTTTACACAGAATGCTTGCTTTTCATCTGAATTTCAGTAACTGTGGTCCATTATGCAGGTATTATGTGCCTACATGACCAAACCCCTGATAAAACCCCTGAACTGCTTGGCTGAACAGAGCATCCCAGGCAGACAGCACCTCAATGTCACAATCATTGCTGGGGGAATTAAGCACATCCCATGCAACTCCTCTGGGAGGTGACTCTTAGAAAGGCATACCTGGTTTCCACCACATCTGGCACCATACTTTTTCTTTGCTGAATAAAAGTTTTGTCATGAATACAATTACATACTGAGTCCTTTGGGTCCTTCTAGTGAATCACCAAATCTGGTAGTGATCTTGGGACCCTCCGACAAAGGTACCAAATGAAGGACAATTTAGAATATTTTCCCATTAATGATCTCACCTCCTCCATCTCATTGTTGTCAAAGAGAGTACAATGCATAGTTTCTGACTTGGCAAAGAGAAGTAAGTTTGGCTAAGAAGTATAGAAGGTGAACAGAGGCTTATTTTATATAGCTGATAAACTGACAATAAGGTTATGTCTCATCTATTCTATAACTGAGAAGGAGAAGACTGTCTTGGAGACACACAGTAGCATGTTCACGTGAACTGGAAATATGTCACTCACTCAAACAGAAATAGAATTGGCTAGTAACTAGTGTAACAATGAACTATCTTTGATAGTTTAAATACAGAAACTAAAAAAGCTAAATATTCATAGCTTCAAAGTTTTGACAAAATATACTTAAGGCCTACGATAGAAGTATTTTAATTAAAATATTAGGGTTGGTAAAACCATGCTGAAATGAACAGTACTTTTGTTTTCCTCACTCTAGAGTTTACCAGGAAAGCAGGTGACCTTAAGCCAAAGAGTAGCATGTATATTAACATGTCTTAGTAGCTCAGTCATGTCTGACTCTTTTTGACCCCATGGACTCTAGCCCAACAGGCTTCTCAGTCCATGGAATTCTCCAGGCAAGAATACTGGAGTCATTCCCTTCTCCAGTGATCTTCCCAACCCAGGCATCATACCTGCATCTCCTGCATTGCAAGCACATTCTTTACCATCTAAAGCCACAAGGGAAGCCCATATTAACAGTAGGAATGGAAGGAGTTTTAACAATGCTATTTAACTCTTTGAATTTCTTCTGAATTATGTGTCAAAGATCATACTCTTTTTGACCTATTTAGATCGAAAGTTATAATGTACCATTATAACAGTGCAGCCATTCCGGTATACTTCACAGAAAGAAGAATCTCAAACAGATACCTGAGAGAATAGGTCTGAGTGTGATGTTTGACATGTAATTCAGAAGAAATTCAAAGAGTTAAATAACATTGTTAAAACTCCTTCCATTCCTACTGTAAACAACATGTAAACAAGGTTTCTCACAATTTATATCTCTAGAAAAATAAAGTAGGAAGAGAAAATCTGCAAACAATAAATTAACTTAAGGTGGCCTGCAACAAATTCATATACACAAATCCTTACTCTTCATTAACAGCTAATTAGAAAACAAAATTGAAGAAAAAAGTCCATTTACGATACCTAAGAAAGAAAACTCCTAAGCGGAATCTTTATTAAAAATTCCTAAAATTCAAATTCTAAATGACATTAAATTGGATAACACAAAAAGACTGGTCTTCATAAATAAGGAAACAAATACTGCTCTTGTACAGGCAATTTAATATAATTTTAATATTTTCTATATCAAGCCATAAATTTAACACAACCCCAAGCTGAAAAGTATCAGAATTTTAATTTTTGAAAGAATGAGACACACTGATTCTAAAGTTCGTTGTGGAAAAATAAACCAAGACAATTCTGAAAAGGACTAATAATGAAGATGGACAATCTCCGTAAGACATTAACTGAAAACTTTAACTCTGCTTAATTAGAATACAATACTGGAGAATGAACAGATCCATAGATTAAAACAGAAAGACCAGAAACATCCCCAAATATACAGAACACTTTTCTACATACAAAAATTCTACAAATTATCAAGAAATGGACCACATACATACATACATAAAAGGAAAATGAGGACAGGATTTGAGCAACTTGAAGAAAAAAATAATACAAGTAAATGGCTTTAAAACACATGAAAACAAGTATGAATATACAATGGAACAAGTATACAAAGATGTTCACAGGAATTTTTTTTTTTAAACAAATATAGACAACATCAATGTCAATAAAAATTAAATAATTTCTCTTTTGATGTATTCAAGTTTTTAATGTATTTTCTCCCTTTTTTTGGATTCATTTTAAATGATGAACACAAACCACAGAATCGTTATTTACATAATATATACCTTTGTATTTAATACAGCCACATAAAGTCCTGAAAGGCCATTACCAAAACATCACTTGAAATTAAAATATATAAGAATCTTACCTTTATCAGCACTACCTAAAAATTCCTTTTTCTTTAAAATGATGTTTTGCTTTATAATGATACATAATCAGAAAGATCAATTAATATATTTACACTTTGGAATAAAAATTACATATTGACCAGAAACTATAAAACTCCTAGAGGAGAACATAGGCAAAACACTCTCCAACATAAATCACAGCAGGATCCTCTATGATCCACCTCCCAGAATACTGGAAATTAAAGCAAAAATAAACAAATGGGATCTAATTAAAATTAAAAGCTTCTGCACAACAAAGGAAACTATAAGCAAGGTGAAAAGACAGCCTTCTGAATGGGAGAAAATAATAGCAAATGAAGCAACTGACAAACAACTAATCTCAAAAATATACAAGCAACTTATGCAGCTCAACTCCAGGAAAATAAATGACCCAATCAAAAAAATGGGCCAAAGAACTAAACAGACATTTCTCCAAAGAAGACATACGGATGGCTAACAAACACATGAAAAGATGCTCAACATCACTCATTATCAGAGAAATGCAAATCAAGACCACAATGAGGTACCATTTCACACCAGTTAGAATGGCAGCGATCCAAAAGTCTACAGGCAATAAATGCTGGAGAGGATGTGGAGAAAAGGGAACCCTCTTACACTGTTGGTGGGAATGCAAACTAGTACAGCCACTATGGAGAACAGTGTGGAGATTCCTTAAAAAACTGAAAATAGAACTGCCTTATGACCCAGCAATCCCACTGCTGGGCATACACACCAAGGAAACCAGAATAGAAAGAGACACATGTACCCCAATGTTCATCACAGCACTGTTTATAATAGCCAGGACATGGAAACAACCTAGATGTCCATCAGCAGATGAATGGATAAGAAAGCTTGGTACATATACACAATGGAGTATTACTCAGCCATTGAAAAGAATACATTTGAATCAGTTCTAATGAGGTGGATGAAACTGGAGCCTATTATACAGAGTGAAGTAAGCCAGAAAGAAAAACACCAATACAGTATACTAACACATATATATGGAATTTAGAAAGATGGTAATGATAACCCTGTATTCGAGACTGCAAAAGAGACACAGATGTATAGAACAGACTTTTAGACTCTGTGGGAGAGGGAGAGGGTGGGATGATTTGGGAGAATGGCATTGAAACATGTATATATACTATCAGGTAAGAATCGAATCGCCAGTCTATGTTCAATACAGGATACAGGATGCTTGGGGCTGGTGCACGGGGATGATCCAGAGAGATGATATGGGGTGGGAGGTGGGAGGGGGGTTCAGGATTGGGAACTCATGTACACCCATGGCTGATTCATGTCAATGTATGGCAAAACCAATACAGTATTATAAAGCAAAATAAAGTAAAAATAAAATTTAAAAAATAAAAAAAAAAACTCAAAAAAAATTAAAAAAAAAAAAAACTTAAAAAATAAAATAAATTGCTAATAGCACCCCAGCTGAGAAACACTGGAAGAAAAAAATTACATATTGCTTTAAATATAACATAAGACTTCCACCAAGCAAGACTATAAATAAGTCAAGTTATTCCCAGTGAGAATAACAGAAAAATTTTTAAAGATCCAGGAGAAAACCCACAAAACAGGGCTTTGTGCAATAGGGGTAGTAGCACAGATTTAAGACAGCTAAGACTATCACTTTAAGTTTATCTTAAGAATCCCTTAGCCTATGTTCATGGCGGACAGACAATCTTCCATTCTGGTGGTTATTCCTGTTTCCTAAGATGATCAGTAACCCCAGGAAAGCAATCCTCCAAACCATAACTTAATTTCCTTAATGAAAGCATAGACAAAAGTGCCAGTGATATAACACAATCTAAAGAGAAATTAGACATTTGTTGGTATAGAGTTATTAGGTGTTATCAACAGTCAATTATAGAATTTGTGTCAAATGGGCCTTTAAGGTATGAATCAATAAGTATTCTACAATGGCTATATTAATTCCATGTGCTATTAATTCAAAATATTCAATTCTACAAAAAACTATTAAGTACAATAGCCTCTTCATATTGTCACGGTAATTAAAACTTGTTCTGCATTCTAAAAACAAGGCTAAGATTTGTATTTCTAGGATTCATCTTATTCAAAGTTCACTGTTCCTACCAGTAATAAAGTTCTGATAAACTTTATATTTGTATGTTTAAGGAGATTTAACATATCCACATACAAGGAAACAATATTAAAAAGCTTAGTCTTATTTCATATAAATACTCAGATGTATTATTACCAACCTGTCCTTCCCTTGAAAATTTAAAGGGTGGTTTGTGTTTAATAACACTTGTTGCAAGCCTTAGGAGTCCTGTAAGCCCATCATCTTCTATATTACCATCTTGATGATCGAGGATCTCCCTGCTACAAAAAACACAAGTAAAACAAGATAGGTCATACAGTTACATCCTTTATCTTTATGCAACAAAACTGTCAATTTCACATCAAATTTTACCTTCGAATACAGTCGGCCAAATGCCGTGCCAAAGCATCCAGGTCAAGCAGTGTTGTCTTAATACAAAAAGAAAATACAAAATTCAAATATAGATTTTTACATTTAGTATTTCAGTATTTACTAAAACAAAACAAAAAAAATCCTTTACTTTTAAGTAACAAGAATTCTTCAAATTCATTAACTTGCCAATTAAATTATAAGTAATATATAACTACTCTTTACTTGTACATAATATCAATAAAAGTATAGTTGTAAATACATCATTAATGTCCTTCAAAAAAAATCAATGAAATGTTGGCAATAAATTATGACAGCCATAGTAATTTAATGAGAAAACACTGGGTTTGATTTATTTTTTAACAATTTTACTGAGATATAATTCACATACAATTCACCAAGGTTTGCTTCTAACAGTACCTTCTGAAATAAACTTAAATAGACAGCTCACTTCAGAAATCTTTATTCTCATTATAACTGAGCAACAAAATTAAAACAGATTTCACGAAACAGAATCTAATTTAAGAGGATTCACAGTACAGTGGTTAGGACTCCACGCTTTCAGTGCAGAGGGTGTGGGTTCAGTCTCTGATTGGGGCCATAAAATCTTGAAAGCCATGCGGCACGGCCATAAACAAAAAAGAACAAGATTCTCAAAGAAACTCATATCACCAAGAAGGAAAATTACTTTGAATACCAAGCAAGAAATAATAGATTCCTACTTTAAATGGGCAACCACAGGTTTAAAAAAAAAAATTCCATGTCTACCTGGCATTAGTATTTTATGGATAAAGTCAAATACATTAAAATATGTTCAAGGGGAGGAAGACCTGGAAGTGGTCATCAAAAGAAGTAAGATAAGTAAATATTAGGGATGTAATATACAACATGATAAATATCATTAACATTGCTATATGTTATATAAAGTTGTTGAAAGAATAAAGTGCTCATTACAAGGAAATAAAATCTCTTTCCATTTCTTTAATTTTATATCAGTATGAGATGATAATCTTCAACTATGCTTACTGTGGTAATCATTTCATGATGTATATAACTCATTATGCTGTATACTTTAAACTTACACAGTGCTGTATGTCAATTATAACTCGGTAAAACTGAAAGAAAAAATTACAACAGGTTCAATATTGATTTTTAAATTTCTCAAATGTAAAGTAGAATAAGAATTCAGATGTAAACTGTTCCTTAAAACTAAAAAGCTCAAACGTTAAAGGACTTTTAAAATATATAGTGTATTCATTGGACTTTGACTGAAATACATGAAAAAAATTGACAGAAAAGGTTCCCTAAATATTTAAATGTAAATTTTTCAAGTGTTTCTCACTTTTCTGTGAGATCAATTAGATTTATTTTAGCTTGCTAAATTTATAAAAAGGAAAAAAAAGTTTTTATGTGGCCAAGCTTTTCTTCGAAATGGACTTGTTTTAAATGCCTTTGTTAGACAGCAGTATCACTGTAGTCTCATATAACAAAATTAGAAGGTCAGAAAACTGATAGTGCTCTTTAGCTTAAAGTGATTTCTATTAACTTCAACTTTATTTTATATACTCAAAATCTACTTACTATTACAGAAATCTGTATATTTAAAGTCTAAATTTCACACTCCAAATAAGATTTTATATCCACAGATCTTACTCCGAAGACATAGGAAACTACTGATAAGTACCAAGTAAAGACATTTCAACTAACGTCAAAATAAAATGAAGGAATGAGAGCAAAACACAAAGGTACAAATGAAGTAGAAAAACTATGACATTTTCAACTCATTAAAGACTGATAAAACTGCCCTTAATGATAAGGACTTATAAATTCATGAAGAAACATGTACATAATTCATCTCTATTAACAAGTTAATATAAAATTTTCTGAACATACCTGACTAGCATCCTTTATATGTATGTTGTCAACTAATTTGCACAACAACCAAAAATATTCTTTACATCCAGGTTTTAACATTGGTTCTTCTTCATAATCATCTATCTATTAAAAAAAAATTTGAACTTTGTGAAAAAAGTTTAAAAGGGGAAAATGAACTTAAAATTATATTTTAGAAACTATTAGGGTTTATTAAAAAAAGTTAAATCCCTACAAACTAAACAGTATTCAAAATTTAACCGAAAAAGTTCTGAAGAAGACATTCCTGGTTTCTTTAAAATTAAAACTACTATGTACGTAAGTCAATGATGAGAAGTTTGAGGAAAACACTACTCTCAACTTACTTATAAACTAGTTGGTAAAGATATGAATAATGTATAATACTAAATAATG
This sequence comes from Budorcas taxicolor, assembly GCF_023091745.1. Taxonomy (NCBI): domain Eukaryota; kingdom Metazoa; phylum Chordata; class Mammalia; order Artiodactyla; family Bovidae; genus Budorcas; species Budorcas taxicolor. The sequence continues at coordinate 119,363,961 of NC_068920.1, forward strand.
TAGTGTCAACTAAAAATTCAATGACAATGTGAAAACACAAGAAACCTACAGAAAATGAGTATATATAAATCTACCCACATGTAATGGTCTATTATAGTTTTCAAATCTGAAAAATAAAGAACATTACATTTCTTACACAGCTGATGACAGTAAATACGGAGAAGAAAACTCCTACAATGCATCATATTTCTAGAGATTAGTATAATTTACTTATTAATGGGCCCTGAATTTATTATGTGAGAGAAGGGGTTTACAAGGCTAGTAATGAATAAAGCTGAAAATTCTAAGTATCACAAAGATAAAACAACTGTGATTGAGTAAGGAGAGTGCTACATTTATGACGTTTCTATCATTCAACTTATCAACACAAGGCTCAAAACCTATAAGGACAAATGTTATTTCCAAAACAGAATACCCATGAGAGATCCCACAGAGCTGAAACCAAAGCACATAGAATCTATCCTTAAAGTGTAACATGGACACAATATGTCACAATGCTGTTACTTTAAGAACTATGTAACTATCATCCTCCTGGTGAAAACTATAAATAGTAAACAGGTATTCAAAATTACTTGCAAGAATAATATAATGATAAACGTGGGGCAAAAGAACATGCAGAAATAGAACCTGCTGTTGAACACAGTAAAATCTTACCCTGATAGGTTTGAGTGCTTGAGCATCTGGAAGGAACTTCAACAATGTTGAGGCAGCCAGTAGCAGAAAAGAGCGATTGATTGAGTCTCCTCCATCCAGCCCTGATAGAGATAACTTATAAAGACCATTGCAAGACTCATGACGGACTGCAGTCTAAATGAAAAAGCAAGTTCCAAAGATAATCCGAGTCAGTGTTAAGAAATTAATCTTAAAGTTGATACGTTGCCAGAAATAATATGTTAGATGGCTTCTTTAATAACATATTTTAAAACACAATGTCCTGATCACATACTCAGGCATGTAAATAATACATAGTCAAATGAAGTACCCCAAAGTTATACAGTAATATGTAAAAACATTTTGGAAATTCCCAAATATGGCCATAAAAAAAAAAAACACTAAATACAAGAACAGACAAATACAAAAAGGATTGAGAAGAGATTATTCATAATAATTTATTTACATGATTATGTAACAAGAAAAATATTTTCACAACTAGAAGCAACTTAGAAAGTATTTAAACCAAAATATATTACAGATTTTAGAATCTTGTTCAAATGTTAGAATACTTACCTGGGACAGAGTGAGAACAAGAACACATATGCATTCAATACAAAGCTAATAATTCTAGAAAATGTTCTCTAAAAAAGATGTGAATATCGTGGCTAAGTGTACTAATAAGTGTTTCTACTATTTCATTTAGGATATGGTGTGAGTAACATCAAGATATGATTAGTGAAAATTATACTGACTTCACTGTCAACAATGAAATCAAAAGGAAATATATATAACTTATTGTCGGTCTCTCTTGCATCTAAGGATACTCTCAACTAGATAAAGCAAAATAAATTTCTCAAATATAAATTACAATAATAAAGGCTCAAATCTTTCTAAAGCCTCAGGGAAAAAAAAAACAAAACCCAAAAGAACCACTCTGTAAACAAATACTGCAAAAAAAGAAAAATATGAATGCTACACAGTAACATTCACACTTAAGTGTACATAGTTCAAAATACCCTAGATCTTAAAGGATTAATAAGTACTTTCCAGGATATATTTATGGAATCACATTCGTTTCCATTAGCTCTTTTTATTATCAATGCTTATATACGAAAAAATATGAGGAGTAGAACTAATCTTCAATCTTTAGCTTACCTCAGGAATAAGGAGAGTCAATTTCTTTAGCCAATCTTGTAAATGATCACTATCAGCAAGGCTAGATTTCACTAAAGAACAGCAATGAGCCCAACTCACCAAGAGCCACATAGAATAATGTGAAACTAAAGAAAAATTGGAAAAAAGTTACTATAAAAATTATTATAAAGACTTGCACTATAAAGAAAACAAAATGTTCATTATCAAAGAAGGGTATTATACGTAAATGTTTCCAGCCATCTAAATCTTTATCTATTAAAAATCAACTTTGTGGAACCCTTACCTTCATGTCTAGACCTGTGATCAGATTGAGCTTTCAAAACTCTGTAAAGTAAAAACATACCACCAGGAATAGTTAAATTCAGCAATGAATTAAAAAATAACTCTATTTCTACTATATTTATCATTTAACTTTCCCAAAAGATTATAGATTTTTATGAAAGATAATAATTTATTTTCCATGGTCTTCATTTTTTGTTTAAAGAATCACTGGTAAAATCTTATTATAACAAACACTAAATGACTTCATATTTAATAAATAAAATCTGAGTGAATCCCATATTGACTTAAGTGCACTCTCACAGTGCCTAAAAATTTGGTTACTGAAGTGATATGGATTACAAAGAGAAAGGTTATAATGGTTTAGAATCTAAATATAAGACTTCTAAAAGGAAAAAAATCATACACTGGCATAAAATGCCCCTTTTTTGGTATGGGTAAATTCAATTTTCATTGGGAATAGTTAAAAGTAAATTACTGAAAAGCAGAGAAAAACAACTAATTTAATTCTATATTGCGTCAGTTCTATTTTTTCCCCCATGATACTTTTAGTAACTTCAGTGGAAAATGTATTACCTCAATTTAAAGAAAACAGTAAAAATTTTCAATTTGATAACACCGTTACACAGGAATTTAGTATTCACCTTAAAATAAATTGCTGTGTTTTTTTTTCTTAAGAAAAGCACAGACCTCTAGATACATACTTTGTTATAATTAAATTGTGATAATTAAAAAACGCCTTTGAAAATTTCAAAATGTATGTAACTGATTTAAAGTAAAAGATACTGAAAAGTTAAAACTTATAAATCAAGATCTGGTCATATTTCATGTTTAACTTTTATCATATTGGCTTAATATAATTAACTTTACCAAGAGCAACCTACTCATGTACCTTTTAAATCTGCGGCATTTGAAGATTTTTGGTAACAGACAGTAAGTTTTTTCTAACTACCTTAATTGATATAAACCTCCCAGCATCATATAAACTGAAGGTGGAAGTATACAGAACGTATGTTAGAGGACAGGGAGAAAAAGTTAATAATTATTTATCTGGAGGAGAGTAACTGGTAGTTGGTACAGAAAATCTATTTTTCCTCATACAAACCAAGGTCAAGTTACTGCACTTTCTTTGTTTCCCCACATTATTCACTCATAAGTTTTATAACTAATAGGTGAAGTGCCTGGCACTAATAATGGTGAGCAAAATCAGATAAAGTACATACAGAACTATACGGTCCAGTGGGGTAAAGCAAGTATTAATCAAGTAATGCAAATTCAATAGAGACAGACACTAAAGAAAGACATACTAAAAAAGAAATAATCTTAAAATAATCATGCTGCTTATATTCAAATATTGCTTATGAAAGTGACTTTTAAAAGCATCTAAAAAGAGACAACTAGCTATTAGCCGTAAATAAGCACTTTGAAACATGCTTACATGAACTTTGTAAATCATCTGAGTAACAATGGCAAGCTTAAGCCCAACATAACACCTAGAGAAAACAATACTTGAAAATATTTCTGCATACTTTAACATAATTTATGTGATTATTTAAGGTATACAGAATCAGGTCTTTATGTATTAGCAAGTATCATTTATACACTATTAAAATTTTGTATATTATTTTTTAAAAATCACCAATGTAGCCCAAATAAATTGGATCATATGACATGTTTAAACTATATTCTTAAATAAATATTTCCAGCTTTATCTATTGAGAGCCCAGAAGCAAGTTAACATTAGGATCATGAGTACCCTTATTACACTGGTTCCACGCCAACAACTAGGGCTTCCTAAACACTGATTCCAGAACTAAGGCATATAAGCAAAGTGAACAGTAATAGTAATGAATTATCTTGCATTAAAAAATCCAACTTGATACTAAATAAAAGGAAGAGAAAGCTCTTCCTCACAATAGAATGTCAACTAATAAACATAAAATGAATGGCTAAGTGTTAGAAAATCACTAGTTTGCAAACACTACTGATACTTAATTCAGGCAAGAATCATCATCACTGTAATCCATAGGTTAGTTTTAATTAGAAAAATCAGAAACTTCACTATAGAGAAATCTGGATGAAACCAGAGTGACTGATCAAAATCACTAATAAGACAAACAGCTATCACTGGGATGAACTGGGAAAGATATGTTACTTATTGAGTATTCCTGCTAAAATGTATAGTCTGAATTTAATTGTAAGAAACAATCAGGAAAACCTAAACTGAAAGGTGTTATAAAAGAACTGGCCTGGGATGCTCAAAAATGTCTGTTCCATGAAAGAAAAGATAAGAAATATCCCCCATTACAGGAAATGGAAGAAATATGACTATGAAACACAGTATGTTATTCTGGATGAGGAAAAAGTTGCTATAAAGAATATTAATGGGATTTGAGTATGGATAATATGTTAGATAATATTATATCAATGTTGAATTTGAGTATTTCACTACAGTCGTCAGGAAACTGTCCTTGGTCTTAGGAAACACATCAAACTATTTATGGGTAAGTGACCATAATGTCTGAACTCTTACAGAATTTAGGATAACATATAAGTAAACGTGTGCACAGAGACACCCACAGAAAACGCTATAAAAACTTGCAAAACGTTGGTAACAATATGCAAGTCTAAATGAATGATATGAAAGTGCACTAAAATACCCTAACCATTTATCTGTTACATTTCAAGTTTTTCCAAATTAAAATTTTTAAACACTGAATTCTTACTATATATACATACATAACGTAAAAACATCATACCTAGGAGCCAGATTATCATATGTATAAGCAACAGACATAAGTCGCTGAATCAAACTGGTTCCTTGGACAAGAACAAGAAATACCTTTAAAATAAAAACATTTAAAAAAAAAATCTGTAAATACACTAAAGCACAAAACTGCATTTTAAACAGACTCTATATTACTTTGATTTTTATTTATAAAAATATAAGGAATACTCTAAAAATGGTTATTGGAAAATACTACAAAAGAATTAAATACTAGAAAAACAGATTTTCATAAACAAACATAAGAATAGCAACTTTAAAAAGAAAATAATACAAATTTAGAAAATACACAGGCAAATCCTCTCTATTTGACCCACGGATTATCTGCATGTCACCCAACAGAGCAAGAAAAATTATATATTATACATGCCAGTGATTTTGGGAGGCAGTAGATGAAGTAATATTTTTCACTTGAAATAAATACTACAGGTAACCAAGCTTGGAATCCAGATTAAAAATCCTGAGGTTCAACATTAGTTTACTTATTTTCAAGCTGTATGACTCTAATACTGAATTTCTCAGTTCTTAATCTATGTAATAGGAAAAATATTTGCTAACTTAATAAAGAATTATTAAATTTCTTCTGCAGGCCCAAACTCATTCTGGGCACTAAACTCTATAAAAGCACTGTTCCTATCCTGGGGAAGTTAGTCCAATGCAGCAGATAACATACAAAGCATTGCAGGAGCTTCCCTGGTGGCTCAGTGGCGAAGTCTGCCTGCCAACATAGGAGACACAGGCTTGATCCCTGATCTGGGAGGGTCCCACATGCCATGGAACTAAGCCCATAAGCCACAACTATTGAGCCCACATTCTAGAGCCCAGGAGCTGCAACTACTGAGCCCATGGGCCACAACTACTGAAGCCTGCGTACCCTACAGCCTGTGCTGCCCAACAAGGGAGGCATCGGCAATGACAAGCCTGCACACTGCAACTAGAGTAGCTCCTGCTTGCTACAACTAGAGAAAAGCCCTTGCAGCAACAAAGACCCAGAGCAGACAAAAATAACAGTATTTTTTTTTTTTAAAAAAGCACTGAAACACAAGTATACGCAATGTGCCAAATGATCAATAGAAGAGAGCAGCAACTAAAGCTGTCCCTGACAAAATAAGGAGAGCTTTAAGAAACACTATATTTAAGTTTGGAGGCTAATGGATACATGTATGTGTATTGTTGAGTCCCTTTCTGGTTCGCCTGACTCTTATCACAATATTGTTGACTGGCTTTATCCCAATACAAAATAAAAAGTTAAAAAAAAAAAAAAAAGACAAGCTATACTTAGGCTGGAATTTGAAGGTTAAATTTGGAATCTGAAACTTCCAAAAGGCTACTGAAGGAGAATAAATGAAATATTGTATGACAATAAATTAGTAAAAGAATTAGTGTTTCTTTTTTACTATTAGATGACGTCTCGAGAAACAGAGTAACAAAAATTTCCCCTCAAATAACTTAATTTACATACTGTGCTCTAATTATTATGATAAACAAATGAAAAAATATATGCTTTTTCTAAACTAGAATTATAATATTGGCATATGCATAGAAAAACACATGCACATAAAAAGAGAACCCATGGTAATGACCTGTGACTCTGGGGAAGGTTCATTTGTATATTCTTTTTCGCCACATCACAGCTTGCAGGATCTTAACTCCCTGACCAGGGACGGAACCTGAGTCCTCAGCAGTGGAAGTGCAGAGTCCTAATCACTGAGCCGTTAGGGAATTTCCTCAATTGTACATTCTAGATATTTTTAGTAATTATGTACTTGAACAAATTTTTTTAAGCCAGTTATTTAAAAATCCCATATATGAGTATATGATTTTATTTTTCTATCAGTAACAACTCATTGCTCTGAAGTTTCTTGAACAGGTATGAGGTAAGCTGCTGTCCTCAAATGATTACAAAATAAGGAACAGACTGAGTAAAAACTTATCTTCAACCTTCCCCAGTTCAGTTCACTGACAGAAACAGTGGAAGGGCAAATACTGATTGTATGAACAGCAGAATCCACAGTCAAAAAGACTTAATTTTATTGCTGGCTGTGCTGGTTATCGTGCCACTTTTGTTCAACTCCAAACCCACCATACTGTGAACTTGCTCTGCCATTATAATGGCTGGTAAATTTCTCCTCTGCCAGCTGGCTTTCTTTTAAGTTTGTCAATCTGGGATACTTGAGAGATACCTTACGTCCTTTTTCTTTTGTTTGTTCTGGGGTTTGTTTTTTTTGGGTTGTGCCATGCAGCTTGTGGGATCTTAGTTCCTGACCAAGGATCAAACCTGGGCCCCCGGGTGGTGAAAGCATGAAGCTCTAACCATTGAACCACCAGGGAATTGTTTGTTCTGTTAACACTGTTCCAGAAATATTTTAACCAGATGAGGAAACTGATTTCAGAATCAGTAACAGAATGAGTTCCTCAGAGGCCTAAACTCCAGTTCAGCACGATCCCATCTATAAGCTTCTCACTTCTGGTAGCTATAATCTTCTACATATATTCCTCAAAAATATGTGATATTGCCTGCATTACCTTAACATTCCCTTTTAATTTATAGCCCTTCAAAACATGGGATTCTCTGGTGGCTCAGTGGAAAAGAATCTGCCCGCCAATGCAGAAGTCACGGGTTCAATTCCTAAGTCGGGAAGATCCCCTGGAGAGGTAAATGGAAACCCACTCGAGTATTCTTGTCTGGGTAAAATCCCAGATGGGGGCTATAGTCCATAGCTAAGCTAAGCTAAGGCACTTCAGTCGTGTCCGACTCTGTGCGACCCCATAGACAGCAGCCCACCAGGCTCCCCCGTCCCTGGTATTCTCCAGGCAAGAACACTGGAGTGGGCTGCCATGGAGTCACAAAAGAATCGGACACGACTTAGTAACTAAACAACTCCGAAACATAAGAATAAAACTACTTCTCGATTTTAAATCTACTCTGTTGGAATACCTAGTGTAGTTTGCTTTTCTGAATGGATCCTCCATTCAGCACAAAAATTACTGAGACCAACTAATGAACTCAACCCTACAGTTAGATAACATACAGAATGGCATAAAATTCACGCTGCAGTTTGGATGATGAACTGAAAAGTTTTACTCCTTCGTAATTGCTACTGCTTTAAAATGAAGGCATAACTTCTGCTGTGAGGTCATACTGTGGTGATCTAGGATAGCATTTCATAGATATCAGTGTTGTTCACTTTGTAAAAACAAAAATAAATTCTCTTAAAAGACGAGTGTATTACTACAGTTTAATGGTAACATTTCTACTTTACCTCTGTTAATCTTGGTATATGAATACCCTTAGCATGATCACCAGCAGCCTTTCTTGACTTGCCAGGCCACGTTCTTTTCCTATGGCTTTCTGCTATACCAGACCAGGCAAAGACATCATGATAAGCTAAATCCAAATCGGATGGATCTACTGCAAACTGGCATATTAACTTCAGCAAGCAAGCAAGACAGTCTAGCTGCCACTGTGGATAAGAAGAAAATGTTATTTACCTAATTTTCATTAATTTCGCATGGCCACTATACAAACTGAAATTAAAGACTAGAAAATGAAAATAATTATAGCTAGTACTTAATCCATGAGGTAATGAAATTTTTCCTGTTCATGTATTGCAGTTAATAACAACCCAATCTTACAAAAACAGACACTAGATAACTAAAATGTGTATTCAATTAAATAAAAATGATACCTGTATTTCTATCATGAAATAATCATACAAATGTATATAATAACAAGATATAAAAAAACACTGCTTGGAATGAATTCAAATATTAAAACTATTAAAATACTTTACCTATAAAATTAGCATTAAGGGCAAAAATATTAGATGTCTCTCCACATTAAGTGGCATATACTCTAATATTTGGGAGTGAAAACTATACTCAATAATTTGATAACTTTTCAATTGAAAATTTGCATTTTACAAATGTACATGTAAAATAAAATAAGTATCTCATCAATAAAATACTGCTTAGTATGGAAAGTAAAATTTCTAATTGATTTAAAGCTCCACATTAAAAATTTTTAAATAAAACAATTCCTTCAAATAAATAAGAACATCATCTATGTGCGAGAGCTTTCTCTTTAATGGTCCTTGTTCTCCTCTTTTCCTAATACGGCTACTAAGTGTTACAACTATACCAATATACCAGGAAACACAGCAATACTATGTAACTGATTTTTCAAGAAAAGTATCACAAAATTGCAGTGAGGAAAAAAAAAGTCTTCACACAAAGGGTGCTAGAAAAATTGGATAGCCATATGGAAAAATAAAACTTCAACCTCATTTTACATAAAATACAAAAGTTAACTCAAAATATACCACAGATCTAAATGTAAAAGGTCACAATAAAATTTACAGAAGAACACATAGGAGAATATCTTTGTGACCTTAGAAAAAAGGTTTCTTAGCTAGGATTAAAATTGAAAACTTCTCTGCTTAAAAGACACTGTAAATATAAAGAAAAGACAAAACACAGATTGAACGCAAATATTCTTAACACATACACCTGACCAAAAAAACTTGTCCAAATTCATTAAGGAAAAAAAGTCTTACAGCTCTTTACTAAGAGAAAAAAAACAAAAACCCCAAAGAAAGCAAAACAAAAATCCCCAAGATATTTAGAGACACTTTACAAACGAAGATAAAAAACATGGTCCAAATGAAATGTTAATGGGGAAATTTATAACTATGTTTACATTAAAAAAAAAAAAGAAGGATCTCATTAATCGAACTTTCAGTTCAGTTCAGTTCAGTCGCTCAGTCGTGTCCAACTCTTTGCGACCCCGTGAATCACAGCACGCCAGGCCTCCCTGTCCATCACCAACTCCTGGAGTTCACTCAGACTCATGTCCATCGAGTCAGTGATGCCATCCAGCCATCTCATCCTCTGTCGTCCCCTTTTTCTCCTGCCCCCAATCCCTCCCAGCATCAGAGTCTTTTCCAATGAGTCAACTGAATCGAACTTTAGAGGTTAACAAACTAGAAAAAGAAGAACAAACTACAACCAAGGTTAGTAGTTGCAGAAAGGAAATAATAAAAATCAAAACAGAGATAAATAAAATAGGGAACAGAAAGACCTAAAGAAAAAAAATCACTGAAAATCAAAGCTAGTTCTTAGAAAAGAACAAAATTCACAAACGTTTAGCTAGGAGGACTAAGAGACAAGAAGAACCAAATTACTAAAATCAGAAATAGAAGTGGGAACATTTCAACTAATTCTACAGAAATAAAAAAGATTTTAATAGAGTACTACAAACAACTGTTATGTCCCCAAACTCAATACACTATACAAAATTAACAAATTCCTAGAAACACAAAACTTACAAAAACTCAATCAAAAAGAAAATCTGAATAGACTTATAACTAGTGAGGAGATTGATTCAGTTATCAAAAATCTCCCAAATAAGAAAAGTCCTAGACCTGACAGCTTCACTAGTAAACTCTAACAAACATAAAGAAGAACTATTGCGAATAATCCTCAAACTTTCCCAAAAACTGAAGAGGGAACTCCGTAACTCATTTGATGAAGCAAGCATTAACTCTGATATCAAAGCCAGACAAAAGACACTATAAGAAAATTATAGGCTAATATTCTTTATGAATATTCATGCGAAAGTCTTCAACAAAATATTAGTAAACAGAATTCAGCAATATAGTAAAAGGATGACCAAGTGGGACTTATTCTTAGAATGCAAGGATAGTTTGACATATGAGCACTGATCAATGTAAATACTCCATATTAACAAACTGAAGGAAAAGACTACATTATCTTGATTACTGCTTTAAAAAGCATTTGACAAAATTCAACACCCTTTTATGATAAAAATACTCAATGAAATAGGAGCAGAAGGAAACTAGTGCAACATAATAAATAAAAGTTATACTGATAAACTCGGTGAAAATCATACTCAATGGTGAAAGACTGAAAGTTTTTCTTCTAAGATCAGGAGGAATTCAAGGACAATTGCTTTCATCACTTCTATTCAACACCACAGTGTTAAGTTTTGGCCTGAGCAATACACAAGAAAAATAAAAGGCATCAAAATTGGAAAGAAAGAAATAAATTTATGTTTGTGTTAAAACTAATAAATGATCTCAGCAAAGTAGAAGGATACAAAGTCAAAATACAGAATTCAGTTGTACATGAACAATGAACAATATGAAAAGGCAATGACAGAAACATTAGGAAGAATAAAATATCTAGGAAGGAACTTAACCAAGGAGCTGAAAGAGTTCTATAATGAAAGCTAAAAAAAGTTGCTCAAAGAAATTAAAGACAAATAAATGGAAACATATCCTGCATTTATGGACTGGAAGACTTAGTATTAAAATATCAATACCATCCAAAATCACTGCAGATGGTGACTGCAGCCATAAAATTAAAGGACACTTACTCCTTGGAAGGAAAGTTATGACCAACCTAGATAGCATATTCAAAAGCAAAGACATTACTTTGGCAACAAAGGTCTGTCAAGTCAAGGCTATGGTTTTTCCAGTGGTCATGTATGGATGTGAGAGTTGGACTGTGAAGAAAGCTGAGCGCCGAAGAATTGATGCTTTTGAACTGTGGTGTTGGAGAAGACTCTTGAGAGTCCCTTGGACTGCAAGGAGATCCAACCAGTCCATCCTAAAGGAGATCAGTCCTGGGTGTTCATTGGAAGCACTGATGCTGAGGCTGAAACTCCAATACTTTGGCTACCTCATGCGAAGAGTTGACTCACTGGAAAAGACTCTGATGCTGGGAGGGTTTGGGGGCAGGAGGAGAAGGGGACGACAGAGGATGAGATGGCTGGATGGCATCACCGACTCGATGGACATGGGTTTGGGTGAACTCCGGGAGTTGGTGATGGACAGGGAGGCCTGGCGTGCTGCAATTCATGGGGTCACAAAGAGTCGGACACGACTGAGAGACTGAACTGAACCATCCAAAGTGACCTACAGAATCAATGCAATCCCTAACAAAATCCTAATGATGTTTTTTGAAGAAACAGAAAAATTCATTCTAAAATTCACAAGAAATCTCAAGGGACTCCAAACAGACAATCTTGAAAGAAAAGGACAAACCTGGAGGACTGACACTTTCTGATTTAAAAACTTACTACAAAGTTACAGTAACGGACACCAAGTGAAGTACTGGCATAAAGATAGCTTTAAAAAAAGGAATGGAACTGAGAGCCCAAAAACAAACCCTCATCTATATGGTTAAATGATTTTTGATAAGGATGCCATGAACATTCACTGTGGCAAAAGGAGTCTTTTCACGGAAAGGTGGTGGAAAACCTGCATCTCCACATGCAAAAGAATGAAGCTGAACCTTTATCTAACACCATATACAACAACCCAAAATGAATCAAGGATCTAAATGTAAGACCTAAAACACAATAAAATCTTGAAAGAAAACACAGAACCAAAGGGTCATGACATTGTATTTAGCAATGATGTCTTGGAGAGTATACCAAAAACTCAAGTAACAAAAGAAAAAACAAAAAACTTGGACTTCACGAAAATTTAGTTTGTGAATCGTAAGACTATTCAGTGTCTTTTAATATATTGAGAGATACATTATGAACAGTGGATCTCCATCAATCTGAAAGCAATCTATGTCTTAATCAATCTAGCCATCTCAAGTGTTGCCAAGCTACAATGTGTGCCATATGGTAGTAAATTTTTCTTAATACTTCATAAAAGTATCCATAATTTTAAAGCAAAACAGAGAAAATCTTTAGCACATGATTACCTGTAAACTTTATTCAAAGCAAACACAGACATTTTTAAGCAAAAATCCTATGAACAACACATAACTACTCTAAAATTTTTAAATTCTCTCACTTTGCCTAAGAACTAAAAGGCACCTTATAATTCTGAAAGAGTAGTGAGAAAACAAAAACACAACAACAAAACACAGCAAAAGATATCTGTGTTTTAAAAGTCAAAAAACAACTACTATTGCAGAGGTATTTATTCTAAGAAGGAAAATATCTGTAGCAAAATATGTAAAATAAAAATGGCAAAGTAGTATTGAAAAAAATGGTAAGATTAACAAAACCTTAACAGACAGCAATACATGTCTCAAAAAGTATCTATTTTTTAACATACTGGATGCAGCAGCACTCGATAGTAAATCGAGAACATCTGACTCCTGGACTCTAAAATAATTCTAAAATACAAGTACTAAGAAATTAATTTTTGAATGCAATGTTTGATAATGCTATTCTGCTTTGCTGGAGGTCAGGAAACGAGCATACCTTCCATTTCAGACAAAACTAGATTATGCAGTTTTGTCCATCATTATGAATTTTAAAATATTCCACAAGTAAGCAATTTTAGTTTCCTAATATTATAGGACAGTGCTTCTTCAAGTTAACAGCAATAAGTACTATTTCCTACAACTTCCATTTTGTTAAAGATCAATAATTTTGTAAAATACTATTTAAAAAATACTGTGTCCATGTCCAACTGCTATAAAAATTTCTAAAGGCTTTCTCTCATATTCTGTACCTATTTCATTGCAGAGCAGTCACAAATGGTCTGGAAATACATTTTTGAGTAGTGCTGCTTATAAGGAAAAAATGGTCAAACCAAAACAAAGAATATTTTCAAAAAACTAAAGACAAAACAAGTTTTTCTTAAAAATCATCCCAAATTTTAAGACTATATAAACATTAATATATAACTTATCAAGCTAATGAAAAACTGTTCATGAGTTATAGTTCAGCACCATTAATATTAGCACTTAAAATTTGTACAGAGTTGACACTGAGAACTCTTACTGCATAATTAGCTCAACAGATTCCTTATTTTTCCTTAAATTTATTTCCACTGTACTTCATACTCCTTTACTACAACAAAGTTTGCAGCAAAAGTAACACTTGCAAGTGGTTCATGGATTTGGCTTATAGAAGTGGCAATCAGCTACTGTAACTGGTTGAAAGGGTGAATTTTCACTTACCACAGTCCAGGATTCCTGCTCTTTCGGCTCTAGAATTCCAGAATTAAAAATTTCTAACAACTGTTGAAGTCCTCCAGCGGCAACAAACTGTAAGCAATTGAGAGAGTATGGTAAGAGGAAAGCAGCTACATAATGCAGTAAAATCTGTTTTTTGATTCAGTGACTGGATGTGTGTGTAAGTCAGTGTGTGTGTAAGTAAAATACCACATATTTTTCACTTAGGAAATTATTCTTTGGCTTAAATAACCAATATAACTTGTATACAATAAAGTAACAACAGCTAGCTAATTTTCAAGAATTTTTTGAAAAGATTCTTACAAAAATCTATATACATACTTTGTATTCCATTAACCATTTAATTTCAGGCACTGGGATGTCCTAACACAGTATTCTAATGAAGGAAAAAAAAAAAAAAGTGCTAAAAACAGAAGCACCAAAGCCTTAAATAATCTCAGTTTACTAATGTGATTAAAGTAATATATAATTGAAAAATCATGCTTTATTTAAATGGTACATTACTTTAAAACGGTAATTATGGTACCTACTTTTGGTACACGAGATCAATTATTTTTACCAAGACACTGCAAAACATGTATAATCAAACCTTGCAACTCCAGGAATTTTTACTGTTTTCCACTTGATCCTCACTTGAATCATCTGAATCTGGATAAAGATCACTATAACTTCCCTGTGGGAATAGCAAAAATAAATAAGGAAGAGTGACAGGAGGATTAAAAGATAATGTACTCTGGAATTTTGCTCCAGAGAGAAAACAAACATTTGATGATAATAATGGAAATGCAATCACCGTTGACTCTCTCCTTATTCTTCGGTTAGGTTTTCCCAGTGCTTCAATAATTTCCAGGGCATATAACAGCTTGTGAGCACTTTTAATTTTCAGCAGTTCTTTCCAATTAAGTCCATCATTACTCTTAAATTAAAAAAAGAAAAATACAGGTTTCTCAAACCAACTTACTAAGAGAACCACACCTCCTCCCCAGCACCCAGGGGCAGGGGCGGGTGGTGAAGACTAAAGAAACTGACACTATATATAAAAACTCAAATGTTACATATACAAAGGGCAACTATATCACTGGAACTAATCATATGCTTAAAATACCAATTATTCCTTAAATTTTGCTACAATTAATACACAATAGCAGCATAGGAAAAAAATATATCTGTTATCCTCCAAAACAGTTGAGGTACTTTATCATCTTCTGAATAAAAAACACACAGCCTAACTGAATGTGTCTACTTTCAAGGATACAGCAGTGCAGTGTGTATTTAATATTTATGTGACACCTACTCATTTTAAAAGTCATATACAAATACATAAACTTTAAAGTATTATTCTTTTCTACTCTCAATTTATAAGTGCTATTCACACTTAATATGCATGCTGGACAATGTTATTCACAGAGCTACAATGAGTCATCAACTCCCATTTTCTAGGCCCAATTTCTTCACTTTTAAAGCATTCAAAATACAGAGTCTTGAAAAATCACCTTAAGTGAAGTTGCTCAGTCGTGCCTAACTCTTTGCGACCCCAAGGACGGTAGCCCACCAGGCTCCTCAGTCCATGGAATTTTCCAGGCAAGAGTACTGGAGTGGGTTGCCATTTCCTTCTCCAGGGGATCTTCCCAACACAGGGATCGAACCCAGGTCTCCCACACTGTAGGCAGACGCTTTACTGTCTGAGCTACCAGGGAAGCCCTGAAAAATTTAATACATATTAATATTTCCAGAGGCATGACCTCACATGTATTAAGTATTAATATATCTTTGTAAAGATGTCTGTTAAAATTAAAGATTTTTAAAAGTTCTATAATAAGGGGTTACTAAGTGCGAGTACCAACAGAACACCTATTGTTTAACAGCTATCTTTAATTTTAATAGACATCTTTACAAAGATATGTTAATACTTAATACATGTGAGGTCATGCCTCTGGAAATATTAATATATATTAAATTTCTTTGCCTCCCTTTTTCTCTATTTCTACCAGTTGCCGTGTATAAGCAGCCAAAATAAGCACTTATGCAAATATCATTAAACCATAGTATTTTCTCTAAATGTTACTTTTTGTTGTCAAAAACAAAGCAATATTCAGAACATACACTAATATGAAAAAACACTAATATAAAGGCAAATTTACTGTTTACAGAGATAATTTTATAGACCATCCTTACCTTATATTTAGCCCATATTACTCAAGCTCACTAATAATTAAATATATGAACTTTAAAATGAAGTGGCACTTTTTAACCTATTAAATGGGCAAAATTTTACTGAGGTTACAGGTTAACAACCAATCTCATATACTACCAGTAGAAATGTAAACTGGTATCATCCTCCAGGGAAGTAAAAATATTTTGTGAACTTACCTGTTCATCTGAGATATTCTGGAATGCCATCAACATGTTAGGACATGTAGGAAGAAGCATCAGTAGTTCCCATACACGCCTAGAAAGGTTTTCTGCATGAAGATGAAGTTCTTCACATCTTAAGCTCTACGAAAATAAGAATAACTGTTTATTAAAACAGATCAGTTTTTTAATTAATCTAAACTTAATTTCAATCTGCATCAAATTACTATCAAGTTTGATAATATATTAAAATTTCACTTTAAAGTGAGAATAAACCATTTGTTATACAGTAAAGTTAGTTATGTCAAAGCAGTGGTTTTTCAACTTGTTACTGAACACTTTTCTAGGAAAAGGTGACCTGCAACTCTGGCCACTTTCCTCAGAAAAACTTTTCAAACAGAAGTGAAAATGTTTTATGAAATCATCCAAATAAATTTCAATCAGACTATCACCTATCTCCTCTTTGCAGGCCACTATTCCAAGAATGACAAAAAGTTGATTAATTAAATCCTTGACCTTCCATTTGGGGAAAGAGTACACCTGTTTCTCTTATGTTCCTAATCCATATCTTGTATTTCAATCTCAGACAAGCAGAGATAAAAGAAAACAAACACTTTTAAAGAACCTACTTTTTTCCATTATCACTTGTTAAATTGGAATTGTCTAAAGTACGAGATAACAGTATGCTAAACAATATTACAAAAAGTATTAAGAAAAAAAGAGTCGGACAAGACTTAGTGACTGAACAAAAACAATGTAAGAAACCGGCAAGTTTTGGGGGTTTTGTGTTTTGTTTTGTTTCTTAATTAAAGAACAACCCTAAGAGGTAAACAAGCAATGAAAGCTAAAATTTAGAGTTTTGGAATTTTCCAGAGTGTGAGTTCGTACTCATTATTTTACTATTAGCTGCTGTCACATAATGATTTTGAGGTATTCACCCAGCCTAACAGATGCCAACGGAGTATCCTTACACATCTACAAAAAATAAAAACTCAGTTCTTTCTGAATAATGGTATAAAGCTAATGTACTTTGAAGGTAAGAGAATTTTAGAGATGGAATTTCAAGATAAACTTTGCTTTACACAGGGTATATCATGAGAAACACTGGGCTGGAAGAAGCACAAGCTGGAATCAAGACTGCCGGGAGAAATATCAATAACCTCAGATATGCAGATGACACCACCTTTATGGCAGAAAGTGAAGAGGAACTAAACAGCCTCTTGATGAAAGTGAAAAGAGGAGAGTGAAAAAGTTGGCTTAAAACTCAACATTCAGAAAACGAAGATCATGGCATCCAGTCCCATCACTTCATGGGAAATAGATGGGGAAACAGTGGAAACAGTGTCAGACTTTATTTTGGGGGGCTCCAAAATCACTGCAGATGGTGACTGCAGCCATGAAGTTAAAAGACGCTTTACTCCTTGGAAGAAAAGTTATGACCAACCTAGATAGCATAATGAAAAGCAGAGACATTACTTTGCCAACAAAGGTCCGTCTAGTCAAAGCTATGGTTTTCCCAGTAGTCATGTA
Organism: Budorcas taxicolor; assembly: GCF_023091745.1. Classification (NCBI taxonomy): domain Eukaryota; kingdom Metazoa; phylum Chordata; class Mammalia; order Artiodactyla; family Bovidae; genus Budorcas; species Budorcas taxicolor. The sequence goes on from NC_068920.1 coordinate 119,381,683, forward strand.
TGGATGCGAGAGTTGGACTGCGAAGAAGGCTGAGCGCTGAAGAACTGATGCTTTTGAACTGCGGTGTTGGAGAAGACCCTTGAGAGTCCCTTGGGCTGCAAAGATATCCAACCAGTCCATTCTAAAGAAGACCAGTCCTGGGATTTCTTTGGAAGGAATGATGCTAAAGCTGAAACTCCGGTACTTTGGCCACCTCATGCGAAGAGTTGACACACTGGAAAAGACTCTGATGGTGGGAGGGACTGGGGGCAGGAGGAGAAGGGGACGACAGAGGATGAGATGGCTGGGTGGCATCACAGACTCGATAGACATGAGTCTGAGTGAACTCCGGGAGTTGGTGATGGACAGGGAGGCCTAGCGTGCTGCGATTCATGGGGCTGCAGAGTTGGATACGACTGAGCGAATGAACTGAATGAAAAAAGAGAAGCAACCCACGTTAATACTGTTAGTTTAGTTGAAGAGAAGGCACTGACAGTTCTTCAGGAAAATAGAATTCATTCCTTTGTAAATACCCAGTTTGAAGAGAAGGAAGGGGAGAGGGAGGGAAACAAGGAAGGGACTAAAGTCTGCAGCAGATGATCTAGAGGGGAAAATAAAAATCTTCCAAGTGTACATAACTATGATCTAACATTGTGACTAGAAGGCCATACAACACCATACATAGTAAAGATCCATTATGTTTTTGGTAATCATCTTCAAGACTGAACCAATCTAGTACAACAAAGAAACTCCACACCATCAACTGCATACTGGTCATGATGTTCAATAATTTATCTGTCCAAAATGAATGTTTTCTCTCTGGTTTAGGCCTCACATGGTGAATTACGATGGGCTACTAACTGGTATGCCTACCTCTGGTCTTTGTTTTCTCTTGAAATAATCCTGCAAACTAACAACTGAACTCTGTGACTTTTTGTTGCTTTAAAATCTTTCATGATAATAACAATTCATTTTAATACAAATAAAAACCTCTTAAGGTCTTTTGTAGTATGGGTTACAATCTGTCTTTCTGTCCTTATATTTGAATTACATCATAATCACACTCCCAGTTTTTCAAATTTTTGTTTCTTCCTTATGCTCCCATAACACACTTCATAGATTACTAGCAGCCTCCTCAAAAACTCAGGAAGTTCTTATAATTATCTTTTATTTTTAAACTAGCCATACAATACTGGCATGAAGTAAAAGGTTATTAAGTATCACATAAAATTTAAAGGTGAGGAAATGTAGGTTTATGGACATCTATTATTATCAAGATTATTCTGGTTGAATAAAAAGGGGATTTCTTGGGAATTTAAGAGTGTGCCACCACAAAAGAAACCAGGTTATGGGGAACAGATGATTTAATTTGTAATTCATGAGCAAATACATCCTGGAAATGTAGAAAGAAGCCACTTAACATTCTTAGCAAAGAACTCTGTTAGCCTAACATAGAAAAGTCATAAAGGCACCAGTCTGCCAATCTCAAAATGATGATTCTTCCAAGAAAGATGGTCCCCTGAAACAGAATGGTGGCAGTGAAAATAAATTAAGAGGACAACAGGTCAAAACATCAGGTGTGGTAGACGGGATCAGGAGGGATAGACTCGCGTTCAGGAAGAAGAAAAGAAGAGATGGAGTCCAGGTTTCTGACTTGAGGAACTGGGTGGATTCCATTTCAATGAAGGAGAATGGATGCCTGTGGGACATCAAGTGAAAGTGTTAAGCAAGCAACTGAATGTTTAAGTTTGGAATTCAAGAGAAGTTTGGTCCGGAGAAGTGAGTTTGAGAGTTAGTACTGAAAAGCTGGTATTTAAAGTCAATTTTTTAAATTATTTATTTTTCATTGAAGGATAACTGCTTTACAGTATTGTGTTGGTTTCTAACCAAATAAAGTCAATTCTTCCTCCATGTACTACTTCCATGCTAGTACATGAGGTTCCTTATTGTTTTTTCTATCCCTGTCAAACAAACCTATTACCTTTAAAAAAAAAAAAATTAAGATATATGTCTTTCCCTCTGCTTAAAATACTTCAGTGGTGGACTTCCCTGGTGGGCCAGTGATTAACAATCCTCCTGCCAATGCAAGGGATATGGGTTCCATCCCTGGTCGGAGAAGATTCCACATGCCTCAGGGCGAATAAGCTTGTGTATCAAAACTACTGAAGCCCAAGGGCCCTAAGCCCAAGCTGCACAAAAAAAGAAGTCACTGAAATGAGAAGCCCATGCACTGTAACTAGGGACCAGCCCAGTTGTTTGCTGCAACTAGAGAAAGCCCATGCTCACCAACAAAGACTCTAAAGAAATAAATATAGATAAATAAATTAATAAAATTTGAAAACAAAACAAAACAAAACGCCATTCCACTGCTGCCCATTTTGAGTGAACTGGAAACAGCTTGCAATGACCAGCTTGGCTGTTTAACTTTTCATTTCATTTTTCCCTCATTTCACTCTCCCACTACCTCCTCACTCTACTTACTGGCTCCCAAACAATTCCCAGACCTGCCTAACTCCTTATTATCAAGGGCTTCAGCAATCAGTCTACTCTACCCAAATTATTCTTCATTCTCTTCATTTAGTAGCCTCCTTTTCATCTTGAAAGCTGAGGTTTATATGGTCTCTCTCAGAGATACCTTCCTTGACCAAACATTAATAATATATAAATGTTGTTGTTCTTCAGTTGCTCAGTCGTGTCAGACTTTTTGCGACCCCATGGGATGCAGCACACCAGGATTCCCCGTCCTCACAATCTTCCAGAGTCTGCCAAAACTCGTGTCCATCGAGACAGTGATGTCATCCAACCACCTCACCCTCGGCTGCCCACTTCTCCTCCTGCCCTCAATCTTTCCCAACATCAGGGTCTTTTCCAATCAGTTGGCTCTTCACATCAGGTGGCCAATCTGCCAAAACTTGTGTCCAATGAGACAGTGATGGCATCCAACCAACTCATCCTCGGCTGCCCACTTCTCCTCCTGCCCTCAATCTTTCCCAACATCAGGGTCTTTTCCAATCAGTTGGCTCTTCACATCAGGTGGCCAATCTGCCAAAACTTGTGTCCAATGAGACAGTGATGGCATCCAACCAACTCATCCTCGGCTGCCCACTTCTCCTCCTGCCCTCAATCTTTCCCAACATCAGGGTCTTTTCCAATCAGTTGGCTCTTCACATCAGGTGGCCAAAGTACCAGAGCTTCAACATCAGTTCTTCCAATGAATATTCAGGGTTTATTTCCTTTAGGGTTGATTGGTTTGATCTCTTTGCTGTCCAAGGGACTCTCAAGACTCTTCTCCACAGTTTGAAAGCATCAAGTCTTCTGTGCTCAGCCTTCTTTATGGTCCAACTCTCACATCCATAACATAACTACTGGAAAAACCGTAACTTTGACTATATGTACCTTTGTTGGCAAAGTGATGTCTCTGCTTTTTAATGTGCTAACTAGGTTTGTCATAGCTTTGCTTCCAAGGAGCAAACATCTTTTAATTTCACGGGTTTTGTCTACCACCAATCTCTAATGTCAAGTCATGGCAACTATGTCTACCTAAAACTGTTTACCTGTTAGTTTACTTGAAACTGTTGCTACTGCTAAGTCACGTCAGTCGTGTCGGACACTGTGTGACCCCATAGACAGCAGCCCACCAGGCTCCCCCGTCCCTGGGATTCCCCAGGCAAGAACACCAGAGTGGGTTGCCATTTCCTTCTCCAAAGCATGAAATTGAAAAGTGAAAGTGAAGTCACTCAGTCGTGTCCGACTCTTGGCGACCCCATGGACTGCAGCCTACCAGGCTCCTTCTTCCATGGGATTTTCCCGGCAAGAGTACTGGAGTGGGGTGCCATTGAATTATCCGTCTTCCCCACTGGACTCAATGAAGGCTGAAACTGTGTGTATTTTAATCCCTGTATAACAGTACTTAAAACAACATGCCTGGGATATTAGGCACTTAAATACTTAATGAATTAAAAAATGGATTCTTTGGTTTTACTGATATTTAAGAGATTACTGAGAAAATTATTTTCCACTCAACAAAGACAAAACAAGATTTTGTGAAAATAAAAGGATATAGTCACCTCACTATCTTCGACTGCCATTTTTCCTGAGGGTGGTTTAAATGATGCGAGCATCTCTAATAAATCAAAAAGAGTAGTTAAATGAGGTTCTTGTAAGAGCAAAAGCATTGGAATGTTGTCCTTTTGAGGAGGTGGTAGGCAAGATGCTGGCAGTTGAACACCTTCCCCTTTCCGTTCTCTCCTTGGTGCACCCAAAGATACGAATACCATCTATAAAAACAGGAGCAACAGAGGGGAAAAAAAAACAACATATAGTCAGACATAATAAGTTTTTGGTTTAATAAATCTGTGAGGTAGAAAATAACTTCCCTTAAAATTTTAACAAAAGCACTTAAGACTGATTTTGAACTATACCTCAACTAAACAACTACTGACTGTAAGTCAAAAAATGATTAAAACTCAAACCACATTTATGTTTACCTGCATATCCTTAAAACCAAGCTCATGAAGTGCTTTTTCATCATAATCTGTTGTTAATTCATGTCCAGAAGAAATCATCCTGACAGGTCCCATAAGGCCTCCTTAAAAAACAGCAGAAAATGAAAGTCAACTTTTTGTAAAAGTTAATTTATCTGCCAACATGAATACATGGTTATAGCAATTAATACCACTGGACATTAAGCTTAAATATAATTCTTGAGCAAAGTGGAAACGGTGCTAAGTATGCTTCCTGCATAATTTGCTATTTTCCGAGGTTAGCCTTAGAAATTCTAAGAAAATCCTCCTTTAGCCCCAGTCTAATTAGATCAATTTCTGCTTGCTTAATAATATAAAAAATTTACAATTAAAAAACCACTAGAGCTTTCTGAGAACCTACAGCATTTCCCCTCAGTAATACGTGAGACTCAGATCCATTAATGCTTTAGTTCACAAGAAAGTGGAGAATGAAAAAGTTGGCCTAAAGCTCAACATTCAGAAAACAAAGATCATGGCATCCGGTCCCATCACTTCATGGGAAACAGATGGGGAAACAGTGGAAACAGTGTCAGACTTTATTTTTGGGGGCTCCAAAATCACTGCAGCCATGAAATTAAAAGACGCTTACTCCTTGGAAGGAAAGTTATGACCAACCTAGACAGTACATTCAAAAGCAGAGACATTACTTTGCCAACTAAGGTGCGTACAGTCAAGGCTATGGTTTTTCCTGTGGTCATGTATGGATGTGAGAGTTGGGCTGTGAAGAAGGCTGAGCACCAAAGAATTGATGCTTTTGAAGTGTGGTGTTGGAGAAGACTCTCGAGAGTCCCTTGGACTGCAAGGAGATCCAACCAGTCCATTCTGAAGGAGATCAGCCCTGGGATTTCTTTGGAAGGAATGATGCTAAAGCTGAAACTCCAGTACTTTGGCTACCTCATGTGAAGAGTTGACTCACTGGAAAAGACTCTGATGCTGGGAGGGATTGGGGGCAGGAGGAGAAGGGGATGACAGAGGATGAGATGGCTGGATGGCATCACAGACTCGATGGACATGAGTCTGAGTAAATTCTGGGAGTTGGTGATGGACAGGGAGGCCTGGCGTGCTGCAATTCATGGGGTCACAAAGAGTCAGACACGACTAAGCGACTGAATTGAACTGAACTGGATCTGCATGTATTTAAAATGATCCAGTTCTCTCTTCCCAATTATTACCCATCAAAACTAAACAAAACAGAATATAGGACACATATAAAGTTCTGGCGTGAAATGAAAAAGATGAGCTACAACATTCTACATTACAGTAAATTCAATGACCTCAATAGATTGAGACATTTCTAGAATGCATAAGTCCTCTTTGCTGCCTACGTCTTCATTTTCCACCATCATCCGTACCAAAATATGCTTTAGTTACCCAAGCATGTTCTTTCTTGCACCAGTATGTTCCTGTCTCAAGGTCTGCTCCGCCCCAGAAATTCACATGGATCATTTCCACAGTTTAAGTTGTTCACAAAATGTGAGCTCTAAAAGGCCTTCATCCTAAATCTAAAGAGCTGCATCTCACTCTTAACCCCTTACTCTGCTTTATCATCTTTTATAGCACTTATTAATATCTGATATGATATTTAAGTTGTCTCTCATTAAAAAAAAAAAGTTCCACAAGGCACATATGTATTCCAACATTAGAACAGGAGGCATTCAAATTACTGTTTAATCCATGAAAAACAATTTAAACAAAATGCTTGATAGAGAAAGAAAATTAAGTAAAATGATGAAATAGCTCATGAATAAACTTAAGTATTGTTAAATTTTATTAACTTCATGTAGGCAAATTCCATTGGATAGGCACAAAAATAACTACTTTCAGTAATGAATGAACCAGGACTACTGCTTTCCATAATGACATTCAACATTTTAAAAATATATTTTCCTTCCACTCCAGGAAATTCTACCAGAAAATATTTCTGGTAAGGAAAATGGGTTCCTCTAGTAAGAGTCATTTCAATTATTTTTCTTAAAGTATAACTGCACCACAATTGTTAATTATTGTGTAGCTAAACCTGTGATTCTTACCCTTGGGCCTTCTTGCCATTTCTAAACCTAGAAACCCTGGTCCTCCCAGTGGTTTGATGAATATTCAATCCTGTATCTTCTAAATATTCCTATAGTTATTGGGTATGTGCACACGCATGTGTGTGTAAAAAGAGACATTGAATTCACCCTGATTATTAGAAAGAAACAGAGTTTTTCTTTCTGCCCGAAGAATATTTCTTTGTTACCTATTGTGATTTACTTCACAACTCTTCAAGAGATCATAATGTTGTAGTTTTTAAATGTAGATTAGCTAATATTAAAATTTATCTATTATCCTTTAAATCTCTCAGAGCTTATAATAGATATTGTTTTGTTTCTTACACAGTTTATTATTCAGAGTAGTTTCATCCAAGTTAAAGTAAAACTTCATTCAGATTTAGGTAAAATATATTAAGAAAGAAATTAACTTGGCATCTCTACAATATTTTGTACACAGAAATGCTAGGTATAATCACTTATTCAGGTGTTCATTCATATATCTCAGAAAGTTTTATTCTCATATATTACAAAAACACAGTAATGAAGAGTATCATAACTAAGGACTTTCCTAGCAGTCTAGTGGCTAGGATCCAGTGCTTTCACTCCTGTGGCCCTGGGTTCAATTCCTGTTTGGGGAGATTTCACAAGCCACGTGACCAAAAAAAAAAGTACCCTAAATAATGTTTAAAAAATCATTTCAAAGTACTTGACATCTTTAGCTTCCTATTCATCATCATATGACCTGCAAATCATCACTGAGTTCCTTCTTCTGATACTATTTTATCTAAATCAGTTATTTAGCAGAAAGTAAATGCTTAAGAAAAACATGAGCTACTACACAGAACAGAAATTCTATACTAAACCTTTAATACTTTGGTAGATTTTTATTAAATTTCTATGTTATTGAGATAATCTAATACAATCTATAACTTGATCTTTTTACAACAGTTGATAAAATATCCTTAGTTGTGTTGGACTGCTAACATAATACAGAGCTGATTTGCTTCCTGGTTCCTTCTAAATTCCCTAAGCATGCATGACTTCACTCCAAAATACACCTAAGATGGCTAGTACTTTATTTAGGATTCAGGTTTCTATTTGATATGTGAGTTAGGCTTATACATTGTGTACACCCTTTAATTATAACTGGTAAATTGGTTTTTAGAGTTAACTGAGCAGCTTTCTATCTTCTACTACTTTTGAGAGGATTTTTAACCTAAGAACTGCTTATTCCTTAACAGTTCTGAAAAAAGTTGCTATCTTTTAAAAATTCAATATCTTAATGCAGCAAATTGGAAACAAAAAACAAGGAAGGAACAAGAAAAGGAAACAAGAAATCTTAAAAATTCTTAGGTTATGATGCTATGTTATACCACACTCATCTACTTTTTAAGCCTCTGGAACTGCAATGAAGTAAATTGTTACAATTCTACAACTATCTGACAGAGAAAAAAGGGAATAGATAATACAGGTTTGCAAGCTGGCAATCAAATGAACTTACAGTAACCTTCAAGACCTGAAAAAGATAAATCCTAAAGCAGACACAAAATTATAATCTATAATCTTATTTACACTGATTTGGCAGAGGAACAAGATCAACACCTGATAAAGAAGGAAACGGAGAGTGTGAAGGAAGGGGTAGAAAGAGAACGAAAAGAAAGAGAAAAGGGAAAGGAAAAACAGCACCTCAGTGATCTATGAGGCACTAACACTGCTAAATTTCATCTGCTGCTGCTAAGTTGCTTCAGTCGTGTCCAACTCCGTGCAACCCCATAAACGGCAGCCCACCAGAGTGCCCCGTCCCTGGGATTCTCCAGGCAAGAACACTGGAGTGGGTTGCCATTTCCTTCTCCAATGCATAAAAGTGAAAAGTGAAAGTGAAGTCACTTGGTCCAGAAATTATGGTGAGACTAAGGGGGGAAATTTTCTTAAAAAACATATAATTGCTAACCTTTTTCAAATTTGATAAATGTTACAAATACACAGGCCTAAGAAGCTGAACTAAATCCAAACTGCATAAACATAACAAGGCACATTAATAATCACACTGCTGAAACTCAATGTTAAAGAAACACATTTAAAACCAAGCACAGTTAGGAAGACATATTATATATAAAAGATAAGAAAACTGACAGACTTTCAGTCAGAAATTCTGCAAGCCAAATGATAACTGGAAAATTTTTACAAAGTTCTGAAAAGAAAGCATTTCTTTACCTAGAAATCTATATCCAGTGAAAATTTCTTTCAAAAATGAAGGCAAAACAAACTTTTTATTCAAACAATAAAAGCTTGAGAAAATTAGTAGATCTGCAATATAAACATTTTCAAGCGAAATTTACCAGAAAGAAGAAAAAAGATAAATGGAAATTTCTCAATCTAAACAAAAGGAATGAAGAATGCCAGGGCAGTATATATATATGTGTGTGTGTGTGTGTATATATATATAAGGTAAAAGATGAGATAAGGTTAACAGAAAGTAATTGGTAATTAGCTAAGCATTCTGATTAAAACGCACACACCGTCACTCTGGATTTTTAAAGATCCAATAATTAAGGGAAAACACATTAATATTCTCAAAAAAATATGTTAAGATATCAGGAGTATGCTGAGAACAAAAAAAAAAAGAGAGAGAGATGTCAGATATTAAAAGCATCACTGCAAAAATGAAAAACTCAAAAAAACTTCAAAATAAAGTTGAGAACATATCTCAGAAAGCTAAGACTCAAAGAAATGAAACATAGGAAAGAAAAAATAAATAAATTAGAAATAGTCCAAGAGATGAAACATGTAAAGAATTTCTAGAAAGAAATGATAAAACAGGACACGGAGAATCAGTAACTCAAGAAAATTTCCCCAAACTAAAGGATACAAGTTGCCAAACTAAAAAGGACCTCTGAACATAAAGTACCCATTACAGTTGCTGAAAATAGATCCATACTCAGGCACAGTATTGTAAAATAGGCACAAGAAGGTTCAGTAAGCCCTGGAAAAGGGGAAAAAATATTAACAGCATGTGTAAAAACTACCAGAAATCAAAATGGCTTCACAATTTGAAACAGCAACAGAACCACGAAGTGCATTAATATGCCTAAAATTCTGCAACAAAATTATTTCTGACCTAGAATTCTATACTCAGCCAAATTACCATTTAAAGTGTCAGAAATATATTTTCAATCATTCAAATAATCTCTCAAGAAGTTACTGGATAATCTGCACTATATTCCAGTCAAATAAAAAAAGTGAACCAATAAGGAAGGTATGGGATATTGAAAACAGAATAGTCAACACATGAGAAAGACAAAGAATTACAAGGAGGATGATAATGGAGAGCCAACTACTGTGAGTTAGATGTGGAAAACAACCGATAGGATCAGTGTGACTAGAAAAACGTATTCCTGAGGGCCAAAAGAGCAAATCTCTGCTATTTTCACAATACCTTCCCTGTCTAAGGAAGGAATGCAAAAGTGAACGGGGCCGAGGATCTTTATCTCTACTCGGACTGTCAAGTTTCTACTCTCACCTTCAAGTCCTATCATCACAGAGACGAAACTTCATTTCGAATAAAAAGATCAGAAAAAGAAAAGACTGTTCTGTTGAGCATTTCAGCATCTTGTCAACATCATAGCACTTAAGATATGTCTTCCTTGTGCCAAGACCTAAACTTGAGAACTTTCCCACTGGTAAACTTCGATGAGGCTTTGTAATACATCTTTTGGGATTCCCTGGTGGCTCCAGACAGTAAAGAATCTGCCTGCAATGCAGGAGATCTGGATTCAATCCCTGGATTGGAAAGATCCCCTAGAGAAGGGAATGGCTACCCACTCCAGTTTTCTTGCCTGGAGCATTCCATGGACAGAGGAGCCTGGCAGTCTACAGTCCACGAGGTTGCAAAGAGTCAGACAGGGCTGAGCAACTAACACTTTCACTTCTTACTAAAGAGATGAAAGTATACCATCTTTAGCTTGCATTTTCTGTGACCCTTTGCCTAACAAGCCCATACTCCCTTTTCCTTAATCCATCAAGTTTCTCTGTGCTTATGTTTCACAGAACTAAATACATCCTTTAAGAATAGATACACTGGAGGTAAAACTATGAAGAATATTAAAAAAAAAAGTCAAGATAGTGTTAAGGGGAAGAGGAAACGATGACATCAGGGAGGGACACACAACTAGCTTCTAATAATGTTCTAGTCCTTATTCTCGGTGGTAGGTGCATTGGTGGTTCATTTTATTATTACTCATTTCATATTTTCTTTATATACGTTGCAATGTTACAAAAATATACTTTTTGATCTGAAAATTTCATAACTAGGTATTTAGCCAACTCCTGTCAGATAATGTATGTATTAAGAATACTCTGTATAACACTATAAAATCAAAAGAAGGGAAACTATTTAAATATCCCTTAATAGAGAATAGGTAAAATAAATCATTTTAAGCTGAAACTCCAGTACTTTGGCCACCTCATGTGAAGAGTTGACACATTGGAAAAGACTTTGATGCTGGGAGGGATTGGGGGCAGGAGAAGAAGGGGACAACAGAGGATGAGATGGCTGGATGGCATCACTGACTCAATGGACGCAAGTCTGAGTGAACTCCGGGAGTTGATGATGGACAGGGAGGCCTGGAGTGCTGCGATCCATGGGGTTGCAAACAGTCGGACACGACTGAGTGACTGAACTGAACTGAAAATAAATCATGGTACCACCATACTACAGGCAATATATAGATCTTAAAAAGAATGAGGTAATTTTCTGTGTTTAACTATATGGAATGTTCTCTAAGATAATAAGCACAATGAACAAGGGATAGAAGAGTATAAACTGAAGGCTTACTATACTTGTGTTTTAAGTACATAGCTGACTCCTGAACAACACAGGTTTGAACTGTACAGATGCATTTATATGCAGGCTTTTTTCAACAGTAAATACTAGGGTACTACCTGATTCCCAGCTGATGGAATCCACAGATGCAGAACTATGGATATGAAAGAACATCGGGTATGAAGAGCCAATCATAAGTTATACATGGATTTTTGACTGTGCAGAGGGTTGGTGTCCCTAACCCCCATATAACTCAAGGGTCAAAAAATATCTTGTTATCTCTTGAAAAATATCTAAGAAAATCTGCCTCAGGAGAAGGGAAATGGGAGATTTAGAGACAGGATCAGAAGGGAGACTTTTCAACATCTATTCTTCTATCAAGAATACTCACTAATTATTTAAAAACCGTTTAACATCCGATATATTTAAAATATACATATGATTTCATCTTAAGCACAATGTAGTAAAACTGTTGGCTCCTTACTAAAAGAGACGTAACAATTATCACTCTGCACACAGGGAGGTTAAAAGTCTTAAAAAGAAGCTTTTAAAACTTCAAGATTTTCTTCCGCTATGTTATCAATCAAAGTGACATTACCAGGTAGGCATTTTAAAATATGTATTTGGCCTATTTTCATTCTGACCTTTAACCTGTAAGTAAAATGTAACAGCTTTTCTGGTTGCTCCTCTGAATAGCCCCTATTTTATGTGCTATGTAAAGACACTAAAAGGGAGTAATCAAATATACCTTTCAGGCCCACACGAAAATTCCTTAATATGATACTTTTTTTGAGGGAAGGGGAGATGCATAGGTGGGAACTCAATGATGTATTGTTTTCATACACTTCAAAAAATATATCAAAATAGCAAAAAAAAAGAAAAAAAAAACACCCCAAAAACTACTGAGTAAAACTGGGTACTTAGAGAAGCAACCGACTCCAGTACTCTTGCCTGGAAAATCCCAAAGACAGAGGAGCCTGGCGGGCTACAGTCCATGGAGTTGCAAAGAGTCAGACACGACTTGAAGTGACTAACACTTTCACTTTTAAAGTTGGGTTCTAGGTAGTATATGGACACAAACTTATTAATTCCCACACTGTTTATCAAATAACCTACAAAAGCAGATTTTTTTTTTTTTGAGAAAAATGAGTACAAATGTTTGCAAATAACATCTTTAAAAAAAAAAAGAAAAAGAGAACTATTAACTCTTGCCGAAGAATCGATGGCACCATACCAAGGGTGGGAGGGTAGGAGTCAAGAACATGGCTCATAGTCTTTATTTAAAGAAGTAAAGGTTTGAAGTCAATATATGATAGAACCTAGAAAATAGAAAAATTTGAACTAATGGACTTACCAGGAAACTCTCCTTTTCGGCTGCTTTGACCAAACTCCTGAAGCTGAGCTTGTTGATTTATTTGTTCTTTCTGTAAATTTTCATACCAATGAGTTACTTCAGCCCTAAGATCTGCTACCTGGTCACTAGGATACATTTCAATAGTCATCTGAAATATGAGATGCAACCAATTTAAAAATACAAAAAGAACATATATTTGAACTGGGAAATGTTATTAATTTGGAAACTAGAACTATGTAACTACCTTGTCAGGAAGTCCAGCTGGCTGGCATACAACCCTCAGCGGCAGGGACTGTTTGTCACTCAGTGCTTTCAAATGACTACTAATACCCGTGCCTTCAATTTGCCACTGTCTGAGATGATATGCAAACCTAAAACACAAAAACCACATACAGGAAGGATATCATTTTAAACTATTTTAATGTTACAGAAGTTTTTGCTATTTTACAAAATAAAAGAGCCCACAAAAGGGTCCAATACATTACAATTTACAACATTAAATTTAAGTTTGGATTCATGATATTGAATCAAACTCAAATGTGTAAATATAGTTAAGAGTGCCTTAAAAATTACTTTCCAAGAAAAATTACCAAAAAAAAAAAAAAAGGGCCCATTAAGAATATTATGGGGTGTTTTTGTTTGTTTGTTTTTAACAAGATGAAGGGAGGACTGGGGAGTAGCAGAGGCAGGAGGAATTTAAAGGAACAAATTAATCCAGTAAGTGAAATGGCAAGCTGTCAATCCTATTTTCAAAGCAAGAAAAAAGATATTAGGAAAGATTTTTCAAAGAGAGAACTGTATTGCAGTAAATACATGTTAACCAGCCTAACAACTTTTGAGAGCCGATTCCATGACTGCTAAAATCGTAAAATGAATAATAAAGATTAATATGTCAAAGGAGACAGGCAATTAAGCATGACACTAAATATTAATTTTCTAACTGATTTTCAGTTGAAGACAGGATCCAGGGTACCTCAATTTATTTAAGAAAATAAAATATCAATGTCTAAACTAATCAGCAATTCTGGAATAAAAGAACAAGTAAGCAAATAAATGTACTTGATTTCCAAGATGTGATCCAATGTTCACCTTCTATGAGCAAATGAGTAATTAATCTTTTGGAGCCTGATAATTCTTAAGTAATGAGGGGATAATCTGGTGTACTACCGATGTCTGGCAGTCTATCTACTATATATATACCAATAACATTGCCTTCTCTTCTCCCGTAAGCTGTGATAATCAAAAATGTCTCCAGGAATTACCTAATGTTCTCAGAGAAACAAAATCATTTCTAGTTGAGAACCACTGTTAAGATTATAACCTTATCTCTTTTAAAAAAGAATATCCTTTGAAAAAGACATTTTTATTTACTCCTTTAATAATAAGCAATATATAAGTGCAATAATTACTTTATATTTTCATTTTATAAATGTTTAGGCAATTTTAAATTAGAAACAGTAATCTTTTAAAAAGACATTTTTATTTACTCTTTTAATACAAGGAATAAACACAATATTTACTTTATGTTTTCATTTTATAAATGTTAGGCAATTTTTAATTAGGAGTAGCACTAAGCACATTAAGCACCTGAAACTGTATGATACTACACAAGAATTTGCTTGAAAACTCCTACATAATTTTTTAACACTAGCTCTCAGTTTTTGAATATTCAATTGTTTCCTAGATTATTTACTTGCCACCCAAAAAGTATTTATATAAATTATTTAGCACCAAGATTAACTTTTAGAGGAAAACATAAACAAATACAAAGGTTTCTATTAAGGATGTTATAATAATCAATTTTCTTCAGTTTGAAAAAGTTTGTACACCTGAGAAGGAACTTTTGAACTAAAATTCACTAAACTGATAAAATGCAACACTGGAATCCTAGGAAAAACTTGTTTTAAAAGACTTAAATAAACACCTATTTTAAAAACATGAGTTAACGCTGCATGAGGACTAAGGGCTTGAACCAACAGGACTGTTTTGGTTTGCTGTTTGTAGACCCTGCAGCACATAGAAAATTTTAGAAGACGATGTACTGTTATCATTAACAATAAATATCTGATAGGAAAGGGTAGATTATAGAGACTCTGATTTTCTTTAGTATTATCTTAATGTAATATCTGAATTTTATAATGAGTATGTATTAACTTTTTATTAATTTGAATAAGACATACCACATTTGCTTTTTTATTTTTAGCTTTTAAAGTGATAAAAATTATGAGGCAGTGTGAAGTTTCTGTTGAAAAAGACTCAAGACTTCCCTTACACATTCTTTAAAAACACAAGGAATTATTTAAGTAGAATTTCTACAATTTACAATCGTAATCAAAATAAGGAATTTTGCAAAGTCTAAATGTTTTAAATCACAGAGCCATGTTATTTATAAGGAATGTGTAGAAAATCTTTATTAAGTATTTTCTGACATTTTAAACAGAGGTCATATATATAAATGGTATAGGTTTTCATTATCAAACTGAGCTTGGAAGTTGAAATAAATTTTAACAATTTTTTTCAACAGTTCTTTGTACTTTTACATTTACTCATGATTTTTAACAAACAGAATTTCTTAATTAAAACTATCTACTCACCTTTTAATTCAGTCGATATATTCATAAATGTTAATTTGCTTTATTTCTGTATTACACAGGGTATGTCTAAATTAATTATATAGATATTCATTAACACAGAATTTTTTGATCATGTTTCCATGGTAAATGGAAATTCAAAATTAAAATACTGTCTCCTAGTCCAGGAAGAAAAAAAAACAGCAAATGAAACAAATGACTCAACTTGATTCAACTATGAGAGATTATCTGATGTTCCTGGTCAGAGTTTTAGTGAAAACTTTTTTGGTAGTGGTGTTCTGCCATTTCAATCATAGTAATATTTTCTTAGAGATGGAATTCTGTCTAGAGATTTTTATTCATGCACATCTTCTCAGAGTCTTATGATATTTAAAGCTCTGCGGTATTTACCAGGAACCTATATGGCTGATTCCACGATGAAATGGTACATATCATGAATAAAAATTACTTCTATTACTAACTCTTCACTTTCGGTAAGTTATGTTATCTAGCTGCCCCCAAGAAAACCTTTAGTTTTAAGAATACTTTTGGACATATCAGCAATTTTAAATGCCTAAAATTTATTCTAATAATGAGGTTTTAAAAAATTACCTTCTCCTAAATGCTTCCAGGTGTGTCTTCAGCATAAGGAGTCCTCTTTCTATAACAGTGAGACTTGAGTGTGATTCCTGTTCAAGACTGCTAGAAGCTATCATAAGACTCTCCATACACTTACTAATAAATTCTTGCTCCTTCTCCAAACCCGTTTTACCTAAAAAGTCAGATGTTTAGATATGTATTATCAACCTAATATTCTTATTTAGCTGTATTAAAGAGATACCAATTATACCTAAGAAAAATACTTAGATAAAAATTACCTACCAGACAGTAATTCAAATCACTCACCATTAATATAATAGGAGTTAATATACTGGATAGCTGCTCGACTGACATCACCAGACTGTGCTCTTAAAGCAATGCCCCAAAATTGGTCCATACCACAAAGCTAAGAAACAAGAATATGCCATCTATAAATGTTAACTGTCAAACAATGGTTAACTAAAGACCAAAGCTACAAATTTAAGAGGCATTCAATATCAGAAAGTTTTAGTATTTTATAAAGTATTCAAAAGGCAATTCCTAATGATAAAAACCTTGGAAATTTCTTCAATTTCTGAAATATACCTGTACTAGTTATAAAAATACCTACTTACAAATCATCCATGTATGCGTATAACATGTAACTCAGAAGTTATGACTACACAGTGAGAAAAAGTCAAGTCCTCAAAACATGCTACAAAGGAATAACAACTGACATAATTATTAGCATAACATGTTAACATAACATGCTTTCATTCAACTTATTCTGAAAGTCACTGATTTCAGGTATTCACAGAAAATTAAAAAGATTCACTAACTGAAACTGATAATTAAACTTATGACAAACTATGAGATGAAAAAAAAAGTTTTCACTGAAAATTATAGAAAAAGTATACAGTGGAAGTTCTCAAAAACTGTAACTAGGGTGAAGAAAAGATAACCTTCTGGTATGTAACACAATAGCTTTAGTGTTCATGTCATCTACTTAAAAAGCAGTATTATCTCAAAATTAGAGTGTGACCTTTTAGGTAAATCAGATCTGTCCAACCATCTGAAATCACCAAACTGAAACTTTTCATAGTGCTATCAAAGTAAGAGCTTGAACCAGAACATTAAAAACAAAAATAAGTAAACAAAAACACTATTCAAACAAGGAAAGAAGGTATGAAAGCAATATACAACTACTTGCTCTAAATACAATTACAGTTATCTGTACCACATAGATTTTACAACAGTTTGCTTTTCTCTCTATAACACAACTCAATCTTTAAAGAAAATTAATGAAAAATATAAGTGGAGTGCAGATAGCATGAATCAGAGCTATCATTAATAAACTGAAATGTCCAATAAGCAAGACTTTCAAACAACAGTCTATGTTTGGTGAGCCTAGGAATATATAATGCATTCAACAAAAACTCGCAGTCATCCAACCTAGCCAAATAAGAGCCAGAAATAAGACTAGCAATCTGTGACAGTCTTCAGCTAATGAACTTATGCCTCATGGTCACTAATGATTTAGGTATATTCCATTCCAGAAGAGAAGTTACCGAAAGGAACTCTGAAGTTGCCCAACAGCAACTAAAAGTTTGGCCACAAAAATGGCCTGAAAAACAGATGTTTGATAAATCTTCTACTCAACAAAATCCTTTATTAACCAAGGAACATACAGTAAATTATGTTACTTCAGTTATACTAACACACAATCTTCTATCAGTTTCAGGTATACAGCACAGTGATTTTTATACATTATGAATAGATTACTGTAAATAAAATCAGTTACCATCCAGCACCATATGAAGTTGTTACAATATTATTGATTATATTCCCTATGTGGACGTTACATCTTTGTGACTTATTTGTTTCACAGCTTGAAGTGTGTATCACAAGTTTCCATTATGCACAACAAGATTATTTTCAGTAATAAAAATTACCATATTTGCTTTATAAAACTTTTAAAACCCAAAAGATAAAGCTTCTTAAGACTTCAGAATAAAAGTCTGCAGAATCAGTAAATTCAATGCTTGGTAGTAATCTAATTTGAGGAACAACAAAAGAAATTCCACAAGCTGACCCAAGAAAAGGACAAATCTCAATTCATACCTCAGAGTTTGAACCACCATCATAGGCACTGGTAGCCAGTCGAGCCAAGTTACAGAGATGCTGAAACAGGTTTAAGCCAGTCATGCTAATTGTTTCAGGTTTTAGCTGGGGCATCTTTAAAAAAAAAAAAAAAAAAAAAAGCTGTCAAGGTAGTTTATGTGTGATAATTAATTTAGCAGATTTCATTTTATTAGATTTAACATAACACATTTAAGTTAACAAATCTAGTTTACTGAAAACACTGAATAGGAAAATGTAATAACTGAGATTTTTAGTGATAACAAAATAATTTCATAAAAAATTTTAATCATGATGTAACTGAAACCTGCTGATACGTGCTTCCATTTTTGAGATGTATTATAGACCCAAACCAGAGGAAATTTAAAATTTTTATTAGTTATTATATAGTTACACCAGACACATTTACAACATATAGATAAATACACAGGTTTTGTATAAGTCAGAGCTTGAAATCAAGATAACTGAAGACTTGTTTGTAGCTTTGTCGTGCATCTATTAAGTGATTTAGTTTCTATTATCAAAACTCATTCGTATGAACTCAAGTCTACCACAGAGACTTTCTAGAGCCTTTATAATCTCAAAAATCAGCATATAAAAAATAAAGTGTATTGCTTTATTATCAAAGATTTAAAATCTAAATGGAAAATTACCTACTGAACCAAATGCAGCATCTTATAAATAAAAATAAAAATTGGATAGATGTATATCTTTAATATCATGACAGCCCTTCCTACAAATGCCCTCCCCCCCAGAAATCAACAAATCTGAACATTAGCTTCTATCTGCCAGAAGACTGGCTAAAACCATACCATTTAATTAAAAATTGTAGAATAGGGCTCTCACACAGTAGGTGTGGCACCACCCCTCAAATACTGAAACACAATGTTACTAATGATTTTAAAATATATATAACAAACCCCCCCACACACCTCTTATTACTGTTCACCAAGAGTTATACTTACTGTTAGTTTAAGTACTTTAGCTAAGGAACATAACATTTTTGTAAATCTAAAAATTAAGTATTCATTTAGATATACAAACATTGTAGAGCACAAAACTAAAGCAACATCTAAGTGGCAAAAATTATACAAGGACTGCAGAGAAGCAGTATATTTATCTTTTTAAAACAGAATTCCAGGGCTTCTCTGGTGGTCCAGTGGTTAAGAATCTGCCTTGCAATGCAACAGGTTCGATTCCTAACTTAGGAAGATTCCACATGCCGCAAGGCAATGAGCCCACATGGCTACACAGGCTTTGCAACAAGAGAAACCCCTGCAATGAGAAGCCCTGACACTGAGAGTAACCCCCTCTCATCACGAGAGAAAGCCCCAGGCAACAATGAAGACCCAACCAAAATAAATATTAAAAAACTTTTTTTTTTAATTAAAATATTTCAAAGAGGAAAAAATGAACATTACAGTTTACATTTCAAGAGAGAAAAAGGAAATATAGAAAAACAATAAATAGTCAAGAAATAAAATTACCTTCTCCAGGAAAAGATGTTTGTAGGTTTCCATTCCCATAGCATGTTGATCTTTACTTCGAACTTGATTCAAAAACCAATGGAGTGCATCATCATAACACTCAGAATCTTCTACTAAACAATGCCATAAAATATCAACTTGCTCCAAACTTAACCCTAGATAAAATTACAAATTTTAAATCCTGGTACATGCAACATTTTCATCCTAATTAAATATACTAGAAGCACCAATATATACAGAAAAACAAACGAGATACTTCACAGCATTTTATGAAAACTGTTTCGTAGAGACTTCATATAATTTATGCTTTCAAATGTAGTTAAATATACTCCAAAGATAAATCATCTTAAAAAAATAAGACTTATATGGGATAGTATCCTAGAAGACACATTTGTTCTGGAAAGTCATTTTCTTTAAGGCATCAACAATCATTGTATTATAGCAAACATGATTAAAAGGAAGTAATCCCCAAAAAGTTAAGTCAGTTCTAAGGTTTAAGGCTAAAGAATACAGTGGATACCATATTCAAAGGTAATTCTATGCACATAGGAGATAAACAATAAATGCCAATAAGCATCATTTTTGTAAACTATGAAGAAAGGGATCCTTACAATTAATAAAACCAAAAGGAACTGACTACCTAAAACAGAACAGCAACACATCACTGGAAACAATTAGCTAAGAAGCCACTGAAATCAGACAGAATCTGTATGGTATTAATACTTTGACCCAAGTATTAGACAATTCTAAAGTGTGTCAGAAGGAATCAGAACTATTCAGAATCAAAGAAAAGGCATTAGAGCAATCACAACTCTGATAAGTGAGGCAATCCAAAAGCGCAGAATAAAATTATCACAGGGATTTCTAAAGTATACCATAAGGGATTCAAGAGCATCGGCTTATTCCCCAGAATCAGAAGGCATTGAGAAGATGATAGAATCTTAAGTAACCACCACCCCCATCCTTTTTCCGGCCAGTATGGAGCTGCTTGGAGGCTGGTTGGGGTGGTGAGGTCCAAAGCAGCTTCTGGAATTTCTGAGCAGCCCTGGTAGGTACAAGATGGACCCAGTTGTCTTGAGTTACATGAACAGTCTACTGTGGCAGTCATTTGTCTCATACTGGATCCTCCAAGCTGGCTCAACGTTCATGTTACTGGGTTTGCCTTTGCGTACTTCGCCAATAGTCAGTTTCATGACTGCTCTGACCATGTCTGCTTCATTAGCCCCGAAGTCACTCAGTTTATCAAGTGCACTGGCAATCCAGCAGAGATCACCATGTTGCCTGAACCCTTGGACCTCTCCAATCAAGAGCTATTATTTTTAGCCATCAACGATAATTCCAACCACACAGCTAGGGGAATCCATTGGAGCCTGTTGGTTTATCTCCAAGATAAAAATGGCTTTCTTCATTATGATTCTTATGGTAGTAGCAACTAATTCCATGCAAAACAGGCCAATAAAGAAACTACAGGCTCTCTCAGGCAGAAGAGGAAACAAACTAGCCTCTGCGGAAGAGAAAGCGCTCAATAAAACAGCTATAAGTGGGATATACATGATACGTAACACTGAGGCATTGTGTCAGAACTTCTTTAGACAACAGCCAGAATCACTATTGCAGCTACTCACTCTTACATACATCACAAAGAATAGAGAAGAATGGAAAGATCTCATTGCCAGACCTGCCAAAAACTGGCTGTTGAAATATAGTTGACTTTTGAAGTCTCCTCTTTCTGCCTGTCCCCATGTATTGGATGGCTGTAGTCTCAGTGTCTGAGGGAAGATGCCTGGGAGAGGAAATCTTCGGATGCTTACTTTCTCCTGAGAGAATGTTCTCCTCTGAATTCTCCTAATGGGAAGTTTTGCTTTAACCCTAACTTTAGAGCAATTTATGTTCTGTGAAAATGTCTTCAAAATATGCACCAAAACCTTAAAACCAATCTTAATCAATCTTAACACTTATTAATTCCCTTTTGGTCTTCCTTATCCACACTGGTTTATTCCAAAGAAAAAAGACTGATCTGTAAAACAAATTAAGAATATGTGAAATCTAGAAGCAACAAGAAAATCACAGAAGAACTAAAAACTTAGTGCACAGTCCACATATTCCAAGTGATCAACTAGCTGGAAGCAGATCAAGTCCCAACCAAATGCAAGATCGAAATATTATCAGTTACTCAGTTTTATGATACCGCTTCCATTCAACAAGCAAAGGCTTTCCCTGCTACAAACTCTGCCAATACTTGATATTATCAAGGTGGTGTTAGCCCATTATCACCCACTGATTCCTAGAACACTTTAAGAGGGAATAGTAAATAACATTGTTAAATGTGGTATACCTCTTGTTTTGCATCTGAAACTTACTAAAAGTTGATTTGAGATATAAAGGGAAAAAGTGACCTTTCTCAACTCTTTTAATTCAAAATACAGATAATGAAATTTTTGAAATGTGGAACCAAGAATAAAAAGAAATGTTATTCCTTCCCAAAAAAAAGAAACCACTCGCGACCCTCCCCCTACTCCAAAAAGTAGATAGAGATCCAAAACCACCTCAGAAAATCTTTACCTAGTAGCAATATCAGTTGAAGAGATTGAGGCAAAAAATGTATACAAAATGTATCCAATCAGTTTCTCATAGAAATATTTAATGTGTGTCTTATTCATTCTAAAAACCTGTGCCCCTGAGAGCCAATATAAAAACACTAGGAACACCCTTTAGTGTATAACTTAAACACAGAAAGTAGTTAAGAAGAGATAAATGAAGATAGGTAAGAATCTTTTTAAAAAATCTGTAACTTTGGAGTAACCATATTATACTTGAAAGAAACTGTACCAGTTAGAGAAGTACAATTATGATACGGGATAAGTTCAAACATGATTTTAAATGTGCAGTAGCTATTTAAAGCCCACACAAAAAGAACATATTCTGTGTTTAATGGAACAGGAGCAGCAAAATAAATAACTCGTTATTCAAATGATTAACTTTTTCCAATGAAAATCTATATTCAACAAACATGAAACAATGGTCATGTGAAATTATTTATATTGAAAATATCTGTGTTTGATTTCTCCATGTATAAAGATTTTTTAATATTTTATATTATTTCTTGTATATCCTGAATCATATGGGTGTAATAAATTACCCAGTAACATGAAACAGGGGTTTTCAATCAAAAACAGGTGTCTTCATTTTGAAATCTACTGGTATCATAATGTTATCATAATGTTAGTGACATTCACTACAAACACCTTGACTTAAAAGAAATTACAGACTTAAAACAGTACAATAAACACATGGCATACCTCAAGCATAGATATGGACTTTAAGAGTCATGAAGACATCTCTCAGGCTAGCAAAACACTCACCCAGCAGTTTGACATTAACCACAGCTAAAAAAAAGAATGTCCTTCTAATAGATGAGGTTGCTGACACAGACATACAGAAAACAAGGCATGTGGAGCATCAGTCCAGCAAGAGGAAAGGTGCTCTGGCCAAAGGAAATCGACCTTTCTCCTTTCTTGCGAGGATATCTTGCATGTGGATTTAGAAATGGTTCACACTCTTACTATACCAGACCAATTTCTCTGTTTTTTAAGATTAATTATTAATGAAATTGAGTTTGAGATTCATCTAAATTAAACGTGTCTCCAAATTTCTGTCACCTATGAAATCAACAAATCTGGGATAAGATTAGCCCTGATATAATATACAGACAGTGGCTGTTTCCAACTGGAGTGAAAGGACTATTCTATTAACCAAAAGTTAAAAAAAAGAAAAATAGTCACTCTAACATGATATGTTCTCCTATCCCAAATATTCTGTTCATGCAATAAGTCATTCATTCATTAAGAAACCGACACATTCAGAGATTGAAACTAGAACATGTCAGGGACAAGTCGCTATTGCCATACACAGATAGGACGTTTAGTACTGAGAATAATTTGATCACCACAGAAATCTAAAGGCATGAGTACATTTAATTGACTCTTTCAAGAATCTTTCAAGAAGATCTAAAAACTTTTTAAAATATTGATTTAAAAACTTACTGAAATGATCAGGTGATCCCAGAGTTGAAAAGACACAAGTTAAGAACTGAAGTCGCACCTGAACTTCGGCACTATGGCTGTACCTGCATTTAAAAAATCATTAAAATAATTAGCTGAGAGATCCTATTTCTTAATTATTTTTAAAGATCTAATGGTCCTAATCTTAAATTGTACCAAATAAATAAATTTCCATTTAAGGACTCAATTATTAAATATTTCAAATTATATCTTTAACTACATACACAAAAAATGGCCAAAGCCAAATGTTACAGGAAAAAATTGTTATTTAATAATATAAAAATCTACAAATTATTAGAACACAAACCTTCAAATTAGATAAGTAGGTAAGAACAACAGTAGAAGAAATGTTATTTTAAAATTATGCAATATGTACATTAATTTTAATATTTAATCCACTTCCATCTAGAAATTCCATGTTTCACTGTCATTGTCCCTCCAGGGATACTACTATATTCCTTAAACAAGAAATGTTAATGATACATCATTTCCATAAATATAATTCATAAAGAAAACAGCTGATACAAAATAAGCACTTCTGAATGTTATTTCAAATCTAAGTAACTAATTCATATGTACAAAATTCAATGTATAATGTAAAAATTGCTTTGAAAGACTGTTAAGTAGGTAAGTTCACACGGTTCTCTGGGAATCAGTTTGTCAGCATTTACAAAGGAAGGCATTTTAAGAATCAAGTGTTGGTCTGTGGTACAGGAAAGGTAGGAGATGGGTCTGAAGAGGGAAGCAGGGGCCAAACTGCTGTCAGCCTGAATGTCAGAAGAGTTTGATACTGTTATGGACAGACAAGAAAGTCCCTTATCTGGTGAAGGATGCTGGGGAAAGAACAGGGGTAATGATCAGATTTGCATTTTAGGATTCCTTTAGCAGCTCTGTGAACTACACACTGAACTGTGACTGTGATATCACAACATTCTAGTTCCCACAAGCACCTGAGTAGCCAATCAAGGAGACTGAATCAATGATGAGTTTTTATGTTACAAATCCAAAGGCTGGCTGGGGATGAATTGCCCAAATTAGCATGCCAACAAAAGACAGAAGCCACTCTGAGCTACGATCTATATCCCAGTTTGCAGATAGAGTCTCTTAATTCAATTTCTAAATATCGACAAGCAGGTACAAAATTCTAAGCTTCCTAAAGTTAGCTGGTTTCAAAAATTACACTAGATTTGCTACTGAAGTTTAAAGTTAAGCTTTCCTAAAGATTGAGTTTGCTTGATATATCTTCATTTTTATTTACTGTCTTATATTAGCACTGGCAAAGAAAAGATGAATATTTGCTTCATTACTGTTGCAGTGTCCTTTCTGAAGTTCAAAGTACTTGTGTTAACTTTTGCACTCTCTTCTTTCACTTTCAAGAGGCTTTTTAGTTCCTCCTCACTTTCTGCCATAAGGGTGGTGTCATCTGCATATCTGAGGTTATTGATATTTCTCCCGGCAATCTTGATTCCAGCCTGTGCTTCCTCTAGCCCAGCATTTCTCATGATGTACTCTGCATATAAGTTAGTTAAATAAGCAAGGTGACAGTATACAGCGTTGATGTACCCCTTCCTGATTTGAAACCAGTCTATTGTTCCATGCTCAGTTCTAACTGTTGCTTCCTGACTTGCATACAGATGTCTCAAGAGGCAGGTCAGGTGGTCTGGTATTCCCATCTCTTTAAGAATTTTCCAGAGTTTGTCATGATCCACATGGCCAAAGGCTTTGGTATATTCAATAAAGCAGAAGTAAATGTTTTTCTGGAATTCTCTTGCTTTTTCGATAACCCAAATGATGTTGGCAATTTGATCTCTGGTTACTCTGCCTTTTCTAAAACCAGCTTGAACATCTGGAAATTCACAATTCATGTATTGCTGAAGCCTGGCTTGGAGAATTTTGAGCATTACTTTGCTAGCATGTGAGATGAGTGCAAGTGTGCGGTAGTTGGAGCCTTCTTTGGCACTGCCTTTCTCTGGGATTGGAATGAAAACACCTTTTCCTGTCTGTGGTCACAGATGTGTTTTCCAAATTTGCTGGCATACTAAGTGCAACACGTCCATAGCATCATCTTTTAGGATTTGAAACAGCTCAACTGGAATTCCATCACCTCCACTAGCTTTGTTCATAGTGATGCTTCCTAAGGCCCACTACACTTTGCATTCCATGATGTTGGCTCTAGGTGAGTGATCACATGATCGTGATTATCTGGGTCATTAAGATCTTTTCTGTATAGTTCTTCTGTGTATTCTTGTCACCTCTTCTTAATATCTTCTGGTTCTGTTAGGTCTCTACCATTTCTGTCCTTTATTGAGCCCATCTTTGCATGAAATGTTCCCTTAGTATCTCTAATTTTCTTGAAGAGATGTCTAGTCTTTCCCATTCTATTGTTTTCCTCTTTTTCTTTGCCCTAATCACTGAGGAAGGCTTTCATCACTCCTTGCTAATCTTTGGAACTCTGCATTCAAATGAGTGCATTCAATTCAAATATCTTTCCTTTTCTCCTTTGCTTTTCGCTTCTCTTCTTTTCACAGCTATTTGTAAGGCCTCCTCAGATAGCCATTTTGCTTTTTTTGCATTTCTTTTTCTTGGGGATGGTCTTGATCACTGCCTCCTGTACAATGTCATGAATTCTGTCCACAGTTCTTCAGGCACTGAATCAGATCTAAGCCCTTAAATCTGTTTCTCACTTCCACTGTATAATCGTAAGGGATTAGATGCAGACATATTTGAATGGTCTAGTGGTTTTCCGTACTTTCTTCAAATTCAGTCTGAATTTGGCAATAAAGAGTTCATGATCTGAGCCACTGTCAGCTCCCAGTCTCGTTTTTGCTGACTGTATAGGGCTTCTCCATCTTTGGCTGCAAAGAATATAATCAGTCTGATTTCAGTATTGACCATCTGGTGATGTCCATGTGTAGAGTCTTCTCTTGTGTTGTTGGAAGAGGGTGTCTTTTATGACAAGTGCACTCTCTTGGCAAAACTCTATTAGTCTTTGCCCTGCTTCATTCTGTACTCCAAGGCCAAATTTGCCTGTTACTCCAGGTGTTTCTTGACTTCCTACCTTTGCATTCCAGTCCCCTATAATGAAAAGGACATCTTTTGGGGGTGTTAGTTCTAGAAGGTCTTGTACGTCTTCACAGAACCATTCAACTTTAGCTTCTTCAGTATTACTGGTTGGGGCACAGGACTGGATTACCGTGATATTGAGTGGTTTGCCTTGGAAACAAACAGAGATCATTCTGTCGTTTTTGAGATTGCATCCAAGTACTGCATTTCGGACTTTTCTATTGACCATGATGGGTACTCCATTTCTTCTAAGGGATTCCTGCCCACAGTAGTAGCTATAATGGTCATCTGAGTTAAATTCACCCATTCCAGTCCATTTTAGTTCGCTGATTCCTAAAATGTCGCTGTTCAACTCTTGCCATCTCCTATTTGACCACTTCCAATTTGCCTTGATTCATGGACTTAATATTCCAGGTTCCTATGTAATAGTGCTCTTTACAGCATCGGACTTTGCTTCTACCACCAGTTACATGAACAACTGGATTATTTAAAATAATATTAAATTATATTATATTTAGAATGCCCTAATACAAAGATACTGGTGACTTCTGAAAAAAGTATTTACTTTTGATTCCTGAAAACACTGCCTTATGAAAAGAACTCAATAGTGAAGATAAATCAACTCCTAAGGTTATATAGTTTGTATTTCCCTAAGGTTAAGCATTATTAAAAAAAACCTTATAAAAGTCATATTAAAAAAGAAACGCCCTCTTATAATTTTATAACTAAAATTTTCATTATATTTATTATATGGGGAAAAAAGGATCGGAAAACTGAAAAATTATCTTTCAAAGGAAAGACAATCAAGACTTACACATACCTTACCTAGTTAAAGTATACTTACAGTGCATGCTTTTGTCTGCCTTCTCTTACAGCTTGAATATAGTATACCAAATTATCAAAGAAAAGCTTCATCATGTTCAGTTCTTTTTCTGCCCACCTGAACCAATTAAAAGAAAAAATAATTTCAGAGGCACAGGGTGAGATAAATCTATTCTAGAACAGGAAAAAACACTATAGTGCACCTTAATTTTTATGAAGTTATAGTATCACTGCGTTTAAATCTTAAAATATTCAATCTCTGTGAAGGGGATAAAATGTCTGGTCAAATGCTAAATAAATGACTAACATGAGTTAATATTTTATAAAACAGTACAATATAGTCCATGCCAGCCTGTCAGTTTGTAGGTTACCTGAAGATTTACTAAGATGATCAGAGATAGTTTCCAATTGTAAAATATGGGCCCTAAGAGTTTAAGAGATATACATATCAAATCAAATGCTGAGTGCTACTGCATATAATAGACTCACACGAAATGCAAGTTTTTGCTATTATTGATGCCAATTAACTGCAGGAGCTCAGAGTTCTTTTAAGTGATCCACCTAGTAAGATTAAGGACACCAGTCTCACATTAGAATTAACAGAGCTTATTTATATTTAAATAAGGAACAAGCTAGGGATTTCATGGGTGGCTCAGTGGTTAAAATTCCACCAGTCAATCCAGAAGACACAGGATACTCTGGTTCAATCCCTGGGTTGCGAAGACCCCCTGGAGGAGGAATTAGTGACTGAGCACACAGTACACAAAGAACAAGCTGAAAGGGTTTCAACTCAATATACTTGATAAATAATTACACAGTGTTAGTCACTCAGCTGTGTCCAACTCTTTGCAACCCCATGAACTATAGCCCACTAGGCTCCTCTGTCCATGGAATTATCCAGGCAAGAACACTGGAGTGGGTAGCCATTCCCTTCTCCAGGGGATGTTCCCAACCCAGGCAGTTCTTTACCATCTGAGCTACCAGGAAGCCCCAATATAGTTGATAAGTAACTGAATATTCAGAGCTTCCCACTTCCATTAGAATGTTAGCCTCTGTTACTCCTTAATATAAACCTTCTCAAATGACTGCAATACCAACTTGCACAGGTGAGCTACAGCTAAATCACTCTAATGCTTTTGAATTTTGTAATTTGGCCATTTAAAAACTAAAAGAAGAGTAAATGAAATAAAAGTCATGCTACTCTTGTACTTCAAGGATGCTAAATGCTTTCCCCTACTCTTCTGTCCAGCATCTCAAAGACCCTCCTTGCACTCACAAATAGAACTGTCACTAGAATCACACTGTAAAAATTAATCAAAGAAAGAGCTTTTCTAAGATGCTTTTTAAAAAACAGTTATAGAGGTTCAGGTCAAACAGATACCCCATTAAAAGAAAAATAAACAGTAAGGACTGTAACTCAGAAGAACTAATTTCATCTTATTTGTGTGTGTATTAGTTATTCACTCATGTCTGACTCTTTGTGACCCCACGGACCATAGCCCGCCAGGTTTCTCTGTCCGTGGAATTCTCCAGGCAAGGATACTGGAGTGGATTGCCATTCCCTTCTCCAGAGGAGCTTCCCGTATTAGTTAGATGAAAGAAAGTATTCCTACCAACTAATCTTAGATTTGAGAAGGAATTAGATAAAATTCCATCCTACATGTTTCATAAATAAATCCTTCAACAGGTCTAATTTTTCCTAAATTTTAAGTTTCTGAAATCTCTCCAAAAAGGCTATTTTTGTGTAAAGCAAGTTACACATTCTCAAGGTTAATGAAGTGCTCATGACAGTTAACTTTCTCCAGAATTTTCTCAAATATTAAATCAATATCACATGAACAGCACATTATCATTGAAAGAATTCTTTAACATTAATCATAAGTTCTCTATACATGTAAAAGAGTAACACAGTGGTTTCAAAATTATTCCTAACATGATGTAATGTCTACACCAATTCCAATAATGGATAAAAATTAAAAGCATCCTAGAATGCTTAACATGTGGATCCTCTTCAGGAGTCTTCTGCCATGATCAAACACACTAAAAAATCTTTACCTGAAAATTAAAGAATTAATTGCTACACTATTTTTCTCAAGCTACAATGAATACAAAGGTCAGATTTCCTACTGACAGGGGTATATATAATCTCTAATGGTGCTAAGTGGCAGAGATAGCATCTCAAAAATCTAAGAATACATTTGAATTATGCAAAATTCAAATTTTCCTTCTACAAATTAACAGCTAGTAAGTTACTCAAAAACCTTGAGAATTATGATTGGAAAAAGTCTTGAAAATGAATACTTTCTTTTATTTACTTACATTGTAATCCAATGTGTATCATAACTGCTCCCAAACTGCTGAAAGGTACCAAAGAGTTTTGGAAGAAGACGAAGTGAAATTACTACTGATCTGAAATAACAAAAACAGGCATTTATAGAAAAAAATAATTTTTACTATTATCACTAATTCTAGCTCTTAACAGAAATTCAGTTATTTAAAATCAAATACAAAAAGAGTTAATGAATTTTACAGATGCTTTTATGCAAACAGAGTTTTTTCTCTAAAGTATCAGCTTATTATCCACTGTGGCAAGAAATTTAAGTTTTAAAAAATTCAATCCAAAAATTTAAAGTAAAATATACTATATAAATATCTGAGTATAAGAGAAAAGTGAAGCACTTTTAAATATAAAATTTTTTAATGGAAGTTTTCTTTTAACAGTCATAGGTGTTTCTCAGGATTTAATCAAGGAAAACAAGAAGCAGCAGGTTGAGTCAATTATCTAGAGCAGGGCTTCTCAAAGTTTAGTCTTAAAATGCAAACTCTGATCCAGTAGGTCTGGGGTAGGTTCAGAACTGCATTTCTAATAAGCTCACAAGTGATACTCAAACTGCTGGTTTGTGGACCACAAACAATAAATATAGAGAACACTTTTCAAACTACATAAATTATCACTTTCCCCCTATTTCTCACTTAATATAAACTGTATCTAAACTGACAATCACTGCATTATGAGCAATGTTAATAACAGAAGCACACCATAAACCTCAAGAATTAAGGAGCCAAAAGACAACATGAAATCACTCAAAGACCTCAAGAAGATCTGAGTATGTCTATCTTCTGCAAGAAAACGGGGACAGGGAACACACTGATACACAAATCCCAGAATTCCTAGTAGGCAAGAAGGCTGCTTCCATGAGCCTTGAAAGAAGCACAACAAACTTTAATAAGTTACTGAATTAATTTTATTTTTAAGCTTAGGAGCAGTATTGCTTCATGAAAGAATTACTTTTTTTTAAATTTGGCACTCTACTAACAAATATGGAGTACAAGTCAGTCCTCAAAAATGCCTACTCTTTTCAAGAGGAGTACCAGGAGTATTAGTATACAGGGCTACACTTCTGAATAGGAGGAAAATCATGGCAAACGCTAAGCAGGAAAAAACTGCAAAATTTCATGTTTCTAAATAAAATCCAAAGTACTTAAATTTGATTACAAAGCCATATGTGATCTGTCCCCATTTCTTCTATCAGTGTAACCTCTTTTCCTTCCCATCCTCCTTGAGCTGTTCCATCAGCACACACAAGCACATTCCTGCCTCAGGGCCTTTGCTATTGCCTATGCTTGAAATGCTCTTTACCTAAATATCTACTCGAAGGACTCCTTCCCCCACTGTATTAAGGTTCCTTCAACTGTCAACAGAAACAATGACCTTGACAACTCAATAATTAAATAACACCTTCCCACTGCTCCACGAACCTCTTTACTGACTCCTTTACAATTTTTATTCAATCATCACCACCTAATGAATATTCCTTTATTTAATGTGACCACTAGAATATGCTCTAAGTGAGCAGACTGTCTTATTCATTAAAAATCCCCGCATATGTGCGTGCTGAGTATATATTTCCTCAAACAACAAACCAGCAAAGAAATTAAAGGCAAGATTTTCAAGGAGCGAAGAAAAACAACAATGTACAATGTTATATTACAGTTCTGAAGTACAAAGAAGAAAATACTACCAGAAGACAGCATGCTAGGAGAATGTCAGAAGATCAAAACGACATTAGTATATATTTAAGAATATACAGTGGACTTCCCCAGTGGTCCAATAGTTAAGACTGGGCTTCCACTGCAGGGGCACAGATTCGATCTCTGGAGGGAGAAGGTCCTCCTGTCTCAAGGTATGGCCAATAATAATAAGCATACAGTGAAGAAATAAAGAGAGTAAATGCCTGGTATCTAGTAAGTGCAAATTAAAGATTCTTTAAATATTCAAAAACACTTAAACATTTTGTATCTTTTTAAATATTAAAATTTTTAATATTCTTCAACAAGTTGCACAGTAGTGGTGCTTGGGAAGATAGACTATAGAGGATGATCAAGAGAAATCAGTTTCAATTTTAGATTATTTATCTGAAATCTTTTGTCAAAATTTCAGAAACATTAGCAGAGTTTTTCCCAAAAATTAAGACATAAAAAACTAGAATGTACACATATACATTATTTTGACTTTATAAGCACAAAATCAGTAAGATAACACAACAAAAAAAGGACACAGGAAAATTTCACCTAAAATCACAGAAGCAAATTCCAAAATTATTTGCCTAGTGTAATTTCAATAGTTTTAAAATATACAGACAAACAGACTAGATATACCATAGCTCACTAAAGCAAGTCTTATACTGTGCAACAGCTGCATATCTTCTGAAAATATTATTTCCTCCTTTGCATTCAATGCTGTTAAGAGTCTAAATTGTTTAAATTTACTTTCCAAGTTTTCTACAATAAATGTAATTAACTTCATGACAACAATAATTTATATTTCAATGTTAATGGAAACTTCGCAAGAACACATATATTAACTTGTTCCAATTAAAATCATATTGTGCTGTACAGCAGAAACTAACACAACATTGTGCATCAACCACACTCCAATAAAACTTTACTAAATTTTTTAAAAATGTTATAGCACTTCTCCTGTAAGAACTATGTTACCTTGACTTATCAACTTTTTTGCCCAAATAGTTTTCATTGCTGATATGCTTACAAAAAACATAAATTATATTCCTACTTAATTTCACAAATTCTTCCAAGAGTGAAAATTTTAAATATCAAAACATACAACCCTGGGCAACAACAGGTTTAAGATAAAAAGGAACAACAGTCCTGAATAACAAGATATAGTTAGCTCTCCATATCCACAGGTTCCTTATCTGGGGATACAGAGAGCTGACTGTCCTACACTACTGTATATTAAGGACCTAAGCACTTGTAGATTTGGCTATCTGCAGAGGAATCCAGGAACTAGTGCCCCACACATACCCAGGGACCACTGCACTAAGTTTAGAATCAGGAAAAATGCTATCATCTTAAAACTGCCCTGGTTCTTTGCTTGATTCCAAGTTTTTGTTGTAACCAGAAGCTTATTACTAAACAACAGTGTGGTATGACTCTAAGAATTACCCATGCAACTTTATACTGCCTTAGGAGAATAAACACATTTGCTGGTGGGCTTCACAGTTTAAAAAAGTCACATTTGGATGTTTTTTTCCCTAGACTCCATATTTGAAGAAGACTGGTGTGTTTACAAAATGCTATTCAGTCATTTTGAATTATAGTATAAACCAACAGTTGACATGAAATACTATATATAATACTGTCTTTACAGAGAAAACAAAACCAAATAAAAGTACATAGTACCATCCATTTCTTAATTATATGAACCTCTAAAAAAAATTCCTAATATGTACAAGAATTTTCACTTCTGTATTCAAAGGCAAAAAATCTCACACATGGATTAAACTACCTAGTGCAAAAGAATAGAAAAAAAAAAAAAAAAAAGCACAAAACGGACAGGTTCCCAGAGTCTCAAATCAATTCTTGCTAGGTAGCACAGATTCTGATTCTGTGCTAGGTAGCACAGAATGTGAACACCTATCTTCTAATAAACATAAAACATCAAAGGGGCTGATTACAACTCAACCCCTACTTCCACCCTACTCACTGGACAGCAGTCTTTATCTCAATGACCCAAAGTAACAAATTCTAAGCTGGAAAGTCATGGACTTTTCATTGTGGGAGTTACTGTCCACCTCATGCTCTCACTTTATGACAACATTCTGCAAACCAGTCTACTATGTGTGTAACTTTAAACTTCCTGCGCCACTGAAATGTCATTATACCCTTATAAAGCAACCTGCCTAAGGCTAAAAGTGCGTAAGTCACATGCTACATGTTTTAAAGCGTTTATGGTGGGTTCCACATAAACGGCAGAATTATGGACAATTTATGGAAGACTTTTGCTTTTTCAGATCTCTAAGCCCCCTTAGAAGTAATGAGGCCATACTGCTGTTCAAAAGAAAGATTAAGTTCATTCTGTAAAATAAACTGTAACATGATCATAGAAAAGCAAAAAAAAAAAAAATTGCTTAAAGGTCTATAAACCACGGCAAGTGAGGAACTAGAAAGAAAATCAAAGTCAGCACAAAGAAAATTAAAAAAAAATAAAACCTCTGTAAAGTACGTAAAAAGTTGACATTATCAAGAAATAGATATCTGTGGGGATTTTGGGGTCACATGTCAGAAAACGGTGTATGAGTAAAGGGTGCAGTGGTCCACCTGTTACAACATAACGAACACTTTTCCTATTAACACCCTTTCCTACAAAGATGACAAAAACAAGGGGCTAGGCTTGGAGAAAGTATTCTTGTGTTTAGGAATCCTTAGACTCTGATGTCACTACTGACATTTCACACAATTCTCTGTTGTAAAAGGCTGTCCTCTGTATTGAAGGCTGGCTCAAAGTAACATCTCCAATTCCACTCATCAATGTGTCAACCAAAGATATCTCCAAGTACTGATATTGCCAAGGGAGAAAAGAATCACTCCAGTTAAAAACCACTGATTCATTAGGAAACTGAAACTAATAATGGTTTTCTAAAAAGATGTTCAAAACTAATTATTTTTTAATTTGTGTAACTTCAGTAAGTTCAGTTGGTATACATTGGATATGTTGTATATGTCCAGGCTAAAAAATGCTACTATGCTCTAAGCATTGGTACATATGATACATTAGTAGTAAGACTAGAATAATAAATACAACAACCCTCTAAGGAATAAATTCTGAGGGCAAATTTAACATCAATATAATAGTTATATTTACTATATTTTCAATACACCATTAAGTAACTATAACTGGGGTATAGGACTGCCTCCAACAAATGAAAATGCTTCATTTTTTCAAGTTATTTGGGACTGAACAAATTAAAGCTTACTAAAAATTCAAGTTGGCAATTTTCCATACAGTTTTATACACAATTTTCCTTCTGTCTCTGTTAAGATACCCTTGGAGAAAAAGTGCTCATTATGGAAAAACTGGAAAATAGAAAGGCATAAAGAAGAAAAAGAAAATA
The DNA here is from genome assembly GCF_023091745.1 of Budorcas taxicolor. NCBI lineage: Eukaryota > Metazoa > Chordata > Mammalia > Artiodactyla > Bovidae > Budorcas > Budorcas taxicolor. Next base: position 119,416,527 of record NC_068920.1, read on the forward strand.
ACTGAATCCTCCTAGAAGTAACTACTCTACAGCCTCACATATTGCTCATAATCCTTTTATTAAAAACAAATGGGCCTGTGAGTATATGCCCATATTATTATACAACTTTTGAAAATATATGACTCAAAGGCTACATGATATTTCCTCTTTCACATAGCTTTTTATATTTAAGTGTAACATTCATGTAAAAACATGTATAAACCTAAGTGACAATTCAAAATGAGGAGATGAACATACGTATGTAATATGTACCCACATTAAGAAAGCAATCCTCACCAGCATCCCAGAAGCCTTGGGAAGAGCCCCCTTTCCAGTGACTGACAACCCAAGAATAACCATTATCCCAACTATTAAATAGCTTTTCTGTTTTTAAACTCTACATAACGAGAGTAATAAAAATAAGCCTTTTTATATATGGCTTCCTTCACTCAACATTATGTTCGTGAGATTCAACCACACCCTTCCTTGCAGTTGTAGCTCTTTCATTGCTACTGTTATAAACATTTTATTTAACACACAGTTCACAATTTAATTTTTCCTTCTTATTCTGTTTTTGGCATGTGGACAGCAGTACAAAGAATAGTTATTTTGAATAATGTTTTTATGAACATCCTTGAATGTGTCTTCTGGTGACCATCTGGATGTATTATTGTAAGGCACACACTTCGCAGTGGAATTGCTGGGCCATACAATATGCAGATGCACATAAGGGGAATAAAAATTGATACAACTTAAAAACCTGTTCAGTAGCTTCAAGAACACTATTAAAAGACAATTAACATTTTAAAATTAACTTCTGTAATACGTATATAAATTATGAAATATCATCCACCCATTAAAAGTGTTCCTTTTAAATACATGTTGAATGAGGCTACTGATCCACTAACAGGGACCTATTAGTAGTTTCTTACACCTGCATGAACAAGCAATTTTTCTACTGTGATTGTTCAAATTATAGACCTTTAAAGACCAAAAGTATAAAATAAAATATTGAATATATTTTTTCTAGTTCAATTAGGTCAAAAAAAAATTTTTTTACATAGTCAATAAAATTAGACATTTATATTGAGCCTGAGCAGAGGTAAGATGAAAATGTTAATATGTTCAATTAGTAACTGAATTCACTATGAAAGAGAATGAAACAATATTATCGAAGCGGTATAAGACAAGGGAAGCTGGAAACTGTATCAATAAGCAGAACTGAAAATCAAGAAATTTGTAATAATTTGAGCCCCAGTAAGAAGTATACAAATATACAGCAGAATTCAAACCAGATAAAAAACACTAATCTAATTCTCTATGCACCACGGAAGTCAAAAAATCCACTCTAAAGGAAGAAAAATGCCATTATCAAAATGTATGTATTTCAGCTTAGTTGTTTAATTTTACTTATCCTATTTAGCTTCCTTTATATATAAGAGCTCAAGAATATTTAACTTCAATCTGAAAATAATCACCATCATTCCCAAAATCAAGGAGACAGTATTATTATTCCCTTATTTCTGTTAGAGGGGATCTAATCAAGAGTGCCAAAACGTGTTGAAATAACCAAGACCAAGTGATAACATATCAACACTGTGGGGGGAAAGAGTTTAATACAAAAACCACGACTACTTAAAAAAAAATTTTAAGGCTAATAATGGTATATTAATTATGAATATGATTACCATGTAAAAAACTTTCAATTCCTATTTACCTGTTGTTTCCTAAATTTTCAAGGCAACCTTCGATGAATCTCATTCGAATCTGTCTATCTGTAAACCAGCATACTAAGGAACAGAGAAGTTTCTCTGCTTCATTTATTAATCCTTCAGAAAGATTAACCTACAAAAAAGAATGTACATACATTAAGTTACTACTTATACTGACTACATTCTGCTGTAATTTTGTAGTCTTTTGGCTTTATTAAATAACTTACTGCATCATCATCCTGGACTATATCCCACAACAAAGTGTTTCCTTTCTTGCAAACGTTATCCAAATTAATGTCTGTCACAGCATTACTGCTGAATTGATGTTTATGAACTGCAGGTCCTGAGGGGCAAAATATACCACACTATAGAGGAATGCAGCTGACTGAAATTGTAAAGTGAATTACAGCACTCATAAAAACAACAAAATCAAAGTGAAGTATAATGATAAATCTTTTCTTACATCACAAGATAAAAACAAGATTATTACAATAGTTGCTTTATAAGTGAGAGAATAGTATTGTTTAGTTTGATACTACTGAAGTGAAGAGTTTTCACAGTCTCTTCACTATTTCATAGCCTCTGCTCTATTAAGTATTATTATTTAATGTTTTCCTCATGTCAAGAGAACTGTATACAAATACCTGAAACCCAAATTAAACATAAAAATTACTATTGATGGCTCAGATGGTAGAGTCTGCCTGCAATACAGGAGAGGGTTTGATCCCTGGGTCAGAAAGATGCCCTGGAGAAGGGTATGGCTACCCACTCCAATATTCTCACCTGGAGAATTTCATGGAGAGAGGAGCCTGGCGGGCTATAGTTCACGGGTTGCAAAGAGTTAGACACAACTGAGCAACTAACACTAACTGAATTAACTATATAGCCATGGGACATAACTCCGTTAAGTGTCTTATATCTAAACACTTTTTTGAATTGAGAAAGTGAAAGTTAAGTCACACAGTCATGTCCAACTCTTTGTGACCCCATGGGCTGTAGCCTACCCGGCTCGTCCGTCCATGGGATTTTCCAGGCAAGAATACTGAGGTGGGTTGCCATTTCTTTCTCCAGGAGATCTTCCCAACCCAGGTATTGAACCCGGCTCTTCCACATTGTAGGCAGACAATATATTCAAAACATTCAATTAAATTCACAAGTTCTAGTAAATAATTCTCCCTAGCTCTGTTATATTAAGCAAAATTGCTTCTTTTTTAGCAGCTGTACATGAAATTTTTCTCTTAAACTGTACACGTACATTGATTTCATAAAATGAGAATTATGCAACCACCACTAGAATAAGGTTTTAGAACACTTTTACCATCTTAAAACATTCCCTCATACCTAATTATGTTTAATCCCTGAGCCCATTCCCAAGCCCTAGTCTGTTTTTCTATTCCCACAAATTAGCATTTTCTAGAAATTTCATATAAATGAAATTATACAATATGCATGTATAGTCTTATGTCTGACTTTGTTCACTTAGCACAATATTTTTTAGAGGTTTGTCCACGCTGAAGTACCTATCAGTAGTGTGGTCCTTTTAATTACAGAACAATTACAGAACAAGTCCATCATATGAAAATATTATTTTGTTTATATATCTAACAATTAATGAAAGTTTGAAGTTTCCAATTTTGTCTAATATGAACAGTGCTACCATTAACATTGATGCAACCAGTCTTTGTACACATATGCTTTCTTTTCTTTTGGGTATTTAGAATTGTGGGATCATAAGGTAAACACATAAATACATGTACGTTTAAAATTTGAAGAAACTGTCAAATTGTTTTCCAAAGCAGTTGTACCACCAGTTACTGTTCCTCCAAATTCTCCCCGATACATAGCTCTGGTCCTTCTTTTTAATTTTAGCCATTCTCATAGGTATGCAGTAGGATCTGTTCTCTAATGACTAATGATGCTAAGCATCTTTTCATGTGCTTATTAAGCCACTTGTGTACTTACTATGGTGAAATAAATCAACTCCCAATTTTTAATTAGGCTGTCTTACTACTGAGTTGTAAAAGTTCTTATATGGTCTGGATACAAGCCATAGATACATGATTTGCAAGTATTCTCCCAGTTTGTAGCTTGACTCTTAAGTTTTGTTTTGTTTTGTTTTTTTGGTTTGTCTGTTCTGCTATTTGCTTTTTAAAATTAGTTTTATTAAAATACAATGTAAATATAAAATCAGATACAGAACACTTCTATTACCCCCAAAAGTTCTCTTCTGTCCTTTTACAATCAGTCCCCACCACCAACCACTGAGTAGACATCAACCACTGCAAATCACTCTAAGAAATTTTAGAAGTGCACATAAATAATATATAGTATATACTCTTCTGTCTAGCTTTATTCACTTAGAATGTTTTTTACATTCATCTATGGTGTTGAATGTATCAGTAGCTGTTTCCTTTTTATTCCATTGTGTGAATATACAACAATTTGTTTATCTACCAGTTAATTCCAGTTGAGGTTCATAAATGAACCAGTTATCATTCATGTACAACTCTTTTTGTGGACATATGTTTTCATTTATCGTGGGTAAAATATGTAGAATAGGAATTCCAGGGTCACATGGTAAGTACAAATTTAGCTTTGTAAGAAACTGATAAAACAGTACTCTAAACTGGCTGTACTATTTTATGCTCCTTGACAGCACCATATGAGAGTTTTAGTTGATCTCCATCTTTAGCATCATTTGATTGCATTAAGTCCTTAATTTTTTACCCATCCCAAGTGAGTAGAAGTATCTCATTGTGGTTTTAATTTGCATTTCCCAGATGACTATCAATATTGAGTATCTTTTCATGTATTTACTGATCATTTCTATATCTTCATTTATGTATAAACAAAATTACTCACATCTTTCATCCATTTTTAAATTGTTTGCCTTTCTGTGTTGGAAGAATTCTTTATAATAGAAGAAGAATGGCAAAAAATTTAATAAATACAGTATCTAATTCAACTGAGCACAATCTTAACCCATTTATTTCTCAGCAACCACAATAACACAACAAAAATGTCAGAACAGGGAATTCCCTAGCTGTCCAGTGGTTTGGACTCTGCACTCTCACTGCTGAGACCCCAGGTTTGGCCCTTGGATGGGTAACTGAGATCCTGCAGGCTATGAGGCATGCCTCCCAATTCCCCCATTCCCCCAAATCCTGAAGTAACCTTATCTAGATCCTATGCAAGTAACATCTGAAGTCAGAAAGTTGTTTCCAAGATTCACAAATTGCATCTCTAAGTCTAATCATGGCATTAACAGCATATACCTAATCTATCAGGTTGTACTTAGTTTATCATTTACTGGCATCCCAAAACCTATTTTTCCTAGGCTAGCAAGTATTGATGGTGTGTAACCAAGCAAGAGGTTGAATACTGACCTTGACATTGCCAATTCTATAACTGTTTTCCCTCCTAACTTCTCCCTTTCTTCCTTCATTTTCCACTATTCTTAAACGACCTCTAATCTCCATTCATTCAAGTCTGGTCATGTCCTATCACTTTTTTTAAGATTAATTTATAAAGTGACTAGAACATCATTTTTTGAACATTTTTATCACCCCAGATAAAAGAAACACCTTACCCTTTATCAGTCACCCCCCCCTCTTATTTCCCCCAATTCCCCCTAGCCACAGGAAACCACTAACCACATATCTTGGTTATTTGATATAAATGGAACCATACAATATGAAATTCTGTGTAATTGCCTACTTTTAAGTCTTAAGCTTCTGGAACATAAAATCTAATATAGCCATAGTGAAAGCGAAGTTGCTCAGTCGTGTTCGACTCTCTGCAACCCCATGGACTGTAGCCTACCAGGTTCCTCTATCCGTGGGATTTTCCAGGCAAGAATACTGGATTGGAATGCCATTTCCTTCTCCAGGAGATCTTCTCGACCCAGGGATTGAACCCGGGTCTCCTGCACTGCAGGCACACGGTTTTACCATCTGAACCACCAGGGAAGCTCAATATAGCCATACATTTTGTTAAATACAAAGCTATAATTTTACATATTATTTTTTAATTGCCTTTCCTTATTAAATATCTCTTGGTGGAACTCATATTCATGATAGACCATTCATAATAATTTCATTTCTTTGTTAAAAAAAACTGTAATATGAAAGTTATTTGGCAAAAACAATGAAGTATAAAAACATCAACTGTTGATCCCTTTTAACAATATCTTATATTCATTTTAAATAAAGGAATACATTTTACTTAATACAGAACCTTACCTTGACTAAGATGTTCATGGTAAATAGATGCTAAATTGGGAAGATGTTGTTGGAGATGAGATGTTAGCTCTGCATGTGAATTAATCTGAACTAGCTCCTCTTCACACCCAGATTCTTCACCATCAAAATCAGCCATATTTTTTTCTGATTTTGCACTGACCTGGGAGCTACTACAACTGACATCATCTGCACTGAGCATATCATCAACCATATGACTGTAACACAGAGAAGAGCAGCACTAAGTTAGCAATTACAATTTAAACACACATTGTGATTCACAAAAAAATCTCTCTCAAAACATTTGGCACAAGTTACAACATACTCAAGAATGAAGCTGCATTTTGTTTGTGAACACTATGAGATACTATAGCTTTACAAAATATAAAAGCCCATAAAGTCAGCACTATGTATTAACTTTACATTATATCCACATATTATCTGGTTGATCCAACACTTCACTAAAACAACTTCAAAGGGAATAATTTTAGAGAAAAATCAGTAAAACTTACTGTTAGAATTATTTTAAAAACTCAGATCTTAAAGTAAAACCTCAAATTTTATTTACTTTTGTTCAACCACTGCAGAATCAAATAACTACCAGGAAAAAAAATTTCAATTTAAAGCTGCAATCCAGATTTGGTTGGTATTAACTGGGGGACTTTCACAAGTGGTTACCATACACAGAGAATATGGAAATGACTAACATAAAAAATTAAATCATTAGGTCTTTTCAGGTGAGGGTTGGTGTGAACACTAAAAGAAATTCAAAATGTGCCAAACTGAATATGCTACCCACATTGGTTTTATGAACTAACTGCTTTGTCTTCAGTATGTCCTGGGGAACACTATGAACGTGCATTTCTGTAATGTCAGGCCATAACCAGTGGTCTTCAATCAGAAGGCCAAGGGGACATCCAGGAAATGTCTAGAAAACAATTTCTGGTAATCACAATATAGGAGATGCCTCTAGTATACAGGGACACAGGCTAGGGATGCTGCTAAACATCCATGCTACGATGCACAGGACAGCATTCACGCTGCTGTAAATCCAAAACACAAAACTACGTGGCCCAAACCATCAATACTGCCAAGACTAAGAAACATTATCAGGGTTTCCCTGGTGGCTAAGTGGTAAGGATTTACCTGCCAATGCAGGGGATATGGTTTCAATCTTTGCTTCAGGAAGATCCCACATTCTATGGAGCAACTAAACCCATGCACCACAACAATTGAGCCTGTGCACCAGGCCAGGAGCTGCAACCACTGAGCCCACATGCCACAACTACTGAAGCCAGCATGCCCAAGAGCCTGTCCTCCACAATAAAGAGAAACCACTGCAATGAGAAGCCTGCACACCACAACTAACCCAACTAACCCCAACTTCTCCCTAACCCTAACCCTGATTAGGGTTAGGGAGAAAGTCTGCACAGCAACAAAGACACAGCACGGCCACAAATAAATATATAAATAAAATAAAAAAGAAACATTACCATATACTCATATGGGATAAAGATAAGAACCAAAAAGCAAAGGAAATAAAGTAGGAACATGTATGCATATGTAATTCTCCTAAACCACCATCTTAAATTCTGAAAGGCCTGGCAAACAGTCAGGTCTAAGAAAAAGTCTGATGAAGCACTCATCCCTATTTCATCATTAACTCAAATATTACTACTTGTAATGACAATAATAACAAATAGTAGCTAATATTTATTAAGCTCTGATTATGTGCCAATCATATTAGCCCATGAAATGCTCACAATAAAGCCCATGAGATAGGTATTATTGTTCCTATTGTATACACAAGAAAATGATGTTGAAAGAACAATTGAGTACTCTGCCTAATACTGTAACACTACTAAGTGACAGAATCACTATTAAACACAATGGGTGTATGTCACGGATGATCAAAAAGCTTTACGCTGAAGCTTTAACCCTGCTGATATCCTAAAAATGGAATGTACATAAAATTCCCCTTTTCATGATCATACTTTAATGGAAGTATCCACAAGCAATTTTCTATCTATGTTTAGGCAAGTATAATAAGGAGTTAAAGATCTAAATCTGTACTTCCTATACAACAGTCACTAGCCATCTGTGGCCCCTGCACATGGAAAAAGCGGCTGGTCTAAACAGAATATGTTAGCAGTAGTAAACATACACAGATTATTGAAAATTTAGCATTACAAAAAAAGAATGTTTCTTAATTATTTTACACTGATGACATGAATATTACTGCTTTAAATAAAATTTATAATTAAAAATCAATCTTCTCTGTTTTATCTTGCTTTTTTATATGTGCCCATTAGAAGGTTAAAAATTGGGACTTTCCTGGCAGTCCAGTGGTTAATACTCCATGCTTCTACCACAGGGGATCGCAGGTCCGATCCCTGATTGGGAAACTAAGATCCCTCAAGCTGCACAATGCAGCCATAAATCAATAAGGAAAGAAAAATAAAGAAAATTAAAAATTACATATCTGAAACATGCATTTGTAGCTTACATTATATTCCTATTGGACAGCACGGATCTAGAATTTATCACAACTGAATAAATGGAGGCTACAATTAACTCCCTGAAGAAACCGTAAGCTGTTTTATTTTTAGGTAGACTTACCCATCATGGTGGTGGTGGTGGTGGTGGTGGTGGTGGTGATGCTGTGGACCTATAAACTGCCGACAATTAAATAATTCATTCCCAATAGCCTCCCCAAGAAAGTCCCCAGTGCGTGTAATACAAGATTCCTGAGATGCTTGTGCTATATGAGCAGCATTCATTTCCCCCGAAATATCATGTTCTGGGTCTTCAGAGTGTGAACAGGCATCTAGCATTCGTATTCTATTATCTACCGATGGCATTGACTCAGTATTAAAAACCAGGTCCTTTCCTGTTCCATTGTTTGTCCCACTTCTTTCTGATGGGCCTTGGGAATCCCCTAAGCAAATGCCTGCTTGACTTTCTAACTTCCTGTTCCGAAGATCCGTACCACAACTGCTTTTAGGAGGATTATGACCATGATCATCATCTTCATCTTCTTTCAGGGCTTCAATATCTGCAATGTCTTCTGACTGTAACTCACTGCCAGGGCTCCCTGCTGACTGGCTTGCATGGCTAGAATTCACCTCATTGCTAGATCCATCACTATGTCCACTGCTGCTACCAGGACCACTACTTCCATCTTCACCACTGTTGGCAGTCTCATCAGAACTTCCCTGCATGGATTCCTACATTTAGAAACGAAGATTTAAATAAATATTTAAGCCAGTAAGAAATGACATTAACACACTATATTTTTTTAAAAGATTGCCATAGTACAGACATATTTCCTTGAACAATATAAAATGGAATTTAAAAACTTAAAGAAAAGTGAAGAACTTAAATGATACTAACAAGACAGGAGAGGCCTTAACAGGGCTCAAGTTTATATTCCCAGTTCAAAGGATAAACATGGCACAAACCCAAAAAACTCTTTAAAGGGGGAGGAAAAAAGGGTTTTCATACCTCTGTATCTGAAAGTCGCTGTTGCACATGTTTGGTTCTATTAATAAGCTGCTCATCCATTTCAATGTCACTGCCTCCACTTTGATGGGTATCACTATTATCACTGCTTTGAGGACTGGCTGCAGGTGACCCTATATTAAAACGATGGGTTTTTTTTTAACTCTACTTGTATTAATATGGATCTATCAGAATGTCATAATCCTTTGATTCTCTGACATACCAAAGCTTCATGCCAAGTAGCCAAAAATATAATCTGGAAATATGTTAATACTTGCCAATTATTTCTAAAGAGAATATACACGATTTCAATTAGAAGTCAAGACACTAATGATTTAAACAAAAACGGTAAGATCGGTAACTAGTAAGGATTTACATCTCCTGCACAAAATGAACTTCATGACTCTGATACACATATATAAAATCAATTAACTCTAGGTGATCATCAAAATAAAACTACAAGTCATCTTGCCATACATTTCTAAGACTCAACTTACAAGGTGATGGTGCAGCTCTTCTGAGCTCTTCTTCCTCTGAAGGAAAAGGAAAAACAGGACGGAGATACTCTAAGTGACTGAATTTCTTTGGGACATGTATCAGTTGTTCTTATTACATAAACAACAAGATATAGGTAGGGAAACCTGCAACAATATAAGACCCCACCACTTGCCACAGTAGCTGTGGGAGCCTGCACAGAAAAGCCTAAGGAAAGAATAGTATATGATGTCAGGAGACAAAAAAGAGGGGTAATGTTGGTAAAGTTTTAGAAAACCCTAGAAAGCTATATGTGTAAAAGCACACACAAAACACCTAAAATGACCGAAAAGTGTGAAGTAGAAAACATGAAAAGATAAATGTATTATTATGTTCTATTCTCAAAAATATATCTAAAAAAAGCATGTTGACTGTTTTCTAAATTGAATTTCTACAGATTTTATGAAACTTTTTTTTTAAGGGAAGAATATCAATGAAACAAGATCCAATAACTACTTAAACTTCATTGCCATTACTTGAACAGTATACCAAAAGCAAGAGCTCACTCCAATTTATTAACCTTTTCACAACACCAACAGCTCTCATTTCAAAATTGAGATTAAACTTAAACTAATTTGCAGAAACTACTTCACATTTGAGTTAAAAACTAGGGACAACTCACTTCAAATTACATAATACTTTACGAACCTTTCTTATTTCCGATGGGAAGATTAGTGTTTAATAAAGATGCAAAAGAACTCTGTTTAGATAGCTGGGCCTTAGCTGCTAGTGCATTATTCCACAGTGCTTTGATTAACATTGATGCCAAGTACAATGTCTTAAAAAAAATAAAAGAAGTTGAAATTAGAGGTTTTAGGAAACACTGTAACAAATTTAATACCCTTTTGCTTAAATGAAATACCAACAGTAATAAATTACAAGTTAAATCATTTAAGAAACTTAACAAAAAAAAATTTCATTATGTTTTGAATCAATTACCTGTTCAGTATGAACACTTGGCTCAAGAGCCGAGACCAGATTAAGAAGATGTCTAAGTGGTACTGGATCCAAATTCTTGATGAGTGAAGGAAATAAGTCATGTATATATCGACTACAATGTTTCAACTAGAAAATAAAAGTAGCGACAATAGTCAAATATAATTATACTGCATAAATAAGCTGATAGCAAAAAAGTTACGTTAGTTTAAAAGTGAAGAAAGTGGCTGGTATGCTAATATGTTCAATAATAGCAAAATATTAATTACCAAATTAACAAATATCGTAAGTTACAGTACATAAAATTGTGAAAATAAAATTATACTTTAGCAGAACTTCACCTTATCCAAGAAAACCACAAGCACAACTTTTTAACCTCAAGAGGGAAGCCCACAATAAGTGATTTGTAAGTTCCAAGTACAAAAAGAATTCCAATTTAGGAATGTATCACTAATACACAAACAAATAAAAAATTAAAATGCAGGAAATAAAAAACAAAATAAATTACAATTAGGAGAGAAAACCAAATAAATATTATTGTTTAAGTGTACAGTGGGCCCTTGAACAACACAGGTTTGAACTGTGTGGTTATACAAGGTTGGTTTTTTTCCCCACTAATATGTTCCACAGATACAGAACTGTGGATACTGTGGAAGGCTGACTGTAAAATTATACATGGACTTTTGATTGTGCAGAGGGCTCATACCTCTAATCCCCACATTGATCAAAGATCAACTGGATTATATTTCTTATATTAAGTGGTTATAAAGTATTCATATAACATGTTCATTATTAAAAGAGTCAAAACAGAAGCCCCTTTATAAGTCAAAAACTACATAATATAAACTAGGAAAGTCTCCTCTGTTACACTAAACAGAATTAGGTAAATATGAGGGAAAATATAATTTTTAAAAAGATATGACTACTAAATATTACAATGTCAGTAAAATAAGCATGTTTTATAGCTACAAGCCTGCTAACTGCTAAATCAAGATATGCAACAAATATGACTAGGCCAGAAATACTCAATTTCAGGACTCCAAAAGTAAAACATATTCTATTTATCTTCAATACATTAAAAGTCCATTAGAAAATATAGATTCTTCTATTCTAAACACTGACTTTCATATTTTTCAGGCATAAATCATGCAACTTTCCTATAATGCATCATCTTATCAGGGTTAATATACACAACCTAATGTTGAAACAGAGGTAAAATAAAACAACATTGGAAAAATTCCTCTATGGCGAGGTGACTTTTAATAAACTACTCTATTTACTTCAATCTACTATTTGATTCAACAGTGCTTACTTACACAATTGCAATACTTTAAGACCAAAACATCATTAGATTTTGAGAAGTGAATCATCAGTTATAAGTCTGCCCATTTTACAGATTTTACCTAAAAATATTAGTTTTAATATATTAACATTCTAATTAACACTGTACTAAAAGTTTATACTTGCTTTATGTCAACAAGTAACAGTTAGATTTATACCGTTCCTAATTAAAATGTGATTAAAAACATTCTGTATAATAAACATGATCTGTGACAACTTAAATGATTAATAAAATGGGGTTTTCATAATAAATATAATTCTGATTATTTTTAAATAATAAAGACCCTTAAAAGATAATTACATAATCCTGTAGAGGAGGCAAAAGACACATAAGGCTCTTTACAAGATGTACATTATGAAAACACATCCAAAAAGTGAGGAGAAAATATTAAAATTGACAGCTTTAGTTACTGGTAAAAACAGCAGTGTGGAGTTGGTTCACAGACTCTTCACTAGTTATTGAAAAGAAGAGAGGAAAAGGATGTCAGGGAAGATGGTAGGGCAGAAAGTGCCAGGAATCCATCTCCGTACCTAAAAAGCAACTGTACTACAGAAACTGTATGATGTAACTATTTCAAAATTCTGGAGTTGCCAATCTGAACTCTTACATTCCCAAAGGAAAACTTGGCTGGTAAACTGTTGTTAAGGCTGGCCATTTTCAGCCTTCAGAGTGACAGGAGCTACCCATTTCCCAGTCCTTGACCCTATGGCAAGAAGCTGTGGGGACAGCAATGTGACGCTGGTACAGTTTGTTGGAGCCATGGGTGGGCAATAATGATCTTGTGCTCCAAATAATAAATTTCTGTGTTCTGAACTTGGATCACTACATCAGATGGCTGAGGTATAGGCAGACAGGTTAACTGCCATTGTTTCAACCCAAATAAGGTGAAGTGTCTACTGGAAGAATCAAAGGAGTCACACCAGGATTTTTTTTTTTTTCTTTTTGATGTTCAACAAAGAATGAATGTATAGAAGAATTTAGAAAGATACTACACATTGTAAGGGAAAGACACAGGTTCAGAAAAAAAACCTGAAAAGTCCATAAAGTTTCACATTAGATTGATCTTTAGCCCAAAACAATCAGAAAAGAACAAACTCGGAAAAAGGAAGAGATATCTTTTCCAAGTTACCATACTATAAACTTCACACTGTTTACAACCAAAAAAAGAAAAACACAAAATATAAAAAGAAACAGGAAAAGATGGCACATTCAAATAAATAAAATAAATCAACACAAAAGTACCATCATTCATAGAATGCAAATCCAAAGATTATAAATTACTAGACAAAAGATCCTGAAACATCTTAATGTTTAAAGAGTTAAAGGAAAAGGGTGAAGACAGGAAAATATTGCCTGAACAAAATGAGAATATCATTAAAGACATAAATCATAAAAAGGAGCCAAAAGAGAAATGCTATTAAGTAAAATAACTGAAATAAAAAATATACTACAGAACCTCAAAAGCAGATCTGAGCAAGAAGAACAATAAACAAACTTGAAAATAGGACAACTGAAATTACTGAGTGAAGAATAGAAAGAAAAAGAATGAGTAAGAGTGAACAGAGTCTAAGGGATCTGTGGAACACCATCCAGTCTACCAATATAATCATTGTAGAAATCTCACAGAAAAAAAAAAAAAATGTACACAACATATATTTAAAGACTAATAGCAAAAAGCTTCTCAACTTGAGGAAAGACACAAATTCACAAATTCAAAATTTTCAACAGAACTCCTAATAAGAGCTGAGTTACCCCAAGACATATTATAATCAAACTGCTAGAAGCCAAAGACAATAGGATAATCATGAAAGGAGAAAAGGAAATGCTGACATTACACTGCACAGAAGGAAATTTATTAAATGTAAACTTTAAAAGATCTCATTATCAACAACCTAACTTTACCACTTAGAAACTAGAAAAATAATGAACTAAACCCAAAACTAAAAGAAGGAAAATAACAAAGGTGAGGACACAGATAATAAAATACAGATTAGGAAAACTATTTTTAAAAATTAATAAAACCAGAACTTCCCTATGGTCCAGTGGTTAAGAATCTATCTTCCAATGCAGGGGATACAGGTTCAATCCCCGGTCAGGGAACTAGATCCTGCAGGCTCATGTGCTGCAACTAAGACCCATGCAGCCAAACAATTTTTTTTTTTTTTTAAATTAACAAAACCAAGAGCTGGTTCTTCTAAACAAGTAATAAACTTTTTGCTAAACTAAAAATAATTTTTAAAAATAAAAAGAGGAGTAATGTAAATAGCTAAAATCAGAAAGTGGGATATTACTACCAAACTTAAAGGTTAAAAAAAATTTTTTTAAGAAAATACCAAGGACACTGTATGCCAAAAATCGCTTACAAATTACTTAAACTGACTCAAGAAGAAATGAAAAATGTCTCTTAACAAGAGAATGAGTCATTAATCAATCTCCCAAACTACATTTTAAAATAAATGGTTTAACTTGAATTCTACCAAACATTTAAAGAAAAATTATCACCAATCCTTCTCAAACACTTCCCCCAAACTGAAGACAATCAACTACTTTACTCATTCTATGAGACTAGCACTAACCCAATACCAAAACTTTCCCAAGAACAGAAAATAACAGAGCAGTATCTCTTTCAATGATACAAAAAGTCCTTCATAAAATATAGCAAATCAAATACAACCACATAGTACAAAAAATTTTACCAGGACCAAATGAGATTTACTTCAGGAATACAAGGATAGTTCAAAAAGAAAATTAATTACTGTAATATAACATATTAATAAAAAGAAGGAAAAAAGCCATATAATCTCAACTGACAACAGAAAAGGCATCTGACAAAAATCCAACACCCTCTCAAGATAAAAACTCTCAGCACTTTAAAGAAGCTGCTGCTAAGTCGCTTCAGTCGTGTCCAACTCTGTGCAACCCCATACACAGCAGCCTATCAGGCTCCTCCGTCCCTGGGATTTTCCAGGCAAGAACACTGGAGTGGGTTGCCATTGCCTTCTCCCCCTTTTAAGAAGAAAAACTCCTGAACATGATAAAGGTGATTTATAAATCCCACAACTAACATTAAAGCCAGTGCCCAATGACTGAAAAAAATTTCCCCTAGGATCAGGAACAAGACAATGATGCTCACATTCACCATTGCCACTCAACGGTACACAGAAATACTAGCCACAGATATCAGACCACAAAAATCAATCAATCAATTAAAAAATGAAAATATATTGGAAAGGACTTGTAAACCTATTCATAATGACATGATTTTATATAGAGAGAAAGCAAGTAGTGCTAAAAGCAGATTCACAAAGTTACACACTACACTGTACTGAGTACAAGCTCAATAAGCAAAATTCGGCTATTTCTATGTAACAGCAATCAATTTTACATATGCAAACTGTAGAAAATTTCTTAAAGAGATGGAATACCAGACCACCTGACCTGCCTCTTGAGAAATCTGTATGCAGGTCAGGAAGCAACAGTTAGAACTGGACATGGAACAACAGACTGGTTCCAAAGAGGAAAAGGAGTGCATCAAGGCTGTATACTGTCACCCTGCTTATTTAACTTATATGCAGACTACATCATGGGAAACGCTGGGCTGGAGGAAGCACAAGCTGGAATCAAATTGCTGGAAGAAATATCAATAACCTCAGATACGTAGATGACACCACACTTATAGCAGAAAGTGAAGAAGAACTAACCCTCTTGATGAAAATGAAAAAGGAAGAGTGAAAAAGTTGGCTTAAAGCTCAACATTCAGAAAACTAAGATCATGGTATCTGGTCCCATTACTTCATGGGAATAGATGGGGAAACAGTAGAAACAGTGTCAGACTTTATTTTTTTGGGCTCCAAAATCACTGCAGATGGTGATTGCAGCCATGAAATTAAAAGACACTTACTCCTTGGAAGGAAAGTTATCACCAACCTAGATAGCATATTCAAAAGCAGAGACGTAACTTTGCCAACAAAGGTCCGTCTAGTCAAGGCTTTGGTTTTTCCAGTGGTCATGTATGGATGTGAGAGTTGGACTGTGAAGAAAGCTGAATAATATGTACAGAGTCTTCACTGGATGTGATGTCAAAGTTTTGTATACAGGTAAGTAAGTGATGGTTAAAAAACATTTTGAGTATATTCAATGCCACTGAACTGTACATTTACAAATGGCTAAAATGGTAAATCAATGGTTTGTTATGTTGAACATATTTGTACCACAATAAAAAAAAGTTTAAATAAAATACTTGTTAAAGTATTTTGTTGAACCAAAAATTCAAAACAAGTTAAAAAGGGAAAAAAAAAAAACCCTCTGGGACTTCCCTGATGGTCCAGTGGCTAAAACTTTGCACTCCCAATGCAGGGGTCCCAGGTTCAATCCCTGGTCAGGGAACTAGATCACACATGCCACAACTAAGAGTTTGCATGCTGTAACTAAAAAAGATCCCACATACTGCAGCAAGATCAAAGCTTCAATGTGCCTCAACTAAGACACAGTGCAGTCAAATGAATAAATAAAAACATATTTGAAAAAAAAGTCACCTAAATGTCAAAATCTTCACTGTAACTTTATGTACAACTTTTTATATTTACTGAAAAATTAGTAAACACATGTAAAATTTTTGAAGTTTACATAAACGTGGGCAAAATCTCCCACCTACCTCAAGCCACTTCCCCAAAAGCAAACCTATTAAAACTTCTTGTGTGTTTTTCCAAAATTGTTGCAGACACTCACAAGTACAAAGAGTACATACACAGGTATGTACATTCTCTTTTCACCACTGTTTTAATACACAGTGGGAGAATACACTGGGTACTTACTGTTTCTCTTAACAAAAGATCTACTACTGTAATATTTAATAAAAATGTATCTTGGAGGTCATTCCATATGAACAAAATATATCAGGTTCAGTCCTTCTCATGGCCACCGAACATTCTACTAGATGGCTTTCCCAAAACTCGTTTAGTCCCACAGTGACAGACATTCATGGTCTAGCAGCGTAATCAATGGTGTATCAAACCTTTTATGTACATGTATTTAGAAGACAAATAACTAGAAGGAGAACTGCTATGTTGTTCTCCTAAAGTTACACCACACTCTGGTCAACAGAGTGTATTGTCATACATGAGAATTATCTAATAGGTGAAAATGGTGTAATGTTAGCTGAATTTACATTTAATTATAATCAAAGATAAGCATTTTTCAAATATTTATAAACCACTTTACACTTTTTTTCAATTTCCCATATGTCACCCTTATCTCTTTTCTCCTTGGGTTCCAACAGAAGAGTTTTGATACAAACAGTGAAAAAAATAGCAGTCAATCCAGTTGTTACTGGGTGAAGTATGTGTATGTATGCATATCAAGTGTGAAAAGTGATTTCAAAAACGTACTCCAGAGGGAAGGAAAAAAGACTCAGGCAAGACCCTATGAAACCAACCAACCAACCCTAGACAACCTGTAACCTGATGTCTGTTATAGTTGGTGTTCAAATAGAAAGAACTCAAAATGTAAAAATTCCTGATAATTTGAAATCTATGGTACAGTCAAAAGTTAAGCAGTAATAAATCACAGAAATACTCAAATAAAATAATCTTTCAAATATATTTATTTCATCTCATTAAACTATCCTTTATAAATACTTTAAGTTATTTCAGACTAAATTACAGATTATGCCAGAATTTTTAAATAATTTCCTTATTAGGTGAATTCAAATTTTTGCCAGGATAAAATGCTAGAAGTTTTAATACATAGTATCAATTAAAATGTGATGAATTTCAGTTTCAATAAACAATGCTTCATTACTCCTAGTTACTTATTCTGTATTACTTAATGTATCATTGTTCTCATATTTTGCCTTGCTATGAAAAAATAAAAATTAAAAATCAAAAATTTGAAAAAGCGTAAGGATATTAAAAGTTTATGTATGTATGTTGTGATTAAGAATATGGATGAAACAAAAATATAATGGATGAAAGCAAGTATAAGGGGAGAAACGGCTATTTTAATAGCAATAATATATAAAATTAAAACCCTTAAGAATGAGCTTAACATATATGAGCTTAATCTATATACAAGTAACTCTGAAATGCTGAAAGATACAAAGTAAAACAAATGGCATATTACAACTTGGATAAGAGGATAGCACTTTTCAAAATAATCATTATAACAATGAAAATACTATTTTTAAAGAGTAAGTCAATGCTAAAACTCACATGGAAAAATAAATGAGACACAGATTATTTAAAAAATATATAAAGGATCAGCTCTGCCAGATATTAAGAAATGTTACACAGACACAAGGCGAAAAAAGAAAAGACATGAGTATGAAAGCAGGGACTAACAAATGCTTTCTTGATGCACCAGACAGTAAAGATTTTAGGATTACAGGCGATACATTCTCTGTAACAGATATTGTATTCTGCCACTGCAGTGTGGAAGCAGCCACAGACAATATGAAAATGAACAGGCAAAGCTATGGGGCAAAAAAACTACAAAATCAAGTGTC
Source organism: Budorcas taxicolor (assembly GCF_023091745.1). Lineage (NCBI taxonomy): Eukaryota > Metazoa > Chordata > Mammalia > Artiodactyla > Bovidae > Budorcas > Budorcas taxicolor. The sequence goes on from NC_068920.1 coordinate 119,435,271, forward strand.
CAGCCCACAAGCTGTAACTTTACCAATCCCTGGTATACAGATCATGACTATATACACAAAAAGGTCAGTCTACAAAGTTCAGAAATTGACCCAGTAAAGATAAAACTAGTGTCTCAATTCAGTGAGGAGAATTACTGAACAAATGGAATGTGGACAACACAACCAAAAATTGGGAGGGGAAATACTGGGTATGTATATGATAAATTCTTATTGGATCAAAAATTAAAAAACAAAATTGAAACAAAATGTACAGAAAGGAACTAAAGGTGAATTTTGTTGTAATCTTGAAATGCATTTCAAACCATAACACAAAAGCCACAGGCCATAAAAACTTCAACCACAAGTCTGAAACCACATAGTTGAAACTCAACTGCAGAAACCACCTGAATTAAGCAAGGAGACATCAAAGCAGAATGTAGTCATAACTCATAACAGACAAAAAGTCCAATTTCATTGATATATAAAGATCTCCTACAAAAAAAAGTAAAGCAATTGATAAATGGCAAAGAATATAAACATTCCCAAAAAAGGAAACAAAAAGGGTTCTTAAACACAAGATTTTCAACCTGATTCACACTAAAGAAATCCAAATTTAAAACATCAGTGATAATACTTTTCACTCACTAGTTTAGCAAATAAAAAGGAGTTTAAGAATACAACTAATTGAGGAGGATGAGAATAAGGACTTCCTTTCACTTAAAGGTGAAAAGATAAGGAATGATGCTGAAGTTGAAGCTCCAATACTTGGACCGCTTGTTGTGAAGAGCCAACTCACTGGAAAAGACCCTGATGCTGCGAAAGATTGAAGACGAAAGGAGAAAAGGGTGGCAGAGGATGAGATGATTAGATAGAATCACCAACTCAATGGACATGCATGTATTTGAGCAAACTCTGGGAGACAGAGGAGAGGGAAGGCTGGCATGCCTCAGTCCATGGGATTGCAAAGAGTCAGACATGACTTAGCATCTAAACAACAGCGAAAGGTCAAAGTGGCACTACCACACCATGAGCTACCGTAAGTAAACCACACATAAACTTTAATGTAACAATTCTACTTACAAGTAGGAATTTTTCCTACATAATGGTTTTGCACTTGGATGAAATGACTGTAAGGTTACCTGTTGTGGCACTGTTTGTAATGGAAAAGATTAGAAAAAGATAGTGCCTATGAACAAGAATTGGTTAAATAAACTATGGTATATGCATATAATAAAACACTATCCAGTCCTTAAAAAATTAAGTGCTTTATGTTACTTATATGGAGTAATAATCTCCAGGACAAAATGTTAAGTGAAAAAAAAACCAAGTCCATTTAGTATGATACATCTGTGGAAAAGAGAACAAGGAAAGAAAAATGTTTACTGTTTACAATTAGAAATTTATACAGAAAATTTATGATGCACCTGAGAGATAAGGAACTGCACACATGAGAGACTGGTAGAAAGAGGAAAATGTATAGCATATCTTTTTTGAAAAGATATCAATTTTTTGAAATTTAAACCATATGGATATGAGCCTATTCAAAAATTAAATTAAAAAAGAAGATATATAATAGAAAAGAAACATAAGAATACAATGTTCAGGACAGAAGCACTGATTGTATAAATGATAATAATAGGAAAATGTCTCTTAATAAACCAAGAACCTCTAACTGACTAGCTCTCACTTCCTTTAATTATACTACTTTGTACAGTAAGATAAGACACGGATTCACAGATTTGATCCCCAATTTTTCCCATGTCTTGGTTTCTTTGGCTACAAAATGATAACAGAATTCACCTTATAAGGGAGTAAGCACTTAGAACATATAATAAGGAAGTATTCAATAAATGTAAGTTGTCGATATTACCTGTGCAGCAGCCCAAATGCAGTCAATATGCTGAGTACTCAATCGCCCTTCAGCTGCCAAAAAATTCAAAATCACTTGGCACTGTTTGATAATCTGGGAAAGAAAACCTTATTATAGTTAATTTTTAAAAACTTTCTCTCTTAATAGAGCAGATAAGTCATATAAAATCCACAAACCTCAATATGTAAATTTGGTCCAAATATATGCTCTACCACATTGTTGCTTATAAGCCAGTCTGCAAGTTCTTTTGCAATGGACCTAAAGTCAAATAAAAAAAACAGTTTACACATTTCAAAAACTATTAGTACCATTCTGTCCCATGTCTAAAAGCAGACTCAGGTGAAAACCCAAAACTGCTCACATACAAATTGTAAGTGTTAGTCGCTCAGTCATGCCTGAGTCTTTGTGATCCCATGGACTGCAGCCCACCAGGCTCTTGTGTCCATGAGATTTTCCAGGCAAGGATACTGGAGTATAAACAAGTGACTAAATACAATCAACTGGTAATAGTACTACAAAGAGTAACTGAAACAGAAATCAAGAAATAATATTACTACCTAAATTTATGAACGAACAAAAAAATTCTGAGAACTTAGGCTAACTAATGCCAGGTACATAGGGGAGAATACCAAGGATAACACCCAGAAAGCAATGCATTTTCTGGCTCAAAAATCATGCCTTCCCATTATTTCCACAGTAGACACTGAAGCATTCGAGGAAGGTTTTCCCGTAGGTCTGCTATGTCTGGGCTTCCCTGGTGGCTCAGTGATTACAAATCTGCCTGCCAATGCAGGAGATGCTGATTTAATCCCTGGGTGGGGAAGATTCCCCTGGAGAAGGAAATGGCCATCCACTCCATTATTCTTGCCTGGGAAATCCCATGGACAGAGAAGCCTGGTAGGCTACACAGTCCATGGAGTCACAAAAAGTCAGACACTGAGTGATCAAGCATGAGCCACGATGAGTAGATACCATAAAAGTAGGTTACCAAAGGGTGGCGGGGGGCAGTGGGGGGGTGGGTAGAGAATCTCCAAGCCAAACAGTAACTCCCCTGCCTGATACTCAAAAAGGTTCTGCTAAAGAGTCACGTATCAACTGACTGTTCGGAACACTTGGCTACACTTTTGAACAATTCACCCATCATTTCAAAATGTGAACATTTTATTCCTAAACAGTTTTAGATTTTCCTTCATTTTTGGAAAAGAACGACTCTCTTTTAGAGTAATAAATCACTGGCACAGAAATTAAACTATTATGTAGCCGGCCAAGTTCCTCTATCCATGGAATTCTCCAGGCAAGAATACTGGAGTGGGTAGCCACTCTCTTCTCCAAGGGATCTCCTCAACCCAGGGATCAAACCCAGGTCTCCTGCATTGTAGGCTCATTCTTTACTGACTCAGGCACCAGGGAGGCCCAACAATACACAGTGTCAGTTTATCAGTTAATTTTGTCTTTTACAGCTTTAAGATATGTGTGAAACATAATAAACTGAACATATTTAAAGTATACAGTTCAGTGAACTCAAGCTCACATATACATCTATGAATCCATTAGCACTGTCAAGATAACAAACACATCAACCCGAAGTTTCTTTATGCCACTTTTATCTTTTCTCAGCTCTCACCCCCACTGCCCAGACAATCAGTGACCTGCTTTGTTATTAGTTTTCATTTTCTAGACTTTCATGTAAAAATAAGATATAGTATGTAACTTTTTATAATTTTCATAATCCATTTTCCTTCATTGTCATTAACCCATTGGTCTCTCTCAAGTTTGGGCAATTTTGATTAAAGCTGCTATAAGCACCCATGTGCAAGTTTTTGTGTGGATATAAGTTTTCAAATTCTTTGGGTAAATACGAGGGAACAAGACTGCTGGATCATATGGTTATGCTGAGTTTTGTTAAGAAACCATGAAACTGTCTTCCAAAGTAGCTGTACCTTCTTGCATTACCACCAGTGCTGAATGAGTGTTTCTGCTGCTTTACTCTTTGTCCGCATCTGGTGTTATCAGTGTTGTGCATTTTGACTGTTCCAATAGGTGTGTTAGTAGAATCTCATCGTTGTTTTGATTTGCATTTCCCTGATGTATGCATGTGCTCATGTGTTATCTGTATATCTTCCTTGGTGTAGTTGTCTGCTCTAAAGTCAGCGTATTTTCAATCTGATTGTTCATTTTCTTGCTGTTAAATTTTTAAGAGTTCTTTGTATATTTTGAATAACAATTCTTTATCAGATGTCTTTTGCAAATGTTTTCCCCTGTCTATGGCTTGTCTTCTCATTCTCTTGACACTGTCTTACCCAGAGCAGAAGTTTTTTTAAGAATTCAGCTTATCAATTCATGGATCATGGTGGTGTATTCAAAAGATCACCACCATAGCCTAGGTCATTTAGGTTTTTCCCTATATTATCTTTTAGGAGTTTTCTAGTTTTGCATCCTATGTTTAGGCGTGTGACTCATTTTGAATTATTTTTGGAAAGAGTGTGAGATCTACATCTAGATTTTTTTTTCCACATGGTTGTCCAATTGTTTCAGTGCTATTTGCTGGATATTCTATCTCTGCTACATTGTGCTGTCTTGGCACCTTTGTCAAATATCAGCTGACTATATTTATATGGGTCTATTTCTGAGCACCGTATTCTGTTTCACTGATCTGTCTGTTCTATCACCAAAACTGCACTGTCTTGTTCACTGTAAATTTAGAGTAACTTTTGAAGGTGAGTAATGTCAGTCCTCCAACCTTCCAATACACTGAAGAGCAGTGGTGAGAAGGGATACCCTTTCTTTGTTTCTGATCTTAGTGGAAAAACTTTGACCTTCACATCATTAAGTATGGTGTTAGCAGTAGGAGGTTTTGCAGATGTCCTTTATTAGGTTGATTTAGTTCCCTTCTGTGCCTAATTTACTGAGAGTTTTTACCATGAATAGTAAAGTCTGACTTGGTCAAATTTTGACTTTACCTGAACTGACTTTGAAATGCTGCACCAGCCTTGAACACCTGAGATAAATCTCACTTGGTTGTGGTGTATCATTCTTTTTATACCTTGTTGGATTCAATTTGCTAATATTTTCTAAGGGTTTTCATATGTTTGTTCATGAGAAATACTGGTCTGTAGCTTTCTTGTAATGTCTCTGCCTGGTTTTGCTATTAGGGTAATGCTGGCCTCAATGAGTAAGGCTTCCTTCTGCTATCTTCTGAAAGAAACTGTAGAGAACTGGTACAATTTCTTCCTTAAATATGTGGTTAAATTTACTAGTGAACCCACCTGGGCCTGGTACTTGTTTTGGAAAGTTATTAATTGTTGATTCACTTTAATTGATCCAGGCCCTTTCAGATTAATTCTTTTAAAAATTTTTAAATGGTTACCACAGAAGAACACCTAATGAAAAAAGAAGTGTTACGTATACTGTGGTAAAAGAAAACAGGTTTCAAAACAGGATGTATAGTGAAAATATTCCAAGTTTTTTCAGCAACATACATTATACACAGAAAAACTGAGAAGAAATTAACAATTCCTTTTCTTGTTTATCCACAAAAGAATTATTTTTAATTTTAAAATTATTATAGTTTTTAAAAGAAGCTATGAATTAGACATATGGACTCAAAGGGTAAAACATTAAAATAAAACTACCAGTGGTATATTTTACCTATTTCTGAGTAGGCTGACAGAAGCTATGATCCACAAATCAACTCCATGATTTCTTTAACACAGAAAAAGATAATTCAACAACTAAAAATAATTCTTTCAGTTTCTTGAAAAACATTCAAAGTAGTGTAAAACTGGACAACATTATCAATAACAACCATTCAGGACCGTGGAAACATACACACAACTGGGACTCACATAAGGACTAAGGGGAGCAGAAAGAAAATTTGAAGAAGTTATGGTCAAACATCCCAAATTTGAAGAAAAATGTTCATCTACACATTCAAGAACCATAATAAATTCCAACTAAGATAAATAAAAGGATATCAATGCCCAGAGACACCACAATCAAATTCTTAAAAGCCAATAACCAACAGAAAACTCTTAAAAACAGCAAAAAAAAAAAAAAAAGCCACATACAGAACTACAATAAGATTAGCAGCACTTTTTATCAGAAAATAGAGCTATACTGAAGCAATGTTCCTATATTTTATTAGAATTGTTATTAATCTGAAGTAGACAGTAATAAAGATGCATACTGTAACCCTTAAAACAACCACTAATTTTTTAACTATAAAAAAATAGAATTAAAATGGTATACAGTTGGCTCTCTGTATCCATGGGTTCTGCATCCATCGATGCAAACAAAAGAGGATCAAAAATATTTCTTAAAAAAATTCCAGGAAGTTCTAAAAGGCAAAAGTTGAATTTGCCACATGCTGACAACTATTTACATAACACTTACATTTTGGTATCCTCAGGTGGTCTAGAACCAATTTCCAACACATACCAAGAGACAACTATACTACTATATACACTGCAAAATAAGGCAGTAAAGCAGAAACAGAAAAAAATTTTTAATTAAGACATAAAAAAACCAAAAGCAAAATGGCAGGCATAACTCCAACTATACAGTGACTGAATTAAATAATAAATCATAAGGGAGTACTGTTAAGACTGGATTTTTTTCCCAATCCAACCAAATGCTGTCATCAAGAGATGTATGTTAGATCCAAAAATACCAACAGGTTGAAAGTAAGAGGATGGAAAGAGTAAACATAGTAAAGTTACACTGGCTATACTAACATCAAATGAAATGAACTAAGCCAAATATTGTTTTAAAGAGACGAAGAGGGACATTTTAGGATGATGCAAGGATGAAATTATCAACATAACATAGTAACTATAAACAGAGTGTACCCAACAAAATGTCCTAAAGTGCACGCAGCCAAAACCAACAAAAACTGAGGGAGAAAAAGTAATACAGCCGATTCTCATCACCCCTGGTAGTTGCATCTTACAATGTCACTGCACTGAGTTAGCTAATACTGAACCCCTGAATATTATTACCCACCACTAATAGTAATATAGATTACTATTACCCACTACTTTAATGAATAAAAAGAACATGTTATTAGCATCAAGGGCTTCCTAGAGTGGAAGAATGACCCAGTGCAATAATGTGACTGTGGTTAAGAGTGACTGAAAGACGACACCAACTTTGATTAAAAGCAAATCTCACATAGTAACATTAAGTACACAATTCGGTCTACAATTCATTTGCAGAACTTCTTCAAAGAAATATTGTTTCACAAAACTAATATTTGTTTTGAAATTTCCACTTCAGTCAGAACAATGCAAGGGAGACTTTTCCCTTTATGTAAAACTGTCATCATAAAAAGTTCATCAACATCCTTCCCCTTCCCCATTCCCTCTGGAAAAAGAGACATGGCTCTCATTTAAGTGTTACCACATTGTTTTCTTCAATACTCTTTTTCTAAAAACTTTTTATAATTGAGGTACAATGGACAAATAACATTATTAATTCCAAATGCACAACATGATGATTCAATATTTGTATATATAGCTAAATGATTGTTATAGTAAGTACATGGCAATCCACTCCAGGACTACTGCCTGGAAAATCCCATGGACAGAGAAGCCTGGTAGGCTACAGTCCACGGGGTCGCAAAGAGTCGGACACAACTGAGCGACTTCACTTCACTATGATGGTGTTACAAATTTTTTTTTTCCTTTGTGATGAGAACTTTTAAGATCTACTCTAACAATTTTCAAATATGCGATGCAATGTTATTAACTATAGCCACCATGCTATATATTACCACTCCCATAACTTACTTATTTTGTAACTAGACATTTGTACCTTTTGACCTCCCTCACCTCGTCTGCCCTCCTCTGACCTTCACACCTCTGTCAACTACCAATATATTCTTTGAGCTTAGGGTTTTTGGTTTTTAAAGTCTGTATATAAATGAGACCATATGATATCTTTCTGATTAATTTCACTTAGTATAATGCCCTCAAGGTCCATCTATGTTACCATAAATGGCAAAATTTCATTCTTTTTATGGGTGAATAGTATTCCATTGTATATTCTATTTCACCATAGAACTGAAAGAACAAATAAATACAGTCAATTCTCATTTTTTACTCATGGCAACTGAATCCTGTAAAATCTCTGCACTGAGTAAATTCATATTGAACTCTTGAATATCAAATTCTGAAAAAAAGAACTTCTTTTCAGATTCTATTTTCGTTTTACAAAACAGAAAATGAGCATCAGTTCAGTGACACGGCTCAGTTCAGTTCAGCTGCTCAGTCATGTCCAACTCTTTGCAACCCCATGAACTGCAGCACACCAGGCCTCCCTGTCCATCACCAACTCCCAGAGTTTACTCTAACTCATGTCCATCGAATCAGTGATGCCATCCAATCATCTCATCCTCTGTCATCCCCTTCTCCTTCTGACTTCAATCTTTCCCAGCAGCAGGGTCTTTTCCAATGAGTCAGTTCTTCGCATCAGGTGGCCAAAGCATTGGAGTTTCAGCATCAGTTCTTCCAATGAATATTCAGGACTGATTTCCTTTAGGATGGACTGGTTGGATCTCCTGGCACTCCATGGGACTCTCAAGAGTCTTCTCCAACACCACAGTTCAAAAGCATCAATTCTTTGGTGCTCGGCTTTCTTGATAGTCCAACTCTCACATCCATACATGACTACTGCCCCAATACCAAGTACTAGACATGAGACTCACATCCCTCCAACTGGCCCAGAGTCACAGCTTCCTGCACTATACTGCAGGCCTCCTACCACTTCCATCCCCTGGTCCTTTCGGAACCAGTGCTAAAACAAGAAAACAGAGCATCACTTTATATGACTTTAGCTGGGAATGTGCATGTTGGGAGACTTTCTTATTGCTCTGTGCATTTTGGCAAGATTGTGAAGAACCACAAGTATTGATTTGGGGGTTACAAATAAATTGTAGCACACAGGCAAATTAATAAAAACAGAATCCACAAAATGAGGATAAAGTGAAGTAAGAGACCTCAATGCCCTACTTTTAATAAAAGACTGGAACAAGTAGATAAAAAATCAACAAGGATACTGAAGACAAACATTACAAATTCACTAGACCTAAAAGACACCTATAGAACACTCCATACAACAGCTGAATAAAGTCTTCTTAAGCACACATGAACATTCTGTGGTACAGATTGTATGTTAATCTGTAAAACAAGACAAATAACCCAACTAAAAACTAGGCCAAAAAGTGAACAAACAATTCACCAAAGAATAAACAGAATGGCAAATAACCATATAAAAAGATGCTCAACATCACTGGTAATTAGGCAAATACAAATTAAAGTCATAATGAAATGACACTAACACCCACTATAGTGGCTATAATCAAAAATACAGGTAAAAACAAGTGTTGATGAGATTGGGGAAAACTGAAACCTTCATATATTGCTAGTGGAAATATAATACAGGAATGCTGGAAAACATTTTGACAGTTTCTTTAAAAGTTAAACATAAAATGACCTTACAAACCAGCTAATCATACCTACATATCTACCAAGAGAAATGAAAACATATGTCCACAAAAAGACTTATAAACAAATATTTAAAGTAGCATTATTCATACTAACCAAAAAGTAGAAACAATCAAAATATCCATTAATTTGGTAAAAGAATAAACAAAATGTGATAAAGCTACATAATGTAACACTATTCACCACCAAAAAGGAATGAAGTAGATTCACACCACAACATGAATGAACCACAAAATAAACAGTGTAAGTGAAAGGTGGCAATTGAAAATAAACACTATCATATGATTCCACTTACAGCAAACCCCTAAAATGGGCAAATCTATAGACAAAGATTATTAATGGGGCTGGGGATAAGAATGGGGATTGACCCACTGCTGGGCATACACACCGAGGAAGCCAGAACTGAAAGAAACACGGGTACCCCAATGTTCATCACAGCACTGTTTACAACAGACAGAACATGGAAGCAACCTAGATGTCCATCCGCAGATGAATGGATAAGAAAGCTGTGGTACATATATACAATGGAATTAAACAGAATGCATTCGAATCAGTTCTAATGAGGTGGATGAAACTGGAGCCTATTATACAGAGTGAAGTCAGTCAGAAAGAGAAACACCAATACAGTATATTAATGCATATATATGGAATTTAGAAAGATGGTAACGATGACCTTATATGAGAGACAGCAAAAGAGACACAGAAGTAAAGAAGAGTCGTTTGGACTCTGTGGGAATAGGCGAGGGCGGGATGATTTGAGAGAATAGAACTGAAACATGTATATTATCATCTGTGAAACAGATCGCCAGCCCAGGTTCGATGCATGAGACAGGGTGCTCAGGGCTGGTGCACTGGGATGACCCTGAGGGATGGGATGGGGAGGAAGGTGGGAGGGGGGTTAGGGATGGGGAACACATGTACACCCATGGCTGATTCATGTCAATGCATGGCAAAAACCACTACAATAAAGTAATTAGCCTCCAATTAAAATAAACAAATTAATTTTAAAAAACAAACAAACAAAAAGAATGGGGACTGACCTAATTCCCTGGCAGTCCAGTGGCTAAGGTTCTGAGCTTCCACTGCAGGAGGCATGGGTGCAATCCCTGGCCAGGGAATTCAGATTCCACATGCCATGGTACAGGAAGGGTGGAGGGGATACAACTGACTACAAATGCGCAAAAGGGATCTTTCTGAAGTGATATAAATGTTCTACAATTGGACTGTGATGAAAGTTGTACAACTCTGTAAATTTGCTAAAATTCATTATAAAAACAGGTGAGTTTTATGATATGTGCATTATCTATACCTTAATAAAACTGCTTAAAAAGACAGACACAATTTACAGGCTCCAACAATGTTTATCACACTTTTTGAATTTGTTCCAATCTTTCCACACTGTACAAACTCTTCTCTTCCCAAATTAAAATATCTCTACTAACTATTCCTCAAAACTTTTATCCCCTCCCTCCTAAGCATGTCTTTAGTATGTATAAACTTCACACATTTTTTTAATGGAATTCCTTCTTACTCTCTATCCACAGGAACATAAAAACCTACCCTGTACATGTAGGGTTACTGCACTGGAAGACTTTTAATTTGTCTTTTTGCAGGGATGGGGAGTGGTTACTTCATTGGCAATTTTAAAATTATCTTAAAGGCAGTCTGAAGGGGTACAAGGGGATGCACTGAGGTGTCAAAAGGGAAATACAGACATGTAGTTTAATATACATTGGATATAATCTACTTACCATCTTGACTGTGTGAAACAGTACTCCAGTATGAACCACAATTTATAAAGCTACTACCAATTCTGGGCCACACATTTTAAAGGGACTTAAACTGACAAAGAATGTTGCCAAAAGTGAATGACTTGCCTGGCCATATATCTAATAACCGTAATATGTGAAAAAAAAAAGTACAGGCATAGCCTCTGGTTTCCAAACTCATGAAGGGATGGGTTCAACTGAAATTAGCTCCACAGAGCAGAACTAAGATCAATGCATAAAAGTTATAGTAAACCAAAAATATGACTCATTATATCATGACTAATTTTCTAACACCTTAGAACTATGTAACTCAGGAATTCTCTGGCGATCCAGTGGTTAGGATTCCACACTTTCACAACCAAGAGTATGGGTCTGATCCCAAGTCAGTGGCTCAGAAGTAAAGAATCTGCCTACCAAGCAGGAGACTTCAATCCCTAGGTTCTGGAGAACCCACTAGAGGAGGAAATAGCAACCCACTCCAGTATTCTTGCCTGGGGAATGCCATGGACAGAGGAGTATGAGGGGCTACAGTCCATGGGATCACAAAAGAGTCCAACACAACTCAGCCACTAAACAACCACAGGAAACTAAGATTCTGCAAGCTGTGCAGTCGCACAGCAAAAATAAAACTAACGAACTCTGTTAAAGCAGAAAATAATACTACCCAACTGAGATTTTAAAAAATGACTTCCATACTGGATGAACAACTAAATAGAATATTAGAAAAATAAGCATTTCTAAGTACTTTAAAAAGCTGTAGGTTATAAAAACTACTTTTCATACATGAGCATCATGAAATTGGTTTTTCCAAAAAAAAAAAAAAGTGTTAAATGAGAGCTTTTCCTGCATCAAGTGCAGTTTCCAAAAACTATCAGTACCATATTCTTTACTATTAAGTTCTCCTGTATAGTCTCTCTCTGTATTTTGTGAAAAATAACACTATATGTTTAAGTGTTGCAATATATTTCTCTGAAAGCTTATTAAAGGCTATACCACAAGGCAAAATATTTCCAGTGAACACTTCAAATCAAATAAAGCCAGTTATATTTATCATATAAATAGCTACACACTGAAATAGTGTACTTATGCATAAATTACTTACGTTTCTGTGTCTGATACCAATGACTCATTATTGCACACATCATTGAAGGTGTGAAGCTGATTCTATACAGAAAAGAAACATATTTTTCCAAAATTATTATTGCATGTTAGCAACTGGCAAGAAACACAGTTTGATGTATTTGATATGTAGATCAGAAAGCAATAATCAGATCAAAATTATAAAATATAAGATCATCAGATATATACTTCCCAATTAGCCTATTTTGTTTATCGTTTTTAAACATGAATTCATTCCACAAGCAATACTTGGGCTTTATTTCACTGAGAATGTTAGAAAAAAGCTGAATAAGGGGAAAAAAAATCACAAAAATTTAATGCAAAGCAGCAAGTAATGTGTCATTGTGTGCACGCCAAGTCACTTCAGTAGTGTCAGATTCTTTGCTACCCCATGGATTGTAGCCTGCCAGGCTCCTCTGCCATGGGGATTCTCCAGGCAAGAATACTGGAGTTGATTGCCATGCCCTCCTCCAGAGGATCTTCCCAACCCAGGGACCAAATCGCCATCTCTTATGTCTCCTGCATTGGCAGACAGGTTCTTTACCACTAGTGCCACCTGAGAAGCCCAGTGAATTTCAAGAAAGGCTTCCTAGACCTATACTTTTAAGATTTGATTGGGGAAACTGCCATTGTTATCTACATTTACAGTCTAATACATGGGTAAAATCTAGCCACTTCAGAATAAATACACTATAAAAACAGGTAGTAAATATAAAGGAGTAAATCTAATACAGACCTCTGTAAACCAGAGTAAGCATATCCATTCTGAAAAATGCAGCTAACTACTTAGCTCTAAGCAAATTGTCACGCAAGAAGACAGATTCAAGAACACCAGATTCTTGCCACCGCTCCTCTGAGAGAAGCTAATAATATGTCTTTCTCACCATTTAAAACAGTATTTGCTACTGTGCAAACCAAAAGTTTCTGTTAGTCAAATTTGGCCTATGGCCCAATTATCTGTGGCTTCTACCTGAAATGAATTAGTTACTTATAATCTTCCATTCTTTTTCTCCCTGAAAACACTGCTTTCTAAATGTAAAAAACTGAACAGCTAGGACTTCCCTGGTGGTCCAGTGGCTAAGACTCCATGCTCCAAATGCAGGGGGCCTGGGTTCAATTCCTGGTCAGGGATCTAGATCTCACATGCTGCAACTAAGATCTGGCACAATGAAATAAATAACAATCAATGTTTTTTTAAAAAAAGAAGGGGAAAATTTTACAAAACTATATATATATATATGTATACATATATATGTGTGTGTGTGTATATATATATATATAAACTGAAGGAGTTAGACCTGGAAATCAAAAAGACCTGAGGTATAAATCCTTCTAAGTCCCTGCATCTTCACATTTAAAATAGGAGGAAAGAGAACACATAAGAAATGATCTCTAAGGCCCACACAAAGTAATGCACTTAAAGTCCTTAGCACAATGCCGAGCATGGCACAGGTGGCTCCATAAGCAGTAGGTATGATGATGATGATAATGACAGCCTGAGAAAGCAAACAAAAAATTACCAAAAATAAAACAAAAATAGCTTACAGTTATCTGACTTAGTCCAGCCAACCTCATAGTCAAAGTAGGTGACATAAAGTACTTAAATGCAAGATCTAGGCTTTCTTTATCAAAGCACAACGTCGTGTCCAATGGTTCTTTCACTGTGCTCCACATTAAGTCAGCCATGTTGCGAGCCGCACTCTGCCTTAACTCCTGATCAGAGAGCTTGCATAAATACCTGAAATGATTCAGAAATACAACATACACAAAAACTTGCAAACTATTTCTTAATCCCACTTAAAAATTTAATAATATTCCTTTGCTCCCTAACTTCAAAATGTTTAGTACAGTAGAACCTGACATCCTGGGATTAACATCCCCAATTTAAACTATTTCTAAGTGATGCTTCAAGGATTGCGACCTGTGGCAATGTGTCCTTTGCTGAGAGTTCAACATGAATCAGAAACTGCAAAGTCCAAAACAACATAGAAGGAGGGTGGAGGGAGGGAAGGAGGAAGAAACTACACAGAGACAAGTGCTTTAACATCAGATTCCATACCTGCACCTCCAATAAAGCTTTCTATTCTCTAATACCTGTCATGTATACAGCTCTTGCTTTTAATAAGTTTCAGTTAACTTCATACAAACAACATATCTACTTCCTGACACAGCCAAAATCCTTCAAAATGTATACATTTTAAACAGCATTATTTGGGTTTCAAAAATCACAATCCACTGGTTTTCCTCTCAGGCCCTATCTATATTATTTGGTTGGTTCCTCCTCCTCTACCCAACCTTTCAACATTACTGCTCCTCAGGGCTCATAATGGATTGCAAAAAGACTCCATATCCCTCCCATCACTTCATACAGCAGTCTTTGCAATGTGACTTTGCCACACTTCTATCAAAAGTGTCATTTCTCTATTTCCTTGCACCTGAACTTTGCCATGAAAGTACCTTTGGCCAATGGCACAAAGAAATGTGACACAGCAGAAGCTTAAAAGCATTCGGGCTTGCTTTCTATTGCTGGGAACTCTTCAACTACTAAGAAAATGGACTCAGGAAAGCCTACTGGATGAAAGACACATAGTTAATGCCCCAAATAAAATCCAGCCAAATGCCAAAATATATATGAGCACCTCTCTCCACCCAAGACCAATCCACCTGCCAACCACAAGGCAAACGAATGAAGTTATCTATCCTATAGCATCCAGGTCCAGCCAAGTCAACACAGATCAGAAGAGCTAACCAACCGGACACCTGTGAGAAATGATAAATGGCTGTTATTTTAAGCTACTAGTGCTTAAAACAGTGCTGGGTGTTTTCTTACACAGCAAAAGCTACCTGATACAGGCCTCCATCCTAGATTCACTTCTATTCTCTTTCTACATTTTCTCCCTAGATGAGTTCATTTATTTACTCCAGACGATTCTAAGAGTGATTCTTTATGCTGACAACTCCTAAATTAATGCTGTTGTTCTAAATTACATGCTTTTACTCCCAATTTCCTACTGTCACTTAAATGTCCCACAGGCATGTAAAACTGAAGTCTTTAAACTCTCCCAGTCTTTCCCATCTCAGTTAATGATACTAACTGCAATAAGAGGAATCAAGGAGAAGAGGGTTAAGTGTCATCCACTATGCTATCCCTTTTCTTAAAACCCCACAATCATCAATCTTATTGCTTTCATTCTCAACTATATCCAGTGAATCTGCAAAACATAACAATAACCTTGTACAAGTTTATTGCTTATCAACAATCCTAGAACAAGTATCCATAATTTCTTTCCATGACTACTGCATTAACTTTTCAGTTGGTCTCCCAGCTTCTCCTTCAATCCTCCTATAATTTATGAGGCAATTTCCAAGCTACTGAAAGGCCAACCTGATCTTTTAAAACCCACTATGAGGGCTTCCCTGGTGATCCAGTGGTTAAGAATTCATCTGCCAATGCAGTGGACACACTTTCAATCCCTGGTCCAGGACGATCCCATGCTGCCAGGCAACTGAGCCCTGTGTGCCACAACTATTGAAGCCTGTGTGCCTGGAGCCGGTGCTCTGCAGCAAGAGAAGCCCCTACTCCCCACAACTGGACAGAGCCCACAGGCTTGAGGCAGTGAAGACCCAGCACAGCCACAAATAAAATAACTAAATCTTTTTAGAAAATTAAGCTATTAAAAAAAAAAAATCAGGATTCATCTACTTAAAACCCTTTAATAGACCCCACTGCTAAAAGTAAATTCAAATTCCTTGCATCAGCTTGACGGTCCTAAATAATTTTATCAATCATATCATAATCGAACTTCCCTGTACATTATTCTCTACCAATCTACTTCTAGTTTTTTAATGTCATATTCTTTCCAACTTCAAAGCCTATGCCTTTATGTTCCTTCTAGCTGAAATATGTCCTTCTAATTAATATCTGATGAGCAGATTCATGTTCTTCAGATGTCACCTTTCTGAAAGGCCTCATATTCTCTATCACCTTATATCTTTTCTTGCACAGGATTCAGCATTATCTGATTCTTTTCCTGATACTTTCTCCAATAACTTAGACAGTAACTGGAAAACAGTAGGCACTCAAATTTTTGCTAATGCAAGAATAAGAAAAATTATAAAGAACTCTTAAATATTATCAAGTAACACAATCTGAGAACACCAACAGCATACATCCTACATTTAAACAATACAATTTTTTCTCTATCTTCATCGTAGGTTTCGTTCATACCTAGGGACTTACAAACCACAAGTATCACTTGCTCCTCAATGAGACCTTCTCCATACCCAGTTACCAATCATGACCCACCTTCTAGAACTCTCAATCCACTCTTGTCATTATTTTTCTCTGTAGTACTCATGAATTTATTTTTTATTTTTTAATTAATTTATTTATTTTAATTGGAGATTAATTATAATATTGTAGTGGTTTTTGCCATGAATCAGCCATGGGTGTACATGTGTTCCTCATCCTGAACCCATCCTCACCCCCCACCTCCCTCCCCATCCCATCCCTCAGGGTCATCCCAGTGCACCAGCCCTGAGCACCCTGTCTCATGCATCGAACCTGGGCTGGTGATCTGTTTCACAGACGATAATATACATGTTTCAGTGCTATTCTCTCAAATCATCCCACCCTCGCCTTCTCCCACAGAGTCCAAAAGACTGTTCTTTACATCTGTGTTTCTTTTGCTGTATCACACATAGGGTCATCATTACCATCTTTCTAAATTCTATATATACGCGTTAATATACTGTATTGGTGTTTTTCTTTCTGACTGACTTCACTCTGTATAATAGGCTCCAGTTTCATCCACCTCATTAGAACTGATTCAAATGCATTCCTTTTAATAGCTGGTATTCATGACTTTCTAATGGACTCTATTATTTTTATTGTGTACACAGACTATACAAAGGAGGTAATTTTTCTTCTCTGCTATATTCCCTGTGCCTATAAAACTTCGTATGTATTTGCTTACTGAATAAATATAGCTGAATATCATGGAACCACTGTTAATCTCTCATTTTTTATACTGATGGAAAAAAATTCCAACATGAATTGCTTAAAAGTAAACATTAAATACAAAAATACATATGTTCATTAAAAACTATAAATTGTCAATTAAATTTTCTCTGGAGAAAGTGAATACAAAGGAGTTTCAAACAATATAATTCTGTACTATTATATGAACAGTTTAAACACTACTATGTTAACAAGGAGAGAAAAGTTTTTTAAACTTACCTGATAACATATGTCCTAAAAGGAATAATGTGCTGCATGACAGCAGGGATATGCAGCCATATTCTAATCTATAAAGAAACATAAAAGCAATATTAATGTATAATGAATATATGAAATACATGTCTTTAAGAACAAGAACATTTAGTATTTTGCTACATCTAAAACCTAAATATTTTGTAAAGGATAAACTAAGAAATATGACTGAACACATACAAGTAGTTTAACCTATACATTTTTAATACATATACCTAAAAAAAACCTGAAGAATTACTATCAGCATCTTGATAAAAAGGGAGAACCATCAACCCAAGAAGTATCTTACTACCTGCTATTTTATACCTCTTTGCATGGCAGCAACCCAAATACAATAGAACTATATGATCTTTTCATAAATCATCTTAGGTTTTAAATCATGTATTTATTTATTTATCAGGCTGTGTTGGGTCTTAGTTGCGGCACTCCAGCCTCTCTCCAGACGCGACACACAGGCTCAGTGGCTGTAGTGCAGATGACCTTCCCCATGGCATGTGGCATCTTAGCTCCTCGACTAAGGATTGAGCCCATGTCTCCTGTGCTGACAGATGGATTATTAACCACTGAGCCACCTGGAAAGCCCTGTATGTCAATTACACCTTAAATTTTTTTGAAAAATGACAAGGAGGCAGAAGTTGCTTTACCACATAACAAGATTTCTTTAAAAGAAGCAGAAATTAAGATAGTATGAAAAACAGCACAAGACTAATTAAATAGACAAATGGAACATACTAGAAATCTGAGACTATGCTCAAGAAGACACATAAAGATACTTGATTTATGACAAAATGATGCTGCAAAACAAAGAGGAAAGAACTGTCTTTGCTACAAAGTGACAGGACCAGTAGTTGGCTATATGAAAAGAAAATGAATCCTAATCCCTCACATACACCACACACATTCAATTACCATGGAATTACAGGTCAAAATGCAAAGTAACATAAAAAAAGTTCCAGAAAATGGAAAAACATCTTCATAACCTGAGAATAAGATTTTTTTAACCAATAATGAAAATATTAACCATAAGGAAAAAATTTCTTATAAATTATACATCATTAAGATTAAAAGCAATCCTTAATGAAAATCCAAATTACAATGAGCTGTCACCTCACATAATTCAGAATGGCCATTATCAAAAAGACTACAGATAACAAATGCTGGAGAGAGTAGAGAAAAGGGAACCTTCCTGCAGCACAGGTGGCAATGTAAATTGGTGAAGCCACAATGAAAAAGTCTAGAGATTCTGATAAAAACTAAAAATAGTTATCACATGATCCAACAATCCCACTTCTGGACATACATTCTAAAAAGAAAGAAAAAAAAAAACCTCTAATTCAGAAGGATACATCCATGCCCAATGTCCATAGGAACACTATTCACAATAGTGAAGACACGGAAGTAATCTAAATGTCCATCGACAGACGAATGAATAAACAAAACGGGATATACACATTTGTTGCTGTTGTTCAGTTGCTAAGTACAACTCTTTGTGACCTCATGAATTGCAGCATGTCAGGCTCCCCCTATCCTCCACTATCTCCCAGAGTTTGCTTAAATTCATGTCCACTGAGTTGATGCGGCTATCTAACCATCTCATCCTTTGCCGTACCCTTCTCATTTTGCCTTAAATCTGTCCCAGTATCAGGGACTTTTCCAATGAGTTGGCTCTCTGCATCAGGTGGCCAAAGTACTGGAGCTTCAGCTTCAGCATCAGTCCTTCCAATGAAAATTCAGGGTTGATCTCCTTTAAATTTGCCTGGTTTCATATCCTTGCTGTCCAAGGTCTTCTCCATCACCACGATTTGAAAGCATTAATTCTTCAGTGTTCAGCCTTCTTTCCTGTCCAACACTCACACCTGGAGACTACCAGAAAAACCGTATCTTTGACTATGCAAACCTTTGTCGGCAAAGTGATATATCTGCTCTTTAATACATACACTCTCTAGGTTTGTCACAGCTTTCCTTCCAAGGAGCAAGCATCTTTCAATTTCATGGGACTAGTCACCAGCCACAGTGATTCTGGAGCCCAAGAAGATAAAATTTGTTTCCATTTCCACTTTTCCCCCTTCTATTTGCCATGAAGTGATGGGACCAGGTACCATGATCTTAGATTTTTTACAATCAAATTACAAGCCAACTTTTTCATTCTTCTCTTGCACCTTCATCAAGAGGCTCTTGAGTTACTCTTCACTTTCTGACATTAGAAGGATATCTGCATATTGAGATTGTTGATATTTCTCCTGGCAATCTTGATTTGAGCTTGTCATTGATCCAGCCCAGCATTTTGCATAATGTACCCTGCACAGAAATTAAATGAGCACGGTGACAATATACAGCCTTTTCATATTCCTTTCCCAATTCTGAACCATTCCTTTGTTCCATGTCTGGTTCTGTTGCTTCTTGACCCTCATACAGGTTTCTCAGGAGACAGGTAATGTGGTCTGTTATTCCCATCTCTAAGACTTTTCCAGTTTGTTGTGATTCACAAGTCAAAGGCTTTAGCGTAATCAATGAAGCAAAAGTAGGTATTTTTCTGGAATTCTTGTTCACAGCACTTTAACAGAATCATTTAGCATTTGAAACAATTCAGCTGGAATCTGTCACCCCCACTAATTTTGTTCATAGTAATGCTTCCTCAGGCCCACATGATTTTACTCTCCAGGATGTCTGGCTCTAAGTGAGTGGCCAAACCATCTTTGTTATCAGGTGATTAAGACTTCTTGCATAGTTGTGTATTCTTGCCTCCTCTTCTTTATCTCTTCTGCTTCTGATAGATCTTTACCATTTCTGTCCTTTATCAGGCCCATCCTTGCGTGAATGTACCCCGATATCTCCAATTTTCTTGAAGTGATCTCTAGTTTTTCCCATCTAATTGTTTTCCTCTTTCCTTGCATTGTTCATTTAAGCCGGCCTTCTCATCTCTTCTTGCCATTCTCTGGAACCCTGCATTCACTTGGGTATATCTTTCCCTTTCTCCCTTGCTTTTGGCTTCCTTTTCCTAAGCTATTTGTAAAGCCTCCTCAAACACAAACAGCCTTCCTGCATTTCTTTTTCTTTCGGATGGTTTTGGTCACTGCCTGCTGTACAATGTGACAAACCTCCATCCATAGTTCTTCAGGCACTCTATCACATCTACTCCCTTCAATCTATTTGTCACCTCAACTGTATAATCATAAACAAGTTGATTTAGGTCATACCTCAACAATCTAGGGGTTTTCCCTACTCTCTTCAATTTAAGCCTGAATTTTATAAGGAATCCATAATCTGAGCCACAGTCAGCTCCAGGTCTTGTGTTTGCTGACTGTACTGAGCTTCTCTATCTTTGGCTGCAAATAACATAATCAATCTAATTTCAGTACTGACCATCTGGTGATGTCCACATGTAGAGTCTCTTGGGTTATTGGAAAAGGGTTTTTGCTATGACCAGCATGTTTTCTTGACAAAATCTCAGCCTCTGCCCTGTTCATTTTGTATTCCAAGTCCAAACTTGCCTGTCAAACTCCTGACTTCCCACTTTTAATCCTACTTCCTAATCCCTATGACAAAAAGGACACCTTTTTTTGGTGTGTGTTCCAAAAGGTCTTGTAGGTCTCCACAGAACCAGTCAACTTCAGTTTCTTCAGCATCAGTAGTTATGGCACAGACTTAGATTCCTGTGATGTTGAATGGTTTGCCTTTGAAACAGAGACCATTCTGTCATTTTTAAGACTGCAACCAAGTGCTGCATTTTGGACTCTTATTAACTATGAGGGTTATTCCACTTCTTTCAATAGATTCTTACCTACAGCAGTAGATATAATGGTAGATATAATGGTCATTTGAATAAATTTGACCATTCCCATCCATTTCAGTTCACTAATTCCTAAGATGTCAATGTTCGATCTTACCAATTCCTCCTTGACATATCCAGTTTACCTTAATTCATGGACGTAACATTCCAGGTTCCTACGCAATACACTTCTTTATGGCATCAGACTTTATTTTTACCACCAGATGAGCATCATCTGAGCTCACCACATCTCACCACAATTGAGCATCATTTCTGCTTTGACCTAACCACTTCATGGAGAAGGCAATGGCCACCCACTCCAGTACTCTTGCCTGGAAAATCCCATGGACGGAGGAGCCTGGTAGGCTGCAGTTCACGGGGTTGCAAAGAGTTGGACATGACTGAGCGGCTTCACTTTCACTTTTCACTTTCATGCACTGGAGAAGGAAATGGCAACCCACTCCAGTGTTCTTGCCTGGAAAATCCCAGAGATGGCGGAGCCTGGTGGGCTGCCGTGTATGGGGTTGCACAGAGTTGGACATGACTGAAGTGACTTAGCAGCAGCAGCAACCCCTTCATTCTTTCTGAGCTCTTAGTTAATTGTCCTTTGCTCTTCCCCAATAGCATACTGGACATTCTAACCTAGGGGGCTCAGCTTACGGTGTCATACCTTTTTGCTTTTTCATACTGTTCATGGGGTTCTCCAGGCAAGAATACTGGAGTGGATTCCCATTTCCTCCTCCAATGGACCACATTTTCTTTGAACTCTTCACTATGATCCGTCCATCTTGGGTGGCCCTGCACAGTGTGGCTCATAACTTCATTTATTTACACATGCCCCTTGGCCACAAGACTATGATCCAATAAGTGGGGGTTGTGTGTGTGTATGTGTATATAATATATATATGATAGAATATTACTAAACCATTAAAAAAAAAACAACTTGCAATTTGCAGCAACATGGGAATGGACCCAGACATTATCATACATAGTGAAGAAAGTCAGGCAGAGAAAGACAAATTCTATATGATATCACTCATACACAGAATCCAAAAAAATAATACAGATCAACTTCTGTACAAAATAGAACACTTATGGTTACCAAAGGGAAAGGTGAGAGGGAGGGATAAATTGGGAGTATGAGATTAACATCTACTTCAGCTTCACTGACTATGTGAAAGCCTTTGACTATGTGGATCACAAAAAACTGTGGAAAGTTCTTTAAGAGATAGGAATATCAGACAACATTATGTTTCCTGAGAATTCTGTATGTGGGTCAAGAAGCAATAGTTAGACTCTTACATGGAACAACTAACTGGTTGATAAGTAGGAAAGGAGTATATAAAGGCTGTATACTGTCTCTCTACTTATGCAACTTCTATGCAGAATACATCATGCAAAATGCCGGGCTGGATAAATCACAAGCTAGAATCAAGACTGCCAGAAGTACCAACATCCTCAGATATGCAGATTATACCACCCTAATGGCAGACTGTGAGGAGGAACTAAAGAGCAGCTTGATCAAGGTGAAAGAGGAGAGTGAAAAAGCTGGCTTAAAACTCAACATTTAAAAAAACTAAGATCATGGCATCTGGTCCCATCACTTCATGCAAATAGAAAGGGAAACTGTGAAAGCAGCAACAGACTTACTTTGGGGGGCTCCAAATCACTGCAGACTGTGACTGCAGCCATGAAATTAAACGATGCTTCCTCCTTGGAAGGAAAGCTATGACAAACCTAGGCAGCATATTAAAAAGCAGAGATATCACTTTGCTGACAAAAGTCTGCATAGTCAAGGCTACGGTTTTTCCAGCAGTCATGTACAGATGTGCGAGCTGGACCATAAGAAAGTCTGAGCACCAAAGAATGGACACAAATTTGAGCAAACTCTGGGACACAGTGAAGCACAAGGAAGGCTGGCGTGCTGCTGTTCATGGGGTCACAAACAGTCAGACACAACTGAGCAACTGAACTACAACAATGAGATTAACAGATACATACCACAACTTAGATATAAATAAGGGCTTATAAACAATAAGGACTTCCCTGGTGGTTCAGTGGTAAAGAAGTTGCCTGCCAATGCAGAAGACATGGGATAGATCTCTGGTCTGGGAAGATCCCACATGCTGGAGAGCAACTAAGCAAGCCCTTGTGTCACTACATACATGAGCCCATGTTCCACTGCAGCCCACTCACCCTAGAGCCTGTGTATCAGAACAAGGGAACACACCACAACGAGAAGCCAGCCTCAACTCACTGCAACTGCAGAAAACTGCATGAAACAACAAAGACCCGGCACAGCCAAAAATATCAATAAACAAAAATTTTTTAAAATAAACAGCAAGGATTTACTGTATAGCACATGAGACTATGTTCAGGATCTTGTACTAACCTAAAGTGAAAATGAAGCTGTGTACCTAAAACTAACATAATATTGTAAATCAACTATTTGTTGTTTCAGTTGCTAAGCTGTATCTGACTCTTTGCGATCCCATGGACTGTAGCCCCCCAGGCTCCTGTCCATGGGATTTTTCAGGCAAGTGGATTGCCATTTCCTTCTCTGGGAGGTCTTCTCAACCTAGGGATCAAATCCACTACTACTGCTGCGTCTCCTGCATTACAGATGAACTCTTTACCACTGAGCCAGTTATATTAAAAATAATCATCTTTAAAAGATACAAGAGAATGGAAAGCAAAACCAGAGTTGAAGAAGGTATTAGTAATCCATGGATGTTAGGCAAAAGACTTGTATAAAGAACATACCAGGAATCTCCATATATCAGTAGGGGAAAGGCAAACAATTTGATTTTTTAAATGAATTTAATAAACCTGAACTGACACTTCTCAAAAAATATTCAAATGGCTAATAGCCCATGAAATTCTGTTCAATTTCTTTAGTCATTTAAAAATTCAAAAGGAGACCATAATGAGACACCACTACTCATTCATCAGTAGTAAGAACACTAGATGTTTGCTTGGATATGGAGCAATGGGAAACCTCAATCCCGGTAGAGGTATAAATACAATCACTTAGGGAAATCTTAACATTAATGTGTAAGAGTGATTTTATGTATAACTTGTCATCAACAAATTCCACTACTAGATATATATCAAAATAAAACACATGCATATATGCACCGAAAGACATGTAAGAGGTTGCTGACAGCACATAACTATTAATAATCTAAATGTCCAACACTAGTAAAACAGATCAGTGGAAGTGTATTTTAAAAGAGTATTATACAACAATGAAATTGAGCTACTTCAGCTATATTCAATCTCAATTTTAAATAAAACTAGCCATACATGAGGAGAAGGCAATGGCAATCCACTCCAGTACTCTTGCCTGGAAAATCCCATGGACTGAGGAGCCTGGTGGGCTGCGGTCCATGGGGTCGCTACGAGTCAGGCACGACTGAGCGACTTCACTTTCATTTTTCACTTTCCTGCATTGGGGAAGGAAATGGCAATCCACTCCAGTGCTCTTGCCTGGAGAATCCCAGGGACAGAGGAGCCTGGTGGGCTTCTGTCTATAGGGTCGCACAGAGTCAGACACGACTGAAGCGACTTAGCAGCAGCAGCAGCCATACAAAAAAAATGCATTACGTGTAATTTCATATACATGGTTCGGTTCAGTTCAGCCACTCAGTTACGTCTGACTCTTTGTGACCCCATGGACTGCAGCACGTCAGACTTCCCTGTCCATCACCGACTTCCAGAGCTTGATCAAAGTCATGTCCAGCAAGTCGGTAATGCCATCCAACCATCTCATCCTCTGCCTACAATTTTTCCCAGCACCAGGGTCTTTTCAAATGAGTCAGTTCTTCACATCAGCTGGCCAAAGTATTGGAGTTTCAGCTTCAGCACTGGTCCTTCCAACGAATATTCAGGACTGATTTCCTTTAGGATTGACTGGTCTGATTTCCTTGCAGGCCAAGGGACACTCAAGAGTCTTCTCCAACACCACAGTTCAAAAGCATCAATTCTTTGGTGCTCAGCTTTCTTTATAGTCCAACTCTCTCATCCATACATGCAGTGAAGTGCAGTGAAAGTCCCTCAGTCGTGTCCAACTCTTTGCAACCCCACGGACTATAAAGTTCATGTAATTCTCCAGGCCAGAATCCTGGAGTGAGTAGCCTTTCTCTTCTCCAGGGGATCATCCCAACCCAGGGATCAAACCCAGCTTTCCCGCATTGCAGAAGAATTCTTTACCAGCTGAGCCACAAGAGAAGTCCTTACATGACTACAAGTCATCCATACATGACTACTGGAAAAACCAAAGCCTTGACTAGTCGGACCTTTGTCAGCAAAATAAAGTCTCTGCTTTTGAATATGCTATCTAGGTTGGTCATAGCTTTTGTTCCAAGAAGCAAACGTCTTTTAATTTCACGGCTGCAGTCACCATCTGCAGTGATTTTGGAGCCCCAAAAAATAAAGTCTGTCACTGTTTCCATTGTTTCCCCACCTATTTGCCATGAAGTGATAGGACCAGATGCCATGATCTTAGGTTTTTCGAGTGTTGAGTTGTAAGTCAACTTTTTCACTCTCCTCTTTTACTTTCATCAACAGGCTCTTTCGTTCTTCTTCACTTTCTGCCATAAGGGTGGTGTCATCTGCATCTCTGAGGTTACTGGTATTTCTCCCGGCAATCATGGTTAACCATACATGGCTAACAAGGGACAAAACTAAATTATAGTATTTAAGGCTATAAGCTTAAGTAATAAAACAGTAAAGAAAAGCAAGAAATAAAAATATGAATTGTGTTTACCTTTAAGGGCAAAGAGATGGGATAGTGACTTAGAGGAATCATACAGGAGGCTTCTGGGGAGTTAACAGTATTTTGTTTATTGGCATAGTAGTGGTTAGAAGGGTAGTGATTAGAAGGGTATTCACTTTGATAAATCATAAACCTTATTCTGTGCACTCTTCTGTTTCAATGTGTATTTCAAATTTTTTTTAAAAGGTTAACACATTCAATTATATACAAGATACATTAGATGAAAATAGGTACAGTGATACCTTTTATTTGCAGATAAAGACATCAACAAATAAAAGTGTAAATGAAAATGACAAGGGAAAATGTCAACACTGGAAAGAAATTTTTAATAGAAAGAGCTACCACTTGTTGATCCCTTAATATTCTCATTCCGATAGATGAAAGGAGTGAAGTTTATAATGTAATCAAAATTAGATAAAAAGTGGGCTTCCCTGGTGGCTCAGTGGTAAAGAATCCGCTGCCAATGCATGAGACACAGGTTCGATCCTAGGTCCAGGAAGATCCCACATGCTGTGGAGCAACTGAGCCCATGCCAAGAGAAACCACTGCAATGAGAAGCATGGAAACTGCAACTAAAGACTAGCCTCCACTCATCACAGCTAAAGAAAAGCTACACACATGCAACACAGCCAAAAAAATTAAAAAGTAAATAAATTTTTTAAATAAATAAAAAGTATTAAATAATACTAAGCAAACAATACCAAAAAGATAGTACAACAGAACTACAATTCAAGCCCAGAATTCTCTGTAAAATCTACATTCTTTATACTATTATAATGCAAAATATTATAAGAATCAAATTCCAAACACTATTAATCATATAATATAGGTTCTTCTTTCCTTACTGTTAGTGCAGCCAATAAATAAATAAATAAATAAATAAATGAGACTTAAACCACCAGGGTTTATAATTTACAATGCTCCACTAAAGGAAAACTACTCTGCTCTGAATCAATTTGTATGTGACAAGAAAATTCTGAAATTTAAAGGCCTAAAAAGTGATGTCTATTTCAACTGCTTAAACTGATCACTAAGTGCTTTCTATAAACTTCAGGCAGAGTGGTCAAAACCACAAGAAAGGTCAGAAATCATGCCAAAACTCATACTGCTTTAAATGTCAAAACTCTGAAAAAAATTAACTACAGGGTCTGCAGAAAACATAATTACCAAAAAACCCTGGAATTTTAAACTCCTAATTGCACCAAAGTATTAACTGTATTTAGAAAAACAGAATGAAAAGGGCAAAATCAAAAAATATTTTCTTATGAGGAAACAGTGCCAAATGATAGTTACCTATTCAAGTTATAAAATCTTTGGTTGGAAAGTACATTATGTTACACTCTCAGGAAAAAAACACATCATTTTAGTATCCAAACAATTACATTATTAATTAAAACAGTATGACTAATTTTAACTCTGGTTTAATGGTCTCAGTTGAGCTCTAAGATTAATGTTATGCAAACTGACAAGAGCCCATAGTTAGCTGTCACAAAAAGGCTGAGAACAGAAAACTGAAAGAGAATTCAAACTTTTTCTCTAGTAAAGGATTCCTTTTAAAGAGAGTAATAAATTAGTCTTTAATAAGACTTCTATAATAGATTTTAACCAAGAATTAGTAAAATTATTTCAAGAAATAAATTTAATGAAGGTAATATTCCTAAGGAAAATAGTTGATAAATTATTTTGTGAATTTTTGATATCAAACTCAGTCAAACACCTTGTCTAAATTTATTACAGCTTAAAATTAAAATGTCAACACAGGATTCACTCAAAATTTTACTTTTTCCTCTTTCTACCAAAGGAAGCCAAAATGAACAGGACTTCCTTTCAAACAAAGTCAATCAGATTAACAGAATTAAGTCTTAATAATAGCTACAATAAATAACAGCGATCAGTAACTAAGTACTTACTATTTGTCAAGTTCTATTAATAAGAATTTTAAATCTATCTTAAAACCTCACCACCATCTTTAAAGGCAGATCACCATACTTATCATTCCCATTCTACAAATTAAAAAATTGAAGCTCAGATTTAGAATTCAAACACAATTGTTAATCCAAATGCCAACTATGAACTCAAAGCGTATATTCCTAACCTACAAAGCTACATTGCCGTTACAGGTAGTATTTTCAACCTATCCAAGGAACCAAGGAATCTCAGGGCTAAAAATGGTTCAAATATGGAAGTGCAAGTATCCAAAACATTTTAGAAAGTCAGTGTCCTTTCCAGTGTACTTCTACGCTGGAAACAATGAAACAAAGTTATTTTGTTGGGTCTTTTTTACACCTTGTATTTTTATTTTACATACACACTTGAAATATTTCAGAGTAGTTATTACTTACGGTGACTCAGTTAACACAAGAATTCTGGCTTTGGCAAAGTTAGATTTAAATTTTACTGTACAATTTTTTAAAATGATGACCAAAATAAAAGGTTATTTCAGGTTAAATTTTAATATACAGACAACAAAAAATATTTCTGTTTCCCCACATATTGTGCTTCACAGTATCTGACTGAAGAATTATCTTCTTTACAAACGCAAAAGAAATGTTAGCTTTTCACCTGTAATACAGAGGGAAGTCAAACACACTGTAATAAAGCCCTGGGCTAGGCTAACCGTTATTTAAGAAACCAAAAACCATAAACAGTCAAAAATTTACCAGTACAAAATTCTAGACAAGGAAAGCTAAAAATCAGACTGTGCAAAGCTATCCATGTTATCTTTTAAACAAAAGAGGTAGATAAATTTGTGATTTTACTTAAATTCATTAATTTTTTCTGGGGATGCCACACAGCTTGTGAAATCTTACCTCTCCGACAAGGAATTAAACCCAGGCCATGCACTGAAAGCACTGAGTCATAACCACTGATACAAATTTTAATTTACTTTAGTGAAGACTGAAAAAAAGAAAAAGATTTCTATACTCAACTTTTTCAAAGTATAATCCAGAAAAAAAAAAGAGGAGTATTATACATAACAGATCACTCAAAACCTTTTTCTAGACATATAAATGCATGTTATTAATATAATAGGCTTTGTTCCCAAGATTAAAATCAATAATCAATTAAAATCAATAATCAATTAAAATTAATAATCAATTTCAAACAATACTTACATTAGACACAACTGTAATAAACGCATGTGCTATCAGAAATGGTAAAGTTTCAGGAGTTCCATATTCAAAGCAGTCCTTCATAAGGGAAAGGCCATTTTTTCCACAAAACAAACATACATAACGAAGCAAATGCAATGGTACTTCTACATCCTGAAGAAAAAAATAAAACTATTTTTAAACTTATGAGGTAATTTTCATTTTATTACCAATACTGGAAAGATACTGGTCAGACATAAACTCAGACATGTATGAACAAAATAATAAAGATTTCCATAAATCTAAAAATGAAAAAAGATAAGCACTTACATTCATATCACAGAATGCCCCTAAAATGTTGCTTTCTTGGGTTGATATATCCTGATTAAGAAAAAGAAAAAAAAAAAGGTAAATGAAATTCCATCACACTATCACATGACAATCTTTTAAAACCACAAATTTTTAAGGACCGATTTTATAAAAACTCAGATTTTACAACTATTACTTTTCATGAACAGTAGTATTCCAATAGAAGTTAATATGATTCAATTCTAAACTATACTTTAACTCTTCTCCAAAGGAATCGAACTAAGATGGACTAGAATAGGTGAATTTAACTCAGATGACCGTTGTATCTACTACTGTGGGCAGGAATCCCTTAGAAGAAATGGAGTACCTATCATGGTCAACGAAAGAGTACTTGGAACACTCTCAAAAATGACAGAATTATTTGTTTGTTGAATGGTTCTATGAAGACCTACAAGACCTTTTAGAACAAACACCCCAAAAAGATGTCCTTTTCATTATAGGGGACTGGAATGCAAAAGTAGGACGTCAAGAAAACACCTGGAGGAACAGGCAAATTTGGCCTTGGAATACGGAAAGAAGCAGGGCAAAGGCTAACAGCATTCTGCCAAGAGAACGCGCTGGTCATAGCAAACACCCTCTTCCAAAAACACAAGAGAAGACTCTACATAGGGACATCACCAGATGGTCAACACCAAAATCAGACTGATTATATCCTTTGCAGCCAAAGATGGAGACGCTCTATACAGTCAGCAAAAACAAGACCTGGAGCTGACTGTGGCTCTGATCATGAACTCCTCATTGCCAAATTCAGACTCAAATTGAAGAAAGTGGGGAAAACCCCCACTAGACCATTCAGGTATGACCTCAATCAAATCCCTTATGATTATACAGTGGAAGTGAGAAATAGATCTAAGGGACTAGATCTGATAGACAGAGTACCTGATGAACTATGGATGGAGGTTCGTGACATTGTACAGGAGACAGGGATCAAGACCATCCCCATGGAAAAGAAATGCAAAAAAGCAAAATGGCTGTCTGGGGAGGACTTACAAATAGCTGTGAAAAGAAGAGAAGCGAAAAACAAACAGGAAAAGGAAAGATATAAACATCTGAATGCAGAGTTCCAAGGAATAGCAAAGAGATAAGAAAGCCTTCTTCAGCGATCAATGCAAAGAAATAGAGGAAAACAACAGAATAGCAAAGAGTAGAGATCTCTTCAGAAAATCAGAGGTACCAAGGGAACATTTCATGCAAAGATGGGCTCAATAAAGGACAGAAATGGTATGGACCGGACAGAAGCAGAAGATATTAAGAAGAGGTGGCAAGAATATGCAGAAGAACTTTACAAACAAGATCTTCACGACCCAGATAATCACACGATGGTGTGATCACTCACCTAGAGCCAAACTTTCTGGAATGTGAAGTCAAGTGGGTCTTACTTACAAAGCATCACTATGAACAAAGCTAGTGGAGGTGATGGAATTCCAGCGGAGCTATTTCAAATCCTGAAAGATGATGCTGTGAAAGTGCTGTACTCAACATGCCAGCAAATTTGGAAAACTCAGCTGTGGCCCCAGGACTGGAAAAGGTCAGTTTCATTCCAATCTCAAAGAAAGGCAATGCCAAAGAATGCTCAAACTACCATACAATTGCACTCATCTCACACGCTAGTAAAGCAACGCTCAAAATTCTCCAAGCCAGGCTTCAGCAGTACGTGAACCATGAACTTCCAGATGTTCTAGCTGGTTTTAGAAAAGGCAGAGGAACCAGAGATCAAATTGCCAACATCCGCTGGATCATCGAAAACGCAAGAGAGTTCCAGAAAAACATCGATTTCTGCTTTATTGACTATGCCAAAGCCTTTGACTGTGTGGATGATAATAAATTGTGGAAAATTCTGAAAGAGAAGGGAATACCAGAACACCTGACCTGCCTCATGAGAAACCCATATGCAGGTCAGGAAGCAACAGTTAGAACTGGACATGGAACAATAGACTAGTTCCAAATAGGAAAAGGAGTACATCAAGGCTGTATATTGTCACCCTGCTTATTTTACTTATATGCGGAGTACATCATGAGAAACACTGTGCTGGAAGAAGCACAAGCAGGAATCAAGATTGCCGGGTGAAATATCAATAACTTCAGATATGCAGATGACACCACCCGTTATGGCAGAAAGTGAAGAGGAACTAAAAAGCCTCTTGATGAAAGTGAAAGGGGAGAGTGAAAACGTTGGCTTAGAAAGCTTAACATTCAGAAAACTAAGATCATGGCATCTGGTCCCATCAATTCATGGCAAATACATGGGGAAACAGTGGAAACAGTGTCAGACTTTATTTTTTGGGGATCCAAAATCACTGCAGATGGTGACTGCAGCCATAAAATTAAGACACTCCTTGGAAGCAAAGTGATGACCAACCTAGACAGCATACTGAAAAGCAGAGACATTACTTTGCCAACAAAGCTCCAGCTAGTCAAGGCTGTGGTTTTTCCAGTGGTCATGTATGATGTGAGAGTTGGACTACGAACAAAGCTGAGTGCCGAAGAATTTTTGCTTTTGAACTGTGGTGTTGGAGAAGACTCTTGAGAGTCCCCTGGACTGCAAGGAGATCCAACCAGTCCATCCTAAAGGAGATCAGTCCTGAGTGTTCATTGGAAGGACTGAATCTGAAGCTGAAACTCCAATACTTTGGCCACCTCATGCAAAGAGTTGACTGATGGGAAAAGACCCTGATGCTGGAGGCATTGGGGGCAGGACGAGAAGGGGACGACAGAGAATGAGATGGCTGGATGACATCACCAACTCAATGGACATGAGTTTGTGTAAACTCCAGGAGTTGGTGATGGACAAGGAGGCCTGGCGTCCTGTGATTATGGGGTCACAAAGAGTCGGACACAACTGAGCGACTAAACTGAACTGACAGCTTCCATTTTGCCTTCCCGGATCAATGCTAAAACTATCGTGTAAGGAAGCCAAGCTACCCTAGTAAAGAATGAGAGGTCATGCAGAGAAAAGTCCAAGGAGCCCTCAGGAGCAGCCAGCACAATCAGACATGTGAACGAGACCATCTTGGACTCTCAAACCCATTCAACTTCCAAAATTAATGCATCTGCGTTAAGTGAGGCCATACAAAAACCAGCAAAGGAATTGACCAGGCAAGCCATGGAATCATGAGAAATAATCACTATTGTTTTAAGCCATTATTACAATACATTATCACATAACTCTTTCAATTCCTACTATCTGGAGAAATAAATGCCATTATCTAAATAAACCTAAGATGGAAAAGCTTGTATAAATATCACTAGTGGGGGAGAGAGGGAGGGAGGGAGGGAGGGAAGGAGGGAGGGATAGAAAAAAAATCACTAGTGGAATAAGTAAAGCATTTTGAGTGCAAAAGAAAATAATTACAGATAATTTATCAAGCATTTTTTCTTTATAAAAGGAATTCCAAATTCTGTTAACCTACATTTCTAAGAATGAAATCCCATGTTCTTCTTTTTCCTCAATTACTAGTTTTTGAAAGGCACAGTAAGTAGAGCATAGGTATACATTAGCAAAATATCTATCACTGATAGTTTAATTTTTATGAGTTCAATTTATAAATCTTTCCCTAGAACTACACTGAGCAAATGTTCAACACAAGTCACTACAGAAATGCTCTGAAGAAATCCCAAATAATTTTCATAAGTGATTTTTATAATTTTCCATCAATAATGACTATCTTCATATTTATTCATAAGTGAGAAATTACCAACATAACCATGACTGGGTATTACTTAAAATTCGCAATACCTGTTTTTACATACCTCTATAGTAGGATGAGTATTATGCTTGTAAGCAGTATATAAGGGAAACTGAATCTGAAAAATTTTTGCCACACACAGTAAGAGTTTTTCCTTCTCATCTGTACTCCACAAACTAAAAGGATCAGAGTTCTTTGAAGATTCTTCCTCAGTCAGATTACAAATTCTTGTAGAGTTTGATTTTTTTTCTATTGATTTTTGTCTTTCTGTACTTCCTTCATTACATTCTCTTTCTATAGTCTGTGGTTCTTCCGCTTGATTACTCTCATCTTGCCATGTGGAATCTATGTTGATAGTAGTACAATGTTTACAAAGCTGATCTCGGAGCACTTGAACTTGGGCAATCACTAAGTTAATAAGTGCACACACTACTTGGTTAAAAATCTCCAAATGCTTATACTCTTTGAAGCAGCACAGACATTGCCTACAAGAGAAAAAAAAATTTTTTAATTAATAAATGCTTCCTAAAGAGGCAACAATTATATCCTTCTAAAAAACAGTATTAAAAAAGTAGATACTGAAGTATTTTTTTTTTCAAATAATTGTTATTTCCTCCCTTCTGATAGAGTAGCACTATAAAAACTTTAAAAGATAGCATCACACCAAAAACTGATACTGGTAAAAAATCACTAGATTGACAGCTATCATCTTCAGTTTTATATTTTATCTATCCCTCCAGACTTCTCTTCCCTTGTAGCTCAGTTGGTAACAATCTGCCTGCAGTGCAGGAGACCCAGGTTCATTCCCTGGGTTGGGAAGATCCCCTGGAGAAGGAAATGGCAACCCATTCCAGTATCCTGGCCTGGAAAATCTCATGGACAGAAGAACCTGGTGGGCTTCAGTCCATGGGGCTGCAAAGAGTCGGGCACGACTGAGCGACTAACACTTACTTACTTATCCCTCCAGACAAATAACTATTTAAGAACAAGAATTACGGCTGTATCTTTGCTTCTCTAAGTAGTAAGTACTCAATGCATGTTTAATAAGTTATTACAAAACTGACTATAATAAAATACCTTGTTGGTAAACTTGACTCATTATCTTACATAAGGGGTTTTGCTGTCAACTAATAAAAAAAATTACATTTTGGGGGGGAGAATGGGTAAATGAATATGTACAGCTGAATCCCTTTGGTGTTCATCTGCAACTATCACAACACTGTTCGTTAATCAGCTATCCACCAACAAAAGCTTCTTTAAGTTACATTTTAAAATAATTTGCAGGGGACTACCCTGGTAGTACAGTAGTTAAGAATCTGCCTTCCAAAGGGAGGATGCAGGTTCAATTCCTGGTTGGGGAACTAAGATCCCACATGCCACAAGAAGCCCCTGCACCACAATGAAGATGCAGCACAGCCAAAAAAAAAAAAAAAAAAAAACTGTTAAATAAAAATAAAAAAATAATTTTCTTGGGATTTTCCTGAAGTCCAATGGTTAAGACTCTGTGCTCACACTCTGCTCAGGGAACCAAGATTCCACATGCCAGCTGTGCAGTAGCCAAAAATAATAATTTACTTGAAGGCTATTTAGAAGGACATTCCTACCCTATCTGGCAGATCAAAAGTGTTTAGGAATAACACACACACACACACTTACTTCAGTTCCAGTAAAAAACAAGAATAAAAATAATAAGAGTCTAATTATTACACATAATTATAGTTCTCTCAGACATATTCAGTTAGAACAATGTCTAGCATTTATAGATAATCAAAGGGGTCTGGTGAGTCAATAAGTAAATGATACACAAGCACCACGTTATAATGTAACCAAACACAAATGACAGTTAAGCGACTATCACAATTTGCATCTATTTATCAAAACAAATCAAAACTCTTATTGTACCAAAAAGATCACCAACTTCCTGTATGGCCATGTAAGAATAATTTCACTTTCTCTAGGTGTGGAAGATTTGAAGTATATCCACAATTCTTTAACACTCTTCCCTTTAAAAAGGGAAGCCCAATTTTCCTCCTCTTGAATGTGGACCGGACTTAATGACCAATGAACGGAATGTGGCAGAAGTGACAATGTGTGACATCTAAGACTAGGTCATAAAAGACCTTGCTTCTGCCTTGCTCTTTTGGATCACTTAACTCTGAAGGAAGCCAGCTAACATGTAAGACACTCAAGGAGGCCAAAGCAAGGTCCACATAAGAAAAAACTAGCCTTCCACTAGCCACCCATTTGCCAACCATGAAAGGGAGTCAACTTAGAAATAGATCCTCCTGCCTCATGTAAGGTCATGACTACAACTGGAACCAACCAACTAAACCACTTCCAAACTCCTATTCATACAGTGATTGATGACAAATGTTTATAATTGAGATAATAAATGTATCTCTCAGGATAATAAATGCTTGTGTATTTTTTTTTCAATTATTTATTTGGCTGTGCCAGGACTTAGCTGCAGCATGGGGGATGTAGTTCCATGACCAGGGATCAAACCCAGGCCCCTACATTGGGAGCACAAAGTCTTAGCCACTGGACCACCAGGGAATTTCCTATTGTTATTTTTAAAACACTAATTTAGGAGTACTTTGTTACACAGAAATACATAAATGATATATCAGGACTATTTTCTAGATGGCAAAATGAAAGGAATTTTATCTCTAAGGCCTCCTCCATCTTTAAGTTCTATAATATTATAATATCTACAAGAAGAAAAATAAAGACATTTATCAACATTTTTCTGATGAATAGCTTCTTTCTTTAGGTTTAGGAAAAACCAAGGTCAAAGGGAAGAATCATACATTTGACTATCTTTAGTGAAAATGGCATCTTGAGTTTCTCCTCAAAAAACAAACTTCAGATCAGGTTTCAGATCAGTAAAGCCAAACAGTGAGTCAAATTTACTTTAAAAATTCACTGTCAGGGATGGACCTAGAAATTATCATACTAAGTGAAGTAAATCTGACAGAGAAAGACAAATATCATATGATAATCTCTTCTATGTGAAACCTAAAAAAAAAAAAAAAAAAGATACAAATGAACTTATTTACAAAACAGACTCAGACTTCAAAAACAAATTTATGGTTGCCAAAGAGGAAAGATGGGGGGAGGGAATAATTTAGGAACTTGGTATTAACATATATATACTACTATATATAAAACAGATAATCAACAAAGACCTACTATACAGCACAGCAAACTCTACTCAATATTCTGTAATAACCTATGTAGGAAAAGAATCTGAAAAAGAATAGATATCTGTGTAACTGAGTCACTTTGCTATACACCTGAAACTAATATGGTAGATCAACTAAACTCTAGTATACAATAAAATTAAGAAATCATAAAATTAAAATTCACTATCATGATATGAGCAATAACTGACTAGGAAACCAATCGTAAAATACTAAATTGATATATGAACAAAGTAACAAACTGGATCCAGGTCCTTACAGATGTAAAATATACATTCAAGGAGAGTTGAGGATCTAAGTGAATACGCACACACAAACATGTCTTTAAAATAATTATATACTATATAAATTATACACTGTACTGCCTACTCAATTCTGAGACGTCTACGTATCTCAATTCTCAATTCAGCATGTCTCTCTGTATCCACACCCACAAAACAAGGAGGGAAAAAAATTTAGTTTAAAACAGAAACATCACTTTTTCAGTTAAGCCCAATCCGATTTTATAAATAAACTTATTTCTTCTATGTTGTAAATCACACTACAAATATACATAAGAAAAAAAAATCATTAAAGGGATAATGGAAGAAAAGATGACAGCAAGAAATTCTGGATGATAGAAAAGGGCAGAAAAATAAGTAACTGTGTTTCAAATAAACAAACTTACAAGGGGCCACAGGAGAAAACTATCAGCAAAAAGATTCACCCCACAGAACACTGGAAAAGCTCGGTACTGAAGAGCTTCAAACACCTCAGAAGGCAGAAATAAAGCATAATAGGAAATAGGACTAAATGAAAGGTACTGTTAAAACCTGCAGGCTCCCATTCCAGACAGCAAGAATACTACCCCTACCTGACCCAGGAAACGAAGAAATTCTTACTGTACATAAAACGAACAAGATAAACTCAGGAACATAAGATACTGAAGAAGATAGAGATATAAGAAAATGAAAGTGAGAATTCTGTAACATTATGACTGAATGGTGAACCTCCCTCAAGTATCCTTCTCTGCCCAACAATCAGATTAATGTATCTCAAGGGGAAAGACTTAGAAAATGTGGACAATGCAAGAGAAAAAGCCTATAATAAAGTCTGCTCAACATTTTACCACATCATACACTACAGGCCAAAATCTGAGACGCCCCATTCACACAGAACTTGCAATCTATTTTTCAGTGACCCTCTCTTAACTATGAAAAGATAGCCACGGATACTAAGACTTTCCAGGAAAAACTGTGTCACTAAAAACAGATGAAAGCAAACAAAAGAAATTTAGAGGCAACAGATAAAACACAGCAAGAAAAAAGGTTTTAATTTATATCCTCAGAGAAGTGAAAGATACTCAATTACCGAAACAGAATACTGTTAAAAAATGCATTCTAGTTACAAAACAGAGCCATTTAATGTGTACAGATGTGCACTATATAGCTTTTGCTTATATACCATTCACAATTTAAAAAGAAATTAAAATTATATCAATTTGTAAAATTCAATAGAAGATCCAGAGGTAAAACTGGAGAAATCTCCCAGAAAGTAGACTAGACAAAGAAAAACAATGGGGAGAAAAAGAAAATCAATCAAGGAGGTATAATTACTGACTGATATTAGCAAGAAGACAGCAGAAAATACAGAGCTAAGGAAACTGAAATTAAAATAAACTTCAGAACTGAAAAGCCTCCAGAACACATATCATCATGAAATTTCTGAAGCCAAGGAGGGATAAAGATCCTAAAAGCTTGCAGGAAGAGTGGAAAGAGTGACATGGAAAAGCTCAGGAAATAAAAACAGTGCATACTTCCTCAAAGTAATACTAAGAGATAAAATACAATGGAATAACACTTCCAATATTCTGAGAGATAATAATTTTCTATCTAGTATTCTATATCTAACAAAAGTTATCAATAAAATAAAAGTAAGGGCAGAAGAGACCCTTCTTTTTTAGGCCACAAAGGTCTAAAAACCATTTATCTCCCTGGTAATTTTTCTCAGAAAACACATCATCCAAACAAAACAAAGAAGTAAACTAATAAAGATGGCATGCAATCCATGAAACTAGAGATCCAATACAATAGAAAAGCAAAAGAAATTTCAAGGAT
Organism: Budorcas taxicolor; assembly: GCF_023091745.1. NCBI lineage: Eukaryota > Metazoa > Chordata > Mammalia > Artiodactyla > Bovidae > Budorcas > Budorcas taxicolor. The sequence goes on from NC_068920.1 coordinate 119,473,774, forward strand.
GATCTAAAGAGCAGATAGCTGTTTCAGTAACCCTACTGAGAAATCAATACAGACTGGAGTAGGAAGATGAAGTCCAAAGGAGACAGAGAGAAGGAAAGAAATAACAGATCACTTAATGATGTATAAAATATAAAAACTAGCACTAAGAAAGGCTGTAGATTTGGGGGAAGAATAAGCGATTCCCACCCAGAAAATTAATCAAATGAAAAGCCACTAAACTCAATGAAACAAAGAATAACAAAAGAAAAACAACAATTTATATCTTTTAAGATATAAAGTGAAACACAGAATCTTTCTTGGCAATCACTGAGCAATGTGAATGTGAAGTCAAGTGGGTCTTAGAAAGCATCACTATGAACAAAGCTAGTGGAGGTGATCGAATTCCAGTTGAGCTATTTCAAATCCTGAAAGATGATCCTGTGAAAGTGCTGCACTCAATATGCCAGCAAATATGGAAAACTCAGCAGTGGCCTCAGGACTGGAAAAGATCAGTTCTCATTCCAGTCCCAAAGAAAGGAAATGCCAAAGAATGCTCAAACTACTGCACAATTGCACTCATCTCAGATGCTAGTAAAGTAATGCTCAAAATTCTCCAAGCCAGGCTTCAGCAGTACGTGAACCATGAACTTCCTGATGTTCAAGCTGGTTTTAGAAAAGGCAGAGGAACCAGAGATCAAATTGCCAACATCTGCTGGATCATGGAAAAAGCAAGAGAGTTCCAGAAAAACATCGATTTCTGCTTTACTGACTATGCCAAAGCCTTTGACTGTGTGGATCACAATAAACTGTGGAAAATTCTGAAAGAGATGGGAATACCAGACCACCTAACCTGCCTCATGAGAAACCCATATGCAGGTCAGGAAGCAACAGTTAGAACTGGACATGGAACAACAGACTGGTTCCAAATAGGAAAAGGAGTACGTCAAGGCTGTATATTGTCACCCTGCTTATTTAACTTCTATGCAGAGTACATCATGAGAAACGCTGGGCTGGAAGAAGCACAAGCTGGAATCAAGATTGCCAGGAGAAATACCAATAACCTCAGATATGCAGATGACACCACCCTTATGGCAGAAAGTAAAGAAGAACTAAAAAGCCTCTTGATGAAAGTGAAAGAGGAGAGTGAAAAAGTTGGCTTAAAGCTCAACATTCAGAAAACGAAGATCATGGCATCCGGTCCCATCACTTCATGGGAAATACATGGGGAAACAGTGTCAGACTTTATTTTTTTGGGCTCCAAAATCACTGCAGATGGTGATTGCAGCCATGAAATTAAAATACACTTACTCCTTGGAAGGAAAGTTATGAGCAACCTAGATACATTTTCAACAGCAGAGACATTACTTTGCCAACTAAGGTCCGTCTAGTCAAGACTATGGTTTTTCCTGCGGTCATGTATGGATGTGAGAGTTGGACTGTGAAGAAGGCTGAGCACCGAAGAATTGATGCTCTTGAACTGTGGTGTTAGAGAAGACTCTTGAGAGTCCCTTGGACTGCAAGGAGATCCAACCAGTCCATTCTGAAGGAGATCAGCCCTGGGATTCCTTTGGAAGGAATGATGCTAAAGCTGAAACTCCAGTACTTTGGCCACCTCATGCGAAGAGTTGACTCATTGGAAAAGACTCTGATGCTGGGAGGGATTGGGGGCAGGAGGAGAAGGGGACGACCCAGGATGAGATGGCTGAATGGCATCACTGACTCGATGGACGTGCGTCTGAGTGAACTCCGGGAGTTGGTGATGGACAGGGAGACCTGGCGTGCTGTGATTCGTGGGGTTGCAAAGAGTCGGACATGACTGAGCGACTGAACTGAACTGAGCAATTATTTTCATTTTTAGAACTACCTCAAGAACTGACATAACTATATTGAGAGGATGGGGAAGGTTAAGTGGGTGAAACCATTATGCATCAGAAAAGTTCACAAATTATATCTAAATTAATAAAGCAATAGCATTATGATTTTTAATATAACTGATATATAATTATTATTTCAGAAAATAAGTTAATGTCAAAACCAACATTTTAAAGAGTTGAAAACAGAAACAGGGCTGAGAAGACAGGAGACAATGGACTTTTTTACAGGTCTTTTCCTCCCATTTTATTTTTTAAAGTCTACACATATTGCTTTGTATTTATTTGTACGCCAAAATCATACATTACCTTTGACTACCTGAGCTTATGCTATTTTATTCTCAGTCCTACACCTATTACTACCAGCCTGATAAGACTTTATTACTTAAGTAGAGTTTTGCACTGCCTATGTGAGTGGAGTACGGTTACACTTAAGAACACACAATGAAAAAAATTTCTAAATGATAACATAAAATGCATGTGTGCTCAGTCACTTCAATCATATCTGACTCTTCGTGACCCTATGGGCTGTAGCCCACCAGGCTTTCTCTGTCCATGGGATTCTCCAGGCAAGAATCCTGGAGTGGGTTACCATTTCTCACTCCAGGGAATCTTCCGAACCCATGTCTCCTGCATTACAGGTGGATTCTTTATCCATTGAGCCACTTGGGAAGCCCCCAACATAAAATACGTAGTATTAATATAATAAACATACTAACTACACATTCATGAGGAAGCTATATGTTAAAATCAAATTATTTCAACCTGGATTCCATAATTTGATCTAACAAATATTCCAACAGATCTAACATTTTCCTGGCCTGGTACTGCTAAACATGAGAAAGAACTGTTCATCTATAGTATCCAACCTTAGCAAAAGCTTATTTATGAGCTAATTTCTGAAAAGCACTACTTTGAATAGTGGTCAATATCAATATCCCACTGGCCACATTTCTTAATGCCAAAATAAAGACTAAACTCTTAAATAGTGGAGAATATACATTAACCTATTCAAAAGCAGTAGTATCTAAAAAACATTCTAAAACAGTTTTAAAATAAAAATAAAGTTGGTTGAAACAATGAAAATAAGCAATAGCCTCAAATATTTATTAAGTAACAAATGACTAAAAAGAAAGGTACAATTTTTAGCCTGAAAATACAAAGAATCACCCCCTACCTAGCACTCAGAATTCTTTCAGGGGAGAAATAAGATTAGAAAGTAGACAAGCAGGAGAAAATGAGGAAACTTGAATGGCTACTAAGGCATCTGGCAAGATATAATAAGCCTATTTTATAATAGGCTTTAAACAAGTCAAAAAAAAAAAATCTAGCAGCAATTCCAACAAGAAGGATTTTGCCTTGTAGGATCAATGCCTTCATCATTAATGACATTTCCTTTCAGATCCATATATGCTCTTTTCCAAATTTATATTCTTAAATTTATTCTAATATACTCTCCCCGTTCTCTGAGAATTCATTTTATTTCCCATTTCATTCCAGTTTCCCATTCCAATAGTGATAAAATAATGATCATCTGTTAAAGTAACATAAATAACTTCTTAAATCTTACAAAGAAGTGACAGCTATATTACTGTGATGAAGCAATTAAAAATGATGACGAAATAAGGATGACACAGTCATTCTGTTGTGCACCTGAAACTACCACAACATTGTTAACCGATTATATAAAACAGTTTAAAAGAATATTTGATGATATAGAGACTGACCACAGTTCACATGAAAAAAATTAATTATAAAAGATACAGTTTTATAATCATATTTTTGTAAAACTTTAAACTGGACTGTTTCCAATCTTACACCAAGGTTATGACAAAAAAATTTACCAGTTGTTAATCTGGTGACGGCATATTTTTCTTTTAAATTTTGATCTTCTCTATTTTCTAAAAAGATTTTCACAGTAAGTATATCCTTTAAACAGGAGCAATATTATAAAATATTAAAGCCTTCGAAATTTATATAAATATTAAACTTTTAACATACTGTGTTTTCAAGTAAACATTCTCTTTCACCTATATCCTGGCCAATCAATGTATCAGAAAAGTGATTCTTCATCATTCATAATCTTATGAAAGTTAACACTTTTCTCCCAGAAAACCTATAAAGAACATTTTGTATGAGATGTCATGGGTCCATTTGCGCATGAAGTTACACTGATGGATCTTCCATGGCCATGAGCCACCAAGTTAAGAATTTCTTTAGTAAATTCAGTTCAGTTGCTCAGTCGTGTCCGACTCTTTGTGACCCCATGAATCGCAGCACGCCAGGCCTCCCTGTCCATCACCATCTCCCGGAGTTCACTCAGACTCACATCCATCGAGTCAGTGATGCCATCCAGCCATCTCATCCTCTGTCGTCCCCTTTTCCTCCTGCCCTCAATCCCTCCCAGCATCAGAGTCTTTTCCAATGAGTCAACTCTTCGCATGAGGTGGCCAAAGTACTGGAGCTTCAGCTTTAGCATCATTCCTTCCAAAGAACTAACTTTGTCTTATTAGTAGCCAATTATTCCCTACAAGAACCACAATCTTAACCTAAGCAACAATATTTTTTGATGCCCTAGAGAGAAATAGGAGCAGGAAGGGCAGAGCAGGTGAACAGGCAACAACTTTTACTATACAGCACTGCAATCCAACTGGATGTTTTACTGTCACTTCTCTATCAGTATGAACGATTAAAAGTGTAATACTCTACTTTCTGGTACTTTTTACTATCAGCTAAATAACTATCGCTACTTATCAACATGTGAACAGCATTATAAATATGACAAACTGTTTTCCAATTTGACATTTCATTCTTTAGCTTATGTACCTCTTCAACATACATATCATTTTCTAAAATAAGTTTTAACAATTTTAATTAAAATACGTGTTTAATTAAGTTCCTTTGTTTAGATACTGTACTAAGTATCTTGTTTCTTCAACCTCATGAAGACAGTAGTAGCTTTATTATTACTCATTTCACAAGTAAGGAAGTAAGAGTTTACAGAAGTTAGCTAATTTGTCATAATCACCTAGTATACAGGTGATGGAGGACTGGAAGCCACATCTACCTGGCTCCAAGACCACACTCTTAACCACTATATTCCGGAACAGCATCAGATAAAAGGCAGAGTCTCTACAATGAGAGCTACAAATTACTGCCTAAAACTGTACATATCAAAATTTCATTTATATTTTCATTCCCAATCCACAGACTCCAAGTTAAAGTTTCCTGATACAAGGATTAAGAGTATACATCTAGGATAAATGTGAACTAGGAAAGGACTCATTCAGCTCCACTGATAACTAATGGTGAGGTGCCAGGAAAATGGTAATTCTCTGAATTTCATTCTATTTAGTGGCACCCTTATAAATTCTGAAATCAGGAATAAGATTTTATCCCAGTAAGTAACATGTTCCTACCGAGCTGTAGCTACAATAAATTCAAAATTATGACTCAAATGTATCATTTCTCAGCAAATACTTTAGATTCTTAATGTTAATTTTAAATCATTAGTATTACAAAATATCCAATCATCTATCCTACCCATAATGAAACGGACAAACAGCAAGCTTAAGTCAAAAGAAACTCAGGTCAATGAGACTCAGCAAAGAGATGCCCAATAATAATGGCACTTATGTTTTAAAATCTACAATCTTTTCGGAACAAATACAAGCATTGCTTTATTGACAAGAGAGAAAGAGAAAACACAGGATAAAGGGATGTTACTATAAAGCAAATGCTGTTTGAAATTAAACTATTCTGACAAACTCCATGATCAGTCTGTTACCTCATGACATTCACTTATGTTATTACTGTATTTAATGTGTTCATTAATCACTGCACACAATGCTTCAAACATTTTCTTTTCCCAGAAAATTTCAGAAGAGCTAAGAATCTTTAAATATATACATACATAAGTAAAAGAATTTTTTAGCATGGCCAGCTAAACTCATGTCAAGGAACAGTAATTTGCAAATCCCTGCTATTCACTGTGGATATATTGACTGTTCTGTACAATTTTATTCTCTCTCTCTCTCTCTCTATATATATATATATATGAAATTTTAAAATTAACCTAATATACATATTTATTATGGAAGGAACAAATAGAAAGTAGCTTCCAGAATGGTCAAAGTGTCCTCTACTATAATACTATTTTAAAAGATTAAGTTTGTTATAATCTCTAGCTATGACATAATGATTGTTCAGTCTCTCAAAATAATTATTTTTTACCATTTCAATCATTTCCATGTTTCTAAGTAATGACAGAATCATTCTCCTATTTTTAACAATTCATGTTTTAAAAACAAAACCATGAATGATCCCAAGAATAACTGGAGAAGATTTAATATTGATAAACTGTGATTTAATGACAAAAGGTGTATAAACCAAAACCCTAAAGAAAAAATTTGATGACAATGTTAATTTAAAATATAACAAGGGGGAATTCCCTGGCGGTCTAGTACTTGAGCTTCCACTGCAGGGGTACAGGTTCAATCCCTGGTCAGGGAACTAAGATTCCATAAGCCCTGCAGCATGGCCTAAATGAATTAATGAAGCTTTTTTAAAAAAAAGAATATAACTAAAAATTCCCTGGCGATCCAGTGGTTAGAACTCCATACTTTCACTGCCAAGAGTGAAAGTAAATCCCTAGTTGGGGAACTAAGATAATATAAGCCACGTGGGTGTGACCAAAAAAAAAAAAAATTAAAATATAAAATAAAATACAACTCACAAAGTTAGTCTTCAAAGTACTTAAAGACGCATACCTCTGTGTCCAGGAATTGATATAAGCAAATATTTTGAGAGTATGTTCCTTTCTGAGCTGCAGTCCATCACCACCTTCTATATCAGATACTGAAAGAAAGTAGAAAAAGTAACTTTTAAATTATGAATAAACAATGCTAAATCAGTATTAAAGTCAAGAGGGACTTCCCTGGTAGTCCAATGGCTAAGATTCCATGCTCCCACTGCAAGGTACACAGGTTCAATCCCTGGTCAGGGAACTAAGATCTTGCATGCTACACACAGTGGCCAAAAAAAAAAAAACCATACTTAAAAAAAATTAGATTTACAAATATTTCACATAATTTGTTTTTGCTTTCACTAAAGAAAATAGATCTGTTTAATTAATGACTAATATGATGCTTTGTCCCACAAAGTCTCAGAAAAACTCAGTAATTAGAAACATTGAGTACTTCTAAAAGGAGGAATATAAGTGAGGCTAAAAACTAGCAGAGTCTTATTAAGAAGCAGTTAAACAAACCCCCATAACCCTTCACTGCCCTCCCACCCCACACACCTTTGTGTGTGTGTGCAAGCACACACACATGCGCACACACACACACACACACACACACACACACGACCTCCAAAAGTTTCTCTGGAGACGTTGAACCAGAAAGAGAGCTGGGTTTTCCACATTCAGATAGCTGAAAGCCAAGAGTATCATACTGAAAACATTTACTCTCTCTGTACAAGCATTCCCTACTATGTAATGTAAACATTGCTATGAATGCTCATATAATATAAAATCTTACAATAAAGAAAATGAGACTAACAATAAAATGTTACAAGCAGACTACTCAAAACCTATGAAACTATAACCAGAGCACTGATAAAAACCAGTAACTAGTCTGATTTAAGCTTTTTTAAAAAATACAAGCGCAGTTAAATCCATTGGCATTTGTGCTAACTAGTGTCAATCAACATTGTTCAGCTTTAAACCATGAGGTTCATGCTTCATCTTTTGATATCAAAGTGCTTGAGGACATTCAATTCTAACAAAGATCATATCCAAAAAATTAAAGATCCAATATAATCATTCTCATGAATCTATCCTTTTTTTATGACTTTGCATCTCCACACAGCTCTACAAAGTAGAAAATACAGGGGTTCTTGAAGGCAATAAAGCAATCACATGCACAAGAAGGCATTTTTGAGGAATGTCAGCTTTGTTACTCTTTTTTCATATACTACTAGTGTCTTGTCTTTAATCACAAGAAACCTTGCATGAAATACTATAAAACAATGTGATGGCGGAAAATCTCATATGAACTAGTAAGATGTCCCATTACACTAGCATCTTTCCACTACTTACCAACTGTGTATGGCTTAACTTTCATTTGTAAAAATAAAAACCTCTCACTATTCTAGATCAGACTATATACATTTCACTGTGTGGATCACAATAAACTGTGGAAAATTCTGAAAGAGATGGGTATATCAGACCACCTGACCTGCCTCTGTATGCAGGTCAAGAAGCAACAGTTAGACCTGGACATGGAACAACAGACTGGTTCCAAATAGGAAAAGGAGTACATCAAGGCTGTATATTGTCATCCTGCTTCTTTAACTTATACGCAGAGTACATCATGAGAAACACTGGACTGGAAGAAACACAAACTGGAATCAAGACTGCCAGGTGAAATATCAATAAGCTCAGATATGCAGATGACACCACCCTTATGGCAAAAAGTGAAGAAGAACTAAAGAGCCTCTTGATGAAAGTGAAAGAGGAGAGTGAAAAAGTTGGCTTAAAGCTCAACATTCAGAAAACTAAGATCATGGCATCCAGTCCCATCACTTCATGGCAAATAGATGGGTAAACAGTGGAAACAGTAGCTGACTTTATTTTGGGGGGCTCCAAAATCACTGCAGATGGTGATTGCACCCATGAAATTAAGACGCCTGCTCCTTGGAAGAAAAGTTATGACCAACCTAGACAGCATATTAAAAAGCAGAGACGTTACTTTGCCAACAAAGGTCCATCCGTCAAAGCTATGGTTTTTCCAGTAGTCATGTAAGGATCTGACAGTTGGACTATAAAGAAAGCTGAGCGCCAAAGAATTGATGCTTTTGAACTGTGGTGTTGGAGAAGACTCTTCAGAGTCCCTTGGACAGCAAGGAGATCCAACCAGTCCATCCCAAGGGAAATCAGTCTTGAATACTCATTGGAAGGACTGATGTGGAACCTGAAACTCCAATACTTTGGCCACCTGATGCAAAGAACAGACTCACTTGAAAACACTCCTATGCTGGGAAGACTGAAAGCAGGAGAACGGGACAACAGAGGATGATCAAATGGTTGGATGGCATCACCAATCAATGGACATGAGTTTGAGTAAACTTTGGGAGTTGGTGAGGGACAGGGAAGCCTGGCACACTGCAGTCCATCAGGTTCCAAAAATCAGATACAAATAAATAGAAGTCTCATATCCACGGAACTTTTAACATCATTAAATGTCAACACTGCCCAAAGTGATCTATACAGTCAATACAATCCCAACCAAAATCCCAACAATGTTTTTGCAGAAACAGAAAATTCTACTCTTAAATTTATATAAAATTTCAAAGGATCCCAAATAACCAAAACAATTTTGTAAAACAAAAACAAAGATGGAAGGCTCAAATCTCATGATTTCAAAACGAAGTACACAAATAAAAAACCACAATGAGCTAGCCTTTCACACCCATTAAGATGGCTACTACTGGGCTTCCCTGGTGCTGCTGCTGCTAAGTCACTTCAGTCGTGTCCGACTGTGCAACCCCATAGACAGCAGCCTACCAGGCTCCTCCGTCCATGGGATCTTCCAGACAAGAGTACTAGAGTGGGTTGCCACTGCCTTCCCCACTTCCCTGGTGGCTTAGTGGTAAAGAACTGTCTCACAATGCAGGAGACACAGGTTTGATCCCTGGTCCAAGAAGACCCCACATCAATCTCTGGTCCAGGAAGATCCCATATGCCACAGAGCAACTAAGCCCGTGTACCACAACTACTGAGCCTGTGCTCTAGAGCCTGGGAGCCACGACTACTGAGCCCAAGTGCTGCAACTACTAAAGCCCACGCATCCTAGAGTTCATGCTCTTCAACAAGAGAAGCCACTGCAATGGGAAGCCCATGCATGCCCACTGGAGAGTAGCCTCTGCTCGCCACCAGAGAAAAGCCAAGAGCAACGAAGACCCAGCACAACCACTGAATAATTTTTTTTTTAAAGATAGCTACTATTAAAATATCATAAAATAACAGATATGGATGAGGATGTGGAGAAACTGAAACCCTTGAGCAATGCTGGTGGGAATACTAAATGGTGCGACCACTATGGAAAAGAATACAGTACTTCCTCAAAAGATTTCAAAAAGAATTACCATGTGATTCAGCAATTCCACTTCTGGGTATATATAAAAGAATTGAAAACTGAACCTCAAAGAGATATTTGTACACCTATGTTTCTATCAGCATTATTCACAATAGGCAAGAGATAGAAGTAACCCAAATGTATACAAACAGATGAATAAGCAAAAGGTCCTGCATACATACAGAGGAATGCTATTTAGCCTCAAAAAGGATGAAAATCCCATCACATGCTACAACATGAATGAGCCTTGAAGACATCATGCTAAGTAAATAAGCCAGGCACAGAAAGACAAAATACTGTTGATTCTACTTATAAAAGATCTTGAGTAATCAAATCCACCAAAAACAAAGTAGAATGGTGGTTGTCAGTAGGAGATGGAAGTGAGAGATTGTTTAATGGGTATAGCGTTTCAGTTTTCAAGATGAAAGAGTTCTGAGGATCTGTTGCATAACAATGTGAATATTCTTAACACTAAATCATACACTTAGAAATGGTTCAGTTCAGTTGCTCAATCGTGTCAGACTCTTTGTGACCCCACGAATCGCAGCACGCCAGGCCTCCCTGTCCATCGCCAACTCCCAGAGTTCACTCAGACTCACGTCCATCGAGTCCGTGATGCCATCCAGTCATCTCATCCTCTGTCGTCCCCTTTTCCTCCTGCCCCCAATCCCTCCCAGCATCAGAGTCGTTTCCAGTGAGTCAACTCTTCGCATGAGGTGGCCAAAGTACTGGAGTTTCAGCTTTAGCATCATTCCTTCCAAAGAAATCCCAGGGTTGATCTCCTTCAGAATGGACTGGTTGGATCTCCTTGCAGTCCAAGCGACTCTCAAGAGTCTTCTCCAACACCACAGTTCAAAGGCATCAATTCTTCGGCGCTCAGCCTTCTTCACAGTAAGATGAAATAAACAAGTTCCTACTGTACAGCACAGGGAACTCTATTCAATATCTTGGAATAACCCATCATGAAAAAATATATATATATAAACAAGTCACTTTGCTGTACACCAGGAGCTAACACAATATAAATGAAGTGCACTCCAATATTTTTTTTAATAGCTAAGATGAGAAAATTTGTTATGTGTTTTCTACAATAAAAAAAGAAAACAGAGAAGCCCAAACTTCAGTTTAAAAGAAGCCACTGATCTTTACCAATCAAAGATCCATTAAAGTCCAGAATATAATAAATATAGGAAAGAAGGAAGGCAACTTTAAGAAATCCTTCCGCCATTTCCTATAGAAGAGAAACTGTATTTCAACTCTCAGGGGACAACCACCCAGACAGCTAAGAGGGACTGATGGATTGTCACACAGATCCAAAGAACACCAAAAATAATAGCCCAAGAGAAAAGATCAAAGTGGAATTTGAAACATTAAGGCTGGGTAATCAGATATCCCTCAAAAGCAAGAAAGTTCAGTAACTGAAAGAAATGTACCCAACTGACACAATGTGTGAGGTAGCAGGACAGAAATAAGGTGAAAAGTAAATGGTTCTCATCACTTAAGATTTAAATAGAAAATGCTCGTGAAAACTTCAAGACCACAAATGGGCATTATGATAATATGATGGCAAGCAGAATCCCAAAGGGAAACATAGGAGGACAGGAGGCATTAACCCACAAATTTAGTAAGAAACCATTAGTAGATATGACCAAGATCCTACCCCAAGCATAGGGTAAATATTCCCATACACAATCTCACAATTATCAGATGAAAAACTTCATGACCACTACCAGGCCAAAAGTGCTGAACACAACCTCATATACTTCTTACAAGCCAGTAAGAAGGGTACAAAAGTCCCCTACATATGAACCTTCAAGTTGCAAACATTCAAAGATGTGAACATGTGTTTGCATGCCCAATCACCCAAGTTAATTCACGTGCCTCGCATATAATGACATGCAAGCATCCTCTACAAGCGGTTGTCCTTGTGTACTTTATTATACATACAGTACTGTACAGAATACGGTAGTACTCTACCATCTCTCATCTCCTCTCCCTCCCACAGTCAGCAACTCTTTCTATTCACTCAATGCCAGCCCCTGTATACCAGCTGTTGTACTATACTACTGTACTCTTCAAGGCATGGTGAAGTGAAGTGAAGATGCTCAGTTGTGTCCGACTCTTTGTGACCCCTTGGACTGTAGCCTACCAGGCTCCCCTGTTCATGGGATTTTCCAGGCAATAGTACTGGAGTGGATTGCCATTTCCTTCTCCAGCAGATCTTCCCGTCCAGGGATCGAACCTGGGTCTCCCACATTGTAGACAGACACTTTACCGTCTGAGCCACAATTGTACTTGAAATTAAAATTTAAAAGATTAAAAATGTTTTAGTTTTTGTCTTGTATGTATTATTTCTGTGAAAAGAGTCAAATCTATTATAATACAGTACTATATATATGTTGGAGAAGACTGTTGCGAGTCCCTTGGACTGTAAGGAGATCCAACCAGTCCATTCTAAAGGAGATCAGTCCTGGGTGTTCATTGGAAGGACTGATGCTAAAGCTGAAACTCCAGTACTTTGGCCACCTCATGTGAAGAGTTGACTCATTGGAAAAGACTCTGATGCTGGGAGGGATTGGGGGCAGGAGGAGAAGGGGACGACAGAGGATGAGATGGATGGACTCGATGGACATGAGTTTGAGTGAACTCCAGGAGTTGGTGATGGACAGGGAGGCCTTGCGTGCTGCAATTCACGGGGTTGCAAAGAGTCGGACACAACTGAGCGACTGAACTGAACTGATATAGCTGATTGTATTAGCTGGGTACCTAGGCTAACTTCATTGGACTTAAAAACACACTCTTGGAATGAAACTCATTTGTATGTAGGAGACAGCATACTCTCAGCAAAGTCCCGAAAGAAAGGTACATGCAAGAAGCTAGGCCCTATCCAGAACCCTAGCCAGCACCAAAGTTAGCCACAGAGACCTACGCAGGTGAGTAAAATGGTTAAAATAAGTATAAACAACCCAGGAGACCAGAACCAGCTAGCACACCTAGCCTGAGTTGTTCCTTGGGTATACAGAAATTACAACTAATGCATCATTTTAAAACTTGGAATAATACATATTCACCGATCTTTAGACATAGGACCTTTTCTTAGGATTTTGGTTCAATGACTGGAGTTCTGCATCTTTTATTTCAAAAGAATAAAAGCAGTACACTGGCTGTCATTTCCATTTCAGCTATTACAGTAATTTAAACACTTAATTTGCAAAGCAGTCTAAATATAGAATACTTTCTACACTTTTAAAACATTTCCCAACCTATCTGAACAATACCTAGTTCAAAAGAACTTTTTTAGTACAACTCATCATCACTAACTCTTCCCAACTTTTTTTTTCTTAACCTAACAAGCAGGAAATGGAAACAAAGTCTTGGAAAGGATTCAGGAAAGTTCCCTAAAAGAAATAACTGAAAGATAGGAATTAGTAAAAAGGGAAGCAAGAAGGACAGTAGAAAAGGAATAAGAAGGAGGAGTGATGACAAAGAGGCTCACAGGGGATGGAATCCTAGTCAGAAGGATCATCATGTGCAAAGGAAAAGACAATTAAGAGAAACATTATGTACTAGATAACAGCTCAATAAAGGGATGTGAAGATAAAGCTGTTGAGGCAGCTAATATATTATCTAAGGCTTGATTCACTAAATAATGTAACAAGATGCTATTAGAAAATTCTATCAACAATCATAAGTCATAAATTCTTTAAAACTGGTTGCCTTCAAGGTAAAGTGTTATCTACTTGACAAAGTTACAAACACATTTAAAAGACCATTCAAGGGGCCAATTAAGTGAATACAAGCCAATTAAAGAAAGGTACTACATAGTTATGAACCTGGATGAACTACTGACAAAATTCACCTTTTAATAAGTGTATTATTCGTTTGCACGTATTGGAAATTTTCCAAAGAAAATTTTAGTAAAATCTTCAGAGAAAAAAACTACAGAGTAACACCACCACAGATTGAGAGGCAGACTTCCGACCAAAAGAAAAAGCTGTTCTTTAAAACATTAAAACGATGTTAAAATAATGGTTAATCTACCATTTTACACCCAAGTAAGCCTCAATCTAGAATTTGATACCAAGGGTAGACCTCAAGAGGAAGGGTGAAACAAAACTTTGGACAAATGTATTATATGTTTATCATTGATAGGTCATGAATAGAAAAATCAAATTTTAAAAAATATTAAGAGGTACTTCCAAAGTGGGGGAAAAGGGAAAAAAGGAAAAGAATCTAAGAGCAAAAACCAAAAAAAAAAGAAAAAAATCCCAAAAAAGGAAATAAGCACATGGGTAAATCTAACTAAGCAAACTCATGAAAAATTAACAAATACTTATGACAGACTTTTCTTTATTTACAATGTGATTATATAACTATAAACCCATTGTAAGTTGAAAATACCATAAATTGTGAAAATTCACTTATTACATCTAATCTACCAAGCATCATAGCTTAGCCTCACCTACCTTAAATATGCTCAGAACACTTATATTAGCCTACAGCTGGGCAAAATCATCTAACACAAAGCCTGTTTTACAGTAAACTGCTGAACCTCTCATGCAATTTATTTAATAATGTATTTAAAGTTAAAATCAGAGTGAATCTACAGGTACAAAATGGTAAGTATATCAGCTGTTTACCCTCAAAACTGCAAAGCTGACTGGGAGCAAGGTTGACTGCAAGCTATGGGGCTTACTGTTGCTGTCCATCCTCATACAAGAGTATCATACCCATATTGCTAGCCCAGGAAAAGACCAAAATTCAAAGTACAGTTTCCACTGAATGTACATCACTTTCTCACCATCACAAAGTTGCAAGTCAGGTACTATCTGTAGTTTGGGAGTCTTTAAAGTCAACTGAAATACTAAATAACATAGAAGATGGCAGTGGCATTTTTAAACTGTTCTGAATTGATACATCTGAGCACATAAAAAGTTTAGTTATAGATTAAAAACAACAAAAAGCAAAACCTCAAAGGAACCACAAGCCAGGAAAAGTCTCTACAAAACAGTGACCTCTATGAGCTCAAAGAAACATTAGAAAACATTAGAAAAACTGAGTAAATAGTATTTAAAAGGAAAAACTGATACACATCAGATTCAAATATACCACTGAAGTACTATGTTTTCTTATAAATAGATTACAAAAAGTTTAAGTAACACTTAGCACTGATAAACTCAAAAGAAAACACTTGTTGTTGTTCAGTCGCTCAGTCATGTCCAACTCTTTGCGACACCACAGGCTGCAGCATGCCAATCTTCCCTGTCCTTCACCATCTCCCTGAGCTTACTCAAACTCGTGTTCATTGAGCTGGTGATGCCATCCAACCATTTCATCCTCTGTCATCCCCTTCTCCTCCTACATACATACTTATGCTTTCATACATCAGTAAAAATGCGACAGTATTTATCAAAATGAAAAATACACTGATCCCCTGAGTACTACTTTAATCCTCCTTTTCTAACACACTTTTTCTCATCTAAAATAGCACCCAAGGATACTCAACTCAACACTGTTCTGAATACCAAAAGACTGGAAATAACCTAAAAGTCTACCAATACAAGTTAAATTCATCCTGACCATGGAAAACTATATATCAGGAAAAAAGAGGGTTCTCTTTATAAACTGATATAAAATAACACCCCAAAAGTTAGGTGAATCAAAGTAAAAACATTACTTTTAATGACATAATTTTATAATAATCCTGAAAAAAAGAGGACCAATTTCAATCAGATGTTAAACGTTTTAAAGAATTCACTGTTTGAAACTGGTAAATAAAAGGAGAAAATTGAGAAATGTATCCTCCTTCCTGTACAAATAGTAATTCAAAGTAATAGGTACTAAAAGAAAGTCTCTCCTTATACAGACAGACCAGCTAGTTTAAAAAAAAAAAAAAAAAAAGACAAGATTAGAATATCACTATTTAGGGGCTTCCCTAGCAGCTCACTAGTAAAGAATCCACCTGCCACTGCAGAGGACACAGGTTTGATCCCTGATCCTGAAGATCCCACATGCGCAGAGCAACTGAGCCTATGTGCTGCAACTATTGAGCCTGCGCACCCCAACTACGGAGCCTGTACTCAGGAGCTACAACTACTGAGCGCACATGCCACAGCTACTGAAGCCCCTACACCCGAGAGCCTGTGCTCCACAAGAGAAACCACTGCAATGAGAAGCCCACACACCACAACTAGAGTAGCCCCACTCTCTGCACCTAGAGAAAAACCTATGCAGCAAGAAAGACCCAACACAGCCAAAAATAATAAATAAAATTATTTTTTAAAAAAGAATATCACTATTTCACAACTACTAATGAAGTAAAAGATCTAGGCAATGGCTGCTGGCATTACAAAAAAAGCAACAACATGACATTATCTGCCTTCTGACAAAATACAACACATTCTATAAAATTCTTGCCAAGAAATCTAATCTAAATCTTATCCAGCCTCTAAAACTAATAATCAAATTATAAAAATAGAGGAGACAGGAAAAATGTTCAATAATTCCACAAGGATAATCGCAAGATCCAAAATGAAAAACCTTTATGGGTGGAATGATCCATGTAATCAGTAGTTTCTTCAACAGATAAATAACAAGAACAAACAAACCAAAAAAAGGTTAACAAGGGTACCAGGAAACTAAAATAGTTTCAAGAAACAAATAAGCAAAACCACTAAGCTATCTGAGGAAGGACTCACAGAAAGCTGTCTTGGTCTGTCTGTATGTACACACACAACAAACACATCAGCAAGGCTGACTACAAACAGCAGGGCAACCAGAATCTATAGAATTAGCCCAGGCAGGTAGCCAATGAAGCAACAACAACAACAAAAACACAAAAAAGCAAAACAAATAAAAACTATGTCCCATCACTTCATGGCAGATAGATGGGGAAACAGTGGAAAACAGTGGCTGACTTTATTTTGGGGCTCCAAAATTACTGCAGATGGTGACTGCAGCCACGAAATTAAAAGACGCTTACTCTTGGAAGGAAAGTTATGACCAACCTAGATAGCATATTCAAAAGCAGAGACACTACTTTGCCAATAAAGGTCCATCTAGTCAAGGCTATGGTTTTTCCAGTGGTCATGTATGGATGTGAGAGTTGGACTGTGAAGAAAGCTGAGCCCAGAGGAATTGATTCTTTTGAACTGTGGTGTTGGAGAAGACTCTTGAGAGTCCCTTGGACTGCAAGGAGATCCAACCAGTCCATCCTAAAGGAGATCAGTCCTGGGTGTTCAATGGAAGGACTGATGCTGAAGCTGAAACTTCAGTACTTTGGCCACCTCATGCAAAGAGCTGACTCACTGGAAAAGACCCTGATGCTGGGAAAGACTGAGGGCAGGAGAAGTGGATGACAGAGGATGAGATGGTTAGATGGCATCACCAACTCAATGGACATGGGTTTGGGTGAACTCCGGGAGTTGGTGATGGACAGGGAGGCCTGGCGTGCTGCGGTTCATGGGGTCACAAAGAGTCGGACACGACTGAGCAACTGAGCTGAACTGAAGCAGTCTTAAACTAGAAACAAACCACCTGTCCAAAGAAGAAAAAAATTATAGTTTTCTATTCAACAGTGAAAAGAAACAGACTACTGATACACTAATAAGCAACATGGGTAACTTACAATGATATACTAAATGAAAAAAAGTCAGATACATAGAGAACATAGTTTATTTCCATTTTAATTAGTTATATTAATATTATACAAAAGACAAATCTAAGCTTGGGTTGTATAAGTACATCAGTAGATAGTGATGTCATCAAAATAGCAAAATGGGAGCTTTTACCATGTTCCAAAGAACACTGATTTTGACAATCACCACAGACAACAGTGCCTCTGTGGATGTCTAGGAGTACAGCAGAGAAGTTCTGACACACACATAAAAAATATCCAAGACTGGGACACACTTAAGAGATTAAGAGGAACAATTTCACTTTACCTGTGACACCCTTCCCCCAAGGCAGCACAGCACAGTGCCAAGAGAGATCTTGTCTGAAGATGCCCCAACCCCACATAAGCACCCAGCACTCTCCATGTACCTCACTCACACACTCTCACCCTGTGGCTGGTCCCCTGACTGTACCCCTAAGGGCAGCAAAAGCAAGTCTTCACCGACAGTTAGTGAGCATGAGTAAAAAGCTGTCCAGACTCTGCAGAAGTGGGAGAAAGTACTCAAACTTGAGAATTCAGCACAGCTGCAAGAAAGCAAATGAAAGGCTGTCAGCACTCAACCTGGATTTGCATGATCAGGAGAGGATACACAATCTTAGAATTATGCTCCAAAAGAGAGTAAGAAATGAGGAGCAGACACATCACTTTAAAAGGTCTGAGAAAGCTTCACAATTCTTAACAGGGCTGACAAAAGACATGCCTCTCCCAAAGCCTGTCAGAAAAAAACTGAAGATTACTTCTTCCCTATAGGCATAAACAGCAACTCAAGGCACCACAGAACATGAAAAATCAACATTAAACCACCAAGGGAACACAATAATTTTCCAGTAACCAACTCTAAGGAAATGAGATCTGAAATTCTGTTAAATAAATAACTTAAAGAAGTTGTTTTAAGGAAGGTCGGTGAGCTACAAGAAAACACAGAAAGACAATTTCAATGAAATCAGAAAATAATGCAAACAAAAATGAGAAGTTAAAAGAAATTATAATAAAACAGAAACAAGCAAATACTCCAGGACTAAAAAATACAATGAATGAAATAAAAATGTGATGAGCATCAATGGCAGACTTGATTAAGAAGAAACTATGAAGTGGAAGATAGTTCAACTGAAATTATCCAATCAGAGGAGAACAAAAAAAGAAGAAAGAGTAAAGGAAGCCCACAGAAACTGGGATACAAATGAGAGAAACAATCTATGCAAAAAAATAGGGTAAAGGAGCAGTAGTTTACAAAGAAATAATGGCTGAGAACTGTCCAAATCTATAAACATATTTGGACCTCCATGGTTCATGAAGCTCATAATTCCTCATAACTTTCAACTCAAAAAAGATCTTTTCCCATACATATTATAATGAAATTACCTGAAAGAGAAAAAAAGAGCTTCCTCACAAAGGAACCCCCCATAAGGCTATCGGTGGATTTCTCAGAAGAAACCTTACAAGTCCAGTAAGAATGGGATGATATATTCAAAGTGCTGAAAGAAAAAAATTGCCAACCAAGAAACCCAGAAAAGTTGTCCTTCAGAAATGAAGGCTTTTACTATAATATGGTGGTGTATCAATCAGTTAACTCTTAGCATAAAGGTTAAATGGCAAAACTGCTAAAAATAAATATAACTAAGATAATGTTAATGGACACCCGATATAAAAAGATGTAAACCTGATGTTTTCCTGAGTTTAAGCAAGCTCCAGGGGATGAGGGATAGGGAAGCCTGGCATGCTAGAGAACACAGGGTCACGAAGGGTCGGACACAACTGAGTGACTGAACAACAAGAATATAAACAATATAAGGCAACAAATTAGACAACCTACAAAAATGGACAAATATCTAAAAACATACAACAAAGACTGAATCGTAAAGAAACAGAAAATCTGAAGAGAACAATAATTAGTAGGGGAATGGAATTAGTAATCAAAACCTCCCAACAATGAAAAGCCAAGGACCAAAATAAAACACAGTAAATAAAATAATTCTAAAGACTCTACCAAAAACAAACAAAAAACTGTTAAAAGTGAACAAATCCAGTCAAGTAGCAGGATACAACATCAACAAAGAGAAATAAGTTATTTTCCAATATACTCACAATGAATTATCTGAAAAAGAATCTCATTTACAGTAGCATTATATAAAATATTCAGAAGTAAAAATATTCATATTTTTTAAAAAAGGTGGAAAATCTGAAAACTATAAGACAAGGAGGAAGAAAACTAAAGAAGACACAAATAAATGGAAAGATATCTTGTTTTCAAAGAGCAGAAGAATTAACATGGTTAAAATGTCCATAATACCTAAAACCATTTAAAAATTCAGTGCAATCCCTCAAACTTTCAAAGGCATTTTCAAAAAAGTAGAAAAAAGTTCCTAAAATTCACATGAAACCACAGAAGTCTCGAAATAGCCAGAGCAATTCTGAGAAAGAACAAGGCTAGAGGCAGCACAACTCCTTGTTACAAATTCTATCACAAAACTATGATAATCCAGACAGCACAGCACTGGCATAAAAACAGACACAGAGATGAATGGAACAGAATGAAGAGGCCAGAAATAAACCGATGCATAAATGGTTAACTAAGATTTGGCAAGGAAGTCAAGAATATTCAATGGGGAAAAAACAGTCTCTTCAACACAGGGTGCTGGGAAAACTGAATAGCTACATGTAACAGAATGAAACTGGACCCTTATCTTACATCAGACACAAAAATTAACTCAAAATGGATTAGAGACTCAAGCATCAGATCTGAAACCAAAATCATAAAGAAAAAGTTATTTGACAGTGGTCTTGGTAACAGTTTTTTTGGCTATCACAACCAAAAGCACAAGCAGTGACAACAAAATAAACTAGGACTAAATCAAACTAAGAAGCTTCTGCACAGCAAAAGAAACAATCAGCCTACAGAAAGGGAGAAAGTATGTGCAAACCAGTTATTTTATACACAGTTAATATCTAAAAGATACAAGAAACTCATAAGCAAAAAAATCAAATAAACAATTAAAAATGACAAATGGCCTAAACAGACATTCTTTCAAAGACAACATATTAATACAAATAGCCAACGGGTACTTAAAAGATGTTCAACATTACTAATCATCAGGGGAATGCAAATGAACTACAATGAGCTATCACCTCACATCTGTTAGAACAACCATAATAAAAAGAGACAAATGGTAACAAGTATTTGTGACGATTTGGAGAAAAGGGAACCTTGCTGCACTCTAACTGGTAATGTAACTTGGTACAGCCACAATGTAGAAAAGTATGGTGGTTTCTCAAAAAATGCAAAAATAGAACATAATCTAGTAATCCCACTTATGGGTACATATCATAATGAAATGGATTACTACCTCAATAGGACGTCTATACTATCCCCCCATGTTCAATGCAGCATTTTTCACAACAACCTATCTCAACCTCATTTTTCACAACAACCACCTCAAAGCAACCTACATGTTCACTGATGGATGAATGGGTAAGAAAGATGTAGCTCATACATACAACGAAATAAATTCAGCCACCTGTGATAACACGGATGGACCTTGAGGAAATTACGCTAAGCGAAATAGGTCAGAGAAAGACAACACTACTTGGTCCCACTTATGCATAAAATCTTAAAAAGCTCAACTCAAGAGAAAAAGACAGCAGAATGGTGGTTGCCAGCAGAGGTGGGATAAACGAGATGATGTCAGTCAAAGAGTACAAACATCTAGTTATAAGATGAATAAATTTGGGGACTCCCTGGCAGTCCAGTGGTTAGGACTCTACAATTTCACTGTCAAGGGCATGCATTCAAACCCTGGTCAGGGAGCTAAGACCCTGAAAGCCATGCAAGCACAGCCACAAAAAGAAAAAAAATTAGCCACTACAATAGACTTCAACTGAATCTAGATTCAAAATGAAGGAAAAATTAAATAAAACTTTAAAAACTTTAGACTATGAGAGAAATTTGCTCACTAGATACTCTGTATTGTATTATTCTTAACTTTTTAACTGTACCAGTGATACTATGAATACATATTTTTTTAAGTATTTGTCTTTTAGAGAGCTACACTGAAATGTACAAAGGTAACAAAAACAAATTGCCTATGAGTTAATAATTACTGATTGGGAGACAGGTTCATACTATGAGTCTTCCTACTTCTACACATGACTGTTTAACTCTTTCTATAACAAAGTTTAAAAAAAAAAACACTAAAGTATACCAAAAGAAAAAAAGACCATAAACCACATAATCAAAGGAGGGGAAAAAAAAAACTAAGACAAAAAATGAGATAGATTTATCAGACCTGAATTTTATAATACCAGCATGTTCAAAATATCAAGATACAGAATTAAAACAGAGTTCTAAAATCTATTAAAAGAGAATCAAAAGCTTTAGAATTAAATATACAGTAACTGGACAACGAAGGTTCATCTAGTCAAGGCTATGGTTTTTCCAGTGGTCATGTATGGATGTGAGAGTTGGACTGTGAAGGCGGCTGAGCACCGAAGAATTGATGCTTTTGAACTATGGTGTTGGAGAAGACTCTTGAGAGTCCCTTGGACTGCAAGGAGATCCAACCAGTCCATTCTAAAGGAGATCACTCCTGGGTGTTCATAGAAGGACTGATGCTGAAGCTGAAACTCCAATACTTTAGCCACCTCATGCGAAGAGTTGACTAATTGGAAAAGACTCTGATGCTGGGAGGGATTGGGGGCAGGAGGAGAAGGGGACGACAGAAGATGAGATGGCTGGATGGCATCACAGACTCAATGGACATGAGTCTGAGTGAACTCTGGGAGTTGGTGATGGACAGGGAGGCCTGGCGTGCTGCGATTCGCGGGGTCGCAAAGAGGCAGACATGACTGAGCGACTGAACTGAACTGAACTGGAATTAAGCTCTCAATAGATGGCTTTATTACTAGATTACATACAATTTAAGTAAGGATTAGGAAAAGGAAGATAGGTTAAATATAAACAAGTATCTAGGGACTTCCTTGGTGGAACAGTGGTTAAGAATTCACCTTCCAATGCCTGGAACGCAGATTTGATCCTTGGTTGGGCAATTCAGATCCCAAATGCAGGAGGGCAACTAAGCCCAAGCGCCACAACTAGAGAAGTCTGCAAACTGCAACGAAGATCCCACTTGCCACAACTACGACCCGATGCAGTCAAAACTAAAATCAAGTAAATAAATATTTTTTAAATAAAATATCTAGACTGAGGTACACACATAAAAGACAAAAGGATGGAAAATACAGAACAGAGCAAAAAAGACAAGGAAGATGATTGAAAAGCATAGAGTTTATAAGACAAGCTCCAAAAGGCCAAAATCACGTGGCAGGACATATACCTGAAGAAATAATGGCCACAAAACTGATTTTCAAGAATGAATTCCAAGCAAATAAATACACAAATTGACACAGACAAGCCACACACACAAAAAAAAATTTTAATAGAATGACTTATTGAAAGAAGCAATAGCATTCACAAATCTGTAATTCAATACTCTATTTCAGTGTTTGCTTGTTTGAAAATATATATTGTTTTTATTTTAAAAGACAAACAGGGGCTTCCCTGCTGCCTCAAGGGTAAAAAAAAAAAAAAAAAATCTGTCAATGCAAGAGACAAGGGTTTAATCCCAAATCTGGAAGGATCCAACAGGCATCTGACCATTTAAGCCTGTGCACCACAACTATTGAGTCTGTGCTCTAAAGCCTGGGAGCTGCAACTTCTGAACCCATGCTCCAAAACAAAAGAAGCCACCACAATGGGAAGTTTGAGCACCACAACTACAGTAGCAGCCCCTGCTCTCTGCAGCTGGAGAAAAGCTTGCAGAGCAATGAAGACCCTGCTCAGCGAAAAACAATCAACTTTTTAAAATTGAAGAAAAAAGACAAGCAAATACAGGAAAGATCATCCACAGCAGAACCACATTAAAGAAAATGCTGAAAGGAAAATGACCCCAGATGAAAGCCCAGAGATGCAAAACAGAATGAAGAGCAACAAAAAGAATAAATGTGGGTAAACCTAATTGAATATTGACTTGATTAATGTCTTATGGAACTTTAAAAATATATGTAATCAAAATACAACAACAGTATAAAAAAAACAAGAGCAGAATAATGACACTAATGTACTCTAAGGCTTTTCTACTCAATGAATGTTCTAAGGACCAACGAGATCAGCATCATCTGGAAACTTTGTCAGAATGAAGAATCTCAAAGTTCCAGACTGCTTGAGTTAATTTGTCTTTAAAAAAAAATCTCCAGGTCATTCACATGTACATTAAAGTTCCAGAAGCACTATTCTAAAGCCTGAGAGGAAGGACAGGTACTAAAATAAACTCCGGAGTGAGAAACTCATAGTTAAGCAAGATACAGGTGGAGAAGGCGATGGCACCCCACTCCAGTACTCTTGCCTGGAAAATCCCATGGATGGAGGAGCCTGGTAGGCTGCAGTTCATGGGGTCGCTAGGAGTCAGACACGACTGAGCGACTTCACTTTCACTTTTCACTTTCACACATTGGAGAAGGAAATGGCAACCCACTCCAGTGTTCTTGCCTGGAGAATCCCAGGGATGGGGGAGCCTGGTAGGCTGCCGTCTATGGGATCACACAGAGTCGGACACGACTGAAGCGACTTAGCAGCAGCAGCAGCAGCAAGATACAGGTAAAGCAGCAAGCAAGAAAATGAATATGAGTACAACATGAAGTACTCAATTTCACTTTTGTTGAATTTGAAGACAAAGTGAAAGTCGCTCAGTAGTGTCCAGCTCTTTGCGACCCCATAGACTATACAGTCCATGGAATTCTCCAGGCCAGAATACTGGAGTGGGTAGCCTTTCCCTTCTCCAGGGGATCAAACCCAGGTCTCCCACATTGCAGGCAGATTCTTTACCAGCTGAGCCACAAGGCAGTTGGTGATGGACAGGGAAGCCTGGCATGCTGCAGTCCACGGGGTCACAAAGAGTCGGACACGACTGAGCAACTGAACTGAACTGAAAATCCTTTGACCTATCTTGGTCTCTGAATAGCTCTTTCATCCATAAATGACTATATAACATCATGCACTGGAGATATGCAAAATATCAGTTCATTAAGTTATGCCAATCTTTCCAATGTTCACGTATTTCATTATACAATATCAAAAAATTACATCATTAATAATTCCATCAACCTCATAATAAATCTAAGTTTTGGGCAGCTGTCAAACTCAGTGACAGGTACAAGTTCTCCAAGTTTTTTTTCTTGAAAGCTCAATTCTATCACTGACAGCCTTCTCTGAAGTGACATGCTTGCTTCATTCATTCCAGAAAATGCACACCATACTGTTGTTGCGGTTCAATCCTTTGACTCTGCGACCCCATAGACTGTAGCCTGCCAGATGCCTCTGTCCATGGGATTTTCCAGGCAAGAATACAGAAGTGGGCTACCATTAGCCTTTCCAGGGAATCTTCCCAACCCAGGGATCAAACCCGCGTCTTCTGCTTGGCAGGTAGATTCTTTACCTCTGAGCCACCCAGGGAATTATACACACACACACACATCTGGATAACTTGAGTTAATCATTCTTTCAAACAGACATGGTATTTCATGAAAAAGTAACTACTTCAGCTTACAGCCCAATCACATGAGTGCACTTCCCTACAACAACCATCTGTATACTGCAGTACATGTAAGAAATGCTTTATATGCATTTCTCATTTCATCACAGAATATTAAAGACATGCACACAAGCTTTTGAGATTTAATAGTATTAACTTCCATTGCTTCAAAGGCATCAAGTGAATTTTTTTTTTAAACAGCAAATGCTTGGCAGCAAAGATTACATTACCTATTTAACACCACTGTATTTCTTGCAACATAACCAGTTTTATCCACCATGCCTTTGCACTACCAGTGACAACATCAACCAAAAGGCAAGTATGTCTTGCCTCTCAGACCCCCTGAAAGGCTCTCTGGGACCCCCAGGGTCCACACACCAAATTTTGAGAACCACTGATGGAGCCAGCCAAAGATACAAGATTTAATAATAAAGGGTTATATTATGAAACAAAAAACATCCCAATTGAAAAGAAGGAAGTAAAACTGTTTCTAACCATAGAAAACATGATCTTATGTAAATCCTAAGAAAGTCCTAAAGAATCACTAAAGAGAATAAACAAATTTAACAAAACTGCAAGTAACAAGATCGATATACAAATATCAACTGTATTTCTATATGCTAGCAACAAGCAATGAAAAGATGAAACTTAGCAATTCCATTTACAATAGCATTAAAAAAAATCTTGGGAATATATTTAATAAAAATAGGTGCAAAATTTATACTGATAGTTGAAAAGTTTTTTAAAAATTTAATGCAAAGACATCCCATGTTCATGTATCAAGACTTACTGTTGTTAAAATCGTAACACTCTTCAGCTTTATCTATAGATTCATCACACTCTATCAGAATCCCAGCTGGCTTCTTTGTAGAAACTAACTGTAAAATTCATATGGAAACTCAACAAACCCAGAACAGCCAAAAACAATTTCGAAAAAGAAGATCCACACTTTCCCATTTCAAATACTACTAAAAAGCTACAGTAATCAAGACATACAAATCAACAAAACAGAAATGAGAATACAAAAGCAAAACCTATGCATCCATGGTCAACAGGTTTCCAACAAAGCTGCCAAGACCACTCACAGCAAAATGCCGCCTTCTACAAATGGTGCTAAAACAACTGGACAGGCTCATGCTAACAAATGAAGTTGGACCCTTATCCCAAACCATGTACAAAAACCTGACTCAAAATGGATAAAAGATCTAAATATGGGAGCCAAAACTATAAAACTTAGAAGAAAACATAGGGGTAAATCTTCATGCCTTTGGATTTGGCAATAGATTCTGGAAATAGATGAGATACCAAAAGCATAAGCAACAAAATAAATTAATTAATTAAACTTCAACATTAAAACCTTTTGTGCTTCCAAGAACAGTACTGATAAAGTGAAACAACTACCTACAGTATGGGGGAAGGAAACTGCAAACTCTTACAACCCAATAATAAAAATATAAATAACCCAGTTAAAAAGTAAGCAAAGGATCTCAAAGGACATTTCTCCAAAAAAAAATACACAAGTAACAAATAAGCATATGAAAAGATATTCATCATTATTCATCAGAAAAATGCAAATCAAAACCACAATGAGATACCACTGTAAGATCACTAGGATGGCTAGAACAGTCAAAATAACAAGTATTGATTGAGGAGGTTGAGAAACTGGAATCCTCATACACTGCTAAAGGGAATATAAAATGTTGCAGTATTTTGGAAAATAGTTTGGTGGTTTTTGGTGGTTATTTATTTATTTATTGCAAATACTGTGCTAACATAAATTCACTTATTTAAATTTATTTAATTCAAGGATAACTGCTTTACATTATTGTGCTGGTTTCTGCCATATATCAACATGAATCATCCATATATTAGATATGTCCCCTCTCTCTTGAACCTCCATCTCACTGTGGCAGTTTTTGAAAAAATAAAACTGAGTTACCACTTAACCAAATAATTCCACTCCCAGGTATAACCTGTGGGAAATAAAAACTAAGTCCATGGAAAACTTTTTACACACATGTTCACAGAAGCATTATTCATAAAAGCCAAAAGGCAGAAACAACTCAAATGTCTATCAACTGATGAATGAATTATTAATAACAAAATGTGGTATGTTCATACAACGGCATATTACTCAGTCACAGAAAGGAATGAAGATCTGATACATTCTCCAATATGGATGAATCTTGAAAATGCTAAGTAAAAGCAGTTAGTCACAAGATATACTATAATTCCACTTGTATGAAAGATTCAAAATAGGCAGATACATAGAGGAAGTAGACTGTTGCTTAGGGCTGAAAGGCAGGGGATTTATAGTGATAGTTAAAAGGTGTAGGGTTTCTTTCTGAGGTGATGAAAGTGCTCTAAAATTGCGGTAAAAATTGCACAATTCTGTGAATACACCGAAAGCCATCAAGTTGTACAGTTTTAATGAGTGACTTGTATGTATCTCAAAATTGCTACCAAAAATAAAGTAAAATAATGATAAAAGTGTGTACAAATTCCATTAATAATAAGAAACAAAAATACCTAGGAATGCGCAGAATCTACATAAAGGGAAAACCCCACAATATTTCACAAAAAAACAGAGAAAAATATATAAATGGGAAAGCACATTATACTTCCAGAAGTGGAAGAATCAATACTGTAAGACGTCAATTCCTGCTATTTATAAACATTATACAATTTCAATAAAAATTCCAACAAAAAAATTTTTTTAATATCAATAGAATGTGGGTGGAGGAGGGCAACACAACAACAAAAGAATTCTGAAGTTTCATCTCAAGGAATAAATAACTTTTCACTAGTAATGTAGTTTAATATTGTCAGGTGCTACACTGTATCATGAAGTGACTAAAGTAAAACCAAACAAACAATAAAAAGCTTAAAAATAGACCTCTAAGAATACACTCAAAAATTAGATGGCATATCAAAACAGTGAAAAAAAACAGATGGATGCTAGAATCAATGAATAGTAGTTTGAAAGAATATTAGATCTACTTTATAATACACCAAAATAAATTTCAGATGGATTAAAAACTAAAAAATTCATAAAAACTGGAAAAAATAGCAAAGAATATGTGATCTCAGAATGGGAAAAGTCTTTCTAAATAACAGACTATTCGCTACTAAAACTTAAGAACCAAATACATCAATACAAACAATGCAATAACACCTTAAAATCTGAACTGTTGCAGGAATCAAGTAGTTTAGGATAATAACTATATCTGTTTTCCCCCACCACATGGAATTTTTTAAATATCTAATGCAAACAAACAGGCACTCTCAAACACTGCTGTTGGGGTGTAAACTAGTAGAACCCTTCTAGAAGGCAATTCAGCAATAAAAGTCTTAGAAGTTTTTATTTATTGACCCTGGACATGACCTAGGTTTCTATGCTCAAGGATATTTTAGTTTTTTTTTTCTTCACAGGAAAACACTAGTTAAATATGTTACATTCAAAAGACTAAAAGTAGGATGCCATTAAATTCTGTTCTCAAATAAGCATAAGGATATGAGAAAACGTTCATAAGAGAAGAGTACAAATGAACTCAATTTTTTATAAGTATTCACAGAAAATTAGCTGGAGTAATATATACCAAAGTTACTCCCTTCTTTGCACTTCAGCTATACATACTTTAATGGATTTAACACTTTTCCTCACACACCACTGTTTTTTGTATATTTCTTACAAACTGGCACTATGTTAAGCGTTGATATGCATTATCTTATTTAATCTTCACAAAGCCCTGCATTTTAGGTGTTATCACCCTCATTTTCAAGTAAATAATAAGACACTAAGAGATTAAGGAACTTAACCAAAGCCAGAGACCTACTACATGACAGAAACAGAACTTGAACTCAGGTCTGTCACAGAGCTCACTCAACTATCATACTGCCTCAACTGTATTGTTCTCTAATCTTCCTTAAGGGTAGATACACATCTAAAGGTATTTCTATATCTACCACAGTAGCCTTCAAGCTAGGCTTAGACAGTACGTGAACCTAGAACTTTCAGGTTCAATGTACAAGCTGGATTTAGAAAAGGCAGAGGAACCATAAATCAAATTATCAACATCTGCTGGATCATAGAAAATGCAAGGAAATTCCCCCAAAAAGAATCTATTTCTGCTTCATTGACAATGCTAAAGCCTTTGACTGTGTGGATCACAATGAACTGTGGAAAATTCTTAAGGAGATAGGAATACCAGGCTACTTAACCTGTCTCCTGAGAAACCTATATGCAGGACCAGAAGAAACAGTTAAAACCAGACACGAATAACTGACTAGTTCAAAACTGGGAAAGGAGTATATATCAAGGTTGTATATTGTCACCCTGGTTATTTAACTTATATGCAGAGTACATTATGCGAAATGTCAGGCTGGATGAATCACAAGCTGGAATCAAGACTGCCAGAAAATATCAGCAACCTCAGATATGCAGATATCACTCTAATGGCAGAAGGTGAAGAGAAACTAAAAAGTGCCTCCTGACGAGTGTGAAAGAGAGACAAAAAAGCTGGCTTAAAACTCAACATTCAAAAAAACTAAGATCATGGCATCTGGACCCATCACTTCATGGCAAATAGATGGGGAAAAAGTGGCAACGGAGACAGATTTTATTTTCTTAGGCTCCAAAATCACTGCAGACAGTGACCAGAGCCACGAAATTTAAAAAGCTAGACAGTGTATTAAAAAGCAGAGACATTACTTTGCCAAAAAAGGCCCATCTGGTCAAAGCTATGATTTTTCCAGTAGTCATGTTTGGATGTGAGAGCTGAACCATAAAGAAGGCTGAGTGCCAAAAAACTGATGCTTTTGAACTGTGGTGCTGGAGAAGACTCTTGAGGGTCTCTTGGACAGCAAGGAGAGCAAACCAGTCAATATTGAAGGAAATTAACCATGAATTTTCATTGGAAGGATTGATGCTGAAGCTCTAATACACTGGCCACCTGATTCAAAGAGCCAACTCACAAGACAAGACCCTGATGCTGGGAAATATTGAGAGCAACAGGAGAAGGAGCGGCAGAGGATTAGATGGTTGCCTAGATAGCCATGAGTGACTCACAGTGGACAAGGGTGTGAGCAAACTCCAGAAGACAGAAGGACAGGGAAGCTTGGCGTTCTGAATTTCATCGGGTCACAACACAAATAGACGTGACTTAGTGTCAGAACAACAACAGAGCCCAGCAAATGCTTTACAAATGCTAAATATTCAATATATGTTATATACTGAAAAAAGTATTTAAATATAGAGATAAAGACACA